>NC_138196.1:20270560-21480917 GCF_964194105.1 Spermophilus citellus | reverse complement strand
GAAACCTAAAAATTAAAATGTTACTGCCAACGAACGGTTTAAACTAGAAGAACGAAATTTGGTGAGCCAAGTGGGATTGGGGTACTGATCGTTACCTGAAAGTGTCATCAAGATTGGGTGAAAAAATGTGTGCTGAGATTTCAGGAAACTCGTAGTTTTTTGGAAGCTTGGCAACCCCTTTCCATGAAAGTGATTGGCGCCAGTCTGTTCTTAGGGCTACATCAATAGGAAACAAACCATAGAGATAGGACTTGGAAGTACTTTATTGTGTGAAGTTTCAAAGAGCTAGCAGAAACCGTGTTTGATTTAGAGTTCCAAATACATGTATCCATATAGGAGAAAACACAGTGAAACCTAAAAATTAAAACTGTTACTGCCAAGGAACGGTTAAACCTAGAAGAATGAAATTTGGTGAGCCAATTGGGATTGGTGTACTGATCATTAGCTGAAAGTGTCATCCAGATTGGGTGAAAAAATGTGTGCGGTGATTTCTGGAAACTCATAGTATTTTGGAAGCTTGGCAACCCCTTTCCATGAAAGTGATTTGCGCCAGTCTCTGCTTAGGGCTACATCAATAGGAAACAAACCATAGAAATAGAACTTGGAACTACTTTATTGTGTCAAGTTTCAAAGAGGTAGCACAAACCGTCTTTTATTTAGAGTTCCAACTACATGTATTCATATAGGAGAAAACAGAGTGAAACCTAAATATTTAAACTGTTACTGCCAACGAACGGTTTAACCTAGAAGAACGAAATTTGGTGAGCCAAGTGGGATTGGGTACTGACCATTACCTTAAAGTGTCATCAAGATTGGGTGAAAAAATGTGTGCTATGGTTTCGGGAAATTCGTAGTTTTTTGGAAGCTTGGCAACGCCTTTCCATGAAAGTGATTTGTGCCGGTCTCTGCTTAGGGCTACGTCAATAGGAAACAAACCATAGAGATAGAACTTGGAACTACTTTATTGGGTCAAGTTTCAAAGAGCTAGCACAAACCGTGTTTGATTTAGAGTTCCAACTACATGTATCCATATAGGAGAAAACAGAGTGAAACCTAAAAATTAAAACTGTTACTGCCAACGAACGGTTTAACCTAGAAGAATGAAATTTGGTGAGCCACTTGGGATTGGTGTACTGATCATTAGCTGAAATTGTCATCCAGATTGGGTGAAAAAATGTGTGCAGTGATTTCTGGAAACTCATAGATTTTTGGAAGCTTGGCAATCCCTTTCCATGAAAGTGATTTGAGCCAGTCTCTGCCTAGGGCTACATCAATAGGAAACGAACCATAGAAATAGAACTTGGAACTACTTTATTGGGTCAAGTTTCAAAGAGCTAGCACAAACCGTGTTTGATTTAGAGTTCCAACTACGTGTATCCATATAGGAGAAAACAGAGTGAAACCTAAAAATTAAAATGTTACTGCCAACGAACGGTTTAACCTAGAAGAACGAAATTTGGTGAGCCAAGTGGGATTGGGGTACTGATCATTACCTGAAAGTGTCTTCAAGATTGGGTGAAAAAATGTGTGCTGAAATTTCAGGAAACTCTTTGTTTTTTGGAAGCTTGGCAAACCCTTTCCATGAAAGTGATTTGCACGAGTCTCTGCTTAGGGCTACGTCAATAGGAAACAAACCATAGAGATAGAACTTGGAACTACTTTATTGTGTCAAGTTTCAAAGAGCTAGCACAAACCGTCTTTGATTTAGAGTTCCAACTACATGTATCCATATAGGAGAAAACAGAGTGAAACCTAAAAATTAAAACTGTTACTGCCAACGAACGGTTTAACCTAGAAGAATGAAATTTGGTGAGCCAAGTGAAATTGGGGTACTGATCATTACCTGAAAGTGTCACCCAGATTGGGTGAAAAAATGTGTGCTGAGATTTCAGGAAACTCGTAGTTTTTTGGAAGCTTGGCAACTCCTTTCCATCAAAGTGATTGGCGCCAGTCTGTTCTAAGGGCTACATCAATAGCAAACAAACCATAGAGATAGGACTTGGAAGTACGTTATTGTGTCAAGTTTCAAAGAGCTAGCACAAACCGTGTTGGATTTAGAGTTCCAAATACATGTATACATATAGGCAAAACAGAGTGAAACCTAAAAATTAAAACTGTTACTGCCAACGAACGGTTTAACCTAGAAGAAAGAAATTTGGTGAGCCAAGTGGGATTGGGGTACTGATCATTAGCTGAAAGTGTCATCCAGATTGGGTGAAAAAACGTGTGCGGTGATTTCTGGAAACTCATAGTTTTTTGGAAGCTTGGCAACCCCTTTCCATGAAAGTGATTTGCGCCAGTCTCTGCTTTGGGTTACATCACTAAGAAACAAACCATAGAAATAGAACTTGGAACTACTTTATTGGGTCAAGTTTCAAGGAGCTAGCACAAACCGTGTTTGATTTAGAGTTCCAACTACGTGTATCCATATAGGAGAAAACAGAGTGAAACCTAAAAATTAAAATGATACTGCCAACGAACGGTTTAACCTAGAGGAACGAAATTTGGTTAGCCAAGTGGGATTGGGGTACTGATCATTACCTGAAAGTGTCATCCAGATTGGGTGAAAAAATGTGTGCTGAGATTTCAGGAAACTCGTAGTGTTTTGGAAGCTTGGCAACCCCTTTCCATGAAAGTGATTTGCACCGGTCTCTGCTTAGGGCTACAAAAATAGGAAAAAAACCATAGAGATAGAACTTGGAACTACTTTATTGTGTCAAGTTTCAAAGAGCTAGCACAAACCGTGTTTGATTTAGAGCTCCAACCACATATATCCATATAGGAGAAAACAGAGTGTAACCTAAAAATTAAAACTGTTACTGCCAACGAACGGTTTAACCTAGAAGAACGAAATTTGGTGAGCCAAGTGGGAATGGGGTACTGATCATTACCTGAAAGTGTCATCCAGATTGGGTGAAAAAATGTGTGCTGAGATTTCAGGAAACTGGTAGTTTTTTGGAACTTGGCAAACCGTTTCCATGAAAGTGATTGGCGCCAATCTGTTCTTAGGGCTACATCAATAGCAAACAAACCATAGAGATAGAACTTGGAACTACTTTATTGTGTCAAGTTTCAAAGAGCTAGCACAAACCGTGTTTGATTTAGAGTTCCAATTACATGTATCCATATAGGAGAAAATAGAGTGAAACCTAAAAATTAAAACTGTTACTGCCAACGAACGGTTTAACCTAGAAGAACGAAATTTGGTGAGCCAAGGGGGATTGGGGTACTGATCATATCCTGAAATTGTCATCAAGATTGGGTGAAAAAATGTGTGCAGAGATTTCAGGAAACTCGTAGTTTTTGGAAGCTTGGCAACCCCTTTCCATGAAAGTGATTTGCGCCAGTCTCTGCTTAGTGCTACATCAATAGGAAACAAACCATAGAGATAGAACTTGGAACTACTTTATTGTGTCAAGTTTCAAAGAGCTAGCACAAACCGTGTTTGATTTAGAGTTCCAACTACATGTATCCATATAGGAGAAAACAGAGTGAAACCTAAAAATTAAAACTGTTACTGCCAACGAACGGTTTAACCTAGAAGAAGGAAATTTGGTGAGCCAAGTGGGATTGGGGTACTGATCATTAGCTGAAAGTGTCATCCAGATTGGGTGAAAAAATGTGTGCAGTGATTTCTGGAAACTCATAGATTTTTGGAAGCTTTGCAACCCCTTTCCATGAAAGTGATTTGAGCCAGCCTCTGCCTAGGGCTACATCAATAGGAAACAAACCATAGAGGTAGAACTTGGAACTACTTTATTGGGTCAAGTTTCAAAGAGCTAGAACAAACCGTGTTTGATTTAGAGTTCCAACTACATGTATCCATATAGGAGAAAACAGAGTGAAACCTAAAAATTAAAACTGTTACTGCCAACGAACGGTTTAACCTAGAAGAACGAAATTTGGTGAGCCAAGTGAAATTGGGGTACTGATCATTACCTGAAAGTGTCATCCAGATTGGGTGAAAAAATGTGTGCTGGGATTTCAGGAAACTCGTAGTTTTTTGGAAGCTTGGCAACCCCTTTCCTTGAGAGTGATTGGCGCCAGTCTGTTCTTACAGCTACATCAATAGCAAACAAACCATAGAGAAAGGACTTGGAACTACTTTATTGTGTCAAGTTTCAAAGAGCTAGCACAAACCGTGTTTGATTTAGAGTTCCAACTACATGTATCCATATAGGAGAAAACAGAGTGAAACCTAAAAATTAAAACTGTTACTGCCAACGAACGGTTTAACCTAGAAGAATGAAATTTGGTGAGCCAAGTGAAATTGGGGTACTGATCATTACCTGAAAGTGTCATCCAGATTGGGTGAAAAAATGTGTGCTGAGATTTCAGGAAACTCGTAGTTTTTTGGAAGCTTGGCAACCCCTTTCCTTGAAAGTGATTGGCGCCAGTCTGTTCTTACAGCTACATCAATAGCAAACAAACCATAGAGATAGGACTTGGAAGTACTTTATTGTGTCAAGTTTCAAAGAGCTAGCACAAACCGTGTTTGATTTAGAGTTCCAAATACGTGTATCCATATAGGAGAAAACAGAGTGAAACCTAAAAATTAAAACTGTTACTGCCAACGAACGGTTTAACCTAGAAGAACGAAATTTGGTGAGCCAAGTGGGACTGGGGTACTGATCATTACCTGAAAGTGTCATCCAGATTGGGTGAAAAAATGTGTGCTGAGATTTCAGGAAACTCGTAGTGTTTTGGAAGCTTGGCAACCCATTTCCATGAAAGTGATTTGCCCTGGTCTCTGCTTAGGGCTACAAAAATAGGAAAAAAACCATAGAGATAGAACTTTGAACTACTTTATTGTGTCAAGTTTCAAAGAGCTAGCACAAACCGTGTTTGATTTAGAGTTCCAACTACATGTATCCATATAGGAGAAAACAGAGTGAAACCTAAAAATTAAAACTGTTACTGCCAACGAACGGTTTAACCTAGAAGAACGAAATTTGGTGAGCCAAGTGAAATTGGGGTACTGATCATTACCTGAAAGTGTCATCCAGATTGGGTGAAAAAATGTGTGCTGAGATTTCAGGAAACTCGTAGTTATTTGGAAGCTTGGCAACCCCTTTCCTTGAAAGTGATTGGCGCCAGTCTGTTCTTACAGCTACATCAATAGCAAACAAACCATAGAGATAGGACTTGGAAGCACTTTATTGTGTCAAGTTTCAAAGAGCTAGCACAAACCGTGTTTGATTTAGAGTTCCAAATACATGTATCCATATAGGAGAAAACACAGTGAAACCTAAAAATTAAAACTGTTACTGCCAACGAACGGTTTAACCTGGAAGAACGAAATTTGGTGAGCCAAGTGGGATTGGGGTACTGATCATTAGCTGAAAGTGTCATCCAGATTGGGTGAAAAAATGTGTGCGGTGATTTCTGGAAACTCATAGATTTTTGGAAGCTTGGCAACCCCTTTCCATGAAAGTGATTGGCGCCAGTCTGTTCTTAGGGCTACATCAATAGGAAACAAACCATAGAAATAGAACTTGGAACTACTTTATTGGGTCAAGTTTCAAAGAGCTAGCACAAACCGTGTTTGATTTAGAGTTTCAACTACGTGTATCCATATAGGAGAAAACAGAGTGAAACCTAAATATTAAAATGTTACTGCCAATGAACAGTTTAACCTGAAAGAACGAAATTTGGTGAGCCAAGTGTGATTGAGGTACTCATCATTACCTGAAAGTGTCATCAAGATTGGGTGAAAAAATGTGTGCTGAGATTTCAGGAAACTCATAGTTTTTTGGAAGCTTGGCAACCCCTTTCCATGAAACTGATTGGCGCAAGTCTGTTCTTAGGGCTACAGCAATAGGAAACAAACGATAGAGATAGGAATTGGAAGTACTTTATTGTGTCAAGTTTCAAAGAGCTAGCAGAAACCGTGTTTGATTTAGAGTTCCAACTACATGTATCCATATAGGAGAAAACACAGTGAAACCTAAAAATTAAAACTGTTACTGCCAACGAACGGTTTAACCTAGAAGAACGAAATTTGGTGAGCCAAGTGAAATTGGGGTACTGATCATTACCTGAAAGTGTCATCCAGATTGGGTGAAAAAATGTGTGCTGAGATTTCAGGAAACTCGTAGTTTTTTGGAAGCTTGGCAACCCCTTACCTTGAAAGTGATTGGCGCCAGTCTGTTCTTACAGCTACATCAATAGCAAACAAACCATAGAGACAGGACTTGGAAGTACTTTATTGTGTCAAGTTTCAAAGAGCTAGCACAAACCGTGTTGGATTTAGAGTTCCAAATACATGTATCCATATAGGAGAAAACAGAGTGAAACCTAAAAATTAAAACTGTTACTGCCAACGAACGGTTTAACCTAGAAGAAGGAAATTTGGTGAGCCAAGTGGGATTGGGGTACTGATCATTACCTGAAAGTGTCATCCAGATTGGGTGAAAAAATGTGTGCTGAGATTTCAGGAAACTGGTAGTTTTTTGGAACTTGGCAAACCGTTTCCATGAAAGTGATTGGCGCCAATCTGTTCTTAGGGCTACATCAATAGCAAACAAACCATAGAGATAGAACTTGGAACTACTGTATTGTGTCAAGTTTCAAAGAGCTAGCACAAACCGTGTTTGATTTAGAGTTCCAACTACATGTATCCATATAGGAGAAAATAGAGTGAAACCTAAAAATTAAAACTGTTACTGCCAACGAACGGTTTAACCTAGAAGAACGAAATTTGGTGAGCCAAGGGGGTTTGGGGTACTGATCATATCCTGAAAGTGTCATCAAGATTGGGTGAAAAAATGTGTGCAGAGATTTCAGGAAACTCGTAGTTTTTGGAAGCTTGGCAACCCCTTTCCATGAAAGTGATTTGCGCCAGTCTCTGCTTAGTGCTACATCAATAGGAAACAAACCATAGAGATAGAACTTGGAACTACTTTATTGTGTCAAGTTTCAAAGAGCTAGCACAAACCGTGTTTGATTTAGAGTTCCAACTACATGTATCCATATAGGAGAAAACAGAGTGAAACCTAAAAATTAAAACTGTTACTGCCAACGAACGGTTTAACCTAGAAGAACGAAATTTGGTGAGCCAAGTGAAATTGGGGTACTGATCATTACCTGAAAGTGTCATCCAGATTGGGTGAAAAAATGTGTGCTGAGATTTCAGGAAACTCGTAGTTTTTTGGAAGCTTGTCAACCCCTTTCCTTGAAAGTGATTGGCGCCAGTCTGTTCTTACAGCTACATCAATAGCAAACAAACCATAGAGATAGGACTTGGAAGTACTTTATTGTGTCAAGTTTCAAAGAGCTAGCACAAACCGTGTTGGATTTAGAGTTCCAAATACATGTATCCATATAGGAGAAAACAGAGTGAAACCTAAAAATTAAAACTGTTACTGCCAACGAACGGTTTAACCTAGAAGAAGGAAATTTGGTGAGCCAAGTGGGATTGGGGTACTGATCATTAGCTGAAAGTGTCATCCAGATTGGGTGAAAAAATGTGTGCAGTGATTTCTGGAAACTCATAGATTTTTGGAAGCTTGGCAACCCCTTTCCATGAAAGTGATTTGAGCCAGCCTCTGCCTAGGGCTACATCAAAAGGAAACAAACCATAGAGATAGAACTTGGAACTACTTTATTGGGTCAAGTTTCAAAGAGCTAGAACAAACCGTGTTTGATTTAGAGTTCCAACTACGTGTATCCATATAGGAGAAAACAGAGTGAAACCTAAAAATTAAAACTGTTACTGCCAACGAACGGTTTAACCTAGAAGAACGAAATTTGGTGAGCCAAGTTAAATTGGGGTACTGATCATTACCTGAAAGTGTCATCCAGATTGGGTGAAAAAATGTGTGCTGAGATTTCAGGAAACTCTTTGTTTTTTGGAAGCTTGGCAACCCCTTTCCATGAAAGTGATTTGCACGAGTCTCTGCTTAGGGCTACGTCAATAGGAAACAAACCATAGAGATAGAACTTGGAACTACTTTATTGTGTCAAGTTTCAAAGAGCTAGCACAAACCGTGTTTGATTTAGAGTTCCAACTACATGTATCCATATAGGAGAAAACAGAGTGAAACCTAAAAATTAAAACTGTTACTGCCAACGAACGGTTTAACCTAGAAGAACGAAATTTGGTGAGCCAAGTGAAATTGGGGTACTGATCATTACCTGAAAGTGTCATCCAGATTGGTTGAAAAAATGTGTGCTGAGATTTCAGGAAACTCGTAGTTTTTTGGAAGCTTGGCAACTCCTTTCCATCAAAGTGATTGGCGCCAGTCTGTTCTTAGGGCTACATCAATAGCAAACAAACCATAGAGATAGGACTTGGAAGTACGTTATTGTGTCAAGTTTCAAAGAGCTAGCACAAACCGTGTTGGATTTAGAGTTCCAAATACATGTATACATATAGGCAAAACACAGTGAAACCTAAAAATTAAAACTGTTACTGCCAACGAACGGTTTAACCTAGAAGAACGAAATTTGGTGAGCCAAGTGTAATTGGGGTACTGATCATTACCTGAAAGTGTCATCCAGATTGGGTGAAAAAATGTGTGCTGAGATTTCAGGAAACTCGTAGTTTTTTGGAAGCTTGGCAACCCCTTTCCTTGAAAGTGATTGGCGCCAGTCTGTTCTTACAGCTACATCAATAGCAAACAAACCATAGAGATAGGACTTGGAAGTACTTTATTGTGTCAAGTTTCAAAGAGCTAGCACAAACCGTGTTTGATTTTGAGTTCCAAATACGTGTATCCATATAGGAGAAAACAGAGTGAAACCTAAAAATTAAAACTGTTACTGCCAACGAACGGTTTAACCTAGAAGAACGAAATTTGGTGAGCCAAGTGGGATGGGGGTACTGATCATTACCTGAAAGTGTCATCCAGATTGGGTGAAAAAATGTGTGCTGAGATTTCAGGAAACTCGTAGTTTTTTGGAAGCTTGGCAACCCCTTTCCATGAAAGTGATTGGCGCCAGTCTCTGCTTTGGGCTACATCAATAGGAAACAAACCATAGAAATAGAACTTGGAAGTACTTTATTGTGTCAAGTTTCAAAGAGCTAGCACAAACCGTGTTTGATTTAGAGTTCCAACTACATGTATCCATATTGGAGAAAACAGAGTGAAACCTAAAAATTAAAATGTTGCTGCCAACGAACGGTTTAAACTAGAAGAACGAAATTTGGTGAGCCAAGTGGGATTGGGGTACTGATCGTTACCTGAAAGTGTCATCAAGATTGGGTGAAAAAATGTGTGCTGAGATTTCAGGAAACTCGTAGTGTTTTGGAAGCTTGGCAACCCATTTCCATGAAAGTGATTTGCCCTGGTCTCTGCTTAGGGCTACAAAAATAGGAAAAAAACCATAGAGATAGAACTTTGAACTACTTTATTGTGTCAAGTTTCAAAGAGCTAGCACAAACCGTGTTTGATTTAGAGTTCCAACTACATGTATCCATATAGGAGAAAACAGAGTGAAACCTAAAAATTAAAACTGTTATGCCAACGAACGGTTTAACCTAGAAGAACGAAATTTGGTGAGCCAAGTGGGATTGGGGTACTGATCATTAGCTGAAAGTGTCATCCATATTGGGTGAAAAAATGTGTGCGGTGATTTCTGGAAACTCGTAGTGTTTTGGAAGCTTGGCAACCCCTTTCCATCAAAGTGATTTGAGCCCGTCTCTGCTTTGGGCTACATCAATATGAAAAAAAACCATAGAGATAGAACTTGGAACTACTTTATTGTGTGAAGTTTCAAAGAGCTAGCACAAACCGTGTTGGATTTAGAGTTCCAACTACATGTATCCATATAGGAGAAAGATAGTGAAACCTAAAAATTAAAACTCTTACTGCCAACGAACGGTTTAACCTAGCAGAACCAAATTTGGTGAGCTATGTGGGATTGGGATACTGATCATTACCTCAAAGTGTCATCAAGATTGGGTGAAAAACTGTGTGCTGAGATTTCAGAAAACTCCTAGTGTTTTGGAAGCTTGGCAACCCCTTTCCATGAAAGTGATTTGTGCCAGTCTCTGCTTAGGGCTACATCAATAGGAAACAAACCATAGAGATAGAACTTGGAACTACTTTATTGTGTCAAGTTTCAAAGAGCTAGCACAAACAGTGTTTGATTTAGAGTTCCAACTACATGTATCCTTATAGGAGAAAACAGAGTGAAACCTAAAAATTAAAACTGTTACTGCCAACGAACGGTTTAACCTAGAAGAACGAAATTTGGTGAGCCAACTGGGATTAAGGTACTGATCATTACCTGAAAGTGTCATCCAGATTGGGTGAAAAAATGTGTGCTGAGATTTCAGGAAACTCGTAGTGTTTTGGAAGCTTGGCAACCCATTTCCATGAAAGTGATTTGCCCTGGTCTCTGCTTAGGGCTACAAAAATAGGAAAAAAACCATAGAGATAGAACTTTGAACTACTTTATTGTGTCAAGTTTCAAAGAGCTAGCACAAACCGTGTTTGATTTAGAGTTCCAACTACATGTATCCATATAGGAGAAAACAGAGTGAAACCTAAAAATTAAAACTGTTACTGCCAACGAACGGTTTAACCTAGAAGAACGAAATTTGGTGAGCCAAGTGAAATTGGGGTACTGATCATTACCTGAAAGTGTCATCCAGATTGGGTGAAAAAATGTGTGCTGAGATTTCAGGAAACTCGTAGTTATTTGGAAGCTTGGCAACCCCTTTCCTTGAAAGTGATTGGCGCCAGTCTGTTCTTACAGCTACATCAATAGCAAACAAACCATAGAGATAGGACTTGGAAGCACTTTATTGTGTCAAGTTTCAAAGAGCTAGCACAAACCGTGTTTGATTTAGAGTTCCAAATACATGTATCCATATAGGAGAAAACACAGTGAAACCTAAAAATTAAAACTGTTACTGCCAACGAACGGTTTAACCTGGAAGAACGAAATTTGGTGAGCCAAGTGGGATTGGGGTACTGATCATTAGCTGAAAGTGTCATCCAGATTGGGTGAAAAAATGTGTGCGGTGATTTCTGGAAACTCATAGATTTTTGGAAGCTTGGCAACCCCTTTCAATGAAAGTGATTGGCGCCAGTCTGTTCTTAGGGCTACATCAATAGGAAACAAACCATAGAAATAGAACTTGGAACTACTTTATTGGGTCAAGTTTCAAAGAGCTAGCACAAACCGTGTTTGATTTAGAGTTTCAACTACGTGTATCCATATAGGAGAAAACAGAGTGAAACCTAAATATTAAAATGTTACTGCCAATGAACAGTTTAACCTGAAAGAACGAAATTTGGTGAGCCAAGTGTGATTGAGGTACTCATCATTACCTGAAAGTGTCATCAAGATTGGGTGAAAAAATGTGTGCTGAGATTTCAGGAAACTCATAGTTTTTTGGAAGCTTGGCAACCCCTTTCCATGAAACTGATTGGCGCCAGTCTGTTCTTAGGGCTACAGCAATAGGAAACAAACGATAGAGATAGGAATTGGAAGTACTTTATTGTGTCAAGTTTCAAAGAGCTAGCAGAAACCGTGTTTGATTTAGAGTTCCAACTACATGTATCCATATAGGAGAAAACACAGTGAAACCTAAAAATTAAAACTGTTACTGCCAACGAACGGTTTAACCTAGAAGAATGAAATTTGGTGAGCCACTTGGGATTGGTGTACTGATCATTAGCTGAAATTGTCATCCAGATTGGGTGAAAAAATGTGTGCAGTGATTTCTGGAAACTCATAGATTTTTGGAAGCTTGGCAACCCCTTTCCATGAAAGTGATTTGAGCCAGTCTCTGCCTAGGGCTACATCAATAGGAAACAAACCATAGAAATAGAACTTGGAACTACTTTATTGGGTCAAGTTTCAAAGAGCTAGCACAAACCGTGTTTGATTAGAGTTCCAACTACGTGTATCCATATAGGAGAAAACAGAGTGAAACCTAAAAATTAAAATGTTACTGCCAACGAACGGTTTAACCTAGAAGAACGAAATTTGGTGAGCCAAGTGGGATTGGGGTACTGATCATTACCTGAAAGTGTCATCAAGATTGGGTGAAAAAATGTGTGCTGAGATTTCAGGAAACTCTTTGTTTTTTGGAAGCTTGGCAACCCCTTTCCATGAAAGTGATTTGCACGAGTCTCTGCTTAGGGCTACGTCAATAGGAAACAAACCATAGAGATAGAACTTGGAACTACTTTATTGTGTCAAGTTTCAAAGAGCTAGCACAAACCGTCTTTGATTTAGAGTTCCAACTACATGTATCCATATAGGAGAAAACAGAGTGAAACCTAAAAATTAAAACTGTTACTGCCAACGAACGGTTTAACCTAGAAGAATGAAATTTGGTGAGCCAAGTGAAATTGGGGTACTGATCATTACCTGAAAGTGTCACCCAGATTGGGTGAAAAAATGTGTGCTGAGATTTCAGGAAACTCGTAGTTTTTTGGAAGCTTGGCAACTCCTTTCCATCAAAGTGATTGGCGCCAGTCTGTTCTTAGGGCTACATCAATAGCAAACAAACCATAGAGATAGGACTTGGAAGTACGTTATTGTGTCAAGTTTCAAAGAGCTAGCACAAACCGTGTTTGATTTAGAGCTCCAACCACATATATCCATATAGGAGAAAACAGAGTGTAACCTAAAAATTAAAACTGTTATTGCCAACGAACGGATTAACCTAGAAGAACGAAATTTGGTGAGCCAAGTGGGATTGGGGTACTGATCATTACCTGAAAGTGTCATCCAGATTGGGTGAAAAAATGTGTGCTGAGATTTCAGGAAACTGGTAGTTTTTTGGAACTTGGCAAACCGTTTCCATGAAAGTGATTGGCGCCAATCTGTTCTTAGGGCTACATCAATAGCAAACAAACCATAGAGATAGAACTTGGAACTACTTTATTGTGTCAAGTTTCAAAGAGCTAGCACAAACCGTGTTTGATTTAGAGTTCCAACTACATGTATCCATATAGGAGAAAACAGAGTGAAACCTAAAAATTAAAACTGTTACTGCCAACGAACGGTTTAACCTAGAAGAACGAAATTTGGTGAGCCAAGTGAAATTGGGGTACTGATCATTACCTGAAAGTGTCATCCAGATTGGGTGAAAAAATGTGTGCTGAGATTTCAGGAAACTCGTAGTTTTTTGGAAGCTTGGCAACCCCTTTCCTTGAAAGTGATTGGCGCCAGTCTGTTCTTACAGCTACATCAATAGCAAACAAACCATAGAGACAGGACTTGGAAGTACTTTATTGTGTCAAGTTTCAAAGAGCTAGCACAAACCGTGTTGGATTTAGAGTTCCAAATACATGTATCCATATAGGAGAAAACAGAGTGAAACCTAAAAATTAAAACTGTTACTGCCAACGAACGGTTTAACCTAGAAGAAGGAAATTTGGTGAGCCAAGTGGGATTGGGGTACTGATCATTACCTGAAAGTGTCATCCAGATTGGGTGAAAAAATGTGTGCTGAGATTTCAGGAAACTGGTAGTTTTTTGGAACTTGGCAAACCGTTTCCATGAAAGTGATTGGCGCCAATCTGTTCTTAGGGCTACATCAATAGCAAACAAACCATAGAGATAGAACTTGGAACTACTGTATTGTGTCAAGTTTCAAAGAGCTAGCACAAACCGTGTTTGATTTAGAGTTCCAACTACATGTATCCATATAGGAGAAAATAGAGTGAAACCTAAAAATTAAAACTGTTACTGCCAACGAACGGTTTAACCTAGAAGAACGAAATTTGGTGAGCCAAGGGGGTTTGGGGTACTGATCATATCCTGAAAGTGTCATCAAGATTGGGTGAAAAAATGTGTGCAGAGATTTCAGGAAACTCGTAGTTTTTGGAAGCTTGGCAACCCCTTTCCATGAAAGTGATTTGCGCCAGTCTCTGCTTAGTGCTACATCAATAGGAAACAAACCATAGAGATAGAACTTGGAACTACTTTATTGTGTCAAGTTTCAAAGAGCTAGCACAAACCGTGTTTGATTTAGAGTTCCAACTACATGTATCCATATAGGAGAAAACAGAGTGAAACCTAAAAATTAAAACTGTTACTGCCAACGAACGGTTTAACCTAGAAGAACGAAATTTGGTGAGCCAAGTGAAATTGGGGTACTGATCATTACCTGAAAGTGTCATCCAGATTGGGTGAAAAAATGTGTGCTGAGATTTCAGGAAACTCGTAGTTTTTTGGAAGCTTGGCAACCCCTTTCCTTGAAAGTGATTGGCGCCAGTCTGTTCTTACAGCTACATCAATAGCAAACAAACCATAGAGATAGGACTTGGAAGTACTTTATTGTGTCAAGTTTCAAAGAGCTAGCACAAACCGTGTTGGATTTAGAGTTCCAAATACATGTATCCATATAGGAGAAAACAGAGTGAAACCTAAAAATTAAAACTGTTACTGCCAACGAACGGTTTAACCTAGAAGAAGGAAATTTGGTGAGCCAAGTGGGATTGGGGTACTGATCATTAGCTGAAAGTGTCATCCAGATTGGGTGAAAAAATGTGTGCAGTGATTTCTGGAAACTCATAGATTTTTGGAAGCTTGGCAACCCCTTTCCATGAAAGTGATTTGAGCCAGCCTCTGCCTAGGGCTACATCAAAAGGAAACAAACCATAGAGATAGAACTTGGAACTACTTTATTGGGTCAAGTTTCAAAGAGCTAGAACAAACCGTGTTTGATTTAGAGTTCCAACTACGTGTATCCATATAGGAGAAAACAGAGTGAAACCTAAAAATTAAAACTGTTACTGCCAACGAACGGTTTAACCTAGAAGAACGAAATTTGGTGAGCCAAGTTAAATTGGGGTACTGATCATTACCTGAAAGTGTCATCCAGATTGGGTGAAAAAATGTGTGCTGAGATTTCAGGAAACTCTTTGTTTTTTGGAAGCTTGGCAACCCCTTTCCATGAAAGTGATTTGCACGAGTCTCTGCTTAGGGCTACGTCAATAGGAAACAAACCATAGAGATAGAACTTGGAACTACTTTATTGTGTCAAGTTTCAAAGAGCTAGCACAAACCGTGTTTGATTTAGAGTTCCAACTACATGTATCCATATAGGAGAAAACAGAGTGAAACCTAAAAATTAAAACTGTTACTGCCAACGAACGGTTTAACCTAGAAGAACGAAATTTGGTGAGCCAAGTGAAATTGGGGTACTGATCATTACCTGAAAGTGTCATCCAGATTGGTTGAAAAAATGTGTGCTGAGATTTCAGGAAACTCGTAGGTTTTTGGAAGCTTGGCAACCCCTTTCCATGAAAGTGATTGGCGCCAGTCTGTTCTTACAGCTACATCAATAGCAAACAAACCATAGAGATAGGACTTGGAAGTACTTTATTGTGTCAAGTTTCAAAGAGCTAGCACAAACCGTGTTTGATTTAGAGTTCCAAATACGTGTATCCATATAGGAGAAAACAGAGTGAAACCTAAAATTTAAAACTGTTACTGCCAGCGAACGGTTTAACCTAGAAGAACGAAATTTGGTGAGCCAAGTTGGATTGGGGTACTGATCATTATCTGAAAGTGTCATCAAGATTGGGTGAAAAAATGTGTGCTGAGATTTCAGGAAACTCGTAGTTTTTTGGAAGCTTGGCAACCCCTTTCCATGAAAGTGATTGGCGCCAGTCTCTGCTTTGGGCTACATCAATAGGAAACAAACCATAGAGATAGAACTTGGAACTACTTTATTGTGTCAAGTTTCAAAGAGCTAGCACAAACCGTGTTTGATTTAGAGTTCCAACTACATGTATCCATATAGGAGAAAACAGAGTGAAACCTAAAAATTAAAACTGTTACTGCCAACGAACGGTTTAACCTAGAAGAACGAAATTTGGTGAGCCAAGTGAAATTGGGGTACTGATCATTACCTGAAAGTGTCATCCAGATTGGGTGAAAAAATGTGTGCTGAGATTTCAGGAAACTCGTAGTTTTTTGGAAGCTTGGCAACCCCTTTCCATGAAAGTGATTTGCACGAGTCTCTGCTTAGGGCTACGTCAATAGGAAACAAACCATAGAGATAGAACTTGGAACTACTTTATTGTGTCAAGTTTCAAAGAGCTAGCACAAACCGTGTTTGATTTAGAGTTCCAACTACATGTATCCATATAGGAGAAAACAGAGTGAAACCTAAAAATTAAAACTGTTACTGCCAACGAACGGTTTAACCTAGAAGAACGAAATTTGGTGAGCCAAGTGAAATTGGGGTACTGATCATTACCTGAAAGTGTCATCCAGATTGGTTGAAAAAATGTGTGCTGAGATTTCAGGAAACTCGTAGTTTTTTGGAAGCTTGGCAACCCCTTTCCATGAAAGTGATTGGCGCCAGTCTGTTCTTACAGCTACATCAATAGCAAACAAACCATAGAGATAGGACTTGGAAGTACTTTATTGTGTCAAGTTTCAAAGAGCTAGCACAAACCGTGTTTGATTTAGAGTTCCAAATACGTGTATCCATATAGGAGAAAACAGAGTGAAACCTAAAATTTAAAACTGTTACTGCCAACGAACGGTTTAACCTAGAAGAACGAAATTTGGTGAGCCAAGTGGGACTGGGGTACTGATCATTACCTGAAAGTGTCATCCAGATTGGGTGAAAAAATGTGTGCTGAGATTTCAGGAAACTAGTAGTGTTTTGGAAGCTTGGCAACCCATTTCCATGAAAGTGATTTGCCCTGGTCTCTGCTTAGGGCTACAAAAATAGGAAAAAAACCATAGAGATAGAACTTTGAACTACTTTATTGTGTCAAGTTTCAAAGAGCTAGCACAAACCGTGTTTGATTTAGAGTTCCAACTACATGTATCCATATAGGAGAAAACAGAGTGAAACCTAAAAATTAAAACTGTTACTGCCAACGAACGGTTTAACCTAGAAGAACGAAATTTGGTGAGCCAAGTGGGATGGGGGTACTGATCATAACCTGAAAGTGTCATCCAGATTGGGTGAAAAAATGTGTGCTGAGATTTCAGGAAACTCGTAGTTTTTTGGAAGCTTGGCAACCCCTTTCCATGAAAGTGATTGGCGCCAGTCTCTGCTTTGGGCTACATCAATAGGAAACAAACCATAGAAATAGAACTTGGAAGTACTTTATTGTGTCAAGTTTCAAAGAGCTAGCACAAACCGTGTTTGATTTAGAGTTCCAACTACATGTATCCATATTGGAGAAAACAGAGTGAAACCTAAAAATTAAAATGTTACTGCCAACGAACGGTTTAAACTAGAAGAACGAAATTTGGTGAGCCAAGTGGGATTGGGGTACTGATCGTTACCTGAAAGTGTCATCAAGATTGGGTGAAAAAATGTGTGCTGAGATTTCAGGAAACTCGTAGTTTTTTGGAAGCTTGGCAACCCCTTTCCATGAAAGTGATTGGCGCCAGTCTGTTCTTAGGGCTACATCAATAGGAAACAAACCATAGAGATAGGACTTGGAAGTACTTTATTGTGTGAAGTTTCAAAGAGCTAGCAGAAACCGTGTTTGATTTAGAGTTCCAAATACATGTATCCATATAGGAGAAAACACAGTGAAACCTAAAAATTAAAACTGTTACTGCCAAGGAACGGTTAAACCTAGAAGAATGAAATTTGGTGAGCCAATTGGGATTGGTGTACTGATCATTAGCTGAAAGTGTCATCCAGATTGGGTGAAAAAATGTGTGCGGTGATTTCTGGAAACTCATAGTATTTTGGAAGCTTGGCAACCCCTTTCCATGAAAGTGATTTGCGCCAGTCTCTGCTTAGGGCTACATCAATAGGAAACAAACCATAGAAATAGAACTTGGAACTACTTTATTGTGTCAAGTTTCAAAGAGGTAGCACAAACCGTCTTTTATTTAGAGTTCCAACTACATGTATTCATATAGGAGAAAACAGAGTGAAACCTAAATATTTAAACTGTTACTGCCAACGAACGGTTTAACCTAGAAGAACGAAATTTGGTGAGCCAAGTGGGATTGGGTACTGACCATTACCTTAAAGTGTCATCAAGATTGGGTGAAAAAATGTGTGCTATGGTTTCGGGAAATTCGTAGTTTTTTGGAAGCTTGGCAACGCCTTTCCATGAAAGTGATTTGTGCCGGTCTCTGCTTAGGGCTACGTCAATAGGAAACAAACCATAGAGATAGAACTTGGAACTACTTTATTGGGTCAAGTTTCAAAGAGCTAGCACAAACCGTGTTTGATTTAGAGTTCCAACTACATGTATCCATATAGGAGAAAACAGAGTGAAACCTAAAAATTAAAACTGTTACTGCCAACGAACGGTTTAACCTAGAAGAATGAAATTTGGTGAGCCACTTGGGATTGGTGTACTGATCATTAGCTGAAATTGTCATCCAGATTGGGTGAAAAAATGTGTGCAGTGATTTCTGGAAACTCATAGATTTTTGGAAGCTTGGCAATCCCTTTCCATGAAAGTGATTTGAGCCAGTCTCTGCCTAGGGCTACATCAATAGGAAACAAACCATAGAAATAGAACTTGGAACTACTTTATTGGGTCAAGTTTCAAAGAGCTAGCACAAACCGTGTTTGATTTAGAGTTCCAACTACGTGTATCCATATAGGAGAAAACAGAGTGAAACCTAAAAATTAAAATGTTACTGCCAACGAACGGTTTAACCTAGAAGAACGAAATTTGGTGAGCCAAGTGGGATTGGGGTACTGATCATTACCTGAAAGTGTCTTCAAGATTGGGTGAAAAAATGTGTGCTGAAATTTCAGGAAACTCTTTGTTTTTTGGAAGCTTGGCAAACCCTTTCCATGAAAGTGATTTGCACGAGTCTCTGCTTAGGGCTACGTCAATAGGAAACAAACCATAGAGATAGAACTTGGAACTACTTTATTGTGTCAAGTTTCAAAGAGCTAGCACAAACCGTCTTTGATTTAGAGTTCCAACTACATGTATCCATATAGGAGAAAACAGAGTGAAACCTAAAAATTAAAACTGTTACTGCCAACGAACGGTTTAACCTAGAAGAATGAAATTTGGTGAGCCAAGTGAAATTGGGGTACTGATCATTACCTGAAAGTGTCACCCAGATTGGGTGAAAAAATGTGTGCTGAGATTTCAGGAAACTCGTAGTTTTTTGGAAGCTTGGCAACTCCTTTCCATCAAAGTGATTGGCGCCAGTCTGTTCTTAGGGCTACATCAATAGCAAACAAACCATAGAGATAGGACTTGGAAGTACGTTATTGTGTCAAGTTTCAAAGAGCTAGCACAAACCGTGTTGGATTTAGAGTTCCAAATACATGTATACATATAGGCAAAACACAGTGAAACCTAAAAATTAAAACTGTTACTGCCAACGAACGGTTTAACCTAGAAGAAAGAAATTTGGTGAGCCAAGTGGGATTGGGGTACTGATCATTAGCTGAAAGTGTCATCCAGATTGGGTGAAAAAACGTGTGCGGTGATTTCTGGAAACTCATAGTTTTTTGGAAGCTTGGCAACCCCTTTCCATGAAAGTGATTTGCGCCAGTCTCTGCTTTGGGTTACATCACTAAGAAACAAACCATAGAAATAGAACTTGGAACTACTTTATTGGGTCAAGTTTCAAGGAGCTAGCACAAACCGTGTTTGATTTAGAGTTCCAACTACGTGTATCCATATAGGAGAAAACAGAGTGAAACCTAAAAATTAAAATGATACTGCCAACGAACGGTTTAACCTAGAGGAACGAAATTTGGTTAGCCAAGTGGGATTGGGGTACTGATCATTACCTGAAAGTGTCATCCAGATTGGGTGAAAAAATGTGTGCTGAGATTTCAGGAAACTCGTAGTGTTTTGGAAGCTTGGCAACCCCTTTCCATGAAAGTGATTTGCACCGGTCTCTGCTTAGGGCTACAAAAATAGGAAAAAAACCATAGAGATAGAACTTGGAACTACTTTATTGTGTCAAGTTTCAAAGAGCTAGCACAAACCGTGTTTGATTTAGAGCTCCAACCACATATATCCATATAGGAGAAAACAGAGTGTAACCTAAAAATTAAAACTGTTACTGCCAACGAACGGTTTAACCTAGAAGAACGAAATTTGGTGAGCCAAGTGGGAATGGGGTACTGATCATTACCTGAAAGTGTCATCAGATTGGGTGAAAAAATGTGTGCTGAGATTTCAGGAAACTGGTAGTTTTTTGGAACTGGGCAAACCGTTTCCATGAAAGTGATTGGCGCCAATCTGTTCTTAGGGCTACATCAATAGCAAACAAACCATAGAGATAGAACTTGGAACTACTTTATTGTGTCAAGTTTCAAAGAGCTAGCACAAACCGTGTTTGATTTAGAGTTCCAATTACATGTATCCATATAGGAGAAAATAGAGTGAAACCTAAAAATTAAAACTGTTACTGCCAACGAACGGTTTAACCTAGAAGAACGAAATTTGGTGAGCCAAGGGGGATTGTGGTACTGATCATATCCTGAAATTGTCATCAAGATTGGGTGAAAAAATGTGTGCAGAGATTTCAGGAAACTCGTAGTTTTTGGAAGCTTGGCAACCCCTTTCCATGAAAGTGATTTGCGCCAGTCTCTGCTTAGTGCTACATCAATAGGAAACAAACCATAGAGATAGAACTTGGAACTACTTTATTGTGTCAAGTTTCAAAGAGCTAGCACAAACCGTGTTTGATTTAGAGTTCCAACTACATGTATCCATATAGGAGAAAACAGAGTGAAACCTAAAAATTAAAACTGTTACTGCCAACGAACGGTTTAACCTAGAAGAACGAAATTTGGTGAGCCAAGTGAAATTGGGGTACTGATCATTACCTGAAAGTGTCATCCAGATTGGGTGAAAAAATGTGTGCTGAGATTTCAGGAAACTCGTAGTTTTTTGGAAGCTTGGCAACCCCTTTCCTTGAAAGTGATTGGCGCCAGTCTGTTCTTACAGCTACATCAATAGCAAACAAACCATAGAGATAGGACTTGGAAGTACTTTATTGTGTCAAGTTTCAAAGAGCTAGCACAAACCGTGTTGGATTTAGAGTTCCAAATACATGTATCCATATAGGAGAAAACAGAGTGAAACCTAAAAATTAAAACTGTTACTGCCAACGAACGGTATAACCTAGAAGAACGAAATTTGGTGAGCCAAGTGGGATTGGGGTACTGATCATTAGCTGAAAGTGTCATCCAGATTGGGTGAAAAAATGTGTGCAGTGATTTCTGGAAACTCATAGATTTTTGGAAGCTTTGCAACCCCTTTCCATGAAAGTGATTTGAGCCAGCCTCTGCCTAGGGCTACATCAATAGGAAACAAACCATAGAGGTAGAACTTGGAACTACTTTATTGGGTCAAGTTTCAAAGAGCTAGAACAAACCGTGTTTGATTTAGAGTTCCAACTACATGTATCCATATAGGAGAAAACAGAGTGAAACCTAAAAATTAAAACTGTTACTGCCAACGAACGGTTTAACCTAGAAGAACGAAATTTGGTGAGCCAAGTGAAATTGGGGTACTGATCATTACCTGAAAGTGTCATCCAGATTGGGTGAAAAAATGTGTGCTGAGATTTCAGGAAACTCGTAGTTTTTTGGAAGCTTGGCAACCCCTTTCCTTGAGAGTGATTGGCGCCAGTCTGTTCTTACAGCTACATCAATAGCAAACAAACCATAGAGAAAGGACTTGGAACTACTTTATTGTGTCAAGTTTCAAAGAGCTAGCACAAACCGTGTTTGATTTAGAGTTCCAACTACATGTATCCATATAGGAGAAAACAGAGTGAAACCTAAAAATTAAAACTGTTACTGCCAACGAACGGTTTAACCTAGAAGAATGAAATTTGGTGAGCCAAGTGAAATTGGGGTACTGATCATTACCAGAAAGTGTCATCCAGATTGGGTGAAAAAATGTGTGCTGAGATTTCAGGAAACTCGTAGTTTTTTGGAAGCTTGGCAACCCCTTTCCTTGAAAGTGATTGGCGCCAGTCTGTTCTTACAGCTACATCAATAGCAAACAAACCATAGAGATAGGACTTGGAAGTACTTTATTGTGTCAAGTTTCAAAGAGCTAGCACAAACCGTGTTTGATTTAGAGTTCCAAATACGTGTATCCATATAGGAGAAAACAGAGTGAAACCTAAAAATTAAAACTGTTACTGCCAACGAACGGTTTAACCTAGAAGAACGAAATTTGGTGAGCCAAGTGGGACTGGGGTACTGATCATTACCTGAAAGTGTCATCCAGATTGGGTGAAAAAATGTGTGCTGAGATTTCAGGAAACTCGTAGTGTTTTGGAAGCTTGGCAACCCATTTCCATGAAAGTGATTTGCCCTGGTCTCTGCTTAGGGCTACAAAAATAGGAAAAAAACCATAGAGATAGAACTTTGAACTACTTTATTGTGTCAAGTTTCAAAGAGCTAGCACAAACCGTGTTTGATTTAGAGTTCCAACTACATGTATCCATATAGGAGAAAACAGAGTGAAACCTAAAAATTAAAACTGTTACTGCCAACGAACGGTTTAACCTAGAAGAACGAAATTTGGTGAGCCAAGTGAAATTGGGGTACTGATCATTACCTGAAAGTGTCATCCAGATTGGGTGAAAAAATGTGTGCTGAGATTTCAGGAAACTCGTAGTTATTTGGAAGCTTGGCAACCCCTTTCCTTGAAAGTGATTGGCGCCAGTCTGTTCTTACAGCTACATCAATAGCAAACAAACCATAGAGATAGGACTTGGAAGCACTTTATTGTGTCAAGTTTCAAAGAGCTAGCACAAACCGTGTTTGATTTAGAGTTCCAAATACATGTATCCATATAGGAGAAAACACAGTGAAACCTAAAAATTAAAACTGTTACTGCCAACGAACGGTTTAACCTGGAAGAACGAAATTTGGTGAGCCAAGTGGGATTGGGGTACTGATCATTAGCTGAAAGTGTCATCCAGATTGGGTGAAAAAATGTGTGCGGTGATTTCTGGAAACTCATAGATTTTTGGAAGCTTGGCAACCCCTTTCCATGAAAGTGATTGGCGCCAGTCTGTTCTTAGGGCTACATCAATAGGAAACAAACCATAGAAATAGAACTTGGAACTACTTTATTGGGTCAAGTTTCAAAGAGCTAGCACAAACCGTGTTTGATTTAGAGTTTCAACTACGTGTATCCATATAGGAGAAAACAGAGTGAAACCTAAATATTAAAATGTTACTGCCAATGAACAGTTTAACCTGAAAGAACGAAATTTGGTGAGCCAAGTGTGATTGAGGTACTCATCATTACCTGAAAGTGTCATCAAGATTGGGTGAAAAAATGTGTGCTGAGATTTCAGGAAACTCATAGTTTTTTGGAAGCTTGGCAACCCCTTTCCATGAAACTGATTGGCGCCAGTCTGTTCTTAGGGCTACAGCAATAGGAAACAAACGATAGAGATAGGAATTGGAAGTACTTTATTGTGTCAAGTTTCAAAGAGCTAGCAGAAACCGTGTTTGATTTAGAGTTCCAACTACATGTATCCATATAGGAGAAAACACAGTGAAACCTAAAAATTAAAACTGTTACTGCCAACGAACGGTTTAACCTAGAAGAATGAAATTTGGTGAGCCACTTGGGATTGGTGTACTGATCATTAGCTGAAATTGTCATCCAGATTGGGTGAAAAAATGTGTGCAGTGATTTCTGGAAACTCATAGATTTTTGGAAGCTTGGCAACCCCTTTCCATGAAAGTGATTTGAGCCAGTCTCTGCCTAGGGCTACATCAATAGGAAACAAACCATAGAGATAGAACTTGGAACTACTTTATTGTGTCAAGTTTCAAAGAGCTAGCACAAACCGTGTTTGATTAGAGTTCCAACTACGTGTATCCATATAGGAGAAAACAGAGTGAAACCTAAAAATTAAAATGTTACTGCCAACGAACGGTTTAACCTAGAAGAACGAAATTTGGTGAGCCAAGTGGGATTGGGGTACTGATCATTACCTGAAAGTGTCATCAAGATTGGGTGAAAAAATGTGTGCTGAGATTTCAGGAAACTCTTTGTTTTTTGGAAGCTTGGCAACCCCTTTCCATGAAAGTGATTTGCACGAGTCTCTGCTTAGGGCTACGTCAATAGGAAACAAACCATAGAGATAGAACTTGGAACTACTTTATTGTGTCAAGTTTCAAAGAGCTAGCACAAACCGTCTTTGATTTAGAGTTCCAACTACATGTATCCATATAGGAGAAAACAGAGTGAAACCTAAAAATTAAAACTGTTACTGCCAACGAACGGTTTAACCTAGAAGAATGAAATTTGGTGAGCCAAGTGAAATTGGGGTACTGATCATTACCTGAAAGTGTCACCCAGATTGGGTGAAAAAATGTGTGCTGAGATTTCAGGAAACTCGTAGTTTTTTGGAAGCTTGGCAACTCCTTTCCATCAAAGTGATTGGCGCCAGTCTGTTCTTAGGGCTACATCAATAGCAAACAAACCATAGAGATAGGACTTGGAAGTACGTTATTGTGTCAAGTTTCAAAGAGCTAGCACAAACCGTGTTTGATTTAGAGCTCCAACCACATATATCCATATAGGAGAAAACAGAGTGTAACCTAAAAATTAAAACTGTTATTGCCAACGAACGGTTTAACCTAGAAGAACGAAATTTGGTGAGCCAAGTGGGATTGGGGTACTGATCATTACCTGAAAGTGTCATCCAGATTGGGTGAAAAAATGTGTGCTGAGATTTCAGGAAACTGGTAGTTTTTTGGAACTTGGCAAACCGTTTCCATGAAAGTGATTGGCGCCAATCTGTTCTTAGGGCTACATCAATAGCAAACAAACCATAGAGATAGAACTTGGAACTACTTTATTGTGTCAAGTTTCAAAGAGCTAGCACAAACCGTGTTTGATTTAGAGTTCCAACTACATGTATCCATATAGGAGAAAACAGAGTGAAACCTAAAACTTAAAACTGTTACTGCCAACGAACGGTTTAACCTAGAAGAACGAAATTTGGTGAGCCAAGTGAAATTGGGGTACTGATCATTACCTGAAAGTGTCATCCAGATTGGGTGAAAAAATGTGTGCTGAGATTTCAGGAAACTCGTAGTTTTTTGGAAGCTTGGCAACCCCTTTCCTTGAAAGTGATTGGCGCCAGTCTGTTCTTACAGCTACATCAATAGCAAACAAACCATAGAGACAGGACTTGGAAGTACTTTATTGTGTCAAGTTTCAAAGAGCTAGCACAAACCGTGTTGGATTTAGAGTTCCAAATACATGTATCCATATAGGAGAAAACAGAGTGAAACCTAAAAATTAAAACTGTTACTGCCAACGAACGGTTTAACCTAGAAGAAGGAAATTTGGTGAGCCAAGTGGGATTGGGGTACTGATCATTACCTGAAAGTGTCATCCAGATTGGGTGAAAAAATGTGTGCTGAGATTTCAGGAAACTGGTAGTTTTTTGGAACTTGGCAAACCGTTTCCATGAAAGTGATTGGCGCCAATCTGTTCTTAGGGCTACATCAATAGCAAACAAACCATAGAGATAGAACTTGGAACTACTGTATTGTGTCAAGTTTCAAAGAGCTAGCACAAACCGTGTTTGATTTAGAGTTCCAACTACATGTATCCATATAGGAGAAAATAGAGTGAAACCTAAAAATTAAAACTGTTACTGCCAACGAACGGTTTAACCTAGAAGAACGAAATTTGGTGAGCCAAGGGGGTTTGGGGTACTGATCATATCCTGAAAGTGTCATCAAGATTGGGTGAAAAAATGTGTGCAGAGATTTCAGGAAACTCGTAGTTTTTGGAAGCTTGGCAACCCCTTTCCATGAAAGTGATTTGCGCCAGTCTCTGCTTAGTGCTACATCAATAGGAAACAAACCATAGAGATAGAACTTGGAACTACTTTATTGTGTCAAGTTTCAAAGAGCTAGCACAAACCGTGTTTGATTTAGAGTTCCAACTACATGTATCCATATAGGAGAAAACAGAGTGAAACCTAAAAATTAAAACTGTTACTGCCAACGAACGGTTTAACCTAGAAGAACGAAATTTGGTGAGCCAAGTGAAATTGGGGTACTGATCATTACCTGAAAGTGTCATCCAGATTGGGTGAAAAAATGTGTGCTGAGATTTCAGGAAACTCGTAGTTTTTTGGAAGCTTGGCAACCCCTTTCCTTGAAAGTGATTGGCGCCAGTCTTTTCTTACAGCTACATCAATAGCAAACAAACCATAGAGATAGGACTTGGAAGTACTTTATTGTGTCAAGTTTCAAAGAGCTAGCACAAACCGTGTTGGATTTAGAGTTCCAAATACATGTATCCATATAGGAGAAAACAGAGTGAAACCTAAAAATTAAAACTGTTACTGCCAACGAACGGTTTAACCTAGAAGAAGGAAATTTGGTGAGCCAAGTGGGATTGGGGTACTGATCATTAGCTGAAAGTGTCATCCAGATTGGGTGAAAAAATGTGTGCAGTGATTTCTGGAAACTCATAGATTTTTGGAAGCTTGGCAACCCCTTTCCATGAAAGTGATTTGAGCCAGCCTCTGCCTAGGGCTACATCAAAAGGAAACAAACCATAGAGATAGAACTTGGAACTACTTTATTGGGTCAAGTTTCAAAGAGCTAGAACAAACCGTGTTTGATTTAGAGTTCCAACTACGTGTATCCATATAGGAGAAAACAGAGTGAAACCTAAAAATTAAAACTGTTACTGCCAACGAACGGTTTAACCTAGAAGAACGAAATTTGGTGAGCCAAGTTAAATTGGGGTACTGATCATTACCTGAAAGTGTCATCCAGATTGGGTGAAAAAATGTGTGCTGAGATTTCAGGAAACTCTTTGTTTTTTGGAAGCTTGGCAACCCCTTTCCATGAAAGTGATTTGCACGAGTCTCTGCTTAGGGCTACGTCAATAGGAAACAAACCATAGAGATAGAACTTGGAACTACTTTATTGTGTCAAGTTTCAAAGAGCTAGCACAAACCGTGTTTGATTTAGAGTTCCAACTACATGTATCCATATAGGAGAAAACAGAGTGAAACCTAAAAATTAAAACTGTTACTGCCAACGAACGGTTTAACCTAGAAGAACGAAATTTGGTGAGCCAAGTGTAATTGGGGTACTGATCATTACCTGAAAGTGTCATCCAGATTGGGTGAAAAAATGTGTGCTGAGATTTCAGGAAACTCGTAGTTTTTTGGAAGCTTGGCAACCCCTTTCCTTGAAAGTGATTGGCGCCAGTCTGTTCTTACAGCTACATCAATAGCAAACAAACCATAGAGATAGGACTTGGAAGTACTTTATTGTGTCAAGTTTCAAAGAGCTAGCACAAACCGTGTTTGATTTAGAGTTCCAAATACGTGTATCCATATAGGAGAAAACAGAGTGAAACCTAAAAATTAAAACTGTTACTGCCAACGAACGGTTTAACCTAGAAGAACGAAATTTGGTGAGCCAAGTGGGATGGGGGTACTGATCATTACCTGAAAGTGTCATCCAGATTGGGTGAAAAAATGTGTGCTGAGATTTCAGGAAACTCGTAGTTTTTTGGAAGCTTGGCAACCCCTTTCCATGAAAGTGATTGGCGCCAGTCTCTGCTTTGGGCTACATCAATAGGAAACAAACCATAGAAATAGAACTTGGAAGTACTTTATTGTGTCAAGTTTCAAAGAGCTAGCACAAACCGTGTTTGATTTAGAGTTCCAACTACATGTATCCATATTGGAGAAAACAGAGTGAAACCTAAAAATTAAAATGTTGCTGCCAACGAACGGTTTAAACTAGAAGAACGAAATTTGGTGAGCCAAGTGGGATTGGGGTACTGATCGTTACCTGAAAGTGTCATCAAGATTGGGTGAAAAAATATGTGCTGAGATTTCAGGAAACTCGTAGTGTTTTGGAAGCTTGGCAACCCATTTCCATGAAAGTGATTTGCCCTGGTCTCTGCTTAGGGCTACAAAAATAGGAAAAAAACCATAGAGATAGAACTTTGAACTACTTTATTGTGTCAAGTTTCAAAGAGCTAGCACAAACCGTGTTTGATTTAGAGTTCCAACTACATGTATCCATATAGGAGAAAACAGAGTGAAACCTAAAAATTAAAACTGTTATGCCAACGAACGGTTTAACCTAGAAGAACGAAATTTGGTGAGCCAAGTGGGATTGGGGTACTGATCATTAGCTGAAAGTGTCATCCATATTGGGTGAAAAAATGTGTGCGGTGATTTCTGGAAACTCGTAGTGTTTTGGAAGCTTGGCAACCCCTTTCCATCAAAGTGATTTGAGCCCGTCTCTGCTTTGGGCTACATCAATATGAAAAAAAACCATAGAGATAGAACTTGGAACTACTTTATTGTGTGAAGTTTCAAAGAGCTAGCACAAACCGTGTTGGATTTAGAGTTCCAACTACATGTATCCATATAGGAGAAAGATAGTGAAACCTAAAAATTAAAACTCTTACTGCCAACGAACGGTTTAACATAGCAGAACCAAATTTGGTGAGCTATGTGGGATTGGGATACTGATCATTACCTCAAAGTGTCATCAAGATTGGGTGAAAAACTGTGTGCTGAGATTTCAGAAAACTCCTAGTGTTTTGGAAGCTTGGCAACCCCTTTCCATGAAAGTGATTTGTGCCAGTCTCTGCTTAGGGCTACATCAATAGGAAACAAACCATAGAGATAGAACTTGGAACTACTTTATTGTGTCAAGTTTCAAAGAGCTAGCACAAACCGTGTTTGATTTAGAGTTCCAACTACATGTATCCTTATAGGAGAAAACAGAGTGAAACCTAAAAATTAAAACTGTTACTGCCAACGAACGGTTTAACCTAGAAGAACGAAATTTGGTGAGCCAACTGGGATTAAGGTACTGATCATTACCTGAAAGTGTCATCCAGATTGGGTGAAAAAATGTGTGCTGAGATTTCAGGAAACTCGTAGTGTTTTGGAAGCTTGGCAACCCATTTCCATGAAAGTGATTTGCCCTGGTCTCTGCTTAGGGCTACAAAAATAGGAAAAAAACCATAGAGATAGAACTTTGAACTACTTTATTGTGTCAAGTTTCAAAGAGCTAGCACAAACCGTGTTTGATTTAGAGTTCCAACTACATGTATCCATATAGGAGAAAACAGAGTGAAACCTAAAAATTAAAACTGTTACTGCCAACGAACGGTTTAACCTAGAAGAACGAAATTTGGTGAGCCAAGTGAAATTGGGGTACTGATCATTACCTGAAAGTGTCATCCAGATTGGGTGAAAAAATGTGTGCTGAGATTTCAGGAAACTCGTAGTTATTTGGAAGCTTGGCAACCCCTTTCCTTGAAAGTGATTGGCGCCAGTCTGTTCTTACAGCTACATCAATAGCAAACAAACCATAGAGATAGGACTTGGAAGCACTTTATTGTGTCAAGTTTCAAAGAGCTAGCACAAACCGTGTTTGATTTAGAGTTCCAAATACATGTATCCATATAGGAGAAAACACAGTGAAACCTAAAAATTAAAACTGTTACTGCCAACGAACGGTTTAACCTGGAAGAACGAAATTTGGTGAGCCAAGTGGGATTGGGGTACTGATCATTAGCTGAAAGTGTCATCCAGATTGGGTGAAAAAATGTGTGCGGTGATTTCTGGAAACTCATAGATTTTTGGAAGCTTGGCAACCCCTTTCAATGAAAGTGATTGGCGCCAGTCTGTTCTTAGGGCTACATCAATAGGAAACAAACCATAGAAATAGAACTTGGAACTACTTTATTGGGTCAAGTTTCAAAGAGCTAGCACAAACCGTGTTTGATTTAGAGTTTCAACTACGTGTATCCATATAGGAGAAAACAGAGTGAAACCTAAATATTAAAATGTTACTGCCAATGAACAGTTTAACCTGAAAGAACGAAATTTGGTGAGCCAAGTGTGATTGAGGTACTCATCATTACCTGAAAGTGTCATCAAGATTGGGTGAAAAAATGTGTGCTGAGATTTCAGGAAACTCATAGTTTTTTGGAAGCTTGGCAACCCCTTTCCATGAAACTGATTGGCGCCAGTCTGTTCTTAGGGCTACAGCAATAGGAAACAAACGATAGAGATAGGAATTGGAAGTACTTTATTGTGTCAAGTTTCAAAGAGCTAGCAGAAACCGTGTTTGATTTAGAGTTCCAACTACATGTATCCATATAGGAGAAAACACAGTGAAACCTAAAAATTAAAACTGTTACTGCCAACGAACGGTTTAACCTAGAAGAATGAAATTTGGTGAGCCACTTGGGATTGGTGTACTGATCATTAGCTGAAATTGTCATCCAGATTGGGTGAAAAAATGTGTGCAGTGATTTCTGGAAACTCATAGATTTTTGGAAGCTTGGCAACCCCTTTCCATGAAAGTGATTTGAGCCAGTCTCTGCCTAGGGCTACATCAATAGGAAACAAACCATAGAAATAGAACTTGGAACTACTTTATTGGGTCAAGTTTCAAAGAGCTAGCACAAACCGTGTTTGATTAGAGTTCCAACTACGTGTATCCATATAGGAGAAAACAGAGTGAAACCTAAAAATTAAAATGTTACTGCCAACGAACGGTTTAACCTAGAAGAACGAAATTTGGTGAGCCAAGTGGGATTGGGGTACTGATCATTACCTGAAAGTGTCATCAAGATTGGGTGAAAAAATGTGTGCTGAGATTTCAGGAAACTCTTTGTTTTTTGGAAGCTTGGCAACCCCTTTCCATGAAAGTGATTTGCACGAGTCTCTGCTTAGGGCTACGTCAATAGGAAACAAACCATAGAGATAGAACTTGGAACTACTTTATTGTGTCAAGTTTCAAAGAGCTAGCACAAACCGTCTTTGATTTAGAGTTCCAACTACATGTATCCATATAGGAGAAAACAGAGTGAAACCTAAAAATTAAAACTGTTACTGCCAACGAACGGTTTAACCTAGAAGAATGAAATTTGGTGAGCCAAGTGAAATTGGGGTACTGATCATTACCTGAAAGTGTCACCCAGATTGGGTGAAAAAATGTGTGCTGAGATTTCAGGAAACTCGTAGTTTTTTGGAAGCTTGGCAACTCCTTTCCATCAAAGTGATTGGCGCCAGTCTGTTCTTAGGGCTACATCAATAGCAAACAAACCATAGAGATAGGACTTGGAAGTACGTTATTGTGTCAAGTTTCAAAGAGCTAGCACAAACCGTGTTTGATTTAGAGCTCCAACCACATATATCCATATAGGAGAAAACAGAGTGTAACCTAAAAATTAAAACTGTTATTGCCAACGAACGGTTTAACCTAGAAGAACGAAATTTGGTGAGCCAAGTGGGATTGGGGTACTGATCATTACCTGAAAGTGTCATCCAGATTGGGTGAAAAAATGTGTGCTGAGATTTCAGGAAACTGGTAGTTTTTTGGAACTTGGCAAACCGTTTCCATGAAAGTGATTGGCGCCAATCTGTTCTTAGGGCTACATCAATAGCAAACAAACCATAGAGATAGAACTTGGAACTACTTTATTGTGTCAAGTTTCAAAGAGCTAGCACAAACCGTGTTTGATTTAGAGTTCCAACTACATGTATCCATATAGGAGAAAACAGAGTGAAACCTAAAAATTAAAACTGTTACTGCCAACGAACGGTTTAACCTAGAAGAACGAAATTTGGTGAGCCAAGTGAAATTGGGGTACTGATCATTACCTGAAAGTGTCATCCAGATTGGGTGAAAAAATGTGTGCTGAGATTTCAGGAAACTCGTAGTTTTTTGGAAGCTTGGCAACCCCTTTCCTTGAAAGTGATTGGCGCCAGTCTGTTCTTACAGCTACATCAATAGCAAACAAACCATAGAGACAGGACTTGGAAGTACTTTATTGTGTCAAGTTTCAAAGAGCTAGCACAAACCGTGTTGGATTTAGAGTTCCAAATACATGTATCCATATAGGAGAAAACAGAGTGAAACCTAAAAATTAAAACTGTTACTGCCAACGAACGGTTTAACCTAGAAGAAGGAAATTTGGTGAGCCAAGTGGGATTGGGGTACTGATCATTACCTGAAAGTGTCATCCAGATTGGGTGAAAAAATGTGTGCTGAGATTTCAGGAAACTCGTAGTTTTTTGGAAGCTTGGCAAACCGTTTCCATGAAAGTGATTGGCGCCAATCTGTTCTTAGGGCTACATCAATAGCAAACAAACCATAGAGATAGAACTTGGAACTACTGTATTGTGTCAAGTTTCAAAGAGCTAGCACAAACCGTGTTTGATTTAGAGTTCCAACTACATGTATCCATATAGGAGAAAATAGAGTGAAACCTAAAAATTAAAACTGTTACTGCCAACGAACGGTTTAACCTAGAAGAACGAAATTTGGTGAGCCAAGGGGGTTTGGGGTACTGATCATATCCTGAAAGTGTCATCAAGATTGGGTGAAAAAATGTGTGCAGAGATTTCAGGAAACTCGTAGTTTTTGGAAGCTTGGCAACCCCTTTCCATGAAAGTGATTTGCGCCAGTCTCTGCTTAGTGCTACATCAATAGGAAACAAACCATAGAGATAGAACTTGGAACTACTTTATTGTGTCAAGTTTCAAAGAGCTAGCACAAACCGTGTTTGATTTAGAGTTCCAACTACATGTATCCATATAGGAGAAAACAGAGTGAAACCTAAAAATTAAAACTGTTACTGCCAACGAACGGTTTAACCTAGAAGAACGAAATTTGGTGAGCCAAGTGAAATTGGGGTACTGATCATTACCTGAAAGTGTCATCCAGATTGGGTGAAAAAATGTGTGCTGAGATTTCAGGAAACTCGTAGTTTTTTGGAAGCTTGGCAACCCCTTTCCTTGAAAGTGATTGGCGCCAGTCTGTTCTTACAGCTACATCAATAGCAAACAAACCATAGAGATAGGACTTGGAAGTACTTTATTGTGTCAAGTTTCAAAGAGCTAGCACAAACCGTGTTGGATTTAGAGTTCCAAATACATGTATCCATATAGGAGAAAACAGAGTGAAACCTAAAAATTAAAACTGTTACTGCCAACGAACGGTTTAACCTAGAAGAAGGAAATTTGGTGAGCCAAGTGGGATTGGGGTACTGATCATTAGCTGAAAGTGTCATCCAGATTGGGTGAAAAAATGTGTGCAGTGATTTCTGGAAACTCATAGATTTTTGGAAGCTTGGCAACCCCTTTCCATGAAAGTGATTTGAGCCAGCCTCTGCCTAGGGCTACATCAAAAGGAAACAAACCATAGAGATAGAACTTGGAACTACTTTATTGGGTCAAGTTTCAAAGAGCTAGAACAAACCGTGTTTGATTTAGAGTTCCAACTACGTGTATCCATATAGGAGAAAACAGAGTGAAACCTAAAAATTAAAACTGTTACTGCCAACGAACGGTTTAACCTAGAAGAACGAAATTTGGTGAGCCAAGTTAAATTGGGGTACTGATCATTACCTGAAAGTGTCATCCAGATTGGGTGAAAAAATGTGTGCTGAGATTTCAGGAAACTCTTTGTTTTTTGGAAGCTTGGCAACCCCTTTCCATGAAAGTGATTTGCACGAGTCTCTGCTTAGGGCTACGTCAATAGGAAACAAACCATAGAGATAGAACTTGGAACTACTTTATTGTGTCAAGTTTCAAAGAGCTAGCACAAACCGTGTTTGATTTAGAGTTCCAACTACATGTATCCATATAGGAGAAAACAGAGTGAAACCTAAAAATTAAAACTGTTACTGCCAACGAACGGTTTAACCTAGAAGAACGAAATTTGGTGAGCCAAGTGAAATTGGGGTACTGATCATTACCTGAAAGTGTCATCCAGATTGGTTGAAAAAATGTGTGCTGAGATTTCAGGAAACTCGTAGTTTTTTGGAAGCTTGGCAACCCCTTTCCATGAAAGTGATTGGCGCCAGTCTGTTCTTACAGCTACATCAATAGCAAACAAACCATAGAGATAGGACTTGGAAGTACTTTATTGTGTCAAGTTTCAAAGAGCTAGCACAAACCGTGTTTGATTTAGAGTTCCAAATACGTGTATCCATATAGGAGAAAACAGAGTGAAACCTAAAATTTAAAACTGTTACTGCCAGCGAACGGTTTAACCTAGAAGAACGAAATTTGGTGAGCCAAGTTGGATTGGGGTACTGATCATTATCTGAAAGTGTCATCAAGATTGGGTGAAAAAATGTGTGCTGAGATTTCAGGAAACTCGTAGTTTTTTGGAAGCTTGGCAACCCCTTTCCATGAAAGTGATTGGCGCCAGTCTCTGCTTTGGGCTACATCAATAGGAAACAAACCATAGAGATAGAACTTGGAACTACTTTATTGTGTCAAGTTTCAAAGAGCTAGCACAAACCGTGTTTGATTTAGAGTTCCAACTACATGTATCCATATAGGAGAAAAAAGAGTGAAACCTAAAAATTAAAACTGTTACTGCCAACGAACGGTTTAACCTAGAAGAACGAAATTTGGTGAGCCAAGTGAAATTGGGGTACTGATCATTACCTGAAAGTGTCATCCAGATTGGGTGAAAAAATGTGTGCTGAGATTTCAGGAAACTCGTAGTTTTTTGGAAGCTTGGCAACCCCTTTCCTTGAAAGTGATTGGCGCCAGTCTGTTCTTACAGCTACATCAATAGCAAACAAACCATAGAGACAGGACTTGGAAGTACTTTATTGTGTCAAGTTTCAAAGAGCTAGCACAAACCGTGTTGGATTTAGAGTTCCAAATACATGTATCCATATAGGAGAAAACAGAGTGAAACCTAAAAATTAAAACTGTTACTGCCAACGAACGGTTTAACCTAGAAGAAGGAAATTTGGTGAGCCAAGTGGGATTGGGGTACTGATCATTACCTGAAAGTGTCATCCAGATTGGGTGAAAAAATGTGTGCTGAGATTTCAGGAAACTGGTAGTTTTTTGGAACTTGGCAAACCGTTTCCATGAAAGTGATTGGCGCCAATCTGTTCTTAGGGCTACATCAATAGCAAACAAACCATAGAGATAGAACTTGGAACTACTGTATTGTGTCAAGTTTCAAAGAGCTAGCACAAACCGTGTTTGATTTAGAGTTCCAACTACATGTATCCATATAGGAGAAAATAGAGTGAAACCTAAAAATTAAAACTGTTACTGCCAACGAACGGTTTAACCTAGAAGAACGAAATTTGGTGAGCCAAGGGGGTTTGGGGTACTGATCATATCCTGAAAGTGTCATCAAGATTGGGTGAAAAAATGTGTGCAGAGATTTCAGGAAACTCGTAGTTTTTGGAAGCTTGGCAACCCCTTTCCATGAAAGTGATTTGCGCCAGTCTCTGCTTAGTGCTACATCAATAGGAAACAAACCATAGAGATAGAACTTGGAACTACTTTATTGTGTCAAGTTTCAAAGAGCTAGCACAAACCGTGTTTGATTTAGAGTTCCAACTACATGTATCCATATAGGAGAAAACAGAGTGAAACCTAAAAATTAAAACTGTTACTGCCAACGAACGGTTTAACCTAGAAGAACGAAATTTGGTGAGCCAAGTGAAATTGGGGTACTGATCATTACCTGAAAGTGTCATCCAGATTGGGTGAAAAAATGTGTGCTGAGATTTCAGGAAACTCGTAGTTTTTTGGAAGCTTGGCAACCCCTTTCCTTGAAAGTGATTGGCGCCAGTCTGTTCTTACAGCTACATCAATAGCAAACAAACCATAGAGATAGGACTTGGAAGTACTTTATTGTGTCAAGTTTCAAAGAGCTAGCACAAACCGTGTTGGATTTAGAGTTCCAAATACATGTATCCATATAGGAGAAAACAGAGTGAAACCTAAAAATTAAAACTGTTACTGCCAACGAACGGTTTAACCTAGAAGAAGGAAATTTGGTGAGCCAAGTGGGATTGGGGTACTGATCATTAGCTGAAAGTGTCATCCAGATTGGGTGAAAAAATGTGTGCAGTGATTTCTGGAAACTCATAGATTTTTGGAAGCTTGGCAACCCCTTTCCATGAAAGTGATTTGAGCCAGCCTCTGCCTAGGGCTACATCAAAAGGAAACAAACCATAGAGATAGAACTTGGAACTACTTTATTGGGTCAAGTTTCAAAGAGCTAGAACAAACCGTGTTTGATTTAGAGTTCCAACTACGTGTATCCATATAGGAGAAAACAGAGTGAAACCTAAAAATTAAAACTGTTACTGCCAACGAACGGTTTAACCTAGAAGAACGAAATTTGGTGAGCCAAGTTAAATTGGGGTACTGATCATTACCTGAAAGTGTCATCCAGATTGGGTGAAAAAATGTGTGCTGAGATTTCAGGAAACTCTTTGTTTTTTGGAAGCTTGGCAACCCCTTTCCATGAAAGTGATTTGCACGAGTCTCTGCTTAGGGCTACGTCAATAGGAAACAAACCATAGAGATAGAACTTGGAACTACTTTATTGTGTCAAGTTTCAAAGAGCTAGCACAAACCGTGTTTGATTTAGAGTTCCAACTACATGTATCCATATAGGAGAAAACAGAGTGAAACCTAAAAATTAAAACTGTTACTGCCAACGAACGGTTTAACCTAGAAGAACGAAATTTGGTGAGCCAAGTGAAATTGGGGTACTGATCATTACCTGAAAGTGTCATCCAGATTGGGTGAAAAAATGTGTGCTGAGATTTCAGGAAACTCGTAGTTTTTTGGAAGCTTGGCAACTCCTTTCCATCAAAGTGATTGGCGCCAGTCTGTTCTTAGGGCTACATCAATAGCAAACAAACCATAGAGATAGGACTTGGAAGTACGTTATTGTGTCAAGTTTCAAAGAGCTAGCACAAACCGTGTTGGATTTAGAGTTCCAAATACATGTATACATATAGGCAAAACACAGTGAAACCTAAAAATTAAAACTGTTACTGCCAACGAACGGTTTAACCTAGAAGAAAGAAATTTGGTGAGCCAAGTGGGATTGGGGTACTGATCATTACCTGAAAGTGTCATCCAGATTGGGTGAAAAAATGTGTGCTGAGATTTCAGGAAACTGGTAGTTTTTTGGAACTTGGCAAACCGTTTCCATGAAAGTGATTGGCGCCAATCTGTTCTTAGGGCTACATCAATAGCAAACAAACCATAGAGATAGAACTTGGAACTACTTTATTGTGTCAAGTTTCAAAGAGCTAGCACAAACCGTGTTTGATTTAGAGTTCCAATTACATGTATCCATATAGGAGAAAATAGAGTGAAACCTAAAAATTAAAACTGTTACTGCCAACGAACGGTTTAACCTAGAAGAACGAAATTTGGTGAGCCAAGTGTAATTGGGGTACTGATCATTACCTGAAAGTGTCATCCAGATTGGGTGAAAAAATGTGTGCTGAGATTTCAGGAAACTCGTAGTTTTTTGGAAGCTTGGCAACCCCTTTCCTTGAAAGTGATTGGCGCCAGTCTGTTCTTACAGCTACATCAATAGCAAACAAACCATAGAGATAGGACTTGGAAGTACTTTATTGTGTCAAGTTTCAAAGAGCTAGCACAAACCGTGTTTGATTTAGAGTTCCAAATACGTGTATCCATATAGGAGAAAACAGAGTGAAACCTAAAAATTAAAACTGTTACTGCCAACGAACGGTTTAACCTAGAAGAACGAAATTTGGTGAGCCAAGTGGGATGGGGGTACTGATCATTACCTGAAAGTGTCATCCAGATTGGGTGAAAAAATGTGTGCTGAGATTTCAGGAAACTCGTAGTTTTTTGGAAGCTTGGCAACCCCTTTCCATGAAAGTGATTGGCGCCAGTCTCTGCTTTGGGCTACATCAATAGGAAACAAACCATAGAAATAGAACTTGGAAGTACTTTATTGTGTCAAGTTTCAAAGAGCTAGCACAAACCGTGTTTGATTTAGAGTTCCAACTACATGTATCCATATTGGAGAAAACAGAGTGAAACCTAAAAATTAAAATGTTGCTGCCAACGAACGGTTTAAACTAGAAGAACGAAATTTGGTGAGCCAAGTGGGATTGGGGTACTGATCGTTACCTGAAAGTGTCATCAAGATTGGGTGAAAAAATGTGTGCTGAGATTTCAGGAAACTCGTAGTGTTTTGGAAGCTTGGCAACCCATTTCCATGAAAGTGATTTGCCCTGGTCTCTGCTTAGGGCTACAAAAATAGGAAAAAAACCATAGAGATAGAACTTTGAACTACTTTATTGTGTCAAGTTTCAAAGAGCTAGCACAAACCGTGTTTGATTTAGAGTTCCAACTACATGTATCCATATAGGAGAAAACAGAGTGAAACCTAAAAATTAAAACTGTTATGCCAACGAACGGTTTAACCTAGAAGAACGAAATTTGGTGAGCCAAGTGGGATTGGGGTACTGATCATTACCTGAAAGTGTCATCCATATTGGGTGAAAAAATGTGTGCGGTGATTTCTGGAAACTCGTAGTGTTTTGGAAGCTTGGCAACCCCTTTCCATCAAAGTGATTTGCGCCCGTCTCTGCTTTGGGCTACATCAATATGAAAAAAAACCATAGAGATAGAACTTGGAACTACTTTATTGTGTGAAGTTTCAAAGAGCTAGCACAAACCGTGTTGGATTTAGAGTTCCAACTACATGTATCCATATAGGAGAAAGATAGTGAAACCTAAAAATTAAAACTCTTACTGCCAACGAACGGTTTAACCTAGCAGAACCAAATTTGGTGAGCTATGTGGGATTGGGATACTGATCATTACCTCAAAGTGTCATCAAGATTGGGTGAAAAACTGTGTGCTGAGATTTCAGAAAACTCCTAGTGTTTTGGAAGCTTGGCAACCCCTTTCCATGAAAGTGATTTGTGCCAGTCTCTGCTTAGGGCTACATCAATAGGAAACAAACCATAGAGATAGAACTTGGAACTACTTTATTGTGTCAAGTTTCAAAGAGCTAGCACAAACCGTGTTTGATTTAGAGTTCCAACTACATGTATCCATATAGGAGAAAACAGAGTGAAACCTAAAAATTAAAACTGTTACTGCCAACGAACGGTTTAACCTAGAAGAACGAAATTTGGTGAGCCAACTGGGATTAAGGTACTGATCATTACCTGAAAGTGTCATCCAGATTGGGTGAAAAAATGTGTGCTGAGATTTCAGGAAACTCGTAGTTTTTGGAAGCTTGGCAACCCCTTTCCATGAAAGTGATTAGCGCCAGTCTGTTCTTAGGGCTACATCTATAGGAAACAAACCATAGAGATAGGACTTGGAAGTACTTTATTGTGTCGAGTTTCAAAAAGCTAGCACAAACCATGTTTGATTTAGAGTTCCAACTACATGTATCCATAAAGGAGAAAACACAGTGAAACCTAAAAATTAAAACTGTTACTGCCAACAAACGGTTTAACCTAGAAGAACGAAATTTGTTGAGTCAAGTGGGATCTGGGTACTGATATTACCTGAAAGTGTCATCAAGATTGGGTGAAAAAATGTGTGCTGGGATTTCGGAAAACTCGTAATTTTTTGGAAGCTTGGCAGCGCCATTCCATGAAAGTGATTTGTGCCGGTCTCTGCTTAGGGCTACATCAATAGGAAACAAACCATAGAAATAGACCTGCGAACTACTTATTGTGTCAATTTTCAAAGAGCTAGCACAAACCGTGTTTTATTTAGAGTTCCAACTACATGTATCCATATAGGAGAAAACAGAGTGAAACCTAAAAATTAAAACTGTTACTGCCAACGAACGGTTTAACCTAGAAGAACGAAATTTGGTGAGCCAACTGGGATTAAGGTACTGATCATTACCTGAAAGTGTCATCCAGATTGGGTGAAAAATGTGTGCTGAGATTTCAGGAAACTCGTAGTTTTTTGGAAGCTTGGCAACCCCTTTCCATGAAAGTGATTGGCGCCAGTCTGTTCTTAGGGCTACATCAATAGGAAACAAACCATAGAGATAGGACTTGGAAGTACTTTATTGTGTCAAGTTTCAAAAAGCTAGCACAAACCATGTTTGATTTAGAGTTCCAACTACATGTATCCATAAAGGAGAAAACACAGTGAAACCTAAAAATTAAAACTGTTACTGCCAACAAACGGTTTAACCTAGAAGAACGAAATTTGGTGAGTCAAGTTGGATTGGGGTACTGATATTACCTGAAAGTGTCATCAAGATTGGGTGAAAAAATGTGTGCTGGGATTTCGGAAAACTCGTAATTTTTTGGAAGCTTGGCAACGCCATTCCATGAAAGTGATTTGTGCCGGTCTCTGCTTAGGGCTACATCAATAGGAAACAAACCATAGAAATAGACCTGCGAACTACTTATTGTGTCAATTTTCAAAGAGCTAGCACAAACCGTGTTTGATTTAGAGTTCCAACTACATGTATCCATATAGGAGAAAACAGAGTGAAACCTAAAAGTTAAAACTGTTACTGCCAATGAACGGTTTAACCTAGAAGAACAAAATTTGGTGAGCCAAGTGGGATTTGGTACTGATCATTACATGAAAGTGTCATCAAGATTGGGTGAAAAAATGTGTGCTGAGATTTCAGGAAACTCGTGTTTTGGAAGCTTGGCAACCCCTTTCCATGAAAGTGATTGGCGCCAGTCTGTTCTTAGGGCTACATCAATAGGAAACAAACCATAGAGATAGAACTTGGAACTACTTTATTGTGTCAAGTTTCAAAGAGCTAGCACAAACCGTGTTGGATTTAGAGTTCCAACTACATGTATCCATATAGGAGAAAACACAGTGAAACCTAAAAATTAAAACTGTTACTGCCAACGAACGGTTTAACCTAGAAGAACCAAATTTGGTGAGCCAAGTGGGATTGGGATACTGATCATTACCTCAAAGTGTCATCAAGATTGGTTGAAAAAATGTGTGCTGAGATTTCAGGAAACTCGTAGTTTTTTGGAAGCTTGGCAACCCCTTTCCATGAAAGTGATTTGCGCCAGTCCCTGCTTAGGGCTACATCAATAGAAAACAAACCATAGAGATAGAACTTGGAACTACTTTATTGTGTCAAGTTTCAAAGAGCTAGCACAAACCGTGTTTGATTTAGAGTTCCAACTACATATATTCATATAGGAGAAAACATAGTGAAACCTAAATATTTAAACTGTTACTGCCAACGAACGGTTTAACCTAGAAGAACGCAATTTGGTGAGCCAAGTGGGATTGGGCTACTGATTATTACCTGAAAGTGTCCTCAAGATTGGGTGAAATAATGTGTGCTGGGATTTCGGGAAACTCGTAGTTTTTTGGAAGCTTGGCAACGCCTTTCCATGAAAGTGATTTGTGCCGGTCTCTGCTTAGGGCTACATCAATAGGAAACAAACCATAGAAATAGAACTGCGAACTACTTTATTGTGTCAAGTTTCAAAGAGCTAGCACAAACCGTCTTTGATTTAGAGTTCCAAATACATGTATCCATATAGGAGAAAACAGAGTGAAACCTAAAAATTAAAACTGTTACTGCCAACGAACGGTTTAACCTAGAAAAACGAAATTTGGTGAGCCAAGTGGGATTGGGGTACTGATCATATCCTGAAAGTGTCATCAAGATTGGGTGAAAAAATGTGTGCAGAGATTTCAGGAAACTCGTAGTTTTTGGAAGCTTGGCAACCCCTTTCCATGAAAGTGATTTGCGCCAGTCTCTGCTTAGTGCTACATCAATAGGAAACAAACCACAGAGGTAGAACTTGGAACTACTTTATTGTGTCAAGTTTCAAAGAGCTAGCACAAACCGTGTTTGATTTAGAGTTCCAACTACATGTATCCATATAGGAGAAAACAGAGTGAAACCTAAAAATTAAAACTGTTACTGCCAACGAACGGTTTAACCTAGAAGAACGAAATTTGGTGAGCCAAGTGAAATTGGGGAACTGATCATTACCTGAAAGTGTCATCCAGATTGGGTGAAAAAATGTGTGCTGAGATTTCAGGAAACTCGTTTTTTGGAAGCTTGGCAACCCCTTTCCTTGAAAGTGATTGGCGCCAGTCTGTTCTTACAGCTACATCAATAGCAAAAAAACCATAGAGATAGGACTTGGAAGTACTTTATTGTGTCAAGTTTCAAAGAGCTAGCACAAACCGTGTTGGATTTAGAGTTCCAACTACGTGTATCTATATAGGAGAAAACACAGTGAAACCTAAAAATTAAAACTGTTACTGCCAACGAACGGTTTAACTTAGAAGAACGAAATTTGTGAGCCAAGTGGGATTGGGGTACTGATCATTACCGGAAAGTGTTATCCAGATTGGGTGAAAAAATGTGTGCTGAGATTTCAGGAAACTCGTAGTGTTTTGGAAGCTTGGCAACCCCTTTCCATGAAAGTGATTTGCATCGGTCTCTGCTTAGGGCTACAAAAATAGGAAAAAAAACCATAGAGATAGAACTTTGAACTACTTTATTGTGTCAAGTTTCAAAGAGCTAGCACAAACCGTGTTTGATTTAGAGTTCCAACTACATGTATCCATATAGGCGAAAACAGAGTGAAACCTAAAAATTAAAATGTTACTGCCAACGAACAGTTTAACCTAGAAGAACGAAATTTGGTGAGCCAAGTGTGATTGAGGTACTCATCATTACCTGAAAGTGTCATCAAGATTGGGTGAAAAAATGTGTGCCGAGATTTCAGGAAACTCATAGTTTTTTGGAAGCTTGGCAACCCCTTTCCATGAAAGTGATTGGCGCCAGTCTGTTCTTAGGGCTACAGCAATAGGAAACAAACCATAGAGATAGGACTTGGAAGTACTTTATTTTGTCAAGTTTCAAAGAGCTAGCAGAAATCGTATTTGATTTAGAGTTCCAAATACATGTATCCATATAGGAGAAAACACAGTGAAACCTAAAAATTAAAACTGTTACTGCCAACGAACGGTTTAACCTTGAAGAATGAAATTTGGTGAGCCACTTGGGATTGGTGTACTGATCATTAGCTGAAAGTGTCATCCAGATTGGGTGAAAAAATGTGTGCAGTGATTTCTGGAAACTCATAGTTTTTTGGAAGCTTGGCAACCCCTTTCCATGAAAGTGTTTTGTGCCAGTCTCTGCCTAGGGCTACATCAATAGGAAACAAACCATAGAGATAGAACTTGGAACTACTTTATTGGGTCAAGTTTCAAAGAGCTAGCACAAACCGTGTTTGATTTAGAGTTCCAACTACATGTATCCATATAGGAGAAAACAGAGTGAAACCTAAAAATTAAAACTGTTACTGCCAACGAACGGTTTAATCTAGAAAACGAAATTTGGTGAGCCAAGTGGGATTGGGGTACTGATCATTACCTGAAAGTGTCATCCAGATTGGGTGAAAAAATGTGTGCTGAGATTTCAGGAAACTCGTAGTGTTTTGGAAGCTTGGCAACCCTTTTCCATGAAAGTGATTTGCGCCGGTCTCTGCTTAGGGCTACAAAAATAGGAATAAAAACCATAGAGATAGAACTTGGAACTACTTTATTGTGTCAAGTTTCAAAGAGCTAGCACAAACCGTGTTTGATTTAGAGTTCCAACTACATTTATCCATATAGGAGAAAACAGAGTGAAACCTAAAAATTAAAACTGTTACTGCCAACGAACGGTTTAACCTAGAAGAACGAAATTTGGTGAGCCATGTGGGATTGGGGTACTGATCATTACCTGAAAGTGTCATCCAGATTGGGTGAAAAAATGTGTGCTGAGATTTCAGGAAACTCATAGTTTTTTGGAAGCTTGGCAACCCCTTTCCATGAAAGTGATTGGCGCCAGACTGTTCTTAGGGCTACAGCAATAGGAAACAAACCATAGAGATAGGACTTGGAAGTACTTTTTTGTGTCAAGTTTCCAAGAGCTAGCACAAACCGTGTTTGATTTAGAGTTCCAACTACATGTATCCTTATAGGAGAAAACAGAGTGTAACCTAAAAATTAAAACTGTTACTGCCAACGAACGGTTTAACCTAGAAGAATGAAACTTGGTGAGCCACTTGGGATTCTTTTAATGATCATTAGCTGAAAGTGTCATCCAGATTGGGTGAAAAAATGTGTGCAGTGATTTTTGGAACCTCATAGATTTTTGGAAGCTTGGCAACCCCTTTCCATGAAAGTGATTGGCGCCAGACTGTTCTTAGGGCTACAGCAATAGGAAACAAACCATAGAGATAGGACTTGGATGTACTTTATTGTGTCAAGTTTCAAAGAGCTAGCCCAAACCGTGTTTGATTTAGAGTTCCAACTACATGTATCCATATAGGAGAAAACAGAGTGAAACCTACATATTTAATCTGTTACTGCCAACAAACGGTTTAACCTAGAAGAACGAAATTTGGTGAGCCAAGTGGGATTGGGGTACTGATCATATCCAGAAAGTGTCATCAAGATTGGGTGAAAAAATGTGTGCTGAGATTTCAGGAAACTCGTAGTTTTTGGAAGCTTGGCAACCCCTTTCCATGAAAGTGATTTGCGCCAGTCTCGGCTTAGGGCTACATCAATGGGAAACAAACCATAGAGATAGAACTTGGAACTACTTTATTGGGTCAAGTTTCAAAGAGCTAGCACAAACCGTGTTTGATTTACAGTTCCAACTACATGTATTCATATAGGAGAAAACAGAGTGAAACCTAAAAATTAAAACTGTTACTGCCAACGAACGTTTTAATCTAGAAGAACGAAATTTGGTGAGCCAAGTGGGATTGGGGTACTGATCATTACCTGAAAGGTCATACAGATTGGGTGAAAAAATGTGTGCTGAGATTTCAGGAAACTTGTAGTGTTTTGGAAGCTTGGCAACCCCTTTCCATGAAAGTGATTTGCGCCGGTCTCTGCTTAGGGCTACAAAAATAGGAAAAAAAAAAAAAGATAGAACTTGGAACTACTTTATTGTGTCAAGTTTCAAAGAGCTAGCAGAAACCGTGTTTGATTTAGAGTTCCAACTACATTTATCCATATAGGAGAAAACAGAGTGAAACCTAAAAATTAAAACTGTTACTGCCAACGAACGGTTTAACCTAGAAGAACGAAATTTGGTGAGCCAAGTGGGATTGGGGTACTGATCATTACCTGAAAGTGTCATCCAGATTGGGTGAAAAAATGTGTGCTGAGATTTCAGGAAACTCATAGTTTTTTGGAAGCTTGGCAACCCCTTTCCATGAAAGTGATTGGCGCCAGACTGTTCTTAGGGCTACAGCAATAGGAAACAAACCATAGAGATAGGACTTGGAAGTACTTTATTGTGTCAAGTTTCAAAGAGCTAGCAGAAACCGTGTTTGATTTAGAGTTCCAACTACATGTATCCTTATAGGAGAAAACACCGTGAAACCTAAAAATTAAAACTGTTACTGCGAACGAACGGTTTAACCTAGAAGAATGAAACTTGGTGAGCCACTTGGGATTGGTGTACTGATCATTAGCTGAATGTGTCATCCAGATTGGGTGAAAAAATGTGTGCAGTGATTTCTGGAAACTCATAGTTTTTTGGAAGCTTGGCAACCCCTTTCCATGAAAGTGATTTGTGCCAGTCTCTGCCTAGGGCTACATCAATAGGAAACAAACCATAGAGATAGAACTTGGAACTACTTTATTGGGTCAAGTTTCAAAGAGCTAGCACAAACCGTGTTTGATTTAGAGTTCCAACTACATGTATCCATATAGGAGAAAACAGAGTGAAACCTAAAAATTAAAACTGTTACTGCCAACGAACGGTTTAACCTAGAAGAACGAAATTTGGTGAGCCAAGTGAAATTGGGGAACTGATCATTACCTCAAAGTGTCATCCAGATTGGGTGAAAAAATGTGTGCTGAGATTTCAGGAAACTCGTAGTTTTTTGGAAGCTTGGCAACCCCTTTCCATGAAAGTGATTGGCGCCAGTCTGTTCTTAGGGCTGCATCAATAGGAAACAAACCATAGAGATAGGACTTGGAAGTACTTTATTGTGTCAAGTTTCAAAGAGCTAGCCCAAACCGTGTTTGATTTAGAGTTCCAACTAAATGTATCCATATAGGAGAAAACAGAGTGAAACCTAATATTTAAACTGTTACTGCCAACAAACGGTTTAACCTAGAAGAACGAAATTTGGTGAGCAAAGTGGGATTGGGGTACTGATCATATCCAGAAAGTGTCATAAAGATTGGGTGAAAAAATGTGTGCTGAGATTTCAGGAAACTCGTAGTTTTTGGAAGCTTGGCAACCCCTTTCCATGAAAGTGATTTGCGCCAGTCTCTGCTTAGGGCTACATCAATGGGAAACAAACCATAGAGATAGAACTTGGAACTACTTTATTGTGTCAAGTTTCAAAAAGCTAGCACAAACCGTCTTTGATTTAGAGTTCCAAATACATGTATTCATATACGAGAAAACATAGTGAAACCTAAAAATTAAAACTGTTACTGCCAACGAACGGTTTAACCTAGAAGAACGAAATTTGGTGAGCCAAGTGAAATTGGGGAACTGATCATTACCTCAAAGTGTCATCCAGATTGGGTGAAAAAATGTGTGCTGAGATTTCAGGAAACTCGTAGTTTTTTGGAAGCTTGGCAACCCCTTTCCTTGAAAGTGATTGGCGCCGTCTGTTCTTACAGCTACATCAATAGCAAACAAACCATAGAGATAGGACTTGGAAGTACTTTATTGTGTCAAGTTTCAAAGAGCTAGCACAAACCGTGTTGGATTTAGAGTTCCAAATACATGTATCCATATAGGAGAAAACAGAGTGAAACCTAAAAATTAAAACTGTTACTGCCAACGAACGGTTTAACCTAGAAGAAGGAAATTTGGTGAGCCAAGTGGGATTGGGGTACTGATCATTAGCTGAAAGTGTCATCCAGATTGGGTGAAAAAATGTGTGCAGTGATTTCTGGAAACTCATAGATTTTTGGAAGCTTGGCAACCCCTTTCCATGAAAGTGATTTGAGCCAGCCTCTGCCTAGGGCTACATCAATAGGAAACAAACCATAGAGATAGAACTTGGAACTACTTTATTGGGTCAAGTTTCAAAGAGCTAGAACAAACCGTGTTTGATTTAGAGTTCCAACTACGTGTATCCATATAGGAGAAAACAGAGTGAAACCTAAAAATTAAAACTGTTATTGCCAACGAACGGTTTAACCTAGAAGAACGAAATTTGGTGAGCCAAGTGAAATTGGGGTACTGATCATTACCTGAAAGTGTCATCCAGATTGGGTGAAAAAATGTGTGCTGAGATTTCAGGAAACTTGTAGTTTTTTGGAAGCTTGGCAACCCCTTTCCTTGAAAGTGATTGGCGCCAGTCTGTTCTTACAGCTACATCAATAGCAAACAAACCATAGAGAAAGGACTTGGAACTACTTTATTGTGTCAAGTTTCAAAGAGCTAGCACAAACCGTGTTTGATTTAGAGTTCCAACTACATGTATCCATATAGGAGAAAACAGAGTGAAACCTAAAAATTAAAACTGTTACTGCCAACGAACGGTTTAACCTAGAAGAACGAAATTTGGTGAGCCAAGTGAAATTGGGGTACTGATCATTACCTGAAAGTGTCATCCAGATTGGTTGAAAAAACGTGTGCTGAGATTTCAGGAAACTCGTAGTGTTTTGGAAGCTTGGCAACCCCTTTCCTTGAAAGTGATTTGCGCCAGTCTCTGCTTAGGGCTACATCAATAGGAAACAAACCATAGAGATAGGACTTGGAAGTACTTTATTGTGTCAAGTTTCAAAGAGCTAGCACAAACCGTGTTTGATTTAGAGTTCCAAATACGTGTATCCATATAGGAGAAAACAGAGTGAAACCTAAAATTTAAAACTGTTACTGCCAACGAACGTTTTAACCTAGAAGAACGAAATTTGGTGAGCCAAGTGGGACTGGGGTACTGATCATTACCTGAAAGTGTCATCCAGATTGGGTGAAAAAATGTGTGCTGAGATTTCAGGAAACTCGTAGTGTTTTGGAAGCTTGGCAACCCATTTCCATGAAAGTGATTTGCCCTGGTCTCTGCTTAGGGCTACAAAAATAGGAAAAAAACCATAGAGATAGAACTTTGAACTACTTTATTGTGTCAAGTTTCAAAGAGCTAGCACAAACCGTGTTTGATTTAGAGTTCCAACTACATGTATCCATATAGGAGAAAACAGAGTGAAACCTAAAAATTAAAACTGTTACTGCCAACGAACGGTTTAACCTAGAAGAACGAAATTTGGTGAGCCAAGTGGGATGGGGGTACTGATCATTACCTGAAAGTGTCATCCAGATTGGGTGAAAAAATGTGTGCTGAGATTTCAGGAAACTCGTAGTTTTTTGGAAGCTTGGCAACCCCTTTCCATGAAAGTGATTTGCGCCAGTCTCTGCTTTGGGCTACATCAATAGGAAACAAACCATAGAAATAGAACTTGGAACTACTTTATTGGGTCAAGTTTCAAAGAGCTAGCACAAACCATGTTTGATTTAGAGTTCCAACTACGTGTATCCATATAGGAGAAAACAGAGTGAAACCTAAAAATTAAAATGTTACTGCCAACGAACGGTTTAACCTAGAAGAATGAAATTTGGTGAGCCAAGTGGGATTGGGGTACTGATCATTACCTGAAAGTGTCATCAAGATTGGGTGAAAAAATGTGTGCTGAGATTTCAGGAAACTCACAGTTTTTTGGAAGCTTGGCAACCCCTTTCCATGAAAGTGATTGGCGCCAGTCTGTTCTTAGGGCTACATCAATAGGAAACAAACCATAGAGATAGGACTTGGAAGCACTTTATTGTGTGAAGTTTCAAAGAGCTAGCAGAAACCGTGTTTGATTTAGAGTTCCAACTACATGTATCCATATAGGAGAAAACACAGTGAAACCTAAAAATTAAAACTGTTACTGCCAAGGAACGGTTTAACCTAGAAGAATGAAATTTGGTGAGCCAATTGGGATTGGTGTACTGATCATTAGCTGAAAGTGTCATCCAGATTGGGTGAAAAAATGTGTGCGGTGATTTCTGGAAACTCATAGTATTTTGGAAGCTTGGCAACCCCTTTCCATGAAAGTGATTTGCACCAGTCTCTGCTTAGGGCTATATCAATAGGAAACAAACCATAGAAATAGAACTTGGAACTACTTTATTGTGTCAAGTTTCAAAGAGGTAGCACAAACCGTCTTTTATTTAGAGTTCCAACTACATGTATTCATATAGGAGAAAACAGAGTGAAACTTAAATATTTAAACTGTTACTGCCAACGAACGGTTTAACCTAGAAGAACGAAATTTGGTGAGCCAAGTGGGATTGGGTACTGACCATTACCTGAAAGTGTCATCAAGATTGGGTGAAAAAATGTGTGCTATGGTTTCGGGAAATTCGTAGTTTTTTGGAAGCTTGGCAACGCCTTTCCATGAAAGTGATTTGTGCCGGTCTCTGCTTAGGGCTACGTCAATAGGAAACAAACCATAGAGATAGAACTTGGAACTACTTTATTGGGTCAAGTTTCAAAGAGCTAGCACAAACCGTGTTTGATTTAGAGTTCCAACTACATGTATCCATATAGGAGAAAACACAGTGAAACCTAAAAATTAAAACTGTTACTGCCAACGAACGGTTTAACCTAGAAGAATGAAATTTGGTGAGCCACTTGGGATTGGTGTACTGATCATTAGCTGAAATTGTCATCCAGATTGGGTGAAAAAATGTGTGCAGTGATTTCTGGAAACTCATAGATTTTTGGAAGCTTGGCAACCCCTTTCCATGAAAGTGATTTGAGCCAGTCTCTGCCTAGGGCTACATCAATAGGAAACAAACCATAGAAATAGAACTTGGAACTACTTTATTGGGTCAAGTTTCAAAGAGCTAGCACAAACCGTGTTTGATTAGAGTTCCAACTACGTGTATCCATATAGGAGAAAACAGAGTGAAACCTAAAAATTAAAATGTTACTGCCAACGAACGGTTTAACCTAGAAGAACGAAATTTGGTGAGCCAAGTGGGATTGGGGTACTGATCATTACCTGAAAGTGTCATCAAGATTGGGTGAAAAAATGTGTGCTGAGATTTCAGGAAACTCTTTGTTTTTTGGAAGCTTGGCAACCCCTTTCCATGAAAGTGATTTGCACGAGTCTCTGCTTAGGGCTACGTCAATAGGAAACAAACCATAGAGATAGAACTTGGAACTACTTTATTGTGTCAAGTTTCAAAGAGCTAGCACAAACCGTCTTTGATTTAGAGTTCCAACTACATGTATCCATATAGGAGAAAACAGAGTGAAACCTAAAAATTAAAACTGTTACTGCCAACGAACGGTTTAACCTAGAAGAATGAAATTTGGTGAGCCAAGTGAAATTGGGGTACTGATCATTACCTGAAAGTGTCACCCAGATTGGGTGAAAAAATGTGTGCTGAGATTTCAGGAAACTCGTAGTTTTTTGGAAGCTTGGCAACTCCTTTCCATCAAAGGGATTGGCGCAAGTCTGTTCTTAGGGCTACATCAATAGCAAACAAACCATAGAGATAGGACTTGGAAGTACGTTATTGTGTCAAGTTTCAAAGAGCTAGCACAAACCGTGTTGGATTTAGAGTTCCAAATACATGTATCCATATAGGAGAAAACACAGTGAAACCTAAAAATTAAAACTGTTACTGCCAACGAACGGTTTAACCTAGAAGAAAGAAATTTGGTGAGCCAAGTGGGATTGGGGTACTGATCATTAGCTGAAAGTGTCATCCAGATTGGGTGAAAAAACGTGTGCGGTGATTTCTGGAAACTCATAGTTTTTTGGAAGCTTGGCAACCCCTTTCCATGAAAGTGATTTGCGCCAGTCTCTGCTTTGGGTTACATCACTAAGAAACAAACCATAGAAATAGAACTTGGAACTACTTTATTGGGTCAAGTTTCAAGGAGCTAGCACAAACCGTGTTTGATTTAGAGTTCCAACTAAATGTATCCATATAGGAGAAAACAGAGTGAAACCTAAATATTTAAACTGTTACTGCCAACAAACGGTTTAACCTAGAAGAACGAAATTTGGTGAGCAAAGTGGGATTGGGGTACTGATCATATCCAGAAAGTGTCATAAAGATTGGGTGAAAAAATGTGTGCTGAGATTTCAGGAAACTCGTAGTTTTTGGAAGCTTGGCAACCCCTTTCCATGAAAGTGATTTGCGCCAGTCTCTGCTTAGGGCTACATCAATGGGAAACAAACTATAGAGATAGAACTTGGAACTACTTTATTGTGTCAAGTTTCAAAAAGCTAGCACAAACCGTCTTTGATTTAGAGTTCCAACTACATGTATTCATATACGAGAAAACATAGTGAAACCTAAATATTTAAACTGTTACTGCCAACGAACGGTTTAACCTAGAAGAACGAAATTTGGTTATCCAAGTCGGATTGGGGTACTGATCATTACCTGAAAGTGTCATAAAGATTGGGTGAAAAAATGTGTGCTGAGATTTCAGGAAACTCATAGTTTTTTGGAAGCTTGGCAACCCCTTTCCATGAAAGTGATTGGCGCCAGTCTGTTCTTAGGGCTACAGCAATAGGAAACAAACCATAGAGATAGGACTTGGAACTACTTTATTGGGTCAAGTTTCAAAGAGCTAGCAGAAACCGTGTTTGATTTAGAGTTCCAACTACATGTATCCATATAGGAGAAAACAGAGTGAAACCTAAAAATTAAAACTGTTACTGCCAACGAACGGTTTAACCTAGAAGAACGAAATTTGGTGAGCCAAGTGAAATTGGGGAACTGATCATTACCTGAAAGTGTCATCCAGATTGGGTGAAAAAATGTGTGCTGAGATTTCAGGAAACTCGTAGTTTTTTGGAAGCTTGGCAACCCCTTTCCTTGAAAGTGATTGGCGCCAGTCTGTTCTTACAGCTACATCAATAGCAAACAAACCATAGAGATAGGACTTGGAAGTACTTTATTGTGTCAAGTTTCAAAGAGCTAGCACAAACCGTGTTGGATTTAGAGTTCCAAATACATGTATCCATATAGGAGAAAACAGAGTGAAACCTAAAAATTAAAACTGTTACTGCCAACGAACGGTTTAACCTAGAAGAAGGAAATTTGGTAAGCCAAGTGGGATTGGGGTACTGATCATTAGCTGAAAGTGTCATCCAGATTGGGTGAAAAAATGTGTGCAGTGATTTCTGGAAACTCATAGATTTTTGGAAGCTTGGCAACCCCTTTCCATGAAAGTGATTTGAGCCAGCCTCTGCCTAGGGCTACATCAATAGGAAACAAACCATAGAGATAGAACTTGGAACTACTTTATTGGGTCAAGTTTCAAAGAGCTAGAACAAACCGTGTTTGATTTAGAGTTCCAACTACGTGTATCCATATAGGAGAAAACAGAGTGAAACCTAAAAATTAAAACTGTTACTGCCAACGAACGGTTTAACCTAGAAGAACGAAATTTGGTGAGCCAAGTGAAATTGGGGTACTGATCATTACCTGAAAGTGTCATCCAGATTGGGTGAAAAAATGTGTGCTGAGATTTCAGGAAACTCGTAGTTTATTGGAAGCTTGGGAACCCCTTTCCTTGAAAGTGATTGGCGCCAGTCTGTTCTTACAGCTACATCAATAGCAAACAAACCATAGAGAAAGGACTTGGAACTACTTTATTGTGTCAAGTTTCAAAGAGCTAGCACAAACCGTGTTTGATTTAGAGTTCCAACTACATGTATCCATATAGGAGAAAACAGAGTGAAACCTAAAAATTAAAACTGTTACTGCCAACGAACGGTTTAACCTAGAAGAACGAAATTTGGTGAGCCAAGTGAAATTGGGGTACTGATCATTACCTGAAAGTGTCATCCAGATTGGGTGAAAAAATCTGTGCTGAGATTTCAGGAAACTCGTAGTGTTTTGGAAGCTTGGCAACCCCTTTCCTTGAAAGTGATTGGCGCCAGTCTGTTCTTACAGCTACATCAATAGCAAACAAACCATAGAGATAGGACTTGGAAGTACTTTATTGTGTCAAGTTTCAAAGAGCTAGCACAAACCGTGTTTGATTTAGAGTTCCAAATACGTGTATCCATATAGGAGAAAACAGAGTGAAACCTAAAATTTAAAACTGTTACTGCCAACGAACGGTTTAACCTAGAAGAACGAAATTTGGTGAGCCAAGTGGGACTGGGGTACTGATCATTACCTGAAAGTGTCATCCAGATTGGGTGAAAAAATGTGTGCTGAGATTTCAGGAAACTCGTAGTGTTTTGGAAGCTTGGCAACCCATTTCCATGAAAGTGATTTGCCCTGGTCTCTGCTTAGGGCTACAAAAATAGGAAAAAAAACATAGAGATAGAACTTTGAACTACTTTATTGTGTCAAGTTTCAAAGAGCTAGCACAAACCGTGTTTGATTTAGAGTTCCAACTACATGTATCCATATAGGAGAAAACAGAGTGAAACCTAAAAATTAAAACTGTTACTGCCAACGAACGGTTTAACCTAGAAGAACGAAATTTGGTGAGCCAAGTGGGATGGGGGTACTGATCATTACCTGAAAGTGTCATCCAGATTGGGTGAAAAAATGTGTGCTGAGATTTCAGGAAACTCGTAGTTTTTTGGAAGCTTGGCAACCCCTTTCCATGAACGTGATTGGCGCCAGTCTCTGCTTTGGGCTACATCAATAGGAAACAAACCATAGAAATAGAACTTGGAAGTACTTTATTGTGTCAAGTTTCAAAGAGCTAGCACAAACCGTGTTTGATTTAGAGTTCCAACTACATGTATCCATATTGGAGAAAACAGAGTGAAACCTAAAAATTAAAATGTTACTGCCAACGAACGGTTTAAACTAGAAGAACGAAATTTGGTGAGCCAAGTGGGATTGGGGTACTGATCGTTACCTGAAAGTGTCATCAAGATTGGGTGAAAAAATGTGTGCTGAGATTTCAGGAAACTCGTAGTTTTTTGGAAGCTTGGCAACCCCTTTCCATGAAAGTGATTTGCGCCAGTCTCTGCTTTGGGCTACATCAATAGGAAACAAACCATAGAAATAGAACTTGGAACTACTTTATTGGGTCAAGTTTCAAAGAGCTAGCACAAACCGTGTTTGATTTAGAGTTCCAACTACGTGTATCCATATAGGAGAAAACAGAGTGAAACCTAAAAATTAAAATGTTACTGCCAACGAACGGTTTAACCTAGAAGAATGAAATTTGGTGAGCCAAGTGGGATTGGGGTACTGATCATTACCTGAAAGTGTCATCAAGATTGGGTGAAAAAATGTGTGCTGAGATTTCAGGAAACTCACAGTTTTTTGGAAGCTTGGCAACCCCTTTCCATGAAAGTGATTGGCGCCAGTCTGTTCTTAGGGCTACATCAATAGGAAACAAACCATAGAGATAGGACTAGGAAGTACTTTATTGTGTGAAGTTTCAAAGAGCTAGCAGAAACCGTGTTTGATTTAGAGTTCCAACTACATGTATCCATATAGGAGAAAACACAGTGAAACCTAAAAATTAAAACTGTTACTGCCAAGGAACGGTTTAACCTAGAAGAATGAAATTTGGTGAGCCAAGTGAAATTGGGGTACTGATCATTACCTGAAAGTGTCATCCAGATTGGGTGAAAAAATGTGTGCTGAGATTTCAGGAAACTCGTAGTTTTTTGGAAGCTTGGCAACCCCTTTCCTTGAAAGTGATTGGCGCCAGTCTGTTCTTACAGCTACATCAATAGCAAACAAACCATAGAGAAAGGACTTGGAACTACTTTATTGTGTCAAGTTTCAAAGAGCTAGCACAAACCGTGTTTGATTTAGAGTTCCAACTACATGTATCCATATAGGAGAAAACAGAGTGAAACCTAATAATTAAAACTGTTACTGCCAACGAACGGTTTAACCTAGAAGAACGAAATTTGGTGAGCCAAGTGAAATTGGGGTACTGATCATTACCTGAAAGTGTCATCCAGATTGGGTGAAAAAATGTGTGCTGAGATTTCAGGAAACTGGTAGTTTTTTGGAACTTGGCAAACCGTTTCCATGAAAGTGATTGGCGCCAATCTGTTCTTAGGGCTACATCAATAGCAAACAAACCATAGAGATAGAACTTGGAACTACTTTATTGTGTCAAGTTTCAAAGAGCTAGCACAAACCGTGTTTGATTTAGAGTTCCAACTACATGTATCCATATAGGAGAAAATAGAGTGAAACCTAAAAATTAAAACTGTTACTGCCAACGAACGGTTTAACCTAGAAGAACGAAATTTGGTGAGCCAAGGGGGATTGGGGTACTGATCATATCCTGAAAGTGTCATCAAGATTGGGTGAAAAAATGTGTGCAGAGATTTCAGGAAACTCGTAGTTTTTGGAAGCTTGGCAACCCCTTTCCATGAAAGTGATTTGCGCCAGTCTCTGCTTAGTGCTACATCAATAGGAAACAAACCATAGAGATAGAACTTGGAACTACTTTATTGTGTCAAGTTTCAAAGAGCTAGCACAAACCGTGTTTGATTTAGAGTTCCAACTACATGTATCCATATAGGAGAAAACAGAGTGAAACCTAAAAATTAAAACTGTTACTGCCAACGAACGGTTTAACCTAGAAGAACGAAATTTGGTGAGCCAAGTGAAATTGGGGTACTGATCATTACCTGAAAGTGTCATCCAGATTGGGTGAAAAAATGTGTGCTGAGATTTCAGGAAACTCGTAGTTTTTTGGAAGCTTGGCAACCCCTTTCCTTGAAAGTGATTGGCGCCAGTCTGTTCTTACAGCTACATCAATAGCAAACAAACCATAGAGATAGGACTTGGAAGTACTTTATTGTGTCAAGTTTCAAAGAGCTAGCACAAACCGTGTTGGATTTAGAGTTCCAAATACATGTATCCATATAGGAGAAAACAGAGTGAAACCTAAAAATTAAAACTGTTACTGCCAACGAACGGTTTAACCTAGAAGAAGGAAATTTGGTGAGCCAAGTGGGATTGGGGTACTGATCATTAGCTGAAAGTGTCATCCAGATTGGGTGAAAAAATGTGTGCAGTGATTTCTGGAAACTCATAGATTTTTGGAAGCTTGGCAACCCCTTTCCATGAAAGTGATTTGAGCCAGCCTCTGCCTAGGGCTACATCAATAGGAAACAAACCATAGAGATAGAACTTGGAACTACTTTATTGGGTCAAGTTTCAAAGAGCTAGAACAAACCGTGTTTGATTTAGAGTTCCAACTACGTGTATCCATATAGGAGAAAACAGAGTGAAACCTAAAAATTAAAACTGTTACTGCCAACGAACGGTTTAACCTAGAAGAACGAAATTTGGTGAGCCAAGTGAAATTGGGGTACTGATCATTACCTGAAAGTGTCATCCAGATTGGGTGAAAAAATGTGTGCTGAGATTTCAGGAAACTCGTAGTTTTTGGGAAGCTTGGCAACCCCTTTCCTTGAAAGTGATTGGCGCCAGTCTGTTCTTACAGCTACATCAATAGCAAACAAACCATAGAGAAAGGACTTGGAACTACTTTATTGTGTCAAGTTTCAAAGAGCTAGCACAAACCGTGTTTGATTTAGAGTTCCAACTACATGTATCCATATAGGAGAAAACAGAGTGAAACCTAAAATTTAAAACTGTTACTGCCAACGAACGGTTTAACCTAGAAGAACGAAATTTGGTGAGCCAAGTGGGACTGGGGTACTGATCATTACCTGAAAGTGTCATCCAGATTGGGTGAAAAAATGTGTGCTGAGATTTCAGGAAACTCGTAGTGTTTTGGAAGCTTGGCAACCCATTTCCATGAAAGTGATTTGCCCTGGTCTCTGCTTAGGGCTACAAAAATAGGAAAAAAACCATAGAGATAGAACTTTGAACTACTTTATTGTGTCAAGTTTCAAAGAGCTAGCACAAACCGTGTTTGATTTAGAGTTCCAACTACATGTATCCATATAGGAGAAAACAGAGTGAAACCTAAAAATTAAAACTGTTACTGCCAACGAACGGTTTAACCTAGAAGAACGAAATTTGGTGAGCCAAGTGGGATGGGGGTACTGATCATTACCTGAAAGTGTCATCCAGATTGGGTGAAAAAATGTGTGCTGAGATTTCAGGAAACTCGTAGTTTTTTGGAAGCTTGGCAACCCCTTTCCATGAAAGTGATTGGCGCCAGTCTCTGCTTTGGGCTACATCAATAGGAAACAAACCATAGAAATAGAACTTGGAAGTACTTTATTGTGTCAAGTTTCAAAGAGCTAGCACAAACCGTGTTTGATTTAGAGTTCCAACTACATGTATCCATATTGGAGAAAACAGAGTGAAACCTAAAAATTAAAATGTTACTGCCAACGAACGGTTTAAACTAGAAGAACGAAATTTGGTGAGCCAAGTGGGATTGGGGTACTGATCGTTACCTGAAAGTGTCATCAAGATTGGGTGAAAAAATGTGTGCTGAGATTTCAGGAAACTCGTAGTTTTTTGGAAGCTTGGCAACCCCTTTCCATGAAAGTGATGTGCGCCAGTCTCTGCTTTGGGCTACATCAATAGGAAACAAACCATAGAAATTGAACTTGGAACTACTTTATTGGGTCAAGTTTCAAAGAGCTAGCACAAACCGTGTTTGATTTAGAGTTCCAACTACGTGTATCCATATAGGAGAAAACAAAGTGAAACCTAAAAATTAAAATGTTACTGCCAACGAACGGTTTAACCTAGAAGAATGAAATTTGGTGAGCCAAGTGGGATTGGGGTACTGATCATTACCTGAAAGTGTCATCAAGATTGGGTGAAAAAATGTGTGCTGAGATTTCAGGAAACTCACAGTTTTTTGGAAGCTTGGCAACCCCTTTCCATGAAAGTGATTGGCGCCAGTCTGTTCTTAGGGCTACATCAATAGGAAACAAACCATAGAGATAGGACTTGGAAGTACTTTATTGTGTGAAGTTTCAAAGAGCTAGCAGAAACCGTGTTTGATTTAGAGTTCCAACTACATGTATCCATATAGGAGAAAACACAGTGAAACCTAAAAATTAAAACTGTTACTGCCAAGGAACGGTTTATCCTAGAAGAATGAAATTTGGTGAGCCAATTGGGATTGGTGTACTGATCATTAGCTGAAAGTGTCATCCAGATTGGGTGAAAAAATGTGTGCGGTGATTTCTGGAAACTCATAGTATTTTGGAAGCTTGGCAACCCCTTTCCATGAAAGTGATTTGCGCCAGTCTCTGCTTAGGGCTACATCAATAGGAAACAAACCATAGAAATAGAACTTGGAACTACTTTATTGTGTCAAGTTTCAAAGAGGTAGCACAAACCGTCTTTTATTTAGAGTTCCAACTACATGTATTCATATAGGAGAAAAGAGAGTGAAACCTAAATATTTAAACTGTTACTGCCAACGAACGGTTTAACCTAGAAGAACGAAATTTGGTGAGCCAAGTGGGATTGGGTACTGACCATTACCTGAAAGTGTCATCAAGATTGGGTGAAAATATGTGTGCTATTGTTTCGGGAAATTCGTAGTTTTTTGGAAGCTTGGCAACGCCTTTCCATGAAAGTGATTTGTGCCGGTCTCTGCTTAGGGCTACGTCAATAGGAAACAAACCATAGAGATAGAACTTGGAACTACTTTATTGGGTCAAGTTTCAAAGAGCTAGCACAAACCGTGTTTGATTTAGAGTTCCAACTACATGTATCCATATAGGAGAAAACACAGTGAAACCTAAAAATTAAAACTGTTACTGCCAACGAACGGTTTAACCTAGAAGAATGAAATTTGGTGAGCCACTTGGGATTGGTGTATTGATCATTAGCTGAAATTGTCATCCAGATTGGGTGAAAAAATGTGTGCAGTGATTTCTGGAAACTCATAGATTTTTGGAAGCTTGGCAACCCCTTTCCATGAAAGTGATTTGAGCCAGTCTCTGCCTAGGGCTACATCAATAGGAAACAAACCATAGAAATAGAACTTGGAACTACTTTATTGGGTCAAGTTTCAAAGAGCTAGCACAAACCGTGTTTGATTAGAGTTCCAACTACGTGTATCCATATAGGAGAAAACAGAGTGAAACCTAAAAATTAAAATGTTACTGCCAACGAACGGTTTAACCTAGAAGAACGAAATTTGGTGAGCCAAGTGGGATTGGGGTACTGATCATTACCTGAAAGTGTCATCAAGATTGGGTGAAAAAATGTGTGCTGAGATTTCAGGAAACTCTTTGTTTTTTGGAAGCTTGGCAACCCCTTTCCATGAAAGTGATTTGCACGAGTCTCTGCTTAGGGCTACGTCAATAGGAAACAAAACATAGAGATAGAACTTGGAACTACTTTATTGTGTCAAGTTTCAAAGAGCTAGCACAAACCGTCTTTGATTTAGAGTTCCAACTACATGTATCCATATAGGAGAAAACAGAGTGAAACCTAAAAATTAAAACTGTTACTGCCAACGAACGGTTTAACCTAGAAGAATGAAATTTGGTGAGCCAAGTGAAATTGGGGTACTGATCATTACCTGAAAGTGTCACCCAGATTGGGTGAAAAAATGTGTGCTGAGATTTCAGGAAACTCGTAGTTTTTTGGAAGCTTGGCAACTCCTTTCCATCAAAGTGATTGGCGCAAGTCTGTTCTTAGGGCTACATCAAGAGCAAACAAACCATAGAGATAGGACTTGGAAGTACGTTATTGTGTCAAGTTTCAAAGAGCTAGCACAAACCGTGTTGGATTTAGAGTTCCAAATACATGTATCCATATAGGAGAAAACACAGTGAAACCTAAAAATTAAAACTGTTACTGCCAACGAACGGTTTAACCTAGAAGAAAGAAATTTGGTGAGCTAAGTGGGATTGGGGTACTGATCATTAGCTGAAAGTGTCATCCAGATTGGGTGAAAAAACGTGTGCGGTGATTTCTGGAAACTCATAGTTTTTTGGAAGCTTGGCAACCCCTTTCCATGAAAGTGATTTGCGCCAGTCTCTGCTTTGGGTTACATCACTAAGAAACAAACCATAGAAATAGAACTTGGAACTACTTTATTGGGTCAAGTTTCAAGGAGCTAGCACAACCGTGTTTGATTTAGAGTTCCAACTACGTGTATCCATATAGGAGAAAACAGAGTGAAACCTAAAAATTAAAATGATACTGCCAACGAACGGTTTAACCTAGAAGAACGAAATTTGGTGAGCCAAGTGGGATTGGGGTACTGATCATTACCTGAAAGTGTCATCCAGATTGGGTGAAAAAATGTGTGCTGAGATTTCAGGAAACTCGTAGTGTTTTGGAAGCTTGGCAACCCCTTTCCATGAAAGTGATTTGCACCGGTCTCTGCTTAGGGCTACAAAAATAGGAAAAAAACCATAGAGATAGAACTTGGAACTACTTTATTGTGTCAAGTTTCAAAGAGCTAGCACAAACCGTGTTTGATTTAGAGCTCCAACCACATATATCCATATAGGAGAAAACAGAGTGTAACCTAAAAATTAAAACTGTTACTGCCAACGAACGGTTTAACCTAGAAGAACGAAATTTGGTGAGCCAAGTGGGAATGGGGTACTGATCATTACCTGAAAGTGTCATCCAGATTGGGTGAAAAAATGTGTGCTGAGATTTCAGGAAACTGGTAGTTTTTTGGAACTTGGCAAACCGTTTCCATGAAAGTGATTGGCGCCAATCTGTTCTTAGGGCTACATCAATAGCAAACAAACCATAGAGATAGAACTTGGAACTACTTTATTGTGTCAAGTTTCAAAGAGCTAGCACAAACCGTGTTTGATTTAGAGTTCCAACTACATGTATCCATATAGGAGAAAATAGAGTGAAACCTAAAAATTAAAACTGTTACTGCCAACGACGGTTTAACCTAGAAGAACGAAATTTGGTGAGCCAAGGGGGATTGGGGTACTGATCATATCCTGAAAGTGTCATCAAGATTGGGTGAAAAAATGTGTGCAGAGATTTCAGGAAACTCGTAGTTTTTGGAAGCTTGGCAACCCCTTTCCATGAAAGTGATTTACGCCAGTCTCTGCTTAGTGCTACATCAATAGGAAAAAAACCATAGAGATAGAACTTGGAACTACTTTATTGTGTCAAGTTTCAAAGAGCTAGCACAAACCGTGTTTGATTTAGAGTTCCAACTACATGTATCCATATAGGAGAAAACAGAGTGAAACCTAAAAATTAAAACTGTTACTGCCAACGAACGGTTTAACCTAGAAGAACGAAATTTGGTGAGCCAAGTGAAATTGGGGTACTGATCATTACCTGAAAGTGTCATCCAGATTGGGTGAAAAAATGTGTGCTGAGATTTCAGGAAACTCGTAGTTTTTTGGAAGCTTGGCAACCCCTTTCCTTGAAAGTGATTGGCGCCAGTCTGTTCTTACAGCTACATCAATAGCAAACAAACCATAGAGATAGGACTTGGAAGTACTTTATTGTGTCAAGTTTCAAAGAGCTAGCACAAACCGTGTTGGATTTAGAGTTCCAAATACATGTATCCATATAGGAGAAAACAGAGTGAAACCTAAAAATTAAAACTGTTACTGCCAACGAACGGTATAACCTAGAAGAAGGAAATTTGGTGAGCCAAGTGGGATTGGGGTACTGATCATTAGCTGAAAGTGTCATCCAGATTGGTTGAAAAAATGTGTGCAGTGATTTCTGGAAACTCATAGATTTTTGGAAGCTTGGCAACCCCTTTCCATGAAAGTGATTTGAGCCAGCCTCTGCCTAGGGCTACATCAATAGGAAACAAACCATAGAGATAGAACTTGGAACTACTTTATTGGGTCAAGTTTCAAAGAGCTAGAACAAACCGTGTTTGATTTAGAGTTCCAACTACGTGTATCCATATAGGAGAAAACAGAGTGAAACCTAAAAATTAAAACTGTTACTGCCAACGAACGGTTTAACCTAGAAGAACGAAATTTGGTGAGCCAAGTGAAATTGGGGTACTGATCATTACCTGAAAGTGTCATCCAGATTGGGTGAAAAAATGTGTGCTGAGATTTCAGGAAACTCGTAGTTTTTTGGAAGCTTGGCAACCCCTTTCATTGAAAGTGATTGGCGCCAGTCTGTTCTTACAGCTACATCAATAGCAAACAAACCATAGAGAAAGGACTTGGAACTACTTTATTGTGTCAAGTTTCAAAGAGCTAGCACAAACCGTGTTTGATTTAGAGTTCCAACTACATGTATCCATATAGGAGAAAACAGAGTGAAACCTAAAAATTAAAACTGTTACTGCCAACGAACGGTTTAACCTAGAAGAACGAAATTTGGTGAGCCAAGTGAAATTGGGGTACTGATCATTACCTGAAAGTGTCATCCAGATTGGGTGAAAAAATGTGTGCTGAGATTTCAGGAAACTCGTAGTTTTTTGGAAGCTTGGCAACCCCTTTCCTTGAAAGTGATTGGCGCCAGTCTGTTCTTACAGCTACATCAATAGCAAACAAACCATAGAGATAGGACTTGGAAGTACTTTATTGTGTCAAGTTTCAAAGAGCTAGCTCAAACCGTGTTTGATTTAGAGTTCCAAATACGTGTATCCATATAGGAGAAAACAGAGTGAAACCTAAAAATTAAAACTGTTACTGCCAACGAACGGTTTAACCTAGAAGAACGAAATTTGGTGAGCCAAGTGGGACTGGGGTACTGATCATTACCTGAAAGTGTCATCCAGATTGGGTGAAAAAATGTGTGCTGAGATTTCAGGAAACTCGTAGTGTTTTGGAAGCTTGGCAACCCATTTCCATGAAAGTGATTTGCCCTGGTCTCTGCTTAGGGCTACAAAAATAGGAAAAAAACCATAGAGATAGAACTTTGAACTACTTTATTGTGTCAAGTTTCAAAGAGCTAGCACAAACCGTGTTTGATTTAGAGTTCCAACTACATGTATCCATATAGGAGAAAACAGAGTGAAACCTAAAAATTAAAACTGTTACTGCCAACGAACGGTTTAACCTAGAAGAACGAAATTTGGTGAGCCAAGTGCGATGGGGGTACTGATCATTACCTGAAAGTGTCATCCAGATTGGGTGAAAAAATGTGTGCTGAGATTTCAGGAAACTCGTAGTTTTTTGGAAGCTTGGCAACCCCTTTCCATGAAAGTGATTGGCGCCAGTCTCTGCTTTGGGCTACATCAATAGGAAACAAACCATAGAAATAGAACTTGGAAGTACTTTATTGTGTCAAGTTTCAAAGAGCTAGCACAAACCGTGTTTGATTTAGAGTTCCAACTACATGTATCCATATTAGAGAAAACAGAGTGAAACCTAAAAATTAAAATGTTACTGCCAACGAACGGTTTAAACTAGAAGAACGAAATTTGGTGAGCCAAGTGGGATTGGGGTACTGATCGTTACCTGAAAGTGTCATCAAGATTGGGTGAAAAAATGTGTGCTGAGATTTCAGGAAACTCGTAGTTTTTTGGAAGCTTGGCAACCCCTTTCCATGAAAGTGATTTGCGCCAGTCTCTGCTTTGGGCTACATCAATAGGAAACAAACCATAGAAATAGAACTTGGAACTACTTTATTGGGTCAAGTTTCAAAGAGCTAGCACAAACCGTGTTTGATTTAGAGTTCCAAATACGTGTATCCATATAGGAGAAAACAGAGTGAAACCTAAAAATTAAAATGTTACTGCCAACGAACGGTTTAACCTAGAAGAATGAAATTTGGTGAGCCAAGTGGGATTGGGGTACTGATCATTACCTGAAAGTGTCATCAAGATTGGGTGAAAAAATGTGTGCTGAGATTTCAGGAAACTCACAGTTTTTTGGAAGCTTGGCAACCCCTTTCCATGAAAGTGATTGGCGCCAGTCTGTTCTTAGGGCTACATCAATAGGAAACAAACCATAGAGATAGGACTTGGAAGTACTTTATTGTGTGAAGTTTCAAAGAGCTAGCAGAAACCGTGTTTGATTTAGAGTTCCAACTACATGTATCCATATAGGAGAAAACACAGTGAAACCTAAAAATTAAAACTGTTACTGCCAAGGAACGGTTTAACCTAGAAGAATGAAATTTGGTGAGCCAATTGGGATTGGTGTACTGATCATTAGCTGAAAGTGTCATCCAGATTGGGTGAAAAAATGTGTGCGGTGATTTCTGGAAACTCATAGTATTTTGGAAGCTTGGCAACCCCTTTCCATGAAAGTGATTTGCGCCAGTCTCTGCTTAGGGCTACATCAATAGGAAACAAACCATAGAAATAGAACTTGGAACTACTTTATTGTGTCAAGTTTCAAAGAGGTAGCACAAACCGTCTTTGATTTAGAGTTCCAAATACATGTATTCATATAGGAGAAAAGAGAGTGAAACCTAAATATTTAAACTGTTACTGCCAACGAACGGTTTAACCTAGAAGAACGAAATTTGGTGAGCCAAGTGGGATTGGGTACTGACCATTACCTGAAAGTGTCATCAAGATTGGGTCAAAAAATTTGTGCTATGGTTTCGGCAAATTCGTAGTTTTTTGGAAGCTTGGCAACGCCTTTCCATGAAAGTGATTTGTGCCGGTCTCTGCTTAGGGCTACGTCAATAGGAAACAAACCATAGAGATAGAACTTGGAACTACTTTGTTGGGTCAAGTTTCAAAGAGCTAGCACAAACCGTGTTTGATTTAGAGTTCCAACTACATGTATCCATATAGGAGAAAACAGAGTGAAACCTAAATATTTAAACTGTTACTGCCAACGAAAGGTTTAACCTAGAAGAACGAAATTTGGTGAGCCAAGTGGGATTGGGGTACAGATCATTACCTGAAAGTGTCATCCAGATTGGGTGAAAAAATGTGTGCTGGGATTTCGGGAAACTCGTAGTTTTTTGTAAGCTTGGCAACGCCTTTCCATGAAAGTGATTTGTGCCGGTCTCTGCTTAGGGCTACATCAATAGGAAACAAACCATAGAAATAGAACTTGGAACTACTTTATTGTGTCAAGTTTCAAAGAGCTAGCACAAACCGTGTTTGATTTAGAGTTCCAACTACATGTATCCATATAGGAGAAAACAGAGTGAAACCTAAAAATTTAAACTGTTACTGCCAACGAACGGTTTAACCTAGAAGAACGAAATTTGGTGAGCCAATTGGGATTAGGGTACTGATCATATCCTGTAAGTGTCAAAAGATTGGGTGAAAAAATGTGTGCTGAGATTTCAGGAAACTCGTAGTTTTTTGGAAGCTTGGCAACCCCTTTCAATGAAAGTGATTGGCGCCAATCTCTTCTTAGGGCTACATGAATAGGAAACAAACCATAGAGATAGAACTTGGAACTACTTTATTGTGTCAAGTTTCAAAGAGCTAGCACAAACCGTGTTTGATTTAGAGTTCCAACTACATGTATCCATATAGGAGAAAACAGAGTGAAACCTAAAAATTAAAACTGTTATGCCAACGAACGGTTTAACCTAGAAGAACGAAATTTGGTGAGCCAAGTGGGATTGGGGTACTGATCATTAGCTGAAAGTGTCATCCATACTGGGTGAAAAAATGTGTGCGGTGATTTCTGGAAACTCGTAGTGTTTTGGAAGCTTGGCAACCCCTTTCCATCAAAGTGATTTGCGCCCGTCTCTGCTTTGGGCTACATCAATATGAAAAAAAACCATAGAGATAGAACTTGGAACTACTTTATTGTGTGAAGTTTCAAAGAGCTAGCACAAACCGTGTTGGATTTAGAGTTCCAACTACATGTATCCATATAGGAGAAAGAGAGTGAAACCTAAAAATTAAAACTCTTACTGCCAACGAACGGTTTAACCTAGCAGAACCAAATTTGGTGAGCTATGTGGGATTGGGATACTGATCATTACCTCAAAGTGTCATCAAGATTGGGTGAAAAACTGTGTGCTGAGATTTCAGAAAACTCGTATTTTTTTGGAATCTTGGCAACCCCTTTCAATGAAAGTGATTTGCAAGAGTCTCTGCTTAGGGATACGTCAATAGGAAACAAACCATAGAGATAGAACTTGGAACTTCTTTATTGTGTCAAGTTTCAAAGAGCTAGCACAAACCAAGTTTGATTTATAGTTCCAACTACATGTATCCATATAGGAGAAAACAGAGTGAAACCTAAAAATTAAAATTGTTACTGCCAACGAACGGTTTAACCTAGAAGAACGAAATTTGGTGAGCCAAGTGGGATCTGGGTACTGATTATTACCTGAAAGTGTCATCAAGATTGGGTGAAAAAATGTGTGTTGGGATTTCCGGAAACTCGTAGTTTTTTGGCAGCTTGGCAACGCCTTTCCATGAAAGTGATTTGTGCCGGTCTCTGCTTAGGGCTACATCAATAGGAAACAAACCGGAGAAATAGAACTTGGAAATACTTTATTGGGTCAAGTTTCAAAGAGCTAGCACAAACCGTCTTTGATTTAGAGTTCCAAGTACATGTATCAATATAGGAGAAAACAGAGTGAAACCTAAAAATTAAAACTGTTACTGCCAACGCACGGTTTAACCTAGAAGATCGAAATTTGGTGAGCCAAGTGGGACTGGGGTACTGATCATTACCTGAAAGTGTCATCAAGATTGGGTGAAAAAATGTGTGCGGTGATTTCTGGAAACTCATAGTTTTTTGGAAGCTTGGCAACCCCTTTCCATTAAAGTGATTTGCGCCGGTCTCTGCTTAGGGCTACATCAATAGGAAACAAACTATAGAGATAGAACTTGGAACTACTTTATTGTGTCAAGTTTCAAAGAGCTAGCACAAACCGTGTTTGATTTAGAGTTCCAACTACATGTATCCATATAGGAGAAAACAGAGTGAAACCTAAAAATTAAAACTGTTACTGCCAACGAACGGTTTAACCTAGAAGAACGAAATTTGGTGAGCCAAGTGGGATTGGGGTACTGATCATTACCTGAAAGTGTCATCCAGATTGGGTGAAAAAATGTGTGCTGAGATTTCAGGAAACTCGTAGTTTTTTGGAAGCTTGGCAACCCCTTTCCATGAAAGTGATTGGCGCCTGTCTGTTCTTAGGGCTACATCAATAGGAAACAAACCATAGAGATAGGACTTGGAAGTACATTATTGTGTCAAGTTTCAAAGAGCTAGCACAAACCGTGTTTGATTTAGAGTTCCAACTACATGTATCCATATAGGAGAAAACAGAGTGAAACCTAAAAATTAAAACTGTTACTGCCAACGAACGGTTTAACCTAGAAGAACGAAATTTGGTGAGCCAATTGGGATTGGGGAACTGATCATTACCTGAAAGTGTCATCCAGATTGGGTGAAAAAATGTGTGCTGAGATTTCAGGAAACTCGTAGTTTTTTGGTAGTTGGCAACCCCTTTCCATGAAAGTGATTGGCGCCAGTCTGTTCTTACGGCTACATCAATAGCAAACAAACCATAAAGATAGGACTTGGAAGTACTTTATTGTGTCAAGTTTCAAAGAGCTAGCACAAACCTTGTTGGATTTAGAGTTCCAAATACATGTATCCATATAGGAGAAAACACAGTGAAACCTAAAAATTAAAACTGTTACTGCCAACGAACGGTTTAACCTAGAAGAACGAAATTTGGTGAGCCAAGTGGGATTGGGGTACTGATCATTACCTGAAAGTGTCATCCAGATTGGGTGAAAAAATGTGTGCTGAGATTTCAGGAAACTCGTAGTTTTTTGGAAGCTTGGCAACCCCTTTCCATGAAAGTGATTGGCGCCAGTCTCTGCTTTGGGCTACATCAATAGGAAACAAACCATAGAAATAGAACTTGGAACTACTTTATTGGGTCAAGTTTCAAAGAGCTAGCACAAACCGTGTTTGATTTAGAGTTCCAACTACGTGTATCCATATAGGAGAAAACAGAGTGAAACCTAAAAATTAAAATGTTACTGCCAACGAACAGTTTAACCTAGAAGAACGAAATTTGGTGAGCCAAGTGGGATTGAGGTACTCATCATTACCTGAAAGTGTCATCAAGATTGGGTGAAAAAATGTGTGCTGAGATTTCAGGAAACTCATAGTTTTTTTTTAAGCTTGGCAACCCCTTTCCATGAAAGTGATTGGTGCCAGTCTGTTCTTAGGGCTACAGCAATAGGAAACAAACCATAGAGATAGAACTTGGAATTACTTTATTGTGTCAAGTTTCAAAGAGCTAGCAGAAACCGTGTTTGATTTAGAGTTCCAACTACATGTATCCATATAGGAGAAAACACAGTGAAACCTAAAAATTAAAACTGTTACTGCCAACGAACGGTTTAACCTAGAAGAATGAAATTTGGTGAGCCACTTGGGATTGGTGTACTGATCATTAGCTGAAAGTGTCATCCAGATTGGGTGAAAAAATGTGTGCAGTGATTTCTGGAAACACATAGTTTTTGGGAAGCTTGGCAACCCCTTTCCATGAAAGTGATTTGTGCCAGTCTCTGCCTAGGGCTGCATCAATAGGAAACAAACCATAGAGATAGAACTTGGAACTACTTTATTGGGTCAAGTTTCAAAGAGCTAGCACAAACCGTGTTTGATTTAGAGTTCCAACTACATGTATCCATATAGGAGAAAACAGAGTGAAACCTAAAAATTAAAACTGTTACTGCCAACGAACGGTTTAACCTAGAAGAACGAAATTTGGTGAGCCAAGTGGGATTGGGGTACTGATCATTACCTGAAAGTGTCATCCAGATTGGGTGAAAAAATGTGTGCTGAGATTTCAGGAAACTCGTAGTGTTTTGTAAGCTTGGCAACGCCTTTCCATGAAAGTGATTTGTGCTGGTCTCTGCTTAGGGCTACAAAAATAGGAAACAAACCATAGAGATAGAACTTGGAACTACTTTATTGTGTCAAGTTTCAAAGAGCTAGCACAAACCGTGTTTGATTTAGAGTTCCAACTACATGTATCCATATAGGAGAAAACAGAGTGAAACCTAAAAATTAAAACTGTTACTGCCAACGAACGGTTTAACCTAGAAGAACGAAATTTGGTGAGCCAAGTGGGATTGGGGTACTGATCATTACCTGAAAGTGTCATCCAGATTGGGTGAAAAAATGTGTGCTGAGATTTCAGGAAACTCGTAGTTTTTTGGAAGCTTGGCAACCCCTTTCCATGAAAGTGATTGGCGCCAGTCTCTGCTTTGGGCTACATCAATAGAAAACAAACCAAAGAAATAGAACTTGGAAGTACTTTATTGTGTCAAATTTCAAAGAGCTAGCACAAACCGTGTTTGATTTAGAGTTCCAACTACATGTATCCATATAGGAGAAAACAGAGTGAAACCTAAAAATTAAAATGTTACTGCCAACGAACGGTTTAAACTAGAAGAACGAAATTTGGTGAGCCAAGTGGGATTGGGGTACTGATCATTACCTGAAAGTCATCAAGATTGGGTGAAAAAATGTGTGCTGAGATTTCAGGAAACTGGTAGTTTTTTGGAACTTGGCAAACCCTTTCCATGAAAGTGATTGGCGCCAGTCTGTTCTTAGGGCTACATCAATAGGAAACAAACAATAGAGATAGGACTTGGAAGTACTTTATTGTGTCAAGTTTCAAAGAGCTAGCACAAACCGTGTTGGATTTAGAGTTCCAACTACATGTATCCTTTTAGGAGAAAACACAGTGAAACCTAAAAATTAAAACTGTTACTGCCAACGAACGGTTTAACCTAGAAGAACGAAATTTGGTGAGCCAATTGGGATTGGGGAACTGATCATTAGCTGAAAGTGTCATCCAGATTGGGTGAAAAAATGTGTGCTGAGATTTCAGGAAACTCGTAGTTTTTGGAAGCTTGGCAACCCCTTTCCATGAAAGTGATTTGCGCGGGTCTCTGCTTAGGGATACATCAATAGGAAAGAAACCATAGAAATAGAACTTGAAACTACTTTTTTGGGTCAAGTTTCAAAGAGCTAGCACAAACCGTCTTTGATGTAGAGTTCCAATTACATATATTCATATAGGAGAAAACATAGTGAAACCTAAATATTTAAACTGTTACTGCCAACGAACGGTTTAACCTAGAAGAACGCAATTTGGTGAGCCAAGTGGGATTGGGCTACTGATTATTACCTGAAAGTGTCCTCAAGATTGGGTGAAAAAATGTGTGCTGGGATTTCGGGAAACTCGTAGTTTTTTGGAAGCTTGGCAACGCCTTTCCATGAAAGTGATTTGTGCCAGTCTCTGCTTAGGGCTACATCAATAGGAAACAAACCATAGAAATAGAACTGCGAACTACTTTATTGTGTCAAGTTTCAAAGAGCTAGCACAAACCGTCTTTGATTTAGAGTTCCAAATACATGTATCCATATAGGAGAAAACAGAGTGAAACCTAAAAATTAAAACTGTTACTGCCAACGAACGGTTTAACCTAGAAAAACGAAATTTGGTGAGCCAAGTGGGATTGGGGTACTGATCATATCCTGAAAGTGTCATCAAGATTGGGTGAAAAAATGTGTGCAGAGATTTCAGGAAACTCGTAGTTTTTGGAAGCTTGGCAACCCCTTTCCATGAAAGTGATTTGCGCCAGTCTCTGCTTAGTGCTACATCAATAGGAAACAAACCATAGAGGTAGAACTTGGAACTACTTTATTGTGTCAAGTTTCAAAGAGCTAGCACAAACCGTGTTTGATTTAGAGTTCAAACTACATGTACCCATATAGTAGAAAACAGAGTGAAACCTAAAAATTAAAACTGTTACTGCCAACGAATGGTTTAACCTAGAAGAACGAAATTTGGTGAGCCAAGTGAAATTGGGGAACTGATCATTACCTGAAAGTGTCATCCAGATTGGGTGAAAAAATGTGTGCTGAGATTTCAGGAAACTCGTTTTTTGGAAGCTTGGCAACCCCTTTCCTTGAAAGTGATTGGCGCCAGTCTGTTCTTACAGCTACATCAATAGCAAAAAAACCATAGAGATAGGACTTGGAAGTACTTTATTGTGTCAAGTTTCAAAGAGCTAGCACAAACCGTGTTGGATTTAGAGTTCCAACTACATGTATCTATATAGGAGAAAACACAGTGAAACCTAAAAATTAAAACTGTTACTGCCAACGAACGGTTTAACTTAGAAGAACGAAATTTGGTGAGCCAAGTGGGATTGGGGTACTGATCATTACCGGAAAGTGTTATCCAGATTGGATGAAAAAATGTGTGCTGAGATTTCAGGAAACTCGTAGTGTTTTGGAAGCTTGGCAACCCCTTTCCATGAAAGTGATTTGCATCGGTCTCTGCTTAGGGCTACAAAAATAGGAAAAAAAACCATAGAGATGGAACTTTGAACTACTTTATTGTGTCAAGTTTCAAAGAGCTAGCACAAATCGTTTTTGATTTAGAGTTCCAACTACATGTATCCATATAGGCGAAAACAGAGTGAAACCTAAAAATTAAAATGTTACTGCCAACGAACAGTTTAACCTAGAAGAACGAAATTTGGTGAGCCAAGTGTGATTGAGGTACTCATCATTACCTGAAAGTGTCATCAAGATTGGGTGAAAAAATGTGTGCTGAGATTTCAGGAAACTCATATTTTTTTGGAAGCTTGGCAACCCCTTTCCATGAAAGTGATTGGCGCCAGTCTGTTCTTAGGGCTACAGCAATAGGAAACAAACCATAGAGATAGGACTTGGAAGTACTTTATTGTGTCAAGTTTCAAAGAGCTAGCAGAAACCGTATTTGATTTAGAGTTCCAAATACATGTATCCATATAGGAGAAAACACAGTGAAACCTAAAAATTAAAACTGTTACTGCCAACGAACGGTTTAACCTTGAAGAATGAAATTTGGTGAGCCACTTGGGATTGGTGTACTGATCATTAGCTGAAAGTGTCATCCAGATTGGGTGAAAAAATGTGTGCTGAGATTTCAGGAAACTCGTTTTTTGGAAGCTTGGCAACCCCTTTCCTTGAAAGTGATTGGCGCCAGTCTGTTCTTACAGCTACATCAATAGCAAAAAAACCATAGAGATAGGACTTGGAAGTACTTTATTGTGTCAAGTTTCAAAGAGCTAGCACAAACCGTGTTGGATTTAGAGTTCCAACTACATGTATCTATATAGGAGAAAACACAGTGAAACCTAAAAATTAAAACTGTTACTGCCAACGAACGGTTTAACTTAGAAGAACGAAATTTGGTGAGCCAAGTGGGATTGGGGTACTGATCATTACCGGAAAGTGTTATCCAGATTGGATGAAAAAATGTGTGCTGAGATTTCAGGAAACTCGTAGTGTTTTGGAAGCTTGGCAACCCCTTTCCATGAAAGTGATTTGCATCGGTCTCTGCTTAGGGCTACAAAAATAGGAAAAAAAACCATAGAGATGGAACTTTGAACTACTTTATTGTGTCAAGTTTCAAAGAGCTAGCACAAATCGTTTTTGATTTAGAGTTCCAACTACATGTATCCATATAGGCGAAAACAGAGTGAAACCTAAAAATTAAAATGTTACTGCCAACGAACAGTTTAACCTAGAAGAACGAAATTTGGTGAGCCAAGTGTGATTGAGGTACTCATCATTACCTGAAAGTGTCATCAAGATTGGGTGAAAAAATGTGTGCTGAGATTTCAGGAAACTCATATTTTTTTGGAAGCTTGGCAACCCCTTTCCATGAAAGTGATTGGCGCCAGTCTGTTCTTAGGGCTACAGCAATAGGAAACAAACCATAGAGATAGGACTTGGAAGTACTTTATTGTGTCAAGTTTCAAAGAGCTAGCAGAAACCGTATTTGATTTAGAGTTCCAAATACATGTATCCATATAGGAGAAAACACAGTGAAACCTAAAAATTAAAACTGTTACTGCCAACGAACGGTTTAACCTTGAAGAATGAAATTTGGTGAGCCACTTGGGATTGGTGTACTGATCATTAGCTGAAAGTGTCATCCAGATTGGGTGAAAAAATGTGTGCAGTGATTTCTGGAAACTCATAGTTTTTTGGAAGCTTGGCAACCCCTTTCCATGAAAGTGTTTTGTGCCAGTCTCTGCCTAGGGCTACATCAATAGGAAACAAACCATAGAGATAGAACTTGGAACTACTTTATTGGGTCAAGTTTCAAAGAGCTAGCACAAACCGTGTTTGATTTAGAGTTCCAACTACATGTATCCATATAGGAGAAAACAGAGTGAAACCTAAAAATTAAAACTGTTACTGCCAACGAACGGTTTAATCTAGAAAACGAAATTTGGTGAGCCAAGTGGGATTGGGGTACTGATCATTACCTGAAAGTGTCATCCAGATTGGGTGAAAAAATGTGTGCTGAGATTTCAGGAAACTCGTAGTGTTTTGGAAGCTTGGCAAACCTTTTCCATGAAAGTGATTTGCGCCGGTCTCTGCTTAGGGCTACAAAAATAGGAAAAAAAAACCATAGAGATAGAACTTGGAACTACTTTATTGTGTCAAGTTTCAAAGAGCTAGCACAAACCGTGTTTGATTTAGAGTTCCAACTACATTTATCCATATAGGAGAAAACAGAGTGAAACCTAAAAATTAAAACTGTTACTGCCAACGAACGGTTTAACCTAGAAGAACGAAATTTGGTGAGCCATGTGGGATTGGGGTACTGATCATTACCTGAAAGTGTCATCCAGATTGGGTGAAAAAATGTGTGCTGAGATTTCAGGAAACTCATAGTTTTTTGGAAGCTTGGCAACCCCTTTCCATGAAAGTGATTGGCGCCAGACTGTACTTAGGGCTACAGCAATAGGAAACAAACCATAGAGATAGGACTTGGAACTACTTTTTTGTGTCAAGTTTCCAAGAGCTAGCACAAACCGTGTTTGATTTAGAGTTCCAACTACATGTATCCTTATAGGAGAAAACAGAGTGTAACCTAAAAATTAAAACTGTTACTGCCAACGAACGGTTTAACCTAGAAGAATGAAACTTGGTGAGCCACTTGGGATTCTTTTACTGATCATTAGCTGAAAGTGTCATCCAGATTGGGTGAAAAAATGTGTGCAGTGATTTCTGGAAACTCATAGTTTTTTGGAAGGTTGGCAACCCCTTTCCATGAAAGTGATTGGCGCCAGACTGTTCTTATGGCTACAGCAATAGGAAACAAACCATAGAGATAGGACTTGGACGTACTTTATTGTGTCAAGTTTCAAAGAGCTAGCCCAAACCGTGTTTGATTTAGAGTTCCAACTACATGTATCCATATAGGAGAAAACAGAGTGAAACCTAAATATTTAATCTGTTACTGCCAACAAACGGTTTAACCTAGAAGAACGAAATTTGGTGAGCCAAGTGGGATTGGGGTACTGATCATATCCAGAAAGTGTCATCAAGATTGGGTGAAAAAATGTGTGCTGAGATTTCAGGAAACTCGTAGTTTTTGGAAGCTTGGCAACCCCTTTCCATGAAAGTGATTTGCGCCAGTCTCTGCTTAGGGCTACCTCAATGGGAAACAAACCATAGAGATAGAACTTGGAACTACTTTATTGTGTCAAGTTTCAAAGAGCTAGCACAAACCGTCTTTGATTTAGAGTTCCAACTACATGTATTCATATACGAGAAAACATAGTGAAACCTAAATATTTAAACTGTTACTGCCAACGAACGGTTTAACCTAGAAGAACGCAATTTGGTGAGCCAAGTAGGATTGGGCTACTGATCATTACCTGAAAGTGTCCTCAAGATTGGGTGAAAAAATGTGTGCTGGGATTTCGGGAAACTCGTAGTTTTTTGGAAGCTTGGCAACGCCTTTCCATGAAAGTGATTTGTGCCGGTCTCTGCTTAGGGCTACATCAATAGGAAACAAACCATAGAAACAGAACTTGGAACTACTTTATTGTGTCAAGTTTCAAAGAGCTAGCACAAACCGTGTTTGATTTAGAGTTCCAACTACATGTATCCATATAGGAGAAAACAGAGTGAAACCTAAAAATTAAAACTGTTACTGCCAACGAACGGTTTAACCTAGAAGAACGAAATTTGGTGAGCCAAGTGGGATTGGGGTACTGATCATATCCTGAAAGTGTCATCAAGATTGGGTGAAAAAATGTGTGCTGAGATTTCAGGAAACTCGTAGTTTTTTGGAAGCTTGGCAATCCCTTTCCATGAAAGTGATTTGCACGAGTCTCTGCTTAGGGCTACGTCAATAGGAAACAAACCATAGAGATAGAACTTGGAACTACTTTATTGTGTCAAGTTTCAAAGAGCTAGCACAAACCGTGTTTGATTTAGAGTTCCAACTACATTTATCCATATAGGAGAAAACAGAGTGAAACCTAAAAATTAAAACTGTTACTGCCAACGAACGGTTTAACCTAGAAGAACGATATTTGGTGAGCCAAGTGGGATTGGGGTACTGATCATTACCTGAAAGTGTCATCCAGATTGGGTGAAAAAATGTGTGCTGAGATTTCAGTAAACTCATAGTTTTTTGGAAGCTTGGCAACCCCTTCCCATGAAAGTGATTGGCGCCAGTCTGTTCATAGGGCTACAGCAATAGGAAACAAACCATAGAGATAGGACTTGGAAGTACTTTATTGTGTCAAGTTTCAAAGAGCTAGCAGAAACCGTGTTTGATTTAGAGTTCCAACTACATGTATCCATATAGGAGAAAACACAGTGAAACCTAAAAATTAAAACTGTTACTGCCAACGAACGGTTTAACCTAGAAGAATGAAATTTGGTGAGCCAATTGGGATTGGTGTACTGATCATTAGCTGAAAGTGTCATCCAGATTGGGTGAAAAAATGTGTGCAGTGATTTCTGGAAACTCATAGTTTTTTGGAACTTGGAAACCCCTTTCCATGAATGTGATTTGTGCCAGTCTCTGCCTAGGGCTACATCAATAGGAAACAAACCATAGAGATAGAACTTGGAACTACTTTATTGGTCAAGTTTCAAAGAGCTAGCACAAACCGTGTTGGATTTAGAGTTCCAACTACATGTATCCATATAGGAGAAAACAGAGTGAAACCTAAATATTTAAACTGTTACTGCCAACGAACGGTTTAACCTAGAAGAACGAAATTTGGTGAGCCAAGTGGGATTGGGTACTGATCATTACCTGAAAGTGTCATCAAGATTGGGTGAAAAAATGTGTGCTGAGATTTCAGGAAACTCGTAGTTTTTTGGAAGCTTGGCAACTCCTTTCCATGAAAGTGATTTGCACGAGTCTCTGCTTAGGGCTGCGTCAATAGGAAACAAACCATAGAGATAGAACTTGGAACTACTTTATTGTGTCAAGTTTCAAAGAGCTAGCACAAACCTTGTTTGATTTAGAGTTAAAACTACATGTATCCATCTAGGAGAAAAAAGAGTGAAACCTAAAAATTAAAACTGTTACTGCCAACGAACGTTTTAACCTAGAAGAACGAAATTTGGTGAGCCAAGTGGGATTGGTGTACTGATCATTACCTGAAAGTGTCATCCAGATTGGGAGAAAAAATGTGTGCTGAGATTTCAGGAAACTCGTAGTTTTTTGGAAGCTTGCCAACCCCTTTCCATGAAAGAGATTGGCGCCAGTCTTTTCTTAGGGCTACATCAATAGGAAACAAACCATAGAGATAGGACTTGGAAGTACTTTATTGGGTCAAGTTTCAAAGAGCTAGCACAAACCGTGTTGGATTTAGAGTTCCTAATACATGTATCCATATAGGAGAAAACACAGTGAAACCTAAAAATTTAAACTGTTACTGCCAACGAATGGTTTAACTTAGAAGAACGAAATTTGGTGAGCCAATTGGGATTGGGGTACTGATCATTAGCTGAAAGTGTCATCCAGATTGGGTGAAAAAATGTGTGCTGGGATTTCAGGAAACTCGTAGTGTTTTGGAAGCTTGGCAACCCCTTTCCATGAAAGTGATTTGTGCCGGTCTCTGCTTAGGGCTACATCAATAGGAAACAAACCATAGAGATAGCACTTGGAACTACTTTATTGGGTCAAGTTTCAAAGAGCTAGCACAAACCGTGTTTGATTTAGAGTTCCAACTACATGTATCCATATAGGAGAAAACAGAGTGAAACCTAAAAATTAAAATGTTACTGCCAACGAACGGTTTAACCTAGAAGAACGAAATTCGGTGAGCCAAGTGGGATTGGTGTACTGATCATTACCTGAAAGTGTCATCCAGATTGGGTGAAAAAATGTGTGCTGAGATTTCAGGAAACTGGTAGTTTTTTGGAACTTGGCAAACCCTTTCCATGAAAGTGATTGGCGCCAGTCTGTTCTTAGGGCTACATCAATAGGAAACAAACCATAGAGATAGGACTTGGAAGTACTTTATTGTGTCAAGTTTCAAAGAGCTAGCACAAACCGTGTTGGATTTAGAGTTCCAACTACATGTATCCTTTTAGGAGAAAACACAGTGAAACCTAAAAATTAAAACTGTTACTGCCAACGAACGGTTTAACCTAGAAGAACGAAATTTGGTGAGCCAATTGGGATTGGGGAACTGATCATTAGCTGAAAGTGTCATCCAGATTGGGTGAAAAAATGTGTGCTGAGATTTCAGGAAACTCGTAGTTTTTGGAAGCTTGGCAACCCCTTTCCATGAAAGTGATTTGCGCGGGTCTCTGCTTAGGGATACATCAATAGGAAAGAAACCATAGAAATAGAACTTGAAACTACTTTTTTGGGTCAAGTTTCAAAGAGCTAGCACAAACCGTCTTTGATGTAGAGTTCCAATTACATATATTCATATAGGAGAAAACATAGTGAAACCTAAATATTTAAACTGTTACTGCCAACGAACGGTTTAACCTAGAAGAACGCAATTTGGTGAGCCAAGTGGGATTGGGCTACTGATTATTACCTGAAAGTGTCCTCAAGATTGGGTGAAAATATGTGTGCTGGGATTTCGGGAAACTCGTAGTTTTTTGGAAGCTTGGCAACGCCTTTCCATGAAAGTGATTTGTGCCAGTCTCTGCTTAGGGCTACATCAATAGGAAACAAACCATAGAAATAGAACTGCGAACTACTTTATTGTGTCAAGTTTCAAAGAGCTAGCACAAACCGTCTTTGATTTAGAGTTCCAAATACATGTATCCATATAGGAGAAAACAGAGTGAAACCTAAAAATTAAAACTGTTACTGCCAACGAACGGTTTAACCTAGAAAAACGAAATTTGGTGAGCCAAGTGGGATTGGGGTACTGATCATATCCTGAAAGTGTCATCAAGATTGGGTGAAAAAATGTGTGCAGAGATTTCAGGAAACTCGTAGTTTTTGGAAGCTTGGCAACCCCTTTCCATGAAAGTGATTTGCGCCAGTCTCTGCTTAGTGCTACATCAATAGGAAACAAACCATAGAGGTAGAACTTGGAACTACTTTATTGTGTCAAGTTTCAAAGAGCTAGCACAAACCGTGTTTGATTTAGAGTTCAAACTACATGTACCCATATAGTAGAAAACAGAGTGAAACCTAAAAATTAAAACTGTTACTGCCAACGAATGGTTTAACCTAGAAGAACGAAATTTGGTGAGCCAAGTGAAATTGGGGAACTGATCATTACCTGAAAGTGTCATCCAGATTGGGTGAAAAAATGTGTGCTGAGATTTCAGGAAACTCGTTTTTTGGAAGCTTGGCAACCCCTTTCCTTGAAAGTGATTGGCGCCAGTCTGTTCTTACAGCTACATCAATAGCAAAAAAACCATAGAGATAGGACTTGGAAGTACTTTATTGTGTCAAGTTTCAAAGAGCTAGCACAAACCGTGTTGGATTTAGAGTTCCAACTACATGTATCTATATAGGAGAAAACACAGTGAAACCTAAAAATTAAAACTGTTACTGCCAACGAACGGTTTAACTTAGAAGAACGAAATTTGGTGAGCCAAGTGGGATTGGGGTACTGATCATTACCGGAAAGTGTTATCCAGATTGGGTGAAAAAATGTGTGCTGAGATTTCAGGAAACTCGTAGTGTTTTGGAAGCTTGGCAACCCCTTTCCATGAAAGTGATTTGCATCGGTCTCTGCTTAGGGCTACAAAAATAGGAAAAAAAACCATAGAGATGGAACTTTGAACTACTTTATTGTGTCAAGTTTCAAAGAGCTAGCACAAATCGTTTTTGATTTAGAGTTCCAACTACATGTATCCATATAGGCGAAAACAGAGTGAAACCTAAAAATTAAAATGTTACTGCCAACGAACAGTTTAACCTAGAAGAACGAAATTTGGTGAGCCAAGTGTGATTGAGGTACTCATCATTACCTGAAAGTGTCATCAAGATTGGGTGAAAAAATGTGTGCTGAGATTTCAGGAAACTCATATTTTTTTGGAAGCTTGGCAACCCCTTTCCATGAAAGTGATTGGCGCCAGTCTGTTCTTAGGGCTACAGCAATAGGAAACAAACCATAGAGATAGGACTTGGAAGTACTTTATTGTGTCAAGTTTCAAAGAGCTAGCAGAAACCGTATTTGATTTAGAGTTCCAAATACATGTATCCATATAGGAGAAAACACAGTGAAACCTAAAAATTAAAACTGTTACTGCCAACGAACGGTTTAACCTTGAAGAATGAAATTTGGTGAGCCACTTGGGATTGGTGTACTGATCATTAGCTGAAAGTGTCATCCAGATTGGGTGAAAAAATGTGTGCAGTGATTTCTGGAAACTCATAGTTTTTTGGAAGCTTGGCAACCCCTTTCCATGAAAGTGTTTTGTGCCAGTCTCTGCCTAGGGCTACATCAATAGGAAACAAACCATAGAGATAGAACTTGGAACTACTTTATTGGGTCAAGTTTCAAAGAGCTAGCACAAACCGTGTTTGATTTAGAGTTCCAACTACATGTATCCATATAGGAGAAAACAGAGTGAAACCTAAAAATTAAAACTGTTACTGCCAACGAACGGTTTAATCTAGAAAACGAAATTTGGTGAGCCAAGTGGGATTGGGGTACTGATCATTACCTGAAAGTGTCATCCAGATTGGGTGAAAAAATGTGTGCTGAGATTTCAGGAAACTCGTAGTGTTTTGGAAGCTTGGCAAACCTTTTCCATGAAAGTGATTTGCGCCGGTCTCTGCTTAGGGCTACAAAAATAGGAAAAAAAACCATAGAGATAGAACTTGGAACTACTTTATTGTGTCAAGTTTCAAAGAGCTAGCACAAACCGTGTTTGATTTAGAGTTCCAACTACATTTATCCATATAGGAGAAAACAGAGTGAAACCTAAAAATTAAAACTGTTACTGCCAACGAACGGTTTAACCTAGAAGAACGAAATTTGGTGAGCCATGTGGGATTGGGGTACTGATCATTACCTGAAAGTGTCATCCAGATTGGGTGAAAAAATGTGTGCTGAGATTTCAGGAAACTCATAGTTTTTTGGAAGCTTGGCAACCCCTTTCCATGAAAGTGATTGGCGCCAGACTGTACTTAGGGCTACAGCAATAGGAAACAAACCATAGAGATAGGACTTGGAACTACTTTTTTGTGTCAAGTTTCCAAGAGCTAGCACAAACCGTGTTTGATTTAGAGTTCCAACTACATGTATCCTTATAGGAGAAAACAGAGTGTAACCTAAAAATTAAAACTGTTACTGCCAACGAACGGTTTAACCTAGAAGAATGAAACTTGGTGAGCCACTTGGGATTCTTTTACTGATCATTAGCTGAAAGTGTCATCCAGATTGGGTGAAAAAATGTGTGCAGTGATTTCTGGAAACTCATAGTTTTTTGGAAGGTTGGCAACCCCTTTCCATGAAAGTGATTGGCGCCAGACTGTTCTTATGGCTACAGCAATAGGAAACAAACCATAGAGATAGGACTTGGAAGTACTTTATTGTGTCAAGTTTCAAAGAGCTAGCCCAAACCGTGTTTGATTTAGAGTTCCAACTACATGTATCCATATAGGAGAAAACAGAGTGAAACCTAAATATTTAATCTGTTACTGCCAACAAACGGTTTAACCTAGAAGAACGAAATTTGGTGAGCCAAGTGGGATTGGGGTACTGATCATATCCAGAAAGTGTCATCAAGATTGGGTGAAAAAATGTGTGCTGAGATTTCAGGAAACTCGTAGTTTTTGGAAGCTTGGCAACCCCTTTCCATGAAAGTGATTTGCGCCAGTCTCTGCTTAGGGCTACCTCAATGGGAAACAAACCATAGAGATAGAACTTGGAACTACTTTATTGTGTCAAGTTTCAAAGAGCTAGCACAAACCGTCTTTGATTTAGAGTTCCAACTACATGTATTCATATACGAGAAAACATAGTGAAACCTAAATATTTAAACTGTTACTGCCAACGAACGGTTTAACCTAGAAGAACGCAATTTGGTGAGCCAAGTAGGATTGGGCTACTGATCATTACCTGAAAGTGTCCTCAAGATTGGGTGAAAAAATGTGTGCTGGGATTTCGGGAAACTCGTAGTTTTTTGGAAGCTTGGCAACGCCTTTCCATGAAAGTGATTTGTGCCGGTCTCTGCTTAGGGCTACATCAATAGGAAACAAACCATAGAAATAGAACTTGGAACTACTTTATTGTGTCAAGTTTCAAAGAGCTAGCACAAACCGTGTTTGATTTAGAGTTCCAACTACATGTATCCATATAGGAGAAAACAGAGTGAAACCTAAAAATTAAAACTGTTACTGCCAACGAACGGTTTAACCTAGAAGAACGAAATTTGGTGAGCCAAGTGGGATTGGGGTACTGATCATATCCTGAAAGTGTCATCAAGATTGGGTGAAAAAATGTGTGCTGAGATTTCAGGAAACTCGTAGTTTTTTGGAAGCTTGGCAATCCCTTTCCATGAAAGTGATTTGCACGAGTCTCTGCTTAGGGCTACGTCAATAGGAAACAAACCATAGAGATAGAACTTGGAACTACTTTATTGTGTCAAGTTTCAAAGAGCTACCACAAACCGTGTTTGATTTAGAGTTCCAACTACATTTATCCATATAGGAGAAAACAGAGTGAAACCTAAAAATTAAAACTGTTACTGCCAACGAACGGTTTAACCTAGAAGAACGATATTTGGTGAGCCAAGTGGGATTGGGGTACTGATCATTACCTGAAAGTGTCATCCAGATTGGGTGAAAAAATGTGTGCTGAGATTTCAGTAAACTCATAGTTTTTTGGAAGCTTGGCAACCCCTTCCCATGAAAGTGATTGGCGCCAGTCTGTTCATAGGGCTACAGCAATAGGAAACAAACCATAGAGATAGGACTTGGAAGTACTTTATTGTGTCAAGTTTCAAAGAGCTAGCAGAAACCGTGTTTGATTTAGAGTTCCAACTACATGTATCCATATAGGAGAAAACACAGTGAAACCTAAAAATTAAAACTGTTACTGCCAACGAACGGTTTAACCTAGAAGAATGAAATTTGGTGAGCCAATTGGGATTGGTGTACTGATCATTAGCTGAAAGTGTCATCCAGATTGGGTGAAAAAATGTGTGCAGTGATTTCTGGAAACTCATAGTTTTTTGGAACTTGGAAACCCCTTTCCATGAATGTGATTTGTGCCAGTCTCTGCCTAGGGCTACATCAATAGGAAACAAACCATAGAGATAGAACTTGGAACTACTTTATTGGTCAAGTTTCAAAGAGCTAGCACAAACCGTGTTGGATTTAGAGTTCCAACTACATGTATCCATATAGGAGAAAACAGAGTGAAACCTAAATATTTAAACTGTTACTGCCAACGAACGGTTTAACCTAGAAGAACGAAATTTGGTGAGCCAAGTGGGATTGGGGTACTGATCATTACCTGAAAGTGTCATCAAGATTGGGTGAAAAAATGTGTGCTGAGATTTCAGGAAACTCGTAGTTTTTTGGAAGCTTGGCAACTCCTTTCCATGAAAGTGATTTGCACGAGTCTCTGCTTAGGGCTGCGTCAATAGGAAACAAACCATAGAGATAGAACTTGGAACTACTTTATTGTGTCAAGTTTCAAAGAGCTAGCACAAACCTTGTTTGATTTAGAGTTAAAACTACATGTATCCATCTAGGAGAAAAAAGAGTGAAACCTAAAAATTAAAACTGTTACTGCCAACGAACGTTTTAACCTAGAAGAACGAAATTTGGTGAGCCAAGTGGGATTGGTGTACTGATCATTACCTGAAAGTGTCATCCAGATTGGGTGAAAAAATGTGTGCTGAGATTTCAGGAAACTCGTAGTTTTTTGGAAGCTTGCCAACCCCTTTCCATGAAAGAGATTGGCGCCAGTCTTTTCTTAGGGCTACATCAATAGGAAACAAACCATAGAGATAGGACTTGGAAGTACTTTATTGGGTCAAGTTTCAAAGAGCTAGCACAAACCGTGTTGGATTTAGAGTTCCTAATACATGTATCCATATAGGAGAAAACACAGTGAAACCTAAAAATTTAAACTGTTACTGCCAACGAATGGTTTAACTTAGAAGAACGAAATTTGGTGAGCCAATTGGGATTGGGGTACTGATCATTAGCTGAAAGTGTCATCCAGATTGGGTGAAAAAATGTGTGCTGGGATTTCAGGAAACTCGTAGTGTTTTGGAAGCTTGGCAACCCCTTTCCATGAAAGTGATTTGTGCCGGTCTCTGCTTAGGGCTACATCAATAGGAAACAAACCATAGAGATAGCACTTGGAACTACTTTATTGGGTCAAGTTTCAAAGAGCTAGCACAAACCGTGTTTGATTTAGAGTTCCAACTACATGTATCCATATAGGAGAAAACAGAGTGAAACCTAAATATTTAAACTGTTACTGCCAACGAACGGTTTAACCTAGAAGAACTAAATTTGGTCAGCCAAGTCGGATTGGGGTACTGATCATTACCTCCAAGTGTCATCAAGATTGGGTTAAAAAATGTGTGCTGAGATTTCAGGAAACTCGTAGTTTTTTGGAAGCTTGGCAACCCCTTTCCATGAAAGTAATTTGCGCCAGTCTCTGCTTAGGGCTACATCAATAGGAAACAAACCATAGAGATAGAACGTGGAACTACTTTATTGTGTCAAGTTTCAAAGAGCTAGCACAAACCGTGTTTGATTTAGAGTTCCAAATACATGTATCCATATAGGAGAAAACACAGTGAAACCTAAAAATTAAAACTGTTACTGCCAACGAACGGTTTAACCTAGAAGAACGAAATTTGGTGAGCCAAGTGGGATTGGGGTACTGATCATTAGCTGAAAGTGTCATCCAGATTGGGTGAAAAAACGTGTGCGGTGATTTCTGGAAACTCATAATTTTTTGGAAGCTTGGCAACCACTTTCCATGAAAGTGATTTGCGCCAGTCTCTGCTTTGGGCTACATCAATAGGAAACAAACCATAGAAATAGAACTTGGAAGTACTTTATTGGGTCAAGTTTCAAGGAGCTAGCACAAACCGTGTTTGATTTAGAGTTCCAACTACATGTATCCATATAGGAGAAAACAGAGTGAAACCTAAAAATTAAAATGTTACTGCCAACGAACGGTTTAACCTAGAAGAACGAAATTCGGTGAGCCAAGTGGGATTGGTGTACTGATCATTACCTGAAAGTGTCATCCAGATTGGGTGAAAAAATGTGTGCTGAGATTTCAGGAAACTGGTAGTTTTTTGGAACTTGGCAAACCCTTTCCATGAAAGTGATTGGCGCCAGTCTGTTCTTAGGGCTACATCAATAGGAAACAAACCATAGAGATAGGACTTGGAAGTACTTAATTGTGTCAAGTTTCAAAGAGCTAGCACAAACCGTGTTGGATTTAGAGTTCCAACTACATGTATCCATATAGGAGAAAACACAGTGAAACCTAAAAATTAAAACTGTTACTGCCAACGAACGGTTTAACCTAGAAGAACGAAATTTGGTGAGCCAATTTGGATTGGGGAACTGATCATTAGCTGAAAGTGTCATCCAGATTGGGTGAAAAAATGTGTGCTGAGATTTCAGGAAACTCGTAGTGTTTTGGAAGCTTGGCAACCCCTTTCCATGAAAGTGATTTGCGCCGGTCTCTGCTTAGGGCTACATCAATAGGAAAGAAACCATAGAAATAGAATTTGAAACTACTTTATTGTGTCAAGTTTCAAAGAGCTAGCACAAACCGTGTTGGATTTAGAGTTCCAACTACATGTATCCATATAGGAGAAAACAGAGTGAAACCTAAATATTTAAACTGTTACTGCCAACGAACGGTTTAAACTAGAAGAACGAAATTTGGTGAGCCAAGTGGGATTGGGGTACTGATCATATCCTGAAAGTGTCATCCAGATTGGGTGAAAAAATGTGTGCTGAGATTTCAGGAAACTCGTAGTTTTTGGAAGCTTGGCAACCCCTTTCCATGAAAGTGATTTGCGCCAGTCTCTGCTTAGGGCTACATCAATAGAAAACAAACCATAGAGATAGAACTTGGAACTACTTTATTGTGTCAAGTTTCAAAGAGCTAGCACAAACCGTCTTTGATTTAGAGTTCCAACTACATGTATTCATATAGGAGAAAACATAGTGAAACCTAAATATTTAAACTGTTACTGCCAACGAACGGTTTAACCTAGAAGAACGCAATTTGGTGAGCCAAGTGGGATTGGGCTACTGATCATTACCTGAAAGTGTCATCCAGATTGGGTGAAAAAATGTGTGCTGAGATTTCAGGAAACTCATAGTTTTTTGGAAGCTTGGCAACCCCTTTCCATGAAAGTGATTGGCGCCCGTCTGTTCTTAGGGCTACAGCAGTAGGAAACAAACCATAGAGATAGGACTTGGAAGTACTTTATTGTGTCAAGTTTCAAAGAGCTAGCACAAACCGTGTTTGATTTAGAGTTCCAACTACATGTATCCATATAGGAGAAAACACAGTGAAACCTAAAAATTAAAACTGTTACTGCCAACGAACTGTTTAACCTTGAAGAATGAAATTTGGTGAGCCACTTGGGATTGGTGTACTGATCATTAGCTGAAAGTGTCATCCAGATTGGGTGAAAAAATGTGTGCAGTGATTTCTGGAAACTCATAGTTTTTTGGAAGCTTGGCAACCCCTTTCCATGAAAGTGATTTGTGCCAGTCTCTGCCTAGGGCTACATCAATAGGAAACAAACCATAGAGATAGAACTTGGAACTACTTTATTGGGTCAAGTTTCAAAGAGCTAGCACAAACCGTGTTTGATTTACAGTTCCAACTACATGTATTCATATAGGAGAAAACAGAGTGAAACCTAAAAATTAAAACTGTTACTGCCAACGAACGTTTTAATCTAGAAGAACGAAATTTGGTGAGCCAAGTGGGATTGGGGTACTGATCATTACCTGAAAGGTCATACAGATTGGGTGAAAAAATGTGTGCTGAGATTTCAGGAAACTTGTAGTGTTTTGGAAGCTTGGCAACCCCTTTCCATGAAAGTGATTTGCGCCGGTCTCTGCTTAGGGCTACAAAAATAGGAAAAAAAAAACACAGAGATAGAACTTGGAACTACTTTATTGTGTCAAGTTTCAAAGAGCTAGCAGAAACCGTGTTTGATTTAGAGTTCCAACTACATTTATCCATATAGGAGAAAACAGAGTGAAACCTAAAAATTAAAACTGTTACTGCCAACGAACGGTTTAACCTAGAAGAACGAAACTTGGTGAGCCACTTTGGATTGGTGTACTGATCATTAGCTGAAAGTGTCATCCAGATTGGGTGAAAAAATGTTTGCAGTGATTTCTGGAAACTCATAGTTTTTTGGAAGCTTGGCAACCCCTTTCCATGAAAGTGATTTGTGCCAGTCTCTGCCTAGGGCTACATCAATAGGAAACAAACCATAGAGATAGAACTTGGAACTACTTTATTGGGTCAAGTTTCAAAGAGCTAGCACAAACCGTGTTTGATTTAGAGTTCCAACTACATGTATCCATATAGGAGAAAACAGAGTGAAACCTAAAAATTAAAACTGTTACTGCCAACGAACGGTTTAACCTAGAAGAACGAAATTTGGTGAGCCAAGTGAAATTGGGGTACTGATCATATCCAGAAAGTGTCATAAAGATTGGGTGAAAAAATGTGTGCTGAGATTTCAGGAAACTCGTAGTTTTTGGAAGCTTGGCAACCCCTTTCCATGAAAGTGATTTGCGCCAGTCTCTGCTTAGGGCTACATCAATGGGAAACAAACCATAGAGATAGAACTTGGAACTACTTTATTGTGTCAAGTTTCAAAGAGCTAGCACAAACCGTCTTTGATTTAGAGTTCCAACTACATGTATTCATATACGAGAAAATATAGTGAAACCTAAATATTTAAACTGTTACTGCCAACGAACGGTTTAACCTAGAAGAACGCAATTTGGTGAGCCAAGTGGGATTGGGCTACTGATCATTACCTGAAAGTGTCCTCAAGATTGGTGAAAAAATGTGTGCTGGGATTTCGGGAAACTCGTAGTTTTTTGGAAGCTTGGCAACGCCTTTCCATGAAAGTGATTTGTGCCGGTCTCTGCTTAGGGCTACATCAATAGGAAACAAACCATAGAAAGAGAACTTGGAACTACTTTATTGTGTCACGTTTCAAAGAGCTAGCACAAACCGTGTTGGATTTAGAGTTCCAACTACATGTATCCATATAGGAGAAAACAGAGTGAAACCTAAAAATTAAAATGTTACTGCCAACGAACAGTTTAACCTAGAAGAACGAAATTTGGTGAGCCAAGTGTGATTGAGGTACTCATCATTACCTGAAAGTGTCATCAAGATTGGGTGAAAAAATGTGTGCTGAGATTTCAGGAAACTCATAGTTTTTTGGAAGCTTGGCAACCCCTTTCCATGAAAGTGATTGGCGCCAGTCTGTTCTTAGGGCTACAGCAATAGGAAACAAACCATAGAGATAGGACTTGGAAGTACTTTATTGTGTCAAGTTTCAAAGAGCTAGCAGAAACCGTGTTTGATTTAGAGTTCCAACTACATGTATCCATATAGGAGAAAACACAGTGAAACCTAAAAATTAAAACTGTTACTGCCAACGAACTGTTTAACCTTGAAGAATGAAATTTGGTGAGCCACTTGGGATTGGTGTACTGATCATTAGCTGAAAGTGTCATCCAGATTGGGTGAAAAAATGTGTGCAGTGATTTATGGAAACTCATAGTTTTTTGGAAGCTTGGCAACCCCTTTCCATGAAAGTGATTTGCGCCAGTCTCTGCTTAGTGCTACATCAATAGGAAACAAACCATAGAGATAGAACTTGGAACTACTTTATTGTGTCAAGTTTCAAAGAGCTAGCACAAACCGTGTTTGATTTAGAGTTCCAACTACATGTATCCATATAGGAGAAAACAGAGTGAAACCTAAAAATTAAAACTGTTACTGCCAACGAACGGTTTAACCTAGAAGAACGAAATTTGGTGAGCCAAGTGAAATTGGGGTACTGATCATTACCTGAAAGTGTCATCCAGATTGGGTGAAAAAATGTGTGCTGAGATTTCAGGAAACTCGTAGTTTTTTGGAAGCTTGGCAACCCCTTTCCATCAAAGTGATTTGCGCCCGTCTCTGCTTTGGTCTACATCAAAAGGAAAAAAACCATAGAGATAGAACTTGGAACTAATTTATTGTGTCAAGTTTCAAAGAGCTAGCACAAACCGTGTTGGATTTAGAGTTCCAACTACATGTATCCATATAGGAGAAAACACAGTGAAACCTAAAAATTAAAACTGTTACTGCCAACGAACGGTTTAACCTAGAAGAACCAAATTTGGTGAGCCAAGTGGGATTGGGATACTGATCATTACCTCAAAGTGTCATCAAGATTGGGTGAAAAACTGTGTGCTGAGATTTCAGGAAACTTGTAGTGTTTTGGAAGCTTGGCAACCCCTTTCCATGAAAGTGATTTGCGCCGGTCTCTGCTTAGGGCTACAAAAATAGGAAAAAAAAACACAGAGATAGAACTTGGAACTACTTTATTGGTCAAGTTTCAAAGAGCTAGCACAAACCGTGTTTGATTTAGAGTTCCAACTACATGTATCCATATAGGAGAAAACAGAATGAACCTAAATATTTAAACTGTTACTCCCAACGAACGGTTTAACCTAGAAGAACGAAATTTGGTGAGCCAAGTGGGATTGGATTACTGATCATGACCTGAAAGTGTCATCAAGATTGGGTGAAAAAATGTGTGCTGGTATTTCGGGAAACTCGTAGTTTTTTGTAAGCTTGGCAACGCCTTTCCATGAAAGTGATTTGTGATGGTCTCTGCTTAGGGCTACATCAATAGGAAACAAACCATAGAAATAGAACTTGGAACTACTTTATTGGGTCAAGTTTCAAAGAGCTAGCACAAACCGTGTTTGATTTAGAGTTCCAACTACATGTATCCATATAGGAGAAAACAGAGTGAAACCTAAAAATTAAAACTGTTACTGCCAACGAACGGTTTAACCTAGAAGATCGAAATTTGGTGAGCCAAGTGGGATTGGGGTACTGATCATTACCTGAAAGTGTCATCCAGATTGGCTGAAATAATGTGTGTTGAGATTTCAGGAAACTCGGAGTATTTTGGAAGCTTCGCAACCCCTTTCCATGAAAGTGATTGGCGCCAGTCTGTTCTTACGGCTACATCAATAGCAAACAAACCATAGAGATAGGACTTGGAAGTACTTTATTGTGTCAAGTTTCAAAGAGCTAGCAGAAACCGTGTTTGATTTAGAGTTCCAACTACATGTATCCATATAGGAGAAAAGAGAGTGAAACCTAAAAATTAAAACTGTTACTGTCAACAAACGGTTTAACCTAGAAGAATGAAATTTGGTGAGCCAAGTGGGATCTGGGTACTGATTATTACCTGAAAGTGTAATCAAGATTGGGTGAAAAAATGTGTGCTGTGATTTCGGGAAACTTGTAGTTTTTTGGAAGCTTGGTAACGCCTTTCCATGAAAGTGATTTGTGCCGGTCTCTGCTTAGGGCTACATCAATAGGAAACAAACCAGAGAAATAGAACTTGGAACTACTTTATTGGGTCAAGTTTCAAAGAGCTAGCACATACCGTGTTTGATTTAGAGTTCCAACTACATGTATCCATATAGGAGAAAACAGAGTGAAACCTAAAAATTAAAACTGTTACTGCCAACGAACGGTTTAACCTAGAAGAACCAAATTTGGTGAGCCAAGTGGGATTGGGATACTGATCATTACCTGAAAGTGTCATCAAGATTGGGTGAAAAAATGTGCTGAGATTTCAGGAAACTCGTAGTTTTTTGGAAGCTTGGCAACCCCTTTCCATGAAAGTGATTTGCACGAGTCTCTGCTTAGGGATACGTCAATAGGAAACAAACCATAGACATAGAATTTGGAACTTCTTTATTGTGTCAAGTTTCAAAGACCTAGCACAAACGGTCTTTGATTTAGAGTTCCAACTACATGTATCCATATAGGAGAAAACAGAGTGAAACCTAAAAATTAAAATTTTACTGCCAAAGAACGGTTTAACTTAGAAGAACGAAATTTGGTGAGCCAGTGGGATTGGGGTACTGATCATTACCTGAAAGTGTCATCAAGATTGGGTGAAAAAATGTGTGCTGAGATTTCAGGAAAATCGTAGTTTTTTGGAAGCTTGGCAACCCCTTTCCATGAACGTGATTTGTGCCAGTCTCTGCTTAGGGCTACGTCAATAGGAAACAAACCATAGAGATAGAACTTGGAACTACTTTATTGTGTCAAGTTTCAAAGAGCTAGCACAAACCGTGTTTGATTTAGAGTTCCAACTACATGTATCCATATAGGAGAAAACAGAGTGAAACCTAAAAATTAAAACTGTTACTGCCAACGAACGGTTTAACCTAGAAGAACGAAATTTGGTAAGCCAAGTGGGATTGGGGTACTGATCATTACCTGAAAGTGTCATCCAGATTGGGTGAAAAAATGTGTGCTGAGATTTCAGGAAACTCGAGGTTTTTTGGAAGCTTGGCAACCCCTTTCCATGAAAGTGATTGGCGCCAGGCTGTTCTTAGGGCTACATCAATAAGAAACAAACCATAGAGATAGGACTTGGAAGTACTTTATTGTGTCAAGTTTCAAAGAGCTAGCACAAACCGTGTTTGATTTAGAGTTCCAACTACATGTATCCATATAGTAGAAAACACAGTGAAACCTAAAAATTAAAACTGTTACTGCCAACGAACGGTTTAACCTAGAAGAACGAAATTTGGTGAGCCAATTGGGATTGGAATACTGATCATTAGCTGAAAGTGTCATCCAGATTGGGTGAAAAAATGTGTGCGGTGATTTCTGGAAACTCGTAGTTTTTTGTAAGCTTGGCAACGCCTTTCCATGAAAGTGATTTGTGATGGTCTCTGCTTAGGGCTACATCAATAGGAAACAAACCATAGAGATAGGACTTGGAAGTACTTTATTGGGTCAAGTTTCAAAGAGCTAGCAGAAACCGTGTTTGATTTAGAGTTCCAACTACATGTATCCATATAGGAGAAAACAGAGTGAAACCTAAAAATTAAAACTGTTACTGTCAACAAACGTTTTAACCTAGAAGAATAAAATTTGGTGAGCCAAGTGGGATCTGGGTACTGATTATTACCTGAAAGTGTAATCAAGATTGGGTGAAAAAATGTGTGCTGTGATTTCGGGAAACTAGTAGTTTTTTGTAAGCTTGGCTAGGCCTTTCCATGAAAGTGATTTGTGCCGGTCTCTGCTTAGAGCTACATCAATAGGAAACAAACCAGAGAAATAGAACTTGGAACTACTTTATTGGGCCAAGTTTCAAAGAGCTAGCACATACCGTGTTTGATTTAGAGTTCCAACTGCATGCATCCATATAGGAGAAAACAGAGTGAAACCTAAATATTTAAACTGTTACTGCCAACGAACGGTTTAACCTAGAAGATCAAAATTTGGTGAGCCAAGTGGGATTGGGGTACTGATCATTACCTGAAAGTGTCATCCAGCTTGGTTGAAAAAATGTGTGCTGAGATTACAGGAAACTCGTAGTTTTTTGGAAGCTTGGCAACCCCTTTCCATGAAAGTGATTGGCGCCAGTCTTTTCTTAGGGCTACATCAATAGGAAACAAACCATAAAGATAGGACTTGGAAGTACATTATTCTGTCAAGTTTCAAAGAGCTAGCAAAAACCGTGTTTGATTTAGAGTTCCAACTACATGTATCCATATAGGAGAAAACAGAGTGAAACCTAAAAATTAAAACTGTTACTGCCAACGAACGGTTTAACATAGAAGAACGAAATTTGGTGAGTCAAGTGGGATTGGGGTACTGATCATTAGCTGAAAGTGTCATCCAGATTGGGTGAAAAATCTGTGCGGTGATTTCTGGAAACTCGTAGTGTTTTGGAAGCTTGGCAATCCCTTTCCATCAAAGTGATTTGCGCCCGTCTCTGCTTTGGTCTACATCAAAAGGAAAAAAACCATAGAGATAGAACTTGGAACTAATTTATTGTGTCAAGTTTCAAAGAGCTAGCACAAACCGTGTTGGATTTAGAGTTCCAACTACATGTATCCATATAGGAGAAAACAGAGTGAAACCTAAATATTTAAACTGTTACTGCCAACGGACGGTTTAACTTAGAAGAACGAAATTTGGTGAGCCAAGTGGGATTGGGGTACTGATTATGACCTGAAAGTGTCATCAAGATTGGGTGAAAAAATGTGTGCTGGTATTTCTGGAAACTCGTAGTTTTTTGTAAGCTTGGCAACGCCTTTCCATGAAAGTGATTTGTGATGGTCTCTGCTTAGGGCTACATCAATAGGAAACAAACCAGAGAAATAGAACTTGGAACTACTTTATTGGGTCAAGTTTCAAAGAGCTAGCACAAACCGTGTTTGATTTAGAGTTCCAACTACATGTATCCATATAGGAGAAAACAGAGTGAAACCTAAATATTTAAACTGTTACTGCCAACGAACGGTTTAACCTAGAAGAACGAAATTTGGTGAGCCAAGTGGGATTAGGGTACTGATAATTACGTGAAATTGTCATCAAGATTGGGTGAAAAAATGTGTGCTGGGATTTCGGGAAACTCGTAGTTTTTTGTAAGCTTGGCAACGCCTTTCCATGAAAGTGATTTGTGATGGTCTCTGCTTAGGGCTACATCAATAGGAAACAAACCATAGAGATAGGACTTGGAAGTACTTTATTGTTGCAAGTTTCAAAGAGCTAGCAGAAACCGTGTTTGATTTAGAGTTCCAACTACATGTATCCATATAGGAGAAAACAGAGTGAAACCTAAAAATTAAAACTGTTACTGTCAACAAACGGTTTAACCTAGAAGAATAAAATTTGGTGAGCCAAGTGGGATCTGGGTACTGATTATTACCTGAAAGTGTAATCAAGATTGGGTGAAAAAATGTGTGCTGTGATTTCGGGAAACTAGTAGTTTTTTGTAAGCTTGGCTAGGCCTTTCCATGAAAGTGATTTGTGCCGGTCTCTGCTTAGAGCTACATCAATAGGAAACAAACCAGAGAAATAGATCTTGGAACTACATTATTGGGCCAAGTTTCAAAGAGCTAGCACATACCGTGTTTGATTTAGAGTTCCAACTGCATGTATCCATATAGGAGAAAACAGAGTGAAACCTAAATATTTAAACTGTTACTGCCAACGAACGGTTTAACCTAGAAGATCAAAATTTGGTGAGCCAAGTGGGATTGGGGTACTGATCATTACCTGAAAGTGTCATCCAGCTTGGTTGAAAAAATGTGTGCTGAGATTTCAGGAAACTCGTAGTTTTTTGGAAGCTTGGCAACCCCTTTCCATGAAAGTGATTGGCGCCAGTCTTTTCTTAGGGCTACATCAATAGGAAACAAACCATAGAGATAGAACATGGAACTACTTAATTGTGTCAAGTTTCAAAGAGCTAGCAAAAACCGTGTTGGATTTAGAGTTCCAACTACATGTATCCATATAGGAGAAAACACAGTGAAACCTAAAAATTAAAACTGTTACTGCCAACGAACGGTTTAACCTAGAAGAACCAAATTTGGTGAGCCAAGTGGGATTGGGATACTGATCATTACCTCAAAGTGTCATCAAGATTGGGTGAAAAAATGTGTGCTGAGATTTCAGGAAACTCGTAGTTTTTTGGAAGCTTGGCAACCCCTTTCCATGAAAGTGATTTGCACGAGTCTCTGCTTAGGGATACGTCAATAGGAAACAAACCATAGAGATAGAACTTGGATTTTCTTTATTGTGTCAAGTTTCAAAGAGCTAGCACAAACCGTGTTTGATTTAGAGTTCCAACTACATGTATCCATATAGGAGAAAACAGAGTGAAACCTAAATATTTAAACTGTTACTGCCAACGGACGGTTTAACTTAGAAGAACGAAATTTGGTGAGCCAAGTGGGATTGGGGTACTGATCATGACCTGAAAGTGTCATCAAGATTGGGTGAAAAAATGTGTGCTGGTATTTCTGGAAACTCGTAGTTTTTTGTAAGCTTGGCAACGCCTTTCCATGAAAGTGATTTGTGATGGTCTCTGCTTAGGGCTACATCAATAGGAAACAAACCATAGAAATAGAACTTGGAACTACTTTATTGGGTCAAGTTTCAAAGAGCTAGCACAAACCGTGTTTGATTTAGAGTTCCAACTACATGTATCCATATAGGAGAAAACAGAGTGAAACCCAAAAATTTAAACTGTTACTGCCAACGAACGGTTTAACCTAGAAGATCGAAATTTGGTGAGCCAAGTGGGATTGGGGTACTGATCATTACCTGAAAGTGTCATCCAGATTGGGCGAAAAAATGTGTGCTGAGATTTCAGGAAACTCGGAGTATTTTGGAAGCTTGGCAACCCCTTTCCATGAAAGTGATTGGCGCCAGTCTGTTCTTAGGGCTACATCAATAGGAAACATACCATAGAGACAGGAATTGGAAGTACTTTATTGTGTCAAGTTTCAAAGAGCTAGCACAAACCGTGTTTGATTTAGAGTTCCAACTACATGTATTCATATAGGAGAAAACACAGTGAAACCTAAAAATTAAAACTGTTACTGCCAACAAACGGTTTAACCTAGAAGAACGAAATTTGGTGAGCCAAGTGGGATCTAAGTACTGATTATTACCTGAAAGTGTCATCAAGATTGGGTGAAAAAATGTGTGCTGTGATTTCAGGAAACTCGTAGTTTTTTGGAAGATTGGCAACCCCTTTCCATGAAAGTGATTGGCGCCAGTCTGTTCTTACGGCTATATCAATAGTAAACAAACCATAGAGATAGGACTTGGAAGTACTTTATTGTGTCAAGTTTCAAAGAGCAAGCACAAACCGTGTTGGATTTAGAGTTCCAACTACATGTATCCATATAGGAGAAAACAGATTGAAACCTAAAAATTAAAACTGTTACTGCCAACGAACGGTTTAACCTAGAAGAACGAAATTTGGTGAGCCAAGTGGGATTTGGGTACTGATCATTACCTGAAAGTGTCATCCAGATTGGGTGAAAAAGTGTGTGCTGACATTTCAGGAAACTCGTAGTGTTTTGGAAGCTTGGCAACCCCTTTCCATGAAAGTGATTTGCGCCGGTCTCTGCCTAGGGCTACATCAATAGGAAACATACCATAGAGATAGAAATTGGAAATACTTTATTGGGTCAAGTTTCAAAGAGGAAGCACAAACCGTGTTGGATTTAGAGTCCCAACTACATGTATCCATATAGGAGAAAACAGAGTGAAACCTAAAAATTAAAACTGTTACTGCCAACGAACGGTTTAACCTAGAAGAACCAAATTTGGTGAGCCAAGTGGGATTGGGATACTGATCATTACCTCAAAGTGTCATCAAGATTGGGTGAAAAACTGTGTGCTGAGATTTCAGGAAACTCGTAGTTTTTTGGAAGCTTGGCAACCCCTTTCCATGAAAGTGATTTGCACGAGTCTCTGCTTAGGGATACGTCAATAGGAAACAAACCATAGAGATAGAACTTGGAACTTCTTTATTGTGTCAAGTTTCAAAGAGCTAGCACAAACCGTGTTTGATTTAGAGTTCCAACTACATGTATCCATATAGGAGAAAACAGAGTGAAACCTAAAAATTAAAATTGTTACTGCCAAAGAACGGTTTAACTTAGAAGAACGAAATTTGGTGAGCCAATGGAAATGGGGTACTGATCATTAGCTGAAAGTGTCATCCAGATTGGGTGAAAAATGTGAGCGGTGATTTCTGGAAACTCGTAGTGTTTTGGAAGCTTGGCAACCCCTTTCCATGAAAGTGATTTGCGCCGGTCTCTGCTTAGGGCTACATCAATAGGAAACAAACCATAGAGATTGAACTCGGAACTTCTTTATTGTATCAAGTTTCAAAGAGCTAGCAGAAACCGTTTTTGATTTAGAGTTCCAACTACATGTATCCATATAGGAGAAAACAGAGTGAAACCTAAATATTTAAACAGTTACTGCCAACGAAAGGTTTAACCTAGAAGAACAAAATTTGGTGAGCCAAGTGGGATTGGGATACTGATAATTACCTGAGATTGTCATCAAGATTGGGTGAAAAAATGTGTGCTGGGATTTCGGGAAACTCGTAGTTTTTTATAAGCTTGGCAACGCCTTTCCATGAAAGTGATTTGTGATGGTCTCTGCTTAGGGCTACAACAATAGGAAACAAACCATAGAAATAGAACTTGGAACTTCTTCATTGTGTCAAGTTTCAAAGAGCTAGCAGAAACCGTGTTTGATTTAGAGTTCCAACTACATGTATCCATATAGGAGAAAACAGAGTGAAACCTAAAAATTAAAACTGTTACTGCCAACGAATGGTTTAACCTAGAAGATCGAAATTTGGTGAGCCAAGTGCGATTGGGGTACTGATCATTACCTGAAAGTGTCATTCAGATTGGGTGAAAAAATGTGTGCTGAGATTTCAGGAAACTCGGAGTATTTGGGAAGCTTGGCAACCCCTTTCCATGAAAGTGATTGGCGCCAGTCTGTTCTTAGGGCTACATCAATAGGAAACAAACCATAGAGACAGGACTTGGAAGTACTTTATTGTGTCAAGTTTCAAAGAGCTAGCACAAACCGTGTTTGATTTAGAGTTCCAAATACATGTATCCATATAGGAGAAAACAGAGTGAAACCTAAAACTAAAACTGTTACTGCCAACAAACGGTTTAACCTAGAAGAATGAAATTTGGTGAGCCAAGTGGGATCTGGGTACTGATTATTACCTGAAAGTGTCATGAAGATTGGGTGAAAAAATGTGTGCTGTGATATTTGAAACTCGTAGTTTTTAGGAAGCTTGGCAACGCCTTTCCATGAAAGTGATTTGTGCCGCTCTCTGCTTAGGGCTACATCAATAGGAAACAAACCATAGAGATAGAACTTGGAACTTCTTTATTGTAGTCAAGTTTCAAAGAGCTAGCACAAACCGTGTTTGATTTAGAGTTCCAACTACATGTATCCATAGAGGAGAAAACAGAGTGAAACCTAAAAATTAAAACTGTTACTGCCAACAAACGGTTTAACCTAGAAGAACGAAATTTGGTGAGCCAAGTGGGATCTGGGTACTTATTATTACCTGAAAGTGTCATCAAGATTGGGTGAAAAAATGTGTGCTGTGATTTTGGGAAATTCGTATTTTTTTGGAAGCTTGGCAACGACTTTCCATGAAAGTGATTTGTGCCGGTCTCTGCTTAGGGCTACATCAATAGGAAACAAACCATAGAAATATAACTTGGAACTTCTTTATTGGGTCAAGTTTCAAAGAGCTAGCACAAACCGTGTTTGATTTAGAGTTCCAACTACATGTATCCATATAGGAGAAAACAGAGTGAAACCTAAATATTTAAACTGTTACTGCCAACGAACGGTTTAACCTAGAAGAAGGAAATTTGGTGAGCCCAGTGGGAGAGGGGTACTGATCATTACCGGAAAGTGTCATCCAGCTTGGTTGAAAAAATGTGTGCTGAGATTTCAGGAAACTCGTAGTTTTTTGGAAGCTTGGCAACCCCTTTCTATCAAAGTGATTTGCGCCCGTAACTGCTTTGTTCTACATCAAAAGGAAAAAAAACCATAGAGATAGAACTTGGAACTACTTTATTGTGTCATGTTTCAAAGATCTAGCACAAACCGTGTTGGATTTAGAGTTCCAACTACATGTATCCATATAGGAGAAAACACAGTGAAACCTAAAAATTAAAACTGTTACTGCCAACGAACGGTTTTACATAGAAAAACCAAATATGGTGAGCCAAGTGGGATTGGCATACTGATCATTACCTCAAAGTGTCATCAAGATTGGATGAAAAAATGTGTGCTGAAATTTCAGGAAACTCGTAGTGTTTTGGAAGCTTGGCAACCCCTTTCCATGAAAGTGATTTGCGCCGGTCTCTGCCTAGGGCTACATCAATAGGAAACATACCATAGAGATAGAAATTGGAAATACTTTATTGGGTCAAGTTTCAAAGAGGAAGCACAAACCGTGTTGGATTTAGAGTCCCAACTACATGTATCCATATAGGAGAAAACAGAGTGAAACCTAAAAATTAAAACTGTTACTGCCAACGAACGGTTTAACATAGAAGAACCAAATTTGGTGAGCCAAGTGGGATTGGGATACTGATCATTACCTCAAAGTGTCATCAAGATTGGGTGAAAAACTGTGTGCTGAGATTTCAGGAAACTCGTAGTTTTTTGGAAGCTTGGCAACCCCTTTCCATGAAAGTGATTTGCACGAGTCTGCTTAGGGATACGTCAATAGGAAACAAACCATAGAGATAGAACTTGGAACTTCTTTATTGTGTCAAGTTTCAAAGAGCTAGCACAAACCGTGTTTGATTTAGAGTTCCAACTACATGTATCCATATAGGAGAAAACAGAGTGAAACCTAAAAATTAAAATTGTTACTGCCAAAGAACGGTTTAACTTAGAAGAACGAAATTTGGTGAGCCAATGGGAATGGGGTACTGATCATTACCTGAAAGTGTCATCAAGATTGGGTGAAAAAATGTGTGCTGAGATTTCAGGAAAATCGTAGTGTTTTGGAAGCTTGGCAACGCCTTTCCATGAAAGTGATTTGTGATGGTCTCTGCTTAGGGCTACAACAATAGGAAACAAACCATAGAAATAGAACTTGGAACTTCTTCATTGTGTCAAGTTTCAAAGAGCTAGCAGAAACCGTGTTTGATTTAGAGTTCCAACTACATGTATCCATATAGGAGAAAACAGAGTGAAACCTAAAAATTAAAACTGTTACTGCCAACGAATGGTTTAACCTAGAAGATCGAAATTTGGTGAGCCAAGTGCGATTGGGGTACTGATCATTACCTGAAAGTGTCATTCAGATTGGGTGAAAAAATGTGTGCTGAGATTTCAGGAAACTCGGAGTATTTGGGAAGCTTGGCAACCCCTTTCCATGAAAGTGATTGGCGCCAGTCTGTTCTTAGGGCTACATCAATAGGAAACAAACCATAGAGACAGGACTTGGAAGTACTTTATTGTGTCAAGTTTCAAAGAGCTAGCACAAACCGTGTTTGATTTAGAGTTCCAAATACATGTATCCATATAGGAGAAAACAGAGTGAAACCTAAAAATAAAACTGTTATTGCCAACAAACGGTTTAACCTAGAAGAATGAAATTTGGTGAGCCAAGTGGGATCTGGGTACTGATTATTACCTGAAAGTGTCATCAAGATTGGGTGAAAAAATGTGTGCTGTGATATTTGAAACTCGTAGTTTTTAGGAAGCTTGGCAACGCCTTTCCATGAAAGTGATTTGTGCCGGTCTCTGCTTAGGGCTACATCAATAGGAAACAAACCATAGAGATAGAACTTGGAACTACTTTATTGTGTCACGTTTCAAAGAGCTAGCACAAACCGTGTTGGATTCAGAGTTCCAACTACATGTATCCATATAGGAGAAAACACAGTGAAACCTAAAAATTAAAACTGTTACTGCCAACGAACGGTTTTACCTAGAAAAACCAAATATGGTGAGCCAAGTGGGATTGGCATACTGATCATTACCTCAAAGTGTCATCAAGATTGGATGAAAAAATGTGTGCTGAAATTTCAGGAAACTCGTAGTTTTTTGGAAGCTTGGCAAACCCTTTCCATGAAAGTGATTTGCACGAGTCTCTGCTTAGGGATAAGTCAATAGGAAAAAAACCATAGAGATAGAACTTGGAACTTCTTTATTGTGTCAAGTTTCAGAGAGCTAGCACAAACCGTGTTTGATTTAGAGTTCCAACTACATGTATCCATATAGGAGAAAACAGAGTGAAACCTAAATATTTAAACTGTTACTGCCAACGAACGGTTTAACTTAGAAGAACGAAATTTGGTGAGCCAAGTGGGATTGGGGTACTGATCATGACCTGAAAGTGTCATCAAGATTGGGTGAAAAAATGTGTGCTGGTATTTCGGGAAACTCGTAGTTTTTTGGAAGCTTGGCAACGCCTTTCCAAGAAAGTGATTTGTGCCGGCCTCTGCTTAGGGCTACATCAATAGGAAACAAACCATAGAAATAGAACTTGGAACTACTTTATTGGGTCAAGTTTCAAAGAGCTAGCACAAACCGTGTTTGATTTAGAGTTCCAACTACGTGTAACCATATAGGAGAAAACGGAGTGAAACCTAAAAATTAAAATGTTACTGCCAACGAACGGTTTAACCTAGAAGAACAAAATTTGGTGAGCCAAGTGGGATTGGGGTACTGATCATTACCTGAAAGTGTCATCAAGATTGGGTGAAAAAATGTGTGCTGAGATTTCAGGAAACTCGTAGTTTTTTGGAAGCTTGGCAACCCCTTTCCATGAAAGTGATTTGCACGCGTCTCTGCTTAGGGCTACGTCAATAGGAAACAAACCATAGAGATAGGACTTGGAAGTACATTATTGTGTCAAGTTACAAAGAGCTAGCACAAACCGTGTTTGATTTAGAATTCCAACTACATGTATCCATATAGGAGAAAACACAGTGAAACCTAAAAATTAAAACTGTTACTGCCAACGAATGGTTTAACTTAGAAGAACGAAATTTGGTCAGCCAAGTCGGATTGGGGTACTGATCATTACCTCAAAGTGTCAACAAGATTGGGTGAAAAAATGTGTGCTGGTATTTCTGGAAACTCGTAGTTTTTTGGAAGCTTGGCAACGCCTTTCCATGGAAGTGATTTGCGCCGGTCTCTGCTTAGGGCTACATCAATAGGAAACAAATTATAGAAATAGAACTTGGAACTACTTAATTGGGTCAAGTTTCAAAGAGCTAGCACAAACCGCGTTTGATTTAGAGTTCCAACTACGTGTATTCATATAGGAGAAAAGAGAGTGAAACCTAAATATTTAAACTGTTACTGCCAACGAACGGTTTAACCTAGAAGAACGAAATATGGTGAGCTATGTGGGATTGGGATACTGATCATTACCTCAAAGTGTCATCAAGATTGGGTGAAAAAATGTGTGCTGAGATTTCAGGAAACTCGTAGTTTTTTGGAAGCTTGGCCACCCCTTTCCATGAAAGTGATTTGCACGGGTCTCTGCTTAGGGATACGTCAATAGGAAACAAACCATAGAGATAGAACTTGGAACTACTTTATTGTGTCAAGTTTCAAAAAGCTAGCACAAACCGTGTTTGATTTAGTGTTCCAAATACATGTATCCATATAGGAGAAAACAGAGTGAAACCTAAAAATTAAAATTGTTACTGCCAACGAACGGTTTAACCTAGAAGAACGAAATTTGGTGAGCCAAGTGGGATTGGGGTACTGATCATTACCTGAAAGTGTCATCAAGATTGGGTGAAAAAATGTGTGCTGAGATTTCAGGAAACTCGTAGTGTTTTGTAAGCTTGGCAACCCCTTTCCATGAAAGTGATTTGTGCAGGTCTCTGCTTAGGGTACATCAATAGGAAACAAACCATAGAGATAGAACTTGGAACTACTTTGTTGTGTCAAGTTTCAAAGAGCTAGCACAAACCGTGTTGGATTTAGAGTTCCATATACGTGTATCCATATAGGAGAAAACAGAGTGAAACCTAAAAATTAAAATGTTACTGCCAACGAACGGTTTAACCTAGAAGAACAAAATTTGGTGAGCCAAGTGGGATTGGGATACTGATCATTACCTGAAAATGTCATCAAGATTGGGTGAAAAAATGTGTGCTGAGATTTCAGGAAACTCGTAGTTTTTTGGAAGCTTGGCAACCCCTTTCCATGAAAGTGATTTGCACGAGTCTCTGCTTAGGGCTATGTCAATAGGAAACAAACCATAGAGATAGAACTTGGAACTACTTTATTGTGTCAAGTTTCAAAGAGCTAGCACAAACCATGTTCGATTTAGAGTTCCAACTACATGTATCCATATAGGAGAAAACAGAGTGAAACCTAAAAATTAAAACTGTTACTCCCAACGAACCGTTTAACCTAGAAGAACAAAATTTGGTGAGCCAATTGGGATTGGGGTACTGATCATTAGCTAAAAGTGTCATCCAGATTGGGTGAAAAAATGTGTGCGGTGAATTCTGGAAACTCATAGTTTTTTGGAAGCTTGGCAACCCCTTTCCATGAAAGTGATTTGCACCAGTCTCTGCTTAGGACTACATCAATAGGAAACAAACCATAGAGATAGAACTTGGAACTACTTTATTGTGTCAAGTTTCAAAGAGCTAGCACAAACCGTGTTTGATTTTGAGTTCCAACTACATGTATCCATATAGGAGAAAACAGAGTGAAACCTAAGTATTTAAACTGTTACTGCCAACGAATGGTTTAACCTAGAAGAACGATATTTGGTGAGCCAAGTGGGATTGTGGTACTGATAATTACCTGAAATTGTCATCAAGATTGGGTGAAAAAATGTGTGCTGGGATTTCGGGAACCTCGTAGTTTTTTGTAAGCTTGGCAACGCCTTTCCATGAAAGTGATTTGTGCTGGTCTCTGCTTAGGGCTACATCAATAGGAAACAAACCATAGAAATAGAACTTGGAACTACTTTATTGTGTCAAGTTTCAAAGAGCTAGCACAAAACGTGTTTTATTTAGAGTTCCAACTACATGTATCCTTATAGGAGAAAACAGAGTGAAACCTAAAAATTAAAACTGTTACTGCCAACGAACGGTTTAACCTAGAAGATCGAAATTTGGTGAGCCAAGTGGGATTGGGGTACTGTCATTACCTGAAAGTGTCATCCAGATTGGTTAAAAAATGTGTGCTGAGATTTCTTGGAAACTCATAGTTTTTTGGAAGCTTGGCAACCCCTTTCCATGAAAGTGATTGGCGCCAGTCTTTTCTTAGGGCTACATCAATAGGAAACAAACCATAGAGATAGGACTTGGAAGTACTTTTTTGTGTCAAGTTTCCAAGAGCTAGCACAAACCGTGTTTGATTTAGAGTTCCAACTACATGTATCCATATAGAAGAAAACAGAGTGAAACCTAAAAATTTAAACTGTTACTGCCCACGAACGGTTTAACCTAGAAGAACGAAATTTGGTGAGCCATGTGGGATTGGGGTACTGATTATTACCTGAAAGTGTCATCAAGATTGGGTGAAAAAATGTGTGCTATGATTTCGGGAAATTCGTAGTTTTTTGGAAGCTTGGCAACCCCTTTCCATGAAAGTGATTTGTGCCGGTCTCTGCTTAGGGCTATATCAATAGGAAACAATCCAGAGAAATAGAACTTGGAACTACTTTATTGGGTCAAGATTCAAAGAGCTAGCACAAACCGTGTTTGATTTAGAGTTCCAACTACATGTATCCATATAGGAGAAAACAGAGTGAAACCTAAAAATTAATACTATTACTGCCAACGAACGGTTTAACCTAGGAGAATGAAATTTGGTGAGTCAAGTGGGATTGGGGTACTGATCATTACCTAAAAGTGTCATCAAATTGGGTGAAAAAATGTGTGCTGGGATTTCAGGAAACTCGTAGTTTTTTGGAAGCTTGGCAACCCCTTTCCATGAAAGTGATTTGCACGAGTCTCTGCTTACGGATACGTCAATAGGAAACAAACCATAGAGATAGAACTTGGAACTTCTTTATTGTGTCAAGTTTCAAATAGCTAGCACAAACCGTTTTGGATTTAGAGTTCCAACTACATGTATCCATATAGGAGAAAACAGAGTGAAACCTAAAAATTAAAATTGTTACTGCCAACGAATGGTTTAACTTAGAGGAACGAAATTTGGTGAGCCAAGTGGGATTGGTGTACGGATCATTACCTGAAAGTGTCATCAAGATTGTGTGAAAAAATGTGTGCTGAGATTTCAGGAAACTCGTAGTGTTTTGGAAGCTTGGCAACCCCTTTCCATGAAAGTGATTTGTGCCAGTCTCTGCTTAGGGCTACATCAATAGGAAACAAACCATAGAGATAGAACTTGGAACTACTTTATTGTGTCAAGTTTCAAAGAGCTAGCACAAACCGTGTTTGATTTAGAGTTCCAACTACATGTATCCATATAGGAGAAAACAGAGTGAAACCTAAATATTTAAACTGTTACTGCCAACGAACGGTTTAACTTAGAAGAACGAAATTTGGGGAGCCAAGTGGGATTGGGGTACTGATCATGGCCTGAAAGTGTCATCAAGATTGGGTGAAAAATGTGTGCTGGTATTTCGGGAAACTCGTAGTTTTTTGGAAGCTTGGAAACGCCTTTCCTTTTAAGTGATTTGTGCCTGTCTCTGCTTAGGGCTATATCAATAGAAAACAAACCGTAGAAAGAGAACTTGGAACTACTTTATTGGGTCAAGTTTCAAAAAGCTAGCACAAACCGTGTTTGATTTAGAGTTCCAACTACGTGTATCCATATAGGAGAAAACAGAGTGAAACCTAAAAATTAATATGTTACTGCCAACGAACGGTTTAACCTAGAAGAACGAAATTTGGTGAGCCAAGTGGGATTGGGGTACTGATCATTACCTGAAAGTGTCATCAAGATTGGGTGAAAAAATGTGTGCTGAGATTTCAGGAAACTCGTAGTATTTTGGAAGCTTGGCAACCCCTTTCCATGAAAGTGATTGGCGCCAGTCTTTTCTTAGGGCTACATCAATAGGAAACAAACCATAGAGATAGGACTTGGAAGAACTTTATTGGGTCAAGTTTCAAAGAGCTAGTACAAACCGTGTTTGATTTAGAGTTCCAACTACATGTATCCATATAGGAGAAAACAGAGTGAAACCTAAAAATTAAAACTGTTACTGCCAACGAACGGTTCAACCTAGAAGAACGAAATTTGGTGAGCCAAGTGGGATTGGGGTACTGATCATTAGCTGAAAGTGTCATCCAGATTGGGTGAAAAAATGTGTGCGGTGATTTCTGGAAACTCGTAGTGTTTTGGAAGCTTGGCAACCCCTTTCCAACAAAGTGATTTGCGCCCGTCTCTGCTTTGGTCTACATCAATAGGAAAAAAACCATAGAGATAGAAGTTGGAACTACTTTATTTTGTCAAGTTTCAAAGAGCTAGCACAAACCGTGTTGGATTTAGTGTTCCAACTACATGTATCCATATAGGAGAAAACACAGTGAAAACTAAGAATTAAAACTGTTACTGCCAACGAACGGTTTAACCTAGAAAAACCAAATTTGGTGAGCTATGTGGGATTGGGATACTGATCATTACCTCAAAGTGTCATCAAGACTGGGTGAAAAAATGTGTGCTGAGATTTCAGGAAACTCGTAGTTTTTTGGAAGCTTGGCCACTTCATTCCATGAAAGTGATTTGCACGGGTCTCTGCTTAGGGATACGTCAATAGGAAACAAACCATAGAGATAGAACTTGGAACTACTTTATTGTGTCAAGTTTCAAACAGCTAGCACAAACCGTGTTTGATTTAGAGTTCCAACTACATGTATCCATATAGGAGAAAACAGAGTGAAACCTAAAAATTAAAATTGTTACTGCCAACGAACGGTTTAACCTAGAAGAACGAAATTTGGTGAGCCAAGTGGGATTGGGGTACTGATCATTACCTGAAAGTGTCATCAAGATTGGGTGAAAAAATGTGTGCTGAGATTTCAGGAAACTCGTAGTGTTTTGGAAGCTTGGCAACCCCTTTCCATGAAAGTGATTTGTGCCGGTCCTTTCTTAGGGTACAACAATAGGAAACAATCCATAGAGATAGAACTTGGAACTACTTTGTTGTGTCAAGTTTCAAAGAGCTAGCACAAACCGTGTTGGATTTAGAGTTCCAACTACGTGTATCCATATAGGAGAAAACAGAGTGAAACCTAAAAATTAAAATGTTACTGCCAACGAACGGTTTAACCTAGAAGAAGGAAATTTGGTGAGCCAAGTGGGATTGGGGTACTGATCATTACCTGAAAGTGTCATCAAGATTGGGTGAAAAAATGTGTGCTGAGATTTCAGGAAACTCGTAGTTTTTTGGAAGCTTGGCAACCCCTTTCCATGAAAGTGATTTGTGCCAGTCTCTGCCTAGGGCTACATCAATAGGAAACAAACCATAGAGATAGAACTTGGAACTACTTTATTGGGTCAAGTTTCAAAGAGCTAGCACAAACCGTGTTTGATTTAGAGTTCCAACTACATGTATCCATATAGGAGAAAACAGAGTGAAACCTAAAAATTAAAACTGTTACTGCCAACGAACGGTTTAACTTAGAGGAACGAAATTTGGTGAGCCAAGTGGGATTGGTGTACGGATCATTACCTGAAAGTGTCATCAATATTGTGTGAAAAAATGTGTGCTGAGATTTCAGGAAACTCGTAGTGTTTTGGATGCTTGGCAACCCCTTTCCATGATAGTGATTTGTGCCAGTCTCTGCTTAGGGCTACATCAATAGGAAACAAACCATAGAGATAGAACTTGGAACTACTTTATTGTGTCAAGTTTCAAAGAGCTAGCACAAACTGTGTTTGATTTAGAGTTCCAACTACATGTATCCATATAGGAGAAAACAGAGTGAAACCTAAATATTTAAACTGTTACTGCCAACGAACGGTTTAACTTAGAAGAACGAAATTTGGTGAGCCAAGTGGGATTGGGGTACTGATCATTACCTGAAAGTGTCATCAAGATTGGGTGAAAAAATGTGTGCTGGGATTTCGGGAAACTCGTAGTTTTTTGTAAGCTTGGCAACGCCTTTCCATGAAAGTGATTGGCGCCAGTCTTTACTTAGGGCTACATCAATAGGAAACAAACCATAGAGATAGGACCTGGAAGTACTTTTTTGTGTCAAGATTCCAAGAGCTAGCACAAACCTTGTTTGATTTGGAGTTCCAACTACCTATATCCATATAGGAGAAAACAGAGTGAAACCTAAAAATTAACACTGTTACTGCCAATGAACGGTTTAAACTAGAAGAACGAAATTTGGTGAGCCAAGTGGGATTGGGGTACTGATCATTAGCTGAAAGTGTCATCCAGATTGGGTGAAAAAATATGTGTGGTGATTTCTGGAAACTCGTAGTGTTTTGGAAGCTTGGCAACCCCTTTCCATCAAAGTGATTTGCGCCCGTCTCTGCTTTGGTCTACATCAATAGGAAAAAAACCATAGAGATAGAAGTTGGAACTACTTTATTGTGTCAAGTTTCAAAGAGCTAGCACAAACCGTGTTGGATTTAGAGTTCCAACTACATGTATCCATATAGGAGAAAACACAGTGAAACCTAAAAATTAAAACTGTTACTGCCAACGAACGGTTTAACCTAGAAGAACCAAATTTGGTGAGCTATGTGGGATTGGGATACTGATCATTACCTCAAAGTGTCATCAAGATTGGGTGAAAAAATGTGTGCTGAGATTTCAGGAAACTCGTAGTTTTTTGGAAGCTTGGCAACCCCTTTCCATGAAAGTGATTTGCACGAGTCTCTGCTTAGGGATACGTCAATAGGAAACAAACCATAGAGATAGAACTTGGAACTACTTTATTGTGTCAAGTTTCAAAGAGCTAACACAAACCGTGTTTGATTTAGAGTTCCAACTACATGTATCCATATAGGAGAAAACAGAGTGAAACCTAAAAATTAAAATTGTTACTGCCAACGAACGGTTTAACCTAGAAGAACGAAATTTGGTGAGCCAAGTGGGATTGGGGTACTGATCATTACCTGAAAGTGTCATCAAGATTGGGTGAAAAAATGTGTGCTGAGATTTCAGGAAACTCGTAGTGTTTTGGAAGCTTGGCAACCCCTTTTCATGAAAGTGATTTGTGCCGGTCTCTGCTTAGGGTACATCAATAGGAAACAAACCATAGAGATAGAACTTGGAACTACTTTGTTGTGTCAAGTTTCAAAGAGCTAGCACAAACCGTGTTTGATTTAGAGTTCCAACTACATGTATCCATATAGGAGAAAACAGAGTGAAACCTAAATATTTAAACTGTTACTGCCAACGAACGGTTTAACTTAGAAGAACGAAATTTGGTGAGCCAAGTGGGATTGGGGTACTGATCATGGCCTGAAAGTGTCATCAAGATTGGGTGAAAAATGTGTGCTGGTATTTCGGGAAACTCGTAGTTTTTTGGAAGCTTGGCAACGCCTTTCAATGAAAGTGATTTGTGATGGTCTCTGCTTAGGGCTACATCAATAGGAAACAAACCATAGAAATAGAACTTGGAACTACTTTATTGGGTCAAGTTTCAAAGAGCTAGCACAAACCGTGTTTGATTTAGAGTTCCAACAACATGTATCCATATAGGAGAAAACAGAGTGAAACCTAAAAATTGAAACTGTTACTGCCAACGAACGGTTTAACCTAGAAGATCGAAATTTGGTGAGCCAAGTGGGAATGGGGTACTGATCATTACCTGAAAGTATCATCCAGATTGGCTGAAATAATGTGTGCTGAGATTTCAGGAAACTCGGAGTATTTTGGAAGCTTGGCAATGCCTTTCCATGGAAGTGATTTGCGCCGGTCTCTGCTTAGGGCTACATCAATAGGAAACAAACCATAGAAATAGAACTTGGAACTACTTAATTGGGTCAAGTTTCAAAGAGCTAGCACAAACCGTGTTTGATTTAGAGTTCCAACTACGTGTATCCATATAGGAGAAAACAGAGTGAAACCTAAATATTTAAACTGTTACTGCCAACGAACGGTTTAACCTAGAAGAACGAAATTTGGTGAGCCAAGTGGGATTGGGGTACTGATAATTACCTGAAATTGTCATCAAGATTGGGTGAAAAAATGTGTGCTGGGATTTCGGGAAACTCGTAGTTTTTTGAAAGCTTGGCAACCCCTTTCCATGAAAGTGATTGGCGCCAGTCTGTTCTTAGGGCTACATCACTAAGAAACAAACCATAGAGATAGGACTTGGAAGTACTTTATTGTGTCAAGTTTCAAAGAGCTAGCACAAACCGTGTTTGATTTAGAGTTCCAAATACATGTATTCATATAGGAGAAAACACAGTGAAACCTAAAAATTAAAACTGTTACTGCCAACGAACGGTTTAAACTAGAAGAACGAAATTTGGTGAGCCAATTGGGATTGGGGTACTGATCATTAGGTGAAAGTGTCAACCAGATTGGGTGAAAAAATGTGTGCGGTGATTTCTGGAAACTCATAGTGTTTTGGAAGCTTGGCAACCCCTTTCCATGAAAGTGATTTGTGCCGGTCTCTGCTTAGGGCTACATCAATAGGAAACAAACCATAGAGATAGAACTTGGAACTACTTTATTGTGTCAAGTTTCAAAGAGCTAGCACAAACCGTGTTTGATTTAGAGTTCCAACTACATGTATCCATATAGGAGAAAACAGAGTGAAACCTAAAAATTAAAACTGTTACTGCCAACATACGGTTTAACCTAGAAGAACGAAATTTGGTGAGCCAAGTGGGATCTGGGTACTGATTATTACCTGAAAGTGTCATCAAGATTGGGTGAAAAAACGTGTGCTGTGATTTCGGGAAACTCGTAGTTTTTTGTGAGCTTGGTAACGCCTTTCCATGAAAGTGATTTGTGCCGGACTCTGCTTAGGGCTACATCAATAGGAAACAAACCATAGAAATAGAACTTGGAACTACTTTATTGGGTCAAGTTTCAAAGAGCTAGCACAAACCGTGTTTGATTTAGAGTTCCAACTACATGTATCCATATAGGAGAAAACAGAGTGAAACCTTAATATTTAAACTGTTACTGCCAACGAACGGTTTAACCTAGAAGAACGAAATTTGGTGAGCCAAGTGGGATTGGGGTACTGATCATTACCTGAAAGTGTCATCCAGCTTGGGTGAAAAAATGTGTGCTGAGATTTCAGGAAACTCGTAGTTTTTTGGAAGCTTGGCAACCCCGTTCCATGAAAGTGATTGGCGCCACTCTTTTCTTAGGGCTACATCAATAGGAAACAAACCATAGAGATAGGACTTGGAAGTACTTTATTGTGTCAAGTTTCAAAGAGCAAGCACAAACCGTGTTTGATTTAGAGTTCCAACTACATGTATCCATATAGAGGAAACAGAGTGAAATGTAAAAATTAAAACTGTTACTGACAACGAACGCTTTAACCTAGAAGAACGAAATTTGGTGCGCCAATTGGGAATGGGGTACTGATCATTAGCTGAAAGTGTCATCCAGATTGGGTGAAAAAATAAGTGCGGTGATTTCTGGAAACTCGTAGTGTTTTGGAAGCTTGGCAACCCCTTTCCATCAAAGTGATTTGCGCCCGTCTCTGCTTTGGTCTACATCAATAGGAAAAAAACCATAGAGATAGAAGTTGGAACTACTTTATTTTGTCAAGTTTCAAAGAGCTAGCACAAACCGTGTTGGATTTAGAGTTCCAACTACATGTATCCATATAGGAGAAAACACAGTGAAACCTAAAAATTAAAACTGTTACTGCCAACGAACGGTTTAACCTAGAAGAACCAAATTTGGTGAGCTATGTGGGATTGGGATACTGATCATTACCTCAAAGTGTCATCAAGACTGGGTGAAAAAATGTGTGCTGAGATATCAGGAAACTCGTAGTTTTTTGGAAGCTTGGCCACCCCTTTCCATGAAAGTGATTTGCACGAGTCTCTGCTTAGGAATACGTCAATAGGAAACAAACCATAGAGATAGAACTTGGAACTACTTTATTGTGTCAAGTTTCAAAGAGCTAGCACAAACCGTGTTTGATTTAGAGTTCCAAATACATGTATCCATATAGGAGAAAACAGAGTGAAACCTAAAAATTAAAATTGTTACTGCCAACGAACGGTTTAACCTAGAAGAACGAAATTTGGTGAGCCAAGTGGGATTGGGGTACTGATCATTACCTGAAAGTGTCATCAAGATTGGGTGAAAAAATGTTCGCTGAGATTTCAGGAAACTCGTAGTGTTTTGGAAGCTTGGCAACCCCTTTCCATGAAAGTGATTTGTGCCGGTCTCTGCTTAGGGTACATCAATAGGAAACAAACCATAGAGATAGAACTTGGAACTACTTTGTTGTGTCAAGTTTCAAAGAGCTAGCACAAACCGTGTTGGATTTAGAGTTCCAACTACGTGTATCCATATAGGAGAAAACAGAGTGAAACCAAAAAATTAAAATTGTTACTGCCAACGAACGGTTTAACTTAGAGGAACGAAATTTGGTGAGCCAAGTGGGATTGGTGTACGGATCATTACCTGAAAGTGTCATCAAGATTGTGTGAAAAAATGTGTGCTGAGATTTCAGGAAACTCGTAGTGTTTTGGAAGCTTGGCAACCCCTTTCCATGAAAGTGATTTGTGCCAGTCTCTGCTTAGGGCTACATCAATAGGATACAAACCATAGATATAGAACTTGGAACTACTTTATTGTGTCAAGTTTCAAAGAGCTAGCACAAACTGTGTTTGATTTAGAGTTCCAACTACATGTATCCATATAGGAGAAAACAGAGTGAAACCTAAATATTTAAACTGTTACTGCCAACGAACGGTTTAACTTAGAAGAACGAAATTTGGTGAGCCAAGTGGGATTGGGGTACTGATTATTACCTGAAAGTGTCATCAAGATTGGGTGAAAAAATGTGTGCTGGGATTTCGGGAAACTCGTAGTTTTTTGTGAGCTTGGCAACGCCTTTCCATGAAAGTGATTTGTGCTGGTCTCTGCTTAGGGCTACATCAATAGGAAACAAACCATAGAAACAGGACCTGGAAGTACTTTTTTGTGTCAAGTTTCCAAGAGCTAGCACAAACCTTGTTTGATTTGGAGTTCCAACTACCTATATCCATATAGGAGAAAACAGAGTGAAACCTAAAAATTAACACTGTTACTGCCAACGAACGGTTTAAACTAGAAGAACGAAATTTGGTGAGCCAAGTGGGATTGGGGTACTGATCATTAGCTGAAAGTGTCATCCAGATTGGGTGAAAAAATATGTGCGGTGATTTCTGGAAACTCGTAGTGTTTTGGAAGCTTGGCAACCCCTTTCCATCAAAGTGATTTGCGCCCGTCTCTGCTTTGGTCTACATCAATAGGAAAAAAACCATAGAGATAGAAGTTGGAACTACTTTATTGTGTCAAGTTTGAAAGAGCTAGCACAAACCGTGTTGGATTTAGAGTTCCAACTACATGTATCCATATAGGAGAAAACACAGTGAAACCTAAAAATTAAAACTGTTACTGCCAACGAACGGTTTAACCTAGAAGAACCAAATGTGGTGAGCTATGTGGGATTGGGATACTGATCATTACCTCAAAGTGTCATCAAGATTGGGTGAAAAAATGTGTGCTGAGATTTCAGGAAACTCGTAGTTTTTTGGAAGCTTGGCAACCCCTTTACATGAAAGTGATTGGCGCCAGTCTTTTCTTAGGGCTACATCAATAGGAAACAAACCATAGAGATAGGACTTGGAAGTACATTTTTGTGTCAAGTTTCCAAGAGCTAGCACAAACCGTGTTTGATTAAGAGTTCCAACTACATGTATCCATATAGGAGAAAACAGAGTGAAACCTAAAAATTCAAACTGTTACTGCCAACGAACGGTTTAACCTAGAAGAACGAAATTTGGTGAGCCAAGTGGGATTGGGGTACTGATTTTTACCTGAAAGTGTCATCAAGATTGGGTGAAAAAATGTGTGCTGTGATTTCGGGAAACTCGTAGTTTTTTGGAAGCTTGGCAACGCCTTTCCATGAAAGTGATTGTGCCGGTCTCTGCTTAGGGCTACATCAATAGGAAACAATCCAGAGAAATAGAACTTGGATCTACTTTATTGGGTCAAGTTTCAAAGAGCTAGCACAAACCGTGTTTGATTTAGAGTTCCAACTACATGTATCCATATAGGAGAAAACAGAGTGAAACCTAAAAATTAAAATTTTACTGCCAACCAACGGTTTAACCTAGGAGAACGAAATTTGGTGAGCCAAGTGGGATTGGGGTACTGATCATTACCTGAAAGTGTCATCAAGATTGGGAGAAAAAATGTGTGCTGAGATTTCAGGAAACTCGTAGTTTTTTGGAAGCTTGGCAACCCCTTTCCATGAAAGTGATTTGTACGAGTCTCTGCTTAGGGATACGTCAATAGGAAACAAACCATAGAGATAGAACTTGGAACTTCTTCATTGTGTCAAGTTTCAAAGAGCTAGCACAAACCGTGTTTGATTTAGATTTCCAACTACCTGTATCCATATAGGAGAAAACAGAGTGAACCCTAAAAATTAAAATTGTTATTGCCAACGAACGGTTTAACCTAGAAGAACGAAATTTGGTGAGCCAAGTGGGATTGGGGTACTGATCATTACCTGAAAGTGTCATCCAGATTGGGTGAAAAAATGTGTGCGGTGATTTCTGGAAACTCGTAGTGTTTTGGAAGCTTGGCAACCCCTTTCCATCAAAGTGATTTGCGCCCGTCTCTGCTTTGGTCTACATCAATAGCAAAAAACCATAGAGATAGAACTTGGAACTACTTTATTGTTTCAAGTTTCAAAGAGCTAGCACAAACAGTGTTGGATTTAGAGTTCCAACTACATGTATCCATATTGGAGAAAACACAGTGAAACCTAAAAATTAAAACTGTTACTGCCAACGAACGGTTTAACCTAGAAGAACGAAATTTGGTGAGCCAAGTGGGATTGGGGTACTGATCATGACCTGAAAGTGTCATCAAGATTGGGTGAAAAAATGTGTGCTGAGATTTCAGGAAACTCGTAGTGTTTTGGAAGCTTGGCAACCCCTTTCCATGAAAGTGATTTGTGCCGGTCTCTGCTTAGGGCTACATCCATAGGAAACAAACCATAGAGATAGAACTTGGAACTACTTTATTGTGTCAAGTTTCAAAGAGCTAGCACAAACCATGTTGGATTTAGAGTTCCAACTACATGTATCCATATAGGAGAAAACAGAGTGAAACCTAAATATTTAAACTGTTACTGCCAACGAACGGTTTAACTTAAGAACGAAATTTGAGGAGCCAAGTGGGATTGGGGTACTGATCATTACCTGAAAGTGTCATCAAGATTTGGTGAAAAAATGTGTGCTGGTATTTCGGGAAACTCGTAGTTTTTTGGAAGCTTGGCAACGCCTTTCCATGAAAGTGATTTGTGCCGGTCTCTGCTTAGGGCTACATCAATAGGAAACAAACCATAGAAATAGAACTTGGAACTACTTTATTGTGTCAAGTTTCAAAGAGCTAGCACAAACAGTGTTTGATTTAGAGTTCCAACTACATGTATCCATATAGGAGAAAACAGAGTGAAACCTAAAAATTTAAACTGTTACTGCCAACGAACGGTGTAACTTAGAAGAACGAAATTTGGGGAGCCAAGTGGGATTGGGGTACTGATCATTACCTGAGAGTGTCATCAAGATTTGGTGAAAAAATGTGTGCTGGTATTTCGGGAAACTCGTAGTTTTTTGGAAGCTTGGCAACGCCTTTCCATGGAAGTGATTTGTGCCGGTCTCTGCTTAGGGCTATATCAATAGGAAACAAACCATAAAAATAGAACTTGGAACTACTTTATTGGGTCAAGTTTCAAAGAGCTAGCACAAACCGTGTTTGATTTAGAGTTCCAACTACGTGTATCCATATAGGAGAAAACAGAGTGAAATATAAAAATTAAAATGTTACTGCCAACGAACGGTTTAACCTAGAAGAACGAAATTTGGTGAGCCAAGTGGGATTGGGGTACTGATTATTACCTGAAAGTGTCATCAAGATTGGGTGAAAAAATGTGTGCAGTGATTTCTGGAAACTCGTAGCTTTTTGGAAGCTTGGCAACCCTTTCAATGAAAGTGATTTGCGCCGGTCTCTGCTTTGGGCTACATCAATAGGAAACAAACCATAGAGATAGAACTTGGAACTACTTTATTGTGTCAAGTTTCAAAGAGCTAGCACAAACAGTGTTGGATTTAGAGTTCCAACTACATGTATCCATATAGTAGAAAACAGAGTGAAACAAAAATATTTAAACTGTTACTGCCAATGAACGGGTTATCCTAGAAGTACGAAATTTGGTCAACCAAGTCGGATTGGGGTACTGATCATTACCTGAAAGTGTCATCAAGATTGGGTGAAAAAATGTGTGCTGAGATTTCAGGAAACTCGTTGTGTTTTGGAAGCTTGGCAACCCCTCTCCTTGAAAGTGATTTCCGCCGGTCTCTGTTTAGGGCTACAAAAATTGGAAAAAAACCATAGAGATAGAACTTGGAACTACTTTATTTTGTCAAGATTCAAAGAGCTAGCACAAACCGTGTTTGATTTAGAGTTCCAACTACATGTATCCATATAGGAGAAAACAGAGTGAAACCTAAAAATTAAAACTGTTACTGCCAACGAACGGTTTAACCTAGAAGAACGAAATTTGGTGAGCCAAGTGGGATTGGGGTACTGATCATTACCTGAAAGTGTCATCCAGATTAGGTGAAAAAATGTGTGCTGAGATTTCAGGAAACTCGTAGTTTTTTGGAAGCTTGGAAACCCTTTCTATGAAAGTGATTGGCGCCAGTCTGTTCTCAGGGCTACATCAATAGGAAACAAACCATAGAGATAGGACTTGGAAGTACTTTATTGTGTCAAGTTTCAAAGAGCTAGCACAAACCGTGTTTGATTTAGAGTTCCAAGTACATGTATCCATATAGGAGAAAACACAGTGAAACCTAAAAATTAAAACTGTTACTGCCAACGAACGGTTTAACCTAGAAGAACGAAATTTGGTGAGCCAATTAGGATTGGGGTACTGATCATTAGCTGAAAGTGTCATCCAGATTGGGTGAAAAAATGTGTGAAGAGATTTCAGGAAACTCATAGTGTTTTGGAAGCTTGGCAACCCCTTTCCATGAAAGTGATTTGCGCCGGTCTCTGCTTAGGGCTACATCAATAGGAAACAAACCATTGAAATAGAACTTGGAACTACTTTATTGGGTCAAGTTTCAAAGAGCTAGCACAAACCGAGTTTGATTTAGAGTTCCAACTACATGTATCCATATAGGAGAAAACAGAGTGAAACCTAAATATTTAAACTGTTACTGCCAACGATCGGTTTAACGTAGATGAACGAAATTTGGTCAGCCAAGTCGGATTGGAGTACTGATCATTACCTCAAAGTGTCATCAAGATTGGGTTAAAAAATGTTTGCTGAGATTTCAGGAAACTCGTAGTTTTTTGGAAGCTTGGCAACCCGTTTCTATGAAAGTAATTTGCGCCAGTCTCTGCTTAGGGCTACATCAATAGGAAACAAACCATAGAGATAGAACTTGGAACTTCTTTATTGTGTCAAGTTTCAAAGAGCTAGCACAAACCGTGTTTGATTTAGAGTTCCAACTACATGTATCCATATAGGAGAAAACAGAGTGAAACCTAAATATTTAAACTGTTACTGCCAACGAACGGTTTAACCTAGAAGAACAAAATTTGGTGAGCCAAGTGGGATTGGGGTACTGATCAGTACCTGAAAGTGTCATCAAGATTTGGTGAAAAAATGTGTGCTGGGATTTCGGGAAACTCGTAGTTATTTGGAAGCTTTGCAACGCCTTTCCATGAAAGTGATTTGTGCCGGTCTCTGCTTAAGGCTACATCAATAGGAAACAAACCACAGAAATAGAACTTGGAACTACTTTATTGTGTCAAGTTTCAAAGAGCTAGCACAAACCGTGTTTGATTTAGAGTTCCAACTACATGTATCCATATAGGAGAAAACAGAGTGAAACCTAAAAATTAAAACTGTTACTGCCAACGAACGGTTTAACCTAGAAGAACGAAATTTGGTGAGCCAAGTGGGATTGGGGTACTGATCATATCCTGAAAGTGTCATCAAGATTGGGTGAAAAAATGTGTGCTGAGATTTCAGGAAACTCGTAGTTTTTTGGAAGCTTGGCAACATCTTTCCATGAAAGTGATTGGCGCCAGTCTGTTCTTAGGGCTACATGAATAGGAAACAAACCATAGAGATAGAACTTGGAAGTACTTTATTGTGTCAAGTTTCAAAGAGCTAGCACAAACCGTGTTTGATTTAGAGTTCCAACTACATGTATCCATATAGGAGAAAACAGAGTGAAACCTAAAAATTAAAACTGTTACTGCCAACGAACGGTTTAACCTAGAAGAACGAAATTTGGTGAGCCAAGTGGGTTTGGGGTACTGATCATTACCTGAAAGTGTCATCCAGATTGGGTGAAAAAATGTGTGCTGAGATTTCAGGAAACTCGTAGTTTTTTGGACGCTTGGCAACCCCTTTCAATGAAAGTGATTGGCGCAAGTCTGTTCTTAGGGCTACATCAATAGGAAACAAACCATAGAGATAGAACTTGGAACTTCTTTATTGTGTCAAGTTTCAAAGAGCTAGCACAAACCGTGTTTGATTTAGAGTTCCAACTACATGTATCCATATAGGAGAAAACACAGTGAAACCTAAAAATTAAAACTGTTACTGCCAACGAACGTTTTAACCTAGAAGAACGAAATTTGGTGAGCCAATTAGGATTGGGGTACTGATCATTAGCTGAAAGTGTCATCCAGATTGGGTGAAAAAATGTATGAAGAGATTTCAGGAAACTCGGAGTGTTTTGGAAGCTTGGCAACCCCTTTCCATGAAAGTGATTTGCGCCGGTCTCTGCTTAGGGCTACATCACTAGGAAACAAACCATAGAAATAGAACTTGGAACTACTTTATTGGGTCAAGTTTCAAAGATCTAGCACTAACCGTGTTTGATTTAGAGTTCCAACTACATGTATCCATATAGGAGAAAACAGAGTGAAACCTAAATATTTAAACTGTTACTGCCAATGAACGGTTTAACGTAGAAGAACGAAATTTGGTCAGCCAAGTCGGATTGGGGTACTGATCATTACCTCAAAGTGTCATCAAGATTGGGTTAAAAAGTGTGTGCTGAGATTTCAGGAAACTCGTAGTTTTTGGGAAGCTTGGCAACCCCTTTCCATGAAAGTAATTTGTGCCAGTCTCTGCTTAGGGCTACATCAATAGGAAACAAACCATAGAGATAGAACTTTGAACTACTTTATTTTGTGAAGTTTCAAAGAGCTAGGACAAACCGTTTTTGAATTAGAGTCAAAACTACATGTATCCATATAGGAGAAAACAGAGTGAAACCTAAAAATTAAAACTGTTACTGCTAACGAACGGTTTAACCTAGAAGAACGAAATTTGGTGAGCCAAGTGGGATTGGGGTACTGATCATTAGCTGAAACTGTCATCCAGATTGGGTGAAAAAATGTGTGCTGAGATTTCTGGAAACTCATAGTTTTTTGGAAGCTTGGCAACCCCTTTCCATGAAAGTGATTGGCGCCAGTCTGTTCTTAGGGCTACATCAATAGGAAACAAACCATAGAGATAGGACTTGGAAGTACTTTATTGTGTCAAGTTTCAAAGAGCTAGCACAAACCGTGTTTGATTTAGAGTTCCAACTACATGTATCCATATAGGAGAAAACACAGTGAAACCTAAAAATTAAAACTTACTGCCAACGAACGGTTTAACCTAGAAGAATGAAATTTGGTGAACCAATTGGGATTGATGTACTGATCATTAGCTGAAAGTGTCATCCAGATTGGGAGAAAAAATGTGTGCGGTGATTTCTGGAAACTCATAGTTTTTTGGAAGCTTGGCAAACCCTTTCCATGAAAGTGATTTGTGCCAGTCTCTGCCTAGGGCTACATCACTAGGAAACAAACCATAGAAATAGAACTTGGAACTACTTTATTGGGTCAAGTTTCAAAGAGCTAGCACAAACCGTGTTTGATTTAGAGTTCCAACTACATGTATCCATATAGGAGAAAACAGAGTGAAACCTAAAAATTAAAACTGTTACTGCCAACGAACGGTTTAACCTAGAAGAACGAAATTTGGTGAGCCAAGTGGGATTGGGGTACTGATCATTACATGAAAGTGTCATCCAGATTGGGTGAAAAAATGTGTGCTGAGATTTCAGGAAACTCGTTGTGTTTTGAAAACTTGGCAACCCCTCTCCATGAAAGTGATTTCCGCCGGTTTCTGTTTAGGGCTACAAAAATAGGAAAAAAACCATAGAGATAGAACTTGGAACTACTTTATTGTGTCAAGTTTCAAAGAGCTAGCACAAACCGTGTTTGATTTAGAGTTCCAACTACATGTATCCATATAGGAGAAAACAGAGTGAAACCTAAAAATTAAAACTGTTACTGCCAACGAACGGTTTAACCTAGAAGAACGAAATTTGGTGAGCCAAGTGGGATTGGGGTACAGATCATTACCTAAAAGTGTCATCCAGATTGGGTAAAAAAATGTGTGCTGAGATTTCAGGAAACTCGTAGTGTTTTGGAAGCTTGGCAACCCCTTTCCATGAAAGTGATTTGCGCCAATCTCTGCTTAGGTCTACATCAATAGGAAACAAACCATAGAAATAGAACTTAAAACTACTTTATTGTGTCAAGTTTCAAAGAGCTAGCACAAACCGTGTTTGATTTAGAGTTCCAACTGCATGTATCCATATAGGAGAAAACAGAGTGAAACCTAAATATTTAAACTGTTACTGCCAACGAACGGTTTAACCTAGAAGAACGATATTTGGTGAGCCAAGTGGGATTGTGGTACTGATAATTACCTGAAATTGTCATCAAGATTGGGTGAAAAAATGTGTGCTGAGATTTCAGGAAACTCGTAGTTTTTTGGAAGCTTGGCAACCCCTTTCCATGAAAGTAATTTGCGCCAGTCTCTGCTTAGGGCTACATCAATAGGAAACAAACTATAGAAAGAGAACTTGGAACTACTTTATTGTGTCAAGTTTCAAAGAGCTAGCACAAACCGTGTTGGATTTAGAGTTCCAACTACATGTATCCATATAGGAGAAAACAGAGTGAAACCTAAAAATTAAAACTGTTACTGCCAACGAACGGTTTAACCTAGAAGAACGAAATTTGGTGAGCCAAGTGGGTTTGGGGTACTGATCATTACCTGAAAGTGCCATCCAGATTGGGTGAAAAAATGTGTGCTGAGATTTCAGGAAACTCGTAGTTTTTTGGAAGCTTGGCAAGCCCTTTCCATGAAAGTGATTTGCACGAGTCTCTGCTTAGGGATATGTCAATAGGAAACAAACCATAGAGATAGAACTTGGAACTTCTTCATTGTGTCAAGTTTCAAAGAGCTAGCACAAACCGTCTTTGATTTAGAGTTCCAACTACCTGTATCCATATAGGAGAAAACAGAGTGAAACCTAAAAATTAAAACTTTTACTGCCAACGAACGGTTTAACCTAGAAGAACGAAATTTGGTGAGCCAAGTGGGATTGGGGTACTGATTATTACCTGAAAGTGTCATCAAGATTTGGTGAAAATATGTGTGCTGGTATTTCGGGAAACTCGTAGTTTTTTCGAAGCTTGGCAACGCCTTTCCATGAAAGTGATTTGTGCCAGTCGCTGCTTAGGGCTACATCAATAGGAAACAAACCATAGAAATAGAACTTGGAATTACTTTATTGGGTCAAGTTTCAAAGAGCTAGCACAAACCGTGTTTGATTTAGAGTTCCAACTACATGTATCCATATAGGAGAAAACAGAGTGAAACCTAAATATTTAAACTGTTACTGCCAACGAACGGTTTAACTTAGAAGAACGAAATTTGGGGAGCCAAGTGGGATTGGGGTACTGATCATTACCTAAAAGTGTCATAAAGATTGGGTGAAAAAATGTGTGCTGAGATTTCAGGAAAGTCGTAGTTTTTTGGAAGCTTGGCAACCCCTTTACATGAAAGTGATTTGCATGAGTCTCTGCTTAGGGATACGTCAATAGGAAACAAACCATAGAGATAGAACTTGGAACTTCTTTATTGTGTCAAGTTTCAAAGAGCTAGCACAAACCGTGTTTTATTTAGAGTTTCAACTACATGTATCCATATAGTAGAAAACAGAGTGAAACCTAAATATTTAAACTGTTACTGCCAACGAACAGTATAACTTAGAAGAACGAAATTTGGTGAGCCAAGTGGGATTGGGGTACTGATTTTTACCTCAAAGTGTCATCAAGATTGGGTGAAAAAATGTGTGCTGGTTTTTCGGGAAACTCGTAGTTTTTTGGAAGCTTGGCAACGCCTTTCCATGAAAGTGATTTGTGCCGGTCTCTGCTTAGGGCTACATCAATAGGAAACAAACCATAGAGATAGAACTTGGAACTACTTTATTGTGTCAAGTTTCAAAGAGCTAGCACAAACCATGTTTGATTTAGAGTTCCAACTAAATGTATCCATATAGGAGAAAACAGAGTGAAACCTAAAAATTAAAACTGTTACTGCCAACGAACGGTTTAAACTAGAAGAACAAAATTTGGTGAGCCAATTGGGATTGGGGTACTGATCATTAGCTGAAAGTGTCATCCCGATTGGGTGAAAAATGTGTGCGGTGATTTCTGGAAACTCATAGTTTTTTGGAAGCTTGGCAACCCCTTTCCATGAAAGTGATTTGCGCCGGTCTCTGCTTAGGGCTACATCAATAGGAAACAAACCATAGAGATAGAACTTGGAAATACTTTATTGGGTCAAGTTTCAAAGAGCTAGCACAAACCGTGTTTGATTTAGAGTTCCAACTACATGTATCCATATAGGAGAAAACGGAGTGAAACGTAAATATTTAAACTGTTACTGCCGACGAACGGTTTAACTTAGAAGAAAGAAAATTTGGTGAGCCAAGTGGGATTGGGGTACTGATCATGACCTGAAAGTGTCATCAAGATTGGGTGAAAAAATGTGTGCTGGTTTTTCGGGAAACTCGTAGTTTTTTGGAAGCTTGGCAACGCCTTTCCATGAAAGTGATTTGTGCCGGTCTCTGCTTAGGGCTACATCAATAGGAAAAAAACCATAGAAATAGAAGTTGGAACTACTTTATTGGGTCAAGTTTCAAAGAGCTAGCACAAACCGTGTTTGATTTAGAGTTCCAACTATGTGTATCCATATAGGAGAAAAGAGAGTGAAACCTAAAAATTAAAATGTTACTGCCAACGAACGGTTTAACCTATGAAAAAATGTGTGCTGAGATTTCAGGAAACTCGTAGTTTTTTGGAAGCTTGGCAACCCCTTTCCATGAAAGTGATTTGCACGAGTCTCTGCTTAGGGATACGTCAATAGGAAACAAACCATAGAGATAGAACTTGGAACTTCTTCATTGTGTCAAGTTTCAAAGAGCTAGCACAAACCGTGTTTGATTTAGATTTCCAACTACATGTATCCATATAGGAGAAAACAGAGTGAAACCTAAAAATTAAAATTGTTATTGCCAACGAACGGTTTAACCTAGAAGAACGAAATTTGGTGAGCCAAGTGGGATTGGGGTACTGATCATTACCTGAAAGTGTCATCAAGATTGGGTGAAAAAATGTGTGCGGTGATTTCTGGAAACTCGTAGCTTTTTGGAAGCTTGGCAACCCTTTCCATGAAAGTGATTTGCGCCGGTCTCTGCTTTGGGCTACATCAACAGGAAACAAACCATAGAGATAGAACTTGGAACTACTTTATTGTGTCAAGTTTCAAAGAGCTAGCACAAACAGTGTTGGATTTAGAGTTCCAAATACATGTATCCATATAGTAGAAAACAGAGTGAAACCTAAATATTTAAACTGTTACTGCCAACGAACGGTTTAACCTAGAAGTACGAAATTTGGTCAACCAAGTCGGATTGGGGTACTGATCATTACCTCAAAGTGTCATCAAGATTGGGTTAAAAAATGTGTGCTGAGATTTCAGGAAACTCGTAGTTTTTTGGAAGCTTGGCAACCCCTTTCCATGAAAGTGATTTGTGCCAGTCTCTGCTTAGGGCTACATCAATAGGAAACAAACCATAGAGATAGAACTTGGAAATACTTTATTGTGTCAAGTTTCAAAGAGCTAGCACAAACCGTGTTGGATTTAGAGTTCCAACTACATGTATCCATATAGGAGAAAACAGAGTGAAACCTAAATATTTAAACTGTTACTGCCAACAAACGGTTTAACTTAGAAGAACGAAATTTGGTGAGCCATGTGGGATTGGGGTACTGATCATTACCTGAACGTGTCATCTAGTGGGTGAAAAAATGTGTGCTGGTATTTCGGGAAACTCGTAGTTTTTTGGAAGCTTGGCAACGCCTTTCCATGAAAGTGATTTGTGCCGGTCTCTGCTTAGGGCTACATCAATAGGAAACAAACCATAGAAATAGAACTTGGAACTACTTTATTTTGTCAAGTTTCAAAGAGCTAGCACAAACCGTGTTTGATTTAGAGTTCCAACTACATGTATCCATATAGGAGAAAACAGAGTGAAACCTGAAAATTAAAATGTTACTGCCAACGAACGGTTTAACCTAGAAGAACGAAATTTGGTGAGCCAAGTGGGATTAAGGTACTGATCATTACCTGAAAGTGTCATCCAGATTGGAAGAAAAAATGTGTGCTGAGATTTCAGGAAACTCATAGTTTTTTGGAAGCTTGGCAACCCCTTTCCATGAAAGTGATTTGCACGAGTCTCTGCTTAGGGCTACGTCAATAAGAAACAAACCATAGAGATAGAACTTGGAACTACTTTATTGTGTCAAGTTTCAAAGAGCTAGCACAAACCGTGTTTGATTTAGAGTTCCAACTACATGTATCCATATAGGAGAAAACAGAGTGAAACCTAAAAATTAAAACTGTTACTGCCAACGAACGGTTTAACCTAGAAGAACGAAATTTGGTGAGCCAAGTGGTATTGGGGTACTGATTATTACCTGAAAGTGTCATCAAGATTGGGTGAAAAAATGTGTGCTGTGATTTCGGGAAACTCATAGTTTTTTGGAAGCTTGGCAACGCCTTTCCATGAAAGTGATTTGTGCCGGTCTCTGCTTAGGGCTACATCAATAGGACATAAACCATAGAGATAGAACTTGGAACTACTTTATTTTGTCAAGTTTCAAAGAGCTAGCACAAACCGTGTTTGATTTAGAGTTCCAACTACATGTATCCATATAGGAGAAAACAGAGTGAAACCTAAAAATTAAAACTGTTACTGCCAACGAATGGTTTAACCTAGAAGAACGAAATTTGGTGAGCCAAGTGGTATTGGGGTACTGATTATTACCTGAAAGTGTCATCAAGATTGGGTGAAAAAATGTGTGCTGTGATTTCGGGAAACTCGTAGTTTTTTGGAAGCTTGGCAACGCCTTTCCATGAAAGTGATTTGTGCCGGTCTCTGCTTAGGGCTACATCAATAGGACACAAACCATAGAGATAGAACTTGGAACTACTTTATTTTGTCAAGTTTCAAAGAGCTAGCACAAACCGTGTTTGATATAGAGTTCCAACTACATGTATCCATATAGGAGAAAACAGAGTGAAACGTAAAAATTAAAACTGTTACTGACAACGAACGGTTTAACCTAGAAGAAGGAAATTTGGTGAGCCAAGTGGGATTGGGGTACTGATCATTAGCTGAAAGTGTCATCCAGATTGGGTGAAAAAATGTGTGCGTTGATTTCTGGAAACTCGTAGTGTTTTGGAAGCTTGACAACCCCTTTCCATCAAAGTGATTTGCGCCCGTAACTGCTTTGGTCTACATCAAAGGGAAAGAAACCATAGAGATAGAACTTGGAACTACTATATTGTGTCAAGTTTCAAAGAGCTAGCACAAACCGTGTTAAATTTAGAGTTCCAACTACATGTATCCATATAGGAGAAAACACAGTGAAACCTAAAAATTAAAACTGTTACTGCCAACGAACGGTTTAACCTAGAAGAACGAAATTTGGTGAGCCAAGTGGGATTGGCATACTGATCATTACCTCAAAGTGTCATCAAGATTGGGTGAAAAAATGTGTGCTGAAATTTCAGGAAACTCGCAGTTTTTTGGAAGCTTGGCAACCCCTTTCCATGAAAGGGATTTGCACGAGTCTCTGCTTAGGGATACGTCAATAGGAAACAAACCATAGAGATAGAACTTGGAATTTCTTTATTGTGTCAAGTTTCAAAGAGCTAGCACAAACCGTGTTTGATTTAGAGTTCCAACTACATGTATCCATATAGGAGAAAACAGAGTGAAACCTAAATATTTAAACTTTTACTGCCAACGAACGGTTTAACTTAGAAGAACGAAATTTGGTTAGCCAAGTGGGAATGGGGTACTGATCATGACCTGAAAGTGTCATCAAGATTGGGTGAAAAAATGTGTGCTGGTATTTCGGGAAACTCGTAGTTTTTTGGAAGCTTGGCAACGCCTTTCCATGAAAGTGATTTGTGCCGGCCTCTGCTTAGGGCTACATCAATAGGAAACAAACCATAGAAATAGAACTTGGAACTAGTTTATTGGGTCAAGTGTCAAATAGCTAGCACAAACCGTTTTTGATTTAGAGTTCCAACTACGTGTATCCATATAGGAGAAAACAGAGTGAAACCTAAAAATTAAAATGTTACTGCCAACGAACGGTTTAACCTAGAAGAACGAAATTTGGTGAGCCAAGTGGGATTGGGGTACTGATCATTACCTGAAAGTGTCATCCAGATTGGGTGAAAAAATGTGTGCTGAGATTTCAGGAAACTAGTAGTATTTTGGAAGCTTGGCAACCCCTTTCCATGAAAGTGATTGGCGCCAGTCTTTTCTTAGGGCTACATCAATAGGAAACAAACCATAGAGATAGGACTTGGAAGTACTTTATTGGGTCAGGTTTCAAAGAGCTAGTACAAACCGTGTTTGATTTAGAGTTCCAACTACATGTATCCATATAGGAGAAAATAGAGTGAAACCTAAAAATTAAAATTGTTACTGCCAACGAACGGTTTAACCTAGAAGAACCAAATTTGGTGAGCTATGTGGGATTGGGATACTGATCATTTCCTCAAAGTGTCATCAAGATTGGGTGAAAAAATGTGTGCTGAGATTTCAGGAAACTCGTAGTTTTTTGGAAGCTTGGCAACCCCTTTCCATGAAAGTGATTTGCACGAGTCTCTGCTTAGGGATACGTCAATAGGAAACAAACCATAGAGATAGAACTTGGAACTACTTTATTGTGTCAAGTTTCAAAGAGCTAGCACAAACCGTGTTTGATTTAGAGTTCCAACTACATGTATCCATATAGGAGAAAACAGAGTGAAACCTAAAAATTAAAATTGTTACTGCCAACGAACGGTTTAACCTAGAAGAACGAAATTTGGTGAGCCAAGTGGGATTGGGGTACTGATCATTACCTGAAAGTGTCATCAAGATTGGGTGAAAAAATGTGTGCTGAGATTTCAGGAAACTCGTAGTGTTTTGGAAGCTTGGCAACCCCTTTCAATGAAAGTGATTTGTGCTGGTCTCTGCTTAGGGTACATCAATAGGAAACAAACCATAGAGATAGAACTTGGAACTACTTTGTTGTGTCAAGTTTCAAAGAGCTAGCACAAACCGTGTTGGATTTAGAGTTCCAACTACATGTATCCATGTAGGAGAAAACAGAGTGAAACCTAAATATTTAAACTGTTACTGCCAACGAACGGTTTAACTTAGAAGAACGAAATTTGGTGAGCCAAGTGGGATTGGGGTACTGATCATGGCCTGAAAGTGTCATCAAGATTGGGTGAAAAATGTGTGCTGGTATTTCGGGAAACTCTTAGTTTTTTGGAAGCTTGGCAACGCCTTTCCTTGAAAGTGATTTGTGCCTGTCTCTGTATAGGGCTACATCAATAGGAAACAAACCATAGAAATAGAACTTGCAACTACTTTATTGGGTTAAGTTTCAAAGAGCTAGCACAAACCGTGTTTGATTTAGAGTTCCAACTATGTGTATCCATATAGGAGAAAACAGAGTGAAACCTAAAAATTAAAATGTTACTGCCAACGAACAGTTTAACCTAGAAGAACGAAATTTGGTGAGCCAAGTGGGATTGGGGTACTGATCATTACCTGAAAGAGTCATCAAGATTGGGTGAAAAAATGTGTGCTGAGATTTCAGGAAACTTATAGTTTTTTGGAAGCTTCACAACCCCTTTCCATGAAAGTGATTTGCAGGAGTCTCTGCTTAGGGCTACGTCAATAGGAAACAAACCATAGAGATAGAACTTCAACTACTTTATTGTGTCAACTTTCAAAGAGCTAGCACAAACCGTGTTTGATTTAGAGTTCCAACTACATGTATCCATATAGGAGAAGACAGAGTGAAACCTAAAAATTAAAACTGTTACTGCCAACGAACGGTTTAACCTAGAAGAATGAAATTTGGTGAGCCAAGTGAAATTGTGGTACTGATCATTACCTGAAAGTGTCATCCAGATTCGGTGAAAAAATGTGTGCTGAGATTTCAGGAAACTCATAGTTTTTTGGAAACTTGGCAACCCCTTTCCATGAAAGTAATTGGCGCCAGTCTGTTCTTAGGGCTACATCAATAGCAAACAAACCATAGAGATAGGACTTGGAAGTACTTTATTGTGTCAAGTTTCAAAGAGCTAGCACAAACCGTGTTGGATTTAGAGTTCCAAATACATGTATCCATATAGGAGAAAACACAGTGAAACCTAAAAATTAAAACTGTTACTGCCAACGAACGGTTTAACCTAGAAGAACGAAATTTGGTGAGCCAAGTGGGAATGGGGTACTGATCATTAGCTGAAAGTGTCATCCAGATTGGGTGAAAAAAATGTGTGCGGTGATTTCTGGAAACTCATAGTTTTTTGGAAGTTTGGCAACCCCTTTTCATGAAAGTGATTTGCGCCAGTCTCTGCTTTGTGCTACATCAATAGGAAACAAACCATAGAAATAGAACTTGGAACTACTTTATTGGGTCAAGTTTCAAAGAGCTAGAACAAACCGTGTTTGATTTAGAGTTCCAAGTACGTGTATCCATATAGGAGAAAACAGAGTGAAACCTAAAAATTAAAATGTTACTGCCAACGAACGGTTTAACCTAGAAGAACGAAATTTGGTGAGCCAAGTGGGATTGGGGTACTGATCATTACCGGAAAGTGTCATCCAGCTTGGGTGAAAAAATGTGTGCTGAGATTTTAGGAAACTCGTAGTTTTTTGGAAGCTTGGCAACGCCTTTCCATGAAAGTGATTTGCGCCAGTCTCTGCTTAGGGCTACATCAATAGGAAACAAACCATAGAGATAGAACTTGGAACTACTTTATTGTGTCAATTTTCAAAGAGCTAGCACAAACCGTGTTGGATTTCGAGTTCCAACTACATGTATCAATATAGGGGAAAACAGAGTGAAACCTAAAAATTAAAACTGTTACTGCCAACGAACGGTTTAACCTAGAAGAACGAAATTTTTTGAGCCAAGTGGGATTGGGGTACTGAACATTACCTGAAAGTGTCATCAAGATTGGGTGAAAAAATTTGTGCTGAGATTTCAGGAAACTCGTAGTTTTTTGGAAGATTGGCAACCCCTTCCATGAAAGTGATTTGTGCCAGTCTCTGCTTAGGGCTACATCAATAGGAAACAAACCATAGAGATAGAACTTGGAACTACTTTATTGTGTCAAGTTTCAAAGAGCTAGCTCAAACCGTCTTTGATTTCGAGTTCCAACTACATGTATCCATATAGGAGAAAACAGAGTGAAACCTAAAAATTAAAACTGTTACTGCCAACGAACGGTTTAACCGAGAAGAACGAAATTTGGTGAGCCCAGTGGGATTGGGGTACTGATCATTACCTGAAAGTGTAATGAAGATTGGTTGAAAAAATATGTGCTGAGATTTCAGGAAACTCGTAGTTTTTTGGAAGCTTGGCAACCCCTTTCCATAAAAGTGATTTGCGCCAGTCTTTGCTTAGGGCTACGTCAATAGGAATCAAACCATAGAGATAGAACTTGGAACTACTTTATTGTGTCAATTTTCAAAGAGCTAGCACAAACCGTGTTGGATTTAGAGTTCCAACTACATGATGTATCCATATAGGCGAAAACAGAGTGAAACCTAAAAATTAAAACTGTTACTGCCAACGAACGGTTTAACTTAGAAGAACGAAATTTGGTGAGCCAAGTGGGATTGGGGTACTGATCATTACCTGATAGTGTCATAAAGATGGGTGAAAAAATGTGTGCTGTGATTTCAGGAAACTCGTAGTTTTTTGGAAGCTTGGCAACCCCTTTCCATGAAAGTGATTTGCGCCAGTCTCTGCTTAGGGCTACATCAATAGGAAACAAACCATAGAGATAGAACTTGGAACTACTTTATTGTGTCAAGTTTTAAAGAGCTAGCACAAACCGTGTTTGATTTAGAGTTCCAACTACATGTATCCATATAGGAGAAAACAGAGTGAAACCTAAAAATTAAAACTGTTACTGCCAGCGAACGGTTTAACCTAGAAGAACGAAATTTGGTGAGCCAAGTTGGAATGGGGTACTGATCATTACCTGAAAGTGTCATCAAGATTGGGTGAAAAAATGTGTACTGATATTTCAGGAAACTCGTAGTTTTTTGGAAGCTTGGCAACCCCTTTCCATGAAAGTGATTTGCGCCAGTCTCTGCTTAGGGCTGTATCAATAGGAAACAATCCAAAGAGATAGAACATGGATCTCCTTCATTGTGTCAAGTTTCAAAGAGCTAGCAAAATCCGTGTTTGATTTAGAGTTCCAACTACATGTATCCATATAGCAGAAAACAGAGTGAAACCTAAAAATTGAAACTATTACTGGCAACGAACGGTTTAACCTAGAAGAACGAAATTTGGTGAGCCAAGTGGGATTGGGGTCCTGATTATTACCTGAAATTGTCATCAAGATTGGGTGTAAAAATGTGTGCTGAGATTTCAGGAAACTCGTAGTTTTTTGGAACCTTGGCAACCCCTTTCCATGAAAGTGGTATGCGCAGGTCTCTGCTTAGGGCTACATCAATAGAAAACAAACCATAGAGATAGAAATTGCAACTACTTTATTGTATCAAGTTTCAAAGAGCTAGCACAAATGGTGTTGGATTTAGAGTTCCAACTACATGTATCCATATAGGCGAAAACAGAGTGAAACCTAAAAATTAAAACTGTTACTGCCAACGAACGGTTTAACCTAGAAGAACGAAATTTGGTGAGCCAAGTGGGAATGGGGTACTGATCATTACCTGAAAGTGTCATCAAGATTGGGTGAAAAAATGTGTGCTGAGATTTCAGGAAACTCGTAGTTTTTTGGAAGCTTGGCAACCCCTTTCCATGAAAGTGATTTGCGCCAGTCTCTGCTTAGGGCTACATCAATAGGAAACAAAACATAGAGATAGAACTTGGAACTACGTTATTGTGTCAAGTTTCAAAGAGCTAGCACAAACCGTCTTTGATTTCGAGTTCCAACTACATGTATCCATATAGGCGAAAACAGAGTGAAACCTAAAAATTAAAACTGTTACTGCCAACGAACGGTTTAACCTAGAAGAACGAAATTTGGTGAGCCAAGTGGGATTGGGGTACTGATCTTTACCTGAAATTGTCATCAAGATTGGGTGAAAAAATGTGTGGTGAGATTTCAGGAAACTCGTAGTTTTTTGGAAGCTTGGCAACCCCTTTAAATGAAAGTGATATGCACAGGTCTCTGCTTAGGGCTACATCAATAGAAAACAAACCATAGAGATAGAAATTGCAACTACTTTATTGTGTCAAGTTTCAAAGAGCTTGCACAAACCGTGTTTGATTTAGAGTTCCAACTACATGTATCCATATAGGCGAAATCAGAGTGAAACCTAAAAATTAAAACTGTTACTGCCAACGAACGGTTTAACCTAGAAGAACGAAATTTGGTGAGCCAAGTGGGATTGGGGTACTGATCATTACCTGAAATTATCATCAAGATTGGGTGAAAAAATGTGTGCTGAGATTTCAGGAGACTCGTAGTTTTTTGGAAGCTTGGCAACCCCTTTTCATGAAAGTGATTTGCGCCAGTCTCTGCTTAGGGCTACATCAATAGGAAACAAACCATAGAGATAGAACTTGGAACTACTTTATTGTGTCAAGTTTCAAAGAGCTAGCACAAACCGTCTTTGATTTAGAGTTCCAAATACATGTATCCATATAGGAGAAAACAGAGTGAAACCTAAAAATTAAAACTGTTACTGCCAACGAACCGTTTAACCTAGAAGAACGAAATTTGGTGAGCCAAGTGGGATTGGGGTACTGATCATTACCTGAAAGTGTAATCAAGATTGGGTGAAAAAATGTGTGGTGAGATTTCAGGAAACTCGTAGTTTTTTGGAAGCTTGGCAACCCCTTTCCATAAAAGTGATTTGTGCCAGTCTCTGCTTAGCGCTACATCAATAAAAAAGAAACCATAGAGATAGAACTTGGAACTACTTTATTGTGTCAAGTTTCAAAGAGCTAGCACTAACCGTGTTGGATTTAGAGTTCCAACTACATGTATCCATATAGGCGAAAACAGAGTGAAACCTAAAAATTAAAACTGTTACTGTCAACGAACGGTTTAACCTAGAAGAACGAAATTTGGTGAGCCAAGTGGGATTGGCGTACTGCTCATTTCCTGAAAGTTTAATGAAGATTGGGTGAAAAAATATGTGCTCAGATTTCAGGAAACTCGTAGTTTTTTGGAAGCTTGGCAACCCCTTTCCATAAAAGTGATTTGCGCCAGTCTCTGCTTAGGGCTACATCAATAGGAAACAAACCATAGAGATAGAACTTGGAACTACTTTATTGTGTCAATTTTCAAAGAGATAGCACAAACCGTGTTGGATTTAGAGTTCCAACTACATGTATCCATATAGGGGAAAACAGAGTGAAACCTAAAAATTAAAACTGTTACTGCCAACGAACGGTTTAACCTAGAAGAACGAAATTTTTTGAGCCAAGTGGGATTGGGGTACTGAACATTACCTGAAAGTGTCATCAAGATTGGGTGAAAAAATGTGTGCTGAGATTTCAGGAAACTCGTAATTTTTTGGAAGATTGGCAACCCCTTTCCATGAAAGTGATTTGCGCCAGTCTCTGCTTAGGGCTACATCAATAGGAAACAAACCATAGAGATAGAACTTGGAACTACTTTATTGTGTCAAGTTTCAAAGAGCTAGCTCAAACCGTCTTTGATTTAGAGTTCCAACTACATGTATCCATATAGGAGAAAACAGAGTGAAACCTAAAAATTAAAACTCTTACTGCCAACGAACGGTTTAACCAAGAAGAACGAAATTTGTTGAGCCCAGTGGGATTTGGGTACAGATCATTACCTGAAAGTGTAATGAAGATTGGGTGAAAAAATATGTGCTGAGATTTCAGGAAACTCGTAGTTTTTTGGAAGCTTGGCAACCCCTTTCCATGAAAGTGATTTGCGCCAGTCTCTGCTTAGGACTACATCAATAGGAAACAAAACATAGAGATAGAACTTGGAACTACGTTATTGTGTCAAGTTTCAAAGAACTAGCACAAACCGTCTTTGATTTCGAGTTCCAACTACATGTATCCATATAGGCGAAAACAGAGTGAAACCTAAAAATTAAAACTGTTACTGCCAACGAACGGTTTAACCTAGAAGAACGAAATTTGGTGAGCCAAGTGGGATTGGGGTACTGATCTTTACCTGAAATTGTCATCAAGATTGGGTGAAAAAATGTGTGGTGAGATTTCAGGAAACTCGTAGTTTTTTGGAAGCTTGGCAACCCCTTTAAATGAAAGTGATATGCACAGGTCTCTGCTTAGGGCTACATCAATAGAAAACAAACCATAGAGATAGAAATTGCAACTACTTTATTGTGTCAAGTTTCAAAGAGCTTGCACAAACCGTGTTTGATTTAGAGTTCCAACTACATGTATCCATATAGTCGAAATCAGAGTGAAACCTAAAAATTAAAACTGTTACTGCCAACGAACGGTTTAACCTAGAAGAACGAAATTTGGTGAGCCAAGTGGGATTGGGGTACTGATCATTACCTGAAATTATCATCAAGATTGGGTGAAAAAATGTGTGTTGAGATTTCAGGAGACTCGTAGTTTTTTGGAAGCTTGGCAACCCCTTTTCATGAAAGTGATTCGCGCCAGTCTCTGCTTAGGGCTACATCAATAGGAAACAAACCATAGAGATAGAACTTGGAACTACTTTATTGTGTCAAGTTTCAAAGAGCTAGCACAAACCGCCTTTGATTTAGAGTTCCAACTACATGTACCCATATAGGAGAAAACAGAGTGAAACCTAAAAATTTAAACTGTTACTGCCAACGAACGGTTTAACCTAGAAGAACGAAATTTGGTGAGCCAAGTGGGATTGGGGTACTGATCATTACCTGAAAGTGTAATCAAGATTGGGTGAAAAAATGTGTGGTGAGATTTCAGGAAAATCGTAGTTTTTTGGAAGCTTGGCAACCCCTTTCCATAAAAGTGATTTGTGCCAGTCTCTGCTTAGCGCTACATCAATAGGAAAGAAACCATAGAGATAGAACTTGGAACTACTTTATTGTGTCAAGTTTCAAAGAGCTAGCACTAACCGTGTTGGATTTAGAGTTCCAACTACATGTATCCATATAGGCGAAAACAGAGTGAAACCTAAATATTAAAACTGACACTGTCAACGAACGGTTTAACCTAGAAGAACGAAATTTGGTGAGCCAAGTGGGATTGGGGTACTGATCATTACCTGAAAGTGTCATCAAGATTGGGTGAAAAAATGTGTGCTGAGATTTCAGGAAACTCATAGTTTTTTGGAAGCTTGGCAACTCCTTTCCATGTAAGTGATTGCGCCAGTCTCTGCTTAGGGCTACATCAATAGGAAACAAACCATAGAGATAGAACTTGGAACTACCTTATTGTGTCAAGTTTCAGAGAGTTAGCAGAAACCGTGTTTGATTTAGAGTTCCAACTACATGTATCCATAAGGCGAAAACAGACTGAAACCTAAAAATTAAAACTGTTACTGCCAACGAACGGTTTAACCTAGAAGAACGAAATTTGGTGAGCCAAGTTGGAATGGCGTACTGATCATTACCTGAAAGTGTCATCAAGATTGGGTGAAAAAATGTGTACTGATATTTCAGGAAACTCGTAGTTTTTTGGAAGCTTGGCAACCCCTTTCCATGAAAGTGATTTGCGCCAGTCTCTGCTTAGGGCTGTATCAATAGGAAACAATCCAAAGAGATAGAACATGGATCTCCTTCATTGTGTCAAGTTTCAAAGAGCTAGCAAAATCCGTGTTTGATTTAGAGTTCCAACTACATGTATCCATATAGCAGAAAACAGAGTGAAACCTAAAAATTGAAACTATTACTAGCAACGAACGGTTTAACCTAGAAGAACGAAATTTGGTGAGCCAAGTGGGATTGGGGTCCTGATTATTACCTGAAATTGTCATCAAGATTGGGTGTAAAAATGTGTGCTGAGATTTCAGGAAACTCGTAGTTTTTTGGAACCTTGGCAACCCCTTTCCATGAAAGTGGTATGCGCAGGTCTCTGCTTAGGGCTACATCAATAGAAAACAAACCATAGAGATAGAAATTGCAACTACTTTATTGTATCAAGTTTCAAAGAGCTAGCACAAATGGTGTTGGATTTAGAGTTCCAACTACATGTATCCATATAGGCGAAAACAGAGTGAAACCTAAAAATTAAAACTGTTACTGCCAACGAACGGTTTAACCTAGAAGAACGAAATTTGGTGAGCCAAGTGGGAATGGGGTACTGATCATTACCTGAAAGTGTCATCAAGATTGGGTGAAAAAATGTGTGCTGAGATTTCAGGAAACTCGTAGTTTTTTGGAAGCTTGGCAACCCCTTTCCATGAAAGTGATTTGCGCCAGTCTCTGCTTAGGGCTACATCAATAGGAAACAAAACATAGAGATAGAACTTGGAACTACGTTATTGTGTCAAGTTTCAAAGAGCTAGCACAAACCGTCTTTGATTTCGAGTTCCAACTACATGTATCCATATAGGTGAAAACAGAGTGAAACCTAAAAATTAAAACTGTTACTGCCAACGAACGGTTTAACCTAGAAGAACGAAATTTGGTGAGCCAAGTGGGATTGGGGTACTGATCTTTACCTGAAATTGTCATCAAGATTGGGTGAAAAAATGTGTGGTGAGATTTCAGGAAACTCGTAGTTTTTTGGAAGCTTGGCAACCCCTTTAAATGAAAGTGATATGCACAGGTCTCTGCTTAGGGCTACATCAATAGAAAACAAACCATAGAGATAGAAATTGCAACTACTTTATTGTGTCAAGTTTCAAAGAGCTTGCACAAACCGTGTTTGATTTAGAGTTCCAACTACATGTATCCATATAGGCGAAATCAGAGTGAAACCTAAAAATTAAAACTGTTACTGCCAACGAACGGTTTAACCTAGAAGAACGAAATTTGGTGAGCCAAGTGGGATTGGGGTACTGATCATTACCTGAAATTATCATCAAGATTGGGTGAAAAAATGTGTGCTGAGATTTCAGGAGACTCGTAGTTTTTTGGAAGCTTGGCAACCCCTTTTCATGAAAGTGATTTGCGCCAGTCACTGCTTAGGGCTACATCAATAGGAAACAAACCATAGAGATAGAACTTGGAACTACTTTATTGTGTCAAGTTTCAAAGAGCTAGCACAAACCGTCTTTGATTTAGAGTTCCAAATACATGTATCCATATAGGAGAAAACAGAGTGAAACCTAAAAATTAAAACTGTTACTGCCAACGAACCGTTTAACCTAGAAGAACGAAATTTGGTGAGCCAAGTGGGATTGGGGTACTGATCATTACCTGAAAGTGTAATCAAGATTGGGTGAAAAAATGTGTGGTGAGATTTCAGGAAACTCGTAGTTTTTTGGAAGCTTGGCAACCCCTTTCCATAAAAGTGATTTGTGCCAGTCTCTGCTTAGCGCTACATCAATAAAAAAGAAACCATAGAGATAGAACTTGGAACTACTTTATTGTGTCAAGTTTCAAAGAGCTAGCACTAACCGTGTTGGATTTAGAGTTCCAACTACATGTATCCATATAGGCGAAAACAGAGTGAAACCTAAAAATTAAAACTGTTACTGTCAACGAACGGTTTAACCTAGAAGAACGAAATTTGGTGAGCCAAGTGGGATTGGCGTACTGCTCATTACCTGAAAGTTTAATGAAGATTGGGTGAAAAAATATGTGCTGAGATTTCAGGAAACTCGTAGTTTTTTGGAAGCTTGGCAACCCCTTTCCATAAAAGTGATTTGCGCCAGTCTCTGCTTAGGGCTACATCAATAGGAAACAAACCATAGAGATAGAACTTGGAACTACTTTATTGTGTCAATTTTCAAAGAGATAGCACAAACCGTGTTGGATTTAGAGTTCCAACTACATGTATCCATATAGGGGAAAACAGAGTGAAACCTAAAAATTTAAACTGTTACTGCCAACGAACGGTTTAACCTAGAAGAACGAAATTTTTTGAGCCAAGTGGGATTGGGGTACTGAACATTACCTGAAAGTGTCATCAAGATTGGGTGAAAAAATGTGTGCTGAGATTTCAGGAAACTCGTAATTTTTTGGAAGATTGGCAACCCCTTTCCATGAAAGTGATTTGCGCCAGTCTCTGCTTAGGGCTACATCAATAGGAAACAAACCATAGAGATAGAACTTGGAACTACTTTATTGTGTCAAGTTTCAAAGAGCTAGCTCAAACCGTCTTTGATTTAGAGTTCCAACTACATGTATCCATATAGGAGAAAACAGAGTGAAACCTAAAAATTAAAACTCTTACTGCCAACGAACGGTTTAACCAAGAAGAACGAAATTTGGTGAGCCCAGTGGGATTTGGGTACAGATCATTACCTGAAAGTGTAATGAAGATTGGGTGAAAAAATATGTGCTGAGATTTCAGGAAACTCGTAGTTTTTTGGAAGCTTGGCAACCCCTTTCCATGAAAGTGATTTGCGCCAGTCTCTGCTTAGGACTACATCAATAGGAAACAAAACATAGAGATAGAACTTGGAACTACGTTATTGTGTCAAGTTTCAAAGAACTAGCACAAACCGTCTTTGATTTCGAGTTCCAACTACATGTATCCATATAGGCGAAAACAGAGTGAAACCTAAAAATTAAAACTGTTACTGCCAACGAACGGTTTAACCTAGAAGAACGAAATTTGGTGAGCCAAGTGGGATTGGGGTACTGATCTTTACCTGAAATTGTCATCAAGATTGGGTGAAAAAATGTGTGGTGAGATTTCAGGAAACTCGTAGTTTTTTGGAAGCTTGGCAACCCCTTTAAATGAAAGTGATATGCACAGGTCTCTGCTTAGGGCTACATCAATAGAAAACAAACCATAGAGATAGAAATTGCAACTACTTTATTGTGTCAAGTTTCAAAGAGCTTGCACAAACCGTGTTTGATTTAGAGTTCCAACTACATGTATCCATATAGGCGAAATCAGAGTGAAACCTAAAAATTAAAACTGTTACTGCCAACGAACGGTTTAACCTAGAAGAACGAAATTTGGTGAGCCAAGTGGGATTGGGGTACTGATCATTACCTGAAATTATCATCAAGATTGGGTGAAAAAATGTGTGCTGAGATTTCAGGAGACTCGTAGTTTTTTGGAAGCTTGGCAACCCCTTTCCATGAAAGTGATTTGCGCCAGTCTCTGCTTAGGGCTACATCAATAGGAAACAAACCATAGAGATAGAACTTGGAACTACTTTATTGTGTCAAGTTTCAAAGAGCTAGCACAAACCGCCTTTGATTTAGAGTTCCAACTACATGTACCCATATAGGAGAAAACAGAGTGAAACCTAAAAATTAAAACTGTTACTGCCAACGAACGGTTTAACCTAGAAGAACGAAATTTGGTGAGCCAAGTGGGATTGGGGTACTGATCATTACCTGAAAGTGTAATCAAGATTGGGTGAAAAAATGTGTGGTGAGATTTCAGGAAAATCGTAGTTTTTTGGAAGCTTGGCAACCCCTTTCCATAAAAGTGATTTGTGCCAGTCTCTGCTTAGCGCTACATCAATAGGAAAGAAACCATAGAGATAGAACTTGGAACTACTTTATTGTGTCAAGTTTCAAAGAGCTAGCACTAACCGTGTTGGATTTAGAGTTCCAACTACATGTATCCATATAGGCGAAAACAGAGTGAAACCTAAATATTAAAACTGATACTGTCAACGAACGGTTTAACCTAGAAGAACGAAATTTGGTGAGCCAAGTGGGATTGGGGTACTGATCATTACCTGAAAGTGTCATCAAGATTGGGTGAAAAAATGTGTGCTGAGATTTCAGGAAACTCATAGTTTTTTGGAAGCTTGGCAACTCCTTTCCATGTAAGTGATTGCGCCAGTCTCTGCTTAGGGCTACATCAATAGGAAACAAACCATAGAGATAGAACTTGGAACTACCTTATTGTGTCAAGTTTCAGAGAGTTAGCAGAAACCGTGTTTGATTTAGAGTTCCAACTACATGTATCCATAAGGCGAAAACAGACTGAAACCTAAAAATTAAAACTGTTACTGCCAACGAACGGTTTAACCTAGAAGAACGAAATTTGGTGAGCCAAGTGGGATTGGGGTACTGATCATTACCTGAAAGTGTCATGAAAATTGGGTGAAAAAATGTGTGCTGAGATTTCAGGAAACTCGTATTTTTTTGGAAGCTTGGCAACCCCTTTCCATGAAAGTGATTTGCGCCAGTCTCTGCTTAGGGCTACATCAATAGAAAACAAACCATAGAGATAGAACTTGGAACTACTTTATTGTGTCAATTTTCAAAGAGCTAGCACAAACCGTGTTGGATTTAGAGTTCCAACTACATGTATCCATATAGGGGAAAACAGAGTGAAACCTAAAAATTAAAACTGTTACTGCCAACGAACGGTTTAACCTAGAAGAACGAAATTTTTTGAGCCAAGTGGGATTGGGGTACTGAACATTACCTGAAAGTGTCATCAAGATTGGGTGAAAAATATGTGCTGAGATTTCAGGGAACTCTTAGTTTTTTGGAAGCTTGGCAACCCATTTCCATGAAAGTGATTTGCGCCAGTCTCTGCTTAGGGCTACATCAATAGGAAACAAACCATAGAGATAGAACTTGGAACTACTTTATTGTGTCAAGTTTCAAAGAGCTAGTTCAAACCGTCTTTGATTTAGAGTTCCAACTACATGTATCCATATAAGAGAAAACAGAGTGAAACCTAAAAATTAAAACTGATACTGCCAACGAACGGTTTAACCTAGAAGAACGAAATTTGGTGAGCCCAGTGGGATTGGTGTACAGATCATTACCTGAAAGTGTAATGAAGATTGGGTGAAAAATGTTTGCTGAGATTTCAGAAAACTCGTAGTTTTTGGAAGCTTGGCAACCCCTTTCCATGAAAGTGATTTGCGCCAGTCTCTGCTTAGGGCTACATCATTAGGAAACAAACCATAGAGATAGAACTTGGAACTACTTTATTGTGTCAAGTTTCAGAGAGCTAGCACAAACCGTGTTGGATTTAGAGTTCCAACTACATGTATCCATATAGGGGAAAACAGAGTGAAACCTAAAAATTAAAACTGTTACTGCCAACGAACGGTTTAACCTAGAAGAACGAAATTTTTTGAGCCAAGTGGGATTGGGGTACTGAACATTACCTGAAAGTGTCATCAAGATTGGGTGAAAAAATGTGTGCTGAGATTTCAGGAAACTCGTAATTTTTTGGAAGATTGGCAACCCCTTTCCATGAAAGTGATTTGCGCCAGTCTCTGCTTAGGGCTACATCAATAGGAAACAAACCATAGAGATAGAACTTGGAACTACTTTATTGTGTCAAGTTTCAAAGAGCTAGCTCAAACCGTCTTTGATTTAGAGTTCCAACTACATGTATCCATATAGGAGAAAACAGAGTGAAACCTAAAAATTAAAACTGTTACTGCCAACGAACAGTTTAACCAAGAAGAACGAAATTTGGTGAGCCCAGTGGGATTGGGGTACAGATCATTACCTGAAAGTGTAATGAAGATTGGGTGAAAAAATATGTGGTGAGATTTCAGGAAACTCGTAGTTTTTTGGAAGCTTGGCAACCCCTTTCCATGAAAGTGATTTGCGCCAGTCTCTGCTTTGGACTACATCAATAGGAAACAAAACATAGAGATAGAACTTGGAACTACGTTATTGTGTCAAGTTTCAAAGAGCTAGCACAAACCGTCTTTGATTTCGAGTTCCAACTACATGTATCCATATAGGCGAAAACAGAGTGAAACCTAAAAATTAAAACTGTTACTGCCAATGAACGGTTTAACCTAGAAGAACGAAATTTGGTGAGCCAAGTGGGATTGGGGTACTGATCTTTACCTGAAATTGTCATCAAGATTGGGTGAAAAAATGTGTGGTGAGATTTCAGGAAACTCGTATTTTTTTGGAAGCTTGGCAACCCCTTTAAATGAAAGTGATATGCACAGGTCTCTGCTTAGGGCTACATCAATAGAAAACAAACCATAGAGATAGAAATTGCAACTACTTTATTGTGTCAAGTTTCAAAGAGCTTGCACAAACCGTGTTTGATTTAGAGTTCCAACTACATGTATCCATATAGGCGAAATCAGAGTGAAACCTAAAAATTAAAACTGTTACTGCCAACGAACGGTTTAACCTAGAAGAATGAAATTTGGTGAGCCAAGTGGGATTGGGGTACTGATCATTACCTGAAATTATCATCAAGATTGGGTGAAAAAATGTGTGCTGAGATTTCAGGAGACTCGTAGTTTTTTGGAAGCTTGGCAACCCCTTTCCATGAAAGTGATTTGCGCCAGTCTCTTCTTAGGGCTACATCAATAGGAAACAAACCATAGAGATAGAACTTGGAACTACTTTATTGGGTCAAGTTTCAAAGAGCTAGCACAAACCGTCTTTGATTTAGAGTTCCAACTACATGTACCCATATAGGACAAAACAGAGTGAAACCTAAAAATTAAAACTGTTACTGCCAACGAACGGTTTAACCTAGAAGAACGAAACTTGGTGAGCCAAGTGGGATTGGGGTACTGATCATTACCTGAAAGTGTAATCAAGATTGGGTGAAAAAATGTGTGGTGAGATTTCAGGAAACTCGTAGTTTTTTGAAAGCTTGGCAACCCCTTTCCATAAAAGTGATTTGTGCCAGTCTCTGCTTAGCGCTACATCAATAGGAAAGAAACCATAGAGATAGAACTTGGAACTACTTTATTGTGTCAAGTTTCAAAGAGCTAGCACTAACCGTCTTTGATTTAGAGTTCCAACTACATGTATCCATATAGGCGAAAACGGAGTGAAACCTAAAAATTAAAACTGTTACTGCCAATGAACGGTTTAACCTAGAAGAACGAAATTTGGTGAGCCAAGTGGGATTGTTGTACTGATCATTACCTCAAAGTGTCATCAAGATTGTGTGAAAAAATGTGTGCTGAGATTTCAGGAAACTCATAGTTTTTTGGAAGCTTGGCAACTCCTTTCCATATAAGTGATTGCGCCAGTCTCTGCTTAGGGTTACATCAATAGGAAACAAACCATAGAGATAGAACTTAGAACTACTTTATTGTGTCAAGTTTCAGAGAGTTAGCAGAAACCGTGTTTGATTTAGAGTTCCAACTACATGTATCCATAAGGCGAAAACAGACTGAAACCTAAAAATTAAAACTGTTACTGCCAACGAACGGTTTAACCTAGAAGAACGAAATTTGGTGAGCCAAGTGGGATTGGGGTACTGATCATTACCTGAAATTATCATCAAGATTGGGTGAAAAAATGTGTGCTGAGATTTCAGGAGACTCGTAGTTTTTTGGAAGCTTGGCAACCCCTTTCCATGAAAGTGATTTGCGCCAGTCTCTGCTTAGGGCTACATCAATAGGAAACAATCCATAGAGATAGAACTTGGAACTACTTTATTGTGTCAATTTTCAAAGAGCTAGCACAAACCGTGTTGGATTTAGAGTTCCAACTACATGTATCCATATAGGGGAAAACAGAGTGAAACCTGAAAATTAAAACTGTTACTGCCAACGAACGGTTTAACCTAGAAGAACGAAATTTTTTGAGCCAAGTGGGATTGGGGTACTGAACATTACCTGAAAGTGTCATCAAGATTGGGTGAAAAAATTTGTGCTGAGATTTCAGGAAACTCGTAATTTTTTGGAAGATTGGCAACCCCTTTCCATGAAAGTGATTTGTGCCAGTCTCTGCTTAGGGCTACATCAATAGGAAACAAACCATAGAGATAGAACTTGGAACTTGGAAGCTTGGCAACCCCTTTCCATAAAAGTGATTTGCGCCAGTCTCTGCTTAGGGCTACATCAATAGGAAACAAACCATAGTGATAGAACTTGGAACTACTTTATTGTGTCAATTTTCAAAGAGGTAGCACAAACCGTGTTGGATTTAGAGTTCCAACTACATGTATCCATATAGGCGAAAACAGAGTGAAACCTAAAAATTAAAACTGTTACTGCCAACGAACGGTTTAACCTAGAAGAACGAAATTTTTTGAGCCAAGTGGGATTGGGGTACTGAACATTACCTGAAAGTGTCATCAAGATTGGGTGAAAAAATGTGTGCTGAGATTTCAGGAAACTCGTAATTTTTTGGAAGATTGGCAACCCCTTTCCATGAAAGTGATTTGCGCCAGTCTCTGCTTAGGGCTACATCAATAGGAAACAAACCATAGAGATAGAACTTGGAACTACTTTATTGTGTCAAGTTTCAAAGAGCTAGCTCAAACCGTCTTTGATTTAGAGTTCCAACTACATGTATCCATATAGGAGAAAACAGAGTGAAACCTAAAAATTAAAACTGTTACTGCCAACGAACAGTTTAACCAAGAAGAACGAAATTTGGTGAGCCCAGTGGGATTGGGGTACAGATCATTACCTGAAAGTGTAATGAAGATTGGGTGAAAAAATATGTGCTGAGATTTCAGGAAACTCGTAGTTTTTTGGAAGCTTGGCAACCCCTTTCCATGAAAGTGATTTGCGCCAGTCTCTGCTTTGGACTACATCAATAGGAAACAAAACATAGAGATAGAACTTGGAACTACGTTATTGTGTCAAGTTTCAAAGAGCTAGCACAAACCGTCTTTGATTTCGAGTTCCAACTACATGTATCCATATAGGCGAAAACAGAGTGAAACCTAAAAATTAAAACTGTTACTGCCAACGAACGGTTTAACCTAGAAGAACGAAATTTGGTGAGCCAAGTGGGATTGGGGTACTGATCTTTACCTGAAATTGTCATCAAGATTGGGTGAAAAAATGTGTGGTGAGATTTCAGGAAACTCGTAGTTTTTTGGAAGCTTGGCAACCCCTTTAAATGAAAGTGATATGCACAGGTCTCTGCTTAGGGCTACATCAATAGGAAACAAACCATAGAGATAGAACTTGGAACTACTTTATTGTGTCAAGTTTCAAAGAGCTAGCACTAACCGTGTTGGATTTAGAGTTCCAACTACATGTATCCATATAGGCGAAAACAGAGTGAAACCTAAATATTAAAACTGTTACTGTCAACGAACGGTTTAACCTAGAAGAACGAAATTTTTTGAGCCAAGTGGGATTGGGGTACTGATCATTACCTGAAAGTGTCATGAAGATTGGGTGAAAAATGTTTGCTGAGATTTCAGAAAACTCGTAGTTTTTTGGAAGCTTGGCAACCCCTTTCCATGAAAGTGATTTGCGCCAGTCTCTGCTTAGGGCTACATCATTAGGAAACAAACCATAGAGATAGAACTTGGAACTACTTTATTGTGTCAAGTTTCAAAGAGCTAGCACAAACCGTGTTTGATTTAGAGTTCCAACTACATTTATCCATATAGGCGAAAACAGAGTGAAACCTAAAAATTAAAACTGTTACTGCCAACGAACGGTTTAACCTAGAAGAACGAAATTTGGAGAGCCAAGTGGGATTGGGGTACTGATCATTACCTGAAAGTGTAATGAAGATTTGGTGAAAAAATATGTGCTGAGATTTCAGGAAACTCGTAGTTTTTTGGAAGCTTGGCAACCCCTTTCCATAAAAGTGATTTGCGTCAGTCTCTGCTTAGGGCTACATCAATAGGAAACAAACCATAGAGATAGAACTTGGAACTACTTTATTGTGTCAAGTTTCAAAGAGCTAGCAAAAACCGTGTTTGATTTAGAGTTCTAACTACATGTATCCATATAGGAGAAAACAGAGTGAAACCTAAAAATTAAAACTGTTACTGCCAGCGAATGGTTTAACCTAGAAGAACGAAATTTGGTGAGCCAAGTTGGATTGGGGTACTGATCATTACCTGAAAGTGTCATCAAGATTGAGTGAAAAAATGTGTACTGAGATTTCAGGAAACTCGTAGTTTTTTGGAAGCTTGGCAACCCCTTTCCATGAAAGTGATTTGCGCCAGTCTCTGCTTAGGGCTATATCAATAGGAAACAATCCAAAGAGATAGAACTTGGATCTCCTTCATTGTGTCAAGTTTCAAAGAGCTAGCAAAAACCTTGTTGGATTTAGAGTTCCAACTACATGTATCCATATAGCAGAAAACAGAGTAAAACCTAAAAATTAAAACTGTTACTGCCAACGAACGTTTAAACCTAGAAGAACGAAATTTGGTGAGCCAAGTGGGATTGGGGTACTGATCATTACCTGCAAGTGTCATGAAGATTGGGTGAAAAATGTTTGCTGAGATTTCAGGAAACTCGTAGTTTTTGGAAGCTTGGCAACCCCTTTCCATGAAAGTGATTTGCGCCAGTCTCTGCTTAGGGCTACATCAATAGGAAACAAACCATAGAGATAGAACTTGGAACTACGTTATTGTGTCAAGTTTCAAAGAGCTAGCAAAAACCTTGTTGGATTTAGAGTTCCAACTACATGTATCCATATAGCAGAAAACAGAGTAAAACCTAAAAATTAAAACTGTTACTGCCAACGAACGGTTTAACCTAGAAGAACGAAATTTGGTGAGACAAGTGGGATTGGGGTTCTGATCATTACCTGAAAGTGTCATGAAAATTGGGTGAAAAAATTTGTGCTGAGATTCCAGGAAACTCGTAGTTTTTTGGAAGTTTGGCAACCCCTTTCCATGAAAGTGATTTGCGCCAGTCTCTGCTTAGGGCTACATCAATAGGAAACAAACCATAGAGATAGAACTTGGAACTTCTTTATTGTGTCAAGTTTCAAAGAGCTAGCACAAACTGTCTTTGATTTAGAGTTCCAACTACATGTATCCATATAGGCGAAAACAGAGTGAAACCTAAAAATTGAAACTATTACTGGCAACGAACGGTTTAACCTAGAAGAACGAAATTTAGTGAGCCAAGTGGGATTGGGGTCCTGATCATTACCTGAAATTGTCATCAAGATTGGGTGTAAAAATGTGTGCTGAGATTTCAGGAAACTCGTAGTTTTTTGGAAGCTTGGCAACCCCTTTCCATGAAAGTGATTTGCGCCAGTCTCTGCTTAGGGCTACATCAATAGGAAACAAACCATAGAGACAGAACTTGGAACTACTTTATTGTGTCAAGTTTCAAAGAGCTAGCACAAACCGTGTTTGATTTAGAGTTCCAAATACAGGTATCCGTATAGGCGAAAACAGAGTGAAAACTAAAATTAAAACTGTTACTGCCAACGAACGGTTTAACCTAGAAGAACGAAATTTGGTGAGCCAAGTGGGATTGGGGTACTGATCATTACCTGAAAGTGTCATCAAAATTGGGTGAAAAAATGTGTGCTGAGATTTCAAGAAACAGGTAGTTTTTTGGAAGTTTGGCAACCCCTTTCCATGAAAGTGATTTGCGCCAGTCTCTGCTTAGGGCTACATCAATAGGAAACAAACCATAGAGATAGAACTTGGAACTACTTTATTGTGTCATGTTTCAAAGAGCTAGCACAAACCGTGTTTGATTGAGAGTTCCAACTACATGTATCCATACAGGCGAAAACAGAGTGAAACCTAAAAATTAAAACTGTTACTGCCAACGAACGGTTTAAGCAAGAAGAACGAAATTTGGTGAGCCAACTGGGATTGGAGTTCTGATCATTACCTGAAAGTGCATTAAAATTGGGTGAAAAAATGTGTGCTGAGATTTCAGGAAACTCGTATTTTTTTGGAATCTTGGCAACCCCTTTCCATGAAAGTGATTTGCGGCAGTCTGCTTAGGGCTACATCAATAGGAAACAAACCATAGAGATAGAACTTGGAACTACTTTATTGTGTCAAGTTTCAAAGAGCTAGACAAACCGTGTTTGATTTAGAGTTCCAACTACATGTATCCATATAGGCGAAAACAGAGTGAAACCTAAAAATTGAAACTGTTACTGCCAACGAACGGTTTAACCTAGAAGAACGAAATTTGGTGAGCCAAGTGGGATTGGGGTCCTGATCATTACCTGAAATTGTCATCAAGATTGGGTGTAAAAATGTGTACTGAGATTTCAGGAAACTCGTAGATTTTTGGAAGCTTGGCAACCCCTTTCCATGAAAGTGATATGCGCAGGTCTCTGCTTAGGGCTACATCAATAGAAAACAAACCATAGAGATCGAAATTGCAACTACTTTATTGTGTCAAGTTTCAAAGAGCTAGCACAAACGGTGTTGGATTTAGAGTTCCAACTACAAGTATCCATATAGGCGAAAACAGAGTGAAACCTAAAAATTGAAACTGTTACTGCCAACGAACGGTTTAACCTAGAAGAACGAAATTTGGTGAGCCAAGTGGGATTGCGGTACTGATCATTACCTGATAGTGTCATCAAGATTGGGTGAAAAAATGTGTGCTGTGATTTCAGGAAACTCGTAGTTTTTTGGAAGATTGGCAACCCCTTTCCATGAAAGTGATTTGCGCCAGTCTCTGCTTAGGGCTACATCAATAGGAAACAAACCATAGAGATAGAACTTGGAACTACTTTATTGTGTCAAGTTTCAAAGAGCTAGCAAAAACCGTGTTTGTTTTAGAGTTCCAACTACATGTATCCATATAGGAGAAAACAGAGTGAAACCTAAAAATTAAAACTGTTACTGCCAGCGAACGGTTTAACCTAGAAGAACGAAATTTGGTGAGCCAAGTTGGATTGGGGTACTGATCATTACCTGAAAGTGTCATCAAGATTGGGTGAAAAAATGTGTACTGAGATTTCAGGAAACTCGTAGTTTTTTGGAAGCTTGGCAACCCCTTTCCATGAAAGTGATTTGCGCCAGTCTCTGCTTAGGGCTATATCAATAGGAAACAATCCAAAGAGTTAGAACTTGGATCTCCTTCATTGTGTCAAGTTTCAAAGAGCTAGCAAAAACCGTGTTTGATTTAGAGTTCCAACTACATGTATCCATATAGGAGAAAACAGAGTGAAACCTAAAAATTAAAACTGTTACTGCCAACGAATGTTTTAACCTAGAAGAACGAAATTTGGTGAGCCAAGTGGGATTGGGGTACTGATCATTACCTGAAAGTGTCATGAAGATTGGGTGAAAAATGTTTGCTGAGATTTCAGGAAACTCGTAGTTTTTGGAAGCTTGGCAACCCCTTTCCATGAAAGTGATTTGCGCCAGTCTCTGCTTAGGGCTACATCAATAGGAAACAAACCATAGAGACAGAACTTGGAACTACTTTATTGTGTCAACTTTCAAAGAGCTAGCACAAACCGTGTTTGATTTAGAGTTCCAACTACATGTATCCATATAGGGGAAAACAGAGTGAAACCGAAAAATTAAAACTGTTACTTCCAATGAACAGTTAAACCTAGAAGAACGAAATTTGGTGAGCCAAGTGGGATTGGGGTACTCATCATTACCTGAAAGTGTCATCCAGATTGGGTGAAAAAATGTGTGCTGAGATTTCAGGAAACTCGTATTTCTTTGAAGCTTGGCAACCCCTTTTCATAAAAGTGAAATGCGCCAGTCTCTGCTTAGGGCTACATCAATAGGAAACAAACCATAGAGATAGAACTTGGAACTACTTTATTGTGTCAAGTTTCAAAGAGCTAGCTCAAACCGTCTTTGATTTAGAGTTCCAACTACATGTATCCATATAGGAGAAAACAGAGTGAAACCTAAAGATTAAAACTGTTACTGCCAACGAACGGTTTAACCTAGAAGAACGAAATTTGGTGAGCCCAGTGGGATTGGGGTACTGATCATTACCTGAAAGTGTAATGAAGATTGGGTGAAAAAATATGTGCTGAGATTTCAGGAAACTCGTAGTTTTTTGGAAGCTTGGCAACCCCTTTCCATAAAAGTGATTTGCGCCAGTCTCTGCTTAGGGCTACATCAATAGGAAACAAACCATAGAGATAGAACTTGGAACTACTTTATTGTGTCAATTTTCAAAGAGCTAGCACAAACCGTGTTGGTATTAGAGTTCCAACTACATGTATCCATATAGGCGAAAACAGAGTGAAACCTAAAAATTAAAACTGTTACTGCCAACGAACGGTTTAACCTAGAAGAACGAAATTTGGTGAGCCAAGTGGGATTGGGGTACTGATCATTACCTGAAAGTGTAATGAAGATTGGGTGAAAAAATATGTGCTGAGATTTCAGGAAACTCGTAGATTTTTGGAAGATTGGCAACCCCTTTCCATAAAAGTGATTTGCGCCAGTCTCTGCTTAGGGCTACATCAATAGGAAACAAACCGTAGAGATAGAACTTGGAACTACTTTATTGTGTCAATTTTCAAAGAGCTAGCACAAACCTTGTTGGATTTAGAGTTCCAACTACATGTATCCATATAGGGGAAAACAGAGTGAAACCTAAAAATTAAAACTGTTACTGCAAATGAACGGTTTAACCTAGAAGAACGAAATTTTTTGAGCCAAGTGGGATTGGGGTACTGATCATTACCAGAAATTTTCATCAAGATTGGGTGAAAAAATGTGTGCTGAGATTTCAGGAAACTCGTAGTTTTTTGGAAGCTTGGCAACCCCTTTCCATGAAAGTGATTTGCGCCAGTCTCTGCTTAGGGCTACATCAATAGGAAACAAACCATAGAGATACAACTTGGAACTACTTTATTGTGTCAAGTTTCAAAGAGCTAGCCCAAACCGTGTTTGATTTAGTGTTCCAAATACAGGTATCCATATAGGCGAAAACAGAGTGAAAACTAAAATTAAAACTGTTACTGCCAACGAACGGTTTAACCTAGAAAAACGAAATTTGGTGAGCCAAGTGGGATTGGGGTACTGATCATTACCTGAAAGTGTCATCAAAATTGGGTGAAAAAATGTGTGGTGAGATTTCAGGAAACAGGTAGTTTTTTGGAAGTTTGGCAACCCCTTTCCTTGAAAGTGATTTGCGCCAGTCTCTGCTTAGGGCTACATCAATAGGAAACAAACCATAGAGATAGAACTTGGAACTACTTTATTGTGTCATGTTTCAAAGAGCTAGCACAAACCGTGTTTGATTGAGAGTTCCAACTACATGTATCCATACAGGCGAAAACAGAGTGAAACCTAAAAATTAAAACTGTTACTGCCAACGAACGGTTTAACCTAGAAGAACGAAATTTGGTGAGCCAAGTGGTTTTGCGGTACTGATCATTACCTGATAGTGTCATCAAGATTGGGTGAAAAAATGTGTGCTGAGATTTCAGGAAACTCGTAGTTTTTTGGAAGCTTGGCAACCCCTTTCCATGAAAGTGATTTGCGCCAGTCTCTGCTTAGGGCTATATCAATAGGAAACAATCCAAAGAGATAGAACTTGGATCTCCTTCATTGTGTCAAGTTTCAAAGAGCTAGCAAAAACCATGTTTGATTTAGATTCCAACTACATGTATCCATATAGGAGAAAACAGAGTGAAACCTAAAAATTAAAACTGTTACTGCCAACGAATGTTTTAACATAGAAGAACGAAATTTGGTGAGCCAAGTGGGATTGGGCTACTGATCATTACCTGAAAGTGTCATGAAGATTGGGTGAAAAATGTTTGCTGAGATTTCAGGAAACTCGTAGTTTTTGGAAGCTTGGCAACCCCTTTCCATGAAAGTGATTTGCGCCAGTCTCTGCTTAGGGCTACATCAATAGGAAACAAACCATAGAGATAGAACTTGGAACTACTTTATTGTGTCAATTTTCAAAGAGCTAGTAAAAACCGTGTTGGATTTAGAGTTCCAACTACATGTATCCATATAGGGGAAACAGAGTGAAACCGAAAAATTAAAACTGTTACTTCCAATGAACGGTTAAACCTAGAAGAACGAAATTTGGTGAGCCAAGTGGGATTGGGGTACTCATCATTACCTGAAAGTGTCATCCAGATTGGGTGAAAAAATGTGTGCTGAGATTTAAGGAAACTCGTATTTCTTTGAAGCTTGGCAACCCCTTTCCATAAAAGTGATTTGCGCCAGTCTCTGCTTAGGGCTACATCAATAGGAAACAAACCATAGAGATAGAACTTGGAACTACTTTATTGTGTCAAGTTTCAAAGAGCTAGCTCAAACCGTCTTTGATTTAGAGTTCCAACTACATGTATCCATATAGGAGAAAACAGAGTGAAACCTAAAGATTAAAACTGTTACTGCCAACGAACGGTTTAACCTAGAAGAACGAAATTTGGTGAGCCCAGTGGGATTGGGGTACTGATCATTACCTGAAAGTGTAATGAAGATTGGGTGAAAAAATATGTGCTGAGATTTCAGGAAACTCGTAGATTTTTGGAAGATTGGCAACCCCTTTCCATAAAAGTGATTTGCGCCAGTCTCTGCTTAGGGCTACATCAATAGGAAACAAACCGTAGAGATAGAACTTGGAACTACTTTATTGTGTCAATTTTCAAAGAGCTAGCACAAACCTTGTTGGATTTAGAGTTCCAACTACATGTATCCATATAGGGGAAAACAGAGTGAAACCCAAAAATTAAAACTGTTACTGCCAGCGAACGGTTTAACCTAGAAGAACGAAATTTGGTGAGCCAAGTTGGATTGGGGTACTGATCATTACCTGAAAGTGTCATCCAGATTGGGTGAAAAAATGTGTACTGAGATTTCAGGAAACTCGTAGTTTTTTGGAAGCTTGGCAACCCCTTTTTATGAAAGTGATTTGCGCCAGTCTCTGCTTAGGGTTACATCAATAGGAAACAAACCGTAAAGATAGAACTTGGTACTACTTTATTGTGTCAATTTTCAAAGAGCTAGCACAAACCTTGTTGGATTTAGAGTTCCAACTACATGTATCCATATAGGGGAAAACAGAGTGAAACCTAAAAATTAAAACTGTTACTGCCAATGAACGGTTTAACCTAGATGAACGAAATTTTTTGAGCCAAGTGGGATTGGGGTACTGAACATTACCTGAAAGTGTCATCAAGATTGGGTGAAAAAATTTGTGCTGAGATTTCAGGAAACTCGTAGTTTTTTGGAAGATTGGCAACCCCTTTCCATGAAAGTGATTTGCGCCAGTCTCTCCTTAGGGCTACATCAATAGGAAACAAACCATAGAGATAGAACTTGGAACTACTTTATTGTGTCAAGTTTCAAAGAGCTAGCTCAAACCGTCTTTGATTTAGAGTTCCAACTACATGTATCCATATAGGAGAAAACAGAGTGAAACCTAAAAATTAAAACTGTTACTGCCAACGAACGGTTTAACCTAGAAGAACGAAATTTGGTGAGCCCAGTGGGATTGGGGTACTGATCATTACCTGAAAGTGTAATGAAGATTGGGTGAAAAAATATGTGCTGAGATTTCAGGAAACTCGTAGTTTTTTGGAAGCTTGGCAACCCCTGTCCATAAAAGTGATTTGCGCCAGTCTCTGCTTAGGGCTACATCAATAGGAAACAAACCATAGAGATAGAACTTGGAACTACTTTATTGTGTTAATTTTCAAAGAGCTAGCACAAACCGTGTTGGATTTAGAGTTCCAACTACATTTATCCATATAGGAGAAAACAGAGTGAAACCTAAAAATTAAAACTGTTACTGCCAACGAACGGTTTAACCTAGAAGAACGAAATTTGGTGAGCCAAGTGGGATTGGGGTACTGTTCTTTACCTGATAGTCTCATCAAGATTGGGTGAAAAAATGTGTGCTGTGATATCAGGAAACTCGTATTTTTTTGGAAGATTGGCAACCCCTTTCCATGAAAGTGATTTGCGCCAGTCTCTGCTTAGGGCTACATCAATAGGAAACAAACCATAGAGATAGAACTTGGAACTACTTTATTGTGTCAAGTTTCAAAGAGCTAGCTCAAACCGTCTTTGATTTAGAGTTCCAACTACATGTATCCATATAGGAGAAAACAGTGTGAAACCTAAAAATTAAAACTGTTACTGCCAACGAACGGTTTAACCTAGAAGAACGAAATTTGGTGAGCCAAGTGGGATTGGGGTACTGATCATTACCTGAAAGTGTCATCAAGATTGGGTGAAAAAATGTGTGCTGAGATTTCAGGAAACTCGTAGTTTTTTGGAAGCTTGGCAACTCCATTCCATGTAAGTGATTGCGCCAGTCTCTGCTTAGGGCTACATCAATAGAAACAAACCATAGAGATAGAACTTGGAACTACTTTATTGTGTCAAGTTTCAGAGAGTTAGCACAAACCGTGTTTGATTTAGAGTTCCAACTACATGTATCCATAAGGCGAAAACAGAGAGAAACCTAAAAATTAAAACTGTTACTGCCAACGAACGGTTTAACCTAGAAGAACGAAATTTGGTGAGCCAAGTGGGATTGGGGTACTGATCATTACCTGAAAGTGTCATGAATATTGGGTGAAAAAATGTGTGCTGAGATTTCAGGAAACTCGTATTTTTTTGGAAGCTTGGAAACCCCTTTCCATGAAAGTGATTTGCGCCAGTCTCTGCTTAGGGTTACATCATTAGGAAACAAACCATAGCGATAGAACTTGGAACTACTTTATTGTGTCAAGTTTCAAAGAGCTAGCACAAACCGTGTTTGATTTAGAGTTCCAACTACATGTATCCATATAGGCGAAAACAGAGTGAAACCTAAAAATTAAAACTGTTACTGCCAACGAACGGTTTAACCTAGAAGAACGAAATTTGGTGAGCCAAGTGGGATTGGGGTACTGATCATTAAATGAAAGTGTAATGAAGATTGGGTGAAAAAATATGTGCTGAGATTTCAGGAAACTCTTAGATTTTTGGAAGCTTGGCAACCCCTTTCCATAAAAGTGATTTGCGCCAGTCTCTGCTTAGGGCTACATCAATAGGAAACAAACCGTAGAGATAGAACTTGGAACTACTTTATTGTGTCAATTTTCAAAGAGCTAGCACAAACCGTGTTGGATTTAGAGTTCCAACTACATGTATCCATATAGGCGAAAACAGAGTGAAACCTAAAAATTAAAACTGTTACTGCCAACGAACGGTTTAACCTAGAAGAACGAAATTTGGTGAGCCAAGTGGGATTGGGGTACTGATCATTACCTGAAAGTGTCATCAAGATTGGGTGAAAAAATGTGTGCTGAGATTTCAGGAAACTCGTAGTTTTTTGGAAGCTTGGCAACTCCTTTCCATGTAAGTGATTGCGCCAGTCTCTGCTTAGGGCTACATCAATAGGAAACAAACCATAGAGATAGAACTTGGAACTACTTTATTGTGTCAAGTTTCAGAGAGTTAGCACAAACCGTGTTTGATTTAGAGTTCCAACTACATGTATCCATAAGGCAAAAACAGAGAGAAAACTAAAAATTAAAACTGTTACTGCCAACGAACGGTTTAACCTAGAAGAACGAAATTTGGTGAGCCAAGTGGGATTGGGGTACTGATCATTACCTGAAAGTGTCATGAATATTGGTTGAAAAAATGTGTGCTGAGATTTCAGGAAACTCATATTTTTTTGGAAGCCTGGAAACCCCTTTCCATGAAAATGATTTGCGCCAGTCTCTGCTTAGGGTTACATCATTAGGAAACAAACCATAGCGATAGAACTTGGAACTACTTTATTGTGTCAATTTTCAAAGAGCTAGCACAAACCGTGTTGGATTTAGAGTTCCAACTACATGTATCCATATAGGCGAAAACAGAGTGAAACCTAAAAATTAAAACTGTTACTGCCAACGAACGGTTTAACCTAGAAGAACGAAATTTGGTGAGCCAAGTGGGATTGGGGTACTGATCATTACCTGAAAGTGTAATGAAGATTGGGTGAAAAAATATGTGCTGAGATTTCAGGAAACTCGTAGTTTTTTGGAAGCTTGGCAACCCCTTTCCATAAAAGTGATTTGCGCCAGTCTCTGCTTAGGGCTACATCAATAGGAAACAAACCGTAGAGATAGAACTTGGAACTACTTTATTGTGTCAATTTTCAAAGAGCTAGCACAAACCGTGTTGGATTTAGACTTCCAACTACATGTATCCATATAGGCGAAAACAGAGTGAAACCTAAAAATTAAAACTGTTACTGCCAACGAACGGTTTAACCTAGAAGAACGAAATTTGGTGAGCCAAGTGGGATTGGGGTACTGATCATTACCTGAAAGTGTAATGAAGATTGGGTGATAAAATATGTGCTGAGATTTCAGGAAACTCGTAGTTTTTTGGAAGCTTGGCAACCCCTTTCCATAAAAGTGATTTGCGCCAGTCTCTGCTTAGGGCTACATCAATAGGAAACAAACCGTAGAGAGAGAACTTGGAACTACTTTATTGTGTCAATTTTCAAAGAGCTAGCACAAACCGTGTTGGATTTAGACTTCCAACTACATGTATCCATATAGGCGAAAACAGAGTGAAACCTAAAAATTAAAACTGTTACTGCCAACGAACGGTTTAACCTAGAAGAACGAAATTTGGTGAGCCAAGTTGGATTGGGGTACTGATCATTACCTGAAAGTGTCAACAAGATTGGGTGAAAAAATGTGTGCTGAGATTTCAGGAAACTCGTAGTTTTTTGGAAGCTTGGCAACCCCTTTCCATGAAAGTGATTTGCGCCAGTCTCTGCTTAGGGCTATATCAATAGGAAACAATCCAAAGAGATAGAACTTGGATCTCCTTCATTGTGTCAAGTTTCAAAGAGCTAGCAAAAACCTTGTTTGATTTAGAGTTCCAACTACATGTATCCATATAGGAGAAAACAGAGTGAAACCTAAAAATTAAAACTGTTACTGCCAACGAACGTTTTAACCTAGAAGAACGAAATTTGGTGAGCCAAGTGGGATTGGGGTACTGATCATTACCTGAAAGTGTCATGAAGATTGGGTGAAAAATGTTTGCTGAGATTTCAGGAAACTCGTAGTTTTTGGAAGCTTGGCAACCCCTTTCCATGAAAGTGTTTTGCGCCAGTCTCTGCTTAGGGCTACATCAATAGGAAACAAACCATAGAGATAGAACTTGGAACTACTTTATTGTGTCAACTTTCAAAGAGCTAGCACAAACCGTGTTGGATTTAGAGTTCCAACTACATGTATCCATATAGGGGAAAACAGAGTGAAACCGAAAAATTAAAACTGTTACTTCCAATGAACGGTTAAACCTAGAAGAACGAAATTTGGTGAGCCAAGTGGGATTGGGGTACTCATCATTACCTGAAAGTGTCATCCAGATTGGGTGAAAAAATGTGTGCTGAGATTTCAGGAAACTCGTAGTTTTTTGGAAGCTTGGCAACCCCTCTCCATGAAAGTGATTTGCGCCAGTCTCTGCTTAGGGCTACATCAATAGGAAACAAACCATAGAGATAGAACTTGGAACTACTTTATTGTGTCAACTTTCAAAAACCTAGCTCAAACCGTGTTTGATTTAGAGTTCCAACTACATGTATCCATATAGGAGAAAACAGTGTGAAACCTAAAAATTAAAACTGTTACTGCCAACGAACGGTTTAACCTAGAAGAACGAAATTTGGTGAGCCAAGTGGGATTGGGGTCCTGATCATTACCTGAAATTGTCATCAAGAATGGGTGTAAAAATATGTGCTGAGATTTCAGGAAACTCGTAGTTTTTTGGAAGCTTGGCAACCCCTTTCCATGAAAGTGATATGCGCAGGTCTCTGCTTAGGGCTACATCAATAGAAAACAAACCATAGAGATAGAAATTGAAACTACTTTATTGTGTCAAGTTTCAAAGAGCTAGCACAAACGGTGTTGGATTTAGAGTTCCAACTACATGTATCCATATAGGCGAAAACAGAGTGAAACCTAAAAATTAAAACTGTTACTGCCAACGAACGGTTTAAACTAGAAGAACGAATTTTGGTGAGCCAAGTGGGATTGGGGTACTGATCATTACCTGAAACTGTGATCCAGATTGGGTGAAAAAATGTGTGCTGAGATTTCAGGAAACTCGTAGTTTTTTGGAAGCTTGGCAACCACTTTCAATGAAACTGATTTGCTCCAGTCTCTGCTTAGGGCTACATCAATAGGAAACAAACCATAGAGATAGAACTTGGAACTACTTTATTGTGTCAAGTTTCAAAGAGCTAGCACAAACCGTCTTTGATTTAGAGTTCCAACTACATGTATCCATATAGGCGAAAACAGAGTGAAACCTAAAAATTAAAACTGTTACTGCCAACGAACGGTTTAACCTAGAAGAACGAAATTTGGTGAGCCCCTTGGGATTGGGGTACTGATCATTACCTGAAATTTTCATCAAGATTGGGTGAAAAAATGTGTGCTGAGATTTCAGGAAACTCGTAGTTTTTTGGAAGCTTGGCAACCCTTTCCATGAAAGTGATTTGCGCCAGTCTGCTTAGGGCTACATCAATAAGAAACAAACCATAGAGATAGAACTTGGAAATACTTTATTGTGTCAAGTTTCAAAGAGCTAGCACAAACCGTGTTTGATTTAGAGTTCCAACTACATGTATCCATATAGGCGAAAACACAGTGAAACCTAAAAATTTAAACTGTTACTGCCAACGAACGGTTTAACCTAGAAGAACGAAATTTGGTGAGCCCAGTGGGATTGGGGTACTGATCATTACCTGAAATTTTCATCAAGATTGGGTGAAATAATGTGTACTGAGATTTCAGGAAACTCGTAGTTTTTTGGAAGCTTGGAAACCCCTTTCCATGAAAGTGATTTGTGCAAGTCTCTCCTTAGGGCTATATCAATAGGAAACAAACCAAGGAGATAGAACTTGGATCTACTTCATTGTGTCAAGTTTCAAAGAGCTAGCACAAACCGTGTTTGATTTAGAGTTCCAACTACATGTAACCATATAGGCGAAAACAGAGTGAAACCTAAAAATTAAAACTGTTACTGCCAACGAACGGTTTAACCTAGAAGAACGAAATTTGGTGAGCCAAGTGGGATTGGGGTCCTGATCATTACCTGAAATTGTCATCAAGTTTGGGTGTAAAAATGTGTGCTGAGATTTCAGGAAACTCGTAGTTTTTTGGAAGCTTGGCAACCCCTTTCCATGAAAGTGATATGCGCAGGTCTCTGCTTAGGGCTACATCAATAGAAAACAAACCATAGAGATAGAAATTGAAACTACTTTATTGTGTCAAGTTTCAAAGAGCTAGCACAAACGGTGTTGGATTTAGAGTTCCAACTACATGTATCCATATAGGCGAAAACAGAGTGAAACCTAAAAATTAAAACTGTTACTGCCAACGAACGGTTTAAACTAGAAGAACGAAATTTGGTGAGCCAAGTGGGATTGGGGTACTGATCATTACCTGAAAGTGTGATCCAGATTGGGTGAAAAAATGTGTGCTGAGATTTCAGGAAACTCGTAGTTTTTTGGAAGCTTGGCAACCACTTTCAATGAAACTGATTTGCTCCAGTCTCTGCTTAGGGCTACATCAATAGGAAACAAACCATAGAGATAGAACTTGGAACTAATTTATTGTGTCAAGTTTCAAAGAGCTAGCACAAACCGTGTTTGATTTAGAGTTCCAAATACAGGTATCCATATAGGCGAAAACAGAGTGAAAACTAAAATTAAAACTGTTACTGCCAACGATCGGTTTAACCTAGAAGAACGAAATTTGGTGAGCCAAGTGGGATTGGGGTAGTGATCATTACCTGAAAGTGTCATCAAGATTGGGTGAAAAAATGTGTGGTGAGATTTCAGGAAACAGGTAGTTTTTTGGAAGCTTGGAAAACCCTCTCCATGAAAGTGATTTGCGCCAGTCTCTGCTTAGGGCTACATCAACAGGAAACAAACCATAGAGATAGAACTTGGAACTCCTTTATTGTGTCAAGTTTCAAAGAGCTAGCACAAACCGTGTTTGATTTAGAGTTCCAACTACATGTATCCATATAGGCGAAAACAGAGTGAAACCTAAAAATTAAAACTGTTACTGCCAACGAACGGTTTAACATAGAAGAACGAAATTTGGTGAGCCAAGTGGGATTGGGGTACTGATCATTACCTGAAATTTTCATCAAGTTTGGGTGAAAAAATGTGTGGTGAGATTTCAGGAAACTCGTAGTTTTTTGGAAGCTTGGCAACCCCTTTCCATGAAAGTGATTTGCGCAAGTCTCTCCTTAGGGCTATATCAATAGGAAACAAACCAAGGAGATAGAACTTGGGTCTACTTCATTGTGTCAAGTTTCAAAGAGCTAGCACAAACCGTGTTTGATTTAGAGTTCCAACTACATGTATCCATATAGGCGAAAACAGAGTGAAACATAAAAATTGAAACTGTTACTGCCAACGAACGGTTTAACCTTGAAGAACGAAATTTGGTGAGCCAAGTGGGATTGGGGTCCTGATCATTACCTGAAATTGTCATCAAGATTGGGTGTAAAAATGTGTACTGAGATTTCAGGAAACTCGTAGATTTTTGGAAGCTTGGCAACCCCTTTCCATGAAAGTGATATGCGCAGGTCTCTGCTTAGGGCTACATCAATAGAAAACAAACCATAGAGATAGAAATTGCAACTACTTTATTGTGTCAAGTTTCAAAGAGCTAGCACAAACGGTGTTGGATTTAGAGTTCCAACTACATGTATCCATATAGGCGAAAACAGAGTGAAACCTAAAAATTAAAACTGTTACTGCCAACGAACGGTTTAACCTAGAAGAACGAAATTTGGTGAGCCAAGTGGGATTGCGGTACTGATCATTACCTGATAGTGTCATCAAGATTGGGTGAAAAAATGTGTGCTGTGATTTCAGGAAACTCGTATTTTTTTGGAAGATTGGCAACCCCTTTCCATGAAAGTGATTTGCGCCAGTCTCTGCTTAGGGCTACATCAATAGGAAACAAACCATAGAGATAGAACTTGGAACTACTTTATTGTGTCAAGTTTCAAAGAGCTAGCAAAAACCGTGTTTGATTTAGAGTTCCAACTACATGTATCCATATAGGAGAAAACAGAGTGAAACCTAAAAATTAAAACTGTTACTGCCAGCGAACGGTTTAACCTAGAAGAACGAAATTTGGTGAGCCAAGTTGGATTGGGGTACTGATCATTACCTGAAAGTGTCATCAAGATTGGGTGAAAAAATGTGTACTGAGATTTCAGGAAACTCGTAGTTTTTTGGAAGCTTGGCAACCCCTTTCCATGAAAGTGATTTGCGCCAGTCTCTGCTTAGGGCTATATCAATAGGAAACAATCCAAAGAGATAGAACTTGGATCTCCTTCATTGTGTCAAGTTTCAAAGAGCTAGCAAAAACCGTGTTTGATTTAGAGTTCCAACTACATGTATCCATATAGGAGAAAACAGAGTGAAACCTAAAAATTAAAACTGTTACTGCCAACGAATGTTTTAACCTAGAAGAACGAAATTTGGTGAGCCAAGTGGGATTGGGGTACTGATCATTACCTGAAAGTGTCATGAAGATTGGGTGAAAAATGTTTGCTGAGATTTCAGGAAACTCGTAGTTTTTGGAAGCTTGGCATCCCCTTTCCATGAAAGTGATTTGCGCCAGTCTCTGCTTAGGGCTACATCAATAGGAAACAAACCATAGAGATAGAACTTGGAACTACTTTATTGTGTCAACTTTCAAAGAGCTAGCACAAACCGTGTTGGATTTAGAGTTCCAACTACATTTATCCATATAGGGGAAAACAGAGTGAAACCGAAAAATTAAAACTGTTACTTCCAATGAACGGTTAAACCTAGAAGAACGAAATTTGGTGAGCCAAGTGGGATTGGGGTACTCATCATTACCTGAAAGTGTCATCCAGATTGGGTGAAAAAATGTGTGCTGAGATTTCAGGAAACTCGTATTTATTTGAAGCTTGGCAACCCCTTTGCATAAAAGTGATTTGCGCCAGTCTCTGCTTAGGGCTACATCAATAGGAAACAAACCATAGAGATAGAACTTGGAACTACTTTATTGTGTCAAGTTTCAAAGAGCTAGCTCAAACCGTCTTTGATTTAGAGTTCCAACTGCATGTATCCATATAGGAGAAAACACAGTGAAACCTAAAAATTAAAACTGTTACTGCCAACGAACGGTTTAACCTAGAAGAACAAAATTTGTTGAGCCAAGTGGGATTGGGGTACTGATCATTACCTGAAAGTGTAATGAAGATTGGGTGAAAAAATATGTGCTGAGATTTCAGGAAACTCGTAGTTTTTTGGAAGATTGGCAACCCCTTTCCATGAAAGTGATTTGCGCCAGTCTCTCCTTAGGGCTACATCAATAGGAAACAAACCATAGAGATAGAACTTGGAACTACTTTATTGTGTCAAGTTTCAAAGAGCTAGCAAAAACCGTGTTTGATTTAGAGTTCCAACTACATGTATCCATATAGGCGAAAACAGAGTGAAACCTAAAAATTAAAACTGTTACTGCCAGCGAACGGTTTAACCTAGAAGAACGAAATTTGGTGAGCCAAGTGGGATTGGGGTACTGATCTTTACCTGATAGTCTCATCAAGATTGGGTGAAAATGTGTGCTGTGATTTCAGGAAACTCGTATTTTTTTGGAAGATTGGCAAACCCTTTCCATGAAAGTGATTTGCGCCAGTCTCTGCTTAGGGCTACATCAATAGGAAACAAACCATAGAGATAGAACTTGGAACTACTTTATTGTGTCAAGTTTCAAAGAGCTAGCACAAACGGTGTTGGATTTAGAGTTCCAACTACATGTATCCATATAGGCGAAAACAGAGTGAAACCTAAAAATTAAAACTGTTACTGCCAACGAATGGTTTAAACTAGAAGAACGAAATTTGGTGAGCCAAGTGGGATTGGGGTACTGATCATTACCTGAAAGTGTGATCCAGATTGGGTGAAAAAATGTGTGCTGAGATTTCAGGAAACTCGTAGTTTTTTGGAAGCTTGGCAACCACTTTCAATGAAACTGATTTGCTCCAGTCTCTGCTTAGGGCTACATCAATAGGAAACAAACCATAGAGATAGAACTTGGAACTACTTTATTGTGTCAAGTTTCAAAGAGCTAGCACAAACCGTCTTTGATTTAGAGTTCCAACTACATGTATCCATATAGGCGAAAACAGAGTGAAACCTAAAAATTAAAACTGTTACTGCCAACGAACGGTTTAACCTAGAAGAACGAAATTTGGTGAGCCCATTGGGATTGGGGTACTGATCATTACCTGAAATTTTCATCAAGATTGGGTGAAAAAATGTGTGCTGAGATTTCAGGAAACTCGTTGTTTTTTGGAAGCTTGGCAACCCTTTCCATGAAAGTGATTTGCGCCAGTCTGCTTAGGGCTACATCAATAAGAAACAAACCATAGAGATAGAACTTGGAAATACTTTATTGTGTCAAGTTTCAAAGAGCTAGCACAAACCGTGTTTGATTTAGAGTTCCAACTATATGTATCCATATTGGCGAAAACACAGTGAAACCTAAAAATTAAAACTGTTACTGCCAACGAACGGTTTAACGTAGAAGAACGAAATTTGGTGAGCCCATTGGGATTGGGGTACTGATCATTACCTGAAATTTTCATCAAGATTGGGTGAAAAAATGTGTGCTGAGATTTCAGGAAACTCGTAGTTTTTTGGAAGCTTGGCAACCCCTTTCCATGAAAGTGATTTGCGCCAGTCTCTGCTTAGGGCTACATCAATAGGAAACAAACCATAGAGATAGAACTTGGAACTAATTTATTGTGGCAAGTTTCAAAGAGCTAGCACAAACCGTGTTTGATTTAGAGTTACAAATACAGGTATCCATATAGGCGAAAACAGAGTGAAAACTAAAATTAAAACTGTTACTGCCAACGATCGGTTTAACCTAGAAGAACGAAATTTGGTGAGCCAAGTGGGATTGGGGTAGTGATCATTACCTGAAAGTGTCATCAATATTTGGTGAAAAAATGTGTGGTGAGATTTCAGGAAACAGGTAGTTTTTTGGAAGCTTGGCAACCCCTTTCCTTTAAAGTGATTTGCGCCAGTCTCTGCTTAGGGCTACATCAACAGGAAACAAACCATAGAGATAGAACTTGGAACTCCTTTATTGTGTCAAGTTTCAAAGAGCTAGCACAAACCGTGTTTGATTTAGAGTTCCAACTACATGTATCCATATAGGCGAAATCAGAGTGAAACTTAAAAATTAAAACTGTTACTGCCAACGAACGGTTTAACCTAGAAGAACGAAATTTGGTGAGCCAAGTGGGATTGGGGTAATGATCATTACCTGATAGTGTCATCAAGATTGGGTGAAAAAATGTGTGCTGTGATTTCAGGAAACTCATAGTTTTTTGGAAGCTTGGCAACGCCTTTCCATGAAAGTGATTTGAGCCACTTTCTGCTTAATGCTACATCAATAGGAAACAAACCATAGAGATAGAACTTGGAACTACTTTATTGTGTCAAGTTTCAAAGAGCTAGCACAAACCGTGTTTGATTTAGAGTTCCAACTACATGTATCCATATAGGTGAAAACAGAATGAAACCTAAAAATTAAAACTGTTATTGCCAACGAACGGTTTAACCTAGAAGAACGAAATTTGGTGAGCCAAGTGAGATTGGGGTACTGATCATTACCTGAAAGTGTCATGAAGATTGGGTGAAAAATGTTTGCTGAGATTTCAGGAAACTCCTAGTTTTTGGAAGCTTGGCAACCCCTTTCTATGAAAGTGATTGGCGCCAGTCTCTGCTTAGGGCTACATCAATAGGAAAAAACCATAGAGATAGAACTTGGAACTACTTTATTGTGTCAACTTTCAAAGAGCTAGCACAAACCGTGTTGGATTTAGAGTTCCAACTACATGTATCCATATAGGGGAAAACAGAGTGAAACCGAAAAATTAAAACTGTTACTTCCAATGAACGGTTAAACATAGAAGAACGAAATTTGGTGAGCCAAATGGGATTGGGGAACTCATCATTACCTGAAAGTGTCATCCAGATTGGGTGAAAAAATGTGTGCTGAGATTTCAGGAAACTCGTATTTTTTTTGAAGCTTGGCAACCCCTTTCCATGAAAGTGATTTGCTCCAGTCTCTGCTTAGGGCTACATCAATAGGAAACAAACCATAGAGATAGAACTTGGAACTACTTTATTGTGTCAAGTTTCAAAGAGCTAGCACAAACCGTCTTTGATTTAGAATTCCAAATACATGTAGCCATATACGAGAAAACAGAGTGAAACCTAGAAATTAAAAATGTTACTGCCAACAAAAGGTTTATCCTTGAAGAACTAAATTTGGAGCGCCAAGTGGTTTTGGGGTACTGATCATTACCTGAAAGTGTCATCAAGATTGGGTGAAAAAATATGCTCTGAGATTTCAGGAAACTCGTAGATTTTTGGAAGCTTGGCAACCCCTTTCCATGAAAGTGATTTGCGCCGGGCTCTGCTTAGGGCTACATCAATAGGAAACAAACCATAGAGATAGAACTTGGAACTACTTTATTGTGTCAACTTTCAAAGAGCTAGCACAAACCGTGTTGGATTTAGAGTTCCAACTACATTTATCCATATAGGGGAAAACAGAGTGAAAGCGAAAAATTAAAACTGTTACTTCCAATGAACGGTTAAACCTAGAAGAACGAAATTTGGTGAGCCAAGTGGGATTGGGGTACTCATCATTACCTGAAGGTGTCATCCAGATTGGGTGAAAAAATGTGTGCTGAGATTTCAGGAAACTCGTATTTATTTGAAGCTTGGCAACCCCTTTCCATAAAAGTGATTTGCGCCAGTCTCTGCTTAGGGCTACATCAATAGGAAACAAACCATAGAGATAGAACTTGGAACTACTTTATTGTGTCAAGTTTCAAAGAGCTAGCTCAAACCGTCTTTGATTTAGAGTTCCAACTGCATGTATCCATATAGGAGAAAACACAGTGAAACCTAAAAATTAAAACTGTTATTGCCAACGAACGGTTTAACCTAGAAGAACAAAATTTGGTGAGCCAAGTGGGATTGGGGTACTGATCATTACCTGAAAGTGTAATGAAGATTGGGTGAAAAAATATGTGCTGAGATTTCAGGAATCTCGTAGTTTTTTGGAAGATTGGCAACCCCTTTCCATGAAAGTGATTTGCGCCAGTCTCTCCTTAGGGCTACATCAATAGGAAACAAACCATAGAGATAGAACTTGGAACTACTTTATGGTGTCAAGTTTCAAAGAGCTAGCAAAAACCGTGTTTGATTTAGAGTTGCAACTACATGTATCCATACAGGAGAAAACAGAGTGAAACCTAAAAATTAAAACTGTTACTGCCAGCGAACGGTTTAACCTAGAAGAACGAAATTTGGTGAGCCAAGTGGGATAGGGGTACTGATCTTTACCTGATAGTCTCATCAAGATTGGGTGAAAATGTGTGCTGTGATTTCAGGAATCTCGTATTTTTTTGGAAGATTGGCAACCCCTTTCCATGAAAGTGATTTGCGCCAGTCTCTGCTTAGGGCTACATCAATAGGAAACAAACCATAGAGATAGAACTTGGAACTACTTTATTGTGTCAAGTTTCAAAGAGCTAGCACAAACGGTGTTGGATTTAGAGTTCCAACTACATGTATCCATATAGGCGAAAACAGAGTGAAACCTAAAAATTAAAACTGTTACTGCCAACAAACGGTTTAAACTAGAAGAACGAAATTTGGTGAGCCAAGTGGGATTGGGGTACTGATCATTACCTGAAAGTGTGATCCAGATTGGGTGAAAAAATGTGTGCTGAGATTTCAGGAAACTCGTAGTTTTTTGGAAGCTTGGCAACCACTTTCAATGAAACTGATTTGCTCCAGTCTCTGCTTAGGGCTACATCAATAGGAAACAAACCATAGAGATAGAACTTGGAACTACTTTATTGTGTCAAGTTTCAAAGAGCTAGCACAAACCGTCTTTGATTTAGAGTTCCAACTACATGTATCCATATAGGCGAAAACAGAGTGAAACCTAAAAATTAAAACTGTTACTGCCAACGAACGGTTTAACCTAGAAGAACGAAATTTGGTGAGCCCATTGGGATTGGGGTACTGATCATTACCTGAAATTTTCATCAAGATTGGGTGAAAAAATGTGTGCTGAGATTTCAGGAAACTCGTAGTTTTTTGGAAGCTTGGCAACCCTTTCCATGAAAGTGATTTGCGCCAGTCTGCTTAGGGCTACATCAATAAGAAACAAACCATAGAGATAGAACTTGGAAATACTTTATTGTGTCAAGTTTCAAAGAGCTAGCACAAACCGTGTTTGATTTAGAGTTCCAACTACATGTATCCATATAGGCGAAAACACAGTGAAACCTAAAAATTAAAACTGTTACTGCCAACGAACGGTTTAACGTAGAAGAACGAAATTTGGTGAGCCCATTTGGATTGGGGTACTGATTATTACCTGAAATTTTCATCAAGATTGGGTGAAAAAATGTGTGCTGAGATTTCAGGAAACTCGTAGTTTTTTGGAAGCTTGGCAACCCCTTTCCATGAAAGTGATTTGCGCCAGTCTCTGCTTAGGGCTACATCAATAGGAAACAAACCATAGAGATAGAACTTGGAACTAATTTATTGTGGCAAGTTTCAAAGAGCTAGCACAAACCGTGTTTGATTTAGAGTTACAAATACAGGTATCCATATAGGCGAAAACAGAGTGAAAACTAAAATTAAAACTGTTACTGCCAACGATCGGTTTAACCTAGAAGAACGAAATTTGGTGAGCCAAGTGGGATTGGGGTAGTGATCATTACCTGAAAGTGTCATCAATATTGGGTGAAAAAATGTGTGGTGAGATTTCAGGAAACAGGTAGTTTTTTGGAAGCTTGGCAACCCCTTTCCATGAAAGTGATTTGCGCCAGTCTCTGCTTAGGGCTACATCAACAGGAAACAAACCATAGAGATAGAACTTGGAACTCCTTTATTGTGTCAAGTTTCAAAGAGCTAGCACAAACCGTCTTTGATTTAGAGTTCCAACTACATGTATCCATATAGGCGAAATCAGAGTGAAACTTAAAAATTAAAACTGTTACTGCCAACGAACTGTTTAACCTAGAAGAACGAAATTTGGTGAGCCAAGTGGGATTGGGGTAATGATCATTACCTGATAGTGTCATCAAGATTGGGTGAAAAAATGTGTGCTGTGATTTCAGGAAACTCATAGTTTTTTGGAAGCTTGGCAACGCCTTTCCATGAAAGTGATTTGAGCCACTTTCTGCTTAATGCTACATCAATAGGAAACAAACCATAGAGATAGAACTTGGAACTACTTTATTGTGTCAAGTTTCAAAGAGCTAGCACAAACCGTGTTTGATTTAGAGTTCCAACTACATGTATCCATATAGGTGAAAACAGAATGAAACCTAAAAATTAAAACTGTTATTGCCAACGAACGGTTTAACCTAGAAGAACGAAATTTGGTGAGCCAAGTGAGATTGGGGTACTGATCATTACCTGAAAGTGTCATGAAGATTGGGTGAAAAATGTTTGCTGAGATTTCAGGAAACTCCTAGTTTTTGGAAGCTTGGCAACCCCTTTCCATGAAAGTGATTTGCGCCAGTCTCTGCTTAGGGCTACATCAATAGGAAAAAACCATAGAGATAGAACTTGGAACTACTTTATTGTGTCAACTTTCAAAGAGCTAGCACAAACCGTGTTGGATTTAGAGTTCCAACTACATGTATCCATATAGGGGAAAACAGAGTGAAACCGAAAAATTAAAACTGTTACTTCCAATGAACGGTTAAACATAGAAGAACGAAATTTGGTGAGCCAAGTGGGATTGGGGAACTCATCATTACCTGAAAGTGTCATCCAGATTGGGTGAAAAAATGTGTGCTGAGATTTCAGGAAACTCGTATTTTTTTTGAAGCTTGGCAACCCCTTTCCATGAAAGTGATTTGCGCCAGTCTCTGCTTAGGGCTACATCAATAGGAAACAAACCATAGAGATAGAACTTGGAACTACTTTATTGTGTCAAGTTTCAAAGAGCTAGCACAAACCGTCTTTGATTTAGAGTTCCAAATACATGTAGCCATATACGAGAAAACAGAGTGAAACCTAGAAATTAAAAATGTTACTGCCAACAAAAGGTTTATCCTTGAAGAACTAAATTTGGAGCGCCAACTGGTTTTGGGGTACTGATCATTACCTGAAAGTGTCATCAAGATTGGGTGAAAAAATATGCTCTGAGATTTCAGGAAACTCGTAGATTTTTGGAAGCTTGGCAACCCCTTTCCATGAAAGTGATTTGCGCCGGGCTCTGCTTAGGGCTACATCAATAGGAAACAAACCATAGAGATAGAACTTGGAACTACTTTATTGTGTCATTTCAAAGAGCTAGCACAAACCGTGTTTGATTTAGAGTTCCAACTACATGTATCCATATAGGTGAAAACAGAGTGAAACCTAAAAATTAAAACTGTTCTTGCCAACGAACGGTTTAACCTAAAAGAACGAAATTTGGTGAGCCCATTGGGATTGGGGTACTGATCATTACCTGAAATTTTCATCAAGATTGGGTGAAAAAATGTGTGCTTAGATTTCAGGAAACTCGTAGTTTTTTGGAAGCTTGGCAACCCCTTTCCATGAAAGTGATTTGCGCCGGTCTCTGCTTAGGGCTACATCAATAGGATACAAACCATAGAGATAGAACTTGGAAGTACTTTATTGTGTCAAGTTTCAAAGAGCTAGCACAAACCGTGTTTGATTTAGAGTTCCAACTACATGTATCCATATAGGCGAAAAGAGAGTGAAACCTAAAAATTAAAACTGTTACTGCCAACGAACGGTTTAACCTAGAAGACCGAAATTTGGTGAGCCAAGTGGGATTGGGGTATTGATCATTAACTGAAATGTTCATCAAGATTGGGTGAAAAAATGTGTGCTGAGATTTCAGGAAACACGTAATTTTTTTGGAAGCTTGGCAACCCCTTTCCATGAAAGTGATTTGCGCCAGTCTCTGCTTAGGGCTACATCAATAGGAAACAAACCATAGAGATAGAAATTGGAACTACTTTATTGTGTCAAGTTTCAAAGAGCTAGCACAAACCGTGTTTGATTTAGAGTTCCAACTACATGTATCCATACAGGAGAAAACAGAGTGAAAGCTAAAAATTAAAACTGTTACTGCCAACGAATGGTTTAACCTAGAAGAAAGAAATTTGGTGAGACAAGTGGCATTGGGGTTCTGATCATTACCTGAAAGTGTCATGAAAATTGGGTGAAAAAATGTGTGCTGAGATTCCAGGAAACTCGTAGTTTTTTGGAATCTTGGCAACCCCTTTCCATGAAAGTGATTTGCGCCAGTCTCTGCTTAGGGCTACATCAATAGGAAACAAACCATAGATATAGAACTTGGAACTACTTTATTGTGTCAAGTTTCAAAGAGGTAGCACAAACCGTGTTTGATTTAGAGTTCCAACTACATGTATCCATATAGGCGAAAACAGAGTGAAAACTAAAAAATAAAACTGTTACTGCCAACGAACGGTTTAAACTAGAAGAACGAAATTTGGTGAGCCAAGTGGGATTGGGGTACTGATCATTACCTGAAAGTGTGATCCAGATTGGGTGTAAAAATGTGTGCTGAGATTTCAGGAAACTAGTAGTTTTTTGGAAGCTTGGCAACCACTTACCATGAAAGTGATTTGCGCCAGTCTCTGCTTAGGGCTACATCAATAGGAAACAAACCGTAGAAATAGAACTTGGAACTACGTTGTTGTGTGAAGTTTCAAAGAGCTAGCACAAACCGTCTTTGATTTAGAGTTCCAAATACATGTATCCATATAGGCGAAAACAGAGTGAAACCTAAAAATTTAAACTGTTACTGCCAACGAACGGTTTAACCTAGAAGAACGAAATTTGGTGAGCCAAGTGGGAATGGGGTACTGATCATTACCTGAAAGTGTCATCAAGATTGGGTGAAAAAATGTGTGCTGAGATTTCAGGAAACTCGTAGTTTTTTGGAAGCTTGGCAACCCCTTTCCATGAAAGTGATTTGCGCCAGTCTCTGCTTAGGGCTACATCAATAGGAAACAAAACATAGAGATAGAAATTGCAACTACTTTATTGTGTCAAGGTTCAAAGAGCTAGCACAAACGGTGTTGGATTTAGAGTTCCAACTACATGTATCCATATAGGCGAAAACAGAGTGAAACCTAAAAATTAAAACTGTTACTGCCAACGAACGGTTTAAACTAGAAGAACGAAATTTGGTGAGCCAAGTGGGATTGGGGTACTGATCATTACCTGAAAGTGTGATCCAGATTGGGTGTAAAAATGTGTGCTGAGATTTCAGGAAACTAGTAGTTTTTTGGAAGCTTGGCAACCACTTTCCATGAAAGTGATTTGCGCCAGTCTCTGCTTAGGGCTACATCAATAGGAAACAAACCATAGAAATAGAACATGGAACTACGTTGTTGTGTGAAGTTTCAAAGAGCTAGCACAAACCGTCTTTGATTTAGAGTTCCAACTACATGTATCCATATAGGCGAAAACAGAGTGAAACCTAAAATTTTAAACTGTTACTGCCAACGAACGGTTTAACCTAGAAGAACGAAATTTGGTGAGCCAAGTGGGAATGGGGTACTGATCATTACCTGAAAGTGTCATCAAGATTGGGTGAAAAAATGTGTGCTGAGATTTCAGGAAACTCGTAGATTTTTGGAAGCTTGGCAACCCCTTTCCATGAAAGTGATTTGCGCCAGTCTCTGCTTAGGGCTACATCAATAGGAAACAAAACATAGAGATAGAAATTGCAACTACTTTATTGTGTCAAGGTTCAAAGAGCTAGCACAAACGGTGTTGGATTTAGAGTTCCAACTACATGTATCCATATAGGCGAAAACAGAGTGAAACCTAAAAATTAAAACTGTTACTGCCAACGAACGGTTTAACCTAGAAGAACGAAATTTGGTGAGCCCAGTGGGATTGGGGTACTGATCATTACCTGAAATTTTCATCAAGATTGGGTGAAAAAATGTGTGCTGAGATTTCAGGAAACTCGTAGTTTTTTGGAAGCTTGGCAACCCCTTTGCATGACAGTGATTTGCGCCAGTCTCTGCTTAGGGCTACATCAATAGGAAACAAACCATAGAGATAGAACTTGGAACTACTTTATTGTGTCAAGTTTCAAAGAGCTAGCACAACCGGTGTTGGATTTAGAGTTCCAACTACATGTATCCATATAGGCGAAAACAGAGTGAAACCTAAAAATTAAAACTGTTACTGCTAACGAACGGTTTAAACTAGAAGAACGAAATTTGGTGAGCCAAGTGGGATTGGGGTACTGATCATTACCTGAAAGTGTGATCCATATTGGGTGTAAAAATGTGTGCTGAGATTTCAGGAAACTAGTAGTTTTTTGGAAGCTTGGCAACCACTTTCCATGAAAGTGATTTGCGCCAGTCTCGGCTTAGGGCTACATCAATAGGAAACAAACCGTAGAGATAGAACTTGGAACTACTTTATTGTGTCAATTTTCAAAGAGCTAGCACAAACCGTGTTGGATTTAGAGTTCCAACTGCATGTATCCATATAGGAGAAAACAGAGTGAAACCTAAAATTTAAAACTGTTACTGCCAACGAACGGTTTAACCAAGAAAAACGAAATTTGGTGAGCCCAGTGGGATTGGGGTACTGATCATTACCTGAAAGTGTAATGAAGATTGGGTGAAAAAATATGTGCTGAGATTTCAGGAAACTCGTAGATTTTTGGAAGCTTGGCAACCCCTATCCATAAAAGTGATTTGCGCCAGTCTCTGCTTAGGGCTACATCAATAGGAAACAAACCGTAGAGATAGAACTTGGAACTACTTTATTGTGTCAATTTTCAAAGAGCTAGCACAAACCTGTTGGATTTAGAGTTCCAACTACATGTATCCATATAGGGGAAAACAGAGTGAAACTTAAAAATTAAAACTGTTACTGCCAATGAACGGTTTAACCTAGAAGAACGAAATTTGGTGAGCCAAGTGGGATAGGCGTACTGATCATTACCTGAAAGTGTCATCAAGATTGGGTGAAAAAATGTGTGCTGAGATTTCAGGAAACTCGTAGTTTTTTGGAAGCTTGGCAACCCCTTTCCATGAAAGTGATTTGCGCCAGTCTCTGCTTAGGGCTACATCAATAGGAAACAAACCATAGAGATAGAACTTGGAACTACTTTATTGTGTCATGTTTCAAAGAGCTAGCACAAACCGTGTTTGATTGAGAGTTCCAACTACATGTATCCATACAGGCGAAAACAGAGTGAAACCTAAAAATTAAAACAGTTACTGCCAACGAACGGTTTAAGCAAGAAGAACGAAATTTGGTGAGCCAACTGGGATTGGGGTTCTGATCATTACCTGAAAGTGCATTAAAATTGGGTGAAAAAATGTGTGCTGAGATTTCAAGAAACTCGTATTTTTTTGGAATCTTGGCAACCCTTTCCATGAAAGTGATTTGCGCCAGTCTGCTTAGGGCTACATCAATAGGAAACAAACTATAGAGATAGAACTTGGAACTACTTTATTGTGTCAAGTTTCAAAGAGCTAGCACAAACCATGTTGGATTTAGAGTTCCAACTACATGTATCCATATAGGCGAAAACAGAGTGAAACCTAAAAATTAACTCTGTTACTGCCAAGGAACGGTTTAACCTAGAAGAACGAAATTTGGTGAGCCAAGTGGGATTGGGGTACTGATCATTACCTGAAAGTGTAATGAAGATTGGGTGAAAAAATATGTGCTGAGATTTCAGGAAACTCGTAGATTTTTGGAAGCTTGGCAACCCCTTTCCATAAAAGTGATTTGCGCCAGTCTCTGCTTAGGGCTACATCAATAGGAAACAAACCGTAGAGATAGAACTTGGAACTACTTTATTGTGTCAATTTTCAAAGAGCTAGCACAAACCGTGTTGGATTTAGAGTTCCAACTACATGTATCCATATAGGAGAAAACAGAGTGAAACCTAAAATTTAAAACTGTTACTGCCAACGAACGGTTTAACCTAGAAAAACGAAATTTGGTGAGCCCAGTGGGATTGGGGTACTGATCATTACCTGAAAGTGTAATGAAGATTGGGTGAAAAAATATGTGCTGAGATTTCAGGAAACTCGTAGATTTTTGGAAGCTTGGCAACCCCTTTCCATAAAAGTGATTTGCGCCAGTCTCTGCTTAGGGCTACATCAATAGGAAACAAACCGTAGAGATAGAACTTGGAACTACTTTATTGTGTCAATTTTCAAAGAGCTAGCACAAACCTGTTGGATTTAGAGTTCCAACTACATGTATCCATATAGGGGAAAACAGAGTGAAACCTAAAAATTAAAACTGTTACTGCCAATGAACGGTTTAACCTAGAAGAACGAAATTTGGCGAGCCAAGTGGGATTGGGGTACTGATCATTACCTGAAAGTGTCATGAAGATTGGGTGAAAAAATGTGTGCTGAGATTTCAGGAAACTCGTAGTTTTTTGGAAGCTTGGCAACCCCTTTCCATGAAAATGATTTGCGCCAGTCTCTGCTTAGGGCTACATCAATAGGAAACAAACCATAGAGATAGAACTTGGAACTACTTTATTGTGTCAACTTTCAAAGAGCTAGCACAAACCGTGTTGGATTTAGAGTTCCAACTACATGTATCCATATAGGCGAAAACAGAGTGAAACCTAAAAATTAAAACAGTTACTGCCAACGAACGGTTTAACGTAGAAGAACGAAATTTGGTGAGCCAAGTGGGATAGGCGTACTGATCATTACCTGAAAGTGTCATCAAGATTGGGTGAAAAAATGTGTGCTGAGATTTCAGGAAACTCGTAGTTTTTTGGAAGCTTGGCAACCCCTTTCCATGAAAGTGATTTGCGCCAGTCTCTGCTTAGGGCTACATCAATAGGAAACAAACCATAGAGATAGAACTTGGAACTACTTTATTGTGTCATGTTTTAAAGAGCTAGCACAAACCGTGTTTGATTGAGAGTTCCAACTACATGTATCCATACAGGCGAAAACAGAGTGAAACCTAAAAATTAAAACTGTTACTGCCAACGAACGGTTTAAGCAAGAAGAACGAAATTTGGTGAGCCAACTGGGATTGGGGTACTGATCATTACCTGAAAGTGTAATCAAGATTGGCTGAAAAAATGTGTGGTGAGATTTCAGGAAACTCGTAGTTTTTTGGAAGCTTGGCAACCCCTTTCCATGAAAGTGATTTGCGCCAGTCTCTGCTTAGCGCTACATCAATAGGAAACAAACCATAGAGATAGAACTTGGAACTACTTTATTGTTTCAAGTTTCAAAGAGCTAGCACAAACCATGTATGATTTAGAGTTCCAAATACAGATATCCATATAGGCGAAAACAGAGTGAAAACTAAAATTAAAACTGTTACTGCCAACGAACGGTTTAACCTAGAAGAACGAAATTTGGTGAGCCAAGTGGGATTGGGGTACTGATCATTACCTGAAAGTGTCATCAAGATTGGGTGAAAAAATGTGTGGTGAGATTTCAGGAAACTGGTAGATTTTTGGAAGCTTGGCAACCCCTTTCCATGAAAGTGATTTGCGCCAGTCTCTGCTTAGGGCTACATCAACAGGAAACAAACCATAGAGATAGAACTTGGAACTACTTTATTGTGTCAAGTTTCAAAGAGCTAGCACAAACCGGGTTTGATTTAGAGTTCCAACTACATGTATCCATATAGGCGAAATCAGAGTGAAACCTAAAAATTAAAACTGTTACTGCCAACGAACGGTTTAACCTAGAAGAACGAAATTTGGTGAGCCAAGTGGGATTGGGGTACTGATCGTTACCTGAAATTATCATCAAGATTGGGTGAAAAAATGTGTGCTTAGATTTCAGGAAACTAGTAATTTTTTGGAAGCTTGGCAACCCCTTTCCATGAAAGTGATTTGCGCCAGTCTCTGCTTAGGGCTACATCAATAGGAAACAAACCATAGAGATAGAACTTGGAACTACTTTATTGGGTCAAGTTTCAAAGAGCTAGCACAAACCGTGTTGGATTTAGAGTTCCAACTACATGTATCCATATAGGGGAAAACAGAGTGAAACCTAAAAATTAAAACTGTTACTGCCAATGAACGGTTTAACCTAGAAGAACGAAATTTGGCGAGCCAAGTGGGATTGGGGTACTGATCATTACCTGAAAGTGTCATGAAGATTGGGTGAAAAAATGTGTGCTGAGATTTCAGGAAACTCGTAGTTTTTTGGAAGCTTGGCAACCCCTTTCCATGAAAGTGGTTTGCGCCAGTCTCTGCTTAGGGCTACATCAATAGGAAACAAACCATAGAGATAGAACTTGGAACTACTTTATTGTGTCAACTTTCAAAGAGCTAGCACAAACCGTGTTGGATTTAGAGTTCCAACTACATGTATCCATATAGGCGAAAACAGAGAGAAACCTAAAAATTAAAACAGTTACTGCCAACGAATGGTTTAACCTAGAAGAACGAAATTTGGTGAGCCAAGTGGGATAGGCGTACTGATCATTACCTGAAATTGTCATCAAGATTGGGTGAAAAAATGTGTGCTGAGATTTCAGGAAACTCGTAGTTTTTTGGAAGCTTGGCAACCCCTTTCCATGAAAGTGATTTGCGCCAGTCTCTGCTTAGGGCTACATCAATAGGAAACAAACCATAGAGATAGAACTTGGAACTACTTTATTGTGTCATGTTTCAAAGAGCTAGCACAAACCGTGTTTGATTGAGAGTTCCAACTACATGTATCCATACAGGCGAAAACAGAGTGAAACCTAAAAATTAAAACTGTTACTGCCAGCGAACGGTTTAACCTAGAAGAACGAAATTTGGCGAGCCAAGTGGGATTGGGGTACTTATCGTTACCTGAAATTATCATCAAGATTGGGTGAAAAAATGTGTGCTTAGATTTCAGGAAACTAGTAGTTTTTTGGAAGCTTGGCAACCCCTTTCCATGAAAGTGATTTGCGCCAGTCTCTGCTTAGGGCTACATCAATAGGAAACAAACCATAGAGATAGAACTGGAACTACTTTATTGTGTCAAGTTTCAAAGAGCTAGCACAAACCGTCTTTGATTAAGAGTTCCAACTACATGTATCCATATAGGAGAAAACAGAGTGAAACCTAAAAATTAAAACTGTTACTGCCAACGAACGGTTTAACCTAGAAGAACGAAATTTGGTGAGCCAAGTGGGATTGGGGTACTGATCATTACCTGAAAGTGTAATCATGATTGGGTGAAAAAATGTGTGGTGAGATTTCAGGAAACTCGTAGTTTTTTGGAAGCTTGGCAACCCCTTTCCATAAAAGTGATTTGCGCCAGTCTCTGCTTAGCGCTACATCAATAGGAAAGAAACCATAGAGATAGAACTTGGAACTACTTTATTGTGTCAAGTTTCAAAGAGCTAGCACTAACCGTGTTGGATTTAGAGTTCCAACTACATGTATCCATATAGGCGAAAACAGAGTGAAACCTAAAAATTAAAACTCTTACTGCCAAAGAACGGTTTAACCTAGAAGAACGAAATTTGGTGAGCCAAGTGGGATTGGAGTACTGATCATTACCTGAAAGTGTCATCAAGACTGGGTGAAAAAATGTGTGCTGTGATTTCAGGAAACTCGTATTTTTTTGGAAGATTGGCAACCCCTTTCCATGAAAGTGATTTGCGCCAGTCTCTGCTTAGGGCTACATCAATAGGAAAAAAACCATAGAGATAGAACTTGGAACTACTTTATTGTGTCAAGTTTCAAAGAGCTAGCAAAAACCGTGTTTGATTTAGAGTTCCAACTACATGTATCCATATAGGAGAAAACAGAGTGAAACCTAAAAATTAAAACTGTTACTGCCAGTGAACGGTTTAACATAGAAGAACGAAATTTGGTGAGCCAAGTTGGATTGGGGTACTGATCATTACCTGAAAGTGTCATCAAGATTGGGTGAAAAAAGGTGTACTGAGATTTCATGAAACTCGTAGTTTTTTGGAAGCTTGGCAACCCCTTTCCATGAAAGTGATTTGCGCCAGTCTCTCCTTAGGGCTATATCAATAGGAAACAATCCAAAGAGATAGAACTTGGATCTCCTTCATTATGTCAAGTTTCAAAGAGCTAGCAAAAACCGTGTTTGATTTAGAGTTCCAACTACATGTATCCATATAGCAGAAAACAGAGTGAAACCTAAAAATTAAAACTGTTACTGCCAACGAACGTTTTAACCTAGAAGAACGAAATTTGGTGAGCCAAGTGGGATTGGGGTCCTGATCATTACCTGAAATTGTCATCAAGATTGGGTGTAAAAATGTGTGCTGAGATTTCAGGAAACTCGTAGTTTTTTGGAAGCTTGGCAACCCCTTTCCATGAAAGTGATATGCGCAGGTCTCTGCTTAGGGCTACATCAATAGAAAACAAACCATAGAGATAGAAATTGCAACTACTTTATTGTTTCAAGTTTCAAAGAGCTAGCACAAACGGTGTTGGATTTAGAGTTCCAACTACATGTATCCATATAGGCGAAAACAGAGTGAAACCTAAAAATTAAAACTGTTACTGCCAACGAACGGTTTAACCTAGAAGAACGAAATTTGGTGAGCCAAGTGGGATTGGGGTACTGATCATTACCTGAAAGTGGGATCCAGATTGGGTGAAAAAATGTGTGCTGAGATTTCAGGAAACTCTTGTTTTTTGGAAGCTTGGCAACCACTTTCCATGAAAGTGATTTGCGCCAGTCTCTGCTTAGGGCTACATCAATAGGAAACAACCATAGAGATAGAACTTGGAACTACGTTATTGTGTGAAGTTTCAAAGAGCTAGCACAAACCGTCTTTGATTTAGAGTTCCAAATACAGGTATCCATGTAGGCGAAAACAGAGTGAAAACTAAAATTAAAACTGTTACTGCCAACGAACGGTTTAACCTAGAAGAACGAAATTTGGTGAGCCAAGTGGGATTGGGGTACTGATCATTACCTGAAAGTGTCATGAAGATTGGGTGAAAAAATGTGTGCTGAGATTTCAGGAAACTCGTAGTTTTTTGGAAGCTTGGCAACCCCTTTCCATGAAAGTGATTTGCGCCAGTCTCTGCTTAGGGCTACAACAATAGGAAACAAACCATAGAGATAAAACTTGGAACTACTTTATTGTGTCAACTTTCAAAGAGCTAGCACAAACCGTGTTGGATTTAGAGTTCCAACTACATGTATCCATATAGGCGAAAACAGAGTGAAACCTAAAAATTAAAACTGTTACTGCCAACGAACGTTTTAACCTAGAAGAACGAAATTTGGTGAGCCAAGTGGGATTGGGGTCCTGATCATTACCTGAAATTGTCATCAAGATTGGGTGTAAAAATGTGTGCTGAGATTTCAGGAAACTCGTAGTTTTTTGGAAGCTTGGCAACCCCTTTCCATGAAAGTGATATGCGCAGGTCTCTGCTTAGGGCTACATCAATAGAAAACAAACCATAGAGATAGAAATTGCAACTACTTTATTGTTTCAAGTTTCAAAGAGCTAGCACAAACGGTGTTGGATTTAGAGTTCCAACTACATGTATCCATATAGGCGAAAACAGAGTGAAACCTAAAAATTAAAACTGTTACTGCCAACGAACGGTTTAACCTAGAAGAACGAAATTTGGTGAGCCAAGTGGGATTGGGGTACTGATCATTACCTGAAAGTGGGATCCAGATTGGGTGAAAAAATGTGTGCTGAGATTTCAGGAAACTCTTGTTTTTTGGAAGCTTGGCAACCACTTTCCATGAAAGTGATTTGCGCCAGTCTCTGCTTAGGGCTACATCAATAGGAAACAACCATAGAGATAGAACTTGGAACTACGTTATTGTGTGAAGTTTCAAAGAGCTAGCACAAACCGTCTTTGATTTAGAGTTCCAAATACAGGTATCCATGTAGGCGAAAACAGAGTGAAAACTAAAATTAAAACTGTTACTGCCAACGAACGGTTTAACCTAGAAGAACGAAATTTGGTGAGCCAAGTGGGATTGGGGTACTGATCATTACCTGAAAGTGTCATGAAGATTGGGTGAAAAAATGTGTGCTGAGATTTCAGGAAACTCGTAGTTTTTTGGAAGCTTGGCAACCCCTTTCCATGAAAGTGATTTGCGCCAGTCTCTGCTTAGGGCTACAACAATAGGAAACAAACCATAGAGATAAAACTTGGAACTACTTTATTGTGTCAACTTTCAAAGAGCTAGCACAAACCGTGTTGGATTTAGAGTTCCAACTACATGTATCCATATAGGCGAAAACAGAGTGAAACCTAAAAATTAAAACAGTTACTGCCAACGAACGGTTTAAGCAAGAAGAACGAAATTTGGTGAGCCAAGTGGGATAGGCGTACTGATCATTACCTGAAAGTGTCATCAAGATTGGGTGAAAAAATGTGTGCTGAGATTTCAGGAAACTCGTAGTTTTTTGGAAGCTTGGCAACCCCTTTCCATGAAAGTGATTTGCGCCAGTCTCTGCTTAGGGCTACATCAATAAGAAACAAACCATAGAGATAGAACTTGGAACTACTTTATTGTGTCATGTTTCAAAGAGCTAGCACAAACCGTGTTTGATTGAGAGTTCCAAATACATGTATCCATACAGGCGAAAACAGAGTGAAACCTAAAAATTAAAACTGTTACTGCCAACGAACGGTTTAACCTAGAAGAACGAAATTTGGTGAGCCAAGTGGGATTGGGGTACTGATCATTACCTGAAAGTGTAATCAAGATTGGGTGAAAAAATGTGTGGTGAGATTTCAGGAAACTCGAAGTTTTTTGGAAGCTTGGCAACCCCTTTCCATAAAAGTGATTTGCGCCAGTCTCTGCTTAGCGCTACATCAATAGGAAACAAACTATAGAGATAGAACTTGGAACTACTTTATTGTGTCAAGTTTCAGAGAGTTAGCACAAACCGTGTTTGATTTAGAGTTCCAACTACATGTATCCATAAGGCGAAAACAGAGTGAAACCTAAAAATTAAAACTGTTACTGCCAACGAACGGTTTAACCTAGAAGAACGAAATTTGGTGAGCCAAGTGGGATTGGGGTACTGATCGTTACCTGAAATTATCATCAAGATTGGGTGAAAAAATGTGTGCTTAGATTTCAGGAAACTAGTAGTTTTTTGGAAGCTTGGCAACCCCTTTCCATGAAAGTGATTTGCGCCAGTCTCTGCTTAGGGCTACATCAATAGGAAACAAACCATAGAGATAGAACTGGAACTACTTTATTGTGTCAAGTTTCAAAGAGCTAGCACAAACCGTCTTTGATTTAGAGTTCCAACTACATGTATCCATATAGGAGAAAACAGAGTGAAACCTAAAAATTAAAACTGTTACTGCCAACGAACGGTTTAACCTAGAAGAACGAAATTTGGTGAGCCAAGTGGGATTGGGGTACTGATCATTACCTGAAAGTGTAATCAAGATTGGGTGAAAAAATGTGTGGTGAGATTTCAGGAAACTCGTAGTTTTTTGGAAGCTTGGCAACCCCTTTCCATAAAAGTGATTTGCGCCAGTCTCTGCTTAGCGCTACATCAATAGGAAAGAAACCATAGAGATAGAACTTGGAACTACTTTATTGTGTCAAGTTTCAAAGAGCTAGCACTAACCGTGTTTGATTTAGAGTTCCAACTACATGTATCCATATAGGAGAAAACAGAGTGAAACCTAAAAATTAAAACTCTTACTGCCAACGAACGGTTTAACCTAGAAGAACGAAATTTGGTGAGCCAAGTGGGATTGGGGTACTGATCATTACCTGAAAGTGTCATCAAGACTGGGTGAAAAAATGTGTGCTGAGATTTCAGGAAACTCGTAGTTTTTTGGAAGCTTGGCAACTCCTTTCCATGTAAGTGATTGCGCCAGTCTCTGCTTAGGGCTACATCAATAGGAAACAAACCATAGAGATAGAACTTGGAAATACTTTATTGTGTCAAGTTTCAGAGAGTTAGCACAAACCGTGTTTGATTTAGAGTTCCAACTACATGTATCCATAAGGCGAAAACAGAGTGAAACCTAAAAATTAAAACTGTTACTGCCAACGAACGGTTTAACCTAGAAGAACGAAATTTGGTGAGCCAAGTGGGATTGGGGTACTGATCATTACCTGAAAGTGTCATGAAAATTGGGTGAAAAAATATGTGCTGAGATTTCAGGAAACTCGTATTTTTTTGGAAGCTAGGCAACCCCTTTCCATGAAAGTGATTTGCGCCAGTCTCTGCTTAGGGCTACATCATTAGGAAACAAACCATAGAGATAGAACTTGGAATTATTTATTGGGTCAAGTTTCAAAGACCTAGCACAAACCGTGTTTGATTTAGATTTCCAACTACATGTATCCATATAGGCGAAAAAGGAGTGAAACCTAAAAATTAAACTGTTACTGCCAACGAACGGTTTAACCTTGAAGAACGAATTTTGGTGAGCCAAGTAGGATTGGGGTACTGATCATTACCTGAAAGTGTAATGAAGTTTGGGTGAAAAAATATGTGCTGAGATTTCAGGAAACTCGTAGATTTTTGGAAGCTTGGCAACCCCTTTCCATAAAAGTGATTTGCGCCAGTCTCTGCTTAGGGCTACATCAATAGGAAACAAACCATAGAGATAGAACTTGGCACTACTTTATTGTGTCAATTTTCAAAGAGCTAGCACAAACCGTGTTGGAGTTAGAGTTCCAACTACATGTATCCATATAGGCGAAAACAGAGTGAAACCTAAAAATTAAAACTGTTACTGCCAATGAACGGTTTAACCTAGAAGAACGAAATTTTTTGAGCCAAGTGGGATTGGGGTACTGAACATTACCTGAAAGTGTCATCAAGATTGGGTGAAAACATTTGTGCTGAGATTTCAGGAAACTCGTAGTTTTTTGGAAGCTTGGCAACCCCTTTCCATGAAAGTGATTTGCGCCAGTCTCTGCTTAGGGCTACATCAATAGGAAACAAACCATAGAGATAGAACGTGGAACTACTTTATTGTGTCAAGTTTTAAAGAGCTAGCAAAAACCGTGTTTGATTTAGAGTTCCAACTACATGTATCCATATAGGAGAAAACAGAGTGAAACCTAAAAATTATAACTGTTACTGCCAGCGAACTGTTTAACCTAGAAGAACGAAATTTGGTGAGCCAAGTTGGATTGGGGTACTGATCATTACCTGAAAGTGTCATCATGATTGGGTGAAAAAATGTGTACTGAGATTTCAGGAAACTCGTAGTTTTTTGGAAGCTTGGCAACCCTTTCCATGAAAGTGATTTGCGCCAGTCTGCTTAGGGCTACATCAATAGGAAACAAACCATAGAGATAGAACTTTGAACTACTTTATTGTGTCAATTTTCAAAGAGCTAGCACAAACCGTGTTTGATTTAGAGTTCCAAATACAGGTATCCATGTAGGCGAAAACAGAGTGAAAACTAAAATTTATACTGTTACTGCCAACGAACGGTTTAACCGAGAAGAACGAAATTTGGTGAGCCAAGTGGGATTGGGGTAGTGATCATTACGTGAAAGTGTCATCAAGATTGGGTGAAAAAATGTGTGGTGAGATTTCAGGAAACAGGTAGTTTTTTGGAAGCTTGGCAACCCCTTTCCATGAAAGTGATTTGCGCCAGTCTCTGCTTAGGGCTACATCAACAGGAAACAAACCATAGAGATAGAACTTGGAACTCCTTTATTGTGTCAAGTTTCAAAGAGCTAGCACAAACCGTTTTTGATTTAGAGTTCCAACTACATGTATCCATATAGGCGAAAACAGAGTGAAACCTAAAAATTAAAACTGTTACTGCCAACGAAGGGTTTAACCTAGAAGAACGAAATTTGGTGAGCCAAGTCGATTGGGGTACTGATCATTACCTGAAAGTGTAATCAAGATTGGGTGAAAAAATGTGTGGTGAGATTTCAGGAAACAGGTAGTTTTTTGGAAGCTTGGCAACCCCTTTCCATTAAAGTGATTTGCGCCAGTCTCTGCTTAGCGCTACATCAATAGGAAAGAAACCATAGAGATAGAACTTGGAACTACTTTATTGTGTCAAGTTTCAAAGAGCTAGCACTAACCGTGTTGGATTTAGAGTTCCAACTACATGTATCCATAATGGCGAAAACAGAGTGAAACCTAAAAATTAAAACTGTTACTGCCAACGAACGGTTTAACCTAGAAGAACGAAATTTGGTGAGCCAAGTGGGATTGGGGTACTGATCATTACCTGAAAGTGTAATGAAGATTGGGTGAAAAAATATGTGCTGAGATTTCAGGAAACTCGTAGTTTTTTGGAAGCTTGGCAACCCCTTTCCATAAAAGTGATTTGCGCCAGTCTCTGATTAGGGCTACATCAATAGGAAACAAACCATAGAGATAGAACTTGGAACTACTTTATTGTGTCATGTTTCAAAGAGCTAGCACAAACCGTGTTGGATTTAGAGTTCCAAATACATGTATCCATATAGGGGAAAACAGAGTGAAACCTAAAAATTAAAACTGTTACAGCCAACGAACGGTTTAACCTAGAAGAACAAAATTTTTTGAGCCAAGTGGGATTGGGGTACTGAACATTACCTGAAAGTGTGATCAAGATTGGGTGAAAAAATTTGTGCTGAGATTTCAGGAAACTCGTAGTTTTTTGGAAGATTGGCAACCCCTTTCCATGAAAGTGATTTGCGCCAGTCTCTGCTTAGGGCTACATCAATAGGAAACAAACCATAGAGATAGAACTTGGAACTACTTTATTGTGTCAAGTTTCAAAGAGCTAGCTCAAACCGTCTTTGATTTAGAGTTCCAACTACATGTATCCATATAGGAGAAAACAGAGTGAAACCTAAAAATTAAAACTGTTACTGCCAACGAACGGTTTAACCTAGAAGAACGAAATTTGGTGAGCCCCGTGGGATTGGGGTACTGATCATTACCTAAAAGTGTAATGAAGATTGGGTGAAAAAATATGTGCTGAGATTTCAGGAAACTCGTAGTTTTTTGGAAGCTTGGCAACCCCTTTCCATGAAAGTGATTTGCGCCAGTCTCTGCTTAGGGCTACATCAATAGGAAACAAACCATAGAGATAGAACTTGGAACTACTTTATTGTGTCAAGTTTTAAAGAGCTAGCAAAAACCGTGTTTGATTTAGAGTTCCAACTACAAGTATCCATATAGGAGAAAACAGAGTGAAACCTAAAAATTATAACTGTTACTGCCAGCGAACGGTTTAACTTAGAAGAACGAAATTTGGTGAGCCAAGTTGGATTGGGGTACTGATCATTACCTGAAAGTGTCATCAAGATTGGGTGAAAAAATGTGTACTGAGATTTCAGGAAACTCGTAGTTTTTTGGAAGCTTGGAAACCCGTTTCCATGAAAGTGATTTGCGCCAGTCTCTGCTTAGGGCTATATCAATAGGAAACAATCCAAAGAGATAGAACTTGGATCTCCTTCATTGTGTCAAGTTTCAAAGAGCTAGCAAAAACCGTGTTTGATTTAGAGTTCCAACTACATGTATCCATATAGGAGAAAACAGAGTGAAACCTAAAAATTAAAACTGTTACTGCTAACGAACGTTTTAACCTAGAAGAACGAAATTTGGTGAGCCAAGTGGGATTGGGGTAGTGATCATTACCTGAAAGTGTTATGAAGATTGGGTGAAAAATGTTTGCTGAGATTTCAGGAAACACGTAGTTTTTGGAAGCTTGGCAACCCCTTTCCATGAACGTGATTTGGGCCAGTCTCTGCTTAGGGCTACATCAATAGGAAACAAACCATAGAGATAGAACTTGGAACTACTTTATTGTGTCAACTTTCAAAGAGCTAGAACAAACCGTGTTGGATTTAGAGTTCCAACTACATGTATCCATATAGGGGAAAACAGAGTGAAACCGAAAATTTAAAACTGTTACTTCCAATGAACGGTTAACACTAGAAGAATGAAATTTGGGAGCCAAGTGGGATTGGGGTACTCATCATTACCTGAAAGTTTCATCCAGATTGGGTGAAAAAATGTGTGCTGAGATTTCAGGAAACTCGTATTTTTTTTGAAGCTTGGCAACCCCTTTCCATGAAAGTGATTTGCGCCAGTCTCTGCTTAGGGCTACATCAATCGGAAACAAACCATAGAGATAGAACTTGGAACTACTTTATTGTGTCAAGTTTCAAAGAGCGAGCACAAACCGTGTTTGATTTGGATTTCCAACTACATGTATCCATATAGGCGAAAACAGAGTGAAACCTAAAAATTAAAACTGTTACTGCCAACGAACGGTTTAACCTAGAAGAACGAAATTTGGTGAGACAAGTGGGATTGGGGTTCTGATCATTACCTGAAAGTGTCATGAAAATTGGGTGAAAAAATGTGTGCTGAGATTTCAGGAAACTCGTAGTTTTTTGGAAGCTTGGCAACCCATTTCCATGAAAGTGATTTGCGCCAGTCTCTGCTTAGGGCTACATCAATAGGAAACAAACCATAGAGATAGAACTTGGAACTAGTTTATTGTGTCAAGTTTTAAAGAGCTAGCACAAACCGTCTTTGATTTAGAGTTCCAACTACATGTATCCATATAGGCGAAAACAGAGTGAAACCTAAAAATTAAAACTGTTACTGCCAACGAACGTTTTAACCTAGAAGAACGAAATTTGGTGAGCCAAGTGGGATTGGGGTACTGATCATTACCTGAAATTTTCATCAAGATTGGGTGAAAAAATGTGTGCTGAGATTTGAGGAAACTCGTAGTTTTTTGGAAGATTGGCAACCCCTTTCCATGAAAGTGATTTGCGCCAGTCTCTGCTTAGGGCTACATCAATAGGAAACAAACCATAGAGATAGAACTTGGAACTACTTTATTGTGTCAAGTTTCAAAGAGCTAGCTCAAACCGTCTTTGATTTAGAGTTCCAAGTACATGTATCCATATACGAGAAAACAGAGTGAAACCTAAAAATTAAAACTGTTACTGCCAACGAACGGTTTAACCTAGAAGAACGAAATTTGGTGAGCCCAGTGGGATTGGGGTACTGATCATTACCTGAAAGTCTAATGAAGATTGGGTGAAAAAATATGTGCTGAGATTTCAGGAAACTCGTAGTTTTTTGGAAGCTTGGCAACCCCTTTCCATAAAAGTGATTTGCGCCAGTCTCTGCTTAGGGCTACATCAATAGGAAACAAACCATAGAGATAGAACTTGGAACTACTTTATTGTGTCAATTTTCAAAGAGCTAGCACAAACCGTGTTGGATTTACAGTTCCAACTACATGTATCCATATAGGCGAAAACAGAGTGAAACCTAAAAATTAAAACTGTTACTGCCAACGAACGGTTTAAACTAGAAGAACGTAATTTGGTGAGCCAAGTTGGATTGGGGTACTGATCATTACCTGAAAGTGTGATCCAGATTGGGTGAAAAAATGTGTGCTGAGATTTCAGGAAACTCGTAGTTTTTTGGAAGCTTGGCAACCCCTTTTCATGAAAGTGATTTGTGCAGTCTCTGCTTAGGGCTACATCAATAGGAAACAAACCATAGAGATAGAACTTGAAACTACGTTATTGTGTGAAGTTTCAATGAGCTAGCACAAACCTTCTTTGATTTAGAGTTCCAACTACATGTATCCATATAGGCGAAAAGAGAGTGAAACCAAAAAATTAAAACTGTTACTGCCAACGAACGGTTTTACCTAGAAAAACGAAATTTCGTGAGCCAAGTGGGATTGGGGTACTGATCATTACCTGAAATTTTCATCAAGATTGGGTGAAAAAATGTGTGCTGAGATTTCAGGAAACTCGTAGTTTTTTGGAAGATTGGCAACCCCTTTCCATGAAAGTGATTTGCGCCTGTGTCTGCTTAGGGCTACATCAATAGGAAACAAACCATTGAGATAGAACTTGGAACTACTTTATTGGGTCAAGTTTCAAAGAGCTAGCACAAACTGTGTTGGATTTAGAGTTCCAACTACATGTATCCATACAGGAGAAAACAGAGTGAAAGCTAAAAATTAAAACTGTTACTGCCAACGAATGGTTTAACCTAGAAGAACGAAATTTGGTGAGCCAAGTGGGATTGGGGTAATGATCGTTACCTGATAGTGTCATCAAGATTGGGTGAAAAAATGTGTGCTGTGATTTCAGAAAACTCATAGTTTTTTGGAAGCTTGGCAACCCCTTTCCATGAAAGTGATTTGCGCCACTTTCTGCTTAATGCTACATCAATAGGAAACAAACCATAGAGATAGAACTTGGAACTACTTTATTGTGTCAAGTTTCAAAGAGCTAGCACAAACCGTGTTTGATTTAGAGTTCCAACTACATGTATCCATATAGGTGAAAACAGAATGAAACCTAAAAATTAAAACTGTTACTGCCAACGAACGGTTTAACCTAGAAGAATGAAATTTGGTGAGCCAAGTGGGATTTGGGTACTGATCATTACCTGAAAATGTCATGAAGATTGGGTGAAAAAATGTGTGCTGAGATTTCAGGAAACTCGTAGTTTTTTGGAAGATTGGCAACCCCGTTCCATGAAAGTGATTTGCGCCAGTCTCTGCTTAGGGCTACATCAATACGAAACAAACCATAGAGATAGAACTTGGAACTACTTTATTATTTCAACTTTCAAAGAGCTAGCACAAACCGTGTTGGATTTAGAGTTCCAACTACATGTATCCATATAGGGGAAAACAGAGTGAAACCGAAAAATGAAAACTGTTACTTCCAATGAACGGTTAAACCTAGAAGAACGAAATTTGGTGAGCCAAGTGGGATTGGGGTACTCATCATTACCTGAAAGTGTCATCCAGATTGGGTGAAAAAATGTGTGCTGAGATTTCAGAAAACTCGTATTATTTTTGAAGCTTGGCAACCCCTTTCCATGAAAGTGATTTGCGCCAGTCTCTGCTTAGGGCTACATCAATAGGAAACAAACCATAGAGATAGAACATGGAACTACTTTATTGTGTCAAGTTTCAAAGAGCGAGCACAAACCATGTTTGATTTGGATTTCCAACTACATGTATCCATATAGGCGAAAACAGAGTGTAACCTAAAAATTAAAACTGTTACTTCCAACGAATGGTTTAACCTAGAAGAACGAAATTTGGTGAGCCAAGTGGGATTGGGGTATGGATCATTACCTGAAATTTTCATCAAGATATGGTGAAAAAATATGTGCTGAGATTTCAGGAAACTCGTAGTTTTTTGGAAGCTTGGCAACCCCTTTCCATGAAAGTGATTTGCGCCAGTCTCTGCTTAGGGCTACATCAATAGGAAACAAACCATAGAGATAGAACTTGGAACTTGGAAGCTTGGCAACCCCTTTCCATAAAAGTGATTTGCGCCAGTCTCTGCTTAGGGCTACATCAATAGGAAACAAACCATAGAGATAGAACTTGGAACTACTTTATTGTGTCAATTTTCAAAGAGGTAGCACAAACCGTGTTGGATTTAGAGTTCCAACTACATGTATCCATATAGGCGAAAACAGAGTGAAACCTAAAAATTAAAACAGTTACTGCCAACGAACGGTTTAACCTAGAAGAACGAAATTTGGTCAGCCAAGTGGGATTGGGGTACTGATCATTACCTGAAAGTGTCATGAAGATTGGGTGAAAAATGTTTGCTGAGATTTCAGAAAACTCGTAGTTTTTGGAAGCTTGGCAACCCCTTTCCATGAAAGTGATTTGCGCCAGTCTCTGCTTAGGGCTACATCATTAGGAAACAAACCATAGAGATAGAACTTGGAACTACTTTATTGTGTCAAGTTTCAAAGAGCTAGCACAAACCGTGTTTGATTTAGAGTTCCAACTACATGTATCCATATAGGCGAAAACAGAGTGAAACCTAAAAATTAAAACTGTTACTGCCAACGAACGGTTTAACCTAGAAGAACGAAATTTGGTGAGCCAAGTGGGATTGGGGTACTGATCATTACCTGAAAGTGTAATGAAGATTTGGTGAAAAAATATGTGCTGAGCTTTCAGGAAACTCGTAGTTTTTTGGAAGCTTGGCAACCCCTTTCCATAAAAGTGATTTGCGCCAGTCTCTGCTTAGGGCTACATCAATAGGAAACAAACCATAGAGATAGAACTTGGAACTACTTTATTGTGTCAAGTTTCAAAGAGCTAGCAAAAACCGTGTTTGATTGAGAGTTCCAACTACATGTATCCATATAGGAGAAAACAGAGTGAAACCTAAAAATTAAAACTGTTACTGCCAGCGAATGGTTTATCCTAGAAGAACGAAATTTGGTGAGCCAAGTTGGATTGGGGTATTGATCATTACCTGAAAGTGTCATCAAGATTGGGTGAAAAAATGTGTGCTGAGATTTCAGGAGACTCGTAGTTTTTTGGAAGCTTGGCAACCCCTTTCCATGAAAGTGATTTGCGCCAGTCTCTGCTTAGGGCTACATCAATAGGAAACAAACCATAGAGATAGAACTTTGAACTACTTTATTGTGTCAAGTTTCAAAGAGCTAGCACAAACCGTCTTTGATTTAGAGTTCCAACTACATGTACCCATATAGGAGAAAACAGAGTGAAACCTAAAAATTAAAACTGTTACTGCCAACGAACGGTTTAACCTAGAAGAACGAAATTTGGTGAGCCAAATGGGATTGGGGTACTGATCATTACCTGAAAGTGTAATCAAGATTGGGTGAAAAAATGTGTGGTGAGATTTCAGGAAACTCGTAGTTTTTTGGAAGCTTGGCAACCCCTTTCCATAAAAGTGATTTGTGCCAGTCTCTGCTTAGCGCTACATCAATAGGAAAGAAACCATAGAAATAGAACTTGGAACTACTTTATTGTGTCAAGTTTCAAAGAGCTAGCACTAACCATGTTGGATTTAGAGTTCCAACTATATGTATCCATATAGGCGAAAACAGAGTGAAACCTAAATATTAAAACTGTTACTGTCAACGAACGGTTTAACCTAGAAGAACGAAATTTGGTGAGCCAAGTGGGATTGGGGTACTGATCATTACCTGAAATTGTCATCAAGATTGGGTGAAAAAATGTGTGCTGAGATTTCAGGAAACTCATAGTTTTTTGGAAGCTTGGCAACTCCTTTCCATATAAGTGATTGTGCCAGTCTCTGCTTAGGGCTACATCAATAGGAAACAAACCATAGAGATAGAACTTGGAACTACTTTATTGTGTCAAGTTTCAGAGAGTTAGCAGAAACCGTGTTTGATTTAGAGTTCCAACTACATGTATCCATAAGGCGAAAACAGACTGAAACCTAAAAATTAAAACTGTTACTGCCAAAAAACTGTTTAACCTAGAACAACGAAATTTGGTGAGCCAAGTGGGATTGGGGTACTGATCATTACCTGAAAGTGTCATGAAAATTGGGTGAAAAAATGTGTGCTGAGATTTCAGGAAACTCGTATTTTTTTGGAAGCTTGGCAACCCCTTTCCATGAAAGTGATTTGCGCCAGTCTCTGCTTAGGGCTACATCAATAGGAAACAAACCATAGAGATAGAACTTGGAACTACTTTATTGTGTCAATTTTCAAAGAGCTAGCACAAACCGTGTTGGATTTAGAGTTCCAACTACATGTATCCATATAGGGGAAAACAGAGTGAAACCTAAAAATTAAAACTGTTACTGCCAACGAACGGTTTAACCTAGAAGAACGAAATTTTTTGAGCCAAGTGGGATTGGGGTACTGAACATTACCTGAAAGTGTCATCAAGATTGGGTGAAAAAATTTGTGCTGAGATTTCAGGAAACTCGTAATTTTTTGGAAGATTGGCAACCCCTTTCCATGAAAGTGATTTGCGCCAGTCTCTGCTTAGGGCTACATCAATAGGAAACAAACCATAGAGATAGAACTTGGAACTTGGAAGCTTGGCAACCCCTTTCCATAAAAGTGATTTGCGCCAGTCTCTGCTTAGGGCTACATCAATAGGAAACAAACCATAGAGATAGAACTTGGAACTACTTTATTGTGTCAATTTTCAAAGAGGTAGCACAAACCGTGTTGGATTTAGAGTTCCAACTACATGTATCCATATAGGCGAAAACAGAGTGAAACCTAAAAATTAAAACAGTTACTGCCAACGAACGGTTTAACCTAGAAGAACGAAATTTGGTGAGCCAAGTGGGATTGGGGTACTGATCATTACCTGAAAATGTCATGAAGATTGGGTGAAAAATGTTTGCTGAGATTTCAGAAAACTCGTAGTTTTTGGAAGCTTGGCAACCCCTTTCCATGAAAGTGATTTGCGCCAGTCTCTGCTTAGGGCTACATCATTAGGAAACAAACCATAGAGATAGAACTTGGAACTACTTTATTGTGTCAAGTTTCAAAGAGCTAGCACAAACCGTGTTTGATTTAGAGTTCCAACTACATGTATCCATATAGGCGAAAACAGAGTGAAACCTAAAAATTAAAACTGTTACTGCCAACGAACGGTTTAACCTAGAAGAACGAAATTTGGTGAGCCAAGTGGGATTGGGGTACTGATCATTACCTGAAAGTGTAATGAAGATTTGGTGAAAAAATATGTGCTGAGCTTTCAGGAAACTCGTAGTTTTTTGGAAGCTTGGCAACCCCTTTCCATAAAAGTGATTTGCGCCAGTCTCTGCTTAGGGCTACATCAATAGGAAACAATCCAAAGAGATAGAACTTGGATCTCCTTCATTGTGTCAAGTTTCAAAGAGCTAGCAAAAACCTTGTGGGATTTAGAGTTCCAACTACATGTATCCATATAGCAGAAAACAGAGTGAAACCTAAAAATTAAAACTGTTACTGCCAACGAACGTTTAAACCTAGAAGAACGAAATTTGGTGAGCCAAGTGGGATTGGGGTACTGATCATTACCTGCAAGTGTCATGAAGATTGGGTGAAAAATGTTTGCTGAGATTTCAGGAAACTCGTAGTTTTTGGAAGCTTGGCAACCCCTTTCCATGAAAGTGATTTGCGCCAGTCTCTGCTTAGGGCTACATCAATAGGAAACAAACCATAAAGATAGAACTTGGAACTACGTTATTGTGTCAAGTTTCAAAGAGCTAGCACAAACCGTCTTTGATTTCGAGTTCCAACTACATGTATCCATGTAGGCGAAAACAGAGTGAAACCTAAAAATTAAAACTGTTACTGCCAACGAACGGTTTAACCTAGAAGAACGAAATTTGGTTAGACAAGTGGGATTGGGGTTCTGATCATTACCTGAAAGTGTCATGAAAATTGGGTGAAAAAATTTGTGCTGAGATTCCAGGAAACTCGTAGTTTTTTGGAAGCTTGGCAACCCCTTTCCATGAAAGTGATTTGCGCTAGTCTCTGCTTAGGGCTACATCAATAGGAAACAAACCATAGAGATAGAACTTGGAACTTCTTTATTGTGTCAAGTTTCAAAGAGCTAGCACAAACTGTCTTTGATTTAGAGTTCCAAATACATGTATCCATATAGGCGAAAACAGAGTGAAACCTAAAAATTGAAACTATTACTGGCAACGAAAGGTTTAACCTAGAAGAACGAAATTTAGTGAGCCAAGTGGGATTGGGGTCCTGATCATTACCTGAAATTGTCATCAAGATTGGGTGTAAAAATGTGTGCTGAGATTTCAGGAAACTCGTAGTTTTTTGGAAGCTTGGCAACCCCTTTCCATGAAAGTGATTTGCGCCAGTCTCTGCTTAGGGCTACATCAATAGGAAACAAACCATAGAGATAGAACTTGGAACTACTTTATTGTGTCAAGTTTCAAAGAGCTAGCACAAACCGTGTTTGATTTAGAGTTCCAAATACAGGTATCCGTATAGGGGAAAACAGAGTGAAAACTAAAATTAAAACTGTTACTGCCAACGAACGGTTTAACCTAGAAGAACGAAATTTGGTGAGCCAAGTGGGATTGGGGTACTGATCATTACCTGAAAGTGTCATCAAAATTGGGTGAAAAAATGTGTGGTGAGATTTCAAGAAACAGGTAGTTTTTTGGAAGTTTGGCAACCCCTTTCCATGAAAGTGATTTGCGCCAGTCTCTGCTTAGGGCTACATCAATAGGAAACAAACCATAGAGATAGAACTTGGAACTACTTTATTGTGTCATGTTTCAAAGAGCTAGCACAAACCGTGTTTGATTGAGAGTTCCAACTACATGTATCCATACAGGCGAAAACAGAGTGAAACCTAAAAATTAAAACTGTTACTGCCAACGAACGGTTTAAGCAAGAAGAACGAAATTTGGTGAGCCAACTGGGATTGGGGTTCTGATCATTACCTGAAAGTGCATTAAAATTGGGTGAAAAAATGTGTGCTGAGATTTCAGGAAACTCGTATTTTTTTGGAATCTTGGCAACCCCTTTCCATGAAAGTGATTTGCGGCAGTCTGCTTAGGGCTACATCAATAGGAAACAAACCATAGAGATAGAACTTGGAACTACTTTATTGTGTCAAGTTTCAAAGAGCTAGACAAACCGTGTTTGATTTAGAGTTCCAACTACATGTATCCATATAGGCGAAAACAGAGTGAAACCTAAAAATTGAAACTGTTACTGCCAACGAACGGTTTAACCTAGAAGAACGAAATTTGGTGAGCCAAGTGGGATTGGGGTACTGATCATTACCTGAAATTTTCATCAAGTTTGGGTGAAAAAATGTGTGGTGAGATTTCAGGAAACTCGTAGTTTTTTGGAAGCTTGGCAACCCCTTTCCATGAAAGTGATTTGCGCAAGTCTCTCCTTAGGGCTATATCAATAGGAAACAAACCAAGGAGATAGAACTTGGATATACTTCATTGTGTCAAGTTTCAAAGAGCTAGCACAAACCGTGTTTGATTTAGAGTTCCAACTACATGTATCCATATAGGCGAAAACAGAGTGAAACCTAAAAATTGAAACTGTTACTGCCAACGAACGGTTTAACCTAGAAGAACGAAATTTGGTGAGCCAAGTGGGATTGGGGTCCTGATCATTACCTGAAATTGTCATCAAGATTGGGTCTAAAAATGTGTACTGAGATTTCAGGAAACTCGTAGATTTTTGGAAGCTTGGCAACCCCTTTCCATGAAAGTGATATGCGCAGGTCTCTGCTTAGGTCTACATCAATAGAAAACAAACCATAGAGATAGAAATTGCAACTACTTTATTGTGTCAAGTTTCAAAGAGCTAGCACAAACGGTGTTGGATTTAGAGTTCCAACTACATGTATCCATATAGGCGAAAACAGAGTGAAACCTAAAAATTGAAACTGTTACTGCCAACGAACGGTTTAACCTAGAAGAACGAAATTTGGTGAGCCAAGTGGTATTGCGGTACTGATCATTACCTGATAGTGTCATCAAGATTGGGTGAAAAAATGTGTGCTGTGATTTCAGGAAACTCGTATTTTTTTGGAAGATTGGCAACCCCTTTCCATGAAAGTGATTTGCGCCAGTCTCTGCTTAGGGCTACATCAATAGGAAACAAACCATAGAGCTAGAACTTGGAACTACTTTATTGTGTCAAGTTTCAAAGAGCTAGCAAAAACCGTGTTTGATTTAGAGTTCCAACTACATGTATCCATATAGGAGAAAACAGAGTGAAACCTAAAAATTAAAACTGTTACTGCCAGCGAACGGTTTAACCTAGAAGAACGAAATTTGGTGAGCCAAGTGGGATTGGGGTACTGATCATTACCTGAAAGTGTCATGAAAATTGGGTGAAAAAATGTGTGCTGAGATTTCAGGAAACTCGTATTTTTTTGGAAGCTTGGCAACCCCTTTCCATGAAAGTGATTTGCGCCAGTCTCTGCTTAGGGCTACATCAATAGGAAACAAACCATAGAGATAGAACTTGGAACTACTTTATTGTGTCAATTTTCAAAGAGCTAGCACAAACCGTGTTGGATTTAGAGTTCCAACTACATGTATCCATATAGGGGAAAACAGAGTGAAACCTAAAAATTAATACTGTTACTGCCAATGAACGGTTTAACCTAGAAGAACGAAATTTTTTGAGCCAAGTGGGATTGGGGTACTGAACATTACCTGAAAGTGTCATCAAGATTGGGTGAAAAAATTTGTGCTGAGATTTCAGGAAACTCGTAATTTTTTGGAAGATTGGCAACCCCTTTCCATGAAAGTGATTTGCGCCAGTCTCTGCTTAGGGCTACATCAATAGGAAACAAACCATAGAGATAGAACTTGGAACTTGGAAGCTTGGCAACCCCTTTCCATAAAAGTGATTTGCGCCAGTCTCTGCTTAGGGCTACATCAATAGGAAACAAACCATAGAGATAGAACTTGGAACTACTTTATTGTGTCAATTTTCAAAGAGGTAGCACAAACCGTGTTGGATTTAGAGTTCCAACTACATGTATCCATATAGGCGAAAACAGAGTGAAACCTAAAAATTAAAACAGTTACTGCCAACGAACGGTTTAACCTAGAAGAACGAAATTTGGTGAGCCAAGTGGGATTGGGGTACTGATCATTACCTGAAAATGTCATGAAGATTGGGTGAAAAATGTTTGCTGAGATTTCAGAAAACTCGTAGTTTTTGGAAGCTTGGCAACCCCTTTCCATGAAAGTGATTTGCGCCAGTCTCTGCTTAGGGCTACATCATTAGGAAACAAACCATAGAGATAGAACTTGGAACTACTTTATTGTGTCAAGTTTCAAAGAGCTAGCACAAACCGTGTTTGATTTAGAGTTCCAACTACATGTATCCATATAGGCGAAAACAGAGTGAAACCTAAAAATTAAAACTGTTACTGCCAACGAACAGTTTAACCTAGAAGAACGAAATTTGGTGAGCCAAGTGGGATTGGGGTACTGATCATTACCTGAAAGTGTAATGAAGATTTGGTGAAAAAATATGTGCTGAGATTTCAGGAAACTCGTAGTTTTTTGGAAGCTTGGCAACCCGTTTCCATAAAAGTGATTTGCGCCAGTCTCTGCTTAGGGCTACATCAATAGGAAACAATCCAAAGAGATAGAACTTGGATCTCCTTCATTGTGTCAAGTTTCAAAGAGCTAGCAAAAACCTTGTGGGATTTAGAGTTCCAACTACATGTATCCATATAGCAGAAAACAGAGTGAAACCTAAAAATTAAAACTGTTACTGCCAACGAACGTTTAAACCTAGAAGAACGAAATTTGGTGAGCCAAGTGGGATTGGGGTACTGATCATTACCTGCAAGTGTCATGAAGATTGGGTGAAAAATGTTTGCTGAGATTTCAGGAAACTCGTAGTTTTTGGAAGCTTGGCAACCCCTTTCCATGAAAGTGATTTGCGCCAGTCTCTGCTTAGGGCTACATCAATAGGAAACAAACCATAAAGATAGAACTTGGAACTACGTTATTGTGTCAAGTTTCAAAGAGCTAGCACAAACCGTCTTTGATTTCGAGTTCCAACTACATGTATCCATGTAGGCGAAAACAGAGTGAAACCTAAAAATTAAAACTGTTACTGCCAACGAACGGTTTAACCTAGAAGAACGAAATTTGGTTAGACAAGTGGGATTGGGGTTCTGATCATTACCTGAAAGTGTCATGAAAATTGGGTGAAAAAATTTGTGCTGAGATTCCAGGAAACTCGTAGTTTTTTGGAAGCTTGGCAACCCCTTTCCATGAAAGTGATTTGCGCTAGTCTCTGCTTAGGGCTACATCAATAGGAAACAAACCATAGAGATAGAACTTGGAACTTCTTTATTGTGTCAAGTTTCAAAGAGCTAGCACAAACTGTCTTTGATTTAGAGTTCCAAATACATGTATCCATATAGGCGAAAACAGAGTGAAACCTAAAAATTGAAACTATTACTGGCAACGAAAGGTTTAACCTAGAAGAACGAAATTTAGTGAGCCAAGTGGGATTGGGGTCCTGATCATTACCTGAAATTGTCATCAAGATTGGGTGTAAAAATGTGTGCTGAGATTTCAGGAAACTCGTAGTTTTTTGGAAGCTTGGCAACCCCTTTCCATGAAAGTGATTTGCGCCAGTCTCTGCTTAGGGCTACATCAATAGGAAACAAACCATAGAGATAGAACTTGGAACTACTTTATTGTGTCAAGTTTCAAAGAGCTAGCACAAACCGTGTTTGATTTAGAGTTCCAAATACAGGTATCCGTATAGGCGAAAACAGAGTGAAAACTAAAATTAAAACTGTTACTGCCAACGAACGGTTTAACCTAGAAGAACGAAATTTGGTGAGCCAAGTGGGATTGGGGTACTGATCATTACCTGAAAGTGTCATCAAAATTGGGTGAAAAAATGTGTGGTGAGATTTCAAGAAACAGGTAGTTTTTTGGAAGTTTGGCAACCCCTTTCCATGAAAGTGATTTGCGCCAGTCTCTGCTTAGGGCTACATCAATAGGAAACAAACCATAGAGATAGAACTTGGAACTACTTTATTGTGTCATGTTTCAAAGAGCTAGCACAAACCGTGTTTGATTGAGAGTTCCAACTACATGTATCCATACAGGCGAAAACAGAGTGAAACCTAAAAATTAAAACTGTTACTGCCAACGAACGGTTTAAGCAAGAAGAACGAAATTTGGTGAGCCAACTGGGATTGGGGTTCTGATCATTACCTGAAAGTGTGATCCAGATTGGGTGAAAAAATGTTTGCTGAGATTTCAGGAAACTCGTAGTTTTTTGGAAGCTTGGCAACCCCTTTCCATGAAAGTGATTTGCGCCAGTCTCTGCTTAGGGCTACGTCAATAGGATACAAACCATAGAGATAGAACTTGGAACTACTTTATTGTGTCAAGTTTCAAAGAGCTAGCCCAAACCGTGTTTGATTTAGAGTTCCAACTACATGTATCCATATAGGCGAAAACAGAGTGAAACCTAAAAATTGAAACTGTTACTGCCAACGAACGGTTTAACCTAGAAGAACGAAATTTGGTGAGCCAAGTGGGATTGGGGTCCTGATCATTGCCTGAAATTGTCATCAAGATTGGGTGTAAAAATGTGTGCTGAGATTTCAGGAAACTCGTAGTTTTTTGGAAGCTTGGCAACCCCTTTCCATGAAAGTGATATGCGCAGGTCTCTGCTTAGGGCTACATCAATAGAAAACAAACCATAGAGATAGAAATTGCAACTACTTTATTGTGTCAAGTTTCAAAGAGCTAGCACAAACCGTGTTTGATTTCGAGTTCCAACTACATGTATCCATATAGGCGAAAACAGAGTGAAACCTAAAAATCAAACTGTTACTGCCAACGAACGGTTTAAACTAGAAGAACGAAATTTGGTGAGCCAAGTTGGATTGGGGTACTGATCATTACCTGAAAGTGTGATCCAGATTGGGTGAAAAAATGTTTGCTGAGATTTCAGGGAACTCGAAGTTTTTTGGAAGCTTGGCAACCCCTTTTCATGAACGTGATTTGCGCCAGTCTCTGCTTAGGGCTACATCAATAGGAAACAAACCATAGAGATAGAACTTGAAACTACGTTATTGTGTCAAGTTTAAAAGAGCTAGAACAAACCGTCTTTGATTTAGAGTTCCAACTACATGTATCCATATAGGCGAAAACAGAGTGAAACCTATAAATTAAAACTGTTACTGCCAACGAACGGTTTTACCTGGAAGAATGAAATTTGGTGAGCCAAGTGGGATTGGGGTACTGATCATTACCTGAAAGTGTCATCAAGATTGGGTGAAAAAATGTGTGCTGAGATTTCAGGAAACTCGTAGTTTTTTGGAAGCTTGGCAACCCCTTTCCATGAAAGTGATTTGCGCCAGTCTCTGCTTAGGGCTACATCAATAGGAAACAAACCATAGAGATAGAACTTGGAACTAATTTATTGTGTCAAGTTTCAAAGAGCTAGCACAAACCGTGTTGGATTTAGAGTTCCAACTACATGTATCCATATAGGGGAAAAGAGTGAAACCTAAAAATTAAAACTGTTACTGCCAACGAACGGTTTAACCTAGAAGAAGGAAATTTGGTGAGCCAAGTGGGATTGGGGTACTGATCATTACCTGAAATTTTCATCAAGATTGGGTGAAAAAATGTGTGCTGAGATTTCAGGAAACTCGTAGTTTTTTGGAAGCTTGGCAACCCCTTTCAATGAAAGTGATTTGCGCCAGTCTCTGCTTAGGCCTACATCAATAGGAAACAAACCATAGAGATAGAACTTGGAACTACTTTATTGTGTCAAGTTTCAAAGAGCTAGCACAAACCGTGTTGGATTCAGAGTTCCAACTACATGTATCCATATAGGGGAAAAGAGTGAAACCTAAAAATTTAAACTGTTACTGCCAAAGAACGGTTTAACCTAGAAAAACGAAATTTGGTGAGCCAAGTGGGATTGGGGTACTGATCATTACCTGAAATTTTCATCAAGATTGGGTGAAAAAATGTGTGCTGAGATTTCAGGAAACTCGTAGTTTTTTGGAAGCTTGGCAACCCCTTTCCATGAAAGTGATTTGCGCAAGTCTCTCCTTAGGGCTATATCAATAGGAAACAAACCAAGTAGATAGAACTTGGATCTACTTCATTGTGTCAAGTTTCAAAGAGCTAGCACAAACCGTGTTTGATTCACAGTTCCAACTACATGTATCCATATAGGCGAAAACAGAGTGAAACCTAAAAATTAAAACTGTTACTGCCAACGAACGGTTTAACCTAGAAGAACGAAATTTGGTGAGCCAAGTGGGATTGGGGTACTGATCATTACCTGAAATTGTCATCAAGATTGGGTGTAAAAATGTGTGCTGAGATTTCAGGAAACTCGTAGTTTTTTGGAAGCTTGGCAACCCATTTCCATGAAAGTGATATGCGCAGGTCTCTGCTTAGGGCTACATCAATAGAAAACAAACCATAGAGATAGAAATTGCAACTACTTTATTCTGTCAAGTCTCAAAGAGCTAGCACAAACGGTGTTGGATTTAGAGTTCCAACTACATGTATCCATATAGGCGAAAACAGAGTGAAACCTAAAAATTAAGACTGTTACTGCCAACGAACGGTTTAAACTAGAAGAACGAAATTTGGTGAGCCAAGTTGGATTGGGGTACTGATCATTACATTAAAGTGTGATCCAGATTGGGTGAAAAAATGTTTGCTGAGATTTCAGGAAACTCGAAGTTTTTTGGAAGCTTGGCAACCCCTTTTCATGAAAGTGATTTGCGCCAGTCTCTGCTTAGGGCTACATCAATAGGAAACAAACCATAGAGATAGAACTTCAAACTACGTTATTGTGTGAAGTTTCAAAGAGCTAGCACAAACCGTCTTTGATTTAGAGTTCCAACTACATGTATCCATATAGGCGAAAACAGAGTGAAACCTAAAAATTTAAACTGTTACTGCCAACGAACGGTTTTACCTAGAAGAATGAAATTTGGTGAGCCAAGTGGGATTGGGGTCCTGATCATTACCTGAAATTGTAATCAAGATTGGGTGAAAAAATGTGTGCTGAGATTTCAGGAAACTCGTAGTTTTTTGGAAGCTTGGCAACCTTTTTCCATGAAAGTGATTTGCGCCAGTCTCTGCTTAGGGCTACATCAATAGGAAACAAACCATAGAGATAGAACTTGGAAGTACTTTATTGTGTCAAGTTTCAAAGAGCTAGCACAAACCGTGTTTGATTTAGAGTTCCAACTACATGTATCCATATAGGCGAAAACAGAGTGAAACCTAAAAATTGAAACTGTTACTGCCAACGAACGGTTTAACCTAGAAGAACGAAATTTTGTGAGCCAAGTGGGATTGGGGTCCTGATCATTACCTGAAATTGTCATCAAGATTGGGTGTAAAAATGTGTGCTGAGATTTCAGGAAACTCGTAGTTTTTTGGAAGCTTGGCAACCACTTTCCATGAAAGTGATTTGCGCCAGTCTCTGCTTAGGGCTACATCAATAGGAAACAAACCTAAGATATAACTTGGAACTACGTTATTGTGTGAAGTTTCAAAGAGCTAGCACAAACCATCTTTGATTTAGAGTTCCAACTACATGTATCCATATAGGCGAAAACAGAGTGAAACCTAAAAATTAAAACTGTTACTGCCAACGAACGGTTTAACCTAGAAGAACGAAATTTGGTGAGCCCAGTGGGATTGGGGTGATGATCATTACCTGAAATTTTCATCAAGATTGGGTGAAAAAATGTGTGCTGAGATTTCAGGAAACTCGTAGTTTTTTGGAAGCTTGGCAACCCCTTTCCATGAAAGTGATTTCCGCCAGTCTCTGCTTAGGGCTACATCAATAGAAAACAAACCATAGAGATAGAAATTGCAACTACTTTATTGTGTCAAGTTTCAAAGAGCTTGCATAAACCGTGTTTGATTTAGAGTTCCAACTACATGTATCCATATAGGCGAAATCAGAGTGAAACCTAAAAATTAAAACTGTTACTGCCAACGAACGGTTTAACCTAGAAGAACGAAATTTGGTGAGCCAAGTGGGATTGGGGTACTGATCATTACCTGAAATTTTCATCAAGATTGGGTGAAAAAATATGTGCTGAGATTTCAGGAAACTCGTAGTTTTTTGGAAGCTTGGCAACCCCTTTCCATAAAAGTGATTTGCGCCAGTCTCTGCTTAGGGCTACATCAATAGGAAACAAACCATAGAGATAGAACTTGGAACTACTTTATTGTGTCAATTTTCAAAGAGCTAGCACAAACCGTGTTGGATTTAGAGTTCCAACTACATGTATCCATATAGGGGAAAACAGAGTGAAACCTAAAAATTAAAACTGTTACTGCCAACGAACGGTTTAACCTAGAAGAACGAAATTTTTTGAGCCCAGTGGGATTGGGGTACTGAACATTACTTGAAAGTGTCATCAAGATTGGGTGAATAAATGTGTGCTGAGATTTCAGGAAACTCGCAATTTTTTGGAAGATTGGCAACCCCTTTCCATGAAAGTGATTTGCGCCAGTCTCTGCTTAGGGCTACATCAATAGGAAACAAACCATAGAGATAGAACTTGGAACTACTTTATTGTGTCAAGTTTCAAAGAACTAGCTCAAACGGTCTTTGATTTAGAGTTCCAACTACATGTATCCATATAGGAGAAAACAGAGTGAAACCTAAAAATTAAAACTGTTACTGCCAACGAACGGTTTAAACAAGAAGAACGAAATTTGGTGAGCCCAGTGGGATTGGGGTACTGATCATTACCTGAAAGTGTCATGAAAATTGGGTGAAAAAATGTGTGCTGAGATTTCAGGAAACTCGTATTTTTTTGGAAGCTTGGCAACCCCTTTCCATGAAAGTGATTTGCGCCAGTCTCTGCTTAGGGCTACATCAATAGGAAACAAACCATAGAGATAGAACTTGGAACTACTTTATTGTGTCAAGTTTCAAAGAGCTAGCACAAACCGTCTTTGATTTAGAGTTCCAACTACATGTACCCATATAGGAGAAAACAGAGTGAAACCTAAAAATTAAAACTGTTACTGCCAACGAACGGTTTAACCTAGAAGAACGAAATTTGGTGAGCCAAGTGGGATTGGGGTACTGATCATTACCTGAAAGTGTAATCAAGATTGGGTGAAAAAATGTGTGGTGAGATTTCAGGAAACTCGTAGTTTTTTGGAAGCTTGGCAACCCCTTTCCATAAAAGTGATTTGTGCCAGTCTCTGCTTAGCACTACATCAATAGGAAAGAAACCATAGAGATAGAACTTGGAACTACTTTATTGTGTCAAGTTTCAAAGAGCTAGCACTAACCGTGTTGGATTTAGAGTTCCAACTACATGTATCCATATAGGCGAAAACAGAGTGAAACCTAAATATTAAAACTGTTACTGTCAACGAACGGTTTAACCTAGAAGAACGAAATTTGGTGAGCCAAGTGGGATTGGGGTACTGATCATTACCTGAAAGTGTCATCAAGATTGGGTGAAAAAATGTGTGCTGAGATTTCAGGAAACTCATAGTTTTTTGGAAGCTTGGCAACTCCTTTCCATGTAAGTGATTGCGCCAGTCTCTGCTTAGGGCTACATCAATAGGAAACAAACCATAGAGATAGAACTTGGAACTACTTTATTGTGTCAAGTTTCAGAGAGTTAGCAGAAACCGTGTTTGATTTAGAGTTCCAACTACATGTATCCATAAGGCGAAAACAGACTGAAACCTAAAAAGGAAAACTGTTACTGCCAACGAACGGTTTAATCTAGAAGAACGAAATTTGGTGAGCCAAGTGGGATTGGGGTACTGATCATTACCTGAAAGTGTCATGAAAATTGGGTGAAAAAATGTGTGCTGAGATTTCAGGAAACTCGTATTTTTTTGGAAGCTTGGCAACCCCTTTCCATGAAAGTGATTTGCGCCAGTCTCTGCTTAGGGCTACATCAATACGAAACAAACCATAGAGATAGAACTTGGAACTACTTTATTGTGTCAATTTTCAAAGAGCTAGCACAAACCGTGTTGGATTTAGAGTTCCAACTACATGTATCCATATAGGGGAAAACAGAGTGAAACCTAAAAATTAAAACTGTTACTGCCAACGAACGGTTTAACCTAGAAGAACGAAATTTTTTGAGCCAAGTGGGATTGGGGTACTGAACATTACCTGAAAGTGTCATCAAGATTGGGTGAAAAAATTTGTGCTGAGATTTCAGGAAACTCGTAATTTTTTGGAAGATTGGCAACCCCTTTCCATGAAAGTGATTTGCGCCAGTCTCTGCTTAGGGCTACATCAATAGGAAACAAACCATAGAGATAGAACTTGGAACTACTTTATTGTGTCAAGTTTCAAAGAGCTAGTTCAAACCGTCTTTGATTTAGAGTTCCAACTACATGTATCCATATAGGAGAAAACAGAGTGAAACCTAAAAATTAAAACTGATACTGCCAACGAACGGTTTAACCTAGAAGAACGAAAATTGGTGAGCCCAGTGGGATTGGGGTACAGATCATTACCTGAAAGTGTAATGAAGATTGGGTGAAAAAATATGTGCTGAGATTTCAGGAAACTCGTAGTTTTTTGGAAGCTTGGCAACCCCTTTCCATAAAAGTGATTTGCGCCAGTCTCTGCTTAGGGCTACATCAATAGGAAACAAACCATAGAGATAGAACTTGGAACTACTTTATTGTGTCAATTTTCAAAGAGGTAGCACAAACCGTGTTGGATTTAGAGTTCCAACTACATGTATCCATATAGGCGAAAACAGAGTGAAACCTAAAAATTAAAACAGTTACTGCCAACGAACGGTTTAACCTAGAAGAACGAAATTTGGTGAGCCAAGTGGGATTGGGGTACTGATCATTACCTGAAAGTGTCATGAAGATTGGGTGAAAAATATTTGCTGAGATTTCAGGAAACTCGTAGTTTTTGGAAGCTTGGCAACCCCTTTCCATGAAAGTGATTTGCGCCAGTCTCTGCTTAGGGCTACATCATTAGGAAACAAACCATAGAGATAGAACTTGGAACTACTTTATTGTGTCAATTTTCAAAGAGCTAGCACAAACCGTGTTGGATTTAGAGTTCCAACTACATGTATCCATATAGGGGAAAACAGAGTGAAACCTAAAAATTAAAACTGTTACTGCCAACGAACGGTTTAACCTAGAAGAACGAAATTTTTTGAGCCCAGTGGGATTGGGGTACTGAACATTACCTGAAAGTGTCATCAAGATTGGGTGAATAAATGTGTGCTGAGATTTCAGGAAACTCGCAATTTTTTGGAAGATTGGCAACCCCTTTCCATGAAAGTGATTTGCGCCAGTCTCTGCTTAGGGCTACATCAATAGGAAACAAACCATAGAGATAGAACTTGGAACTACTTTATTGTGTCAAGTTTCAAAGAACTAGCTCAAACGGTCTTTGATTTAGAGTTCCAACTACATGTATCCATATAGGAGAAAACAGAGTGAAACCTAAAAATTAAAACTGTTACTGCCAACGAACGGTTTAAACAAGAAGAACGAAATTTGGTGAGCCCAGTGGGATTGGGGTACAGATCATTACCTGAAAGTGTAATGAAGATTGGGTGAAAAAATATGTGCTGAGATTTCAGGAAACTCGTAGTTTTTTGGAAGCTTGGCAACCCCTTTCCATGAAAGTGATTTGCGCCAGTCTCTGCTTAGGACTACATCAATAGGAAACAAAACATAGAGATAGAACTTGGAACTACGTTATTGTGTCAAGTTTCAAAGAGCTAGCACAAACCGTCTTTGATTTCGAGTTCCAACTACATGTATCCCTATAGGCGAAAACAGAGTGAAACCTAAAAATTAAAACTGTTACTGCCAACGAACGGTTTAACCTAGAAGAACGAAATTTGGTGAGCCAAGTGGGATTGGGGTACTGATCTTTACCTGAAATTGTCATCAAGATTGGGTGAAAAAATGTGTGGTGAGATTTCAGGAAACTCATAGTTTTTTGGAAGCTTGGCAACTCCTTTCCATTTAAGTGATTGCGCCAGTCTCTGCTTAGGGCTACATCAATAGGAAACAAACCATAGAGATAGAACTTGGAACTACTTTATTGTGTCAAGTTTCAGAGAGTTAGCAGAAACCGTGTTTGATTTAGAGTTCCAACTACATGTATCCATAAGGCAAAAACAGACTGAAACCTAAAAAGTAAAACTGTTACTGCCAACGAACGGTTTAACCTAGAAGAACGAAATTTGGTGAGCCAAGTGGGATTGGGGTACTGATCATTACCTGAAAGTGTCATGAAAATTGGGTGAAAAAATGTGTGCTGAGATTTCAGGAAACTCGTATTTTTTTGGAAGCTTGGCAACCCCTTTCCATGAAAGTGATTTGCGCCAGTCTCTGCTTAGGGCTACATCAATAGGAAACAAACCATAGAGATAGAACTTGGAACTACTTTATTGTGTCAAGTTTCAAAGAGCTAGCACAAACCGTCTTTGATTTAGAGTTCCAACTACATGTACCCATATAGGAGAAAAGAGTGAAACATAAAAATTAAAACTGTTACTGCCAACGAACGGTTTAACCTAGAAGAACGAAATTTGGTGAGCCAAGTGGGATTGGGGTACTGATCATTACCTGAAAGTGTAATCAAGATTGGGTGAAAAAATGTGTGGTGAGATTTCAGGAAACTCGTAGTTTTTTGGAAGCTTGGCAACCCCTTTCCATAAAAGTGATTTGTGCCAGTCTCTGCTTAGGGCTACATCAATAGGAAACAAACCATAGAGATATAACTTGGAACTACGTTATTGTGTGAAGTTTCAAAGAGCTAGCACAAACCATCTTTGATTTAGAGTTCCAACTACATGTATCCATATAGGCGAAAACAGAGTGAAACCTAAAAATTAAAACTGTTATGCCAACGAACGGTTTAACCTAGAAGAACGAAATTTGGTGAGCCCAGTGGGATTGGGGTGATGATCATTACCTGAAATTTTCATCAAGATTGGGTGAAAAAATGTGTGCTGAGATTTCAGGAAACTCGTAGTTTTTTGGAAGCTTGGCAACCCCTTTCCATGAAAGTGATTTCCGCCAGTCTCTGCTTAGGGCTACATCAATAGAAAACAAACCATAGAGATAGAAATTGCAACTACTTTATTGTGTCAAGTTTCAAAGAGCTTGCACAAACCGTGTTTGATTTAGAGTTCCAACTACATGTATCCATATAGGCGAAATCAGAGTGAAACCTAAAAATTAAAACTGTTACTGCCAACGAACGGTTTAACCTAGAAGAACGAAATTTGGTGAGCCAAGTGGGATTGGGGTACTGATCATTACCTGAAATTTTCATCAAGATTGGGTGAAAAAATATGTGCTGAGATTTCAGGAAACTCGTAGTTTTTTGGAAGCTTGGCAACCCCTTTCCATAAAAGTGATTTGCGCCAGTCTCTGCTTAGGGCTACATCAATAGGAAACAAACCATAGAGATAGAACTTGGAACTACTTTATTGTGTCAATTTTCAAAGAGCTAGCACAAACCGTGTTGGATTTAGAGTTCCAACTACATGTATCCATATAGGGGAAAACAGAGTGAAACCTAAAAATTAAAACTGTTACTGCCAACGAACGGTTTAACCTAGAAGAACGAAATTTTTTGAGCCCAGTGGGATTGGGGTACTGAACATTACTTGAAAGTGTCATCAAGATTGGGTGAATAAATGTGTGCTGAGATTTCAGGAAACTCGCAATTTTTTGGAAGATTGGCAACCCCTTTCCATGAAAGTGATTTGCGCCAGTCTCTGCTTAGGGCTACATCAATAGGAAACAAACCATAGAGATAGAACTTGGAACTACTTTATTGTGTCAAGTTTCAAAGAACTAGCTCAAACGGTCTTTGATTTAGAGTTCCAACTACATGTATCCATATAGGAGAAAACAGAGTGAAACCTAAAAATTAAAACTGTTACTGCCAACGAACGGTTTAAACAAGAAGAACGAAATTTGGTGAGCCCAGTGGGATTGGGGTACTGATCATTACCTGAAAGTGTCATGAAAATTGGGTGAAAAAATGTGTGCTGAGATTTCAGGAAACTCGTATTTTTTTGGAAGCTTGGCAACCCCTTTCCATGAAAGTGATTTGCGCCAGTCTCTGCTTAGGGCTACATCAATAGGAAACAAACCATAGAGATAGAACTTGGAACTACTTTATTGTGTCAAGTTTCAAAGAGCTAGCACAAACCGTCTTTGATTTAGAGTTCCAACTACATGTACCCATATAGGAGAAAACAGAGTGAAACCTAAAAATTAAAACTGTTACTGCCAACGAACGGTTTAACCTAGAAGAACGAAATTTGGTGAGCCAAGTGGGATTGGGGTACTGATCATTACCTGAAAGTGTAATCAAGATTGGGTGAAAAAATGTGTGGTGAGATTTCAGGAAACTCGTAGTTTTTTGGAAGCTTGGCAACCCCTTTCCATAAAAGTGATTTGTGCCAGTCTCTGCTTAGCACTACATCAATAGGAAAGAAACCATAGAGATAGAACTTGGAACTACTTTATTGTGTCAAGTTTCAAAGAGCTAGCACTAACCGTGTTGGATTTAGAGTTCCAACTACATGTATCCATATAGGCGAAAACAGAGTGAAACCTAAATATTAAAACTGTTACTGTCAACGAACGGTTTAACCTAGAAGAACGAAATTTGGTGAGCCAAGTGGGATTGGGGTACTGATCATTACCTGAAAGTGTCATCAAGATTGGGTGAAAAAATGTGTGCTGAGATTTCAGGAAACTCATAGTTTTTTGGAAGCTTGGCAACTCCTTTCCATGTAAGTGATTGCGCCAGTCTCTGCTTAGGGCTACATCAATAGGAAACAAACCATAGAGATAGAACTTGGAACTACTTTATTGTGTCAAGTTTCAGAGAGTTAGCAGAAACCGTGTTTGATTTAGAGTTCCAACTACATGTATCCATAAGGCGAAAACAGACTGAAACCTAAAAAGGAAAACTGTTACTGCCAACGAACGGTTTAACCTAGAAGAACGAAATTTGGTGAGCCAAGTGGGATTGGGGTACTGATCATTACCTGAAAGTGTCATGAAAATTGGGTGAAAAAATGTGTGCTGAGATTTCAGGAAACTCGTATTTTTTTGGAAGCTTGGCAACCCCTTTCCATGAAAGTGATTTGCGCCAGTCTCTGCTTAGGGCTACATCAATACGAAACAAACCATAGAGATAGAACTTGGAACTACTTTATTGTGTCAATTTTCAAAGAGCTAGCACAAACCGTGTTGGATTTAGAGTTCCAACTACATGTATCCATATAGGGGAAAACAGAGTGAAACCTAAAAATTAAAACTGTTACTGCCAACGAACGGTTTAACCTAGAAGAACGAAATTTTTTGAGCCAAGTGGGATTGGGGTACTGAACATTACCTGAAAGTGTCATCAAGATTGGGTGAAAAAATTTGTGCTGAGATTTCAGGAAACTCGTAATTTTTTGGAAGATTGGCAACCCCTTTCCATGAAAGTGATTTGCGCCAGTCTCTGCTTAGGGCTACATCAATAGGAAACAAACCATAGAGATGGAACTTGGAACTACTTTATTGTGTCAAGTTTCAAAGAGCTAGTTCAAACCGTCTTTGATTTAGAGTTCCAACTACATGTATCCATATAGGAGAAAACAGAGTGAAACCTAAAAATTAAAACTGATACTGCCAACGAACGGTTTAACCTAGAAGAACGAAAATTGGTGAGCCCAGTGGGATTGGGGTACAGATCATTACCTGAAAGTGTAATGAAGATTGGGTGAAAAAATATGTGCTGAGATTTCAGGAAACTCGTAGTTTTTTGGAAGCTTGGCAACCCCTTTCCCTAAAAGTGATTTGCGCCAGTCTCTGCTTAGGGCTACATCAATAGGAAACAAACCATAGAGATAGAACTTGGAACTACTTTATTGTGTCAATTTTCAAAGAGGTAGCACAAACCGTGTTGGATTTAGAGTTCCAACTACATGTATCCATATAGGCGAAAACAGAGTGAAACCTAAAAATTAAAACAGTTACTGCCAACGAACGGTTTAACCTAGAAGAACGAAATTTGGTGAGCCAAGTGGGATTGGGGTACTGATCATTACCTGAAAATGTCATGAAGATTGGGTGAAAAATATTTGCTGAGATTTCAGGAAACTCGTAGTTTTTGGAAGCTTGGCAACCCCTTTCCATGAAAGTGATTTGCGCCAGTCTCTGCTTAGGGCTACATCATTAGGAAACAAACCATAGAGATAGAACTTGGAACTACTTTATTGTGTCAATTTTCAAAGAGCTAGCACAAACCGTGTTGGATTTAGAGTTCCAACTACATGTATCCATATAGGGGAAAACAGAGTGAAACCTAAAAATTAAAACTGTTACTGCCAACGAACGGTTTAACCTAGATGAACGAAATTTTTTGAGCCCAGTGGGATTGGGGTACTGAACATTACCTGAAAGTGTCATCAAGATTGGGTGAATAAATGTGTGCTGAGATTTCAGGAAACTCGCAATTTTTTGGAAGATTGGCAACCCCTTTCCATGAAAGTGATTTGCGCCAGTCTCTGCTTAGGGCTACATCAATAGGAAACAAACCATAGAGATAGAACTTGGAACTACTTTATTGTGTCAAGTTTCAAAGAACTAGCTCAAACGGTCTTTGATTTAGAGTTCCAACTACATGTATCCATATAGGAGAAAACAGAGTGAAACCTAAAAATTAAAACTGTTACTGCCAACGAACGGTTTAAACAAGAAGAACGAAATTTGGTGAGCCCAGTGGGATTGGGGTACAGATCATTACCTGAAAGTGTAATGAAGATTGGGTGAAAAAATATGTGCTGAGATTTCAGGAAACTCGTAGTTTTTTGGAAGCTTGGCAACCCCTTTCCATGAAAGTGATTTGCGCCAGTCTCTGCTTAGGACTACATCAATAGGAAACAAAACATAGAGATAGAACTTGGAACTACGTTATTGTGTCAAGTTTCAAAGAGCTAGCACAAACCGTCTTTGATTTCGAGTTCCAACTACATGTATCCCTATAGGCGAAAACAGAGTGAAACCTAAAAATTAAAACTGTTACTGCCAACGAACGGTTTAACCTAGAAGAACGAAATTTGGTGAGCCAAGTGGGATTGGGGTACTGATCTTTACCTGAAATTGTCATCAAGATTGGGTGAAAAAATGTGTGGTGAGATTTCAGGAAACTCATAGTTTTTTGGAAGCTTGGCAACTCCTTTCCATTTAAGTGATTGCGCCAGTCTCTGCTTAGGGCTACATCAATAGGAAACAAACCATAGAGATAGAACTTGGAACTACTTTATTGTGTCAAGTTTCAGAGAGTTAGCAGAAACCGTGTTTGATTTAGAGTTCCAACTACATGTATCCATAAGGCGAAAACAGACTGAAACCTAAAAAGTAAAACTGTTACTGCCAACGAACGGTTTAACCTAGAAGAACGAAATTTGGTGAGCCAAGTGGGATTGGGGTACTGATCATTACCTGAAAGTGTCATGAAAATTGGGTGAAAAAATGTGTGCTGAGATTTCAGGAAACTCGTATTTTTTTGGAAGCTTGGCAACCCCTTTCCATGAAAGTGATTTGCGCCAGTCTCTGCTTAGGGCTACATCAATAGGAAACAAACCATAGAGATAGAACTTGGAACTACTTTATTGTGTCAAGTTTCAAAGAGCTAGCACAAACCGTCTTTGATTTAGAGTTCCAACTACATGTACCCATATAGGAGAAAACAGAGTGAAACCTAAAAATTAAAACTGTTACTGCCAACGAACGGTTTAACCTAGAAGAACGAAATTTGGTGAGCCAAGTGGGATTGGGGTACTGATCATTACCTGAAAGTGTAATCAAGATTGGGTGAAAAAATGTGTGGTGAGATTTCAGGAAACTCGTAGTTTTTTGGAAGCTTGGCAACCCCTTTCCATAAAAGTGATTTGTGCCAGTCTCTGCTTAGCGCTACATCAATAGGAAAGAAACCATAGAGATAGAACTTGGAACTACTTTATTGTGTCAAGTTTCAAAGAGCTAGCACTAACCGTGTTGGATTTAGAGTTCCAACTACATGTATCCATATAGGCGAAAACAGAGTGAAACCTAAATATTAAAACTGTTACTGTCAACGAACGGTTTAACCTAGAAGAACGAAATTTGGTGAGCCAAGTGGGATTGGGGTACTGATCATTACCTGAAAGTGTCATCAAGATTGGGTGAAAAAATGTGTGCTGAGATTTCAGGAAACTCATAGTTTTTTGGAAGCTTGGCAACTCCTTTCCATGTAAGTGATTGCGCCAGTCTCTGCTTAGGGCTACATCAATAGGAAACAAACCATAGAGATAGAACTTGGAACTACTTTATTGTGTCAAGTTTCAGAGAGTTAGCAGAAACCGTGTTTGATTTAGAGTTCCAACTACATGTATCCATAAGGCGAAAACAGACTGAAACCTAAAAAGGAAAACTGTTACTGCCAACGAACGGTTTAACCTAGAAGAACGAAATTTGGTGAGCCAAGTGGGATTGGGGTACTGATCATTACCTGAAAGTGTAATGAAGATTGGGTGAAAAAATATGTGCTGAGATTTCAGGAAACTCATAGTTTTTTGGAAGCTTGGCAACCCCTTTCCATAAAAGTGATTTGCGCCAGTCTCTGCTTAGGGCTACATCAATAGGAAACAAACCATAGAGATAGAACTTGGAACTACTTTATTGTGTCAATTTTCAAAGAGCTAGCACAAACCGTGTTGGATTTAGAGTTCCAACTACATGTATCCATATAGGCGAAAACAGAGTGAAACCTAAAAATTAAAAAAGTTACTGCCAACGAACGGTTTAACCTAGAAGAACGAAATTTTTTGAGCCAAGTGGGATTGGGGTACTGAACATTACCTGAAAGTGTCATCAAGATTGGGTGAAAAAATGTGTGCTGAGATTTCAGGAAACTCGTAATTTTTTGGAAGATTGGCAACCCCTTTCCATGAAAGTGATTTGTGCCAGTCTCTGCTTAGGGCTACATCAATAGGAAACAAACCATAGAGATAGAACTTGGAACTACTTTATTGTGTCAAGTTTCAAAGAGCTAGCTCAAACCGTCTTTGATTTAGAGTTCCAACTACATGTATCCATATAGGAGAAAACAGAGTGAAACCTAAAAATTAAAACTGTTACTGCCAACGAACGGTTTAACCAAGAAGAACGAAATTTGGTGAGCCCAGTGGGATTGGCGTACAGATCATTACCTGAAAGTGTAATGAAGATTGGGTGAAAAAATATGTGCTGAGATTTCAGGAAACTCGTAGTTTTTTGGAAGCTTGGCAACCCCTTTCCATGAAAGTGATTTGCGCCAGTCTCTGCTTAGGACTACATCAATAGGAAACAAAACATAGAGATAGAACTTGGAACTACGTTATTGTGTCAAGTTTCAAAGAGCTAGCACAAACCGTCTTTGATTTCGAGTTCCAACTACATGTATCCATATAGGCGAAAACAGAGTGAAACCTAAAAATTAAAACTGTTACTGCCAACGAACGGTTTAACCTAGAAGAACGAAATTTGGTGAGCCAAGTGGGATTGGGGTACTGATCTTTACCTGAAATTGTCATCAAGATTGGGTGAAAAAATGTGTGGTGAGATTTCAGGAAACTCATATTTTTTTGGAAGCTTGGCAACTCCTTTCCATGTTATGATTGCGCCAGTCTCTGCTTAGGGCTACATCAATAGGAAACAAACCATAGAGATAGAACTTGGAACTACTTTATTGTGTCAAGTTTCAGAGAGTTAGCAGAAACCGTGTTTGATTTAGAGTTCCAACTACATGTATCCATAAGGCGAAAACAGACTGAAACCTAAAAAGTAAAACTGTTACTGCCAACGAAAGGTTTAACCTAGAAGAACGAAATTTGGTGAGCCAAGTGGGATTGGGGTACTGATCATTACCTGAAAGTGTCATGAAAATTGGGTGAAAAAATGTGTGCTGAGATTTCAGGAAACTCGTATTTTTTTGGAAGCTTGGCAACCCCTTTCCATGAAAGTGATTTGCGCCAGTCTCTGCTTAGGGCTACATCAATAGGAAACAAACCATAGAGATAGAACTTGGAACTACTTTATTGTGTCAATTTTCAAAGAGCTAGCACAAACCGTGTTGGATTTAGAGTTCCAACTACATGTATCCATATAGGGGAAAACAGAGTGAAACCTAAAAATTAAAACTGTTACTGCCAACGAACGGTTTAACCTAGAAGAACGAAATTTTTTGAGCCAAGTGGGATTGGGGTACTGAACATTACCTGAAAGTGTCATCAAGATTGGGTGAAAAAATTTGTGCTGAGATTTCAGGAAACTCGTAATTTTTTGGAAGATTGGCAACCCCTTTCCATGAAAGTGATTTGCGCCAGTCTCTGCTTAGGGCTACATCAATAGGAAACAAACCATAGAGATAGAACTTGGAACTACTTTATTGTGTCAAGTTTCAAAGAGCTACTTCAAACCGTCTTTGATTTAGAGTTCCAACTACATGTATCCATATAGGAGAAAACAGAGTGAAACCTAAAAATTAAAACTGATACTGCCAACGAACGGTTTAACCTAGAAGAACGAAATTTGGTGAGCCCAGTGGGATTGGGGTACAGATCATTACCTGAAAGTGTAATGAAGATTGGGTGAAAAAATATGTGCTGAGATTTCAGGAAACTCGTAGTTTTTTGGAAGCTTGGCAACCCCTTTCCATAAAAGTGATTTGCGCCAGTCTCTGCTTAGGGCTACATCAATAGGAAACAAACCATAGAGATAGAACTTGGAACTACTTTATTGTGTCAATTTTCAAAGAGGTAGCACAAACCGTGTTGGATTTAGAGTTCCAACTACATGTATCCATATAGGCGAAAACAGAGTGAAACCTAAAAATTAAAACAGTTACTGCCAACGAACGGTTTAACCTAGAAGAACGAAATTTGGTGAGCCAAGTGGGATTGGGGTACTGATCATTACCTGAAAGTGTCATGAAGATTGGGTGAAAAATATTTGCTGAGATTTCAGAAAACTCGTAGTTTTTGGAAGCTTGGCAACCCCTTTCCATGAAAGTGATTTGTGCCAGTCTCTGCTTAGGGCTACATCATTAGGAAACAAACCATAGAGATAGAACTTGGAACTACTTTATTGTGTCAAGTTTGAAAGAGCTAGCACAAACCGTGTTTGATTTAGAGTTCCAACTACATGTATCCATATAGGCGAAAACAGAGTGAAACCTAAAAATTAAAACTGTTACTGCCAACGAACGGTTTAAACAAGAAGAACGAAATTTGGTGAGCCCAGTGGGATTGGGGTACAGATCATTACCTGAAAGTGTAATGAAGATTGGGTGAAAAAATATGTGCTGAGATTTCAGGAAACTCGTAGTTTTTTGGAAGCTTGGCAACCCCTTTCCATGAAAGTGATTTGCGCCAGTCTCTGCTTAGGACTACATCAATAGGAAACAAAACATAGAGATAGAACTTGGAACTACGTTATTGTGCAAAGTTTCAAAGAGCTAGCACAAACCGTCTTTGATTTCGAGTTCCAACTACATGTATCCATATAGGCGAAAACAGAGTGAAACCTAAAAATTAAAACTGTTACTGCCAACGAACGGTTTAACCTAGAAGAACGAAATTTGGTGAGCCAAGTGGGATTGGGGTACTGATCTTTACCTGAAATTGTCATCAAGATTGGGTGAAAAAATGTGTGGTGACATTTCAGGAAACTCATAGTTTTTTGGAAGCTTGGCAACTCCTTTCCATGTAAGTGATTGCGCCAGTCTCTGCTTAGGGCTACATCAATAGGAAACAAACCATAGAGATAGAACTTGGAACTACTTTATTGTGTCAAGTTTCAGAGAGTTAGCAGAAACCATGTTTGATTTAGAGTTCCAACTACATGTATCCATAAGGCGAAAACAGACTGAAACCTAAAAAGTAAAACTGTTACTGCCAACAAACGGTTTAACCTAGAAGAACGAAATTTGGTGAGCCAAGTGGGATTGGGGTACTGATCATTACCTGAAAGTGTCATGAAAATTGGGTGAAAAAATGTGTGCTGAGATTTCAGGAAACTCGTATTTTTTTGGAAGCTTGGCAACCCCTTTCCATGAAAGTGATTTGCGCCAGTCTCTGCTTAGGGCTACATCAATAGGAAACAAACCATAGAGATAGAACTTGGAACTACTTTATTGTGTCAATTTTCAAAGAGCTAGCACAAACCGTGTTGGATTTAGAGTTCCAACTACATGTATCCATATAGGGGAAAACAGAGTGAAACCTAAAAATTAAAACTGTTACTGCCAACGAACGGTTTAACCTAGAAGAACAAAATTTTTTGAGCCAAGTGGGATTGGGGTACTGAACATTACCTGAAAGTGTCATCAAGATTGGGTGAAAAAATTTGTGCTGAGATTTCAGGAAACTCATAATTTTTTGGAAGATTGGCAACCCCTTTCCATGAAAGTGATTTGCGCCAGTCTCTGCTTAGGGCTACATCAATAGGAAACAAACCATAGAGATAGAACTTGGAACTACTTTATTGTGTCAAGTTTCAAAGAGCTAGTTCAAACCGTCTTTGATTTAGAGTTCCAACTACATGTATCCATATAGGAGAAAACAGAGTGAAACCTAAAAATTAAAACTGATACTGCCAACGAACGGTTTAACCTAGAAGAACGAAATTTGGTGAGCCCAGTGGGATTGGGGTACAGATCATTACCTGAAAGTGTAATGAAGATTGGGTGAAAAAATATGTGCTGAGATTTCAGGAAACTCGTAGTTTTTTGGAAGCTTGGCAACCCCTTTCCATGAAAGTGATTTGCGCCAGTCTCTGCTTAGGGCTACATCAATAGGAAACAAACCATAGAGATAGAACTTGGAACTACTTTATTGTGTCAATTTTCAAAGAGGTAGCACAAACCGTGTTGGATTTAGAGTTCCAACTACATGTATCCATATAGGCGAAAACACAGTGAAACCTAAAAATTAAAATAGTTACTGCCAACGAACGGTTTAACCTAGAAGAACGAAATTTGGTGAGCCAAGTGGGATTGGGGTACTGATCATTACCTGAAAGTGTCATGAAGATTGGGTGAAAAATATTTGCTGAGATTTCAGAAAACTCGTAGTTTTTGGAAGCTTGGCAACCCCTTTCAATGAAAGTGATTTGCGCCAGTCTCTGCTTAGGGCTACATCATTAGGAAACAAACCATAGAGATAGAACTTGCAACTACTTTATTGTGTCAAGTTTGAAAGAGCTAGCACAAACCGTGTTTCATTTAGAGTTCCAACTACATGTATCCATACAGGCGAAAACAGAGTGAAACCTAAAAATTAAAACTGTTACTGCCAACGAACGGTTTAACCTAGAAGAACGAAATTTGGTGAGCCAAGTGGGATTGGGGTACTGATCATTACCTGAAAGTGTAATGAAGATTGGGTGAAAAAATATGTGCTGAGATTTCAGGAAACTCATAGTTTTTTGGAAGCTTGGCAACCCCTTTCCATAAAAGTGATTTGCGCCAGTCTCTGCTTAGGGCTACATCAATAGGAAACAAACCATAGAGATAGAACTTGGAACTACTTTATTGTGTCAATTTTCAAAGAGCTAGCACAAACCCTGTTGGATTTAGAGTTCCAACTACATGTATCCATATAGGGGAAAACAGAGTGAAACCTAAAAATTAAAACTGTTACTGCCAACGAACGGTTTAACCTAGAAGAACGAAATTTTTTGAGCCAAGTGGGATTGGGGTACTGAACATTACCTGAAAGTGTCATCAAGATTGGGTGAAAAAATGTGTGCTGAGATTTCAGGAAACTCGTAATTTTTTGGAAGATTGGCAACCCCTTTCCATGAAAGTGATTTGTGCCAGTCTCTGCTTAGGGCTACATCAATAGGAAACAAACCATAGAGATAGAACTTGGAACTACTTTATTGTGTCAAGTTTCAAAGAGCTAGCTCAAACCGTCTTTGATTTAGAGTTCCAACTACATGTATCCATACAGGAGAAAACAGAGTGAAACCTAAAAATTAAAACTGTTACTGCCAACGAACGGTTTAACCAAGAAGAACGAAATTTGGTGAGCCCAGTGGGATTGGGGTACAGATCATTACCTGAAAGTGTAATGAAGATTGGGTGAAAAAATTTGTGCTGAGATTTCAGGAAACTCGTAGTTTTTTGGAAGCTTGGCAACCCCTTTCCATGAAAGTGATTTGCGCCAGTCTCTGCTTAGGACTACATCAATAGGAAACAAAACATAGAGATAGAACTTGGAGCTACGTTATTGTGTCAAGTTTCAAACAGCTAGCACAAACCGTCTTTGATTTCGAGTTCCAACTACATGTATCCATATAGGCGAAAACAGAGTGAAACCTAAAAATTAAAACTGTTACTGCCAACGAACGGTTTAACCTAGAAGAACGAAATTTGGTGAGCCAAGTGGGATTGGGGTACTGATCTTTACCTGAAATTGTCATCAAGATTGGTTGAAAAAATGTGTGGTGAGATTTCAGGAAACTCGTAGTTTTTTGGAAGCTTGGCAACCCCTTTAAATGAAAGTGATATGCACAGGTCTCTGCTTAGGGCTACATCAATAGAAAACAAACCATAGAGATAGAAATTGCAACTACTTTATTGTGTCAAGTTTCAAAGAGCTTGCACAAACCGTGTTTGATTTAGAGTTCCAACTACATGTATCCATATAGGCGAAATCAGAGTGAAACCTAAAAATTAAAACTGTTACTGGCAACGAACGGTTTAACCTAGAAGAATGAAATTTGGTGAGCCAAGTGGGATTGGGGTACTGATCATTACCTGAAATTATCATCAAGATTGGGTGAAAAAATGTGTGCTGAGATTTCAGGAGACTCGTAGTTTTTTGGAAGCTTGGCAACCCCTTTCCATGAAAGTGATTTGCGCCAGTCTCTGCTTAGGGCTACATCAATAGGAAACAAACCATAGAGATAGAACTTGGAACTACTTTATTGTGTCAAGTTTCAAAGAGCTAGCACAAACTGTCTTTGATTTAGAGTTCCAACTACATGTACCCATATAGGAGAAAACAGAGTGAAACCTAAAAATTAAAACTGTTACTGCCAAAGAACGGTTTAACCTAGAAGAACGAAATTTGGTGAGCCAAGTGGGATTGGGGTACTGATCATTACCTGAAAGTGTAATCAAGATTGGGTGAAAAAATGTGTGGTGAGATTTCAGGAAACTCGTAGTTTTTTGGAAGCTTGGCAACCCCTTTCCATAAAAGTGATTTGTGCCAGTCTCTTCTTAGCGCTACATCAATAGGAAAGAAACCATAGAGATAGAACTTGGAACTACTTTATTGTGTCAAGTTTCAAAGAGCTAGCACTAACCGTGTTGGATTTAGAGTTCCAACTACATGTATCCATATAGGCGAAAACAGAGTGAAACCTAAATATTAAAAAAGTTACTGTCAACGAACGGTTTAACCTAGAAGAACGAAATTTGGTGAGCCAAGTGGGATTGGGGTACTGATCATTACCTGAAAGTGTCATCAAGATTGGGTGAAAAAATGTGTGCTGAGATTTCAGGAAACTCATAGTTTTTTGGAAGCTTGGCAACTCCTTTCCATATAAGTGATTGCGCCAGTCTCTGCTTAGGGCTACATCAATAGGAAACAAACCATAGAGATAGAACTCGGAACTACTTTATTGTGTCAAGTTTCAGAGAGTTAGCAGAAACCGTGTTTGATTTAGAGTTCCAACTACATGTATCCATAAGGCGAAAACAGACTGAATCCTAAAAATTAAAACTGTTACTGCCAACGAACGGTTTAACCTAGAAGAACGAAATTTGGTGAGCCAAGTGGGATTGGGGTACTGATCATTACCTGAAAGTGTCATCAAGATTGGGTGAAAAAATGTGTGCTGAGATTTCAGGAAACTCGTATTTTTTTGGAAGCTTGGCAACCCCTTTCCATGAAAGTGATATGCGCCAGTCTCTGCTTAGGGCTACATCAATAGGAAACAAACCATAGAGATAGAACTTGGAACTACTTTATTGTGTCAATTTTCAAAGAGCTAGCACAAACCGTGTTGGATTTAGAGTTCCAACTACATGTATCCATATAGGGGAAAACAGAGTGAAACCTAAAAATTAAAACTGTTACTGCCAACGAACGGTTTAACCTAGAAGAACGAAATTTTTTGAGCCAAGTGGGATTGGGGTACTGAACATTACCTGAAAGTGTCATCAAGATTGGGTGAAAAAATTTGTGCTGAGATTTCAGGAAACTCGTAATTTTTTGGAAGATTGGCAACCCCTTTCCATGAAAGTGATTTGCGCCAGTCTCTGCTTAGGGCTACATCAATAGGAAACAAACCATAGAGATAGAACTTGGAACTTGGAAGCTTGGCAACCCCTTTCCATAAAAGTGATTTGCGCCAGTCTCTGCTTAGGGCTACATCAATAGGAAACAAACCATAGAGATAGAACTTGGAACTACTTTATTGTGTCAATTTTCAAAGAGGTAGCACAAACCGTGTTGGATTTAGAGTTCCAACTACATGTATCCATATAGGCGAAAACAGAGTGAAACCTAAAAATTAAAACAGTTACTGCCAACGAACGGTTTAACCTAGAAGAACGAAATTTGGTCAGCCAAGTGGGATTGGGGTACTGATCATTACCTGAAAGTGTCATGAAGATTGGGTGAAAAATGTTTGCTGAGATTTCAGAAAACTCGTAGTTTTTGGAAGCTTGGCAACCCCTTTCCATGAAAGTGATTTGCGCCAGTCTCTGCTTAGGGCTACATCATTAGGAAACAAACCATAGAGATAGAACTTGGAACTACTTTATTGTGTCAAGTTTCAAAGAGCTAGCACAAACCGTGTTTGATTTAGAGTTCCAACTACATGTATCCATATAGGCGAAAACAGAGTGAAACCTAAAAATTAAAACTGTTACTGCCAACGAACGGTTTAACCTAGAAGAACGAAATTTGGTGAGCCAAGTGGGATTGGGGTACTGATCATTACCTGAAAGTGTAATGAAGATTTGGTGAAAAAATATGTGCTGAGCTTTCAGGAAACTCGTAGTTTTTTGGAAGCTTGGCAACCCCTTTCCATAAAAGTGATTTGCGCCAGTCTCTGCTTAGGGCTACATCAATAGGAAACAAACCATAGAGATAGAACTTGGAACTACTTTATTGTGTCAAGTTTCAAAGAGCTAGCAAAAACCGTGTTTGATTGAGAGTTCCAACTACATGTATCCATATAGGAGAAAACAGAGTGAAACCTAAAAATTAAAACTGTTACTGCCAGCGAATGGTTTATCCTAGAAGAACGAAATTTGGTGAGCCAAGTTGGATTGGGGTACTGATCATTACCTGAAAGTGTCATCAAGATTGGGTGAAAAAATGTGTGCTGAGATTTCAGGAGACTCGTAGTTTTTTGGAAGCTTGGCAACCCCTTTCCATGAAAGTGATTTGCGCCAGTCTCTGCTTAGGGCTACATCAATAGGAAACAAACCATAGAGATAGAACTTTGAACTACTTTATTGTGTCAAGTTTCAAAGAGCTAGCACAAACCGTCTTTGATTTAGAGTTCCAACTACATGTACCCATATAGGAGAAAACAGAGTGAAACCTAAAAATTAAAACTGTTACTGCCAACGAACGGTTTAACCTAGAAGAACGAAATTTGGTGAGCCAAATGGGATTGGGGTACTGATCATTACCTGAAAGTGTAATCAAGATTGGGTGAAAAAATGTGTGGTGAGATTTCAGGAAACTCGTAGTTTTTTGGAAGCTTGGCAACCCCTTTCCATAAAAGTGATTTGTGCCAGTCTCTGCTTAGCGCTACATCAATAGGAAAGAAACCATAGAAATAGAACTTGGAACTACTTTATTGTGTCAAGTTTCAAAGAGCTAGCACTAACCATGTTGGATTTAGAGTTCCAACTATATGTATCCATATAGGCGAAAACAGAGTGAAACCTAAATATTAAAACTGTTACTGTCAACGAACGGTTTAACCTAGAAGAACGAAATTTGGTGAGCCAAGTGGGATTGGGGTACTGATCATTACCTGAAATTGTCATCAAGATTGGGTGAAAAAATGTGTGCTGAGATTTCAGGAAACTCATAGTTTTTTGGAAGCTTGGCAACTCCTTTCCATATAAGTGATTGTGCCAGTCTCTGCTTAGGGCTACATCAATAGGAAACAAACCATAGAGATAGAACTTGGAACTACTTTATTGTGTCAAGTTTCAGAGAGTTAGCAGAAACCGTGTTTGATTTAGAGTTCCAACTACATGTATCCATAAGGCGAAAACAGACTGAAACCTAAAAATTAAAACTGTTACTGCCAAAAAACTGTTTAACCTAGAAGAACGAAATTTGGTGAGCCAAGTGGGATTGGGGTACTGATCATTACCTGAAAGTGTCATGAAAATTGGGTGAAAAAATGTGTGCTGAGATTTCAGGAAACTCGTATTTTTTTGGAAGCTTGGCAACCCCTTTCCATGAAAGTGATTTGCGCCAGTCTCTGCTTAGGGCTACATCAATAGGAAACAAACCATAAAGATAGAACTTGGAACTACGTTATTGTGTCAAGTTTCAAAGAGCTAGCACAAACCGTCTTTGATTTCGAGTTCCAACTACATGTATCCATGTAGGCGAAAACAGAGTGAAACCTAAAAATTAAAACTGTTACTGCCAACGAACGGTTTAACCTAGAAGAACGAAATTTGGTTAGACAAGTGGGATTGGGGTTCTGATCATTACCTGAAAGTGTCATGAAAATTGGGTGAAAAAATTTGTGCTGAGATTCCAGGAAACTCGTAGTTTTTTGGAAGCTTGGCAACCCCTTTCCATGAAAGTGATTTGCGCTAGTCTCTGCTTAGGGCTACATCAATAGGAAACAAACCATAGTGATAGAACTTGGAACTTCTTTATTGTGTCAAGTTTCAAAGAGCTAGCACAAACTGTCTTTGATTTAGAGTTCCAAATACATGTATCCATATAGGCGAAAACAGAGTGAAACCTAAAAATTGAAACTATTACTGGCAACGAACGGTTTAACCTAGAAGAACGAAATTTAGTGAGCCAAGTGGGATTGGGGTCCTGATCATTACCTGAAATTGTCATCAAGATTGGGTGTAAAAATGTGTGCTGAGATTTCAGGAAACTCGTAGTTTTTTGGAAGCTTGGCAACCCCTTTCCATGAAAGTGATTTGCGCCAGTCTCTGCTTAGGGCTACATCAATAGGAAACAAACCATAGAGATAGAACTTGGAACTACTTTATTGTGTCAAGTTTCAAAGAGCTAGCACAAACCGTGTTTGATTTAGAGTTCCAAATACAGGTATCCGTATAGGCGAAAACAGAGTGAAAACTAAAATTAAAACTGTTACTGCCAACGAACGGTTTAACCTAGAAGAACGAAATTTGGTGAGCCAAGTGGGATTGGGGTACTGATCATTACCTGAAAGTGTCATCAAAATTGGGTGAAAAAATGTGTGGTGAGATTTCAAGAAACAGGTAGTTTTTTGGAAGTTTGGCAACCCCTTTCCATGAAAGTGATTTGCGCCAGTCTCTGCTTAGGGCTACATCAATAGGAAACAAACCATAGAGATAGAACTTGGAACTACTTTATTGTGTCATGTTTCAAAGAGCTAGCACAAACCGTGTTTGATTGAGAGTTCCAACTACATGTATCCATACAGGCGAAAACAGAGTGAAACCTAAAAATTAAAACTGTTACTGCCAACGAACGGTTTAAGCAAGAAGAACGAAATTTGGTGAGCCAACTGGGATTGGGGTTCTGATCATTACCTGAAAGTGCATTAAAATTGGGTGAAAAAATGTGTGCTGAGATTTCAGGAAACTCGTATTTTTTTGGAATCTTGGCAACCCCTTTCCATGAAAGTGATTTGCGGCAGTCTGCTTAGGGCTACATCAATAGGAAACAAACCATAGAGATAGAACTTGGAACTACTTTATTGTGTCAAGTTTCAAAGAGCTAGACAAACCGTGTTTGATTTAGAGTTCCAACTACATGTATCCATATAGGCGAAAACAGAGTGAAACCTAAAAATTGAAACTGTTACTGCCAACGAACGGTTTAACCTAGAAGAACGAAATTTGGTGAGCCAAGTGGGATTGGGGTACTGATCATTACCTGAAAGTGTAATCAAGATTGGGTGAAAAAATGTGTGGTGAGATTTCAGGAAACTCGTAGTTTTTTGGAAGCTTGGCAACCCCTTTCCATAAAAGTGATTTGTGCCAGTCTCTGCTTAGCGCTACATCAATAGGAAAGAAACCATAGAAATAGAACTTGGAACTACTTTATTGTGTCAAGTTTCAAAGAGCTAGCACTAACCGTGTTGGATTTAGAGTTCCAACTATATGTATCCATATAGGCGAAAACAGAGTGAAACCTAAATATTAAAACTGTTACTGTCAACGAACGGTTTAACCTAGAAGAACGAAATTTGGTGAGCCAAGTGGGATTGGGGTACTGATCATTACCTGAAATTGTCATCAAGATTGGGTGAAAAAATGTGTGCTGAGATTTCAGGAAACTCATAGTTTTTTGGAAGCTTGGCAACTCCTTTCCATATAAGTGATTGTGCCAGTCTCTGCTTAGGGCTACATCAATAGGAAACAAACCATAGAGATAGAACTTGGAACTACTTTATTGTGTCAAGTTTCAGAGAGTTAGCAGAAACCGTGTTTGATTTAGAGTTCCAACTACATGTATCCATAAGGCGAAAACAGACTGAAACCTAAAAATTAAAACTGTTACTGCCAAAAAACTGTTTAACCTAGAAGAACGAAATTTGGTGAGCCAAGTGGGATTGGGGTACTGATCATTACCTGAAAGTGTCATGAAAATTGGGTGAAAAAATGTGTGCTGAGATTTCAGGAAACTCGTATTTTTTTGGAAGCTTGGCAACCCCTTTCCATGAAAGTGATTTGCGCCAGTCTCTGCTTAGGGCTACATCAATAGGAAACAAACCATAGAGATAGAACTTGGAACTACTTTATTGTGTCAATTTTCAAAGAGCTAGCACAAACCGTGTTGGATTTAGAGTTCCAACTACATGTATCCATATAGGGGAAAACAGAGTGAAACCTAAAAATTAAAACTGTTACTGCCAACGAACGGTTTAACCTAGAAGAACGAAATTTTTTGAGCCAAGTGGGATTGGGGTACTGAACATTACCTGAAAGTGTCATCAAGATTGGGTGAAAAAATTTGTGCTGAGATTTCAGGAAACTCGTAATTTTTTGGAAGATTGGCAACCCCTTTCCATGAAAGTGATTTGCGCCAGTCTCTGCTTAGGGCTACATCAATAGGAAACAAACCATAGAGATAGAACTTGGAACTTGGAAGCTTGGCAACCCCTTTCCATAAAAGTGATTTGCGCCAGTCTCTGCTTAGGGCTACATCAATAGGAAACAAACCATAGAGATAGAACTTGGAACTACTTTATTGTGTCAATTTTCAAAGAGGTAGCACAAACCGTGTTGGATTTAGAGTTCCAACTACATGTATCCATATAGGCGAAAACAGAGTGAAACCTAAAAATTAAAACAGTTACTGCCAACGAACGGTTTAACCTAGAAGAACGAAATTTGGTGAGCCAAGTGGGATTGGGGTACTGATCATTACCTGAAAATGTCATGAAGATTGGGTGAAAAATGTTTGCTGAGATTTCAGAAAACTCGTAGTTTTTGGAAGCTTGGCAACCCCTTTCCATGAAAGTGATTTGCGCCAGTCTCTGCTTAGGGCTACATCATTAGGAAACAAACCATAGAGATAGAACTTGGAACTACTTTATTGTGTCAAGTTTCAAAGAGCTAGCACAAACCGTGTTTGATTTAGAGTTCCAACTACATGTATCCATATAGGCGAAAACAGAGTGAAACCTAAAAATTAAAACTGTTACTGCCAACGAACGGTTTAACCTAGAAGAACGAAATTTGGTGAGCCAAGTGGGATTGGGGTACTGATCATTACCTGAAAGTGTAATGAAGATTTGGTGAAAAAATATGTGCTGAGATTTCAGGAAACTCGTAGTTTTTTGGAAGCTTGGCAACCCGTTTCCATAAAAGTGATTTGCGCCAGTCTCTGCTTAGGGCTACATCAATAGGAAACAATCCAAAGAGATAGAACTTGGATCTCCTTCATTGTGTCAAGTTTCAAAGAGCTAGCAAAAACCTTGTGGGATTTAGAGTTCCAACTACATGTATCCATATAGCAGAAAACAGAGTGAAACCTAAAAATTAAAACTGTTACTGCCAACGAACGTTTAAACCTAGAAGAACGAAATTTGGTGAGCCAAGTGGGATTGGGGTACTGATCATTACCTGCAAGTGTCATGAAGATTGGGTGAAAAATGTTTGCTGAGATTTCAGGAAACTCGTAGTTTTTGGAAGCTTGGCAACCCCTTTCCATGAAAGTGATTTGCGCCAGTCTCTGCTTAGGGCTACATCAATAGGAAACAAACCATAAAGATAGAACTTGGAACTACGTTATTGTGTCAAGTTTCAAAGAGCTAGCACAAACCGTCTTTGATTTCGAGTTCCAACTACATGTATCCATGTAGGCGAAAACAGAGTGAAACCTAAAAATTAAAACTGTTACTGCCAACGAACGGTTTAACCTAGAAGAACGAAATTTGGTTAGACAAGTGGGATTGGGGTTCTGATCATTACCTGAAAGTGTCATGAAAATTGGGTGAAAAAATTTGTGCTGAGATTCCAGGAAACTCGTAGTTTTTTGGAAGCTTGGCAACCCCTTTCCATGAAAGTGATTTGCGCTAGTCTCTGCTTAGGGCTACATCAATAGGAAACAAACCATAGAGATAGAACTTGGAACTTCTTTATTGTGTCAAGTTTCAAAGAGCTAGCACAAACTGTCTTTGATTTAGAGTTCCAAATACATGTATCCATATAGGCGAAAACAGAGTGAAACCTAAAAATTGAAACTATTACTGGCAACGAAAGGTTTAACCTAGAAGAACGAAATTTAGTGAGCCAAGTGGGATTGGGGTCCTGATCATTACCTGAAATTGTCATCAAGATTGGGTGTAAAAATGTGTGCTGAGATTTCAGGAAACTCGTAGTTTTTTGGAAGCTTGGCAACCCCTTTCCATGAAAGTGATTTGCGCCAGTCTCTGCTTAGGGCTACATCAATAGGAAACAAACCATAGAGATAGAACTTGGAACTACTTTATTGTGTCAAGTTTCAAAGAGCTAGCACAAACCGTGTTTGATTTAGAGTTCCAAATACAGGTATCCGTATAGGGGAAAACAGAGTGAAAACTAAAATTAAAACTGTTACTGCCAACGAACGGTTTAACCTAGAAGAACGAAATTTGGTGAGCCAAGTGGGATTGGGGTACTGATCATTACCTGAAAGTGTCATCAAAATTGGGTGAAAAAATGTGTGGTGAGATTTCAAGAAACAGGTAGTTTTTTGGAAGTTTGGCAACCCCTTTCCATGAAAGTGATTTGCGCCAGTCTCTGCTTAGGGCTACATCAATAGGAAACAAACCATAGAGATAGAACTTGGAACTACTTTATTGTGTCATGTTTCAAAGAGCTAGCACAAACCGTGTTTGATTGAGAGTTCCAACTACATGTATCCATACAGGCGAAAACAGAGTGAAACCTAAAAATTAAAACTGTTACTGCCAACGAACGGTTTAAGCAAGAAGAACGAAATTTGGTGAGCCAACTGGGATTGGGGTTCTGATCATTACCTGAAAGTGCATTAAAATTGGGTGAAAAAATGTGTGCTGAGATTTCAGGAAACTCGTATTTTTTTGGAATCTTGGCAACCCCTTTCCATGAAAGTGATTTGCGGCAGTCTGCTTAGGGCTACATCAATAGGAAACAAACCATAGAGATAGAACTTGGAACTACTTTATTGTGTCAAGTTTCAAAGAGCTAGACAAACCGTGTTTGATTTAGAGTTCCAACTACATGTATCCATATAGGCGAAAACAGAGTGAAACCTAAAAATTGAAACTGTTACTGCCAACGAACGGTTTAACCTAGCAGAACGAAATTTGGTGAGACAAGTGGGATTGGGGTACTGATCATTACCTGAAATTTTCATCAAGTTTGGGTGAAAAAATGTGTGGTGAGATTTCAGGAAACTCGTAGTTTTTTGGAAGCTTGGCAACCCCTTTCCATGAAAGTGATTTGCGCAAGTCTCTCCTTAGGGCTATATCAATAGGAAACAAACCAAGGAGATAGAACTTGGATATACTTCATTGTGTCAAGTTTCAAAGAGCTAGCACAAACCGTGTTTGATTTAGAGTTCCAACTACATGTATCCATATAGGCGAAAACAGAGTGAAACCTAAAAATTGAAACTGTTACTGCCAACGAACGGTTTAACCTAGAAGAACGAAATTTGGTGAGCCAAGTGGGATTGGGGTCCTGATCATTACCTGAAATTGTCATCAAGATTGGGTCTAAAAATGTGTACTGAGATTTCAGGAAACTCGTAGATTTTTGGAAGCTTGGCAACCCCTTTCCATGAAAGTGATATGCGCAGGTCTCTGCTTAGGTCTACATCAATAGAAAACAAACCATAGAGATAGAAATTGCAACTACTTTATTGTGTCAAGTTTCAAAGAGCTAGCACAAACGGTGTTGGATTTAGAGTTCCAACTACATGTATCCATATAGGCGAAAACAGAGTGAAACCTAAAAATTGAAACTGTTACTGCCAACGAACGGTTTAACCTAGAAGAACGAAATTTGGTGAGCCAAGTGGGATTGCGGTACTGATCATTACCTGATAGTGTCATCAAGATTGGGTGAAAAAATGTGTGCTGTGATTTCAGGAAACTCGTATTTTTTTGGAAGATTGGCAACCCCTTTCCATGAAAGTGATTTGCGCCAGTCTCTGCTTAGGGCTACATCAATAGGAAACAAACCATAGAGCTAGAACTTGGAACTACTTTATTGTGTCAAGTTTCAAAGAGCTAGCAAAAACCGTGTTTGATTTAGAGTTCCAACTACATGTATCCATATAGGAGAAAACAGAGTGAAACCTAAAAATTAAAACTGTTACTGCCAGCGAACGGTTTAACCTAGAAGAACGAAATTTGGTGAGCCAAGTGGGATTGGGGTACTGATCATTACCTGAAAGTGTCATGAAAATTGGGTGAAAAAATGTGTGCTGAGATTTCAGGAAACTCGTATTTTTTTGGAAGCTTGGCAACCCCTTTCCATGAAAGTGATTTGCGCCAGTCTCTGCTTAGGGCTACATCAATAGGAAACAAACCATAGAGATAGAACTTGGAACTACTTTATTGTGTCAATTTTCAAAGAGCTAGCACAAACCGTGTTGGATTTAGAGTTCCAACTACATGTATCCATATAGGGGAAAACAGAGTGAAACCTAAAAATTAAAACTGTTACTGCCAACGAACGGTTTAACCTAGAAGAACGAAATTTTTTGAGCCAAGTGGGATTGGGGTACTGAACATTACCTGAAAGTGTCATCAAGATTGGGTGAAAAAATTTGTGCTGAGATTTCAGGAAACTCGTAATTTTTTGGAAGATTGGCAACCCCTTTCCATGAAAGTGATTTGCGCCAGTCTCTGCTTAGGGCTACATCAATAGGAAACAAACCATAGAGATAGAACTTGGAACTTGGAAGCTTGGCAACCCCTTTCCATAAAAGTGATTTGCGCCAGTCTCTGCTTAGGGCTACATCAATAGGAAACAAACCATAGAGATAGAACTTGGAACTACTTTATTGTGTCAATTTTCAAAGAGGTAGCACAAACCGTGTTGGATTTAGAGTTCCAACTACATGTATCCATATAGGCGAAAACAGAGTGAAACCTAAAAATTAAAACAGTTACTGCCAACGAACGGTTTAACCTAGAAGAACGAAATTTGGTGAGCCAAGTGGGATTGGGGTACTGATCATTACCTGAAAATGTCATGAAGATTGGGTGAAAAATGTTTGCTGAGATTTCAGAAAACTCGTAGTTTTTGGAAGCTTGGCAACCCCTTTCCATGAAAGTGATTTGCGCCAGTCTCTGCTTAGGGCTACATCAATAGGAAACAAACCATAGAGATAGAACTTGGAACTACTTTATTGTGTCAAGTTTCAAAGAGCTAGCACAAACCGTGTTTGATTTAGAGTTCCAACTACATGTATCCATATAGGCGAAAACAGAGTGAAACCTAAAAATTAAAACTGTTACTGCCAACGAACGGTTTAACCTAGAAGAACGAAATTTGGTGAGCCAAGTGGGATTGGGGTACTGATCATTACCTGAAAGTGTAATGAAGATTTGGTGAAAAATGTTTGCTGAGATTTCAGGAAACTCGTAGTTTTTGGAAGCTTGGCAACCCCTTTCCATGAAAGTGATTTGCGCCAGTCTCTGCTTAGGGCTACATCAATAGGAAACAAACCATAAAGATAGAACTTGGAACTACGTTATTGTGTCAAGTTTCAAAGAGCTAGCACAAACCGTCTTTGATTTCGAGTTCCAACTACATGTATCCATGTAGGCGAAAACAGAGTGAAACCTAAAAATTAAAACTGTTACTGCCAACGAACGGTTTAACCTAGAAGAACGAAATTTGGTTAGACAAGTGGGATTGGGGTTCTGATCATTACCTGAAAGTGTCATGAAAATTGGGTGAAAAAATTTGTGCTGAGATTCCAGGAAACTCGTAGTTTTTTGGAAGCTTGGCAACCCCTTTCCATGAAAGTGATTTGCGCTAGTCTCTGCTTAGGGCTACATCAATAGGAAACAAACCATAGAGATAGAACTTGGAACTTCTTTATTGTGTCAAGTTTCAAAGAGCTAGCACAAACTGTCTTTGATTTAGAGTTCCAAATACATGTATCCATATAGGCGAAAACAGAGTGAAACCTAAAAATTGAAACTATTACTGGCAACGAAAGGTTTAACCTAGAAGAACGAAATTTAGTGAGCCAAGTGGGATTGGGGTCCTGATCATTACCTGAAATTGTCATCAAGATTGGGTGTAAAAATGTGTGCTGAGATTTCAGGAAACTCGTAGTTTTTTGGAAGCTTGGCAACCCCTTTCCATGAAAGTGATTTGCGCCAGTCTCTGCTTAGGGCTACATCAATAGGAAACAAACCATAGAGATAGAACTTGGAACTACTTTATTGTGTCAAGTTTCAAAGAGCTAGCACAAACCGTGTTTGATTTAGAGTTCCAAATACAGGTATCCGTATAGGCGAAAACAGAGTGAAAACTAAAATTAAAACTGTTACTGCCAACGAACGGTTTAACCTAGAAGAACGAAATTTGGTGAGCCAAGTGGGATTGGGGTACTGATCATTACCTGAAAGTGTCATCAAAATTGGGTGAAAAAATGTGTGGTGAGATTTCAAGAAACAGGTAGTTTTTTGGAAGTTTGGCAACCCCTTTCCATGAAAGTGATTTGCGCCAGTCTCTGCTTAGGGCTACATCAATAGGAAACAAACCATAGAGATAGAACTTGGAACTACTTTATTGTGTCATGTTTCAAAGAGCTAGCACAAACCGTGTTTGATTGAGAGTTCCAACTACATGTATCCATACAGGCGAAAACAGAGTGAAACCTAAAAATTAAAACTGTTACTGCCAACGAACGGTTTAAGCAAGAAGAACGAAATTTGGTGAGCCAACTGGGATTGGGGTTCTGATCATTACCTGAAAGTGCATTAAAATTGGGTGAAAAAATGTGTGCTGAGATTTCAGGAAACTCGTATTTTTTTGGAATCTTGGCAACCCCTTTCCATGAAAGTGATTTGCGGCAGTCTGCTTAGGGCTACATCAATAGGAAACAAACCATAGAGATAGAACTTGGAACTACTTTATTGTGTCAAGTTTCAAAGAGCTAGACAAACCGTGTTTGATTTAGAGTTCCAACTACATGTATCCATATAGGCGAAAACAGAGTGAAACCTAAAAATTGAAACTGTTACTGCCAACGAACGGTTTAACCTAGAAGAACGAAATTTGGTGAGCCAAGTGGGATTGGGGTACTGATCATTACCTGAAATTTTCATCAAGTTTGGGTGAAAAAATGTGTGGTGAGATTTCAGGAAACTCGTAGTTTTTTGGAAGCTTGGCAACCCCTTTCCATGAAAGTGATTTGCGCAAGTCTCTCCTTAGGGCTATATCAATAGGAAACAAACCAAGGAGATAGAACTTGGATATACTTCATTGTGTCAAGTTTCAAAGAGCTAGCACAAACCGTGTTTGATTTAGAGTTCCAACTACATGTATCCATATAGGCGAAAACAGAGTGAAACCTAAAAATTGAAACTGTTACTGCCAACGAACGGTTTAACCTAGAAGAACGAAATTTGGTGAGCCAAGTGGGATTGGGGTCCTGATCATTACCTGAAATTGTCATCAAGATTGGGTCTAAAAATGTGTACTGAGATTTCAGGAAACTCGTAGATTTTTGGAAGCTTGGCAACCCCTTTCCATGAAAGTGATATGCGCAGGTCTCTGCTTAGGTCTACATCAATAGAAAACAAACCATAGAGATAGAAATTGCAACTACTTTATTGTGTCAAGTTTCAAAGAGCTAGCACAAACGGTGTTGGATTTAGAGTTCCAACTACATGTATCCATATAGGCGAAAACAGAGTGAAACCTAAAAATTGAAACTGTTACTGCCAACGAACGGTTTAACCTAGAAGAACGAAATTTGGTGAGCCAAGTGGGATTGCGGTACTGATCATTACCTGATAGTGTCATCAAGATTGGGTGAAAAAATGTGTGCTGTGATTTCAGGAAACTCGTATTTTTTTGGAAGATTGGCAACCCCTTTCCATGAAAGTGATTTGCGCCAGTCTCTGCTTAGGGCTACATCAATAGGAAACAAACCATAGAGCTAGAACTTGGAACTACTTTATTGTGTCAAGTTTCAAAGAGCTAGCAAAAACCGTGTTTGATTTAGAGTTCCAACTACATGTATCCATATAGGAGAAAACAGAGTGAAACCTAAAAATTAAAACTGTTACTGCCAGCGAACGGTTTAACCTAGAAGAACGAAATTTGGTGAGCCAAGTGGGATTGGGGTACTGATCATTACCTGAAAGTGTCATGAAAATTGGGTGAAAAAATGTGTGCTGAGATTTCAGGAAACTCGTATTTTTTTGGAAGCTTGGCAACCCCTTTCCATGAAAGTGATTTGCGCCAGTCTCTGCTTAGGGCTACATCAATAGGAAACAAACCATAGAGATAGAACTTGGAACTACTTTATTGTGTCAATTTTCAAAGAGCTAGCACAAACCGTGTTGGATTTAGAGTTCCAACTACATGTATCCATATAGGGGAAAACAGAGTGAAACCTAAAAATTAAAACTGTTACTGCCAACGAACGGTTTAACCTAGAAGAACGAAATTTTTTGAGCCAAGTGGGATTGGGGTACTGAACATTACCTGAAAGTGTCATCAAGATTGGGTGAAAAAATTTGTGCTGAGATTTCAGGAAACTCGTAATTTTTTGGAAGATTGGCAACCCCTTTCCATGAAAGTGATTTGCGCCAGTCTCTGCTTAGGGCTACATCAATAGGAAACAAACCATAGAGATAGAACTTGGAACTTGGAAGCTTGGCAACCCCTTTCCATAAAAGTGATTTGCGCCAGTCTCTGCTTAGGGCTACATCAATAGGAAACAAACCATAGAGATAGAACTTGGAACTACTTTATTGTGTCAATTTTCAAAGAGGTAGCACAAACCGTGTTGGATTTAGAGTTCCAACTACATGTATCCATATAGGCGAAAACAGAGTGAAACCTAAAAATTAAAACAGTTACTGCCAACGAACGGTTTAACCTAGAAGAACGAAATTTGGTGAGCCAAGTGGGATTGGGGTACTGATCATTACCTGAAAATGTCATGAAGATTGGGTGAAAAATGTTTGCTGAGATTTCAGAAAACTCGTAGTTTTTGGAAGCTTGGCAACCCCTTTCCATGAAAGTGATTTGCGCCAGTCTCTGCTTAGGGCTACATCATTAGGAAACAAACCATAGAGATAGAACTTGGAACTACTTTATTGTGTCAAGTTTCAAAGAGCTAGCACAAACCGTGTTTGATTTAGAGTTCCAACTACATGTATCCATATAGGGGAAAACAGAGTGAAACCGAAAAATTAAAACTGTTACTTCCAATGAACGGTTAAACCTACAAGAACGAAATTTGGTGAGCCAAGTGGGATTGGGGTACTCATCATTACCTGAAAGTGTCATCCAGATTGGGTGAAAAAATGTGTGCTGAGATTTCAGAAAACTCGTATTTCTTTGAAGCTTGGCAACCCCTTTCCATAAAAGTGATTTGCGCCAGTCTCTGCTTAGGGCTACATCAATAGGAAACAAACAATAGAGATAGAACTTGGAACTACTATATTGTGTCAAGTTTCAAAGAGCTAGCTCAAACCGTCTTTGATTTAGAGTTCCAACTACATGTATCCATATAGGAGAAAACAGAGTGAAACCTAAAGATTAAAACTGTTACTGCCAACGAACGGTTTAACCTAGAAGAACGAAATTTGGTGAGCCCAGTGGGATTGGGGTACTGATCATTACCTGAAAGTGTAATGAAGATTGGGTGAAAAAATATGTGCTGAGATTTCAGGAAACTCGTAGATTTTTGGAAGATTGGCAACCCCTTTCCATAAAAGTGATTTGCGCCAGTCTCTGCTTAGGGCTACATCAATAGGAAACAAACCGTAGAGATAGAACTTGGAACTACTTTATTGTGTCAATTTTCAAAGAGCTAGCACAAACCTTGTTGGATTTAGAGTTCCAAATACATGTATCCATATAGGGGAAAACAGAGTGAAACCCAAAAATTAAAACTGTTACTGCAAATGAACGGTTTAACCTAGAAGAACGAAATTTTTTGAGCCAAGTGGGATTGGGGTACTGATCATTACCAGAAATTTTCATCAAGATTGGGTGAAAAAATGTGTGCTGAGATTTCAGGAAACTCGTAGTTTTTTGGAAGCTTGGCAACCCCTTTCCATGAAAGTGATTTGCGCCAGTCTCTGCTTAGGGCTACATCAATAGGAAACAAACCATAGAGATAGAACTTGGAACTACTTTATTGTGTCAAGTTTCAAAGAGCGAGCAAAAACCGTGTTTGATTTAGAGTTCCAACTACATGTATCCATATAGGCGAAAACAGAGTGAAACCTAAAAATTAAAACTGTTACTGCCAGCGAACGGTTTAACCTAGAAGAACGAAATTTGGTGAGCCAAGTTGGATTGGGGTACTGATCATTACCTGAAAGTGTCATCCAGATTGGGTGAAAAAATGTGTACTGAGATTTCAGGAAACTCGTAGTTTTTTGGAAGCTTGGCAACCCCTTTCCATGAAAGTGATTTGCGCCAGTCTCTGCTTAGGGTTACATCAATAGGAAACAAACCGTAGAGATAGAACTTGGAACTACTTTATTGTGTCAATTTTCAAAGAGCTAGCACAAACCTTGTTGGATTTAGAGTTCCAACTACATGTATCCATATAGGGGAAAACAGAGTGAAACCTAAAAATTAAAACTGTTACTGCCAATGAACGGTTTAACCTAGAAGAACGAAATTTTTTGAGCCAAGTGGGATTGGGGTACTGAACATTACCTGAAAGTGTCATCAAGATTGGGTGAAAAAATTTGTGCTGAGATTTCAGGAAACTCGTAGTTTTTTGGAAGATTGGCAACCCCTTTCCATGAAAGTGATTTGCGCCAGTCTCTCCTTAGGGCTACATCAATAGGAAACAAACCATAGAGATAGAACTTGGAACTACTTTATTGTGTCAAGTTTCAAAGAGCTAGCTCAAACCGTCTTTGATTTAGAGTTCCAACTACATGTATCCATATAGGAGAAAACAGAGTGAAACATAAAAATTAAAACTGTTACTGCCAACGAACGGTTTAACCTAGAAGAACGAAATTTGGTGAGCCCAGTGGGATTGGGGTACTGATCATTACCTGAAAGTGTAATGAAGATTGGGTGAAAAAATATGTGCTGAGATTTCAGGAAACTCGTAGTTTTTTGGAAGCTTGGCAACCCCTTTCCATAAAAGTGATTTGCGCCAGTCTCTGCTTAGGGCTACATCAATAGGAAACAAACCATAGAGATAGAACTTGGAACTACTTTATTGTGTTAATTTTCAAAGAGCTAGCACAAACCGTGTTGGATTTAGAGTTCCAACTATATGTATCCATATAGGAGAAAACAGAGTGAAACCTAAAAATTAAAAGTGTTACTGCCAACGAACGGTTTAACCTAGAAGAACGAAATTTGGTGAGCCAAGTGGGATTGGGGTACTGTTCTTTACCTGATAGTCTCATCAAGATTGGGTGAAAAAATGTGTGCTGTGATTTCAGGAAACTCGTATTTTTTTGGAAGATTGGCAACCCCTTTCCATGAAAGTGATTTGCGCCAGTCTCTGCTTAGGGCTACATCATTAGGAAACAAACCATAGAGATAGAACTTGGAACTACTTTATTGTGTCAAGTTTCAAAGAGCTAGCTCAAACCGTCTTTGATTTAGAGTTCCAACAACATGTATCCATATAGGAGAAAACAGTGTGAAACCTAAAAATTAAAACTGTTACTGCCAACGAACGGTTTAACCTAGAAGAACGAAATTTGGTGAGCCAAGTGGGATTGGGGTACTGATCATTACTTGAAAGTGTCATCAAGATTGGGTGAAAAAATGTGTGCTGAGATTTCAGGAAACTCGTAGTTTTTTGGAAGCTTGGCAACTCCTTTCCATGTAAGTGATTGCGCCAGTCTCTGCTTAGGGCTACATCAATAGGAAACAAACCATAGAGATAGAACTTGGAACTACTTTATTGTGTCAAGTTTCAGAGAGTTAGCACAAACCGTGTTTGATTTAGAGTTCCAACTACATGTATCCATAAGGCGAAAACAGAGAGAAACCTAAAAATTAAAACTGTTACTGCCAACGAACGGTTTAACCTAGAAGAACGAAATTTGGTGAGCCAAGTGGGATTGGGGTACTGATCATTACCTGAAAGTGTAATGAAGATTGGGTGAAAAAATATGTGCTGAGATTTCAGGAAACTCTTAGATTTTTGGAAGCTTGGCAACCCCTTTCCATAAAAGTGATTTGCGCCAGTCTCTGCTTAGGGCTACATCAATAGGAAACAAACCGTAGAGATAGAACTTGGAACTACTTTATTGTGTCAATTTTCAAAGAGCTAGCACAAACCGTGTTGGATTTAGAGTTCCAACTACATGTATCCATATAGGCGAAAACAGAGTGAAACCTAAAAATTAAAACTGTTACTGCCAACGAACGGTTTAACCTAGAAGAACGAAATTTGGTGAGCCAAGTGGGATTGGGGTACTGATCATTACCTGAAAGTGTAATGAAGATTGGGTGAAAAAATATGTGCTGAGATTTCAGGAAACTCGTAGTTTTTTGGAAGCTTGGCAACCCCTTTCCATAAAAGTGATTTGCGCCAGTCTCTGCTTAGGGCTACATCAATAGGAAACAAACCGTAGAGATAGAACTTGGAACTACTTTATTGTGTCAATTTTCAAAGAACTAGCACAAACCATGTTGGATTTAGACTTCCAACTACATGTATCCATATAGGCGAAAACAGAGTGAAACCTAAAAATTAAAACTGTTACTGCCAACGAACGGTTTAACCTAGAAGAACGAAATTTGGTGAGCCAAGTGGGATTGGGGTACTGATCATTACCTGATAGTGTCATCAAGATTGGGTGAAAAAATGTGTGCTGTGATTTCAGGAAATTCGTATTTTTTTGGAAGATTGGCAACCCCTTTCCATGAAGGTGATTTGCGCCAGTCTCTGCTTAGGGCTATATCAATAGGAAACAATCCAAAGAGATAGAACTTGGATCTCCTTCATTGTGTAAAGTTTCAAAGAGCTAGCAAAAACCGTGTTTGATTTAGAGTTCCAACTACATGTATCCATATAGGAGCAAACAGAGTGAAACCTAAAAATTAAAACTGTTACTGCCAACGAACGTTTTAACCTAGAAGAACGAAATTTGGTGAGCCAAGTGGGATTGGGGTACTGATCATTACCTGAAAGTGTCATGAAGATTGGGTGAAAAATGTTTGCTGAGATTTCAGGAAACTCGTAGTTTTTGGAAGCTTGGCAACCCCTTTCCATGAAAGTGATTTGCGCCAGTCTCTGCTTAGGGCTACATCAATAGGAAACAAACCATAGAGATAGAACTTGGAACTACTTTATTGTGTCAACTTTCCAAGAGCTAGCACAAACCGTGTTGGATTTAGAGTTCCAACTACATGTATCCATATAGGGGAAAACAGAGTGAAACCGAAAAATTAAAACTGTTACTTCCAATGAACGGTTAAACCTAGAAGAACGAAATTTGGTGAGCCAAGTGGGATTGGGGTACTCATCATTACCTGAAAGTGTCATCCAGATTGGGTGAAAAAATGTGTGGTGAGATTTCAGGAAACAGGTAGTTTTTTGGAAGCTTGGCAACCCCTCTCCATGAAAGTGATTTGCGCCAGTCTCTGCTTAGGGCTACATCAACAGGAAACAAACCATAGAGATAGAACTTGGAACTCCTTTATTGTGTCAAGTTTCAAAGAGCTAGCACAAACCGTGTTTGATTTAGAGTTCCAACTACATGTATCCATATAGGCGAAAACAGAGTGAAACCTAAAAATTAAAACTGTTACTGCCAACGAACGGTTTAACATAGAAGAACGAAATTTGGTGAGCCAAGTGGGATTGGGGTACTGATCATTACCTGAAATTTTCATCAAGTTTGGGTGAAAAAATGTGTGGTGAGATTTCAGGAAACTCGTAGTTTTTTGGAAGCTTGGCAACCCCTTTCCATGAAAGTGATTTGCGCAAGTCTCTCCTTAGGGCTATATCAATAGGAAACAAACCATAGAGATAGAACTTGGATCTACTTCATTGTGTCAAGTTTCAAAGAGCTAGCACAAACGGTGTTGGATTTAGAGTTCCAACTACATGTATCCATATAGCCGAAAACAGATTGAAACCTAAAAATTAAAACTGTTACTGCCAACGAACGGTTTAACCTAGAAGAACGAAATTTGGTGAGCCAAGTGGGATTGCGGTACTGATCATTACCTGATAGTGTCATCAAGATTGGGTGAAAAAATGTGTGCTGTGATTTCAGGAAACTCGTATTTTTTTGGAAGATTGGCAACCCCTTTCCATGAAAGTGATTTGTGCCAGTCTCTGCTTAGGGCTACATCAATAGGAAACAAACCATAGAGATAGAACTTGGAACTACTTTATTGTGTCAAGTTTCAAAGAGCTAGCAAAAACCGTGTTTGATTTAGAGTTCCAACTACATGTATCCATATAGGAGAAAACAGAGTGAAACCTAAAAATTAAAACTGTTACTGCCAGCGAACGGTTTAACCTAGAAGAACGAAATTTGGTGAGCCAAGTGGGATTGGGGTACTGATCATTACCTGAAAGTGTCATCAAGATTGGGTGAAAAAATGTGTACTGAGATTTCAGGAAACTCGTAGTTTTTTGGAAGCTTGGCAACCCCTTTCCATGAAAGTGATTTGCGCCAGTCTCTGCTTAGGGCTATATCAATAGGAAACAATCCAAAGAGATAGAACTTGGATCTCCTTCATTGTGTCAAGTTTCAAAGAGCTAGCAAAAACCGTGTTTGATTTAGAGTTCCAACTACATGTATCCATATAGGAGAAAACAGAGTGAAACCTAAAAATTAAAACTGTTACTGCCAACGAATGTTTTAACCTAGAAGAACGAAATTTGGTGAGCCAAGTGGGATTGGGGTACTGATCATTACCTGAAAGTGTCATGAAGATTGGGTGAAAAATGTTTGCTGAGATTTCAGGAAACTCGTAGTTTTTGGAAGCTTGGCAACCCCTTTCCATGAAAGTGATTTGCGCCAGTCTCTGCTTAGGGCTACATCAATAGGAAACAAACCATAGAGATAGAACTTGGAACTACTTTATTGTGTAAACTTTCAAAGAGCTAGCACAAACCGTGTTGGATTTAGAGTTCCAACTACATGTATCCATATAGGGGAAAACAGAGTGAAACCGAAAAATTAAAACTGTTACTTCCAATGAACGGTTAAACCTAGAAGAACGAAATTTGGTGAGCCAAGTGGGATTGGGGTACTCATCATTACCTGAAAGTGTCATCCAGATTGGGTGAAAAAATGTGTGCTGAGATTTCAGGAAACACGTATTTATTTGAAGCTTGGCAACCCCTTTCCATAAAAGTGATTTGCGCCAGTCTCTGCTTAGGGCTACATCAATAGGAAACAAACCATAGAGATAGAACTTGGAACTACTTTATTGTGTCAAGTTTCAAAGAGCTAGCTCAAACCGTCTTTGATTTAGAGTTCCAACTGCATGTATCCATATAGGAGAAAACAGAGTGAAACCTAAAAATTAAAACTGTTACTGCCAACGAACGGTTTAACCTAGAAGAACGAAATTTGGTGAGCCCAGTGGGATTGGGGTACTGATCATTACCTGAAAGTGTAATGAAGATTGGGTGAAAAAATATGTGCTGAGATTTCAGGAAACTCGTAGTTTTTTGGAAGCTTGGCAACCCCTTTCCATAAAAGTGATTTGCGCCAGTCTCTGCTTAGGGCTACATCAATAGGAAACAAACCATAGAGATAGAACTTGGAACTACTTTATTGTGTCAAGTTTCAAAGAGCTAGCACAAACCGTCTTTGATTTCGAGTTCCAACTACATGTATCCTTATAGGCGAAAAGAGAGTGAAACCTAAAAATTAAAAGTGTTACTGCCAACGAACGGTTTTACCTAGAAGAATGAAATTTGGTGAGCCAATTGGGATTGGAGTACTGATCATTACCTGAAAGTGTCATCAAGATTGGGTAAAAAAATGTGTGCTGAGATTTCAGGAAACTCGTAGTTTTTTGGAAGCTTGGCAACCCCTTTCCATGAAAGTGATTTGTGCCAGTCTCTGCTTAGGGCTACATCAATAGGAAACAAACCATAGAGATAGAACTTGGAACTACTTTATTGTGTCAAGTTTCAAAGAGCTAGCACAAACCGTGTTGGATTTAGAGTTCCAACTACATGTATCCATATAGGCGAAAACAGAGTGAAACCTAAAAATTAAAACTGTTACTACCAACGAACGGTTTAACCTAGAAGAACGAAATTTGGTGAGCCAAGTGGGATTGGGGTACTGATCATTACCTGAAAGTGTCATGAAGATTGGGTGAAAAAATGTGTGCTGAGATTTCAGGAAACTCGTAGTTTTTTGGAAACTTGGCAACCCCTTTCCATGGAAGTGATTTGCGCCAGTCTCTGCTTAGGGCTACATAAATAGGAAACAAACCATAGAGATAGAACTTGGAACTACTTTATTGTGTCAACTTTAAAAGAGCTAGCACAAACCGTGTTGGATTTAGAGTTCCAACTGCATGTATCCATATAGGCGAAAACAGAGTGAAACCTAAAAATTAAAACAGTTACTGCCAACGAACGGTTTAACCTAGAAGAACGAAATTTGGTGAGCCAAGTGGGATAGGCGTACTGATCTTTACCTGAAAGTGTCATCAAGATTGGGTGAAAAAATGTGTGCTGAGATTTCAGGAAACTCGTAGTTTTGGAAGCTTGGCAACCCCTTTCCATGAAAGTGATTTGCGCCAGTCTCTGCTTAGGGCTACATCAATAGGAAACAAACCATAGAGATAGAACTTGGAACTACTTTATTGTGTCATGTTTCAAAGAGCTAGCACAAACCGTGTTTGATTGAGAGTTCCAAATACATGTATCCATACAGGCGAAAACAGAGTGAAACCTAAAAATTAAAACTGTTACTGCCAACGAACGGTTTAAGCAAGAAGAACGAAATTTGGTGAGCCAAGTGGGATTGGGGTACTGATCATTACCTGATAGTGTCATCAAGATTGGGTGAAAAAATGTGTGCTGTGATTTCAGGAAACTCGTATTTTTTTGGAAGATTGGCAACCCCTTTCCATGAAAGTGATTTGCGCCAGTCTCTGCTTAGGGCTACATCGATAGGAAACAAACCATAGAGATAGAACTTGGAACTACTTTATTGTGTCAAGTTTCAAAGAGCTAGCAAAAACCGTGTTTGATTTAGAGTTCCAACTACATGTATCCATATAGGAGAAAACAGAGTGAAACCTAAAAATTAAAACTGTTACTGCCAGTGAACGGTTTAACCTAGAAGAACGAAATTTGGTGAGCCAAGTTGGATTGGGGTACTGATCATTACCTGAAAGTGTCATCAAGATTGGGTGAAAAAATGTGTACTGAGATTTCAGGAAACTCGTAGTTTTTTGGAAGCTTGGCAACCCCTTTCCATGAAAGTGATTTGCGCCAGTCTCTGCTTAGGGCTATATCAATAGGAAACAATCCAAAGAGATAGAACTTGGATCTCCTTCATTGTGTCAAGTTTCAAAGAGCTAGCAAAAACCGTGTTTGATTTAGAGTTCCAACTACATGTATCCATATAGGAGAAAACAGAGTGAAACCTAAAAATTAAAACTGTTACTGCCAACGAATGTTTTAACCTAGAAGAACGAAATTTGGTGAGCCAAGTGGGATTGGGGTACTGATCATTACCTGAAAGTGTCATGAAGATTGGGTGAAAAATGTTTGCTGAGATTTCAGGAAACTCGTAGTTTTTGGAAGCTTGGCAACCCCTTTCCATGAAAGTGATTTGCGCCAGTCTCTGCTTAGGGCTACATCAATAGGAAACAAACCATAGAGATAGAACTTGGAACTACTTTATTGTGTAAACTTTCAAAGAGCTAGCACAAACCGTGTTGGATTTAGAGTTCCAACTACATGTATCCATATAGGGGAAAACAGAGTGAAACCGAAAAATTAAAACTGTTACTTCCAATGAACGGTTAAACCTAGAAGAACGAAATTTGGTGAGCCAAGTGGGATTGGGGTACTCATCATTACCTGAAAGTGTCATCCAGATTGGGTGAAAAAATGTGTGCTGAGATTTCAGGAAACACGTATTTATTTGAAGCTTGGCAACCCCTTTCCATAAAAGTGATTTGCGCCAGTCTCTGCTTAGGGCTACATCAATAGGAAACAAACCATAGAGATAGAACTTGGAACTACTTTATTGTGTCAAGTTTCAAAGAGCTAGCTCAAACCGTCTTTGATTTAGAGTTCCAACTGCATGTATCCATATAGGAGAAAACAGAGTGAAACCTAAAAATTAAAACTGTTACTGCCAACGAACGGTTTAACCTAGAAGAACGAAATTTGGTGAGCCCAGTGGGATTGGGGTACTGATCATTACCTGAAAGTGTAATGAAGATTGGGTGAAAAAATATGTGCTGAGATTTCAGGAAACTCGTAGTTTTTTGGAAGCTTGGCAACCCCTTTCCATAAAAGTGATTTGCGCCAGTCTCTGCTTAGGGCTACATCAATAGGAAACAAACCATAGAGATAGAACTTGGAACTACTTTATTGTGTCAAGTTTCAAAGAGCTAGCACAAACCGTCTTTGATTTCGAGTTCCAACTACATGTATCCTTATAGGCGAAAAGAGAGTGAAACCTAAAAATTAAAAGTGTTACTGCCAACGAACGGTTTTACCTAGAAGAATGAAATTTGGTGAGCCAATTGGGATTGGAGTACTGATCATTACCTGAAAGTGTCATCAAGATTGGGTAAAAAAATGTGTGCTGAGATTTCAGGAAACTCGTAGTTTTTTGGAAGCTTGGCAACCCCTTTCCATGAAAGTGATTTGTGCCAGTCTCTGCTTAGGGCTACATCAATAGGAAACAAACCATAGAGATAGAACTTGGAACTACTTTATTGTGTCAAGTTTCAAAGAGCTAGCACAAACCGTGTTGGATTTAGAGTTCCAACTACATGTATCCATATAGGCGAAAACAGAGTGAAACCTAAAAATTAAAACTGTTACTACCAACGAACGGTTTAACCTAGAAGAACGAAATTTGGTGAGCCAAGTGGGATTGGGGTACTGATCATTACCTGAAAGTGTCATGAAGATTGGGTGAAAAAATGTGTGCTGAGATTTCAGGAAACTCGTAGTTTTTTGGAAACTTGGCAACCCCTTTCCATGGAAGTGATTTGCGCCAGTCTCTGCTTAGGGCTACATAAATAGGAAACAAACCATAGAGATAGAACTTGGAACTACTTTATTGTGTCAACTTTAAAAGAGCTAGCACAAACCGTGTTGGATTTAGAGTTCCAACTGCATGTATCCATATAGGCGAAAACAGAGTGAAACCTAAAAATTAAAACAGTTACTGCCAACGAACGGTTTAACCTAGAAGAACGAAATTTGGTGAGCCAAGTGGGATAGGCGTACTGATCTTTACCTGAAAGTGTCATCAAGATTGGGTGAAAAAATGTGTGCTGAGATTTCAGGAAACTCGTAGTTTTGGAAGCTTGGCAACCCCTTTCCATGAAAGTGATTTGCGCCAGTCTCTGCTTAGGGCTACATCAATAGGAAACAAACCATAGAGATAGAACTTGGAACTACTTTATTGTGTCATGTTTCAAAGAGCTAGCACAAACCGTGTTTGATTGAGAGTTCCAAATACATGTATCCATACAGGCGAAAACAGAGTGAAACCTAAAAATTAAAACTGTTACTGCCAACGAACGGTTTAAGCAAGAAGAACGAAATTTGGTGAGCCAAGTGGGATTGGGGTACTGATCATTACCTGATAGTGTCATCAAGATTGGGTGAAAAAATGTGTGCTGTGATTTCAGGAAACTCGTATTTTTTTGGAAGATTGGCAACCCCTTTCCATGAAAGTGATTTGCGCCAGTCTCTGCTTAGGGCTACATCGATAGGAAACAAACCATAGAGATAGAACTTGGAACTACTTTATTGTGTCAAGTTTCAAAGAGCTAGCAAAAACCGTGTTTGATTTAGAGTTCCAACTACATGTATCCATATAGGAGAAAACAGAGTGAAACCTAAAAATTAAAACTGTTACTGCCAGTGAACGGTTTAACCTAGAAGAACGAAATTTGGTGAGCCAAGTTGGATTGGGGTACTGATCATTACCTGAAAGTGTCATCAAGATTGGGTGAAAAAAGGTGTACTGAGATTTCAGGAAACTCGTAGTTTTTTGGAAGCTTGGCAACCCCTTTCCATGAAAGTGATTTGCGCCAGTCTCTGGTTAGGACTATATCAATAGGAAACAAACCAAGGAGATAGAACTTGGATCTACTTCATTGTGTCAAGTTTCAAAGAGCTAGCACAAACCGTGTTTGATTTAGAGTTCCAACTACATGTAACCATATAGGCGAAAACAGAGTGAAACCTAAAAATTGAAACTGTTACTGCCAACGAACGGTTTAACCTAGAAGAACGAAATTTGGTGAGCCAAGTGGGATTGGGGTCCTGATCATTACCTGAAATTTTCATCAAGAATGGGTGTAAAAATGTGTGCTGAGATTCCAGGAAACTCGTAGTTTTTTGGAAGCTTGGCAACCCCTTTCCATGAAAGTGATATGCGCAGGTCTCTGCTTAGGGCTACGTCAATAGAAAACAAACCATAGAGATAGAAATTGAAACTACTTTATTGTGTCAAGTTTCAAAGAGCTAGCACAAACGGTGTTGGATTTAGAGTTCCAACTACATGTATCCATATAGGCGAAAACAGAGTGAAACCTAAAAATTAAAACTGTTACTGCCAGCGAACGGTTTAACCTAGAAGAACGAAATTTGGTGAGCCAAGTTGGATTGGGGTACTGATCATTACCTGAAAGTGTCAACAAGATTGGGTGAAAAAATGTGTGCTGTGATTTCAGGAAACTCGTATTTTTTTGGAAGCTTGGCAACCCCTTTCCATGAAAGTGATTTGTGCCAGTCTCTGCTTAGGGCTACATCAATAGGAAACAAACCATAGAGATAGAACTTGGAACTACTTTATTGTGTCAAGTTTCAAAGAGATAGCAAAAACCGTGTTTGATTTAGAGTTCCAACTACATATATCCATATAGGAGAAAACAGAGTGAAACCTAAAAATTAAAACTGTTACTGCCAGCGAACGGTTTAACCTAGAAGAACGAAATTTGGTGAGCCAAGTGGGATTGGGGTACTGATCATTACCTGAAAGTGTCATCAAGATTGGGTGAAAAAATGTGTACTGAGATTTCAGGAAACTCGTAGTTTTTTGGAAGCTTGGCAACCCCTTTCCATGAAAGTGATTTGCGCCAGTCTCTGCTTAGGGCTATATCAATAGGAAACAATCCAAAGAGATAGAACTTGGATCTCCTTCATTGTGTCAAGTTTCAAAGAGCTAGCAAAAACCGTGTTTGATTTAGAGTTCCAACTACATGTATCCATATAGGAGAAAACAGAGTGAAACCTAAAAATTAAAACTGTTACTGCCAACGAATGGTTTAACCTAGAAGAACGAAATTTGGTGAGACAAGTGGCATTGGGGTTCTGATCATTACCTGAAAGTGTCATGAAAATTGGGTGAAAAAATGTGTTCTGAGATTCCAGGAAACTCGTAGTTTTTTGGAATCTTGGCAACCCCTTTCCATGAAAGTGATTTGCGCCAGTCTCTGCTTAGGGCTACATCAATAGGAAACAAACCATAGATATAGAACTTGGAACTACTTTATTGTGTCAAGTTTCAAAGAGCTAGCACAAACCGTGTTTGATTTAGAGTTCCAACTACATGTATCCATATAGGCGAAAATAGAGTGAAAACTAAAAATTAAAACTGTTACTGCCAACGAACGGTTTAATCTAGAAGAACGAAATTTGGTGAGCCAAGTGGGATTTGGGTACTGATCATTACCTGAAAGTGTAATGAAGATTGGGTGAAAAAAAATGTGCTGAGATTTCAGGAAACTCGTAGTTTTTTGGAAGCTTGGCAACCCCTTTCTATAAAAGTGATTTGCGCCAGTCTCTGCTTAGGGCTACATCAATAGGAAACAAACCATAGAGATAGAACTTGGAACTACTTTATTGTGTCAATTTTCAAAGAGGTAGCACAAACCGTGTTGGATTTAGAGTTCCAACTACATGTATCCATATAGGCGAAAACAGAGTGAAACCTAAAAATTAAAACTGTTACTGCCAACGAAAGGTTTAACCTAGAAGAACGAAATTTGGTGAGCCAAGTGGGATTGGGGTACTGATCATTACCTGATAGTGTCATCAAGATTGGGTGAAAAAATGTGTGCTGTTATTTCAGGAAACTCGTATTTTTTTGGAAGATTGGCAACCCCTTTCCATGAAAGTGATTTGCGCCAGTCTCTGCTTAGGGCTACATCAATAGGAAACAAACCATAGAGATAGAACTTGGAACTACTTTATTGTGTCAAGTTTCAAAGAGCTAGCAAAAACCGTGTTTGATTTAGAGTTCCAACTACATGTATCCATATAGGAGAAAACAGAGTGAAACCTAAAAATTAAAACTGTTACTGCCAGCGAACGGTTTAACCTAGAAGAACGAAATTTGGTGAGCCAAGTGGGATTGGGGTACTGATCATTACCTGATAGTGTCATCAAGATTGGGTGAAAAAATGTGTGCTGTGATTTCAGGAAACTCGTATTTTTTTGGAAGATTGGCAACCCCTTTCCATGAAAGTGATTTGCGCCAGTCTCTGCTTAGGGCTACATCGATAGGAAACAAACCATAGAGATAGAACTTGGAACTACTTTATTGTGTCAAGTTTCAAAGAGCTAGCACAAACCGTGTTTGATTTAGAGTTCCAACTACATGTATCCATATAGGTGAAAACAGAATGAAACCTAAAAATTAAAACTGTTATTGCCAACGAACGGTTTAACCTAGAAGAACGAAATTTGGTGAGCCAAGTGAGATTGGGGTACTGATCATTACCTGAAATTGTCATCAAGATTGGGTGTAAAAATGTGTGATGAGATTTCAGGAAACTCGTAGTTTTTGGAAGCTTGGCAACCCCTTTCCATGAAAGTGATATGCGCAGGTCGCTGCTTAGGGCTACATCAATAGGAAACAAACCATAGAGATAGAACTTGGAACTACTTTATTGTGTCAACTTTCAAAGAGCTAGCACAAACCGTGTTGGATTTATAGTTCCAACTACATGTATCCATATAGGGGAAAACAGAGTGAAACCGAAAAATTAAAACTGTTACTTCCAATGAACGGTTAAACATAGAAGAACGAAATTTGGTGAGCCAAGTGGGATTGGGGAACTCATCATTACCTGAAAGTGTCATCCAGATTGGGTGAAAAAATGTGTGCTGAGATTTCAGGAAACTCGTATTTTTTTTTGAAGCTTGGCAACCCCTTTCCATGAAAGTGATTTGCGCCAGTCTCTGCTTAGGGCTACATCAATAGGAAACAAACCATAGAGATAGAACTTGGAACTACTTTATTGTGTCAACTTTCAAAGAGCTAGCACAAACCGTGTTGGATTTATAGTTCCAACTACATGTATCCATATAGGGGAAAACAGAGTGAAACCGAAAAATTAAAACTGTTACTTCCAATGAACGGTTAAACATAGAAGAACGAAATTTGGTGAGCCAAGTGGGATTGGGGAACTCATCATTACCTGAAAGTGTCATCCAGATTGGGTGAAAAAATGTGTGCTGAGATTTCAGGAAACTCGTATTTTTTTTTGAAGCTTGGCAACCCCTTTCCATGAAAGTGATTTGCGCCAGTCTCTGCTTAGGGCTACATCAATAGGAAACAAACCATAGAGATAGGACTTGGAACTAATTTATTGTGTCAAGTTTCAAAGAGCTAGCACAAACCGTCTTTGATTTAGAGTTCCAAATACATGTAGCCATATACGAGAAAACAGAGTGAAACCTAGAATTTAAAAATGTTACTGCCAACAAAAGGTTTATCCTTGAAGAACTAAATTTGGAGCGCCAAGTGGTTTTGGGGTACTGATCATTACCTGAAAGTGTCATCAAGATTGGGTGAAAAAATATGCTCTGAGATTTCAGGAAACTCGTAGTTTTTTGGAAGCTTGGCAACCCCTTTCCATGAAAGTGATTTGCGCCGGTCTCTGCTTAGGGCTACATCAATAGGAAACAAACCATAGAGATAGAACTTGGAACTACTTTATTGTGTCATTTCAAAGAGCTAGCACAAACCGTGTTTGATTTAGAGTTCCAACTACATGTATCCATATAGGTGAAAACAGAGTGAAACCTAAAAATTAAAACTGTTACTGCCAACGAACGGTTTACCCTAGAAGAACGAAATTTGGTGAGTACATTGGGATTGGGGTACTGATCATTACCTGAAATTTTCATCAAGATTGGGTGAAAAAATGTGTTCTTAGATTTCAGGAAACTCGTAGTTTTTTGGAAGCTTGGCAACCCCTTTCCATGAAAGTGAATTGCGCCGGTCTCTGCTTAGGGCTACATCAATAGGAAACAAACCATAGAGATAGAACTTGGAAGTACTTTATTGTGTCAAGTTTCAAAGAGCTAGCACAAACCGTGTTTGATTTAGAGTTCCAACTACATGTATCCATATAGGCGAAAAGAGAGTGAAACCTAAAAATTAAAACTGTTACTGCCAACGAACGGTTTAACCTAGAAGACAGAAATTTGGTGAGCCAAGTGGGATTGGGGTATTGATCATTAACTGAAATGTTCATCAAGATTGGGTGAAAAAATGTGTGCTGAGATTTCAGGAAACACGTAATTTTTTTGGAAGCTTGGCAACCCCTTTCCATGAAAGTGATTTGCGCCAGTCTCTGCTTAGGGCTACATCAATAGGAAACAAACCATAGAGATAAAAATTGGAACTACTTTATTGTGTCAAGTTTCAAAGAGCTAGCACAAACCGTGTTTGATTTAGAGTTCCAACTACATGTATCCATACAGGAGAAAACAGAGTGAAAGCTAAAAATTAAAACTGTTACTGCCAACGAATGGTTTAACCTAGAAGAACGAAATTTGGTGATACAAGTGGCATTGGGGTTCTGATCATTACCTGAAAGTGTCATGAAAATTGGGTGAAAAAATGTGTGCTGAGATTCCAGGAAACTCGTAGTTTTTTGGAATCTTGGCAACCCCTTTCCATGAAAGTGATTTGCGCCAGTCTCTGCTTAGGGCTACATCAATAGGAAACAAACCATAGATATAGCACTTGGAACTACTTTATTGTGTCAAGTTTCAAAGAGCTAGCACAAACCGTGTTTGATTTAGAGTTCCAACTACATGTATCCATATAGGCGAAAACAGAGTGAAAACTAAAAATTAAAACTGTTACTGCCAAGGAACGGTTTAATCTAGAAGAACGAAATTTGGTGAGCCAAGTGGGATTTGGGTACTGATCATTACCTGAAAGTGTAATGAAGATTGGGTGAAAAAAAATGTGCTGAGATTTCAGGAAACTCGTAGTTTTTTGGAAGCTTGGCAACCCCTTTCCATAAAAGTGATTTGCGCCAGTCTCTGCTTAGGGCTACATCAATAGGAAACAAACCATAGAGATAGAACTTGGAACTACTTTATTGTGTCAATTTTCAAAGAGGTAGCACAAACCGTGTTGGATTTAGAGTTCCAACTACATGTATCCATATAGGCGAAAACAGAGTGAAACCTAAAAATTAAAACTGTTACTGCCAACGAAAGGTTTAACCTAGAAGAACGAAATTTGGTGAGCCAAGTGGGATTGGGGTACTGATCATTACCTGATAGTGTCATCAAGATTGGGTGAAAAAATGTGTGCTGTTATTTCAGGAAACTCGTATTTTTTTGGAAGATTGGCAACCCCTTTCCATGAAAGTGATTTGCGCCAGTCTCTGCTTAGGGCTACATCAATAGGAAACAAACCATAGAGATAGATCTTGGAACTACTTTATTGTGTCAAGTTTCAAAGAGCTAGCAAAAACCGTGTTTGATTTAGAGTTCCAACTACATGTATCCATATAGGAGAAAACAGAGTGAAACCTAAAAATTAAAACTGTTACTGCCAGCGAACGGTTTAACCTAGAAGAACGAAATTTGGTGAGCCAAGTGGGATTGGGGTACTGATCATTACCTGATAGTGTCATCAAGATTGGGTGAAAAAATGTGTGCTGTGATTTCAGGAAACTCGTATTTTTTTGGAAGATTGGCAACCCCTTTCCATGAAAGTGATTTGCGCCAGTCTCTGCTTAGGGCTACATCGATAGGAAACAAACCATAGAGATAGAACTTGGAACTACTTTATTGTGTCAAGTTTCAAAGAGCTAGCAAAAACCGTGTTTGATTTAGAGTTCCAACTACATGTATCCATATAGGAGAAAACAGAGTGAAACCTAAAAATTAAAACTGTTACTGCCAGCGAACGGTTTAACCTAGAAGAACGAAATTTGGTGAGCCAAGTTGGATTGGGGTACTGATCATTACCTGAAAGTGTCATCAAGATTGGGTGAAAAAAGGTGTACTGAGATTTCAGGAAACTCGTAGTTTTTTGGAAGCTTGGCAACCCCTTTCCATTAAAGTGATTTGCGCCAGTCTCTGCTTAGGGCTATATCAATAGGAAACAATCCAAAGAGATAGAACTTGGATCTCCTTCATTATGTCAAGTTTCAAAGAGCTAGCAAAAACCGTGTTTGATTTAGAGTTCCAACTACATGTATCCATATAGCAGAAAACAGAGTGAAACCTAAAAATTAAAACTGTTACTGCCAACGAACGTTTTAACCTAGAAGAACGAAATTTGGTGAGCCAAGTGGTTTTGGGGTACTGATCATTACCTGAAAGTGTCATCAAGATTGGGTGAAAAATGTTTGCTGAGATTTCAGGAAACTCGTAGTTTTTGGAAGCTTGGCAACCCCTGTCCATTAAAGTGATTTGCGCCAGTCTCTGCTTAGGGCTACATCAATAGGAAACAAACCATAGAGATAGAACTTGGAACTACTTTGTTGTGTCAACTTTCAAAGAGCTAGCACAAACCGTGTTGGATTTAGAGTTCCAACTACATGTATCCATATAGGGGAAAACAGAGTGAAACCTAAAAATTAAAACTGTTACTGAAAACGAACGGTTTAACCTAGAAGAACGAAATTTTTTGAGCCAAGTGTGATTGGGGTACTGAACATTACCTGAAAGTGTCATCAAGATTGGGTGAAAAAATTTGTGCTGAGATTTCAGGAAACTCGTAGTTTTTTGGAAGATTGGCAACCCCTTTCCATGAAAGTGATTTGCGCCAGTCTCTGCTTAGGGCTACATCAATAGGAAACAAACCATAGAGATAGAACTTGGAACTACTTTATTGTGTCAAGTTTCAAAGAGCTAGCTCAAACCGTCTTTGATTTAGAGTTCCAACTACATGTATCCATATAGGAGAAAACAGAGTGAAACCTAAAAATTAAAACTGTTACAGGCAACGAACGGTTTAACCTAGAAGAACGAAATTTATGAGCCAAGTGGGATTGGGGTCTTGATCATTACCTGAAATTGTCATCAAGATTGGGTGTAAAAATGTGTGCTGAGATTTCAGGAAACTCGTAGTTTTTTGGAAGCTTGGCAACCCCTTTCCATGAAAGTGATATGCGCAGGTCTCTGCTTAGGGCTACATCAATAGAAAACAAACCATAGAGATAGAAATTGCAACTACTTTATTGTATCAAGTTTCAAAGAGCTAGCACAACCGGTGTTGGATTTAGAGTTCCAACTACATGTATCCATATAGGCGAAAACAGAGTGAAACCTAAAAATTAAAACTGTTACTGCCAACGAACGGTTTAAACTAGAAGAACGAAATTTGGTGAGCCAAGTGGGATTGGGGTACTGATCATTACCTGAAAGTGTGATCCAGATTGGGTGTAAAAATGTGTGCTGAGATTTCAGGAAACTAGTAGTTTTTTGGAAGCTTGGCAACCACTTTCCATGAAAGTGATTTGCGCCAGTCTCTGCTTAGGGCTACATCAATAGGAAACAAACCATAGAAATAGAACTTGGAACTACGTTGTTGTGTGAAGTTTCAAAGAGCTAGCACAAACCGTCTTTGATTTAGAGTTCCAACTACATGTATCCATATAGGCGAAAACAGAGTGAAACCTAAAAATTTAAACTGTTACTGCCAACGAACGGTTTAACCTAGAAGAATGAAATTTGGTGAGCCAAGTGGGAATGGGGTACTGATCATTACCTGAAAGTGTCATCAAGATTGGGTGAAAAAATGTGTGCTGATATTTCAGGAAACTCGTAGTTTTTTGGAAGCTTGGCAACCCCTTTCCATGAAAGTGATTTGCGCCAGTCTCTGCTTAGGGCTACATCAATAGGAAACAAAACATAGAGATAGAAATTGCAACTACTTTATTGTGTCAAGTTTCAAAGAGCTAGCACAAACCTTGTTTTATTTAGAGTTCCAAATACATGTATCCATATAGGCGAAATCAGAGTGAAACCTAAAAATTAAAACTGTTACTGCCAACGAACGGTTTAACCTAGAAGAACGAAATTTGGTGAGCCAAGTGGGATTGGGGTACTGATCGTTACCTGAAATTATCATCAAGATTGGGTGAAAAAATGTGTGCTTAGATTTCAGGAAACTAGTAGTTTTTTGGAAGCTTGGCAACCCCTTTCCATGAAAGTGATTTGCGCCAGTCTCTGCTTAGGGCTACATCAATAGGAAACAAACCATAGAGATAGAACTAGAACTAATTTATTGTGTCAAGTTTCAAAGAGCTATCACAAACCGTCTTTGATTTAGAGTTCCAACTACATTTATCCATATAGGAGAAAACAGAGTGAAACCTAAAAATTAAAACTGTTACTGCCAACGAACGGTTTAACCTAGAAGAACGAAATTTGGTGAGCCAAGTGGGATTGGGGTACTGATCATTACCTGAAAGTGTAATCAAGATTGGGTGAAAAAATGTGTGGTGAGATTTCAGGAAACTCGTAGTTTTTTGGAAGCTTGGCAACCCCTTTCCATAAAAGTGAGTTGCGCCAGTCTCTGCTTAGCGCTACATCAATAGGAAAGAAACCATAGAGATAGAACTTGGAACTACGTTATTGTGTCAAGTTTCAAAGAGCTAGCACTAACCGTGTTGGATTTAGAGTTCCAACTACATGTATCCATATAGGCGAAAACAGAGTGAAACCTAAAAATTAAAACTCTTACTGCCAACGAACGGTTTAACCTAGAAGAACGAAATTTGATGAGCCAAGTGGGATTGGGGTACTGATCATTACCTGAAAGTGTCATCAAGACTGGGTGAAAAAATGTGTGCTGTGATTTCAGGAAACTCGTATTTTTTTGGAAGATTGGCAACCCCTTTCCATGAAAGTGATTTGCGCCAGTCTCTGCTTAAGGCTACATCAATAGGAAAAAAACCATAGAGATAGAACTTGGAACTACTTTATTGTGTCAAGTTTCAAAGAGCTAGCAAAAACCATGTTTGATTTAGAGTTCCAACTACATGTATCCATATAGGAGAAAACAGAGTGAAACCTAAAAATTAATACTGTTACTGCCAGTGAACGGTTTAACCTAGAAGAACGAAATTTGGTGAGCCAAGTTGGATTGGGGTACTGATCATTACCTGAAAGTGTCATCAAGATTGGGTGAAAAAATGTGTACTGAGATTTCAGGAAACTCGTAGTTTTTGGAAGCTTGGCAACCCCTTTCCATGAAAGTGATTTGCGCCAGTCTCTCCTTAGGGCTATATCAATAGGAAACAATCCAAAGAGATAGAACTTGGATCTCCTTCATTATGTCAAGTTTCAAAGAGCTAGCAAAAACCGTGTTTGATTTAGAGTTCCAACTACATGTATCCATATAGCAGAAAACAGAGTGAAACCTAAAAATTAAAACTGTTACTGCCAACGAACGTTTTAACCTAGAAGAACGAAATTTAGTGAGCCAAGTGGGATTGGGGTCCTGATCATTACCTGAAATTGTCATCAAGATTGGGTGTAAAAATGTGTGCTGAGATTTCAGGAAACTCGTAGTTTTTTGGAAGCTTGGCAACCCCTTTCCATGAAAGTGATATGCGCAGGTCTCTGCTTAGGGCTACATCAATAGAAAACAAACCATAGAGATAGAAATTGCAACTACTTTATTGTTTCAAGTTTCAAAGAGCTAGCACAAACGGTGTTGGATTTAGAGTTCCAACTACATGTATCCATATAGGCGAAAACAGAGTGAAACCTAAAAATTAAAACTGTTACTGCCAACGAACGGTTTAAACTAGAAGAACGAAATTTGCTGAGCCAAGTGGGATTGGGGTACTGATCATTACCTGAAAGTGGGATCCAGATTGGGTGAAAAAATGTGTGCTGAGATTTCAGGAAACTCGTAGTTTTTTGGAAGCTTGGCAACCACTTTCCATGAAAGTGATTTGCGCCAGTCTCTGCTTAGGGCTACATCAATAGGAAACAAACCATAGAGATAGAACTTGGAACTACGTTATTGTGTGAAGTTTCAAAGAGCTAGCACAAACCGTGTTGGATTTAGAGTTCCAACTACATGTATCCATATAGGCGAAAACAGAGTGAAACCTAAAAATTAAAACAGTTACTGCCAACGAACGGTTTAACCTAGAAGAACGAAATTTGGTGAGCCAAGTGGGATAGGCGTACTGATCATTACCTGAAAGTGTCATCAAGATTGGGTGAAAAAATGTGTGCTGAGATTTCAGGAAACTCGTAGTTTTTTGGAAGCTTGGCAACCCCTTTCCATGAAAGTGATTTGCGCCAGTCTCTGCTTAGGGCTACATCAATAGGAAACAAACCATAGAGATAGAACTTGGAACTACTTTATTGTGTCAACTTTCAAAGAGCTAGCACAAACCGTGTTGGATTTAGAGTTCCAACTACATGTATCCATATAGGCGAAAACAGAGTGAAACCTAAAAATTAAAACAGTTACTGCCAACGAACGGTTTAACCTAGAAGAACGAAATTTGGTGAGCCAAGTGGGATAGGCGTACTGATCATTACCTGAAAGTGTCATCAAGATTGGGTGAAAAAATGTGTGCTGAGATTTCAGGAAACTCGTAGTTTTTTGGAAGCTTGGCAACCCCTTTCCATGAAAGTGATTTGCGCCAGTCTCTGCTTAGGGCTACATCAATAGGAAACAAACCATAGAGACAGAACTTGGAACTACTTTATTGTGTCATGTTTCAAAGAGCTAGCACAAACCGTGTTTGATTGAGAGTTCCAAATACATGTATCCATACAGGCGAAAACAGAGTGAAACCTAAAAATTAAAACTGTTACTGCCAACGAACGGTTTAAGCAAGAAGAACGAAATTTGGTGAGCCAACTGGGATTGGGGTTCTGATCATTACCTGAAAGTGCATTAAAATTGGGTGAAAAAATGTGTGCTGAGATTTCAAGAAACTCGTATTTTTTTGGAATCTTGGCAACCCTTTCCATGAAAGTGATTTGCGCCAGTCTGCTTAGGGCTACATCAATAGGAAACAATCTATAGAGATAGAACTTGGAACTACTTTATTGTGTCAATTTTCAAAGAGCTAGCACAAACCGTGTTGGATTTAGAGTTCCAACTACATGTATCCATATAGGAGAAAACAGAGTGAAACCTAAAATTTAAAACTGTTACTGCCAACGAACGGTTTAACCTTGAAAAACGAAATTTGGTGAGCCCAGTGGGATTGGGGTACTGATCATTACCTGAAAGTGTAATGAAGATTGGGTGAAAAAATATGTGCTGAGATTTCAGGAAACTCGTAGATTTTTGGAAGCTTGGCAACCCCTTTCCATAAAAGTGATTTGCGCCAGTCTCTGCTTAGGGCTACATCAATAGGAAACAAACCGTAGAGATAGAACTTGGAACTACTTTATTGTGTCAATTTTCAAAGAGCTAGCACAATCCTGTTGGATTTAGAGTTCCAACTACATGTATCCATATAGGGGAAAACAGAGTGAAACCTAAAAATTAAAACTGTTACTGCCAATGAACGGTTTAAACTAGAAAAACGAAATTTGGCGAGCCAAGTGGGATTGGGGTACTGATCATTACCTGAAAGTGTCATGAAGATTGGGTGAAAAAATGTGTGCTGAGATTTCAGGAAACTCGTAGTTTTTTTGAAGCTTGGCAACCCCTTTCCATGAAAGTGATTTGCGCCAGTCTCTGCTTAGGGCTACATCAATAGGAAACAAACCATAGAGATAGAACTTGGAACTACTTTATTGTGTCAACTTTCAAAGAGCTAGCACAAACCGTGTTGGATTTAGAGTTCCAACTACATGTATCCATATAGGCGAAAACAGAGTGAAACCTAAAAATTAAAACAGTTACTGCCAACGAACGGTTTAACCTAGAAGAACGAAATTTGGTGAGCCAAGTGGGATAGGCGTACTGATCATTACCTGAAAGTGTCATCAAGATTGGGTGAAAAAATGTGTGCTGAGATTTCAGGAAACTCGTAGTTTTTTGGAAGCTTGGCAACCCCTTTCCATGAAAGTGATTTGCGCCAGTCTCTGCTTAGGGCTACATCAATAGGAAACAAACCATAGAGATAGAACTTGGAACTACTTTATTGTGTCATGTTTCAAAGAGCTAGCACAAACCGTGTTTGATTGAGAGTTCCAACTACATGTATCCATACAGGCGAAAACAGAGTGAAACCTAAAAATTCAAACTGTTACTGCCAACGAACGGTTTAAGCAAGAAGAACGAAATTTGGTGAGCGAACTGGGATTGGGGTACTGATCATTACCTGAAAGTGTAATCAAGATTGGCTGAAAAAATGTGTGGTGAGATTTCAGGAAACTCGTAGTTTTTTGGAAGCTTGGCAACCCCTTTCCATTAAAGTGATTTGCGCCAGTCTCTGCTTAGCGCTACATCAATAGGAAACAAACCATAGAGATAGAACGTGGAACTACTTTATTGTTTCAAGTTTCAAAGAGCTAGCACAAACTATGTATGATTTAGAGTTCCAAATACAGATATCCATATAGGCGAAAACAGAGTGAAAACTAAAATTAAAACTGTTACTGCCAACGAACGGTTTAACCTAGAAGAACGAAATTTGGTGAGCCAAGTGGGATTGGGGTACTGATCATTACCTAAAAGTGTCATCAAGATTGGGTGAAAAAATGTGTGGTGAGATTTCAGGAAACTGGTAGTTTTTTGGAAGCTTGGCAACCCCTTTCCTTGAAAGTGATTTGCGCCAGTCTCTGCTTAGGGCTACATCAACAGGAAACAAACCATAGAGATAGAACTTGGAACTATTTTATTGTGTCAAGTTTCAAAGAGCTAGCACAAACCGTGTTTGATTTAGAGTTCCAACTACATGTATCCATATAGGCAAAATCAGAATGAAACCTAAAAATTAAAACTGTTACTGCCAACGAACGGTTTAACCTAGAAGAACGAAATTTGGTGAGCCAAGTGGGATTGGGGTACTGATCGTTACCTGAAATTATCATCAAGATTGGGTGAAAAAATGTGTGCTTAGATTTCAGGAAACTAGTAGTTTTTTGGAAGCTTGGGAACCCCTTTCCATGAAAGTGGTTTGCGCCAGTCTCTGCTTAGGGCTACATCAATAGGAAACAAACCATAGAGATAGAACTGGAACTACTTTATTGTGTCAAGTTTCAAAGAGCTAGCACAAACCGTCTTTGATTTAGAGTTCCAACTACATGTATCCATATAGGAGAAAACAGAGTGAAACCTAAAAATTAATACTGTTACTGCCAGTGAACGGTTTAACCTAGAAGAACGAAATTTGGTGAGCCAAGTTGGATTGGGGTACTGATCATTACCTGAAAGTGTCATCAAGATTGGGTGAAAAAATGTGTACTGAGATTTCAGGAAACTCGTAGTTTTTTGGAAGCTTGGCAACCCCTTTCCATGAAAGTGATTTGCGCCAGTCTCTCCTTAGGGCTATATCAATAGGAAACAATCCAAAGAGATAGAACTTGGATCTCCTTCATTATGTCAAGTTTCAAAGAGCTAGCAAAAACCGTGTTTGATTTAGAGTTCCAACTACATGTATCCATATAGCAGAAAACAGAGTGAAACCTAAAAATTAAAACTGTTACTGCCAACGAACGTTTTAACCTAGAAGAACGAAATTTAGTGAGCCAAGTGGGATTGGGGTCCTGATCATTACCTGAAATTGTCATCAAGATTGGGTGTAAAAATGTGTGCTGAGATTTCAGGAAACTCGTAGTTTTTTGGAAGCTTGGCAACCCCTTTCCATGAAAGTGATATTCGCAGGTCTCTGCTTAGGGCTACATCAATAGAAAACAAACCATAGAGATAGAAATTGCAACTACTTTATTGTTTCAAGTTTCAAAGAGCTAGCACAAACGGTGTTGGATTTAGAGTTCCAACTACATGTATCCATATAGGCGAAAACAGAGTGAAACCTAAAAATTTAAACTGTTACTGCCAACGAACGGTTTAAACTAGAAGAACGAAATTTGCTGAGCCAAGTGGGATTGGGGTACTGATCATTACCTGAAAGTGGGATCCAGATTGGGTGAAAAAATGTGTGCTGAGATTTCAGGAAACTCGTAGTTTTTTGGAAGCTTGGCAACCACTTTCCATGAAAGTGATTTGCGCCAGTCTCTGCTTAGGGCTACATCAATAGGAAACAAACCATAGAGATAGAACTTGGAACTACGTTATTGTGTGAAGTTTCAAAGAGCTAGCACAAACCGTGTTGGATTTAGAGTTCCAACTACATGTATCCATATAGGCGAAAACAGAGTGAAACCTAAAAATTAAAACAGTTACTGCCAACGAACGGTTTAACCTAGAAGAACGAAATTTGGTGAGCCAAGTGGGATAGGCGTACTGATCATTACCTGAAAGTGTCATCAAGATTGGGTGAAAAAATGTGTGCTGAGATTTCAGGAAACTCGTAGTTTTTTGGAAGCTTGGCAACCCCTTTCCATGAAAGTGATTTGCGCCAGTCTCTGCTTAGGGCTACATCAATAGGAAACAAACCATAGAGATAGAACTTGGAACTACTTTATTGTGTCAACTTTCAAAGAGCTAGCACAAACCGTGTTGGATTTAGAGTTCCAACTACATGTATCCATATAGGCGAAAACAGAGTGAAACCTAAAAATTAAAACAGTTACTGCCAACGAACGGTTTAACCTAGAAGAACGAAATTTGGTGAGCCAAGTGGGATAGGCGTACTGATCATTACCTGAAAGTGTCATCAAGATTGGGTGAAAAAATGTGTGCTGAGATTTCAGGAAACTCGTAGTTTTTTGGAAGCTTGGCAACCCCTTTCCATGAAAGTGATTTGCGCCAGTCTCTGCTTAGGGCTACATCAATAGGAAACAAACCATAGAGACAGAACTTGGAACTACTTTATTGTGTCATGTTTCAAAGAGCTAGCACAAACCGTGTTTGATTGAGAGTTCCAAATACATGTATCCATACAGGCGAAAACAGAGTGAAACCTAAAAATTAAAACTGTTACTGCCAACGAACGGTTTAAGCAAGAAGAACGAAATTTGGTGAGCCAACTGGGATTGGGGTTCTGATCATTACCTGAAAGTGCATTAAAATTGGGTGAAAAAATGTGTGCTGAGATTTCAAGAAACTCGTATTTTTTTGGAATCTTGGCAACCCTTTCCATGAAAGTGATTTGCGCCAGTCTGCTTAGGGCTACATCAATAGGAAACAATCTATAGAGATAGAACTTGGAACTACTTTATTGTGTCAAGTTTCAAAGAGCTAGCACAAACCGTGTTGGATTTAGAGTTCCAACTACATGTATCCATATAGGCGAAAACAGAGTGAAACCTAAAAATTAAAACTGTTACTGCCAACGAACGGTTTAACCTAGAAGAACGAAATTTGGTGAGCCAAGTGGGATTGGGGTACTGATCATTACCTGAAAGTGTAATGAAGATTGGTTGAAAAAATATGTGCTGAGATTTCAGGAAACTCGTAGATTTTTGGAAGCTTGGCAACCCCTTTCCATAAAAGTGATTTGCGCCAGTCTCTGCTTAGGGCTACATCAATAGGAAACAAACCGTAGAGATAGAACTTGGAACTACTTTATTGTGTCAATTTTCAAAGAGCTAGCACAAACCGTGTTGGATTTAGAGTTCCAACTACATGTATCCATATAGGAGAAAACAGAGTGAAACCTAAAATTTAAAACTGTTACTGCCAACGAACGGTTTAACCTTGAAAAACGAAATTTGGTGAGCCCAGTGGGATTGGGGTACTGATCATTACCTGAAAGTGTAATGAAGATTGGGTGAAAAAATATGTGCTGAGATTTCAGGAAACTCGTAGATTTTTGGAAGCTTGGCAACCCCTTTCCATAAAAGTGATTTGCGCCAGTCTCTGCTTAGGGCTACATCAATAGGAAACAAACCGTAGAGATAGAACTTGGAACTACTTTATTGTGTCAATTTTCAAAGAGCTAGCACAATCCTGTTGGATTTAGAGTTCCAACTACATGTATCCATATAGGGGAAAACAGAGTGAAACCTAAAAATTAAAACTGTTACTGCCAATGAACGGTTTAAACTAGAAAAACGAAATTTGGCGAGCCAAGTGGGATTGGGGTACTGATCATTACCTGAAAGTGTCATGAAGATTGGGTGAAAAAATGTGTGCTGAGATTTCAGGAAACTCGTAGTTTTTTTGAAGCTTGGCAACCCCTTTCCATGAAAGTGATTTGCGCCAGTCTCTGCTTAGGGCTACATCAATAGGAAACAAACCATAGAGATAGAACTTGGAACTACTTTATTGTGTCAACTTTCAAAGAGCTAGCACAAACCGTGTTGGATTTAGAGTTCCAACTACATGTATCCATATAGGCGAAAACAGAGTGAAACCTAAAAATTAAAACAGTTACTGCCAACGAACGGTTTAACCTAGAAGAACGAAATTTGGTGAGCCAAGTGGGATAGGCGTACTGATCATTACCTGAAAGTGTCATCAAGATTGGGTGAAAAAATGTGTGCTGAGATTTCAGGAAACTCGTAGTTTTTTGGAAGCTTGGCAACCCCTTTCCATGAAAGTGATTTGCGCCAGTCTCTGCTTAGGGCTACATCAATAGGAAACAAACCATAGAGATAGAACTTGGAACTACTTTATTGTGTCATGTTTCAAAGAGCTAGCACAAACCGTGTTTGATTGAGAGTTCCAACTACATGTATCCATACAGGCGAAAACAGAGTGAAACCTAAAAATTCAAACTGTTACTGCCAACGAACGGTTTAAGCAAGAAGAACGAAATTTGGTGAGCGAACTGGGATTGGGGTACTGATCATTACCTGAAAGTGTAATCAAGATTGGCTGAAAAAATGTGTGGTGAGATTTCAGGAAACTCGTAGTTTTTTGGAAGCTTGGCAACCCCTTTCCATTAAAGTGATTTGCGCCAGTCTCTGCTTAGCGCTACATCAATAGGAAACAAACCATAGAGATAGAACGTGGAACTACTTTATTGTTTCAAGTTTCAAAGAGCTAGCACAAACTATGTATGATTTAGAGTTCCAAATACAGATATCCATATAGGCGAAAACAGAGTGAAAACTAAAATTAAAACTGTTACTGCCAACGAACGGTTTAACCTAGAAGAACGAAATTTGGTGAGCCAAGTGGGATTGGGGTACTGATCATTACCTAAAAGTGTCATCAAGATTGGGTGAAAAAATGTGTGGTGAGATTTCAGGAAACTGGTAGTTTTTTGGAAGCTTGGCAACCCCTTTCCATGAAAGTGATTTGCGCCAGTCTCTGCTTAGGGCTACATCAACAGGAAACAAACCATAGAGATAGAACTTGGAACTATTTTATTGTGTCAAGTTTCAAAGAGCTAGCACAAACCGTGTTTGATTTAGAGTTCCAACTACATGTATCCATATAGGCAAAATCAGAATGAAACCTAAAAATTAAAACTGTTACTGCCAACGAACGGTTTAACCTAGAAGAACGAAATTTGGTGAGCCAAGTGGGATTGGGGTACTGATCGTTACCTGAAATAATCATCAAGATTGGGTGAAAAAATGTGTGCTTAGATTTCAGGAAACTAGTAGTTTTTTGGAAGCTTGGGAACCCCTTTCCATGAAAGTGGTTTGCGCCAGTCTCTGCTTAGGGCTACATCAATAGGAAACAAACCATAGAGATAGAACTGGAACTACTTTATTGTGTCAAGTTTCAAAGAGCTAGCACAAACCGTCTTTGATTTAGAGTTCCAACTACATGTATCCATATAGGAGAAAACAGAGTGAAACCTAAAAATTAAAACTGTTACTGCCAAAGAACGGTTTAACCTAGAAGAACGAAATTTGGTGAGCCAAGTGGGATTGGGGTACTGATCATTACCTGAAAGTGTAATCAAGATTGGGTGAAAAAATGTGTGGTGAGATTTCAGGAAACTCGTAGTTTTTTGGAAGCTTGGCAACCCCTTTCCATAAAAGTGATTTGCGCCAGTCTCTGCTTAGCGCTACATCAATAGGAAAGAAACCATAGAGATAGAACTTGGAACTACTTTATTGTGTCAAGTTTCAAAGAGCTAGCACAAACCGTGTTGGATTTAGAGTTCCAACTACATGTATCCATATAGGCGAAAACAGAGTGAAACCTAAAAATTAAAACTGTTACTGCCAATGAACGGTTTAACCTAGAAGAACGAAATTTGGTGAGCCAAGTGGGATTGGGGTACTGATCATTACCTGAAAGTGTAATGAAGATTGGGTGAAAAAATATGTGCTGAGATTTCAGGAAACTCGTAGATTTTTGGAAGCTTGGCAACCCCTTTCCATAAAAGTGATTTGCGCCAGTCTCTGCTTAGGGCTACATCAATAGGAAACAAACCGTAGAGATAGAACTTGGAACTACTTTATTGTGTCAATTTTCAAAGAGCTAGCACAAACCGTGTTGGATTTAGAGTTCCAACTACATGTATCCACATAGGAGAAAACAGAGCGAAACCTAAAATTTAAAACTGTTACTGCCAACGAACGGTTTAACCTAGAAAAACGAAATTTGGTGAGCCCAGTGGGATTGGGGTACTGATCATTACCTGAAAGTGTAATGAAGATTGGGTGAAAAAATATGTGCTGAGATTTCAGGAAACTCGTAGATTTTTGGAAGCTTGGCAACCCCTTTCCATAAAAGTGATTTGCACCAGTCTCTGCTTAGGGCTACATCAATAGGAAACAAACCGTAGAGATAGAACTTGGAACTACTTTATTGTGTCAAGTTTCAAAGAGCTAGCACAAACCTGTTGGATTTAGAGTTCCAACTACATGTATCCATATAGGGGAAAACAGAGTGAAACCTAAAAATTCAAACTGTTACTGCCAACGAACGGTTTAAGCAAGAAGAACGAAATTTGGTGAGCCAACTGGGATTGGGGTACTGATCATTACCTGAAAGTGTAATCAAGATTGGCTGAAAAAATGTGTGGTGAGATTTCAGGAAACTCGTAGTTTTTTGGAAGCTTGGCAACCCCTTTCCATGAAAGTGATTTGCGCCAGTCTCTGCTTAGCGCTACATCAATAGGAAACAAACCATAGAGATAGAACTTGGAACTACTTTATTGTTTCAAGTTTCAAAGAGCTAGCACAAACCATGTATGATTTAGAGTTCCAACTACATGTATCCATATAGGGGAAAACAGAGTGAAACCGAAAAATTAAAACTGTTACTTCCAATGAACGGTTAAACCTAGAAGAACGAAATTTGGTGAGCCAAGTGGGATTGGGGTACTCATCATTACCTGAAAGTGTCATCCAGATTGGGTGAAAAAATGTGTGCTGAGATTTCAGGAAACACGTATTTATTTGAAGCTTGGCAACCCCTTTCCATAAAAGTGATTTGCGCCAGTCTCTGCTTAGGGCTACATCAATAGGAAACAAACCATAGAGATAGAACTTGGAACTACTTTATTGTGTCAAGTTTCAAAGAGCTAGCTCAAACCGTCTTTGATTTAGAGTTCCAACTGCATGTATCCATATAGGAGAAAACAGAGTGAAACCTAAAAATTAAAACTGTTACTGCCAACGAACGGTTTAACCTAGAAGAACGAAATTTGGTGAGCCCAGTGGGATTGGGGTACTGATCATTACCTGAAAGTGTAATGAAGATTGGGTGAAAAAATATGTGCTGAGATTTCAGGAAACTCGTAGTTTTTTGGAAGCTTGGCAACCCCTTTCCATAAAAGTGATTAGCGCCAGTCTCTGCTTAGGGCTACATCAATAGGAAACAAACCATAGAGATAGAACTTGGAACTACTTTATTGTGTCAAGTTTCAAAGAGCTAGCACAAACCGTCTTTGATTTCGAGTTCCAACTACATGTATCCTTATAGGCGAAAAGAGAGTGAAACCTAAAAATTAAAAGTGTTACTGCCAACGAACGGTTTTACCTAGAAGAATGAAATTTGGTGAGCCAATTGGGATTGGAGTACTGATCATTACCTGAAAGTGTCATCAAGATTGGGTAAAAAAATGTGTGCTGAGATTTCAGGAAACTCGTAGTTTTTTGGAAGCTTGGCAACCCCTTTCCATGAAAGTGATTTGTGCCAGTCTCTGCTTAGGGCTACATCAATAGGAAACAAACCATAGAGATAGAACTTGGAACTACTTTATTGTGTCAAGTTTCAAAGAGCTAGCACAAACCGTGTTGGATTTAGAGTTCCAAATACATGTATCCATATAGGGGAAAACAGAGTGAAACCTAAAAATTAAAACTGTTACTACCAACGAACGGTTTAACCTAGAAGAACGAAATTTGGTGAGCCAAGTGGGATTGGGGTACTGATCATTACCTGAAAGTGTCATGAAGATTGGGTGAAAAAATGTGTGCTGAGATTTCAGGAAACTCGTAGTTTTTTGGAAGCTTGGCAACCCCTTTCCATGAAAGTGATTTGCGCCAGTCTCTGCTTAGGGCTACATCAATAGGAAACAAACCATAGAGATAGAACTTGGAACTACTTTATTGTGTCAACTTTCAAAGAGCTAGCACAAACCGTGTTGGATTTAGAGTTCCAACTGCATGTATCCATATAGGCGAAAACAGAGTGAAACCTAAAAATTAAAACAGTTACTGCCAACGAACGGTTTAACCTAGAAGAACAAAATTTGGTGAGCCAAGTGGGATAGGCGTACTGATCATTACCTGAAAGTGTCATCAAGATTGGGTGAAAAAATGTGTGCTGAGATTTCAGGAAACTCGTAGTTTTGGAAGCTTGGCAACCCCTTTCCATGAAAGTGATTTGCGCCAGTCTCTGCTTAGGGCTACATCAATAGGAAACAAACCATAGAGATAGAACTTGGAACTACTTTATTGTGTCATGTTTCAAAGAGCTAGCACAAACCGTGTTTGATTGAGAGTTCCAAATACATGTATCCATACAGGCGAAAACAGAGTGAAACCTAAAAATTAAAACTGTTACTGCCAACGAACGGTTTAAGCAAGAAGAACGAAATTTGGTGAGCCAAGTGGGATTGGGGTACTGATCATTACCTGATAGTGTCATCAAGATTGGGTGAAAAAATGTGTGCTGTGATTTCAGGAAACTCGTATTTTTTTGGAAGATTGGCAACCCCTTTCCATGAAAGTGATTTGCGCCAGTCTCTGCTTAGGGCTACATCGATAGGAAACAAACCATAGAGATAGAACTTGGAACTACTTTATTGTGTCAAGTTTCAAAGAGCTAGCAAAAACCGTGTTTGATTTAGAGTTCCAACTACATGTATCCATATAGGAGAAAACAGAGTGAAACCTAAAAATTAAAACTGTTACTGCCAGTGAACGGTTTAACCTAGAAGAACGAAATTTGGTGAGCCAAGTTGGATTGGGGTACTGATCATTACCTGAAAGTGTCATCAAGATTGGGTGAAAAAAGGTGTACTGAGATTTCAGGAAACTCGTAGTTTTTTGGAAGCTTGGCAACCCCTTTCCATGAAAGTGATTTGCGCCAGTCTCTGCTTAGCGCTACATCAATAGGAAACAAACCATAGAGATAGAACTTGGAACTACTTTATTGTTTCAAGTTTCAAAGAGCTAGCACAAACCATGTATGATTTAGAGTTCCAACTACATGTATCCATATAGGGGAAAACAGAGTGAAACCGAAAAATTAAAACTGTTACTTCCAATGAACGGTTAAACCTAGAAGAACGAAATTTGGTGAGCCAAGTGGGATTGGGGTACTCATCATTACCTGAAAGTGTCATCCAGATTGGGTGAAAAAATGTGTGCTGAGATTTCAGGAAACACGTATTTATTTGAAGCTTGGCAACCCCTTTCCATAAAAGTGATTTGCGCCAGTCTCTGCTTAGGGCTACATCAATAGGAAACAAACCATAGAGATAGAACTTGGAACTACTTTATTGTGTCAAGTTTCAAAGAGCTAGCTCAAACCGTCTTTGATTTAGAGTTCCAACTGCATGTATCCATATAGGAGAAAACAGAGTGAAACCTAAAAATTAAAACTGTTACTGCCAACGAACGGTTTAACTTAGAAGAACGAAATTTGGTGAGCCCAGTGGGATTGGGGTACTGATCATTACCTGAAAGTGTAATGAAGATTGGGTGAAAAAATATGTGCTGTGATTTCAGGAAACTCGTAGTTTTTTGGAAGCTTGGCAACCCCTTTCCATAAAAGTGATTTGCGCCAGTCTCTGCTTAGGGCTACATCAATAGGAAACAAACCATAGAGATAGAACTTGGAACTACTTTATTGTGTCAAGTTTCAAAGAGCTAGCACAAACCGTCTTTGATTTCGAGTTCCAACTACATGTATCCTTATAGGCGAAAAGAGAGTGAAACCTAAAAATTAAAAGTGTTACTGCCAACGAACGGTTTTACCTAGAAGAATGAAATTTGGTGAGCCAATTGGGATTGGAGTACTGATCATTACCTGAAAGTGTCATCAAGATTGGGTAAAAAAATGTGTGCTGAGATTTCAGGAAACTCGTAGTTTTTTGGAAGCTTGGCAACCCCTTTCCATGAAAGTGATTTGTGCCAGTCTCTGCTTAGGGCTACATCAATGGGAAACAAACCATAGAGATAGAACTTGGAACTACTTTATTGCGTCAAGTTTCAAAGACCTAGCACAAACCGTGTTGGATTTAGAGTTCCAACTACATGTATCCATATAGGGGAAAACAGAGTGAAACCTAAAAATTAAAACTGTTACTACCAACGAACGGTTTAACCTAGAAGAACGAAATTTGGTGAGCCAAGTGGGATTGGGGTACTGATCAACACCTGAAAGTGTCATGAAGATTGGGTGAAAAAATGTGTGCTGAGATTTCAGGAAACTCGTAGTTTTTTGGAAGCTTGGCAACCCCTTTCCATGAAAGTGATTTGCGCCAGTCTCTGCTTAGGGCTACATCAATAGGAAAAAAACCATAGAGATAGAACTTGGAACTACTTTATTGTGTCAACTTTCAAAGAGCTAGCACAAACCGTGTTGGATTTAGAGTTCCAACTGCATGTATCCATATAGGCGAAAACAGAGTGAAACCTAAAAATTAAAACAGTTACTGCCAACGAACGGTTTAACCTAGAAGAACAAAATTTGGTGAGCCAAGTGGGATAGGCGTACTGATCATTACCTGAAAGTGTCATCAAGATTGGGTGAAAAAATGTGTGCTGAGATTTCAGGAAACTCGTAGTTTTGGAAGCTTGGCAACCCCTTTCCATGAAAGTGATTTGCGCCAGTCTCTGCTTAGGGCTACATCAATAGGAAACAAACCATAGAGATAGAACTTGGAACTACTTTATTGTGTCATGTTTCAAAGAGCTAGCACAAACCGTGTTTGATTGAGAGTTCCAAATACATGTATCCATACAGGCGAAAACAGAGTGAAACCTAAAAATTAAAACTGTTACTGCCAACGAACGGTTTAAGCAAGAAGAACGAAATTTGGTGAGCCAAGTGGGATTGGGGTACTGATCATTACCTGATAGTGTCATCAAGATTGGGTGAAAAAATGTGTGCTGTGATTTCAGGAAACTCGTATTTTTTTGGAAGATTGGCAACCCCTTTCCATGAAAGTGATTTGCGCCAGTCTCTGCTTAGGGCTACATCGATAGGAAACAAACCATAGAGATAGAACTTGGAACTACTTTATTGTGTCAAGTTTCAAAGAGCTAGCAAAAACCGTGTTTGATTTAGAGTTCCAACTACATGTATCCATATAGGAGAAAACAGAGTGAAACCTAAAAATTAAAACTGTTACTGCCATCGAACGGTTTAACCTAGAAGAACGAAATTTGGTGAGCCAAGTTGGATTGGGGTACTGATCATTACCTGAAAGTGTCATCAAGATTGGGTGAAAAAAGGTGTACTGAGATTTCAGGAAACTCGTAGTTTTTTGGAAGCTTGGCAACCCCTTTCCATGAAAGTGATTTGCGCCAGTCTCTGGTTAGGGCTATATCAATAGGAAACAAACCAAGGAGATAGAACTTGGATCTACTTCATTGTGTCAAGTTTCAAAGAGCTAGCACAAACCGTGTTTGATTTAGAGTTCCAACTACATGTAACCATATAGGCGAAAACAGAGTGAAACCTAAAAATTGAAACTGTTACTGCCAACGAACGGTTTAACCTAGAAGAACGAAATTTGGTGAGCCAAGTGGGATTGGGGTCCTGATCATTACCTGAAATTTTCATCAAGAATGGGTGTAAAAATGTGTGCTGAGATTCCAGGAAACTCGTAGTTTTTTGGAAGCTTGGCAACCCCTTTCCATGAAAGTGATATGCGCAGGTCTCTGCTTAGGGCTACATCAATAGAAAACAAACCATAGAGATAGAAATTGAAACTACTTTATTGTGTCAAGTTTCAAAGAGCTAGCACAAACGGTGTTGGATTTAGAGTTCCAACTACATGTATCCATATAGGCGAAAACAGAGTGAAACCTAAAAATTAAAACTGTTACTGCCAGCGAACGGTTTAACCTAGAAGAACGAAATTTGGTGAGCCAAGTTGGATTGGGGTACTGATCATTACCTGAAAGTGTCAACAAGATTGGGTAAAAAAATGTGTGCTGAGATTTCAGGAAACTCGTAGTTTTTTGGAAGCTTGGCAACCACTTTCAATGAAACTGATTTGCTCCAGTCTCTGCTTAGGGCTACATCAATAGGAAACAAACCATAGAGATAGAACTTGGAACTAATTTATTGTGTCAAGTTTCAAAGAGCTAGCACAAACCGTGTTTGATTTAGAGTTCCAAATACAGGTATCCATATAGGCGAAAACAGAGTGAAAACTAAAATTAAAACTGTTACTGCCAACGATCGGTTTAACCTAGAAGAACGAAATTTGGTGAGCCAAGTGGGATTGGGGTAGTGATCATTACCTGAAAGTGTCATCAAGATTGGGTGAAAAAATGTGTGGTGAGATTTCAGGAAACAGGTAGTTTTTTGGAAGCTTGGCAACCCCTCTCCATGAAAGTGATTTGCGCCAGTCTCTGCTTAGGGCTACATCAACAGGAAACAAACCATAGAGATAGAACTTGGAACTCCTTTATTGTGTCAAGTTTCAAAGAGCTAGCACAAACCGTGTTTGATTTAGAGTTCCAACTACATGTATCCATATAGGGGAAAACAGAGTGAAACCTAAAAATTAAAACTGTTACTGCCAACGAACGGTTTAACATAGAAGAACGAAATTTGGTGAGCCAAGTGGGATTGGGGTACTGATCATTACCTGAAATTTTCATCAAGTTTGGGTGAAAAAATGTGTGGTGAGATTTCAGGAAACTCGTAGTTTTTTGGAAGCTTGGCAACCCCTTTCCATGAAAGTGATTTGCGCAAGTCTCTCCTTAGGGCTATATCAATAGGAAACAAACCATAGAGATAGAACTTGGATCTACTTCATTGTGTCAAGTTTCAAACAGCTAGCACAAACGGTGTTGGATTTAGAGTTCCAACTACATGTATCCATATAGGCGAAAACAGAGTGAAACCTAAAAATTAAAACTGTTACTGCCAACGAACGGTTTAACCTAGAAGAACGAAATTTGGTGAGCCAAGTGGGATTGCGGTACTGATCATTACCTGATAGTGTCATCAAGATTGGGTGAAAAAATGTGTGCTGTGATTTCAGGAAACTCGTATTTTTTTGGAAGCTTGGCAACCCCTTTCCATGAAAGTGATTTGTGCCAGTCTCTGCTTAGGGCTACATCAATAGGAAACAAACCATAGAGATAGAACTTGGAACTACTTTATTGTGTCAAGTTTCAAAGAGATAGCAAAAACCGTGTTTGATTTAGAGTTCCAACTACATGTATCCATATAGGAGAAAACAGAGTGAAACCTAAAAATTAAAACTGTTACTGCCAGCGAACGGTTTAACCTAGAAGAACGAAATTTGGTGAGCCAAGTGGGATTGGGGTACTGATCATTACCTGAAAGTGTCATCAAGATTGGGTGAAAAAATGTGTACTGAGATTTCAGGAAACTCGTAGTTTTTTGGAAGCTTGGCAACCCCTTTCCATGAAAGTGATTTGCGCCAGTCTCTGCTTAGGGCTATATAAATAGGAAACAATCCAAAGAGATAGAACTTGGATCTCCTTCATTGTGTCAAGTTTCAAAGAGCTAGCAAAAACCGTGTTTGATTTAGAGTTCCAACTACATGTATCCATATAGGAGAAAACAGAGTGAAACCTAAAAATTAAAACTGTTACTGCCAACGAATGGTTTAACCTAGAAGAACGAAATTTGGTGAGACAAGTGGCATTGGGGTTCTGATCATTACCTGAAAGTGTCATGAAAATTGGGTGAAAAAATGTGTGCTGAGATTCCAGGAAACTCGTAGTTTTTTGGAATCTTGGCAACCCCTTTCCATGAAAGTGATTTGCGCCAGTCTCTGCTTAGGGCTACATCAATAGGAAACAAACCATAGATATAGAACTTGGAACTACTTTATTGTGTCAAGTTTCAAAGAGCTAGCACAAACCGTGTTTGATTTAGAGTTCCAACTACATGTATCCATATAGGCGAAAATAGAGTGAAAACTAAAAATTAAAACTGTTACTGCCAACGAACGGTTTAATCTAGAAGAACGAAATTTGGTGAGCCAAGTGGGATTTGGGTACTGATCATTACCTGAAAGTGTAATGAAGATTGGGTGAAAAAAAATGTGCTGAGATTTCAGGAAACTCGTAGTTTTTTGGAAGCTTGGCAACCCCTTTCTATAAAAGTGATTTGCGCCAGTCTCTGCTTAGGGCTACATCAATAGGAAACAAACCATAGAGATAGAACTTGGAACTACTTTATTGTGTCAATTTTCAAAGAGGTAGCACAAACCGTGTTGGATTTAGAGTTCCAACTACATGTATCCATATAGGCGAAAACAGAGTGAAACCTAAAAATTAAAACTGTTACTGCCAACGAAAGGTTTAACCTAGAAGAACGAAATTTGGTGAGCCAAGTGGGATTGGGGTACTGATCATTACCTGATAGTGTCATCAAGATTGGGTGAAAAAATGTGTGCTGTTATTTCAGGAAACTCGTATTTTTTTGGAAGATTGGCAACCCCTTTCCATGAAAGTGATTTGCGCCAGTCTCTGCTTAGGGCTACATCAATAGGAAACAAACCATAGAGATAGAACTTGGAACTACTTTATTGTGTCAAGTTTCAAAGAGCTAGCAAAAACCGTGTTTGATTTAGAGTTCCAACTACATGTATCCATATAGGAGAAAACAGAGTGAAACCTAAAAATTAAAACTGTTACTGCCAGCGAACGGTTTAACCTAGAAGAACGAAATTTGGTGAGCCAAGTGGGATTGGGGTACTGATCATTACCTGATAGTGTCATCAAGATTGGGTGAAAAAATGTGTGCTGTGATTTCAGGAAACTCGTATTTTTTTGGAAGATTGGCAACCCCTTTCCATCAAAGTGATTTGCGCCAGTCTCTGCTTAGGGCTACATCGATAGGAAACAAACCATAGAGATAGAACTTGGAACTACTTTATTGTGTCAAGTTTCAAAGAGCTAGCACAAACCGTGTTTGATTTAGAGTTCCAACTACATGTATCCATATAGGTGAAAACAGAATGAAACCTAAAAATTAAAACTGTTATTGCCAACGAACGGTTTAACCTAGAAGAACGAAATTTGGTGAGCCAAGTGAGATTGGGGTACTGATCATTACCTGAAAGTGTCATGAAGTTTGGGTGAAAAATGTTTGCTGAGATTTCAGGAAACTCCTAGTTTTTGGAAGCTTGGCAACCCCTTTCCATGAAAGTGATTTGTGCCAGTCTCTGCTTAGGGCTACATCAATAGGAAACAAACCATAGAGATAGAACTTGGAACTACTTTATTGTGTCAACTTTCAAAGAGCTAGCACAAACCGTGTTGGATTTAGAGTTCCAACTACATGTATCCATATAGGGGAAAACAGAGTGAAACCGAAAAATTAAAACTGTTACTTCCAATGAACGGTTAAACATAGAAGAACGAAATTTGGTGAGCCAAGTGGGATTGGGGAACTCATCATTTCCTGAAAGTGTCATCCAGATTGGGTGAAAAAATGTGTGCTGAGATTTCAGGAAACTCGTATTTTTTTTTGAAGCTTGGCAACCCCTTTCCATGAAAGTGATTTGCGCCAGTCTCTGCTTAGGGCTACATCAATAGGAAACAAACCATAGAGATAGGACTTGGAACTAATTTATTGTGTCAAGTTTCAAAGAGCTAGCACATACCGTCTTTGATTTAGAGTTCCAAATACATGTAGCCATATACGAGAAAACAGAGTGAAACCTAGAATTTAAAAATGTTACTGCCAACAAAAGGTTTATCCTTGAAGAACTAAATATGGAGCGCCAAGTGGTTTTGGGGTACTGATCATTACCTGAAAGTGTCATCAAGATTGGGTGAAAAAATATGCTCTGAGATTTCAGGAAACTCGTAGTTTTTTGGAAGCTTGGCAACCCCTTTCCATGAAAGTGATTTGCGCCGGTCTCTGCTTAGGGCTACATCAATAGGAAACAAACCATAGAGATAGAACTTGGAACTACTTTATTGTGTCATTTCAAAGAGCTAGCACAAACCGTGTTTGATTTAGAGTTCCAACTACATGTATCCATATAGGTGAAAACAGAGTGAAACCTAAAAATTAAAACTGTTACTGCCAACGAACGGTTTACCCTAGAAGAACGAAATTTGGTGAGCCCATTGGGATTGGGGTACTGATCATTACCTGAAATTTTCATCAAGATTGGGTGAAAAAATGTGTTCTTAGATTTCAGGAAACTCGTAGTTTTTTGGAAGCTTGGCAACCCCTTTCCATGAAAGTGATTTGCGCCGGTCTCTGCTTAGGGCTACATCAATAGGAAACAAACCATAGAGATAGAACTTGGAAGTACTTTATTGTGTCAAGTTTCAAAGAGCTAGCACAAACCGTGTTTGATTTAGAGTTCCAACTACATGTATCCATATAGGCGAAAAGAGAGTGAAACCTAAAAATTAAAACTGTTACTGCCAACGAACGGTTTAACCTAGAAGACAGAAATTTGGTGAGCCAAGTGGGATTGGGGTATTGATCATTAACTGAAATGTTCATCAAGATTGGGTGAAAAAATGTGTGCTGAGATTTCAGGAAACACGTAATTTTTTTGGAAGCTTGGCAACCCCTTTCCATGAAAGTGATTTGCGCCAGTCTCTGCTTAGGGCTACATCAATAGGAAACAAACCATAGAGATAAAAATTGGAACTACTTTATTGTGTCAAGTTTCAAAGAGCTAGCACAAACCGTGTTTGATTTAGAGTTCCAACTACATGTATCCATACAGGAGAAAACAGAGTGAAAGCTAAAAATTAAAACTGTTACTGCCAACGAATGGTTTAACCTAGAAGAACGAAATTTGGTGAGACAAGTGGCATTGGGGTTCTGATCATTACCTGAAAGTGTCATGAAAATTGGGTGAAAAAATGTGTGCTGAGATTCCAGGAAACTCGTAGTTTTTTGGAATCTTGGCAACCCCTTTCCATGAAAGTGATTTGCGCCAGTCTCTGCTTAGGGCTACATCAATAGGAAACAAACCATAGATATAGAACTTGGAACTACTTTATTGTGTCAAGTTTCAAAGAGCTAGCACAAACCGTGTTTGATTTAGAGTTCCAACTACATGTATCCATATAGGCGAAAACAGAGTGAAAACTAAAAATTAAAACTGTTACTGCCAACGAACGGTTTAATCTAGAAGAACGAAATTTGGTGAGCCAAGTGGGATTTGGGTACTGATCATTACCTGAAAGTGTAATGAAGATTGGGTGAAAAAAAATGTGCTGAGATTTCAGGAAACTCGTAGTTTTTTGGAAGATTGGCAACCCCTTTCCATGAAAGTGATTTGCGCCAGTCTCTGCTTAGGGCTACATCAATAGGAAACAAACCATAGAGATAGAACTTGGAACTACTTTGTTGTGTCAACTTTCAAAGAGCTAGCACAAACCGTGTTGGATTTAGAGTTCCAACTACATGTATCCATATAGGGGAAAACAGAGTGAAACCTAAAAATTAAAACTGTTACTGCCAACGAACGGTTTAAACTAGAAGAACGAAATTTGGTGAGCCAAGTGGGATTGGGGTACTGATCATTACCTGAAAGTGGGATCCAGATTGGGTGAAAAAATGTGTGCTGAGATTTCAGGAAACTCGTAGTTTTTTGGAAGCTTGGCAACCACTTTCCATGAAAGTGATTTGCGCCAGTCTCTGCTTAGGGCTACATCAATAGGAAACAAACCATAGAGATAGAACTTGGAACTACGTTATTGTGTGAAGTTTCAAAGAGCTAGCACAAACCGTGTTGGATTTAGAGTTCCAACTACATGTATCCATATAGGCGAAAACAGAGTGAAACCTAAAAATTAAAACAGTTACTGCCAACGAACGGTTTAACCTAGAAGAACGAAATTTGGTGAGCCAAGTGGGATTGGGGTACTGATCATTACCTGAAAGTGTCATCAAGATTGGGTGAAAAAATGTGTGCTGAGATTTCAGGAAACTCGTAGTTTTTTGGAAGCTTGGCAACCCCTTTCCATGAAAGTGATTTGCGCCAGTCTCTGCTTAGGGCTACATCAATAGGAAACAAACCATAGAGATAGAACTTGGAACTACTTTATTGTGTCAACTTTCAAAGAGCTAGCACAAACCGTGTTGGATTTAGAGTTCCAACTACATGTATCCATATTGGCGAAAACAGAGTGAAACCTAAAAATTAAAACAGTTACTGCCAACGAACGGTTTAACCTAGAAGAACGAAATTTGGTGAGCCAAGTGGGATAGGCGTACTGATCATTACCTGAAAGTGTCATCAAGATTGGGTGAAAAAATGTGTGCTGAGATTTCAGGAAACTCGTAGTTTTTTGGAAGCTTGGCAACCCCTTTCCATGAATGTGATTTGCGCCAGTCTCTGCTTAGGGCTACATCAATAGGAAACAAACCATAGAGACAGAACTTGGAACTACTTTATTGTGTCATGTTTCAAAGAGCTAGCACAAACCGTGTTTGATTGAGAGTTCCAAATACATGTATCCATACAGGCGAAAACAGAGTGAAACCTAAAAATTAAAACTGTTACTGCCAACGAACGGTTTAAGCAAGAAGAACGAAATTTGGTGAGCCAACTGGGATTGGGGTTCTGATCATTACCTGAAAGTGCATTAAAATTGGGTGAAAAAATGTGTGCTGAGATTTCAAGAAACTCGTATTTTTTTGGAATCTTGGCAACCCTTTCCATGAAAGTGATTTGCGCCAGTCTGCTTAGGGCTACATCAATAGGAAACAATCTATAGAGATAGAACTTGGAACTACTTTATTGTGTCAAGTTTCAAAGAGCTAGCACAAACCGTGTTGGATTTAGAGTTCCAACTACATGTATCCATATAGGCGAAAACAGAGTGAAACCTAAAAATTAAAACTGTTACTGCCAACGAACGGTTTAACCTAGAAGAACGAAATTTGGTGAGCCAAGTGGGATTGGGGTACTGATCATTACCTGAAAGTGTAATGAAGATTGGTTGAAAAAATATGTGCTGAGATTTCAGGAAACTCGTAGATTTTTGGAAGCTTGGCAACCCCTTTCCATAAAAGTGATTTGCGCCAGTCTCTGCTTAGGGCTACATCAATAGGAAACAAACCGTAGAGATAGAACTTGGAACTACTTTATTGTGTCAATTTTCAAAGAGCTAGCACAAACCGTGTTGGATTTAGAGTTCCAACTACATGTATCCATATAGGAGAAAACAGAGTGAAACCTAAAATTTAAAACTGTTACTGCCAACGAACGGTTTAACCTTGAAAAACGAAATTTGGTGAGCCCAGTGGGATTGGGGTACTGATCATTACCTGAAAGTGTAATGAAGATTGGGTGAAAAAATATGTGCTGAGATTTCAGGAAACTCGTAGATTTTTGGAAGCTTGGCAACCCCTTTCCATAAAAGTGATTTGCGCCAGTCTCTGCTTAGGGCTACATCAATAGGAAACAAACCGTAGAGATAGAACTTGGAACTACTTTATTGTGTCAATTTTCAAAGAGCTAGCACAATCCTGTTGGATTTAGAGTTCCAACTACATGTATCCATATAGGGGAAAACAGAGTGAAACCTAAAAATTAAAACTGTTACTGCCAATGAACGGTTTAACCTAGAAGAACGAAATTTGGCGAGCCAAGTGGGATTGGGGTACTGATCATTACCTGAAAGTGTCATGAAGATTGGGTGAAAAAATGTGTGCTGAGATTTCAGGAAACTCGTAGTTTTTTTGAAGCTTGGCAACCCCTTTCCATGAAAGTGATTTGCGCCAGTCTCTGCTTAGGGCTACATCAATAGGAAACAAACCATAGAGATAGAACTTGGAACTACTTTATTGTGTCAACTTTCAAAGAGCTAGCACAAACCGTGTTGGATTTAGAGTTCCAACTACATGTATCCATATAGGCGAAAACAGAGTGAAACCTAAAAATTAAAACAGTTACTGCCAACGAACGGTTTAACCTAGAAGAACGAAATTTGGTGAGCCAAGTGGGATAGGCGTACTGATCATTACCTGAAAGTGTCATCAAGATTGGGTGAAAAAATGTGTGCTGAGATTTCAGGAAACTCGTAGTTTTTTGGAAGCTTGGCAACCCCTTTCCATGAAAGTGATTTGCGCCAGTCTCTGCTTAGGGCTACATCAATAGGAAACAAACCATAGAGATAGAACTTGGAACTACTTTATTGTGTCATGTTTCAAAGAGCTAGCACAAACCGTGTTTGATTGAGAGTTCCAACTACATGTATCCATACAGGCGAAAACAGAGTGAAACCTAAAAATTCAAACTGTTACTGCCAACGAACGGTTTAAGCAAGAAGAACGAAATTTGGTGAGCCAACTGGGATTGGGGTACTGATCATTACCTGAAAGTGTAATCAAGATTGGCTGAAAAAATGTGTGGTGAGATTTCAGGAAACTCGTAGTTTTTTGGAAGCTTGGCAACCCCTTTCCATTAAAGTGATTTGCGCCAGTCTCTGCTTAGCGCTACATCAATAGGAAACAAACCATAGAGATAGAACTTGGAACTACTTTATTGTTTCAAGTTTCAAAGAGCTAGCACAAACTATGTATGATTTAGAGTTCCAAATACAGATATCCATATAGGCGAAAACAGAGTGAAAACTAAAATTAAAACTGTTACTGCCAACGAACGGTTTAACCTAGAAGAACGAAATTTGGTGAGCCAAGTGGGATTGGGGTACTGATCATTACCTGAAAGTGTCATCAAGATTGGGTGAAAAAATGTGTGGTGAGATTTCAGGAAACTGGTAGTTTTTTGGAAGCTTGGCAACCCCTTTCCATGAAAGTGATTTGCGCCAGTCTCTGCTTAGGGCTACATCAACAGGAAACAAACCATAGAGATAGAACTTGGAACTACTTTATTGTGTCAAGTTTCAAAGAGCTAGCACAAACCGTGTTTGATTTAGAGTTCCAACTACATGTATCCATATAGGCGAAATCAGAATGAAACCTAAAAATTAAAACTGTTACTGCCAACAAACGGTTTAACCTAGAAGAACGAAATTTGGTGAGCCAAGTGGGATTGGGGTACTGATCGTTACCTGAAATTATCATCAAGATTGGGTGAAAAAATGTGTGCTTAGATTTCAGGAAACTAGTAGTTTTTTGGAACCTGGGAACCCCTTTCCATGAAAGTGATTTGCGCCAGTCTCTGCTTAGGGCTACATCAATAGGAAACAAACCATAGAGATAGAACTGGAACTACTTTATTGTGTCAAGTTTCAAAGAGCTAGCACAAACCGTCTTTGATTTAGAGTTCCAACTACATGTATCCATATAGGAGAAAACAGAGTGAAACCTAAAAATTAAAACTGTTACTGCCAAAGAACGGTTTAACCTAGAAGAACGAAATTTGGTGAGCCAAGTGGGATTGGGGTACTGATCATTACCTGAAAGTGTAATCAAGATTGGGTGAAAAAATGTGTGGTGAGATTTCAGGAAACTCGTAGTTTTTTGGAAGCTTGGCAACCCCTTTCCATAAAAGTTTTTTGCGCCAGTCTCTGCTTAGCGCTACATCAATAGGAAAGAAACCATAGAGATAGAACTTGGAACTACTTTATTGTGTCAAGTTTCAAAGAGCTAGCACAAACCGTGTTGGATTTAGAGTTCCAACTACATGTATCCATATAGGCGAAAACAGAGTGAAACCTAAAAATTAAAACTGTTACTGCCAATGAACGGTTTAACCTAGAAGAACGAAATTTGGTGAGCCAAGTGGGATTGGGGTACTGATCATTACCTGAAAGTGTAATGAAGATTGGGTGAAAAAATATGTGCTGAGATTTCAGGAAACTCGTAGATTTTTGGAAGCTTGGCAACCCCTTTCCATAAAAGTGATTTGCGCCAGTCTCTGCTTAGGGCTACATCAATAGGAAACAAACCGTAGAGATAGAACTTGGAACTACTTTATTGTGTCAATTTTCAAAGAGCTAGCACAAACCGTGTTTGATTTAGAGTTCCAACTACATGTATCCATATAGGCGAAAACAGAGTGAAACCTAAAAATTAAAATTGTTACTGCCAACGAACGGTTTAACCTAGAAGAACGTAATTTGGTGAGCCCATTGGGATTGGGGTACTGATCATTACCTGAAATTTTCATCAAGATTGGGTGAAAAAATGTGTGCTGAGATTTCAGGAAACTCGTAGTTTTTTTGAAGCTTGGCAACCCCTTTCCATGAAAGTGATTTGCGCCAGTCTCTGCTTAGGGCTACATCAATAGGAAACAAACCATAGAGATAGAACTTGGAACTACTTTATTGTGTCAACTTTCAAAGAGCTAGCACAAACCGTGTTGGATTTAGAGTTCCAACTACATGTATCCATATAGGCGAAAACAGAGTGAAACCTAAAAATTAAAACAGTTACTGCCAACGAACGGTTTAACCTAGAAGAACGAAATTTGGTGAGCCAAGTGGGATAGGCGTACTGATCATTACCTGAAAGTGTCATCAAGATTGGGTGAAAAAATGTGTGCTGAGATTTCAGGAAACTCGTAGTTTTTTGGAAGCTTGGCAACCCCTTTCCATGAAAGTGATTTGCGCCAGTCTCTGCTTAGGGCTACATCAATAGGAAACAAACCATAGAGATAGAACTTGGAACTACTTTATTGTGTCATGTTTCAAAGAGCTAGCACAAACCGTGTTTGATTGAGAGTTCCAACTACATGTATCCATACAGGCGAAAACAGAGTGAAACCTAAAAATTAAAACTGTTACTGCCAACGAACGGTTTAAGCAAGAAGAACGAAATTTGGTGAGCCAACTGGGATTGGGGTTCTGATCATTACCTGAAAGTGCATTAAAATTGGGTGAAAAAATGTGTGCTGAGATTTCAAGAAACTCGTATTTTTTTGGAATCTTGGCAACACTTTCCATGAAAGTGATTTGCGCCAGTCTGCTTAGGACTACATCAATAGGAAACAAACTATAGAGATAGAACTTGGAACTACTTTATTGTGTCAAGTTTCAAAGAGCTAGCACAAACCGTGTTGGATTTAGAGTTCCAACTACATGTATCCATATAGGCGAAAACAGAGTGAAACCTAAAAATTAAAACTGTTACTGCCAACGAACGGTTTAACCTAGAAGAACGAAATTTGGTGAGCCAAGTGGGATTGGGGTACTGATCATTACCTGAAAGTGTAATGAAGATTGGTTGAAAAAATATGTGCTGAGATTTCAGGAAACTCGTAGATTTTTGGAAGCTTGGCAACCCCTTTCCATAAAAGTGATTTGCGCCAGTCTCTGCTTAGGGCTACATCAATAGGAAACAAACCGTAGAGATAGAACTTGGAACTACTTTATTGTGTCAATTTTCAAAGAGCTAGCACAAACCGTGTTGGATTTAGAGTTCCAACTACATGTATCCATATAGGAGAAAACAGAGTGAAACCTAAAAATTAAAACTGTTACTGCCAACGAACGGTTTAACCTAGAAAAACGAAATTTGGTGAGCCCAGTGGGATTGGGGTACTGATCATTACCTGAAAGTGTAATGAAGATTGGGTGAAAAAATATGTGCTGAGATTTCAGGAAACTCGTAGATTTTTGGAAGCTTGGCAACCCCTTTCCATAAAAGTGATTTGCGCCAGTCTCTGCTTAGGGCTACATCAATAGGAAACAAACCATAGAGATAGAACTTGGAACTACTTTATTGTGTCAACTTTCAAAGAGCTAGCACAAACCGTGTTGGATTTAGAGTTCCAACTACATGTATCCATATAGGCGAAAACAGAGTGAAACCTAAAAATTAAAACAGTTACTGCCAACGAACGGTTTAACCTAGAAGAACGAAATTTGGTGAGCCAAGTGGGATAGGCGTACTGATCATTACCTGAAAGTGTCATCAAGATTGGGTGAAAAAATGTGTGCTGAGATTTCAGGAAACTCGTAGTTTTTTGGAAGCTTGGCAACCCCTTTCCATGAAAGTGATTTGCGCGAGTCTCTGCTTAGGGCTACATCAATAGGAAACAAACCATAGAGATAGAACTTGGAACTACTTTATTGTTTCAAGTTTCAAAGAGCTAGCACAAACCATGTATGATTTAGAGTTCCAAATACAGATATCTATATAGGCGAAAACAGAGTGAAAACTAAAATTAAAACTGTTACTGCCAACGAACGGTTTAACCTAGAAGAACGAAATTTGGTGAGCCAAGTGGGATTGGGGTACTGATCATTACCTGAAAGTGTCATCAAGATTGGGTGAAAAAATGTGTGGTGAGATTTCAGGAAACTGGTAGTTTTTTGGAAGCTTGGCAACCCCTTTCCATGAAAGTGATTTGCGCCAGTCTCTGCTTAGGGCTACATCAACAGGAAACAAACCATAGAGATAGAACTTGGAACTACTTTATTGTGTCAAGTTTCAAAGAGCTAGCACAAACCGTGTTTGATTTAGAGTTCCAACTACATGTATCCGTATAGGCGAAATCAGAGTGAAACCTAAAAATTAAAACTGTTACTGCCAACGAACGGTTTAACCTAGAAGAACGAAATTTGGTGAGCCAAGTGGGATTGGGGTACTGATCGTTACCTGAAATTATCATCAAGATTGGGTGAAAAAATGTGTGCTTAGATTTCAGGAAACTAGTATTTTTTTGGAAGCTTGGGAACCCCTTTCCATGAAAGTGATTTGCGCCAGTCTCTGCTTAGGGCTACATCAATAGGAAACAAACCATAGAGATAGAACTGGAACTACTTTATTGTGTCAAGTTTCAAAGAGCTAGCACAAACCGTCTTTGATTTAGAGTTCCAACTACATGTATCCATATAGGAGAAAACAGAGTGAAACCTAAAAGTTAAAACTGTTACTGCCAACGAGCGGTTTAACCTAGAAGAACGAAATTTGGTGAGCCAAGTGGGATTGGGGTACTGATCATTACCTGAAAGTGTAATCAAGATTGGGTGAAAAAATGTGTGGTGAGATTTCAGGAAACTCGTAGTTCTTTGGAAGCTTGGCAACCCCTTTCCATAAAAGTGATTTGCGCCAGTCTCTGCTTAGCGCTACATCAATAGGAAAGAAACCATAGAGATAGAACTTGGAACTACTTTATTGTGTCAAGTTTCAAAGAGCTAGCACTAACTGTGTTGGATTTAGAGTTCCAACTACATGTATCCATATAGGCGAAAACAGAGTGAAACCTAAAAATTAAAACTCTTACTGCCAACGAACAGTTTAACCTAGAAGAACGAAATTTGGTGAGCCAAGTGGGATTGCGGTACTGATCATTACCTGAAAGTGTCATCAAGACTGGGTGAAAAAATGTGTGCTGTGATTTCAGGAAACTCGTAGTTTTTTGGAAGCTTGGCAACTCCTTTCCATGTAAGTGATTGCGCCAGTCTCTGCTTAGGGCTACATCAATAGGAAACAAACCATAGAGATAGAACTTGGAAATACTTTATTGTGTCAAGTTTCAGAGAGTTAGCACAAACCGTGTTTGATTTAGAGTTCCAACTACATGTATCCATAAGGCGAAAACAGAGTGAAACCTAAAAATTAAAACTGTTACTGCCAACGAACGGTTTAACCTAGAAGAACGAAATTTGGTGAGCCAAGTGGGATTGGGGTACTGATCATTACCTGAAACTGTAATGAAGATTGGGTGAAAAAATATGTGCTGAGATTTCAGGAAACTCGTAGATTTTTGGAAGCTTGGCAACCCCTTTCCATAAAAGTGATTTGCGCCAGTCTCTGCTTAGGGCTACATCAATAGGAAACAAAGCATAGAGATAGAACTTGGCACTACTTTATTGTGTCAATTTTCAAAGAGCTAGCACAAACCGTGTTGGAGTTAGAGTTCCAACTACATGTATCCATATAGGGGAAAACAGAGTGAAACCTAAAAATTAAAACTGTTACTGCCAATGAACGGTTTAACCTAGAAGAAGGAAATTTTTTGAGCCAAGTGGGATTGGGGTACTCAACATTACCTGAAAGTGTCATCAAGATTGGGTGAAAAAATTTGTGCTGATATTTCAGGAAACTCGTAGTTTTTTGGAAGATTGGCAACCCCTTTCCATGAAAGTGATTTGCGCCAGTCTCTGCTTAGGGCTACATCAATAGGAAACAAACCATAGAGATAGAACTTGGAACTACTTTATTGTGTCAAGTTTCAAACAGCTAGCTCAAACCGTCTTTGATTTAGAGTTCCAACTACATGTATCCATATAGGAGAAAACAGAGTGAAACCTAAAAATTAAAACTGTTACTGCCAACGAACGGTTTAACCTAGAAGAACGAAATTTGGTGAGCCCAGTGGGATTGGGTACTGATCATTACCTGAAAGTGTAATGAAGATTGGGTGAAAAAATATGTGCTGAGATTTCAGGAAACTTGTAGTTTTTTGGAAGCTTGGCAACCCCTTTCCATAAAAGTGATTTGCGCCAGTCTCTGCTTAGGGCTACATCAATAGGAAACAAACCATAGAGATAGAACTTGGAACTACTTTATTATGTCAATTTTCAAAGAGCTAGCAAAAACCGTGTTGGATTTAGAGTTCCAACTACATGTATCCATATAGGAGAAAACAGAGTGAAACCTAAAATTTAAAACTGTTACTGCCAACGAACGGTTTAACCTAGAAAAACGAAATTTGGTGAGCCCAGTGGGATTGGGGTACTGATCATTACCTGAAAGTGTGATCCAGATTGGGTGAAAAAATGTGTGCTGAGATTTCAGGAAACTCGTAGTTTTTTGGAAGCTTGGCAACCCCTTTCCATAAAAGTGATTTGCGCCAGTCTCTGCTTAGGGCTACATCAATAGGAAACAAACCGTAGAGATAGAACTTGGAACTACTTTATTGTGTCAAGTTTCAAAGAGCTAGCACAAACCTGTTGGATTTAGAGTTCCAACTACATGTATCCATATAGGGGAAAACAGAGTGAAACCTAAAAATTAAAACTGTTACTGCCAATGAACGGTTTAACCTAGAAGAACGAAATTTGGCGAGCCAAGTGGGATTGGGGTACTGATCATTACCTGAAAGTGTCATGAAGATTGGGTGAAAAAATGTGTGCTGAGATTTCAGGAAACTCGTAGTTTTTTGGAAGCTTGGCAACCCCTTTCCATGAAAGTGATTTGCGCCAGTCTCTGCTTAGGGCTACATCAATAGGAAACAAACCATAGAGATAGAACTTGGAACTACTTTATTGTGTCATGTTTCAAAGAGCTAGCACAAACCGTGTTTGATTGAGAGTTCCAACTACATGTATCCATACAGGCGAAAACAGAGTGAAACCTAAAAATTAAAACTGTTACTGCCAACGAACGGTTTAAGCAAGAAGAACGAAATTTGGTGAGCCAACTGGGATTGGGGTACTGATCATTACCTGAAAGTGTAATCAAGATTGGCTGAAAAAATGTGTGGTGAGATTTCAGGAAACTCGTAGTTTTTTGGAAGCTTGGCAACCCCTTTCCATGAAAGTGATTTGCGCCAGTCTCTGCTTAGCGCTACATCAATAGGAAACAAACCATAGAGATAGAACTTGGAACTACTTTATTGTTTCAAGTTTCAAAGTGCTAGCACAAACCATGTATGATTTAGAGTTCCAAATACAGATATCCATATAGGCGAAAACAGAGTGAAAACTAAAATTAAAACTGTTACTGCCAACGAACGGTTTAACCTAGAAGAACGAAATTTGGTGAGCCAAGTGGGATTGGGGTACTGATCATTACCTGAAAGTGTCATCAAGATTGGGTGAAAAAATGTGTGGTGAGATTTCAGGAAACTGGTAGTTTTTTGGAAGCTTGGCAACCCCTTTCCATGAAAGTGATTTGCGCCAGTCTCTGCTTAGGGCTACATCAACAGGAAACAAACCATAGAGATAGAACTTGGAACTACTTTATTGTGTCAAGTTTCAAAGAGCTAGCACAAACCGTGTTTGATTTAGAGTTCCAACTACATGTATCCATATAGGCGAAATCAGAGTGAAACCTAAAAATTAAAACTGTTACTGCCAACGAACGGTTTAACCTAGAAGAACGAAATTTGGTGAGCCAAGTGGGATTGGGGTACTGATCGTTACCTGAAATTATCATCAAGATTGGGTGAAAAAATGTGTGCTGAGATTTCAGGAAACTCGTAGTTTTTTGGAAGCTTGGCAACTCCTTTCCATGTAAGTGATTGCGCCAGTCTCTGCTTAGGGCTACATCAATAGGAAACAAACCATAGAGATAGAACTTGGAAATACTTTATTGTGTCAAGTTTCAGAGAGTTAGCACAAACCGTGTTTGATTTAGAGTTCCAACTACATGTATCCATAAGGCGAAAACAGAGTGAAACCTAAAAATTAAAACTGTTACTGCCAACGAACGGTTTAACCTAGAAGAACGAAATTTGGTGAGCCAAGTAGGATTGAGGTACTGATCATTACCTGAAAGTGTAATGAAGATTGGGTGAAAAAATATGTGCTGAGATTTCAGGAAACTCGTAGATTTTTGGAAGCTTGGCAACCCCTTTCCATAAAAGTGATTTGCGCCAGTCTCTGCTTAGGGCTACATCAATAGGAAACAAACCATAGAGATAGAACTTTGAACTACTTTATTGTGTCAATTTTCAAAGAGCTAGCACAAACCATGTTGGATTTAGAGTTCCAAATACATGTATCCATATAGGGGAAAACAGAGTGAAACCTAAAAATTAAAACTGTTACTGCCAACGAACGGTTTAACCTAGAAGAACAAAATTTTTTGAGCCAAGTGGGATTGGGGTACTGAACATTACCTGAAAGTGTCATCAAGATTGGGTGAAAAAATATGTGCTGAGATTTCAGGAATCTCATAGTTTTTTGGAAGATTGGCAACCCCTTTCCATGAAAGTGATTTGCGCCAGTCTCTGCTTAGGGCTACATCAATAGGAAACAAACCATAGAGATAGAACTTGGAACTACTTTATTGTGTCAAGTTTCAAAGAGCTAGCACAAACGGTGTTGGATTTAGAGTTCCAACTACATGTATCCATATAGGCGAAAACAGAGTGAAACCTAAAAATTAAAACTGTTACTGCCAACGAACGGTTTAAGCAAGAAGAACGAAATTTGGTGAGCCAACTGGGATTGGGGTACTGATCATTACCTGAAAGTGTAATCAAGATTGGCTGAAAAAATGTGTGGTGAGATTTCAGGAAACTCGTAGTTTTTTGGAAGCTAGGCAACCCCTTTCCATGAAAGTGATTTGCGCCAGTCTCTGCTTAGCGCTACATCAATAGGAAACAAACCATAGAGATAGAACTTGGAACTACTTTATTGTTTCAAGTTTCAAAGTGCTAGCACAAACCATGTATGATTTAGAGTTCCAAATACAGATATCCATATAGGCGAAAAGAGAGTGAAAACTAAAATTAAAACTGTTACTGCCAACGAACGGTTTAACCTAGAAGAACGAAATTTGGTGAGCCAAGTGGGATTGGGGTACTGATCATTACCTGAAAGTGTCATCAAGATTGGGTGAAAAAATGTGTGGTGAGATTTCAGGAAACTGGTAGTTTTTTGGAAGCTTGGCAACCCCTTTCCATGAAAGTGATTTGCGCCAGTCTCTGCTTAGGGCTACATCAACAGGAAACAAACCATAGAGATAGAACTTGGAACTACTTTATTGTGTCAAGTTTCAAAGAGCTAGCACAAACCGTGTTTGATTTAGAGTTCCAACTACATGTATCCATATAGGCGAAATCAGAGTGAAACCTAAAAATTAAAACTGTTACTGCCAACGAACGGTTTAACCTAGAAGAACGAAATTTGGTGAGCCAAGTGGGATTGGGGTACTGATCGTTACCTGAAATTATCATCAAGATTGGGTGAAAAAATGTGTGCTGAGATTTCAGGAAACTCGTAGTTTTTTGGAAGCTTGGCAACTCCTTTCCATGTAAGTGATTGCGCCAGTCTCTGCTTAGGGCTACATCAATAGGAAACAAACCATAGAGATAGAACTTGGAAATACTTTATTGTGTCAAGTTTCAGAGAGTTAGCACAAACCGTGTTTGATTTAGAGTTCCAATTACATGTATCCATAAGGCGAAAACAGAGTGAAACCTAAAAATTAAAACTGTTACTGCCAACGAACGGTTTAACCTAGAAGAACGAAATTTGGTGAGCCAAGTGGGATTGGGGTACTGATCATTACCTGAAAGTGTCATGAAAATTGGGTGAAAAAATGTGTGCTGAGATTTCAGGAAACTCGTATTTTTTTGGAAGCTTGGCAACCCCTTTCCATGAAAGTGATTTGCGCCAGTCTCTGCTTAGGGCTACATCATTAGGAAACAAACCATAGAGATAGAACTTGGAACTATTTATTGTGTCAAGTTTCAAAGACCTAGCACAAACCGTGTTTGATTTAGATTTCCAACTACATGTATCCATATAGGCGAAAACAGAGTGAAACCTAAAAATTAAACTGTTACTGCCAACGAACGGTTTAACCTAGAAGAACGAAATTTGGTGAGCCAAGTAGGATTGAGGTACTGATCATTACCTGAAAGTGTAATGAAGATTGGGTGAAAAAATATGTGCTGAGATTTCAGGAAACTCGTAGATTTTTGGAAGCTTGGCAACCCCTTTCCATAAAAGTGATTTGCGCCAGTCTCTGCTTAGGGCTACATCAATAGGAAACAAAGCATAGAGATAGAACTTGGCACTACTTTATTGTGTCAATTTTCAAAGAGCTAGCACAAACCGTGTTGGAGTTAGAGTTCCAACTACATGTATCCATATAGGCGAAAACAGAGTGAAACCTAAAAATTAAAACTGTTACTGCCAACGAACGGTTTAACCTAGAAGAACGAAATTTGGTGAGCCCAGTGGGATTGGGTACTGATCATTACCTGAAAGTGTAATGAAGATTGGGTGAAAAAATATGTGCTGAGATTTCAGGAATCTCATAGTTTTTTGGAAGCTTGGCAACCCCTTTCCATAAAAGTGATTTGCGCCAGTCTCTGCTTAGGGCTACATCAATAGGAAACAAACCATAGAGATAGAACTTGGAACTACTTTATTATGTCAATTTTCAAAGAGCTAGAACAAACCGTGTTGGATTTAGAGTTCCAACTACATGTATCCATATAGGCGAAAACAGAGTGAAACCTAAAAATTAAAACTGTTACTGCCAACGAACGGTTTAACCTAGAAGAACGAAATTTGGTGAGCCAAGTGGGATTGGGGTACTGATCATTACCTGAAAGTGTAATGAAGATTGGGTGAAAAAATATGTGCTGAGATTTCAGGAAACTCGTAGATTTTTGGAATCTTGGCAACCCCTTTCCATAAAAGTGATTTGCGCCAGTCTCTGCTTAGGGCTACATCAATAGGAAACAAACCGTAGAGATAGAACTTGGAACTACTTTATTGTGTCAATTTTCAAAGAGCTAGCACAAACCTTGTTGGATTTAGAGTTCCAACTACATGTATCCATATAGGGGAAAACAGAGTGAAACCTAAAAATTAAAATTGTTACTGCCAATGAACGGTTTAACCTAGAAGAACGAAATTTTTTGAGCCAAGAGGGATTGGGGTACTGATCATTACCTGAAAGTGTGATCCAGATTGGGTGAAAAAATGTGTGCTGAGATTTCAGGAAACTCGTAGTTTTTTGGAAGCTTGGCAACCTCTTTTCATGAAAGTGATTTGCGCCAGTCTCTGCTTAGGGCTACATCAATAGGAAACAAACCATAGAGGTAGAACTTGAAACTACGTTATTGTGTGAAGTTTCAAAGAGCTAGCACAAACCTTCTTTGATTTAGAGTTCCAACTACATGTATCCATATAGGCGAAAAGAGAGTGAAACCTAAAAATTAAAACTGTTACTGCCAACGAACGGTTTTACCTAGAAAAACGAAATTTGGTGAGCCAAGTGGGATTGGGGTACTGATCATTACCTGAAATTTTCATCAAGATTGGGTGAAAAAATGTGTGCTGAGATTTCAGGAAACTCGTAGTTTTTTGGAAGCTTGGCAACCCCTTTCCATGAATGTGATTTGCGCCAGTTTCTGCTTAGGGCTACATCAATAGGAAACAAACCATAGAGATAGAACTTGGAACTACTTTATTGTGTCAAGTTTCAAAGAGCTAGCACAAACCGTGTTTGATTTCGAGTTCCAACTACATGTATCCATATAGGCGAAAGCAGAGTGAAACCTAAAAATTAAAACTGTTACTGCCAACGAACGGTTTAACCTAGAAGAACGAAATTTGGTGAGCCAAGTGGGATTGGGGTACTGATCATTTCCTGAAAGTGTCATGAAGATTGGGTGAAAAAATGTGTGCTGAGATTTCAGGAAACTCGTAGTTTTTTGGAAGCTTGGCAACCCCTTTCCATGAAAGTGATTTGCGCCAGTCTCTGCTTAGGGCTACATCAATAGGAAACAAACCATAGAGATAGTACTTGGAACTACTTTATTGTGTCAACTTTCAAAGAGCTAGCACAAACCGTGTTGGATTTAGAGTTCCAACTGCATGTATCCATATAGGCGAAAACAGAGTGAAACCTAAAAATTAAAACAGTTACTGCCAACGAACGGTTTAACCTAGAAGAACGAAATTTGGTGAGCCAAGTGGGATAGGTGTAGTGATCATTACCTGAAAGTGTAATCAAGATTGGGTGAAAAAATATGGTGAGATTTCAGGAAACTCGTAGTTTTTTGGAAGCTTGGCAACCCCTTTCCATTAAAGTGATTTGCGCCAGTCTCTGCTTAGCGCTACATCAATAGGAAAGAAACCATAGAGATAGAACTTGGAACTACTTTATTGTGTCAAGTTTCAAAGAGCTAGCACTAACCGTGTTGGATTTAGAGTTCCAACTACATGTATCCATATAGGCGAAAACAGAGTGAAACCTTAAAATTAAAACTGTTACTGCCAACGAACGGTTTAACCTAGAAGAACGAAATTTGGTCAGCCAAGTGGGATTGGGGTACTGATCATTACCTGAAAGTGTAATGAAGATTGGGTGAAAAAATATGTGCTGAGATTTCAGAAAACTCGTAGTTTTTTGGAAGCTTGGCAACCCCTTTCCATAAAAGTGATTTGCGCCAGTCTCTGCTTAGGGCTACATCAATAGGAAACAAACCATAGAGATAGAACTTTGAACTACTTTATTGTGTCAATTTTCAAAGAGCTAGCACAAACCATGTTGGATTTAGAGTTCCAAATACATGTATCCATATAGGGGAAAACAGAGTGAAACCTAAAAATTAAAACTGTTACTGCCAACGAACGGTTTAACCTAGAAGAACAAAATTTTTTGAGCCAAGTGGGATTGGGGTACTGAACATTACCTGAAAGTGTCATCAAGATTGGGTGAAAAAATGTGTGCTGAGATTTCAGGAAACTCGTAGTTTTTTGGAAGATTGGCAACCCCTTTCCATGAAAGTGATTTGCGCCAGTCTCTGCTTAGGGCTACATCAATAGGAAACAAACCATAGAGATAGAACTTGGAACTACTTTATTGTGTCAAGTTTCAAAGAGCTAGCACAAACCGTGTTTGATTTAGAGTTCCAACTACATGTATCCATATAGGCGAAAACAGAGTGAAACCTAAAAATTAAAATTGTTACTGCCAACGAACGGTTTAACCTAGAAGAACGTAATTTGGTGAGCCCATTGGGATTGGGGTACTGATCATTACCTGAAATTTTCATCAAGATTGGGTGAAAAAATGTGTGCTGAGATTTCAGGAAACTCGTAGTTTTTTGGAAGCTTGGCAACCCCTTTCCATGAAAGTGATTTGCGCCAGTCTCTGCTTAGGGCTACATCAATAGGAAACAAACCGTAGAGATAGAACTTGGAACTACTTTATTGTGTCAAGTTTCAAAGAGCTAGCACAAACCGTGTTTGATTTAGAGTTCCAAATACAGGTATCCATGTAGGCGAAAACAGAGTGAAAACTAAAATTTATACTGTTACTGCCAACGAACGGTTTAACCTAGAAGAACGAAATTTGGTGAGCCAAGTGGGATTGGGGTCCTGATCATTACCTGAAATTGTCATCAAGATTGGGTGTAAAAATGTGTGCTGAGATTTCAGGAAACTCGTAGTTTTTTGGAAGCTTGGCAACCCCTTTCCATGAAAGTGATATGCGCAGGTCTCTGCTTAGGGCTACATCAATAGAAAACAAACCATAGAGATAGAAATTGCAACTACTTTATTGTGTCAAGTTTCAAAGAGCTAGCACAAACGGTGTTGGATTTAGAGTTCCAACTACATGTATCCATATAGGCGAAAACAGAGTGAAACCTAAAAATTAAAACTGTTACTGCCAACGAACGGTTTAAACTAGAAGAACGAAATTTGGTGAGCCAAGTGGGATTGGCGTACTGATCATTACCTGAAAGTGTGATCCAGATTGGGTGAAAAAATGTGTGCTGAGATTTCAGGAAACTCGTAGTTTTTTGGAAGCTTGGCAACCACTTTCCATGAAAGAAATTTGCGCCAGTCTCTGCTTAGGGCTACATCAATAGGAAACAAACCATAGAGACAGAACTTGGAACTACTTTATTGTGTCATGTTTCAAAGAGCTAGCACAAACCGTGTTTGATTGAGAGTTCCAAATACATGTATCCATACAGGCGAAAACAGAGTGAAACCTAAAAATTAAAACTGTTACTGCCAACGAACGGTTTAACCTAGAAGAACGAAATTTGGTGAGCCAACTGGGATTGGGGTTCTGATCATTACCTGAAAGTGCATTAAAATTGGGTGAAAAAATGTGTGCTGAGATTTCAAGAAACTCGTATTTTTTTGGAATCTTGGCAACACTTTCCATGAAAGTGATTTGCGCCAGTCTGCTTAGGGCTACATCAATAGGAAACAAACTATAGAGATAGAACTTGGAACTACTTTATTGTGTCAAGTTTCAAAGAGCTAGCACAAACCGTGTTGGATTTAGAGTTCCAACTACATGTATCCATATAGGCGAAAACAGAGTGAAACCTAAAAATTAAAACTGTTACTGCCAACGAACGGTTTAACCTAGAAGAACGAAATTTGGTGAGCCAAGTGGGATTGGGGTACTGATCATTACCTGAAAGTGTAATGAAGATTGGGTGAAAACATATGTGCTGAGATTTCAGGAAACTCGTAGATTTTTGGAAGCTTGGCAACCCCTTTCCATAAAAGTGATTTGCGCCAGTCTCTGCTTAGGGCTACATCAATAGGAAACAAACCGTAGAGATAGAACTTGGAACTACTTTATTGTGTCAATTTTCAAAGAGCTAGCACAAACCGTGTTGGATTTAGAGTTCCAACTACATGTATCCATATAGGAGAAAACAGAGTGAAACCTAAAAATTAAAACTGTTACTGCCAACGAACGGTTTAACCTAGAAAAACGAAATTTGGTGAGCCCAGTGGGATTGGGGTACTGATCATTACCTGAAAGTGTAATGAAGATTGGGTGAAAAAATATGTGCTGAGATTTCAGGAAACTCGTAGATTTTTGGAAGCTTGGCAACCCCTTTCCATAAAAGTGATTTGCGCCAGTCTCTGCTTAGGGCTACATCAATAGGAAACAAACCATAGAGATAGAACTTGGAACTACTTTATTGTGTCAACTTTCAAAGAGCTAGCACAAACCGTGTTGGATTTAGAGTTCCAACTACATGTATCCATATAGGCGAAAACAGAGTGAAACCTAAAAATTAAAACAGTTACTGCCAACGAACGGTTTAACCTAGAAGAACGAAATTTGGTGAGCCAAGTGGGATAGGCGTACTGATCATTACCTGAAAGTGTCATCAAGATTGGGTGAAAAAATGTGTGCTGAGATTTCAGGAAACTCGTAGTTTTTTGGAAGCTTGGCAACCCCTTTCCATGAAAGTGATTTGCGCCAGTCTCTGCTTAGGACTACATCAATAGGAAACAAACCATAGAGATAGAACTTGGAACTACTTTATTGTGTCATGTTTCAAAGAGCTAGCACAAACCGTGTTTGATTGAGTGTTCCAAGTACATGTATCCATACAGGCGAAAACAGAGTGAAACCTAAAAATTAAAACTGTTACTGCCAACGAACGGTTTAAGCAAGAAGAACGAAATTTGGTGAGCCAACTGGGATTGGGGTACTGATCATTACCTGAAAGTGTAATCAAGATTGGCTGAAAAAATGTGTGGTGAGATTTCAGGAAACTCGTAGTTTTTTGGAAGCTTGGCAACCCCTTTCCATGAAAGTGATTTGCGCCAGTCTCTGCTTAGCGCTACATCAATAGGAAACAAACCATAGAGATAGAACTTGGAACTACTTTATTGTGTCAAGTTTCAAAGAGCTAGCACAAACCGTGTTTGATTTAGAGTTCCAACTACATGTATCCATATAGGCGAAAACAGAGTGAAACCTAAAAATTAAAATTGTTACTGCCAATGAACGGTTTAACCTAGAAGAACGTAATTTGGTGAGCCCATTGGGATTGGGGTACTGATCATTACCTGAAATTTTCATCAAGATTGGGTGAAAAAATGTGTGCTGAGATTTCAGGAAACTCGTAGTTTTTTGGAAGCTTGGCAACCCCTTTCCATGAAAGTGATTTGCGCCAGTCTCTGCTTAGGGCTACATCAATAGGAAACAAACCGTAGAGATAGAACTTGGAACTACTTTATTGTGTCAAGTTTCAAAGAGCTAGCACAAACCGTGTTTGATTTAGAGTTCCAAATACAGGTATCCATGTAGGCGAAAACAGAGTGAAAACTAAAATTTATACTGTTACTGCCAACGAACGGTTTAACATAGAAGAAAGAAATTTGGTGAGCCAAGTGGGATTGGGGTCCTGATCATTACCTGAAATTGTCATCAAGATTGGGTGTAAAAATGTGTGCTGAGATTTCAGGAAACTCGTAGTTTTTTGGAAGCTTGGCAACCCCTTTCCATGAAAGTGATATGCGCAGGTCTCTGCTTAGGGCTACATCAATAGAAAACAAACCATAGAGATAGAAATTGCAACTACTTTATTGTGTCAAGTTTCAAAGAGCTAGCACAAACGGTGTTGGATTTAGAGTTCCAACTACATGTATCCATATAGGCGAAAACAGAGTGAAACCTAAAAATTAAAACTGTTACTGCCAACGAACGGTTTAAACTAGAAGAACGAAATTTGGTGAGCCAAGTGGGATTGGCGTACTGATCATTACCTGAAAGTGTGATCCAGATTGGGTGAAAAAATGTGTCCTGAGATTTCAGGAAACTCGTAGTTTTTTGGAAGCTTGGCAACCACTTTCCATGAAAGTAATTTGCGCCAGTCTCTGCTTAGGGCTACATCAATAGGAAACAAACCATAGAGACAGAACTTGGAACTACTTTATTGTGTCATGTTTCAAAGAGCTAGCACAAACCGTGTTTGATTGAGAGTTCCAAATACATGTATCCATACAGGCGAAAACAGAGTGAAACCTAAAAATTAAAACTGTTACTGCCAACGAACGGTTTAACCTAGAAGAACGAAATTTGGTGAGCCAACTGGGATTGGGGTTCTGATCATTACCTGAAAGTGCATTAAAATTGGGTGAAAAAATGTGTGCTGAGATTTCAGGAAACTCGTATTTTTTTGGAATCTTGGCAACACTTTCCATGAAAGTGATTTGCGCCAGTCTGCTTAGGGCTACATCAATAGGAAACAAACTATAGAGATAGAACTTGGAACTACTTTATTGTGTCAAGTTTCAAACAGCTAGCACAAACCGTGTTGGATTTAGAGTTCCAACTACATGTATCCATATAGGCGAAAACAGAGTGAAACCTAAAAATTAAAACTGTTACTGCCAACGAACGGTTTAACCTAGAAGAACGAAATTTGGTGAGCCAAGTGGGATTGGGGTACTGATCATTACCTGAAAGTGTAATGAAGATTGGGTGAAAACATATGTGCTGAGATTTCAGGAAACTCGTAGATTTTTGGAAGCTTGGCAACCCCTTTCCATAAAAGTGATTTGCGCCAGTCTCTGCTTAGGGCTACATCAATAGGAAACAAACCATAGAGATAGAACTTGGAACTACTTTATTGTGTCAACTTTCAAAGAGCTAGCACAAACCGTGTTGGATTTAGAGTTCCAACTACATGTATCCATATAGGCGAAAACAGAGTGAAACCTAAAAATTAAAACAGTTACTGCCAACGAACGGTTTAACCTAGAAGAACGAAATTTGGTGAGCCAAGTGGGATAGGCGTACTGATCATTACCTGAAAGTGTCATCAAGATTGGGTGAAAAAATGTGTGCTGAGATTTCAGGAAACTCGTAGTTTTTTGGAAGCTTGGCAACCCCTTTCCATGAAAGTGATTTGCGCCAGTCTCTGCTTAGGACTACATCAATAGGAAACAAACCATAGAGATAGAACTTGGAACTACTTTATTGTGTCATGTTTCAAAGAGCTAGCACAAACCGTGTTTGATTGAGAGTTCCAAGTACATGTATCCATACAGGCGAAAACAGAGTGAAACCTAAAAATTAAAACTGTTACTGCCAACGAACGGTTTAAGCAAGAAGAACGAAATTTGGTGAGCCAACTGGGATTGGGGTACTGATCATTACCTGAAAGTGTAATCAAGATTGGCTGAAAAAATGTGTGGTGAGATTTCAGGAAACTCGTAGTTTTTTGGAAGCTTGGCAACCCCTTTCCATGAAAGTGATTTGCGCCAGTCTCTGCTTAGCGCTACATCAATAGGAAACAAACCATAGAGATAGAACTTGGAACTACTTTATTGTGTCAAGTTTCAAAGAGCTAGCACAAACCGTGTTTGATTTAGAGTTCCAACTACATGTATCCATATAGGCGAAAACAGAGTGAAACCTAAAAATTAAAATTGTTACTGCCAATGAACGGTTTAACCTAGAAGAACGTAATTTGGTGAGCCCATTGGGATTGGGGTACTGATCATTACCTGAAATTTTCATCAAGATTGGGTGAAAAAATGTGTGCTGAGATTTCAGGAAACTCGTAGTTTTTTGGAAGCTTGGCAACCCCTTTCCATGAAAGTGATTTGCGCCAGTCTCTGCTTAGGGCTACATCAATAGGAAACAAACCGTAGAGATAGAACTTGGAACTACTTTATTGTGTCAAGTTTCAAAGAGCTAGCACAAACCGTGTTTGATTTAGAGTTCCAAATACAGGTATCCATGTAGGCGAAAACAGAGTGAAAACTAAAATTTATACTGTTACTGCCAACGAACGGTTTAACCTAGAAGAACGAAATTTGGTGAGCCAAGTGGGATTGGGGTCCTGATCATTACCTGAAATTGTCATCAAGATTGGGTGTAAAAATGTGTGCTGAGATTTCAGGAAACTCGTAGTTTTTTGGAAGCTTGGCAACCCCTTTCCATGAAAGTGATATGCGCAGGTCTCTGCTTAGGGCTACATCAATAGAAAACAAACCATAGAGATAGAAATTGCAACTACTTTATTGTGTCAAGTTTCAAAGAGCTAGCACAAACGGTGTTGGATTTAGAGTTCCAACTACATGTATCCATATAGGCGAAAACAGAGTGAAACCTAAAAATTAAAACTGTTACTGCCAACGAACGGTTTAAACTAGAAGAACGAAATTTGGTGAGCCAAGTGGGATTGGCGTACTGATCATTACCTGAAAGTGTGATCCAGATTGGGTGAAAAAATGTGTCCTGAGATTTCAGGAAACTCGTAGTTTTTTGGAAGCTTGGCAACCACTTTCCATGAAAGTAATTTGCGCCAGTCTCTGCTTAGGGCTACATCAATAGGAAACAAACCATAGAGACAGAACTTGGAACTACTTTATTGTGTCATGTTTCAAAGAGCTAGCACAAACCGTGTTTGATTGAGAGTTCCAAATACATGTATCCATACAGGCGAAAACAGAGTGAAACCTAAAAATTAAAACTGTTACTGCCAACGAACGGTTTAACCTAGAAGAACGAAATTTGGTGAGCCAACTGAGATTGGGGTTCTGATCATTACCTGAAAGTGCATTAAAATTGGGTGAAAAAATGTGTGCTGAGATTTCAAGAAACTCGTATTTTTTTGGAATCTTGGCAACACTTTCCATGAAAGTGATTTGCGCCAGTCTGCTTAGGGCTACATCAATAGGAAACAAACTATAGAGATAGAACTTGGAACTACTTTATTGTGTCAAGTTTCAAAGAGCTAGCACAAACCGTGTTGGATTTAGAGTTCCAACTACATGTATCCATATAGGCGAAAACAGAGTGAAACCTAAAAATTAAAACTGTTACTGCCAACGAACGGTTTAACCTAGAAGAACGAAATTTGGTGAGCCAAGTGGGATTGGGGTACTGATCATTACCTGAAAGTGTAATGAAGATTGGGTGAAAACATATGTGCTGAGATTTCAGGAAACTCGTAGATTTTTGGAAGCTTGGCAACCCCTTTCCATAAAAGTGATTTGCGCCAGTCTCTGCTTAGGGCTACATCAATAGGAAACAAACCGTAGAGATAGAACTTGGAACTACTTTATTGTGTCAATTTTCAAAGAGCTAGCACAAACCGTGTTGGATTTAGAGTTCCAACTACATGTATCCATATAGGAGAAAACAGAGTGAAACCTAAAAATTAAAACTGTTACTGCCAACGAACGGTTTAACCTAGAAAAACGAAATTTGGTGAGCCCAGTGGGATTGGGGTACTGATCATTACCTGAAAGTGTAATGAAGATTGGGTGAAAAAATATGTGCTGAGATTTCAGGAAACTCGTAGATTTTTGGAAGCTTGGCAACCCCTTTCCATATAAGTGATTTGCGCCAGTCTCTGCTTAGGGCTACATCAATAGGAAACAAACCATAGAGATAGAACTTGGAACTACTTTATTGTGTCAACTTTCAAAGAGCTAGCACAAACCGTGTTGGATTTAGAGTTCCAACTACATGTATCCATATAGGCGAAAACAGAGTGAAACCTAAAAATTAAAACAGTTACTGCCAACGAACGGTTTAACCTAGAAGAACGAAATTTGGTGAGCCAAGTGGGATAGGCGTACTGATCATTACCTGAAAGTGTCATCAAGATTGGGTGAAAAAATGTGTGCTGAGATTTCAGGAAACTCGTAGTTTTTTGGAAGCTTGGCAACCCCTTTCCATGAAAGTGATTTGCGCCAGTCTCTGCTTAGGACTACATCAATAGGAAACAAACCATAGAGATAGAACTTGGAACTACTTTATTGTGTCATGTTTCAAAGAGCTAGCACAAACCGTGTTTGATTGAGAGTTCCAAGTACATGTATCCATACAGGCGAAAACAGAGTGAAACCTAAAAATTAAAACTGTTACTGCCAACGAACGGTTTAAGCAAGAAGAACGAAATTTGGTGAGCCAACTGGGATTGGGGTACTGATCATTACCTGAAAGTGTAATCAAGATTGGCTGAAAAAATGTGTGGTGAGATTTCAGGAAACTCGTAGTTTCTTGGAAGCTTGGCAACCCCTTTCCATGAAAGTGATTTGCGCCAGTCTCTGCTTAGCGCTACATCAATAGGAAACAAACCATAGAGATAGAACTTGGAACTACTTTATTGTTTCAAGTTTCAAAGAGCTAGCACAAACCATGTATGATTTAGAGTTCCAAATACAGATATCCATATAGGCGAAAACAGAGTGAAAACTAAAATTAAAACTGTTACTGCCAACGAACGGTTTAACCTAGAAGAACGAAATTTGGTGAGCCAAGTGGGATTGGGGTACTGATCATTACCTGAAAGTGTCATCAAGATTGGGTGAAAAAATGTGTGGTGAGATTTCAGGAAACTGGTAGTTTTTTGGAAGCTTGGCAACCCCTTTCCATGAAAGTGATTTGCGCCAGTCTCTGCTTAGGGCTACATCAACAGGAAACAAACCATAGAGATAGAACTTGGAACTACTTTATTGTGTCAAGTTTCAAAGAGCTAGCACAAACCGTGTTTGATTTAGAGTTCCAACTACATGTATCCATATAGGCGAAATCAGAGTGAAACCTAAAAATTAAAACTGTTACTGCCAACGAACGGTTTAACCTAGAAGAACGAAATTTGGTGAGCCAAGTGGGATTGGGGTACTGATCGTTACCTGAAATTATCATCAAGATTGGGTGAAAAAATGTGTGCTTAGATTTCAGGAAACTAGTAGTTTTTTGGAAGCTTGGGAACCCCTTTCCATGAAAGTGATTTGCGCCAGTCTCTGCTTAGGGCTACATCAATAGGAAACAAACCATAGAGATAGAACTGGAACTACTTTATTGTGTCAAGTTTCAAAGAGCTAGCACAAACCGTCTTTGATTTAGAGTTCCAACTACATGTATCCATATAGGAGAAAACAGAGTGAAACCTAAAATTTAAAACTGTTACTGCCAACGAGCGGTTTAACCTAGAAGAACGAAATTTGGTGAGCCAAGTGGGATTGGGGTACTGATCATTACCTGAAAGTGTAATCAAGATTGGGTGAAAAAATGTGTGGTGAGATTTCAGGAAACTCGTAGTTTTTTGGAAGCTTGGCAACCCCTTTCCATAAAAGTGATTTGCGCCAGTCTCTGCTTAGCGCTACATCAATAGGAAAGAAACCATAGAGATAGAACTTGGAACTACTTTATTGTGTCAAGTTTCAAAGAGCTAGCACTAACCGTGTTGGATTTAGAGTTCCAACTACATGTATCCATATAGGCGAAAACAGAGTGAAACCTAAAAATTAAAACTCTTACTGCCAACGAACAGTTTAACCTAGAAGAACGAAATTTGGTGAGCCAAGTGGGATTGCGGTACTGATCATTACCTGAAAGTGTCATCAAGACTGGGTGAAAAAATGTGTGCTGAGATTTCAGGAAACTCGTAGTTTTTTGGAAGCTTGGCAACTCCTTTCCATGTAAGTGATTGCGCCAGTCTCTGCTTAGGGCTACATCAATAGGAAACAAACCATAGAGATAGAACTTGGAAATACTTTATTGTGTCAAGTTTCAGAGAGTTAGCACAAACCGTGTTTGATTTAGAGTTCCAACTACATGTATCCATAAGGCGAAAACAGAGTGAAACCTAAAAATTAAAACTGTTACTGCCAACGAACGGTTTAACCTAGAAGAACGAAATTTGGTGAGCCAAGTGGGATTGGGGTACTCAACATTACCTGAAAGTGTCATCAAGATTGGGTGAAAAAATTTGTGCTGAGATTTCAGGAAACTCGAAGTTTTTTGGAAGCTTGGCAACCCCTTTTCATGAAAGTGATTTGCGCCAGTCTCTGCTTAGGGCTACATCAATAGGAAACAAACCATAGAGATAGAACTTGAAACTACGTTATTGTGTGAAGTTTCAAAGAGCTAGCACAAACCGTCTTTGATTTAGAGTTCCAACTACATGTATCCATATAGGAGAAAACAGAGTGAAACCTAAAAATTAAAACTGTTACTGCCAACGAACGGTTTAACCTAGAAAAACGAAATTTGGTGAGCCCAGTGGGATTGGGGTACTGATCATTACCTGAAAGTGTGATCCAGATTGGGTGAAAAAATGTGTGCTGAGATTTCAGGAAACTCGTAGTTTTTTGGAAGCTTGGCAACCCCTTTCCATAAAAGTGATTTGCGCCAGTCTCTGCTTAGGGCTACATCAATAGGAAACAAACCGTAGAGATAGAACTTGGAACTACTTTATTGTGTCAAGTTTCAAAGAGCTAGCACGAACCTGTTGGATTTAGAGTTCCAACTACATGTATCCATATAGGGGAAAACAGAGTGAAACCTAAAAATTAAAACTGTTACTGCCAATGAACGGTTTAACCTAGAAGAACGAAATTTGGCGAGCCAAGTGGGATTGGGGTACTGATCATTACCTGAAAGTGTCATGAAGATTGGGTGAAAAAATGTGTGCTGAGATTTCAGGAAACTCGTAGTTTTTTGGAAGCTTGGCAACCCCTTTCCATGAAAGTGATTTGCGCCAGTCTCTGCTTAGGGCTACATCAATAGGAAACAAACCATAGAGATAGAACTTGGAACTACTTTATTGTGTCAACTTTCAAAGAGCTAGCAAAAACCGTGTTGGATTTAGAGTTCCAACTACATGTATCCATATAGGCGAAAACAGAGTGAAACCTAAAAATTAAAACAGTTACTGCCAACGAACGGTTTAACCTAGAAGAACGAAATTTGGTGAGCCAAGTGGGATAGGCGTACTGATCATTACCTGAAAGTGTCATCAAGATTGGGTGAAAAAATGTGTGCTGAGATTTCAGGAAACTCGTAGTTTTTTGGAAGCTTGGCAACCCCTTTCCATGAAAGTGATTTGCGCCAGTCTCTGCTTAGGGCTACATCAATAGGAAACAAACCATAGAGATAGAACTTGGAACTACTTTATTGTGTCATGTTTCAAAGAGCTAGCACAAAACGTGTTTGATTGAGAGTTCCAACTACATGTATCCATACAGGCGAAAACAGAGTGAAACCTAAAAATTAAAACTGTTACTGCCAACGAACGGTTTAAGCAAGAAGAACGAAATTTGGTGAGCCAACTGGGATTGGGGTACTGATCATTACCTGAAAGTGTAATCAAGATTGGCTGAAAAAATGTGTGGTGAGATTTCAGGAAACTCGTAGTTTTTTGGAAGCTTGGCAACCCCTTTCCATGAAAGTGATTTGCGCCAGTCTCTGCTTAGCGCTACATCAATAGGAAACAAACCATAGAGATAGAACTTGGAACTACTTTATTGTTTCAAGTTTCAAAGTGCTAGCACAAACCATGTATGATTTAGAGTTCCAAATACAGATATCCATATAGGCGAAAACAGAGTGAAAACTAAAATTAAAACTGTTACTGCCAACGAACGGTTTAACCGAGAAGAATGAAATTTGGTGAGCCAAGTGGGATTGGGGTAGTGATCATTACGTGAAAGTGTCATCAAGATTGGGTGAAAAAATGTGTGGTGAGATTTCAGGAAACAGGTAGTATTTTGGAAACTTGGCAACCCCTTTCCATGAAAGTGATTTGCGCCAGTCTCTGCTTAGGGCTACATCAACAGGAAACAAACCATAGAGACAGAACTTGGAACTCCTTTATTGTGTCAAGTTTCAAAGAGCTAGCACAAACCGTTTTTGATTTAGAGTTCCAAATACATGTATCCATATAGGCGAAAACAGAGTGAAACCTAAAAATTAAAACTGTTACTGCCAACGAACGGTTTAACCTAGAAGAACGAAATTTGGTGAGCCAAGTGGGATTTGGGTACTGATCATTACCTGAAAGTGTAATCAAGATTGGGTGAAAAAATGTGTGGTGAGATTTCAGGAAACTCGTAGTTTTTTGGAAGCTTGGCAACCCCTTTCCATTAAAGTGATTTGCGCCAGTCTCTGCTTAGGGCTACATCAATAGGAAACAAACCATAGAGATAGAACTTGGAACTACTTTATTGTGTCAAGTTTCAAAGAGCTAGCACTAACCGTGTTGGATTTAGAGTTCCAACTACATGTATCCATATAGGCAAAAACAGAGTGAAACCTAAAAATTAAAACTGTTACTGCCAACGAACGGTTTAACCTAGAAGAACGAAATTTGGTGAGCCAAGTGGGATTGGGGTACTGATCATTACCTGAAAGTGTAATGAAGATTGGGTGAAAAAATATGTGCTGAGATTTCAGGAAACTCGTAGTTTTTTGGAAGCTTGGCAACCCCTTTCCATAAAAGTGATTTGCGCCAGTCTCTGCTTAGGGCTACATCAATAGGAAACAAACCATAGAGATAGAACTTGGAACTACTTTATTGTGTCATGTTTCAAAGAGCTAGCACAAACCGTGTTGGATTTAGAGTTCCAAATACATGTATCCATATAGGGGAAAACAGAGTGAAACCTAAAAATTAAAACTGTTACAGCCAACGAACGGTTTAACCTAGAAGAACAAAATTTTTTGAGCCAAGTGGGATTGGGGTACTGAACATTACCTGAAAGTGTCATCAAGATTGGGTGAAAAAATTTGTGCTGAGATTTCAGGAAACTCGTAATTTTTTGGAAGATTGGCAACCCCTTTTCATGAAAGTGATTTGCGCCAGTCTCTGCTTAGGGCTACATCAATAGGAAACAAACCATAGAGATAGAACTTGGAACTACTTTATTGTGTCAAGTTTCAAAGAGCTTGCTCAAACCGTCTTTGATTTAGAGTTCCAACTACATGTATCCATATAGGAGAAAACAGAGTGAAACCTAAAAATTAAAACTGTTACTGCCAACGAACGGTTTAACCTAGAAGAACGAAATTTGGTGAGCCCAGTGGGATTGGGGTACTGATCATTACCTAAAAGTGTAATGAAGATTGGGTGAAAAAATATGTGCTGAGATTTCAGGAAACTCGTAGTTTTTTGGAAGCTTGGCAACCACTTTCCATGAAAGTGATTTGCGCCAGTCTCTGCTTAGGGCTACATCAATAGGAAACAAACCATAGAGATAGAACTTGGAACTACTTTATTGTGTCAAGTTTTAAAGAGCTAGCAAAAACCGTGTTTGATTTAGAGTTCCAACTACATGTATCCATATAGGAGAAAACAGAGTGAAACCTAAAAATTATAACTGTTACTGCCAGCGAACGGTTTAACCTAGAAGAACGAAATTTGGTGAGCCAAGTTGGATTGGGGTACTGATCATTACCTGAAAGTGTCATCAAGATTGGGTGAAAAAATGTGTACTGAGATTTCAGGAAACTCGTAGTTTTTTGGAAGCTTGGCAACCCCTTTCCATGAAAGTGATTTGCGCCAGTCTCTGCTTAGGGCTATATCAATAGGAAACAATCCAAAGAGATAGAACTTGGATCTCCTTCATTGTGTCAAGTTTCAAAGAGCTAGCAAAAACCGTGTTTGATTTAGAGTTCCAACTACATGTATCCATATAGGAGAAAACAGAGTGAAACCTAAAAATTAAAACTGTTACTGCTAACGAACGTTTTAACCTAGAAGAACGAAATTTGGTGAGCCAAGTGGGATTGGGGTTGTGATCATTACCTGAAAGTGTTATGAAGATTGGGTGAAAAATGTTTGATGAGATTTCAGGAAACACGTAGTTTTTGGAAGCTTGGCAACCCCTTTCCATGAACGTGATTTGGGCCAGTCTCTGCTTAGGGCTACATCAATAGGAAACAAACCATAGAGATAGAACTTGGAACTACTTTATTGTGTCAACTTTCAAAGAGCTAGAACAAACCGTGTTGGATTTAGAGTTCCAACTACATGTATCCATATAGGGGAAAACAGAGTGAAACCGAAAATTTAAAACTGTTACTTCCAATGAACGGTTAACACTAGAAGAACGAAATTTGGTGAGCCAAGTGGGATTGGGGTACTCATCATTACCTGAAAGTTTCATCCAGATTGGGTGAAAAAATGTGTGCTGAGATTTCAGGAAACTCGTATTTTTTTTGAAGCTTGGCAACCCCTTTCCATGAAAGTGATTTGCGCCAGTCTCTGCTTAGGGCTACATCAATAGGAAACAAACCATAGAGATAGAACTTGGAACTACTTTATTGTGTCAAGTTTCAAAGAGCGAGCACAAACCGTGTTTGATTTGGATTTCCAACTACATGTATCCATATAGGTGAAAACAGAGTGAAACCTAAAAATTAAAACTGTTACTGCCAACGAACGGTTTAACCTAGAAGAACGAAATTTGGTGAGCCAAGTGGGATTGGGGTCCTGATCATTACCTGAAATTGTCATCAAGATTGGGTGTAAAAATGTGTGCTGAGATTTCAGGAAACTCGTAGTTTTCTGGAAGCTTGGCAACCCCTTTCAATGAAAGTGATATGCGCAGGTCTCTGCTTAGGGCTACATCAATAGAAAACAAACCATAGAGATAGAAATTGCAACTACTTTATTGTATCAAGTTTCAAAGAGCTAGCACAAACTGTGTTGGATTTAGAGTTCCAACTACATGTATCCATATAGGCGAAAACAGAGTGAAACCTAAAAATTAAAACTGAAACTGCCAACGAACGGTTTAACCTAGAAGAACGAAATTTGGTGAGCCAAGTGGGATTGGGGTACTGATCATTACCTGAAATTTTCATCAAGATTGGGTGAAAAAATCTGTGCTGAGATTTGAGGAAACTCGTAGTTTTTTGGAAGATTGGCAACCCCTTTCCATGAAAGTGATTTGCGCCAGTCTCTGCTTAGGGCTACATCAATAGGAAAGAAACCATAGAGATAGAATTTGGAACTCCTTTATTGTGTCAAGTTTCAAAGAGCTAGCTCAAACCGTCTTTGATATAGAGTGCCAACTACATGTATCCATACAGGCGAAAACAGAGTGAAACCTAAAAATTAAAACTGTTACTGCCAACGAACGGTTTAACCTAGAAGAACGAATTTGGTGAGCCAAGTGGGATTGGGGTACTGATCATTACCTGAAAGTCTCATGAAAATTGGGTGAAAAAATGTGTGCTGAGATTTCAGGAAACTCGTATTTTTTTTTGGAAGCTTGGCAACCCCTTTCCATGAAAGTGATTTGTGCCAGTCCCTGCTTAGGGCTAAATCATTAGGAAACAAACCATAGAGATAGAACTTGGAACTACTTTATTGGGTCAAGTTTCAAAGAGCTAGCACAAACCGTGTTTGATTTAGAGTTCCAATTACTTGTATCCATATAGGAGAAAACAGAGTGAAACCTAAAAATTAAAACTGTTACTATCAACGAACGGTTTAACCTAGAAGAACGAAATTTGGTGAGCCAAGTGGGATTGGGGTACTGATCATTACCTGAAAGTGTCATCAAGACTGGGTGAAAAAACGTGTGCTGAGATTTCTGGAAATTCGTAGTTTTTTAGAAGCTTGGCAACCCCTTTCCATGAAAGTGATTTGCGCCTGTGTCTGCTTAGGGCTACATCAATAGGAAACAAACCATTGAGATAGAACATGGAACTACTTTATTGTGTCAAGTTTCAAAGAGCTAGCACAAACCGTGTTTGATTTAGAGTTCCAACTACATGTATCCATACAGGAGAAAACAGAGTGAAAGTTAAAAATTAAAACTGTTACTGCCAACGAATGGTTTAACCTAGAAGAACGAAATTTGGTGAGCCAAGTGGGATTGGGGTAATGATCGTTACCTGATAGTGTCATCAAGATTGGGTGAAAAAATGTGTGCTGTGATTTCAGGAAACTCATAGTTTTTTGGAAGCTTGGCAACCCCTTTCCATGAAAGTGATTTGCACCACTTTCTGCTTAATGCTACATCAATAGGAAACAAACCATAGAGATAGAACTTGGAACTACTTTATTGTGTCAAGTTTCAAAGAGCTAGCACAAACCGTGTTTGATTTAGAGTTCCAACTACATGTATCCATATAGGTGAAAACAGAATGAAACCTAAAAATTAAAACTGTTACTGCCAACGAACGGTTTAACCTAGAAGAATGAAATTTGGTGAGCCAAGTGGGATTCGGGTACTGATCATTACCTGAAAATGTCATGAAGATTGGGTGAAAAAATGTGTGCTGAGATTTCAGGAAACTCGTATTTTTTTGGAAGATTGGCAACCCCGTTCAATGAAAGTGATTTTCACCAGTCTCTGCTTAGGGCTACATCAATACGAAACAAACCATAGAGATAGAACTTGGAACTACTTTATTGTGTCAAGTTGCAAAGAGCTAGCAAAAACCGTGTTTAATTTAGAGTTCCAACTACATGTATCCATATAGGAGAAAACAGTGTGAAACCTAAAAATTAAAACTGATACTGCCAACGAACGTTTTAACCTAGAAGAACGAAATTTGGTGAGCCAAGTGGGATTGGGGTACTGATCATTACCTGAAAGTGTCATGAAGATTGGGTGAAAAATGTTTGCTGAGATTTCAGGAAACTCGTAGTTTTTGGAAGCTTGGCAACACCTTTCCATGAAAGTGATTTGCGCCAGTCTCTGCTTAGGGCTACATCAATAGGAAACAAACCATAGAGATAGAACTTGGAACTACTTTATTGTGTCAACTTTCAAAGAGCTAGCACAAACCGTGTTGGATTTAGAGTTCCAACTACATGTATCCATATAGGGGAAAACAGAGTGAAACCGAAAAATTAAAACTGTTACTTCCAATGAACGGTTAAACCTAGAAGAACGAAATTTGGTGAGCCAAGTGGGATTGGGGTACTCATCATTACCTGAAAGTGTCATCCAGATTGGGTGAAAAAATGTGTGCTGAGATTTCAGAAAACTCGTATTATTTTTGAAGCTTGGCAACCCCTTTCCATGAAAGTGATTTGCGCCAGTCTCTGCTTAGGGCTACATCAATAGGAAACAAACCATAGAGATAGAACATGGAACTACTTTATTGTGTCAAGTTTCAAAGAGCGAGCACAAACCGTGTTTGATTTGGATTTCCAACTACATGTATCCATAGAGGAGAAAACAGAGTGTAACCTAAAAATAAAAACTGTTACTTCCAACGAATGGTTTAACCTAGAAGAACGAAATTTGGTGAGCCAAGTGGGATTGGTGTATTGATCATTACCTGAAATTTTCATCAAGATATGGTGAAAAAATGTGTGCTGAGATTTCAGGAAACTCGTAGTTTTTTGGAAGCTTGGCAACCCCTTTCCATGAAAGTGATTTGCGCCAGTCTCTGCTTAGGGCTACATCAATAGGAAACAAACCATAGAGACAGAACTTGGAACTACTTTATTGTGTCAAGTTTCAAAGAGCTAGCACAAACCGTGTTTGATTTAGAGTTCCAACTACATGTATCCATATAGGCGAAAACAGAGTGAAACCTAAAAATTAAAACTATTACTGCCAACGAACGGTTTAACCTAGAAGAACGAAATTTGGTGAGCCAAATGGGATTGGGGTACTGATCATTACCTGAAAGTGTCATCAAGATTGGGTGAAAAAATGTGTGCTGAGATTTCAGGAAACTCGTAGTTTTTTGGAAGCTTGGCAACCACTTTCCATGAAAGTGATTTGCGCCAGTCTCTGCTTAGGGCTACATCAATAGGAAACAAACCATAGAGATAGAACTTGGAACTACGTTATTGTGTGAAGTTTCAAAGAGCTAGCACAAACCGTCTTTGATTTAGAGTTCCAACTACATGTATCCATATAGGCGAAAACAGAGTGAAACCTAAAAATTAAAACTGTTACTGCCAACGAACGGTTTAACCTAGAAGAACGAAATTTGGTGAGCCAAGTGGGATTGGGGTACTGATCATTACCGGATTTTCATCAAGATTGGGTTAAAAAATGTGTGCTGAGATTTCAGGAAACTCGTAGTTTTTGGAAGATTGGCAACCCCTTTCCATGAAAGTGATTTGCGCCAGTCTCTGCTTAGGGCTACATCAATAGGAAACAAACCATAGAGATAGAACTTGGAACTACTTTATTGTGTCAAGTTTCAAAGAGCTAGCTCAAACCGTCTTTGATTTAGAGTGCCAACTACATGTATCCATATAGGAGAAAACAGAGTGAAACCTAAAAATTAAAACTGTTACTGCCAACGAACGGTTTAACCTAGAAGAACGAAATTTGGTGAGCCAAGTGGGATTGCGGTACTGATCATTACCTGAAAGTGTCATCAAGATTGGGTGAAAAAATGTGTGCTGAGATTTCAGGAAACTCGTAGTTTTTTGGAAGCTTGGCAACTCCTTTCCATGTAAGTGATTTGCGCCAGTCTCTGCTTAGGGCTACATCAATAGGAAACAAACCATAGAGATAGAACTTGTAACTACTTTATTGTGTCAAGTTTCAGAGTGTTAGCACAAACCAGGTTTGATTTAGAGTGCCAACTACATGTATCCATATAGGCGAAAACAGAGTGAAACCTAAAAATTAAAACTGTTACTGCCAACGAACGGTTTAACCTAGAAGAACGAAATTTGGTGAGCCAAGTGGGATTGGGGTACTCATCATTACCTGAAAGTGTCATCCAGATTGGGTGAAAAAATGTGTGCTGAGATTTCAGGAAACTCGTATTATTTTTGAAGCTTGGCAACCCCTTTCCATGAAAGTGATTTGCGCCAGTCTCTGCTTAGGGCTACATCAATAGGAAACAAACCATAGAGATAGAACTTGGAACTACTTTATTGTGTCAAGTTTCAAAGAGCGAGCACAAACCGTGTTTGATTTGGATTTCCAACTACATGTATCCATATAGGCGAAAACAGAGTGAAACCTAAAAATTAAAACTGTTACTGCCAACGAACGGTTTAACCTAGAAGAACGAAATTTGGTGAGCCAAGTGGGATTGGGGTATTGATCATTACCTGAAATTTTCATCAAGATTGGGTGAAAAAATGTGTGCTGAGATTGCAGGAAACTCGTAGTATTTTGGAAGCTTGGCAACCCATTTCCATGAAAGTGATTTGCGCCAGTCTCTGCTTAGGGCTACATCAATAGGAAACAAACCATAGTGATAGAAATTGGAACTACTTTATTGTGTCAAGTTTCAAAGAGCTAGCACAAACCGTGTTTGATTTAGAGTTCCAACTACATGTATCCATACAGGAGAAAACAGAGTGAAAGCTAAAAATTAAAACTGTTACTGCCAACGAACGGTTTAACCTAGAAGAACGAAATTTGGTGAGACAAGTGGCATTGGGGTTCTGATCATTACCTGAAAGTGTCATGAAAATTGGGTGAAAAAATGTGTGGTGAGATTCCAGGAAACTCGTAGTTTTTTGGAAGCTTGGCAACCCCTTTCCATGAAAGTGATTTGCGCCAGTCTCTGCTTAGGGCTACATCAATAGGAAACAAACCATAGAGATAGAACTTGGAACTACTTTATTGTGTCAAGTTTCAAAGAGCTAGCACAAACCGTCTTTGATTTAGAGTTCCAAATACATGTAGCCATATATGAGAAAACAGAGTGAAACCTAGAAATTAAAACTGTTTTGCCAACAAACGGTTTATCCTTGAAGAACTAAATTTGGTGCGCCAAGTGGTTTTAGGGTACTGATCATTACCTGAAAGTGTCATCAAGATTGGGTGAAAAAATATGCTCTGAGATTTCAGGAAACTCGTAGTTTTTTGGAAGCTTGGCAACCCCTTTCCATGAAAGTGATTTGCGCCGGTCTTTGCTTAGGGCTACATCAATAGGAAACAAACCATAGAGATAGAACTTGGAACTACTTTATTGTGTCATTTCAAAGAGCTAGCACAAACAGTGTTTGATTTAGAGTTCCAACTACATGTATCCATATAGGAGAAAACAGAGTGAAACCTAAAAATTAAAACTGTTACTGCCAACGAACGTTTTAACATAGAAGAGCGAAATTTGGTGAGCCAAGTGGGATTGGGGTACTGATCATTACCTGAAAGTGTCATGAAGATTGGGTGAAAAATGTTTGCTGAGATTTCAGGAAACTCGTAGTTTTTGGAAGCTTGGCAACCCCTTTACATGAAAGTGATTTGCGCCAGTCTCTGCTTAGGGCTACATCAATAGGAAACAAACCATAGAGATAGAACTTGGAACTACTTTATTGTGTCAACTTTCAAAGAGCTAGCGCAAACCGTGTTGGATTTAGAGTTCCAACTACATGTATCCATATAGAGGAAAACAGAGTGAAACCGAAAAATTAAAACTGTTACTTCCAATGAACGGTTAAACCTAGAAGAACGAAATTTGGTGAGCCAAGTTGGATTGGGGTACTCATCATTACCTGAAAGTGTCATCCAGATTGGGTGAAAAATTATGTGCTGAGATTTCAGGATACTCGTATTTTTTTTGAAGCTTGGCAACCCCTTTCCATGAAAGTGATTTGCGCCAGTCTCTGCTTAGGGCTACATCAATAGGAAACAAACCATAGAGATAGAACTTGAACTACTTTATTGTGTCAAGTTTCAAAGAGCGAGCACAAACCGTGTTTGATTTGGATTTCCAACTACATGTATCCATATATGCGAAAACAGAGTGAAACCTAAAAATTAAAACTGTTACTGCCAACGAACGGTTTAACCTAGAAGAACGAAATTTGGTGAGCCAAGTGGGATTGGGGTATTGATCATTACCTGAAATTTTCATCAAGATTGGGTGAAAAAATGTGTGCTGAGATTTCAGGAAACTCGTAGTTTTTCGGAAGCTTGGCAACCCCTTTCCATGAAAGTGATTTGCGCCAGTCTCTGCTTAGGGCTACATCAATAGGAAACAAACCATAGAGATAGAAATTGGAACTACTTTATTGTGTCAAGTTTCAAAGAGCTAGCACAAACCGTGTTTGATTTAGAGTTCCAACTACATGTATCCATACAGGAGAAAACAGAGTGAAACCTAAAAATTAAAACTGTTACTGCCAACGAACGGTTTAACCTAGAAGAACGAAATTTGGTAAGCCAAGTGGGATTGGGGTACTGAACATTACCTGAAAGTGTCATCCAGATTGGGTGAAAAAATGTGTGCTGAGATTTCAAAAAACTCGTAGTTTTTTGGAAGCTTGGCAACCACTTTCCATGAAAGTGATTTGCGCCAGTCTCTGCTTAGGGCTACATCAATAGGAAACAAACCATAGAGATAGAACTTGGAACTACTTTATTGTGTCAAGTTTCAAACAGCTAGCTCAAACCGTCTTTGATTTAGAGTTCCAAATACATGTATCCATATAGGAGAAATCAGAGTGAAACGTAAAAATTAAAACTGTTACTGCCAACGAACAGTTTAACCTAGAAGAACGAAATTTGGTGAGCCAAGTGGGATTGGGGTACTGATCATTACCTGAAAGTGTAATGAAGATCGGGTGAAAAAATATGTGCTGAGATTTCAGGAAACTCGTAGTTTTCTGGAAGCTTGGCAACCCCTTTCCATAAAAGTGATTTGCGCCAGTCTCTGCTTAGGGCTACATCAATAGGAAACAAACCATGGAGATAGAACTTGGAACTACTTTATTGTGTCAATTTTCAAAGAGCTAGCACAAACCGTGTTGGATTTAGAGTTCCAACTACATGTATCCATATAGGCGAAAACAGAGTGAAACCTAAAAATTAAAACTGTTACTGCCAACGAACGGTTTAACCTTGAAGAAGAAAATTTGGTGAGCCAAGTGGGATTGGGGTACTGATCATTACCTGAAAGTGTCATGAAAATTGGGTGAAAAAATGTGTGCTGAGATTTCAGGAAACTCGTATTTTTTTGGAAGCTTGGCAACCCCTTTCCATGAAAGTGATTTGTGCCAGTCTCTGCTTAGGGGTAAATCATTAGGAAACAAACCATAGAGATAGAACTTGGAACTACTTTATTGTGTCAAGTTTCAAAGAGCTAGCACAAACCGTGATTGATTTAGAGTTCCAACTACATGTATCCATATAGGCAAAAACAGAGTGAAAACTAAAATTTAAACTGTTACTGCCAAAGAACGGTTTAACCTAGAAGAACGAAATTTGTTGAGCCAAGTGGGATTGGGGTACTGAACATTACCTGAAAGTGTCATCAAGTTTGGGTGAAAAAATTTGTGCTGAGATTTCAGGAAACTCGTAGTTTTTTGGAAGCTTGGCAACCCCTTTCCATGAAAGTGATTTGCGCCAGTCTCTGCTTAGGGCTAAATCATTAGGAAACAATCCAAAGAGATAGAACTTGGATCTACTTCATTGTGTCAAGTTTCAAAGAGCTAGCAAAAACCGTGTTTGATTTAGAGTTCCAAATACATGTATCCATATAGGAGAAAACAGAGTGAAACCTAAAAATTAAAACTGTTACTGCCAACGAACGTTTTAACCTAGAAGAACGAAATTTGGGGAGCCAAGTGGGATTGGGGTACTTATCATTACCTGAAAGTGTCATGAAGATTGGGTGAAAAATGTTTGCTGAGATTTCAGGAAACTCGTAGTTTTTGGAAGCTTGGCAACCCCTTTCCATGAAAGTGATTTGCGCCAGTCTCTGCTTAGGGCTACGTCAATAGGAAACAAACCATAGAGATAGAACTTGGAACTACTTTATTGTGTCAACTTTCAAAGAACTAGCACAAAACGTGTTGGATTTAGAGTTCCAACTACATGTATCCATATAGGGGAAAACAGAGTGAAACCGAAAAATTAAATCTGTTACTTCCAATGAGCGGTTAAACCTAGTAGAACGAAATTTGGTGAGCCAAGTGGGATTGGGGTACTCATCATTACCTGAAAGTGTCATCCAGATTGGGTGAAAAAATGTGTGCTGAGATTTCAGGAAACTCGTATTATTTTTGAAGCTTGGCAACCCCTTTCCATGAAAGTGATTTGCGCCAGTCTCTGCTTAGGGCTACATCAATAGGAAACAAACCATAGAGATAGAACTTGGAACTACTTTATTGTGTCAAGTTTCAAAGAGCGAGCACAAACCGTGTTTGATTTGGATTTCCAACTACATGTATCCATATAGGCGAAAACAGAGTGAAACCTAAAAATTAAAACTGTTACTGCCAACGAACGGTTTAACCTAGAAGAACGAAATTTGGTGAGCCAAGTGGGATTGGGGTATTGATCATTACCTGAAATTTTCATCAAGATTGGGTGAAAAAATGTGTGCTGAGATTGCAGGAAACTCGTAGTATTTTGGAAGCTTGGCAACCCCTTTCCATGAAAGTGATTTTCGCCAGTCTCTGCTTAGGGCTACATCAATAGGAAACAAACCATAGTGATAGAAATTGGAACTACTTTATTGTGTCAAGTTTCAAAGAGCTAGCACAAACCGTGTTTGATTTAGAGTTCCAACTACATGTATCCATACAGGAGAAAACAGAGTGAAAGCTAAAAATTAAAACTGTTACTGCCAACGAACGGTTTAACCTAGAAGAACGAAATTTGGTGAGACAAGTGGCATTGGGGTTCTGATCATTACCTGAAAGTGTCATGAAAATTGGGTGAAAAAATGTGTGGTGAGATTCCAGGAAACTCGTAGTTTTTTGGAAGCTTGGCAACCCCTTTCCATGAAAGTGATTTGCGCCAGTCTCTGCTTAGGGCTACATCAATAGGAAACAAACCATAGAGATAGAACTTGGAACTACTTTATTGTGTCAAGTTTCAAAGAGCTAGCACAAACCGTCTTTGATTTAGAGTTCCAAATACATGTAGCCATATATGAGAAAACAGAGTGAAACCTAGAAATTAAAACTGTTACTGCCAACAAACGGTTTATCCTTGAAGAACTAAATTTGGTGCGCCAAGTGGTTTTAGGGTACTGATCATTACCTGAAAGTGTCATCAAGATTGGGTGAAAAAATATGCTCTGAGATTTCAGGAAACTCGTAGTTTTTTGGAAGCTTGGCAACCCCTTTCCATGAAAGTGATTTGCGCCGGTCTTTGCTTAGGGCTACATCAATAGGAAACAAACCATAGAGATAGAACTTGGAACTACTTTATTGTGTCATTTCAAAGAGCTAGCACAAACCGTGTTTGATTTAGAGTTCCAACTACATGTATCCATATAGGAGAAAACAGAGTGAAACCTAAAAATTAAAACTGTTACTGCCAACGAACGTTTTAACATAGAAGAGCGAAATTTGGTGAGCCAAGTGGGATTGGGGTACTGATCATTACCTGAAAGTGTCATGAAGATTGGGTGAAAAATGTTTGCTGAGATTTCAGGAAACTCGTAGTTTTTGGAAGCTTGGCAACCCCTTTACATGAAAGTGATTTGCGCCAGTCTCTGCTTAGGGCTACATCAATAGGAAACAAACCATAGAGATAGAACTTGGAACTACTTTATTGTGTCAACTTTCAAAGAGCTAGCGCAAACCGTGTTGGATTTAGAGTTCCAACTACATGTATCCATATAGAGGAAAACAGAGTGAAACCGAAAAATTAAAACTGTTACTTCCAATGAACGGTTAAACCTAGAAGAACGAAATTTGGTGAGCCAAGTGGGATTGGGGTACTCATCATTACCTGAAAGTGTCATCCAGATTGGGTGAAAAATTATGTGCTGAGATTTCAGGATACTCGTATTTTTTTTGAAGCTTGGCAACCCCTTTCCATGAAAGTGATTTGCGCCAGTCTCTGCTTAGGGCTACATCAATAGGAAACAAACCATAGAGATAGAACTTGAACTACTTTATTGTGTCAAGTTTCAAAGAGCGAGCACAAACCGTGTTTGATTTGGATTTCCAACTACATGTATCCATATATGCGAAAACAGAGTGAAACCTAAAAATTAAAACTGTTACTGCCAACGAACGGTTTAACCTAGAAGAACGAAATTTGGTGAGCCAAGTGGGATTGGGGTATTGATCATTACCTGAAATTTTCATCAAGATTGGGTGAAAAAATGTGTGCTGAGATTTCAGGAAACTCGTAGTTTTTCGGAAGCTTGGCAACCCCTTTCCATGAAAGTGATTTGCGCCAGTCTCTGCTTAGGGCTACATCAATAGGAAACAAACCATAGAGATAGAAATTGGAACTACTTTATTGTGTCAAGTTTCAAAGAGCTAGCACAAACCGTGTTTGATTTAGAGTTCCAACTACATGTATCCATACAGGAGAAAACAGAGTGAAACCTAAAAATTAAAACTGTTACTGCCAACGAACGGTTTAACCTAGAAGAACGAAATTTGGTAAGCCAAGTGGGATTGGGGTACTGAACATTACCTGAAAGTGTCATCCAGATTGGGTGAAAAAATGTGTGCTGAGATTTCAAAAAACTCGTAGTTTTTTGGAAGCTTGGCAACCACTTTCCATGAAAGTGATTTGCGCCAGTCTCTGCTTAGGGCTACATCAATAGGAAACAAACCATAGAGATAGAACTTGGAACTACTTTATTGTGTCAAGTTTCAAACAGCTAGCTCAAACCGTCTTTGATTTAGAGTTCCAAATACATGTATCCATATAGGAGAAATCAGAGTGAAACGTAAAAATTAAAACTGTTACTGCCAACGAACAGTTTAACCTAGAAGAACGAAATTTGGTGAGCCAAGTGGGATTGGGGTACTGATCATTACCTGAAAGTGTAATGAAGATCGGGTGAAAAAATATGTGCTGAGATTTCAGGAAACTCGTAGTTTTCTGGAAGCTTGGCAACCCCTTTCCATAAAAGTGATTTGCGCCAGTCTCTGCTTAGGGCTACATCAATAGGAAACAAACCATGGAGATAGAACTTGGAACTACTTTATTGTGTCAATTTTCAAAGAGCTAGCACAAACCGTGTTGGATTTAGAGTTCCAACTACATGTATCCATATAGGCGAAAACAGAGTGAAACCTAAAAATTAAAACTGTTACTGCCAACGAACGGTTTAACCTTGAAGAAGAAAATTTGGTGAGCCAAGTGGGATTGGGGTACTGATCATTACCTGAAAGTGTCATGAAAATTGGGTGAAAAAATGTGTGCTGAGATTTCAGGAAACTCGTATTTTTTTGGAAGCTTGGCAACCCCTTTCCATGAAAGTGATTTGTGCCAGTCTCTGCTTAGGGGTAAATCAATAGGAAACAAACCATAGAGATAGAACTTGGAACTACTTTATTGTGTCAAGTTTCAAAGAGCTAGCACAAACCGTGATTGATTTAGAGTTCCAACTACATGTATCCATATAGGCAAAAACAGAGTGAAAACTAAAATTTAAACTGTTACTGCCAAAGAACGGTTTAACCTAGAAGAACGAAATTTGTTGAGCCAAGTGGGATTGGGGTACTGAACATTACCTGAAAGTGTCATCAAGTTTGGGTGAAAAAATTTGTGCTGAGATTTCAGGAAACTCGTAGTTTTTTGGAAGCTTGGCAACCCCTTTCCATGAAAGTGATTTGCGCCAGTCTCTGCTTAGGGCTAAATCATTAGGAAACAATCCAAAGAGATAGAACTTGGATCTACTTCATTGTGTCAAGTTTCAAAGAGCTAGCAAAAACCGTGTTTGATTTAGAGTTCCAAATACATGTATCCATATAGGAGAAAACAGAGTGAAACCTAAAAATTAAAACTGTTACTGCCAACGAACGTTTTAACCTAGAAGAACGAAATTTGGGGAGCCAAGTGGGATTGGGGTACTTATCATTACCTGAAAGTGTCATGAAGATTGGGTGAAAAATGTTTGCTGAGATTTCAGGAAACTCGTAGTTTTTGGAAGCTTGGCAACCCCTTTCCATGAAAGTGATTTGCGCCAGTCTCTGCTTAGGGCTACGTCAATAGTAAACAAACCATAGAGATAGAACTTGGAACTACTTTATTGTGTCAACTTTCAAAGAACTAGCACAAAACGTGTTGGATTTAGAGTTCCAACTACATGTATCCATATAGGGGAAAACAGAGTGAAACCGAAAAATTAAATCTGTTACTTCCAATGAGCGGTTAAACCTAGTAGAACGAAATTTGGTGAGCCAAGTGGGATTGGGGTACTCATCATTACCTGAAAGTGTCATCCAGATTGGGTGAAAAAATGTGTGCTGAGATTTCAGGAAACTCGTATTTTTTTTGAAGCTTGGCAACCCCTTTCCATGAAAGTGATTTGCGCCAGTCTCTGCTTAGGGCTACATCAATAGGAAACAAACCATAGAGATAGAACTTGGAACTACTTTATTGTGTCAAGTTTCAAAGAGCTAGCACAAACCGTGTTTGATTTAGATTTCCAACTACATGTATCCATATAGGCGAAAACAGAGTGAAACCTAAAGATTAAAACTGTTACTGCCAACGAACGGTTTAAACTAGAAGAACGAAATTTGGTGAGCCAAGTGGGATTGGGGTATTGATCATTACCTGAAATTTTCATCAAGATTGGGTGAAAAAATATGTGCTGAGATTTCAGGAAACTCGTAGTTTTTTGGAAGCTTGGCAACCCCTTTCCATGAAAGTGATTTGCGCCAGTCTCTGCTTAGGGCTACATCAATAGGAAACAAACCATAGAGATAGAACTTGGAACTACTTTATTGTGTCAAGTTTCAAAGAGCTAGCACAAACCGTGTTTGATTTAGAGTTCCAACTACATGTATCCATACAGGAGAAAACAGAGTGAAACCTAAAAATTAAAACTGTTACTGCCAACGAACGGTTTAACCTAGAAGAACGAAATTTGGTGAGACAAGTGGGATTGGGGTTCTGATCATTACCTGAAAGTGTCATGAAAATTGGGTGAAAAAATGTGTGCTGAGATTCCAGGAAACTCGTAGTTTTTTGGAAGCTTGGCAACCCCTTTCCATGAAAGTGATTTGCGCCAGTCTCTGCTTAGGGCTACATCAATACGAAACAAACCATAGAGATAGAACTTGGAACTACTTTATTGTGTCAAGTTTCAAAAAGCTAGCACAAACCGTCTTTGATTTAGAGTTCCAAATACATGTAGCCATATACGAGAAAACAGAGTGAAACCTAGAAATTAAAACTGTTACTGCCAACAAATGGTTTATCCTTGAAGAACTAAATTTGGTGCGCCAAGTGGTTTTGGGGTACTGATCATTACCTGAAAGTGTCATCAAGATTGGGTGAAAAAATATGCTCTGAGATTTCAGGAAACTCGTAGTTTTTTGGAAGCTTGGCAACCCCTTTCCATGAAAGTGATTTGCGCCGGTCTCTGCTTAGGGCTACACCAATAGGAAACAAACCATAGAGATAGAACTTGGAACTACTTTATTGTGTCATTTCAAAGAGCTAGCACAAACCGTGTTGGATTTAGAGTTCCAACTACATGTATCCATATAGGCGAAAAGAGAGTGAAACCTAAAAATTAAAACTGTTATTGCCAACGAACGGATTAACCTAGAAGAACGAAATTTGGTGAGCCAAGTGGGATTGGGGTACTGATCATTACCTGAAAGTGTCATCAAGATTGGGTGAAAAAATGTGTGCTGAGATTTCAGGAAACTCGTAGTTTTTTGGAAGCTTGGCAAACCCTTTCCATGAAAGTGATTTGCGCCAGTCTCTGCTTAGGGCTACATCAATAGGAAACAAACCATAGAGATAGAACTTGGAACTATTTTATTGTGTCATGTTTCAAAGAGCTAGCACAAACCGTGTTTGATTGAGAGTTCCAACTACATGTATCCATACAGGCGAAAACAGAGTGAAACCTAAAAATTAAAACTGTTACTGCCAACGAACGGTTTAACCAAGAAGAACGAAATTTGGTGAGCCAACTGGGATTGGGGTTCTGATCATTACCTGAAAGTGCATTAAAATTGGGTGAAAAAATGTGTGCTGAGATTTCAGGAAACTCGTATTTTTTTGGAATCTTGGCAACCCTTTCCATGAAAGTGATTTGCGCCAGTCTGCTTAGGGCTACATCAATAGGAAACAAACCATAGAGATAGAAGTTGGAACTACTTTATTGTGTCAAGTTTCAAAGAGCTAGCACAAACCGTGTTTGATTTAGAGTTCCAACTACATGTATCCATATAGGCGAAAACAGAGTGAAACCTAAAAATTAAAACTGTTACTGCCAACGAACCGTTTAACCTAGAAGAACGAAATTTGGTGAGCCAAGTGGGATTGGGGTACTGATCATTACCTGAAATTTTCATCAAGTTTGGGTGAAAAAATGTGTGGTGAGATTTCAGGAAACTCGTAGTTTTTTGGAAGCTGGCAACCCCTTTCCATGAAAGTGATTTGCGCAAGTCTCTCCTTAGGGCTATATCAATAGGAAACAAACCAAGGAGATAGAACTTGGATCTACTTCATTGTGTCAAGTTTCAAAGAGCTAGCACAAACCGTGTTTGATTTAGAGTTCCAACTACATGTATCCATATAGGCGAAAACAGAGTGAAACCTAAAAATTAAAACTGTTACTGCCAACGAACGGTTTAACCAAGAAGAACGAAATTTGGTGAGCCAAGTGGGATTGGGGTACTGATCATTACCTGAAAGTGTGATCCAGATTGGGTGAAAAAATGTGTGGTGAGATTTCAGGAAACTCGTAGTTTTTTGGAAGCTTGGCAACCCCTTTCCATGAAAGTGATTTGTGCTAGTCTCTGCTTAGGGCTACATCATTAGGAAACAAACCATAGAGATAGAACTTGGAACTACTTTATTGTGTCAAGTTTCAAAGAGCTAGCACAAACCGTGTTGGATTTAGAGTTCCAACTACATGTATCCAAATAGGCGAGAACAGAGTGAAACCTAAAATTTAAAACTGTTACTGCCAACGAACGGTTTAACCTAGAAGAACCTAATTTGATGAGCCAAGTGGGATTGGGGTACTGATCATTACCTGAAAGTGTCACAAAGATTGGGTGAAAAAATATGTGCTGTGATTCTAGGGAACTCGTAGTTTTTTGGAAGCTTGGTAACCCCTTTCCATGAAAGTGATTTGAGCTACTTTCTGCTTAGGGCTACATCAATAGAAAACAAACCATAGAGATAGAACTTGGAACTACTTTATTGTGTCAAGTTTCAAAGAGCTAGCACAAACCGTGTTGGATTTAGAGTTCCAACTACATGTATCCATATAGGAGAAAACAGAGTGAAAACTAAAAATTAAAACTGTTACTGCCAACGAACGGTTTAACCTAGAAGAACGAAATTTGGTGAGCCAAGTGGGATTGGGCTACTGATCATTACCTGAAAGTGTCATCAAGATTGGGTGAAAAAATGTGTACTGAGACTTCATGAAACTTGTAGTTTTTTGGAATCTTGGCAACCCCTTTCCATGAAAGTGATTTGCGCCAGTCTCTGCTTAGGGCTACATCAATAGGAAACAAACCATAGAGATAGAACTTGGAACTACTTTATTGGGTCAAGTTTCAAAGAGCTAGCAAAAACCGTGTTTGATTTAGAGTTCCAAATACATGTATCCTTATAGGCGAAATCAGAGTGAAACCTAAAAATTAAAACTCTTGCTGCCAACGAACGGTTTAACCTAGAAGAACGAAATTTGGTGAGCCAAGTGGGATTGGGGTACTGATCATTACCTGAAAGTGTCATCAAGATTGGGTGAAAAAATGTGTGCTGTGATTTCAGGAAACTCGTAGTTTTTTGGAAGCTTGGCAACCCCTTTCCATGAAAGTGATTTGCGCCACTCTCTGCTTAGGGCTACATCAATAGGAAACAAACTGTAGAGATAGAACCTGGAACTACTTTATTGTGTCAAGTTTCAAAGAGCTAGCACAAACCGTGTTTGATTTAGAGTTCCAACTACATGTGTCCATATAGGTGAAAACAGAATGAAACCTAAAAATTAAAACTCTTGCTGCCAACGAACGGTTTAACCTAGAAGAACGAAATTTGGTGAGCCAAGTGGGATTGGGGTACTGATCATTACCTGAAAGTGTCATCAAGATTGGTTGAAAAAATGTGTGCTGATATTTCAGGAAACTCATAGTTTTTTGGAAGCTTGGCAACCCCTTTCCATGAAAGTGATTTGCGCCACTCTCTGCTTAGGGCTACATCAATAGGAAACAAACCGTAGAGATAGAACCTGGAACTACTTTATTGTGTCAAGTTTCAAAGAGCTAGCACAAACCGTGTTTGATTTAGAGTTCCAACTACATGTGTCCATATAGGTGAAAACAGAATGAAACCTAAAAATTAAAACTGTTACTGCCAACGAACGGTTTAACCTAGAAGAACGAAATTTGGTGAGCCAAGTTGGATTGGGGTACTGACCAATACCTGAAAGTGTCATCAAGATTCGGTGAAAAAATGTGTGCTGATATTTCAGGAAACTCATAGTTTTTTGGAAGCTTGGCAACCCCTTTCCATGAAAGTGATTTGCGCAGGTCTCTGCTTAGGGCTACATCAACAGAAAACAAACCATAGAGACAGAACTTGGAACCAATTTATTGTGTCATTTCAAAGAGCTAGCACAAACCGTGTTTGATTTAGAGTTCCAACTACATGTATCCATATAGGAGAAAACAGAGTGAAACCTAAAAATTAAAACTGTTCCTGCCAACGAATGGTTTAACCCAGAAGAACGAAATTTGGTGAACCAAGTGGGATTGGGGAACTGATCATTACCTGACAGTGTCATCATGATTGGGTGAAAAAATGTGTGCTGTGATTCTAGGGAACTCGTAGTTTTTTGGAAGCTTGGTAACCCCTTTCCATGAACGTGATTTGAGCTACTTTCTGCTTAGGGCTACATCAATAGAAAACAAACCATAGAGATAGAACTTGGAACTACGTTATTGTGTCAAGTTTCAAAGAGCTAGCACAAACCGTGTTGGATTTAGAGTTCCAACTACATGTATCCAAATAGGCGAAAACAGAGTGAAACCTAAAAATTAAAACTGTTACTGCCAACGAACGGTTTAACCTAGAAGAATGAAATTTGGTGAGCCAAGTTGGATTGGGGTACTGACCAATACCTGAAAGTGTCATCAAGATTGGGTGAAAAAATGTGTGCTGTGATTTCAGGAAACTCGTAGTTTTTTGGAAGCTTGGCAACCGCTTTCCATGAAAGTGATTTGCGCCAGTCTCTGCTTGGGGCTATATCAATAGGAAACAAACCATAGAGATAGAACTTGGAACTACTTTATTGTGTCAACTTTCAAAGAGCTAGCACAAACCGTGTTGGATTTAGAGTTCCAACTACATGTATCCATACAGGCGAAAACAGAGTGAAACCTAAAAATTAAAACAGTTACTGCCAACGAACGGTTTAACCTAGAAGAACGAAATTTGGTGAGCCAAGTGGGATAGGCTTACTGATCATTACCTGAAAGTGTCATCAAGATTGGGTGAAAAAATGTGTGCTGAGATTTCAGGAAACTCGTAGTTTTTTGGAAACTTGGCAACCCCTTTCCATGAAAGTGATTTGCGCCAGTCTCTGCTTAGGGCTACATCAATAGGAAACAAACCATAGAGATAGAACTTGGAACTATTTTATTGTGATGTTTCAAAGAGCTAGCACAAACAGTGTTTGATTGAGAGTTCCAAATACATGTATCCATACAGGCGAAAACAGAGTGAAACCTAAAAATTAAAACTGTTACTGCCAACGAACGGTTTAACCAAGAAGAACGAAATTTGGTGAGCCAACTGGGATTGGGGTTCTGATCATTACCTGAAAGTGCATTAAAATTGGGTGAAAAAATGTGTGCTGAGATTTCAGGAAACTCGTATTTTTTTGGAATCTTGGCAACCCTTTCCATGAAAGTGATTTGCGCCAGTCTGCTTAGGGCTACATCAATAGGAAACAAACCATAGAGATAGAACTTGGAACTACTTTATTGTGTCAAGTTTCAAAGAGCTAGCACAAACCGTGTTTGATTTAGAGTTCCAACTACATGTATCCATATAGGCGAAAACAGAGTGAAACCTAAAAATTAAAACTGTTACTGCCAACGAACCGTTTAACCTAGAAGAACGAAATTTGGTGAGCCAAGTGGGATTGGGGTACTGATCATTACCTGAAATTTTCATCAAGTTTGGGTGAAAAAATGTGTGGTGAGATTTCAGGAAACTCGTAGTTTTTTGGAAGCTGGCAACCCCTTTCCATGAAAGTGATTTGCGCAAGTCTCTCCTTAGGGCTATATCAATAGGAAACAAACCAAGGAGATAGAACTTGGATCTACTTCATTGTGTCAAGTTTCAAAGAGCTAGCACAAACCGTGTTTGATTTAGAGTTCCAACTACATGTATCCATATAGGCGAAAACAGAGTGAAACCTAAAAATTAAAACTGTTACTGCCCACGAACGGTTTAACCAAGAAGAACGAAATTTGGTGAGCCAAGTTGGATTGGGGTACTGACCAATACCTGAAAGTGTCATCAAGATTGGGTGAAAAAATGTGTGCTGATATTTCAGGAAACTCATAGTTTTTTGGAAGCTTGGTAACCCCTTTCCATGAAAGTGATTTGAGCTACTTTCTGCTTAGGGCTACATCTGTAGGAGACAAACCATGGAGATTGAACTTGGAACTACTTTATTGTGTCAACTTTCAAAGAGCTAGCACAAACCGTCTTTGATTTAGTGTTCCCATTACATGTGTCCATATAGGAGAAAACAAAGTGAAACTTAAAAATTAAAACTGTTACTGCCAACGAATGGTTTAACCTAGAAGAAGAAAATTTGGAGAGCCAAGTGGGATTGGGGTACTGATCATTACCTGAAAGTGTCATCAAGATTGGGTGAAAAAATGTGTGGTGAGATTTCAGGAAATTCCTAGATTTTTGGAAGCTTGCCAACCCCTTTACATGAAAGTGATTTGCCCCAGACTCTGCTTAGGGCTACATCAATAGGAGACAAACCAAAAAGATAGAACTTGGAACTACTTTATTGTGTCAAGTTTCAAAGAGCTAGCACAAACCGTGTTTGATTTCGAGTTCCAACTACATGTATCCATATAGGAGAAAACACAGTGAAACCTAAAAATTTAAACTGTTACTGCCAACGAACGGTTTAACGTAGAAGAACTAAATTTGGTGTGCCAAGTGGGATTGGTTTACTGATCATTAGCTGAAAGTGTCATCCAGATTGGTTGAAAAAATGTGTGCGGTGATTTCTGGAAACTCGTAGTTTTTTGGAAGCTTGGCAACCCCTTTCCATAAATGTGATTTGCGCCCTTCTCTGCTTAGGGCTACATCAATAGGAAACAAACCATAGAGATAGAACTTGGAACTACTTTATTGTGTCAAGTTTCAAAGACCTAGCACAAACCGTGTTGGATTTAGAGTTCCAACTACATGTATCCATATAGGAAAAAACACAGTGAAACCTAAAAATTAAAACTGTTACTGCCGACGAACGGTTTAAACTAGAAGAACCAAATTTGATGAGCCATTTGGGATTGGGGTACTGATCATTACCTAAAAATCTCATAAAGATTGGTGAAAAAGTGTGTGCTGAGATTTCAGGAAACTCATAGTTTTTTGGAAGCTTGGCAACCCCTTTCCATGAAAGTGATTTGCACGAGTCTCTGCTTAGGGCTACATCAATAGGAAACAAACCATAGAGATAGAACTTGGAACTACATTATTGTGTCAAGTTTCAAAGAGCTAGCAAAAACCGTGTTTGGTTTAGAGTTCCAACTACATGTATCCATATAGGAGAAAACAGAGTGAAACCTAAAAATTAAAACTGTTACTGCCAACGAACGGTTTAACCTAGAAGAACGAAATTTGGTGAGCCAAGTGGGACTGGCGTACTGATCATTACCTGGAAGTGTCATCCAGATTGGTGAAAAAATGTGTGCTGAGATTTCAGGAAACTCGTAGTTTTTTGGAAGCTTGGCAACCCCTTTCCATGAAAGTGGTTGGCGCCAGTCTGTTCTTAGGGCTACATCAATAGGAAACAAACCATAGAGATAGAACGTGGAACTACTTTATTGTGTCAAGTTTCAAAGAGCTAGCACAAACCGTGTTGGACTTAGAGTTCCAACTACATGTATCCATATAGGAGAAAACACAGTGAAACCTAAAAATTTAAACTGTTATTGCCAACGAACGGTTTAACCTAGGAGAACGAAATTTGGTGAGCCAAGTGGGATTGGGGTACTGATCATTACCGAAAAGTGTCATCAAGATTGGGTGAAAAAATATGTGCTGAGATTTCAGGAAACTCGTAGTTTTTTGGAAGCTTGGCAACCCCTTTCCATGAAAGTGATTTGCACGAGTCTCTGCTTAGGGCTACGTCAATAGGAAACAAACCATAGAGATAGAACTTGGAACTACTTTATTGTGTCAAGTTTCAAAGACCTAGCACAAACCGTGTTGGATTTAGAGTTCCAACTACATGTATCCATATAGGAGAAAACAGAGTGAAACCTAAAAATTAAAACTGTTACTGCCAACGAACGGTTTAACCTAGAAGAACGAAATTTGGTGAGCCAAGTGGGATTGGGGTACTGAGCATTACCTGAAAGTGTCATCCAGATTGGGTGAAAAAATGTGTGCTGAGATTTCAGGAAACTCGCAGTTTTTTGGAAGCTTGGCAACCCCCTTCCATGAAAGTGATTGGCGCCAGTCTGTTCTTAGGGCTACATCAATAGGAAACAAACCATAGAGATAGAACTTGGAACTACTTTATTGTGTCAAGTTTCAAAGAGCTAGCACAAACCGTGTTGGATTTAGAGTTCCAACTACATGTATCCATATAGGAGAAAACACAGTGAAACCTTCAAATTAAAACTGTTACTGCCAACGAACGGTTTAACCTAGAAGAACGAAATTTCGTGAGCCAAGTGGGATTGGGGTACTGATAATTACCTGAAAGTGTCAATAAGGTTGGGTGAAAAAATGTGTGCGGTGATTTCTGGAAACTCATAGTTTTTTGGAAGCTTGGCAACCCCTTTCCATGAAAGTGATTTGCGCCGGTCTCTGATTTCGGCTACATCAATAGGAAACAAACCATAGAAATAGAACTTGGAACTACTTTATTGGGTCAAGATTCAAAGAGCTAGCACAAACCGTGTTTGATTCAGAGTTCCAACTACATGTATCCATATAGGAGAAAACAGAGTGAAACCTAAAAATTAAAACTGTTACTGCCAACGAACGGTTTAACCTAGAAGAACGAAATTTGGTGAGCCTAGTCGGATTGGGGTACTGATCATTACCTCAAAGTGTCATCAAGATTGTGTTAAAAAATGTGTGCTGAGATTTCAGGAAACTCGTAGTTTTTTGGAAGCTTGGCAACCCCTTTCCTTTAAAGTGATTTGCGCCAGTCTCTGCTTAGGGCTACATCAATAGGAAACAACCCATAGAGATAGAACTTGGAACTATTTATTGTGTCAAGTTTCAAAGAGCTAGCACAAACCATGTTTGATTTAGAGTTCCAACTACATGTATCCATATAGGAGAAAACAGAGTGAAACCTAAATATTTAAACTGTTACTGCCAACGAACGGTTTAACCTAGAAGAACGAAATTTTGTGAGCCAAGTGGGATTGGGGTACTGATCATTACCTGAAAGTGTCATAAAGATTTGGTGAAAAAATGTGTGCTGTGATTTCGGGAAACCTGTAGTTTTTTGGAAGCTTGGCAACGCCTTTCCATGAAAGTGATTTGTGCCGGTCTCTGCTTAGGGCTACATCAATAGGAAACAAACCATAGAAATAGAACTTGGAACTACTTTATTGTGTCAAGTTTCAAAGAGCTAGCACAAACCGTGTTTGATTTAGAGTTCCAACTACATGTATCCATATAGGAGAAAACACAGTGAAACCTAAAAATTTAAACTGTTACTGCCAACGAACGGTTTAACCTAGAAGAACTAAATTTGGTGCGCCAAGTGGGATTGGGGTACTGATCATTAGCTGAAAGTGTCATCCAGATTGGGTGAAAAAATGTGTGCGGTGATTTCTGGAAACTCGTAGTTTTTTGGAAGCTTGGCAACGCCTTTCCATGAAAGTGATTTCTGCCGGTCTCTGCTTAGGGCTACATCAATAGGAAACAAACCGTGGAAATAGAACTTGGAACTACTTTATTGTGTCAAGTTTCAAAGAGCTAGCACAAACCGTGTTTGATTTAGAGTTCCAACTACATGTATCCATATAGGAGAAAACAGAATGAAACCTAAAAATTAAAACTGTTACTGCCAACGAACGGTTTAACCTAGAAGAACGAAATTTGGTGAGCCAAGTGGGATTGGGGTACTGATCATATTCTGAAAGTGTTATCAAGATTGGGTGAAAAAATGTGTGCTGAGATTTCAGGAAACTCGTAGTTTTTTGGAAGCTTGGCAACCCCTTTCCATGAAAGTGATTGGCGCCAGTCTGTTCTTAGGGCTACATGAATAGGAAACAAACCATAGAGACAGAACTTGCAACTACTTTATTGTGTCAAGTTTCAAAGAGCTAGCACAAACCGTGTTTGAGTTCCAACTACATGTATCCATATAGGAGAAAACAGAGTGAAACCTAAATATTTAAACTGTTACTGCCAACGAACGGTTTAACCTAGGAGAACGAAATTTGGTCAGCCAAGTCGGATTGGGGTACTGATCATTACCTCAAAGTGTCATCAAGATTGGGTTAAAAAATGTGTGCTGAGATTTCAGGAAACTCGTAGTTTTTTGGAAGCTTGGCAACCCCTTTCCATTAAAGTAATTTGCGCCAGTCTCTGCTTAGGGTTACATCAATAGGAAACAAACCATAGAGATAGAACATGGAACCACTTTATTGTGTCAAGTTTCAAAGAGCTAGCACAAACCGTGTTTGATTTAGAGTTCCAACTACATGTATCCATATAGGAGAAAACAGAGTGAAACCTAAATATTTAAACTGTTACTGCCAACGAAAGGTTTAACCTAGAAGAACAAAATTGGTGAGCCAAGTGGGATTGGGGTACTGATAATTACCTGAAAGTGTCATCAAGATTGGGTGAAAAAATGTGTGCTGGGATTTCGGGAAACTCGTAGTTTTTTGGAAGCTTGGCAACGCCTTTCCATGAAAGTGATTTGTGCCGGTCTCTGCTTAGGGCTACATCAATAGGAAACAAACCATAGAAATAGATCTTGGAACTACTTTATTGTGTCAAGTTTCAAAGAGCTAGCACAAACCGTGTTTGATTTAGAGTTCCAACTACATGTATCCATATAGGAGAAAACAGAGTGAAACCTAAAAATTAAAACTGTTACTGCCAACGAACGGTTTAACCTAGAAGAACGAAATTTGGTGAGCCAAGTGGGATTGGGGTACTGATCATATCCTGAAAGTGTCAACAAGATTGGGTGAAAAAAATGTGTGCTTAGATTTCAGGAAACTCTTAGTTTTTTGGAAGCTTGGCAACCCCTTTCCATGAAAGTGATTGGCGCCAGTCTCTGCTTAGGGCTACATCAATAGGAAACAAACCATAGATATAGAACTTGGAACTACTTTATTGTGTCAAGTTTCAAAGAGCTAGCACAAACCGTGTTGGATTTAGAGTTCCAACTACATGTATCCATATAGGAGAAAACAGAGTGAAACCTAAAAATTAATACTATTACTGCCAACTAACGGTTTAACCTAGGAGAACGAAATTTGGTGAGCCAAGTGGGATTGGGGTACTGATCATTACCTCAAAGTGTCATCAAGATTGTGTTAAAAAATGTGTGCTGAGATTTCAGGAAACTCGTAGTTTTTTGGAAGCTTGGCAACCCCTTACCTTGAAAGTGATTTGCGCCAGTCTCTGCTTAGGGCTACATCAATAGGAAACAACCCATAGAGATAGAACTTGGAACTATTTATTGTGTCAAGTTTCAAAGAGCTAGCACAAACCGTGTTTGATTTAGAGTTCCAACTACATGTATCCATATAGGAGAAAACAGAGTGAAACCTAAATATTTAAACTGTTACTGCCAACGAACGGTTTAACCTAGAAGAACGAAATTTGGTGAGCCAAGTGGGATTGGGGTACTGATCATTACCTGAAAGTGTCATAAAGATTTGGTGAAAAAATGTGTGCTGTGATTTCGGGAAACCTGTAGTTTTTTGGAAGCTTGGCAACGCCTTTCCATGAAAGTGATTTGTGCCGGTCTCTGCTTAGGGCTACATCAATAGGAAGCAAACCATAGAAATAGAACTTGGAACTACTTTATTGTGTCAAGTTTCAAAGAACTAGCACAAACCGTGTTTGATTTAGAGTTCCAACTACATGTATCCATATAGGAGAAAACACAGTGAAACCTAAAAATTTAAACTGTTACTGCCAACGAACGGTTTAACCTAGAAGAACTAAATTTGGTGCGCCAAGTGGGATTGGGGTACTGATCATTAGCTGAAAGTGTCATCCAGATTGGGTGAAAAAATGTGTGCGGTGATTTCTGGAAACTCGTAGTTTTTTGGAAGCTTGGCAACGCCTTTCCATGAAAGTGATTTCTGCCGGTCTCTGCTTAGGGCTACATCAATAGGAAACAAACCGTAGAAATAGAACTTGGAACTACTTTATTGTGTCAAGTTTCAAAGAGCTAGCACAAACCGTGTTTGATTTAGAGTTCCAACTACATGTATCCATATAGGAGAAAACAGAATAAAACCTAAAAATTAAAACTGTTACTGCCAACGAACGGTTTACCCTAGAAGAACGAAATTTGGTGAGCCAAGTGGGATTGGGGTACTGATCATATCCTGAAAGTGTTATCAAGATTGGGTGAAAAAATGTGTGCTGAGATTTCAGGAAACTCGTAGTTTTTTGGAAGCTTGGCAACCCCTTTCCATGAAAGTGATTGGCGCCAGTCTGTTCTTAGGGCTACATGAATAGGAAACAAACCATAGATATAGAACTTGGAACTACATTATTGTGTCAAGTTTCAAAGAGCTAGCACAAACCGTGTTGGATTTAGAGTTCCAACTACATGTATCCATATAGGAGAAAACAGAGTGAAACCTAAAAATTAATACTATTACTGCCAACTAACGGTTTAACCTAGGAGAACGAAATTTGGTGAGCCAAGTGGGATTGGGGTACTGATCATTACCTCAAAGTGTCATCAAGATTGTGTTAAAAAATGTGTGCTGAGATTTCAGGAAACTCGTAGTTTTTTGGAAGCTTGGCAACCCCTTTCCATGAAAGTAATTTGCGCCAGTCTCTGCTTAGGGCTACATCAATAGGAAACAAACCATAGAGATAGAACTTGGAACCACTTTATTGTGTCAAGTTTCAAAGAGCTAGCACAAACCGTGTTTGATTTAGAGTTCCAACTACATGTATCCATATAGGAGAAAACAGAGTGAAACCTAAAAATTAAAACTGTTACTGCCAACGAACGGTTTAACCTAGAAGAACGAAATTTGGTGAGCCAAGTGGGATTGGGGTACTGATCATATCCTGAAAGTATCAACAAGATTGGGTGAAAAAATGTGTGCTTAGATTTCAGGAAACTCTTAGTTTTTTGGAAGCTTGGCAACCCCTTTCCATGAAAGTGATTGGCGCCAGTCTGTTCTTAGGGCTACATCAATAGGAAACAAACCATAGATATAGAACTTGGAACTACTTTATTGTGTCAAGTTTCAAAGAGCTAGCACAAACCGTGTTGGATTTAGAGTTCCAACTACATGTATCCATATAGGAGAAAACAGAGTGAAACCTAAAAATTAATACTATTACTGCCAACGAACGGTTTAACCTAGGAGAACGAAATTTGGTGAGCCAAGTGGGATTGGGGTACTGATCATTACCTAAAAGTGTCATCAAGATTGGGTGAAAAAATATGTGCTGAGATTTCAGGAAACTCGTAGTTTTTTGGAAGCTTGGCAACCCCTTTCCATGAAAGTGATTTGCACGAGTCTCTGCTTAGGGCTACGTCAATAGGAAACAAACCATAGAGATAGAACTTGGAACTACTTTATTGTGTCAAGTTTCAAAGAGCTAGCACAAACCGTGTTTGATTTAGAGTTCCAACTACATGTATCCATATAGGAGAAAACAGAGTGAAACCTAAAAATTAAAACTGTTACTGCCAACGAACGGTTTAACCTAGAAGAACGAAATTTGGTGAGCCAAGTGGGATTGGGGTACTGATCATTACCTGAAAGTGTCATCCAGATTGGGTGAAAAAATGTGTGCTGAGATTTCAGGAAACTCGCAGTTTTTTTGAAGCTTGGCAACCCCCTTCCATGAAAGTGATTGGCGCCAGTCTGTTCTTAGGGCTACATCAATAGGAAACAAACCATAGAAATAGAACTTGGAACTACTTTATTGTGTCAAGTTTCAAAGAGCTAGCACAAACCGTGTTTGATTTAGAGTTCCAACTACATGTATCCATATCGGAGAAAACACAGTGAAACCTAAAAATTAAAACTGTTACTGCCAACGAACGGTTTAACATAGAAGAACCAAATTTGGTGAGCCAAGTGGGATTGGGATACTGATCATTACCTCAAAATGTCATCAAGATTGGGTGAAAAAATGTGTGCTGAGATTTCAGGAAACTCATAGTTTTTTGGAAGCTTGGCAACCCCTTTCCATGAAAGAGATTGGCGCCAGTCTGTTCTTAGGGCTACATCAATAGGAAACAAACCACAGAGAAAGGACATGGAAGTACTTTATTGTGTCAAGTTTTAAAGAGCTAGCACAAACGTGTTTGATTTATAGTTCCAACTACATGTATCCATATAGGAGAAAACACAGTGAAACCTAAAAATTAAAACTGTTACTGCCAACGAACGGTTTAACCTAGAAGAACGAAATTTGGTGAGCCAATTGGAATTGGGGTACTGATCATTAGCTGAAAGTGTCATCCAGATTGGGTGAAAAAATGTGTGCTGAGATTTCAGGAAACTCATAGTGTTTTGGAAGCTTGGCAAACCCTTTCCATGAAAGTGATTTGCGCCGGTCTCTGCTTAGGGCTACATCAATAGGAAACAAACCACAGAGACAGAACTTGGAACTACTTTATTGTGTCAAGTTTCAAAGAGCTAGCACAAACCGTGTTGGATTTAGAGTTCCAACTACATGTATCCATATAGGAGAAAACACAGTGAAACCTAAAAATTAAAACTGTTACTGCCAACGAACGGTTTAACCTAGAAGAACGAAATTTGGAGAGCCAAGTGGGATTTGGGTACTGATCATTAGCTGAAAGTGTCATCCAGATTGGGTGAAAAAATGTGTGCTGTGATTTCTGGAAACTCATAGTTTTTTGGAAGCTTGGCAACCACTTTCCATTTAAGTGATTTGCGCCCGTCTCTGCTTTGGGCTACATCAATAGGAAAAAAACCATAGAGATAGAACTTGGAACTACTTTATTGTGTCAAGTTCCAAAGAGCTAGCACAAACCGTGTTGGATTTAGAGTTCCAACTACATGTATCCATATAGGAGAAAACACAGTGAAACCTAAAAATTAAAACTGTTACTGCCAACGAACGGTTTAACCTAGAAGAACCAAATTTGGTGAACCAAGTGGGATTGGGATACTGATCATTACCACAAAATGTCATCAAGATTGGGTGAAAAAATGTGTGCTGTGATTTCAGGAAACTCGTAGTTTTTTGGAAGCTTGCCAACCCCTTTCCATGAAAGTGATTTGCACGAGTCTCTGCTTAGGGATACGTCAATAGGAAACAAACCATAGAGATAGAACTTGGAACTTCTTTATTGTGTCAAGTTTCAAAGAGCTAGCACAAACCGTGTTTGATTTAGAGTTCCAACTACATGTATCCATATAGGAGAAAACACAGTGAAACCTAAAAATTAAAATTGTTACTGCCAACGAATGGTTTAACCTAGACGAACGAAATTTGGTGAGCCAAGTGGGATTGGGGTACTGATCATTACCTGAAAGTGTCATCCAGATTGGGTGAAAAAATGTGTGCTGAGATTTCAGGAAACTCATAGTTTTTTGGAAGCTTGGCAACCCCTTTCCATGAAAGTGATTTGTGCCGGTCTCTGCTTAGGGCTACATCAATAGGAAACAAACCATAGAGACAGAATTTGGAACTACTTTATTGGGTCAAGTTTCAAAGAGCTAGCACAAACCGTGTTGGATTTAGAGTTCCAACTACATGTATCCATATAGGAGAAAACAGAGTGAAACCTAAATATTTAAACTGTTACTGCCAACGAACGGTTTAACTTAGATGAACGAAATTTGGTGAGCCAAGTGGGATTGGGGTAGTGATCATTACCTGAATGTGTCATCAAGATTGGGGGAAAAAATGTGTGCCGGGATTTCGGGAAACTCGTAGTTTTTTGGAAGCTTGGCAACGCCTTTCCATGAAAGTGATTTGTGCCGGTCTCTGCTTAGGGCTACATCAATAGGAAACAAACCATAGAAATAGAACTTGGAACTACTTTATTGGGTCAAGTTTCAAAGAGCTAGCACAAACCGTGTTTGATTTCGAGTTCCAACTACGTGTATCCATATAGGAGAAAACAGAGTGAAACCTAAAAATTAAAATGTTACTGCCAACGAACGGTTTAACCTAGAAGAACGAAATTTGGTGAGCCAAGTGGTATTGGGGTACTGATCATTACCTGAAACTTTCATCAAGATTGGGTTAAAAAATATGTGCTGAGATTTCAGGAATCTCGTAGTTTTTTGGAAGCTTGGCAACCCCTTTCTATGAAAGTGATTTGTGCCGATCTCTGCTTAGGGCTACATCAATAGGAAACAAACCATAGAAATAGAACTTGGAACTACTGAACTACTTTATTGTTTCAAGTTTCAAAGAGCTAGCACAAACCGTGTTTGATTTAGAGTTCCAACTACATGTATCCATATAGGAGAAAACAGAGTGAAACCTAAAAATTAAAACTGTTACTGCCAACGAACGGTTTACCCTAGAAGAACGAAATTTGGTGAGCCAAGTGGTATTGGGGTACTGATCATATCCTGAAAGTGTCATCAAGATTGGGTGAAAAAATGTGTGCTGGGATTTCGGGAAACTCGTAGTTTTTTGGAAGCTTGGCAACGCCTTTCCATGAAAGTGATTGGCGCCAGTCTTTTCTTGGGGCTACGTCAATAGGAAACAAACCATAGAGATAGAACTTGGAACTACTTTATTGTGTCAAGTTTCAAAGAGCTAGCACAAACCGTGTTTGATTTAGACTTCCAACTACATGTATCCATATAGGAGAAAACAGAGTGAAACCTAAAAATTAAAATGTTACTACCAACGAACGGTTTAACCTAGAAGAACGAAATTTGGTGAGCCAAGTGGGATTGGGGTACTGATCATTACCTGAAAGTGTCATCCAGATTGGGTGAAAAAATGTGTGCTGTGATTTCAGGAAACTCGTAGTTTTTTGGAAGCTTGGCAACCCCTTTCCATGTAAGTTATTGGCGCCAGTCTGTTCTTAGGGCTACATCAATAGGAAACAAACCATGGAGATAGGACTTGGAAGTACTTTATTGTTTCAAGTTTCAAAGAGCTAGCACAAACCGTGTTTGATTTAGAGTTCCAACTACATGTATCCATATAGGAGAAAACATAGTGAAACCTAAAAATTTAAACTGTTAGTGCCAACGAACGGTTTAACATAGAAGAACCAAATTTGATGAGCTATTTGGGATTGAGATACTGATCATTACCTGAAAGTGTCATCAAGATTGGTTGAAAAAATATGTGCTGAGATTTCAGGAAACTCGTAGTTTTTTGGAACCTTGGCAACCCCTTTCCATGAAAGTGATTTGCACGAGTCTCTGCTTATGGCTACGTCAATAGGAAACAAACCATAGAGATAGAACTTGGAACTTCTTTATTGTGTCAAGTTTCAAAGAGCTAGCACAAACCGTGTTTGATTTAGAGTTCCAACTACATGTATCCATATAGGAGAAAACAGAACGCAACCTAAGAATTAAAACCTTACTGCCAACGAACGGTTTAACCAAGAAGAACAAAATTTGGTCAGCCAAGTGGGATTGGTTTACTGATAATTACCTGAAAGTGTCATCAAAATTGGGTGAAAAAATGTGTGCTGGGATTTCGGGAAACTCGTAGTTTTTTGGAAGCTTGGCAACGCCTTTCCATGAAAGTGATTTGTGCCGGTCTCTGCTTAGGGCTACATCAATAGGAAACAAACCATAGAAATAGAACTTGGAACTACTTTATTGGGTCAAGTTTCAAAGAGCTAGCACAAACCGTGTTTGATTTAGAGTTCCAACTACATGTATCCATATAGGAGAAAACACAGTGAAACCTAAAAATTAAAACTGTTACTGCCAACGAATGTTTTAACCTAGAAGATCGAAATTTGGTGAGCCAAGTGGGATTGGGGTACTGATCATTACCTGAAAGTGTCATCCAGATTGGTGAAAAAATGTGTGCTGAGATTTCAGGAAACTCGTATTTTTTTTGGAAGCTTGGCAACTCATTTCCATGAAAGTGATTGGCGCCAGTCTTTTCTTAGGGCTACGTCAATAGGAAACAAACCATAGAGATAGAACTTGGAACTACTTTATTGTGTCAAGTTTCAAAGAGCTAGCACAAACCGTCTTCGATTTAGAGTTCCAACTACATGTATCCATATAGGAGAAAACAGAGTGAAACCTAAAAATTAAAACTGTTACTGCCAACGAACGGTTTAACCTAGAAGAACGAAATTTGGTGAGCCAAGTGGGATTGGGGTACTGATCATTACCTGAAAGTGTCATCCAGATTGGGTGAAAAAATGTGTGCTGAGATTTCAGGAAACTCGTAGTTTTTTGGAAGCTTGGCAACCCCTTTCCATGAAAGTGATTTGCGCCCGTCTCTGCTTTGGGCTATATCAATAGGAAAAAAACCATAGAGATAGAACTTGGAACTTCTTTATTTTGACAAGTTTCAAAGAGCTAGCACAAACCGTGTTTGATTTAGAGTTCCAACTACATGTATCCATATAGGAGAAAACACAGTGAAACCTAAAAATTAAAATTCTTACTGCCAACGAATGGTTTAACCTAGGAGAACGAAATGTGGTGAGCCAAGTGGGATTGGGGTACTGATCATTACCTGAAAGTGTCATCCGGATTGGGTGAAAAAATGTGTGCTGAGATTTCAGGAAACTCGTAGTGTTTTGGAAGCTTGGCAACCCCTTTGCATGAAAGTGATTTGCGCCGGTCTCTGTTAGGGCTACATCAATAGGAAACAAACCATAGAAATAGAACTTGGAACTACTTTATTGGGTCAAGTTTCAAAGAGCTAGCACAAACCCTGTTTGATTTAGAGTTCCAACTACATGTATCCATATAGGAGAAAACAGAGTGAAACCTAAAAATTAAAACTGTTACTGCCAACGAACGGTTTAACCTAGAAGAACGAAATTTGGTGAGCCAAGTGGGATTGGGGTACTGATCATTTCCTGAAAGTCTCATCAAGATTGGGTGAAAAAATGTGTGCTGAGATTTCAGGAAACTCGTAGTTTTTTGGAAGCTTGGCAACCCATTTCCATGAAAGTGATTGGCGCCAGTCTGTTCTTAGGTCTACATGAATAGGAAACAAAGCATAGAGATAGAACTTGGAACTACTTTATTGGGTCAAGTTTCAAAGAGCTAGCACAAACCGTGTTTGATTTAGAGTTACAACTACATGTATCCATATAGGAGAAAACACAGTGAAACCTAAAAATTAAAACTGTTACTGCCAACGAACGGTTTAACCTAGAAGAACGAAATTTGGTGAGCCAAGTGGGATTGGGGTACTGATCATTAGCTGAAAGTGTCATCCAGTTAGGGTGAAAAAATGTGTGCAGTGATTTCTGGAAACTCGTAGTTTTTTGGAAGTTTGGCAACCCCTTTCCATGAAAGAGATTTGCGCCCGTCTCTGCTTTGGGCTACATCAATAGGAAACAAACCATAGAGAGAGAACTTGGAACTACTTTATTGTGTCAAGTTTCAAAGAGCTAGCAGAAACCGTGTTGGATTTATAGTTCCAACTACATGTATCCATATAGGAGAAAACAGAGTGAAACCTAAAAATTAAAACTGTTACTGCCAACGAACGGTTTAACCTAGAAGAATCAAATTTGATGAGCCATTTGGGATTGGGATACTGATCATTACCTGAAAGTGTCATCAAGATTGGGTGAAAAAATGTGTGCAGAGATTTCAGGAAACTCGTAGTTTTTTGGAAGCTTGGCAACCCCTTTCCATGAAAGTGATTTGCACGAGTCTCTGCTTATGGCTACGTCAATAGGAAACAAACCATAGAGATAGAACTTGGAACTTCTTTATTGTGTCAAGTTTCAAAGAGCTAGCACAAACCGTGTTTGATTTAGAGTTCCAACTACATGTATCCATATAGGAGAAAACAGAACGCAACCTAAGAATTAAAACCTTACTGCCAACGAACGGTTTAACCAAGAAGAACAAAATTTGGTCAGCCAAGTGGGATTGGTTTACTGATAATTACCTGAAAGTGTCATCAAAATTGGGTGAAAAAATGTGTGCTGGGATTTCGGGAAACTCGTAGTTTTTTGGAAGCTTGGCAACGCCTTTCCATGAAAGTGATTTGTGCCGGTCTCTGCTTAGGGCTACATCAATAGGAAACAAACCATAGAAATAGAACTTGGAACTACTTTATTGGGTCAAGTTTCAAAGAGCTAGCACAAACCGTGTTTGATTTAGAGTTCCAACTACATGTATCCATATAGGAGAAAACACAGTGAAACCTAAAAATTAAAACTGTTACTGCCAACGAATGTTTTAACCTAGAAGATCGAAATTTGGTGAGCCAAGTGGGATTGGGGTACTGATCATTACCTGAAAGTGTCATCCAGATTGGTGAAAAAATGTGTGCTGAGATTTCAGGAAACTCGTATTTTTTTTGGAAGCTTGGCAACTCATTTCCATGAAAGTGATTGGCGCCAGTCTTTTCTTAGGGCTACGTCAATAGGAAACAAACCATAGAGATAGAACTTGGAACTACTTTATTGTGTCAAGTTTCAAAGAGCTAGCACAAACCGTCTTCGATTTAGAGTTCCAACTACATGTATCCATATAGGAGAAAACAGAGTGAAACCTAAAAATTAAAACTGTTACTGCCAACGAACGGTTTAACCTAGAAGAACGAAATTTGGTGAGCCAAGTGGGATTGGGGTACTGATCATTACCTGAAAGTGTCATCCAGATTGGGTGAAAAAATGTGTGCTGAGATTTCAGGAAACTCGTAGTTTTTTGTAAGCTTGGCAACCCCTTTCCATGAAAGTGATTTGCGCCCGTCTCTGCTTTGGGCTACATCAATAGGAAAAAAACCATAGAGATAGAACTTGGAACTTCTTTATTTTGACAAGTTTCAAAGAGCTAGCACAAACCGTGTTTGATTTAGAGTTCCAACTACATGTATCCATATAGGAGAAAACACAGTGAAACCTAAAAATTAAAATTCTTACTGCCAACGAATGGTTTAACCTAGGAGAACGAAATGTGGTGAGCCAAGTGGGATTGGGGTACTGATCATTACCTGAAAGTGTCATCCGGATTGGGTGAAAAAATGTGTGCTGAGATTTCAGGAAACTCGTAGTGTTTTGGAAGCTTGGCAACCCCTTTGCATGAAAGTGATTTGCGCCGGTCTCTGTTAGGGCTACATCAATAGGAAACAAACCATAGAAATAGAACTTGGAACTACTTTATTGGGTCAAGTTTCAAAGAGCTAGCACAAACCCTGTTTGATTTAGAGTTCCAACTACATGTATCCATATAGGAGAAAACAGAGTGAAACCTAAAAATTAAAACTGTTACTGCCAACGAACGGTTTAACCTAGAAGAACGAAATTTGGTGAGCCAAGTGGGATTGGGGTACTGATCATTTCCTGAAAGTCTCATCAAGATTGGGTGAAAAAATGTGTGCTGAGATTTCAGGAAACTCGTAGTTTTTTGGAAGCTTGGCAACCCATTTCCATGAAAGTGATTGGCGCCAGTCTGTTCTTAGGTCTACATGAATAGGAAACAAAGCATAGAGATAGAACTTGGAACTACTTTATTGGGTCAAGTTTCAAAGAGCTAGCACAAACCGTGTTTGATTTAGAGTTACAACTACATGTATCCATATAGGAGAAAACACAGTGAAACCTAAAAATTAAAACTGTTACTGCCAACGAACGGTTTAACCTAGAAGAACGAAATTTGGTGAGCCAAGTGGGATTGGGGTACTGATCATTAGCTGAAAGTGTCATCCAGTTAGGGTGAAAAAATGTGTGCAGTGATTTCTGGAAACTCGTAGTTTTTTGGAAGTTTGGCAACCCCTTTCCATGAAAGAGATTTGCGCCCGTCTCTGCTTAGGGCTACATCAATAGGAAACAAACCATAGAGATAGAACTTGGAACTACTTTATTGTGTCAAGTTTCAAAGAGCTAGCACAAACCGTGTTTGATTTAGAGTTCCAACTACATGTATCCATATAGGAGAAAACAGAGTGAAACCTAAAAATTAAAACTGTTACTGCCAACGAACGGTTTAACCTAGAAGAACGAAATTTGGTGAGCCAAGTGGGATTGGGGTACTGATCATTACCTGAAAGTGTCATCCAGATTGGGTGAAAAAATGTGTGCTGAGATTTCAGGAAACTCGCAGTTTTTTTGAAGCTTGGCAACCCCCTTCCATGAAAGTGATTGGCGCCAGTCTGTTCTTAGGGCTACATCAATAGGAAACAAACCATAGAAATAGAACTTGGAACTACTTTATTGTGTCAAGTTTCAAAGAGCTAGCACAAACCGTGTTTGATTTAGAGTTCCAACTACATGTATCCATATCGGAGAAAACACAGTGAAACCTAAAAATTAAAACTGTTACTGCCAACGAACGGTTTAACATAGAAGAACCAAATTTGGTGAGCCAAGTGGGATTGGGATACTGATCATTACCTCAAAATGTCATCAAGATTGGGTGAAAAAATGTGTGCTGAGATTTCAGGAAACTCATAGTTTTTTGGAAGCTTGGCAACCCCTTTCCATGAAAGAGATTGGCGCCAGTCTGTTCTTAGGGCTACATCAATAGGAAACAAACCACAGAGAAAGGACATGGAAGTACTTTATTGTGTCAAGTTTTAAAGAGCTAGCACAAACGTGTTTGATTTATAGTTCCAACTACATGTATCCATATAGGAGAAAACACAGTGAAACCTAAAAATTAAAACTGTTACTGCCAACGAACGGTTTAACCTAGAAGAACGAAATTTGGTGAGCCAATTGGAATTGGGGTACTGATCATTAGCTGAAAGTGTCATCCAGATTGGGTGAAAAAATGTGTGCTGAGATTTCAGGAAACTCATAGTGTTTTGGAAGCTTGGCAAACCCTTTCCATGAAAGTGATTTGCGCCGGTCTCTGCTTAGGGCTACATCAATAGGAAACAAACCACAGAGACAGAACTTGGAACTACTTTATTGTGTCAAGTTTCAAAGAGCTAGCACAAACCGTGTTGGATTTAGAGTTCCAACTACATGTATCCATATAGGAGAAAACACAGTGAAACCTAAAAATTAAAACTGTTACTGCCAACGAACGGTTTAACCTAGAAGAACGAAATTTGGAGAGCCAAGTGGGATTTGGGTACTGATCATTAGCTGAAAGTGTCATCCAGATTGGGTGAAAAAATGTGTGCTGTGATTTCTGGAAACTCATAGTTTTTTGGAAGCTTGGCAACCACTTTCCATTTAAGTGATTTGCGCCCGTCTCTGCTTTGGGCTACATCAATAGGAAAAAAACCATAGAGATAGAACTTGGAACTACTTTATTGTGTCAAGTTCCAAAGAGCTAGCACAAACCGTGTTGGATTTAGAGTTCCAACTACATGTATCCATATAGGAGAAAACACAGTGAAACCTAAAAATTAAAACTGTTACTGCCAACGAACGGTTTAACCTAGAAGAACCAAATTTGGTGAACCAAGTGGGATTGGGATACTGATCATTACCACAAAATGTCATCAAGATTGGGTGAAAAAATGTGTGCTGTGATTTCAGGAAACTCGTAGTTTTTTGGAAGCTTGCCAACCCCTTTCCATGAAAGTGATTTGCACGAGTCTCTGCTTAGGGATACGTCAATAGGAAACAAACCATAGAGATAGAACTTGGAACTTCTTTATTGTGTCAAGTTTCAAAGAGCTAGCACAAACCGTGTTTGATTTAGAGTTCCAACTACATGTATCCATATAGGAGAAAACACAGTGAAACCTAAAAATTAAAATTGTTACTGCCAACGAATGGTTTAACCTAGACGAACGAAATTTGGTGAGCCAAGTGGGATTGGGGTACTGATCATTACCTGAAAGTGTCATCCAGATTGGGTGAAAAAATGTGTGCTGAGATTTCAGGAAACTCATAGTTTTTTGGAAGCTTGGCAACCCCTTTCCATGAAAGTGATTTGTGCCGGTCTCTGCTTAGGGCTACATCAATAGGAAACAAACCATAGAGACAGAATTTGGAACTACTTTATTGGGTCAAGTTTCAAAGAGCTAGCACAAACCGTGTTGGATTTAGAGTTCCAACTACATGTATCCATATAGGAGAAAACAGAGTGAAACCTAAATATTTAAACTGTTACTGCCAACGAACGGTTTAACTTAGATGAACGAAATTTGGTGAGCCAAGTGGGATTGGGGTAGTGATCATTACCTGAATGTGTCATCAAGATTGGGGGAAAAAATGTGTGCCGGGATTTCGGGAAACTCGTAGTTTTTTGGAAGCTTGGCAACGCCTTTCCATGAAAGTGATTTGTGCCGGTCTCTGCTTAGGGCTACATCAATAGGAAACAAACCATAGAAATAGAACTTGGAACTACTTTATTGGGTCAAGTTTCAAAGAGCTAGCACAAACCGTGTTTGATTTCGAGTTCCAACTACGTGTATCCATATAGGAGAAAACAGAGTGAAACCTAAAAATTAAAATGTTACTGCCAACGAACGGTTTAACCTAGAAGAACGAAATTTGGTGAGCCAAGTGGTATTGGGGTACTGATCATTACCTGAAACTTTCATCAAGATTGGGTTAAAAAATATGTGCTGAGATTTCAGGAATCTCGTAGTTTTTTGGAAGCTTGGCAACCCCTTTCCATGAAAGTGATTTGTGCCGATCTCTGCTTAGGGCTACATCAATAGGAAACAAACCATAGAAATAGAACTTGGAACTACTGAACTACTTTATTGTTTCAAGTTTCAAAGAGCTAGCACAAACCGTGTTTGATTTAGAGTTCCAACTACATGTATCCATATAGGAGAAAACAGAGTGAAACCTAAAAATTAAAACTGTTACTGCCAACGAACGGTTTACCCTAGAAGAACGAAATTTGGTGAGCCAAGTGGTATTGGGGTACTGATCATATCCTGAAAGTGTCATCAAGATTGGGTGAAAAAATGTGTGCTGGGATTTCGGGAAACTCGTAGTTTTTTGGAAGCTTGGCAACGCCTTTCCATGAAAGTGATTGGCGCCAGTCTTTTCTTGGGGCTACGTCAATAGGAAACAAACCATAGAGATAGAACTTGGAACTACTTTATTGTGTCAAGTTTCAAAGAGCTAGCACAAACCGTGTTTGATTTAGACTTCCAACTACATGTATCCATATAGGAGAAAACAGAGTGAAACCTAAAAATTAAAATGTTACTACCAACGAACGGTTTAACCTAGAAGAACGAAATTTGGTGAGCCAAGTGGGATTGGGGTACTGATCATTACCTGAAAGTGTCATCCAGATTGGGTGAAAAAATGTGTGCTGTGATTTCAGGAAACTCGTAGTTTTTTGGAAGCTTGGCAACCCCTTTCCATGTAAGTTATTGGCGCCAGTCTGTTCTTAGGGCTACATCAATAGGAAACAAACCATGGAGATAGGACTTGGAAGTACTTTATTGTTTCAAGTTTCAAAGAGCTAGCACAAACCGTGTTTGATTTAGAGTTCCAACTACATGTATCCATATAGGAGAAAACATAGTGAAACCTAAAAATTTAAACTGTTAGTGCCAACGAACGGTTTAACATAGAAGAACCAAATTTGATGAGCTATTTGGGATTGAGATACTGATCATTACCTGAAAGTGTCATCAAGATTGGTTGAAAAAATATGTGCTGAGATTTCAGGAAACTCGTAGTTTTTTGGAACCTTGGCAACCCCTTTCCATGAAAGTGATTTGCACGAGTCTCTGCTTATGGCTACGTCAATAGGAAACAAACCATAGAGATAGAACTTGGAACTTCTTTATTGTGTCAAGTTTCAAAGAGCTAGCACAAACCGTGTTTGATTTAGAGTTCCAACTACATGTATCCATATAGGAGAAAACAGAACGCAACCTAAGAATTAAAACCTTACTGCCAACGAACGGTTTAACCAAGAAGAACAAAATTTGGTCAGCCAAGTGGGATTGGTTTACTGATAATTACCTGAAAGTGTCATCAAAATTGGGTGAAAAAATGTGTGCTGGGATTTCGGGAAACTTGTAGTTTTTTGGAAGCTTGGCAACGCCTTTCCATGAAAGTGATTTGTGCCGGTCTCTGCTTAGGGCTACATCAATAGGAAACAAACCATAGAAATAGAACTTGGAACTACTTTATTGGGTCAAGTTTCAAAGAGCTAGCACAAACCGTGTTTGATTTAGAGTTCCAACTACATGTATCCATATAGGAGAAAACACAGTGAAACCTAAAAATTAAAACTGTTACTGCCAACGAATGTTTTAACCTAGAAGATCGAAATTTGGTGAGCCAAGTGGGATTGGGGTACTGATCATTACCTGAAAGTGTCATCCAGATTGGTGAAAAAATGTGTGCTGAGATTTCAGGAAACTCGTATTTTTTTTGGAAGCTTGGCAACTCATTTCCATGAAAGTGATTGGCGCCAGTCTTTTCTTAGGGCTACGTCAATAGGAAACAAACCATAGAGATAGAACTTGGAACTACTTTATTGTGTCAAGTTTCAAAGAGCTAGCACAAACCGTCTTCGATTTAGAGTTCCAACTACATGTATCCATATAGGAGAAAACAGAGTGAAACCTAAAAATTAAAACTGTTACTGCCAACGAACGGTTTAACCTAGAAGAACGAAATTTGGTGAGCCAAGTGGGATTGGGGTACTGATCATTACCTGAAAGTGTCATCCAGATTGGGTGAAAAAATGTGTGCTGAGATTTCAGGAAACTCGTAGTTTTTTGGAAGCTTGGCAACCCCTTTCCATGAAAGTGATTTGCGCCCGTCTCTGCTTTGGGCTATATCAATAGGAAAAAAACCATAGAGATAGAACTTGGAACTTCTTTATTTTGACAAGTTTCAAAGAGCTAGCACAAACCGTGTTTGATTTAGAGTTCCAACTACATGTATCCATATAGGAGAAAACACAGTGAAACCTAAAAATTAAAATTCTTACTGCCAACGAATGGTTTAACCTAGGAGAACGAAATGTGGTGAGCCAAGTGGGATTGGGGTACTGATCATTACCTGAAAGTGTCATCCGGATTGGGTGAAAAAATGTGTGCTGAGATTTCAGGAAACTCGTAGTGTTTTGGAAGCTTGGCAACCCCTTTGCATGAAAGTGATTTGCGCCGGTCTCTGTTAGGGCTACATCAATAGGAAACAAACCATAGAAATAGAACTTGGAACTACTTTATTGGGTCAAGTTTCAAAGAGCTAGCACAAACCCTGTTTGATTTAGAGTTCCAACTACATGTATCCATATAGGAGAAAACAGAGTGAAACCTAAAAATTAAAACTGTTACTGCCAACGAACGGTTTAACCTAGAAGAACGAAATTTGGTGAGCCAAGTGGGATTGGGGTACTGATCATTTCCTGAAAGTCTCATCAAGATTGGGTGAAAAAATGTGTGCTGAGATTTCAGGAAACTCGTAGTTTTTTGGAAGCTTGGCAACCCATTTCCATGAAAGTGATTGGCGCCAGTCTGTTCTTAGGTCTACATGAATAGGAAACAAAGCATAGAGATAGAACTTGGAACTACTTTATTGGGTCAAGTTTCAAAGAGCTAGCACAAACCGTGTTTGATTTAGAGTTACAACTACATGTATCCATATAGGAGAAAACACAGTGAAACCTAAAAATTAAAACTGTTACTGCCAACGAACGGTTTAACCTAGAAGAACGAAATTTGGTGAGCCAAGTGGGATTGGGGTACTGATCATTAGCTGAAAGTGTCATCCAGTTAGGGTGAAAAAATGTGTGCAGTGATTTCTGGAAACTCGTAGTTTTTTGGAAGTTTGGCAACCCCTTTCCATGAAAGAGATTTGCGCCCGTCTCTGCTTTGGGCTACATCAATAGGAAACAAACCATAGAGAGAGAACTTGGAACTACTTTATTGTGTCAAGTTTCAAAGAGCTAGCAGAAACCGTGTTGGATTTATAGTTCCAACTACATGTATCCATATAGGAGAAAACAGAGTGAAACCTAAAAATTAAAACTGTTACTGCCAACGAACGGTTTAACCTAGAAGAATCAAATTTGATGAGCCATTTGGGATTGGGATACTGATCATTACCTGAAAGTGTCATCAAGATTGGGTGAAAAAATGTGTGCAGAGATTTCAGGAAACTCGTAGTTTTTTGGAAGCTTGGCAACCCCTTTCCATGAAAGTGATTTGCACGAGTCTCTGCTTATGGCTACGTCAATAGGAAACAAACCATAGAGATAGAACTTGGAACTTCTTTATTGTGTCAAGTTTCAAAGAGCTAGCACAAACCGTGTTTGATTTAGAGTTCCAACTACATGTATCCATATAGGAGAAAACAGAACGCAACCTAAGAATTAAAACCTTACTGCCAACGAACGGTTTAACCAAGAAGAACAAAATTTGGTCAGCCAAGTGGGATTGGTTTACTGATAATTACCTGAAAGTGTCATCAAAATTGGGTGAAAAAATGTGTGCTGGGATTTCGGGAAACTCGTAGTTTTTTGGAAGCTTGGCAACGCCTTTCCATGAAAGTGATTTGTGCCGGTCTCTGCTTAGGGCTACATCAATAGGAAACAAACCATAGAAATAGAACTTGGAACTACTTTATTGGGTCAAGTTTCAAAGAGCTAGCACAAACCGTGTTTGATTTAGAGTTCCAACTACATGTATCCATATAGGAGAAAACACAGTGAAACCTAAAAATTAAAACTGTTACTGCCAACGAATGTTTTAACCTAGAAGATCGAAATTTGGTGAGCCAAGTGGGATTGGGGTACTGATCATTACCTGAAAGTGTCATCCAGATTGGTGAAAAAATGTGTGCTGAGATTTCAGGAAACTCGTATTTTTTTTGGAAGCTTGGCAACTCATTTCCATGAAAGTGATTGGCGCCAGTCTTTTCTTAGGGCTACGTCAATAGGAAACAAACCATAGAGATAGAACTTGGAACTACTTTATTGTGTCAAGTTTCAAAGAGCTAGCACAAACCGTCTTCGATTTAGAGTTCCAACTACATGTATCCATATAGGAGAAAACAGAGTGAAACCTAAAAATTAAAACTGTTACTGCCAACGAACGGTTTAACCTAGAAGAACGAAATTTGGTGAGCCAAGTGGGATTGGGGTACTGATCATTACCTGAAAGTGTCATCCAGATTGGGTGAAAAAATGTGTGCTGAGATTTCAGGAAACTCGTAGTTTTTTGGAAGCTTGGCAACCCCTTTCCATGAAAGTGATTTGCGCCCGTCTCTGCTTTGGGCTATATCAATAGGAAAAAAACCATAGAGATAGAACTTGGAACTTCTTTATTTTGACAAGTTTCAAAGAGCTAGCACAAACCGTGTTTGATTTAGAGTTCCAACTACATGTATCCATATAGGAGAAAACACAGTGAAACCTAAAAATTAAAATTCTTACTGCCAACGAATGGTTTAACCTAGGAGAACGAAATGTGGTGAGCCAAGTGGGATTGGGGTACTGATCATTACCTGAAAGTGTCATCCGGATTGGGTGAAAAAATGTGTGCTGAGATTTCAGGAAACTCGTAGTGTTTTGGAAGCTTGGCAACCCCTTTGCATGAAAGTGATTTGCGCCGGTCTCTGTTAGGGCTACATCAATAGGAAACAAACCATAGAAATAGAACTTGGAACTACTTTATTGGGTCAAGTTTCAAAGAGCTAGCACAAACCCTGTTTGATTTAGAGTTCCAACTACATGTATCCATATAGGAGAAAACAGAGTGAAACCTAAAAATTAAAACTGTTACTGCCAACGAACGGTTTAACCTAGAAGAACGAAATTTGGTGAGCCAAGTGGGATTGGGGTACTGATCATTTCCTGAAAGTCTCATCAAGATTGGGTGAAAAAATGTGTGCTGAGATTTCAGGAAACTCGTAGTTTTTTGGAAGCTTGGCAACCCATTTCCATGAAAGTGATTGGCGCCAGTCTGTTCTTAGGTCTACATGAATAGGAAACAAAGCATAGAGATAGAACTTGGAACTACTTTATTGGGTCAAGTTTCAAAGAGCTAGCACAAACCGTGTTTGATTTAGAGTTACAACTACATGTATCCATATAGGAGAAAACACAGTGAAACCTAAAAATTAAAACTGTTACTGCCAACGAACGGTTTAACCTAGAAGAACGAAATTTGGTGAGCCAAGTGGGATTGGGGTACTGATCATTAGCTGAAAGTGTCATCCAGTTAGGGTGAAAAAATGTGTGCAGTGATTTCTGGAAACTCGTAGTTTTTTGGAAGTTTGGCAACCCCTTTCCATGAAAGAGATTTGCGCCCGTCTCTGCTTTGGGCTACATCAATAGGAAACAAACCATAGAGAGAGAACTTGGAACTACTTTATTGTGTCAAGTTTCAAAGAGCTAGCAGAAACCGTGTTGGATTTATAGTTCCAACTACATGTATCCATATAGGAGAAAACAGAGTGAAACCTAAAAATTAAAACTGTTACTGCCAACGAACGGTTTAACCTAGAAGAATCAAATTTGATGAGCCATTTGGGATTGGGATACTGATCATTACCTGAAAGTGTCATCAAGATTGGGTGAAAAAATGTGTGCAGAGATTTCAGGAAACTCGTAGTTTTTTGGAAGCTTGGCAACCCCTTTCCATGAAAGTGATTTGCACGAGTCTCTGCTTATGGCTACGTCAATAGGAAACAAACCATAGAGATAGAACTTGGAACTTCTTTATTGTGTCAAGTTTCAAAGAGCTAGCACAAACCGTGTTTGATTTAGAGTTCCAACTACATGTATCCATATAGGAGAAAACAGAACGCAACCTAAGAATTAAAACCTTACTGCCAACGAACGGTTTAACCAAGAAGAACAAAATTTGGTCAGCCAAGTGGGATTGGTTTACTGATAATTACCTGAAAGTGTCATCAAAATTGGGTGAAAAAATGTGTGCTGGGATTTCGGGAAACTCGTAGTTTTTTGGAAGCTTGGCAACGCCTTTCCATGAAAGTGATTTGTGCCGGTCTCTGCTTAGGGCTACATCAATAGGAAACAAACCATAGAAATAGAACTTGGAACTACTTTATTGGGTCAAGTTTCAAAGAGCTAGCACAAACCGTGTTTGATTTAGAGTTCCAACTACATGTATCCATATAGGAGAAAACACAGTGAAACCTAAAAATTAAAACTGTTACTGCCAACGAATGTTTTAACCTAGAAGATCGAAATTTGGTGAGCCAAGTGGGATTGGGGTACTGATCATTACCTGAAAGTGTCATCCAGATTGGTGAAAAAATGTGTGCTGAGATTTCAGGAAACTCGTATTTTTTTTGGAAGCTTGGCAACTCATTTCCATGAAAGTGATTGGCGCCAGTCTTTTCTTAGGGCTACGTCAATAGGAAACAAACCATAGAGATAGAACTTGGAACTACTTTATTGTGTCAAGTTTCAAAGAGCTAGCACAAACCGTCTTCGATTTAGAGTTCCAACTACATGTATCCATATAGGAGAAAACAGAGTGAAACCTAAAAATTAAAACTGTTACTGCCAACGAACGGTTTAACCTAGAAGAACGAAATTTGGTGAGCCAAGTGGGATTGGGGTACTGATCATTACCTGAAAGTGTCATCCAGATTGGGTGAAAAAATGTGTGCTGAGATTTCAGGAAACTCGTAGTTTTTTGGAAGCTTGGCAACCCCTTTCCATGAAAGTGATTTGCGCCCGTCTCTGCTTTGGGCTACATCAATAGGAAAAAAACCATAGAGATAGAACTTGGAACTTCTTTATTTTGACAAGTTTCAAAGAGCTAGCACAAACCGTGTTTGATTTAGAGTTCCAACTACATGTATCCATATAGGAGAAAACACAGTGAAACCTAAAAATTAAAATTCTTACTGCCAACGAATGGTTTAACCTAGGAGAACGAAATGTGGTGAGCCAAGTGGGATTGGGGTACTGATCATTACCTGAAAGTGTCATCCGGATTGGGTGAAAAAATGTGTGCTGAGATTTCAGGAAACTCGTAGTGTTTTGGAAGCTTGGCAACCCCTTTGCATGAAAGTGATTTGCGCCGGTCTCTGTTAGGGCTACATCAATAGGAAACAAACCATAGAAATAGAACTTGGAACTACTTTATTGGGTCAAGTTTCAAAGAGCTAGCACAAACCCTGTTTGATTTAGAGTTCCAACTACATGTATCCATATAGGAGAAAACAGAGTGAAACCTAAAAATTAAAACTGTTACTGCCAACGAACGGTTTAACCTAGAAGAACGAAATTTGGTGAGCCAAGTGGGATTGGGGTACTGATCATTTCCTGAAAGTCTCATCAAGATTGGGTGAAAAAATGTGTGCTGAGATTTCAGGAAACTCGTAGTTTTTTGGAAGCTTGGCAACCCATTTCCATGAAAGTGATTGGCGCCAGTCTGTTCTTAGGTCTACATGAATAGGAAACAAAGCATAGAGATAGAACTTGGAACTACTTTATTGGGTCAAGTTTCAAAGAGCTAGCACAAACCGTGTTTGATTTAGAGTTACAACTACATGTATCCATATAGGAGAAAACACAGTGAAACCTAAAAATTAAAACTGTTACTGCCAACGAACGGTTTAACCTAGAAGAACGAAATTTGGTGAGCCAAGTGGGATTGGGGTACTGATCATTAGCTGAAAGTGTCATCCAGTTAGGGTGAAAAAATGTGTGCAGTGATTTCTGGAAACTCGTAGTTTTTTGGAAGTTTGGCAACCCCTTGCCATGAAAGTGATTTGCGCCCGTCTCTGCCTTGGGCTACATCAATAGGAAAAAAAACATAGAGATAGAACTTGGAACTACTTTATTGTGTCAAGTTTCAAAGAGCTAGCACAAACCGTCTTCGATTTAGAGTTCCAACTACATGTATCCATATAGGAGAAAACACAGTGAAACCTAAAAATTAAAACTGTTACTGCCAACGAATGTTTTAACCTAGAAGATCGAAATTTGGTGAGCCAAGTGGGATTGGGGTACTGATCATTACCTGAAAGTGTCATCCAGATTGGGTGAAAAAATGTGTGCTGAGATTTCAGGAAACTCGTAGTTTTTTGGAAGCTTGGAAACCCCTTTCCATGAAAGTGATTTGCGCCCGTCTCTGCCTTGGGCTACATCAATAGGAAAAAAAACATAGAGATAGAACTTGGAACTACTTTATTGTGTCAAGTTTCAAAGAGCTAGCACAAACCGTCTTCGATTTAGAGTTCCAACTACATGTATCCGTATAGGAGAAAACAGAGTGAAACCTAAAAATTAAAACTGTTACTGCCAACGAACGGTTTAACCTAGAAGAACCAAATTTGGTGAGCCAAGTGGGAATGGGATACTGACATTACCTCAAAGTGTCATCAAGATTGGGTGAAAAAATGTGTGCTGAGATTTCAAGAAAATCGTAGTTTTTTGGAAGCTTGGCAAGCCCTTTCAATGAAAGTGATTTGCACGAGTCTCTGCTTAGGGATACGTTAATAGGAAACAAACCATAGAGATAGAACTTGGACCTACTTTATTGTGTCAAGTTTCAAAGAGCTAGCACAAACCGTGTTGGATTTAGAGTTCCAACTACATGTATCCATATAGGAGAAAACAGAGTGAAACCTAAATATTTAAACTGTTACTGCCAACGAACGGTTTAACTTAGATGAACGAAATTTGGTGAGCCAAGTGGGATTGGGGTACTGATCATTACCTGAAATTGTCATCCAGATTGGGTGAAAAAATGTGTGCTGAGATTTCAGGAAACTCGTAGTGTTTTGGAAGCTTGGCAACCCCTTTGCATGAAAGTGATTTGCGCCGGTCTCTGTTAGGGCTACATCAATAGGAAACAAACCATAGAAATAGAACTTGGAACTACTTTAGTGTGTCAAGTTTCAAAGAGCTAGCACAAACCGTGTTTGATTTAGAGTTCCAACTACATGTATCCATATAGGGGAAAACAGAGTGAAACCTAAAAATTAAAACTGTTACTGCCAACGAACGGTTTAACCTAGAAGAACGAAATTTGGTGAGCCAAGTGGGATTGGGGTACTGATCATTTCCTGAAAGTGTCATCAAGATTGGGTGAAAAAATGTGTGCTGAGATTTCAGGAAACTCGTAGTTTTTTGGAAGATTGGCAACCCATTTCCATGAAAGTGATTGGCGCCAGTCTCTGCTTAGGGCTACATGAATAGGAAACAAAGCATAGAGATAGAACTTGGAACTACTTTATTGGGTCAAGTTTCAAAGAGCTAGCACAAACCGTGTTTGATTTAGAGTTCCAACTATATGTATCCATATAGGAGAAAACAGAGTGAAACCTAAAAATTAAAACTGTTACTGCCAACGAACGGTTTAACCTAGAAGAACGAAATTTGGTGAGCCAAGTGGGATGGCGTACTGATCATTAGCTGAAAGTGTCATCCAGTTAGGGTGAAAAAATGTGTGCAGTGATTTCTGGAAACTCGTAATTTTTTGGAAGTTTGGCAACCCCTTTCCATGAAAGAGATTTGCGCCCGTCTCTGCTTTGGGCTACATCAATAGGAAACAAACCATAGAGATAGAACTTGGAACTACTTTATTGTGTCAACTTCAAAGAGCTAGCAGAAACCGTGTTGGATTTAGAGTTCCAACTACATGTATCCATATAGGAGAAAACAGAGTGAAACCTAAAAATTAAAACTGTTACTGCCAACGAACGGTTTAACGTAGAAGAAACAAATTTGATGAGCCATTTGGGATTGGGATACTGATCATTACCTGAAAGTGTCATCAAGATTGGGTGAAAAAATGTGTGCTGAGATTTCAGGAAACTCGTAGTTTTTTGGAAGCTTGGCAACCCCTTTCCATGAAAGTGATTTGCACGAGTCTCTGCTTAGGGCTACGTCAATAGGAAACAAACCATAGAGATAGAACTTGGAACTTCTTTATTGTGTCAAGTTTCAAAGAGCTAGCACAAACCGTGTTTGATTTAGAGTTCCAACTACATGTATCCATATAGGAGAAAACACAGTGAAACCTAAAAATTAAAACTGTTACTGCCAACGAACGGTTTAACCTAGAAGAACCAAATTTGGTGAGCCAAGTAGGATTGGGGTACTGATCATTACATGAAAGTGTCATCCAGATTGGGTGAAAAAATGTGTGAAGAGATTTCAGGAAACTCGTAGTTTTTTGGAAGCTTGGCAACCCCTTTCCATGAAAGTGATTGGCGCCAGTCTGTTCTTAGGGCTACATCAATAGGAAACAAACCATAGAGATAGAACTTGGAACTACTTTATTGTGTCAAGTTTCAAAGAGCTAGCACAAACCTTGTTTGATTTAGAGTTCCAAATACATGTATCCATATAGGAGAAAACACAGTGAAACCTAAAAATTAAAACTGTTACTACCAACGAACGGTTTAACCTAGAAGAACGAAATTTGGTGAGACAAGTGGGATTGGGGTACTGATCATTAACTGAAAGTGTCATCCAGATTGGGTGAAAAAATGTGTGCGGTGATTTCTGGAAACTCGTAGTTTTTTGGAAGCTTGGCAACCCCTTTCCATGAAAGTGATTTGCGCCCGTCTCTGCTTTGGGCTACATCAATAGGAAAAAAAACCATAGAGATAGAACTTGGAACTACTTTATTGTGTCAAGTTTCAAAGAGCTAGCACAAACCGTGTTGGATTTCGAGTTCCAACTACATGTATCCATATAGGAGAAAACACAGTGAAACCTAAAAATTAAAACTGTTACTGCCAAGGAACGGTTTAACCTAGAAGAACCAAATTTGGTGAGCCAAGTGGGATTGGGATACTGACATTACCTCAAAGTGTCATCAAGATTGGGTGAAAAAATGTGTGCTGAGATTTCAGGAAACTCGTAGTGTTTTGGAAGCTTGGCAACCCCTTTCCATGAAAGTGATTTGTGCCGGTCTCTGCTTAGGGCTACATTAATAGTAAACAAACAATAGAAATAGAACTTGGAACTACTTTATTGGGTTAAGTTTCAATGCGCTAGCACAAACCGTGTTTGATTTAGAGTTCCAACTACGTGTATCCATATAGGAGAAAACAGTGAAATCTAAAAATTAAAATGTTACTGCCAACGAACGGTTTAACCTAGAAGAACGAAATTTGGTGAGCCAAGTGGGATTGGGGTACTCATCATTACCTGAAAGTGTCATCAAGATTGGGTTAAAAAATATGTGCTGAGATTTCAGGAATCTCGTAGTTTACTGGAATCTTGGCAACCCCTTTCCATGAAAGTGATTTGCACGAGTCTCTGCTTAGGGCAACGTCAATAGGAAACAATCCATAGAGATAGAACTTGGAACTACTTTATTGTGTCAAGTTTCCAAGAGCTAGCACACACCATGTTTGATTTAGAGTTCCAACTACATGTATCCATATAGGAGAAAACAGAGTGAAACCTAAAAATTAAAACTGTTACTGCAACGAACGGTTTAACCTAGAAGAACGAAATTTGGTGAGCCAAGTGGGATTGGGGTACTGATTATTACCTGAAAGTGTCATCCAGATTGGGTGAAAAAATATGTGCTGTGATTTCAGGAAACTTGTAGTTTTTTGGAAGCTTGGCAACCCCTTTCCATGGAAGTAATTGGCGCCAGTCTGTTCTTAGGGCTACATCAATAGGAAACAAACCATGGATATAGAACTTGGAAGTACTTTATTGTGTCAAGTTTCAAAGAGCTAGAACAAACCGTGTTTGATTTAGAGTTCGAACTATATGTATCCATATAGGAGAAAACACAGTGAAACCTAAAAATTAAAACTGTCACTGCCAACGAACGGTTTAACCTAGAAGAACGAAATTTGGTGAGCCAATTGGGAATGGGGTACTGATCATTAGCTGAAAGTGTCATCCAGATTGGGAGAAAAAATGTGTGCTGAGATTTCAGGAAACTCGTAGTGTTTTGGAAGCTTGGCAACCCCTTTGCATGAAAGTGATTTGCGCCGGTCTCTGTTAGGGCTACATCAATAGGAAACAAACCATAGAAATAGAACTTGGAACTACTTTATTGGGTCAAGTTTCAAAGAGCTAGAACAAACCGTGTTTGATTTAGAGTTCCAACTACATGTATCCATATAGGCAAAAATAGAGTGAAACCTAAAAATTAAAACTGTTACTGCAACGAACGGTTTAACCTAGAAGAACCAAATTTGGTGAGCCAAGTGGGATTGGGGTACTGATCATTACCTGAAAGTGTCATCCAGATTGGGTGAAAAAATGTGTGCTGAGATTGCAGGAAACTCGTAGTGTTTTGGATGCTTGGCAACCCCTTTCCATGAAGGTGATTTGCGCTGGTCTCTGCTTAGGGCTACATCAATAGGAAACAAACCATAGAGATAGAACTTGGAACTTCTTTATTGTGTCAACTTTCAAAGAGCTGGCACAAACCGTGTTTGATTTAGAGTTCCAACTACATGTATCCATACAGGAGAAAACACAGTGAAACCTAAAAATTAAAATTGTTACTGCCAATGAAAGGTTTAACCTAGAAGAACGAAATTTGGTGAGCCAAGTGGGATTGGGGTACTGATCATTACCTGAAAGTGTCATCAAGATTCTGTGAAAAAATGTGTGCTGAGATTTCAGGAAACTCGTAGTGTTTTGGAAGCTTGGCAACCCCTTTCCATGAAAGTGATTTGTGCCGGTCTCTGCTTAGGGCTACATCAATAGGAAACAAACCATAGAAATAGAACTTGGAACTACTTTATTGGGTCAAGTTTCAAACAGCTAGCAAAAACCGTGTTTGATTTACAGTTCCAACTACATGTATCCATATAGGAGAAAACACAGTGAAACCTAAAAATTAAAACTGTTACTGCCAACCAACGGTTTAACCTAGAAGAACGAAATTTGGTGAGCCAAGTGGGATTGGGGTCCTGATCATTATCTGAAAGTGTCATCCAGATTGGGTGAAAAAATGTGTGCTGAGATTTCAGGAAACCTGTAGTTTTTTGGAAGCTTGGCAACCCCTTTCCATGAAAGTGATTGGCGCCAGTCTCTTCTTAGGGCTACATCAATAGGAAACAAACCATAGAGATAGAACTTGGAACTACTTTATTGTGTCAAGTTTCAAAGAGCTAGCACAAACCTTGTGTGATTTAGAGTTCCAAATACATGTATCCATATAGGAGAAAACACAGTGAAACCTAAAAAATAAAATTGTTACTGCCAACGAATGGTTTAACCTAGGAGAACAAAATTTGGTGAGCCAAGTGGGATTGGGGTACTGATCATTACCTGAAAGTGTCATCCGGATTGGGTGAAAAAATGTGTGCTGAGATTTCAGGAAACTCGTAGTGTTTTGGAAGCTTGGCAACCCCTTTCCATGAAAGTGATTTGTGCCGGTCACTGCTTATGGCTACATCAATAGGAAACAAACCATAGAGATAGAACTTGGACCTACTTTATTGTGTCAAGTTTCAAAGAGCTACCACAAACCGTGTTGGATTTAGAGTTCCAAATACATGTATCCATATAGGAGAAAACAGAGTGAAACCTAAATATTTAAACTGTTACTGCCAACGAACGGTTTAACTTAGATGAACGAAATTTGGTGAGCCAAGTGGGATTGGGGTCCTGATCATTACCTCAAAGTGTCATCAAGATTGGGTGAAAAAAATGTGTGCGGTGATTTCTGGAAACTCATAGTTTTTTGGAAGCTTAGCAACCCCTTTCCATGAAAGTGATTTGCGCCAGTCTCTGCTTTGGGCTACATCAATAGGAAACACACCATAGAAATAGAACTTGGAACTACTTTATTGTGTCAAGTTTCAAAGAGCTAGCACAAACCGTGTTTTATTTAGAGTTCCAACTACGTGTATCCATATAGGAGAAAACAGAGTGAAACCTAAAAATTAAAATGTTACTGCCAACGAACGGTTTAACCTAGAAGAACGAAATTTGGTGAGCCAAGTGGGATTGGGGTACTGATCATTACCTGAAAGTGTCATCCAGATTGGGTGAAAAAATGTGTGCTGAGATTTCAGGAAACTCGTAGTCTTTGGAAGCTTGGCAACCCCTTTCCATGAAAGTGATTGGCGCCAGTCTGTTCTTAGGGCTATATCAATAGGAAACAAACCATAGATATAGAACTTGGAACTACTTTATTGTGTCAAGTTTCAAAGAGCTAGCAAAAATCGTGTTGGATGTAGAGTTGCAAATACATGTATCCATATAGGAGAAAACAGAGTGAAACCTAAATATTTAAACTGTTACTGCCCACGAACGGTTTAACTTAGAAGAACGAAATTTGGTGAGCCAAGTGGGATTGGGGTACTGATCATTACCTGAAAGTGTCATCAAGATTGGGTGAAAAAATTTGTGCTGGGATTTCTGGAAACTCGTAGTTTTTTGGAAGCTTGGTAACGCCGTTCCATGAAAGTGATTTGTGCCGGTCTCTGCTTAGGGCTACATCAATAGGAAACAAACCATAGAAATAGAACTTGGAACTACTTTATTGGGTCAAGTTTCAAAGAACTAGCACAAACCGTGTGTGATTTAGAGTTCCAACTTCGTGTATCCATATAGGAGAAAACAGAGTGAAACCAAAAAATTAAAATGTTACTGCCAACGAACGGTTTAACCTAGAAGAACGAAATTAGGTCAGCAACGTGGGATTGGGGTACTGATCATTACCTGAAAGTGTCATCAAGTTTGGGTGAAAAAATGTGTGCTGAGTTTTCAGGAAAATCGTAGTTTTTTGGAAGCTTGGCAACCCCTTTCCTGAAAGTGATTTGCACGAGTCTCTGCTTAGGGCTACGTCCTTAGGAAACAAACCATAGAGATAGAACTTGGAACTACTTTATTGTGTCAAGTTTCAAAGAGCTAGCACAAACCGTGTTTGATTTAGAGTTCCAACTACATGTATCCATATAGGAGAAAACAGAGTGAAACCTAAAATTAAAACTGTTACTGCCAACGAACGTTTTAACCTAGTGAACGAAATTTGGTGAGCCAAGTGGGATTGGGGTACTGATCATTACCTGAAAGTGTCATCCTAAGTGGGTGAAAAAGTGTGTGCTGAGATTTCAGGAAACTCGTAGTTTTTGGAAGTTTGGCAACCCCTTTACATGAAAGAGATTGGCGCCAGTCTGTTCATAGGGCTACATCAATAGGAACCAAACCATAGAGATAGAACTTGGAACTACTTTATTGTGTCAAGTTTCAAAGAGCTAGCACAAATCGTGTTGGATTTAGAGTTCCAACTACATGTATCCATATAGGAGAAAACAGAGTGAAACCTAAATATTTAAACTGTTACTGCCCACGAACGGTTTAACTTAGAAGAACAAAATTTGGTGAGCCAAGTGGGATTGGGGTACTGATCATTACCTGAAAGTGTCATCAAGATTGGGTGAAAAAATTTGTGCTGGGATTTCTGGAAACTCGTAGTTTTTTGGAAGCTTGGTAACGCCGTTCCATGAAAGTGATTTGTGCCGGTCTCTGCTTAGGGCTACATCAATAGGAAACAAACCATAGAAATAGAACTTGGAACTACTTTATTGGGTCAAGTGTCAAAGAGCTAGCACAAACCGTGTGTGATTTAGAGTTCCAACTTCGTGTATCCATATAGGAGAAAACAGAGTGAAACCTAAAAATTAAAATGTTACTGCCAACGAACGGTTTAACCTAGAAGAACGAAATTTGGTCAGCCAAGTGGGATTGGGGTACTGATCATTACCTGAAAGTGTCATCAAGATTGGGTGAAAAAATGTGTGCTGAGATTTCAGGAAACTCGTAGTTTTTTGGAAGCTTGGCAACCCCTTTCCATGAAAGTGATTTGCACGAGTCTCTGCTTAGGGCTACGTCAATAGGTAACAAACCATAGTGATAGAACTTGGAACTACTTTATTGTGTCAAGTTTCAAAGAGCTAGCACAAACCGTGTTTGATTTAGCGTTCCAACTACATGTATCCATATAGGAGAAAACAGAGTGAAACCTAAAAATTAAAACAGTTACTGCCAACGAACGGTTTAACCTAGAAGAAGGAAATTTGGTGAGCCAAGTGGGATTGGGGTACTGATCATTAACTGAAAGTGTCATCCAGATTGGGTGAAAAAATGTCTGCTGAGATTTCAGGAAACTCGTAGTTTTTTGGAAGCTTTGCTACACCTTTCCATGAAAGTGATTGGCGCCAGTCTGTTCTTGGGGCTACATCAATAGGAAACAAACCATAGAGATAGGACTTGGAAGTAGTTTATTGTGTCAAGTTTCAAAGAGCTAGCACAAACCGTGTTTGATTTAGAGTTCCAACTACATGTATCCATATAGTAGAAAACAGAGTAAAACCTAAATATTTAAACTGTTACTGCCAACGAACGGTTTAACCTAGAAGAACACAATTTGGTCAACCAAGTCGGATTGGGGTACTGATCATTACCTAAAAGTGTCATCCAGATTGGGTGAAAAAATGTGTGCTGAGATTTCAGGAAACTCGTAGTTTTTGGAAGCTTTGCAACCGCTTTCCATGAAAGTGATTTGCACGAGTCTCTGCTTAGGGCTACGTCAATAGGAAACAAACCATAGAGATAGAACTTGGAACTACTTTTTTCTGTCAAGTTTCAAAGAGCTAGCACAAACCGTCTTTGATTTAGAGTTCCAACTACATGTATCCATATAGGAGAAAACACAGTGAAACCTAAAAATTAAAACTGTCACTGCCAACGAACGGTTTAACCTAGAAGAACGAAATTTGGTGAGCCAAGTGGGATTGGTGTACTGATCATTACCTAAAAGTGTCATCAAGATTGGGTGAAAAAATGTGTGCTGAGATTTCAGGAAACTCGTAGTTTTTTGGAAGCTTGGCAACGCCTTTCCATGAAAGTGATTTGTGCCGGTCTCTGCTTAGGGCTACATCAATAGGAAACAAACCATAGAAATAGAACTTGGAACTACTTTATTGGGTCAAGTTTCAAAGAGCTAGCACAAACCGTGTTTGATTTACAGTTCCAACTATATGTATCCATATAGGAGAAAACACAGTGAAACATAAAAATTAAAACTGTTACTGCCAACGAATGTTTTAACCTAGAAGATCGAAATTTGGTGAGCCAAGTGGGATTGGGGTACTGATCATTACCTGAAAGTGTCATCCAGATTGGGTGAAAAAATGTGTGTTGAGATTTCAGGGAACTCTTAGTTTTGGAAGCTTGGAAACCCCTTTCCATGAAAGTGATTTGCGCCCGTCTCTGCCTTGGGCTACATCAATAGGAAAAAAAACATAGAGATAGAACTTGGAACTACTTTATTGTGTCAAGTTTCAAAGAGCTAGCACAAACCGTCTTCGATTTAGAGTTCCAACTACATGTATCCGTATAGGAGAAAACAGAGTGAAACCTAAAAATTAAAACTGTTACTGCCAACGAACGGTTTAACCTAGAAGAACCAAATTTGGTGAGCCAAGTGGGAATGGGATACTGACATTACCTCAAAGTGTCATCAAGATTGGGTGAAAAAATGTGTGCTGAGATTTCAGGAAAATCGTAGTTTTTTGGAAGCTTGGCAACCCCTTTCAATGAAAGTGATTTGCACGAGTCTCTGCTTAGGGATACGTTAATAGGAAACAAACCATAGAGATAGAACTTGGACCTACTTTATTGTGTCAAGTTTCAAAGAGCTAGCACAAACCGTGTTGGATTTAGAGTTCCAACTACATGTATCCATATAGGAGAAAACAGAGTGAAACCTAAATATTTAAACTGTTACTGCCAACGAACGGTTTAACTTAGATGAACGAAATTTGGTGAGCCAAGTGGGATTGGGGTACTGATCATTACCTGAAATTGTCATCCAGATTGGGTGAAAAAATGTGTGCTGAGATTTCAGGAAACTCGTAGTGTTTTGGAAGCTTGGCAACCCGTTTGCATGAAAGTGATTTGCGCCGGTCTCTGTTAGGGCTACATCAAGAGGAAACAAACCATAGAAATAGAACTTGGAACTACTTTAGTGTGTCAAGTTTCAAAGAGCTAGCACAAACCGTGTTTGATTTAGAGTTCCAACTACATGTATCCATATAGGAGAAAACAGAGTGAAACCTAAAAATTAAAACTGTTACTGCCAACGAACGGTTTAACCTAGAAGAACGAAATTTGGTGAGCCAAGTGGGATTGGGGTACTGATCATTTCCTGAAAGTGTCATCAAGATTGGCTGAAAAAATGTGTGCTGAGATTTCAGGAAACTCGTAGTTTTTTGGAAGCTTGGCAACCCATTTCCATGAAAGTGATTGGCGCCAGTCTGTTCTTAGGGCTACATGAATAGGAAACAAAGCATAGAGATAGAACTTGGAACTAATTTATTGGGTCAAGTTTCAAAGAGCTAGCACAAACCGTGTTTGATTTAGAGTTCCAACTATATGTATCCATATAGGAGAAAACAGAGTGAAACCTAAAAATTAAAACTGTTACTGCCAACGAACGGTTTAACCTAGAAGAACGAAATTTGGTGAGCCAAGTGGGACTGGCGTACTGATCATTAGCTGAAAGTGTCATCCAGTTAGGGTGAAAAAATGTGTGCAGTGATTTCTGGAAACTCGTAATTTTTTGGAAGTTTGGCAACCCCTTTCCATGAAAGAGATTTGCGCCCGTCTCTGCTTTGGGCTACATCAATAGGAAACAAACCATAGAGATAGAACTTGGAACTACTTTATTGTGTCAACTTCAAAGAGCTAGCAGAAACCGTGTTGGATTTAGAGTTCCAACTACATGTATCCATATAGGAGAAAACAGAGTGAAACCTAAAAATTAAAACTGTTACTGCCAACGAACGGTTTAACGTAGAAGAAACAAATTTGATGAGCCATTTAGGATTGGGATACTGATCATTACCTGAAAGTGTCATCAAGATTGGGTGAAAAAATGTGTGCTGAGATTTCAGGAAACTCGTAGTTTTTTGGAAGCTTGGCAACCCCTTTCCATGAAAGTGATTTGCACGAGTCTCTGCTTAGGGCTACGTCAATAGGAAACAAACCATAGAGATAGAACTTGGAACTTCTTTATTGTGTCAAGTTTCAAAGAGCTAGCACAAACCGTGTTTGATTTAGAGTTCCAACTACATGTATCCATATAGGAGAAAACACAGTGAAACCTAAAAATTAAAACTGTTACTGCCAACGAACGGTTTAACCTAGAAGAACCAAATTTGGTGAGCCAAGTAGGATTGGGGTACTGATCATTACATGAAAGTGTCATCCAGATTGGGTGAAAAAATGTGTGAAGAGATTTCAGGAAACTCGTAGTTTTTTGGAAGCTTGGCAACCCCTTTCCATGAAAGTGATTGGCGCCAGTCTGTTCTTAGGGCTACATCAATAGGAAACAAACCATAGAGATAGAACTTGGAACTACTTTATTGTGTCAAGTTTCAAAGAGCTAGCACAAACCTTGTTTGATTTAGAGTTCCAAATACATGTATCCATATAGGAGAAAACACAGTGAAACCTAAAAATTAAAACTGTTACTACCAACGAACGGTTTAACCTAGAAGAACGAAATTTGGTGAGACAAGTGGGATTGGGGTACTGATCATTAACTGAAAGTGTCATCCAGATTGGGTGAAAAAATGTGTGCGGTGATTTCTGGAAACTCGTAGTTTTTTGGAAGCTTGGCAACCCCGTTCCATGAAAGTGATTTGCGCCCATCTCTGCTTTGGGCTACATCAATAGGAAAAAAAACCATAGAGATAGAACTTGGAACTACTTTATTGTGTCAAGTTTCAAAGAGCTAGCACAAACCGTGTTGGATTTCGAGTTCCAACTACATGTATCCATATAGGAGAAAACACAGTGAAACCTAAAAATTAAAACTGTTACTGCCAAGGAACGGTTTAACCTAGAAGAACCAAATTTGGTGAGCCAAGTGGGATTGGGATACTGACATTACCTCAAAGTGTCATCAAGATTGGGTGAAAAAATGTGTGCTGAGATTTCAGGAAACTCGTAGTGTTTTGGAAGCTTGGCAACCCCTTTCCATGAAAGTGATTTGTGCCGGTCTCTGCTTAGGGCTACATTAATAGTAAACATACAATAGAAATAGAACTTGGAACTACTTTATTGGGTTAAGTTTCAATGCGCTAGCACAAACCGTGTTTGATTTAGAGTTCCAACTACGTGTATCCATATAGGAGAAAACAGTGAAATCTAAAAATTAAAATGTTACTGCCAACGAACGGTTTAACCTAGAAGAACGAAATTTGGTGAGCCAAGTGGGATTGGGGTACTCATCATTACCTGAAAGTGTCATCAAGATTGGGTTAAAAAATATGTGCTGAGATTTCAGGAATCTCGTAGTTTATTGGAATCTTGGCAACCCCTTTCCATGAAAGTGATTTGCACGAGTCTCTGCTAAGGGCAACGTCAATAGGAAACAATCCATAGAGATAGAACTTGGAACTACTTTATTGTGACAAGTTTCCAAGAGCTAGCACACACCATGTTTGATTTATAGTTCCAACTACATGTATCCATATAGGAGAAAACAGAGTGAAACCTAAAAATTAAAACTGTTACTGCAACTAACGGTTTAACCTAGAAGAACGAAATTTGGTGAGCCAAGTGGGATTGGGGTACTGATTATTACCTGAAAGTGTCATCCAGATTGGGTGAAAAAATATGTGCTGTGATTTCAGGAAACTTGTAGTTTTTTGGAAGCTTGGCAACCCCTTTCCATGGAAGTAATTGGCGCCAGTCTGTTCTTAGGGCTACATCAATAGGAAACAAACCATGGATATAGAACTTGGAAGTACTTTATTGTGTCAAGTTTCAAAGAGCTAGAACAAACCGTGTTTGATTTAGAGTTCGAACTATATGTATCCATATAGGAGAAAACACAGTGAAACCTAAAAATTAAAACTGTCACTGCCAACGAACGGTTTAACCTAGAAGAACGAAATTTGGTGAGCCAATTGGGATTGGGGTACTGATCATTAGCTGAAAGTGTCATCCAGATTGGGAGAAAAAATGTGTGCTGAGATTTCAGGAAACTCGTAGTGTTTTGGAAGCTTGGCAACCCCTTTGCATGAAAGTGATTTGCGCCGGTCTCTGTTAGGGCTACATCAATAGAAAACAAACCATAGAAATAGAACTTGGAACTACTTTATTGGGTCAAGTTTCAAAGAGCTAGCACAAACCGTGTTTGATTTAGAGTTCCAACTACATGTATCCATATAGGCAAAAATAGAGTGAAACCTAAAAATTAAAACTGTTACTGCAACGAACGGTTTAACCTAGAAGAACCAAATTTGGTGAGCCAAGTGGGATTGGGGTACTGATCATTACATGAAAGTCTCATCCAGTTTGGGTGAAAAAATGTGTGCTGAGATTGCAGGAAACTCGTAGTGTTTTGGATGCTTGGCAACCCCTTTCCATGAAGGTGATTTGCGCTGGTCTCTGCTTAGGGCTACATCAATAGGAAACAAACCATAGAGATAGAACTTGGAACTTCTTTATTGTGTCAACTTTCAAAGAGCTGGCACAAACCGTGTTTGATTTACAGTTCCAACTACATGTATCCATATAGGAGAAAACACAGTGAAACCTAAAAATTAAAACTGTTACTGCCAACCAACGGTTTAACCTAGAAGAACGAAATTTGGTGAGCCAAGTGGGATTGGGGTCCTGATCATTACCTGAAAGTGTCATCCAGATTGGGTGAAAAAATGTGTGCTGAGATTTCAGGAAACCTGTAGTTTTTTGGAAGCTTGGCAACCCCTTTCCATGAAAGTGATTGGCGCCAGTCTGTTCTTAGGGCTACATCAATAGGAAACAAACCATAGAGATAGAACTTGGAACTACTTTATTGTGTCAAGTTTCAAAGAGCTAGCACAAACCTTGTGTGATTTAGAGTTCCAAATACATGTATCCATATAGGAGAAAACACAGTGAAACCTAAAAAATAAAATTGTTACTGCCAACGAATGGTTTAACCTAGGAGAACAAAATTTGGTGAGCCAAGTGGGATTGGGGTACTGATCATTACCTGAAAGTGTCATCCGGATTGGGTGAAAAAATGTGTGCTGAGATTTCAGGAAACTCGTAGTGTTTTGGAAGCTTGGCAACCCCTTTCCATGAAAGTGATTTGTGCCGGTCACTGCTTATGGCTACATCAATAGGAAACAAACCATAGAGATAGAACTTGGACCTACTTTATTGTGTCAAGTTTCAAAGAGCTACCACAAACCGTGTTGGATTTAGAGTTCCAAATACATGTATCCATATAGGAGAAAACAGAGTGAAACCTAAATATTTAAACTGTTACTGCCAACGAACGGTTTAACTTAGATGAACGAAATTTGGTGAGCCAAGTGGGATTGGGGTCCTGATCATTACCTCAAAGTGTCATCAAGATTGGGTGAAAAAAATGTGTGCGGTGATTTCTGGAAACTCATAGTTTTTTGGAAGCTTAGCAACCCCTTTCCATGAAAGTGATTTGCGCCAGTCTCTGCTTTGGGCTACATCAATAGGAAACAAACCATAGAAATAGAACTTGGAACTACTTTATTGTGTCAAGTTTCAAAGAGCTAGCACAAACCGTGTTTTATTTAGAGTTCCAACTACGTGTATCCATATAGGAGAAAATAGAGTGAAACCTAAAAATTAAAATGTTACTGCCAACGAACGGTTTAACCTAGAAGAACGAAATTTGGTGAGCCAAGTGGGATTGGGGTACTGATCATTACCTGAAAGTGTCATCCAGAATGGGTGAAAAAATGTGTGCTGAGATTTCAGGAAACTCGTAGTCTTTGGAAGCTTGGCAACCCCTTTCCATGAAAGTGATTGGCGCCAGTCTGTTCTTAGGGCTATATCAATAGGAAACAAACCATAGATATAGAACTTGGAACTACTTTATTGTGTCAAGTTTCAAAGAGCTAGCAAAAATCGTGTTGGATGTAGAGTTGCAAATACATGTATCCATATAGGAGAAAACAGAGTGAAACCTAAATATTTAAACTGTTACTGCCCACGAACGGTTTAACTTAGAAGAACGAAATTTGGTGAGCCAAGTGGGATTGGGGTACTGATCATTACCTGAAAGTGTCATCAAGATTGGGTGAAAAAATTTGTGCTGGGATTTCTGGAAACTCGTAGTTTTTTGGAAGCTTGGTAACGCCGTTCCATGAAAGTGATTTGTGCCGGTCTCTGCTTAGGGCTACATCAATAGGAAACAAACCATAGAAATAGAACTTGGAACTACTTTATTGGGTCAAGTTTCAAAGAGCTAGCACAAACCGTGTGTGATTTAGAGTTCCAACTTCGTGTATCCATATAGGAGAAAACAGAGTGAAACCAAAAAATTAAAATGTTACTGCCAACGAACGGTTTAACCTAGAAGAACGAAATTTGGTCAGCAACGTGGGATTGCGGTACTGATCATTACCTGAAAGTGTCATCAAGTTTGGGTGAAAAAATGTGTGCTGAGTTTTCAGGAAAATCGTAGTTTTTTGGAAGCTTGGCAACCCCTTTCCTGAAAGTGATTTGCACGAGTCTCTGCTTAAGGCTACGTCCTTAGGAAACAAACCATAGAGATAGAACTTGGAACTACTTTATTGTGTCAAGTTTCAAAGAGCTAGCACAAACCGTGTTTGATTTAGAGTTCCAAATACATGTATCCATATAGGAGAAAACAGAGTGAAACCTAAAATTAAAACTGTTACTGCCAACGAACGGTTTAACCTAGTGAACGAAATTTGGTGAGCCAAGTGGGATTGGGGTACTGATCATTACCTGAAAGTGTCATCCTAAGTGGGTGAAAAAGTGTGGGCTGAGATTTCAGGAAACTCGTAGTTTTTGGAAGTTTGGCAACCCCTTTACATGAAAGAGATTGGCGCCAGTCTGTTCATAGGGCTACATCAATAGGAACCAAACCATAGAGATAGAACTTGGAACTACTTTATTGTGTCAAGTTTCAAAGAGCTAGCACAAATCGTGTTGGATTTAGAGTTCCAACTACATGTATCCATATAGGAGAAAACAGAGTGAAACCTAAATATTTAAACTGTTACTGCCCACGAACGGTTTAACTTAGAAGAACAAAATTTGGTGAGCCAAGTGGGATTGGGGTACTGATCATTACCTGAAAGTGTCATCAAGATTGGGTGAAAAAATTTGTGCTGGGATTTCTGGAAACTCGTAGTTTTTTGGAAGCTTGGTAACGCCGTTCCATGAAAGTGATTTGTGCCGGTCTCTGCTTAGGGCTACATCAATAGGAAACAAACCATAGAAATAGAACTTGGAACTACTTTATTGGGTCAAGTGTCAAAGAGGTAGCACAAACCGTGTGTGATTTAGAGTTCCAACTTCGTGTATCCATATAGGAGAAAACAGAGTGAAACCTAAAAATTAAAATGTTACTGCCAACGAACGGTTTAAGCTAGAAGAACGAAATTTGGTCAGCCAAGTGGGATTGGGGTACTGATCATTACCTGAAAGTGTCATCAAGATTGGGTGAAAAAATGTGTGCTGAGATTTCAGGAAACTCGTAGTTTTTTGGAAGCTTGGCAACCCCTTTCCATGAAAGTGATTTGCACGAGTCTCTGCTTAGGGCTAGGTCAATAGGTAACAAACCATAGTGATAGAACTTGGAACTACTTTATTGTGTCAAGTTTCAAAGAGCTAGCACAAACCGTGTTTGATTTAGCGTTCCAACTACATGTATCCATATAGGAGAAAACAGAGTGAAACCTAAAAATTAAAACAGTTACTGCCAACGAACGGTTTAACCTAGAAGAAGGAAATTTGGTGAGCCAAGTGGGATTGGGGTACTGATCATTACCTGAAAGTGTCATCAAGATTGGGTGAAAAAATTTGTGCTGGGATTTCTGGAAACTCGTAGTTTTTTGGAAGCTTGGTAACGCCGTTCCATGAAAGTGATTTGTGCCGGTCTCTGCTTAGGGCTACATCAATAGGAAACAAACCATAGAAATAGAACTTGGAACTACTTTATTGGGTCAAGTGTCAAAGAGCTAGCACAAACCGTGTGTGATTTAGAGTTCCAACTTCGTGTATCCATATAGGAGAAAACAGAGTGAAACCTAAAAATTAAAATGTTACTGCCAACGAACGGTTTAAGCTAGAAGAACGAAATTTGGTCAGCCAAGTGGGATTGGGGTACTGATCATTACCTGAAAGTGTCATCAAGATTGGGTGAAAAAATGTGTGCTGAGATTTCAGGAAACTCGTAGTTTTTTGGAAGCTTGGCAACCCCTTTCCATGAAAGTGATTTGCACGAGTCTCTGCTTAGGGCTACGTCAATAGGTAACAAACCATAGTGATAGAACTTGGAACTACTTTATTGTGTCAAGTTTCAAAGAGCTAGCACAAACCGTGTTTGATTTAGCGTTCCAACTACATGTATCCATATAGGAGAAAACAGAGTGAAACCTAAAAATTAAAACAGTTACTGCCAACGAACGGTTTAACCTAGAAGAAGGAAATTTGGTGAGCCAAGTGGGATTGGGGTACTGATCATTAACTGAAAGTGTCATCCAGATTGGGTGAAAAAATGTGTGCTGAGATTTCAGGAAACTCGTAGTTTTTTGGAAGCTTTGCTACCCCTTTCCATGAAAGTGATTGGCGCCAGTCTGTTCTTGGGGCTACATCAATAGGAAACAAACCATAGAGATAGGACTTGGAAGTAGTTTATTGTGTCAAGTTTCAAAGAGCTAGCACAAACCGTGTTTGATTTAGAGTTCCAACTACATGTATCCATATAGTAGAAAACAGAGTAAAACCTAAATATTTAAACTGTTACTGCCAACGAACGGTTTAACCTAGAAGAACACAATTTGGTCAACCAAGTCGGATTGGGGTACTGATCATTTCCTAAAAGTGTCATCCAGATTGGGTGAAAAAATGTGTGCTGAGATTTCAGGAAACTCGTAGTTTTTGGAAGCTTTGCAACCGCTTTCCATGAAAGTGATTTGCACGAGTCTCTGCTTAGGGCTACGTCAATAGGAAACAAACCATAGAGATAGAACTTGGAACTACTTTTTTCTGTCAAGTTTCAAAGAGCTAGCACAAACCGTCTTTGATTTAGAGTTCCAACTACATGTATCCATATAGGAGAAAACACAGTGAAACCTAAAAATTAAAACTGTCACTGCCAATGAACGGTTTAACCTAGAAGAACGAAATTTGGTGAGCCAAGTGGGATTGGTGTACTGATCATTACCTAAAAGTGTCATCAAGATTGGGTGAAAAAATGTGTGCTGAGATTTCAGGAAACTCGTAGTGTTTTGGAAGCTTGGCAACCCCTTTCCATGAAAGTGATTTGCGCTGGTCTCTGCTTAGGGCTACATGAATAGGAAACAAACCATAGAGATAGAACTTGGAACTACTTTATTGTGTCAAGTTTCAAAGAGCTAGCACAAACCGTGTTTGATTTGGAGTTCCAACAACATGTATCCATACAGGAGAAAACAGAGTGAAACCTAAAAAATAAAACTTTTACTGCCAACGAACGGTTTAACCTAGAAGAACGAAATTTGGCGAGCCTAGTGGGTTTGGGGTACTGATCATTACCTAAAAGTGTCATGAAGATTGGGTGAAAAAATGTGTGCTGAGATTTCAGGGAACTCGTAGTTTTTTGAAGCTTGGCAACCCCTTTCCATGAAAGTGATTTGTGCCAGTCTCTGCTTAGGACTACATCAATAGGAAACAAACCATAGAGATAGAACTTGGAACTACTTTATTGTGTCAAGTTTCAAAGAGCTAGCACTAACCGTGTTTGATTTAGAGTTCCAACTACATGTATCCATATAGTAGAAAACAGAGTGAAACCTAAAAATTAAAACTGTTACTGCCAACCAACGGTTTAACCTAGAAGAACGAAATTTGGTGTTCCAAGTGGGATTGGGGTACTGATCATTACCTGAAAGTGTCATCTAGATTGGGTGAAAAAATGTGTGCTGAGATTTCAGGAAACTCATTGTTTTGGAAGCTTGGCAACCCCTTTCCATGAAAGTGATTTGCGCCAGTCTCTTATTAGGGCTACATCAATAGGAAACAAACCATAGAGATAGAACTTGGAACTCCTTTATTGTGGCAAGTTTCAAAGAGCTAGCACAAACCGTGTTTGATTTAGAGTTCCACTACATGTATCCATATAGGAGAAAACAGAGTGAAACATAAAAATTAAAACTGTTACTGCCAATGAACGGTTTAACCTAGAATCATGAAATTTGGTGAGCCAAGTCGGATTGGAGTACTGATCATTACCTGAAAGTGTCATCAAGATTGGGTGAAAAAATGTGTGCTGAGATTTCCGGAAACTCGTAGTTTTTTGGAAGCTTGGCAACCCCTTTCCATGGAAGTGATTTGCACCAGTCTGTGCTTAGGACTACAACAATAGGAAACAAACCATAGAGGAAGAACTTGGAACTACTTTATTGTGTCAGGTTTCAAAGAGCTAGCACAAACCGTGTTTGATTTAGAGTTCTAAATACATGTACCCATATAGGAGAAAACAGAGTGAAACCTAAAAATTAAAACTGTAACTGCCAACGAACAGTTTAACCTAGAAGAACGAAATTTGGTGAGCCAGTGGGATTGGGGTACTGATTATTACGTGAAAGTGTCATCCAGATTGGGTGAAAAAATATGTGCTCAGATTTCAGGAAACTCGTAGTTTTTTGTAAGCTTGGCAACCCCTTTCCATGAAATTGATTTGCGCCAGTCTCTGCTTAGGTCTACATCAATAGGAAACAAACCATAGAGATAGAACTTGGAACTACTTTATTGTGTCAAGTTTCAAAGAGCTAGCACAAACCGTGTTTGATTTAGAGTTCCAACTACATGTATCCATATAGGAGAAAACAGAGTGAAACCTAAAAATTAAAACTGTTCCTGCCAACGAACGCTTTAACCTAGAAGAACGAAATTTGGTGAGCCAAGTGGGATTGGGGTAGTGATCATTACCTGAAAGTATCATCCAGATTGGGTCAAAAAATATGTGCTGAGATTTCAATTAAGTGGTAGTTTTTTGGAAGCTTGGCAACCCGTTTCCATGAAAGTGATTTGCGCCAGTCTCTGCTTAGGGCTACATCAATAGGAAACAACCCATAGAGACAGAAAGTGGAACTACTTAATTGTGTCAAGTTTCAAAGAGCTAGCACAAACGGTGTTTGATTTAGAGTTCCATTACATGTATCCATATAGGAGAAAAGAGAGTGAAAACTAAAAATTAAAACTGTTACTGCCAACGAACGGTTTAACCTAGAAGAACGTAATTTGGTGAGAAAAGTGGGATTGGGGTACTGATCATACCCTGAAAGTGTCATCAAGATTGGGTGAAAAAATTTGTGCTGAGATTTCAGGAAACTCGTTTTTTTTTGTAAGCTTGGCAACCCCTTTACATGAAAGTGATTTGCGCCAGTCTCTGCTTAGGGCTACATCAATAGGAAACAAACAATAGAGATAGAACTTGGAACTACTTTATTGTGTCAAGTTTCAAAGAGCTAGCACAAACCTTCTTTGATTTAGAGTTCCAACTACATGTATCCATATAGAGAAAACAGAGCAAAACCTAAAAATTAAAACAGTTACTGCCAACGAACGGTTTAACCCAGAAGAATGAAATTTGGTGAACCAAGTGGGATTGGGGTACTCATCATTACCTGAAAATGTCATCAAGTTTTGGTGAAAAAATGTGTGCTGAGATTTCAGGAAACTCATAGTTTTTGGAAGCTTGGCAACCCCTTTCCATGAAAGTGATTTGCGCCAGTCTCTGCTTTGGGCTACATCAATAGGAAACAAACAATAGAGATAGAACTTGGAACTACTTTATTGTGTCAAGTTTCAAAGAGCTAGCACAAACCGTGTTTGATTTAGAGTTCCAAATACATGTATCCATATAGGAGAAAACAGAGTGAAACCTAAAAATTAAAACTGTTACTGCCAACGAACGGTTTAAGCTAGAAGAACGAAATTTGGTGAGCCAAGCGTGATTGGGGTACTGATATTAACCTGTAAGTGTCATCAAGATTGGGTGAAAAAAATATGGGCTGAGATTTCAGGAAACTCGTAGTTTTTTGGAAGCTTGGCAACCCCTTTCCATGAAAGTGATTTGCGCCAGTCTCTGCTTAGGGCTACATCAATAGGAAAAAAAACCATAGAGATAGAACTTGGAACTACTTTATTGTGTCAGGTTTCAAAGAGCTAGCACAAACCGTGTTTGATTTAGAGTTCCAACTACATGTATCCATATAGGAGAAAACAGAGTGGAACCTAAAAATTTAAACTGTAACTTCCAACGAACAGTTTAACCTAGAAGAACAAAATTTGGTGAGCCAAGTGCGATTGGGGTACTGATCATTACCTGAAAGTGTCATCCAGATTGCGTGTAAAAATGTGTGCTGAGATTTCAGGAAACTCGTAGTTGTTGGAAGCTTGGCAACCCCTTTCCATGAAAGTGATTTGTGCCAGTCTCTGCATAGGGCAACATCAATAGGAAACAAACCATAGAGATAGAAATTGGAACTACGTTATTGTGTCAAGTTTCAAAGAGCTCGCACAAACCGTGTTTGATTTAGAGTTCCACTACATTTATCCATATAGGAGAAAACAGAGTGAAACCTAAAAATTCAAACTGTTCCTGCCAAGGAACGGTTTAACCTAGAATCATGAAATTTGGGGAGCCAAGTCGGATTGGTTTACTGATCATTACCTGAAAGTGTCATCAAAATTGGGTGAAAAAATGTGTGCTGAGATTTCAGGAAACTCGTAGTTTTTTGGAAGCTTGGCAACCCCTTTCCATGAAAGTGATTTGCGCCAGTCTCTGATTAGGGCTACATCAATAGGAAACAAACCATAGAGATAGAACTTGGAACTACTTTATTGTGTCAAGTTTCAAAGAGCTAGCACAAACCTTCTTTGATTTAGAGTTCCAACTACAAGTATCCATATAGAGAAAACAGATCAAAACCTAAAAATTAAAACTGTTACTGCCAACGAACGGTTTAACCAAGAAGAACGAAATTTGGTGAGCCAAGTGGGATTGGAGTACTGATCATTACCTGAAAGTGTCATCAAGATTGGGTGAAAAAATGTGTGCTGAGATTTCAGGAAACTCATTGTTTTGGAAGCTTGGCAACCCCTTTCCATGAAAGTGATTTGCGCCAGTCTCGGCTTAGGGCTACATCAATAGGAAACCAACCATAGAGATAGAACTTGGAACTACTTTATTGTGTCAAGTTTCAAAGAGCTAGCACAAACCGTGTTTGATATAGAGTTCCAACTACATGTATCCATATAGGAGAAAACAGAGTGAAACCTAAAAATTTAAACTGTTACTGCCAACGAACGGTTTAACCTAGAATCATGAAATTTGGTGAGCCAAGTCGGATTGGAGTACTGATCATATCCTGAAAGTGTCATCAAGATTGGGTGAAAAAATTTGTGCTGAGATTTCAGGAAACTCGTAGTTTTTTGAAAGCTTGGCAACCCCTTTACATGAAAGTGATTTGCGCCAGTCTCTGCTTAGGGCTACATCAATAGGAAACAAACCATAGAGATAGAGCTTGGAACTACTTTATTGTGTCAAGTTTCAAAGAGCTAGTACAAACTGTGTTTGATTTAGAGTTCCTAATACATGTATCCATATAGGAGAAAACAGAGTGAAACCTAAAAATTAAAACTGTAACTGCCAACGAACAGTTTAACCTAGAAGAACAAAATTTGGTTAGCCAAGTGGTATTGGGGTACTGATCATTACCTGAAAGTGTCATCCAGGTTGCGTGAAAAAATGTGTGCTGAGATTTCATGAAACTCGTAGTTGTTGGAAGCTTGGCAACCCATTTCCATGAAAGTGATTTGCGCCAGTCTCTGCTTAGGGCTACATAAATAGGAAACAAACCATAGAGATAGAACTTGGAACTACTTTATTGTGTCAAGTTTCAAAGAGCTAGCACAAACCGTGTTGGATTTAGAGTTCCAACTACATGTATCCATATAGGAGAAAACAGAGTGAAACCTAAATATTTAAACTGTTACTGCAAATGAAATGTTTAACTTAGAAGAACGAAATTTGGTGAGCAAAGTGGGATTAGGGTACTGATCATTAGCTAAAAGTGTCATCCAGATTGGGTGAAAAAATGTGTGCTGGGATTTCGGGAAACTCGTAGTTTTTTGGAAGCTTGGCAACGCCTTTCCATGAAAGTGATTTGTGCCGGACTCTGCTTAGGGCTACGTCAATAGGCAACAAACCATAGAAATGGAACTTGGAACTACTTTATTGTGTCAAGTTTCAAAGAGCTAGCACAAACCGTGTTTGATTTAGAGTTCCAACTACGTGTATCCATATAGGAGAAAACAGAGTGAAACCTAAAAATTAAAACTGTTACTGCCAACGAACGGTTTAACCTAGAAGAACGACATTTGGTGAGCCAATTGGGATTGGGGTACTGATCATTAGCTGAAAGTGTCATCCAGATTGGGTGAAAAAATGTGTGCGGTGATTGCTGGAAACTCATAGTTTTTTGGAAGCTTGGCAACCCCTTTCCATGAAAGTGATTATGCTGGTCCCTGCTTAGGGCTACATCAATAGGAAACAAACCATAGAAATAGAACTTGGAACTACTTTATTGGGTCAAGTTTCAAAGAGCTAGCACAAACCGTGTTTGATTTATAGTTCCAACTACATGTATCCATATAGGAGAAAACACAGTGAAACCTAAAAATTAAAACTGTTACTGCCAACGAATGGTTTAACCTAGAAGAACGAAATTTGGTGAGCCAATTGGGATTGGGGTACTGATCATTAGCTGAAAATGTCATCCAGATTGGGTGAAAAAATGTGTGCGGTGTTTTCTGGAAACTCATATTTTTTTGGAAGCTTGGCAACCCCTTTCCATGAAAGTGATTTGTGCCAGTCTCTGCCTAGGGCTACATCAATAGGAAACAAACTATAGAGATAGAACTTGGAACTACTTTATTGGGTCAAGTTTCAAACAGCTAGCACAAACCGTGTTTTATTTAGAGTTCCAACTACATGTATCCATATAGGAGAAAACAGAGTGAAACCTAAAAATTAAAACTGTTACTACCAACGAACGGTTTAACCTAGAAGAACGAAATTTGGTGGGCCAAGTGGGATTGGGGAACTGATCATTACCTGAAAGTGTAATCAAGATTGGGTGAAAAAATGTGTACTGAGATTTCAGGAAACTGGTAGATTTTTGGAAGCTTCGCAATCCCTTTCCATGAAAGGGATTTGCGCCCGTCTCTGCTTAGGGCTGCATCAATAGGAAACAAATCATAGAAATAGAACTTCAACTTCTTTATTGTGTCAGGTTTCAAAAAGCTAGCACAAACCGTCTTTGATTTAGAGTTCCAACTACATGTATCCATATAGGAGAAAACAGAGAGAAACCTTAAAATTAAAACTGTTACTGCCAACGAACGGTTTAACCCAGAAGAAAGAAATATGGTGAACCAAGTAAGATTGGGGTACTGATCATTACCTGAAAGTGTCATCAAGATTGGGTGAAAAAATGTGTGCTGAGATTTCAGGAAACTCGTAGTTTTTTGGAAGCTTGGCAACCCCTTTCCATGAAAGTGATTGGCGCCAGTCTGTTCTTAGGGCTACATCAATAGGAAACAAACCATAGAGATAGGACTTGGGAGTACTTTATTGTGTCAAGTTTCAAAGAGCTAGCACAAACCGTGTTTGATTTAGAGTTCCAACTACATGTGTCCATATAGGAGAAAATAGAGTGAAACCTAAAAATTAAAACTGTTACTGCCAACGAACGGTTTAACCTAGAAGATCGAAATTTGGTGAGCCAAGTGGGAATGGGGTACTGATCATTACCTGAAAGTGTCATCCAGATTGGGTGAAAAAATGTGTGCTGAGATTTCAGGAAACTCGTAGATTTTTGGAAGCTTGGCAACCCCTTTCCATGAAAGTGATTGGCGCCAGTCGGTTCTTAGGGCTACATCAATAGGAAACAAACCATAGAGATAGGACTTGGAAGTACTTTATTGAGTCAAGTTTCAAAGAGCTAGCACTAACCTTGTTGGATTTAGAGTTCCAACTACATGTATCCATATAGGAGAAAACACAGTAAAACCTAAAAATTAAAACTGTTACTGCCAACGAACGGTTTAACCTAGAAGAACGAAATTTGGCGAGCCTAGTGGGTTTGGGGTACTGATCATTACCTAAAAGTGTCATGAAGATTGGGTGAAAAAATGTGTGCTGAGATTTCAGGGAACTCGTAGTTTTTTGGAAGCTTGGCAACCCCTTTCCATGAAAGTGATTTGCACGAGTCTCTGCTTAGGGATACGTCAATAGGAAACAAACCATAGAGATAGAACTTGGAACTTCTTTATTGTGTCAAGTTTCAAAGAGCTAGCACAAACCGTGTTTGATTTAGACTTCCAACTACATGTATACATATAGGAGAAAACACAGTGAAACCTAAAAATTAAAATTGTTACTGCCAACAAATGGTTTAACCTAGAATAACAAAATTTGGTGAGCCAAGTGGGATAGGGGTACTGATCATTACCTGAAAGTGTCATCCAGATTGGGTGAAAAAATGTGTGCTGAGATTTCAGGAAACTCGTAGTGTTTTGGAAGCTTGGCAACCCCTTTCCATGAAAGTGGTTAGTGCCGGTCTCTGCTTAGGGCTACATCAATAGGAAACAAACCATAGAGATAGAACTTGGAACTACTTTATTGTGTCAAGTTTCAAAGAGCTAGCACAAACCGTGTTGGATTTAGAGTTCCAACTACATGTATCCATATAGGAGAAAACACAGTGAAACCTAAAAATTAAAACTGTTACTGCCAACGAACGGTTTAACTTAGAAGAACGAAATTTAGTGAGCCAATTGGGGTTGGGGTACTGATCATTACCTGAAAGTGTCATCCAGATTGGGTGAAAAAATGTGTGCTGGGATTTCAGGAAACTCATAGTGTTTTGGAAGCTTGGCAACCCCTTTCCATGAAAGATTTTTGCTCCGGTCTCTGCTTAGGGCTACATCAATAGGAAACAAACCATAGAGATAGAACTTGGAACTACTTTATTTTGTCAAGTTTCAAAGAGCTAGCACAAACCGTCTTTGATTTAGAGTTCCAACTACATGTATCCATATAGGAGAAAACAGAGCGCAACCTAAGAATTAAAACCTTACTGTCAACGAACGGTTTAACCTAGAAGAACGAAATTTGGTGAGCCAAGTTGAATTGGGGTACTGATAATTACCTGAAAGTGTCAACAAGATTGGGTGAAAAAATGTGTGCTTGGATTTCGGGAAATTCGTAGTTTTTTGGAAGCTTGGCACCGCCTTTCCATGAAAGTGATTTGTGCCGGTCTCTGCTTCGGGCTACATCAATAGGAAACAAACCATAGAGATAGAACTTGGAACTACTTTATTGTGTCAAGTTTCAAAGAGCTAGCACAAACCGTGTTGGATTAAGAGTTCCAACTACATGTATCCATATAGGAGAAAACAGAGTTAAACCTAAATATTTAAACTGTTACTGCCAACGAACGGTTTAACCAAGAAGAACGAAATTTGGTGAGCCAAGTGGGATTGGGGTACTGATCATTACCTGAAAGTGTGATCCAGATTGGGTGAAAAAATGTGTGCTGGGATTTCAGGAAACTCGTAGTGTTTTGGAAGCTTGGCAACCCCTTTCCATGAAAGTGATTTGCGCCGGTCTCTGCTTAGGGCTACATCAATAGGAAACAAACAATAGAGATAGAAATTGGAACTACTTTATTGTGTCAAGTTTTAAAGAGCTAGCACAAACCGTGTTGGGTTAAGAGTTCCAACTACATGCATCCATATAGGAGAAAACAGAGTGAAACCTAAATATTTAAACTCTTACTGCCAACGAACGGTTTAACATAGAAGAACGAAATTTGGTGAGCGAAGTGGGATTGGGGTACTGATCGTTACCTGAAAGTGTCATCCAGATTGGGTGAAAAAATGTGTGCTGAGAATTCAGGGAACTCGTAGTTATTTGGAAGCATGGCAACCCCTTTCCATGAGAGTGACTTGCGCCAGTCTCTGCATATGGCTACATCAATAGGAAACAAAACAAAGAGATAGAACTTGGAACTACTTTATTGTGTCAAGTTTCAAAGAGCTAGCACAAACCGTCTTTGATTTACAGTTCCAACTACATGTATCCATATAGGAGATAACAGAGCGAAACCTAAAAATTAAAACTGTTACTGCCAACGAACGGTTTAACCTAGAAGAACGAAATTTGGTGAGCCAAGTGGGATTGGGGTACTGATCATTGCCTGAAAGTGTCATCAAGATTGGGTGAAAAAATGTGTGCGGTGATTTCTGGAAACTCGTAGTTTTTTGGAAGCTTGGCATCCCCTTTCCATGAAAGTGATTTGCGCCAGTCTCTGCTTAGGGCTACATCAATAGGAAACAAACCATAGTGATAGAACTTGGAACTACGTTACTGTGTCAAGTTTCAAAGAACTAGCACAAACCTTGTTTGATTTAGAGTTCCAACTACATGTATCCATATAGGAGAAAACAGAGCGAAACCTAAGAATTTAAACCGTTACTGCCAGCGAACGGTATTACCTAGAAGAACCAAATTTGGTGAGCCAAGTGGGACTGGGGTACTGATCATTACCTGAAAGTGTCATCAAGATTGGGTGAAAAAACGTGTGCTGAGATTGCAGGAAACTCGTAGCTTTTTGTAAGCTTGGCAACGCCTTTCCATGAAAGTGATTTGTGTCAGTCTCTGCTTAGGGCTATATCAATAGGAAACAAACCATAGAGATAGAACTTGGAACTACGTTATTGTGTCAAGTTTCAAAGAGCTAGCACAAACCGTGTTTGATTTGGAGTTCCAACTACATGTATGCATATAGGAGAAAACAGAGTGAAACCTAAAAATTAAAACTGTTACTGCCAACGAACGGTTTAACCTAGAAGAACGAAATTTGGTGAGCCAAGTGGGATTGGGGAACTGATCATTACCTAAAAGTGTCATCAAGATGGGGTGAAAAAATGTGTGCTGAGATTTCAGGAAACTCGTAGTTTTTTGGAAGCTTGGCAACCCCTTTCCATGAAAGTGAATTGCACGAGTCTCTGCTTAGGGCTACGTCAATAGGAAACAAACCATAGAGATAGAACTTGGAACTACTTTATTGTGTCAAGTTTCAAAGAGCTAGCACAAACCGTGTTTGATTTAGAGTTCCAACTACATGTATCCATATAGGAGAAAACAGAGTGAAACCTAAAAATTAAAACTGTTACTGCCAACGAACGGTTTAACCTAGAAGAACGAAATCTGATGAGCCAAGTGGGATTGGCATACTGATGATTACCTGAAAGTGTCAACAGATTGGGTGAAAAAACGTGTGCTGAGATTTGAGGAAACTCGTAGTTTTTTGGAAGCTTGGCAACCCCTTTCCATGAAAGTAATTTCCGCCGGTCTCTGCTTAGGGCTACCTCAATAGGAAACAAACCATAGAGATAGAACTTGGAACTACTTTATTGTGTCAAGTTTCAGAGAGCTAGCACAAACCGTGTTTGATTTAGAGTTCCAACTACATGTATCCATATAGGAGAAAACAGAGTGAAACCTAAAAATTAAAACTGTTACTGCCAACGAACGGTTTAACATAGAAGAACGAAATTTGGTGAGCCAAGTGGGATTGGGGTACTGATCATTGCCTGAAAGTGTCATCCAGATTGGGTGAAAAAATGTGTGCTGAGATTTCAGGGAACTCTTAGTTTTTTGGAAGCTTGGCAACCCCTTTCCATGAAAGTGATTTGTGCCAGTCTCTTCTTAGGGCTACATCAATAGGAAACAAACCATAGAGATAGAACTTGGAACTACTTTATTTTGTCAAGTTTCAAAGAGCTAGCACAAACCGTTTGTGATTTAGAGTCCCACCTACATGTATCCATATAGGAGAAAACAGAGTGAAACCTAAAAATTAAAACTCTTCCTGCCAACGAACGGCTTAACCTAGAAGAACGAAATTTGGTGAGCCAAGTGGGATTGGGGTAGTGATCATTACCTGAAAGTGTCATCCAGATTGGGTGAAAAAATGTGTCCTGAGATTTCAGGAAACTCATAGTTTTTTGGAAGCTTGGCAGCCCCTTTCCATATAAGTGATTTGCGCCAGTCTCTGCTTAGGGCTACATCAATAGGAAACAAACCGTAGAGATAGAACTTGGAACTACTTTACTGTGTCAAGTTTCAAAGAGCTAGCACAAACCGTGTTTTATTTAGAGTTCGAACTACATGTATCCATATAGGAGAAAACAGAGTGAAACCTAAAAATTAAAACTGTTACTGCCAACGAACGGTTTAACCTAGAAGAATGAAATTTGGTGAGCCAAGTGGATTTGGGGTACTGATCATTACTTGAAAGTGTCATGAAGATTGGGTGAAAAAAAGTGTGCTGCGCTTTCAGGAAACTCATCATTTTTTGGAAGCTTGGCAACCTTTTTCCATGAAATTATTTGCGCCAGTCTCTGCTTAGGGCTACATCAATAGGAAACAAAACATAGAGATAGAACTTGGAACTACTTTATTGTGTCAAGTTTCAAAGAGCTACCACAAACCGTGTTTGATTTAGAGTTCCAAATACATGTATCCATATAGGAGAAAACAGAGTGAAACCTAAAAATTAAAACTGTTACTGCCAACGAACGGTTTAACCTAGAAGAACGAAATTTGGTGGGCCAAGTGGGATTGGGTAACTGATCATTACCTGAAAGTGTAATCAAGATTGGGTGAAAAAATGTGTACTGAGATTTCAGGAAACTGGTAGTTTTTTGGAAGCTTCGCAATCCCTTTCCATCAAAGGGATTTGCGCCCGTCTCTGCTTAGGGCTACATCAATAGGAAACAAACCATAGAGATAGAACTTGGAACTACTTAATTGTGTCAAGTTTCAAAGAGCTAGCACAAACCGTGTTTGATTTAGAATTCCAACTACATGTATCCATATAGGAGAAAACAGAGTGAAACCTAAAAATATAAACTGTTACTGGCAACGAACGGTTTAACCTAGAAGAATGAAAATTGTTGAGCCAAGTGGGATTGGAGTACTGATCATTACCTGAAAGTGTCATCAAGATTGGGTGAAAAAATGTGCACTGAGATTTCAGGAAACTCATAGTTTTTTGGAAGCTTGGCAACCCCGTTCCATGAAAGTGATTTGCGCCAGTCTCTGCTTAGGGCTACATCAATAGGAAACAAACCATAGAGATGGAACTTGGAACTTCTTTACTGTGTCAAGTTTCAAAGAGCTAGCACAAACCGTGTTTGACTTAGAGTTTGAACTACATGTATCCATATAGGAGAAAACAGAGTGTAACCTAAAAATTAAAACTGTTACTGCCAACGATAGGTTTAACCTAGAAAAACGAAATTTGGTGAGCCAAGTGTGAATGGGTTACTTATCATTACCTGAAAGTGTCATCAAGATTGGGTGAAAACATGTGTGCTGAGATTTCAGGAAACACGTAGTTTTGTGGAAACTTGGCAACCTCTTTCCATGAAAGTGATTTGCGCCAGTCTCTGCTTAGGGCTACATCAATAAGAAACACACCATAGAGATAGAACTTGGAACTACTTTATTGTGTCAAGTTTCAAAGAGCTAGCACAAACCGTGTTCGTCTCTGCATAGGGCTACATCAATAGGAAACAAACCATAGACATAGAACTTCAACTTCTTTATTGTGTCAGGTTTCAAAGAGCTAGCACAAACCGTCTTTGATTTAGAGTTCCAACTACATGTATCCATATAGGAGAAAACAGAGTGATACCTAAAAATAAAACTGTTACTGCAACGAACCGTTTAACCTATAAGAAAGAAATTTGGTGAGCCAAGTGGGATTGGGGTACTGATCATTACCTGAAATTGTCATCAATATTGGGTGAAAAAATGTGTGGTGGGATTTCGGGAAACTCGTAGTTTTTTGGAAGCTTGGCAACGCCTTTCTATGAAAGTGATTGGCGCCAGTCTGTTCTTAGGGCTACATCAATAGGAAACAAACCATAGAGATAGAACTTGGAACTACTTTATTGGTTCAAGTTTCAAAGAGCTAGCACAAACCGTGTTTGATTTAGAGTTCCAACTACATGTATCCATATAGGAGAAAACAGTGTGAAACCTAAATATTTAAACTGTTACTGCCAACGAACGGTTTAACCTAGAAGAATGAAATTTGGTGAGCCAAGTGGGATTGGGATACTGATCATTACCTGAAAGTGTCATCGAGATTGGGTTAAAAAATATGTGCTGAGATTTCAGGAATCTCATAGTTCTTTGGAAATTTGGCAACCCCTCTCCATGAAAGTGATTTGCACGAGTCTCTGCTTAGGGCTACGTCAATACGAAACAAACCATAGAGATAGAACTTGGAACTACTTTATTGGGTCAAGTTTCAAAGAGCTAGCACAAACCGTGTTTGATTTAGAGTTCCAAATACGTGTATCCATATAGGAGAAAACAGAGTGAAACCTAAAAATTAAAATGTTACTGCCAATGAACGGTTTAACCTAGAAGAACGAAATTTGGTGAGCCAAGTGGGATTGGGGTACTGATCATTACCTGAAAGTTTCATCGAGATTGGGTTAAAAAATATGTGCTGAGATTTCAGGAATCTCATAGTTCTTTGGAAATTTGGCAACCCCTCTCCATGAAAGTGATTTGCACGAGTCTCTGCTTAGGGCTACGTCAATACGAAACAAACCATAGAGATAGAACTTGGAACTACTTTACTGTGTCACGTTTCAAAGAGCTAGCACAAACCGTGTTTTATTTAGAGTTCGAACTACATGTATCCATATAGGAGAAAACAGAGTGAAACCTAAAAATTAAAACTGTTACTGCCAACGAACGGTTTAACCTAGAAGAATGAAATTTGGTGAGCCAAGTGGATTTGGGGTACTGATCATTACTTGAAAGTGTCATCAAGTTTGGGTGAAAAAAAGTGTGCTGCGCTTTCAGGAAACTCATCATTTTGTGGAAGCTTGGCAACCTTTTTCCATGAAATTATTTGCACCAGTCTCTGCTTAGGGCTACATCAATAGGAAACAAAACATAGAAATAGAACTTGGAACTACTTTATTGTGTCAAGTTTCAAAGAGCTAGCACAAACCGTGTTTGATTTAGAGTTCCAAATACATGTATCCATATAGGAGAAAACAGAGTGAAACCTAAAAATTAAAACTGTTACTGCCAACGAACGGTTTAACCTAGAAGAACGAAATTTGGTGAGCCAAGTGGGATTGGGGAACTGATCATTACCTGAAAGTGTAATCAAGATTGGGTGAAAAAATGTGTGCTGAGATTTCAGGAAACTCGTAGTTTTTTGGAAGCTTGGCAATCCCTTTCCATGAAAGGGATTTGCGCAAGTCTCTGCTTAGGGCTACATCAATAGGAAACAAACCATAGAGATAGAACTTGGAACTACTTAATTGTGTCAAGTTTCAAAGAGCTAGCACAAACCGTGTTTGATTTAGAGTTCCAACTACATGTATCCATATAGGAGAAAACAGAGTGAAACCTAAAAATATAAACTGTTACTGCCAACGATAGGTTTAACCTAGAAAAACAAAATTTGGTGAGCCAAGTGTGAATGGGGTACTGATCATTACCTGAAAGTGTCATCAAGATTGGGTGAAAACATGTGTGCTGAGATTTCAGGAAACACGTAGTTTTGTGGAAACTTGGCAACCTCTTTCCATGAAAGTGATTTGCGCCAGTCTCTGCTTAGGGCTACATCAATAGGAAACACACCATAGAGATAGAACTTGGAACTACTTTATTGCGTCAAGTTTCAAAGAGCTAGCACAAACCGTGTTCGTCTCTGCATAGGGCTACATCAATAGGAAACAAACCATAGAAATAGAACTTCAACTTCTTTATTGTGTCAGGTTTCAAAAGGCTAGCACAAACCGTCTTTGATTTAGAGTTCCAACTACATGTATCCATATAGGAGAAAACAGAGAGAAAATTTAAAATTAAAACTGTTACTGCCAACGAACGGTTTAACCTAGAAGAAAGAAATACGGTGAACCAAGTAAGATTGGGGTACTGATCATTACCTGAAAGTGTCATCAAGATTGGGTGAAAAAATGTGTGCTGAGATTTCAGGAAACTCGTAGTTTTTTGTAGGTTGGCAACCCCTTTCAATGAAAGTGATTTGCGCCGGTCTCTGCTTAGGGCTACATCAATAGGGAACAAATCAGAGAAATAGAACTTGGAACTACTTTATTGTGTCAAGTTTCAAAGAGCTAGCACAAACCATGTTTGATTTACAGTTCCAACTACATGTATCCATATAGGAGAAAACAGAGTGAAACCTAAAAATTAAAATGTTACTGCCAATGAACGGTTTAACCTAGAAGAACGAAATTTGGAGAGCCAAGTGGGATTTGGGTACTGATCATTACCTGAAAGTGTCATCGAGATTGGGTTAAAAAATATGTGCTGAGATTTCAGGAATCTCATAGTTCTTTGGAAATTTGGCAACCCCTCTCCATGATAGTGATTTGCACGAGTCTCTGCTTAGGGCTACGTCAATACGAAACAAACCATAGAGATAGAACTTGGAACTACTTTACTGTGTCACGTTTCAAAGAGCTAGCACAAACCGTGTTTTATTTAGAGTTCGAACTACATGTATCCATATAGGAGAAAACAGAGTGAAACCTAAAAATTAAAACTGTTACTGCCAACGAACGGTTTAACCTAGAAGAATGAAATTTGGTGAGCCAAGTGGATTTGGGGTACTGATCATTACTTGAAAGTGTCATCAAGTTTGGGTGAAAAAAAGTGTGCTGCGCTTTCAGGAAACTCATCATTTTGTGGAAGCTTGGCAACCTTTTTCCATGAAATTATTTGCACCAGTCTCTGCTTAGGGCTACATCAATAGGAAACAAAACATAGAAATAGAAGTTGGAACTACTTTATTGTGTCAAGTTTCAAAGAGCTAGCACAAACCGTGTTTGATTTAGAGTTCCAAATACATGTATCCATATAGGAGAAAACAGAGTGAAACCTAAAAATTAAAACTGTTACTGCCAACGAACGGTTTAACCTAGAAGAACGAAATTTGGTGAGCCAAGTGGGATTGGGGAACTGATCATTACCTGAAAGTGTAATCAAGATTGGGTGAAAAAATGTGTGCTGAGATTTCAGGAAACTCGTAGTTTTTTGGAAGCTTGGCAATCCCTTTCCATGAAAGGGATTTGCGCAAGTCTCTGCTTAGGGCTACATCAATAGGAAACAAACCATAGAGATAGAACTTGGAACTACTTAATTGTGTCAAGTTTCAAAGAGCTAGCACAAACCGTGTTTGATTTAGAGTTCCAACTACATGTATCCATATAGGAGAAAACAGAGTGAAACCTAAAAATATAAACTGTTACTGCCAACGAACGGTTTAACCTAGAAGAACGAAATTTGGGGAGTCAAGTGGGATTGGAGTACTGATCATTACCTGAAAGTGTCATCAAGATTGGGTGAAAAAATGTGCGCTGAGATTTCAGGAAACTCGTAGTTTTTTGGAAGGTTGGCAACCCCTTTCCATGAAAGTGATTTGCGCCAGTCTCTGCTTAGGGCTACATCAATAGGAAACAAACCATAGAGATAGAACTTGGAACTACTTTACTGTGTCAAGTTTCAAAGAGCTAGCACAAACCGTGTTTGACTTAGAGTTTGAACTACATGTATCCATATAGGAGAAAACAGAGTGAAACCTAAAAATTAAAACTGTTACTGCCAACGATAGGTTTAACCTAGAAAAACAAAATTTGGTGAGCCAAGTGTGAATGGGGTACTGATCATTACCTGAAAATGTCATCAAGATTGGGTGAAAACATGTGTGCTGAGATTTCAGGAAACACGTAGTTTTGTGGAAACTTGGCAACCTCTTTCCATGAAAGTGATTTGCGCCAGTCTCTGCTTAGGGCTACATCAATAGGAAACACACCATAGAGATAGAACTTGGAACTACTTTATTGCGTCAAGTTTCAAAGAGCTAGCACAAACCGTGTTCGTCTCTGCATAGGGCTACATCAATAGGAAACAAACCATAGAAATAGAACTTCAACTTCTTTATTGTGTCAGGTTTCAAAAGGCTAGCACAAACCGTCTTTGATTTAGAGTTCCAACTACATGTATCCATATAGGAGAAAACAGAGAGAAACCTTAAAATTAAAACTGTTACTGCCAACGAACGGTTTAACCTAGAAGAAAGAAATACGGTGAACCAAGTAAGATTGGGGTACTGATCATTACCTGAAAGTGTCATCAAGATTGGGTGAAAAAATGTGTGCTGAGATTTCAGGAAACTCGTAGTTTTTTGTAGGTTGGCAACCCCTTTCAATGAAAGTGATTTGCGCCGGTCTCTGCTTAGGGCTACATCAATAGGGAACAAATCAGAGAAATAGAACTTGGAACTACTTTATTGTGTCAAGTTTCAAAGAGCTAGCACAAACCATGTTTGATTTACAGTTCCAACTACATGTATCCATATAGGAGAAAACAGAGTGAAACCTAAAAATTAAAACTGTTACTGCCAACGAACGGTTTAACCTAGGAAAACGAAATTTGGTGAGCCAAGTGGGATTGGGGTACTGATCATTACCTGAAAGTGTCATCCAGATTCGGTGAAGAAATGTGTGCTGAGATTTCAGGAACCTCGTAGTTTTTTGGAAGCTTGGCAACCCCTTTCCATGAAAGTGATTGGCGCCAGTATGTTCTTAGGGCTACATCAATAGGAAACAAACCATAGAGATAGAACTTGGAACTTCTTTTTTGTGTCAAGTTTCAAAGAGCTAGCACAAACCGTGTTTGATTTAGAGTTCCAACTACATGTATCCATATAGGAGAAAACACAGTGAAACCTAAAAATTAAAATTGTTACTGCCAACGAATGGTTTAACCTAGAAGAACGAAATTTGGTGAGCCTAGTGGGATTGGGGTACTGATCATTACCTGAAAGTGTCATCCAGATTGGGTGAAAAAATGTGTGCGGTTATTTCTGGAAACTCATAGTTTTTTAAAGCTTGGCAACCCCTTTCCATGAAAGTGATTTGTGCCAGTCTCTGCCTAGGGCTACATCAATAGGAAACAAACCATAGAGATAGAACTTGGAACTACTTTATTGTGTCAAGTTTCAAAGAGCTAGCACAAACCGTGTTGGATTTAGAGTTCCAACTACATGTATCCATATAGGAGAAAACAGAGTGAAACCTAAGTATTTAAACCGTTACTGCCAACGAACGGTTTAACTTAGGAGAACGAAATTTGGTGAGCCAAGTGGGACTGGGGTACTGATCATTACCTGAAAGTGACATCAAGATTGGGTTAAAAAATGTGTGCTGGGATTTCGGGTAACTCGTAGTTTTTTGGAAGCTTGGCAACGCCTCTCCATGAAAGTGATTTGTGCAGGTCTCTGCTTAGGGCTACATCGATAGGAAACAAACCATAGAAATAGAACTTGGAACTACTGTATTGGGTCAAGTTTCAAAGAGCTAGCACAAACCGTGTTTGATTTAGAGTTCCAACTATGTGTATCCATATAGGAGAAAACAGAGTGAAACCTAAAAATTAAAATGTTACTGCCAACGAACGGTTTAACCTAGAAGAACGAAATTTGGTGAGCCAAATGGTATTGGGGTACTGATCATTACCTGAAAGTGTCATCAAGATTGGGTGAAAAAATGTGTGCTGAGATTTCAGGAAACTCGTAGTTTTTTGGAAGCTTGGCAACCCCTTTCCATGAAAGTGATTTGCACGAGTCTCTGCTTAGGGCTACGTCAATAGGAAACAAACCATAGAAATAGAACTTGGAACTACTTTATTGGGTCAAGATTCAAAGAGCTAGCACAAACCGTCTTTGATTTAGAGTTCCAACTACATGTATCCATATAGGAGAAAACAGAGTGAAACCTAAAAATTAAAACTGTTACTGCAAACGAACGGTTTAACCTAGAAGAACGAAATTTGGTCAGCCAAGTCGGATTGGGGTACTGATCATTACCTCAAAGTATCATCAAGTTTGGGTTAAAAAATGTGTGCTGAGATTTCAGGAAACTCGTAGTTTTTTGGAATCTTGGCAACCCCTTTCCATGAAAGTAATTTGCGCCAGTCTCTGCTTAGGGCTACATCAATAGGAAACAAACCATAGAGATAGAACTTGGAACTACTTTATTGGGTCAAGTTTCAAAGAGCTAGCACAAACCGTGTTTGATTTAGAGTTCCAACTACATGTATCCATATAGGAGAAAACAGTGTGAAACCTAAATATTTAAACTGTTACTGCCAACGAACGGTTTAACCTAGAAGAATGAAATTTGGTGAGCCAAGTGGGATTGGGATACTGATCATTACCTGAAAGTGTCATCGAGATTGGGTTAAAAAATATGTGCTTAGATTTCAGGAATCTCATAGTTCTTTGGAAATTTGGCAACCCCTCTCCATGAAAGTGATTTGCACGAGTCTCTGCTTAGGGCTACGTCAATACGAAACAAACCATAGAGATAGAACTTGGAACTACTTTATTGGGTCAAGTTTCAAAGAGCTAGCACAAACCGTGTTTGATTTAGAGTTCCAAATACGTGTATCCATATAGGAGAAAACAGAGTGAAACCTAAAAATTAAAATGTTACTGCCAATGAACGGTTTAACCTAGAAGAACGAAATTTGGTGAGCCAAGTGGGATTGGGGTACTGATCATTACCTGAAAGTGTCATCGAGATTGGGTTAAAAAATATGTGCTGAGATTTCAGGAATCTCATAGTTCTTTGGAAATTTGGCAACCCCTCTCAATGAAAGTGATTTGCACGAGTCTCTGCTTAGGGCTACGTCAATACGAAACAAACCATAGAGATAGAACTTGGAACTACTTTACTGTGTCACGTTTCAAAGAGCTAGCACAAACCGTGTTTTATTTAGAGTTCGAACTACATGTATCCATATAGGAGAAAACAGAGTGAAACCTAAAAATTAAAACTGTTACTGCCAACAAACGGTTTAACCTAGAAGAATGAAATTTGGTGAGCCAAGTGGATTTGGGGTACTGATCATTACTTGAAAGTGTCATCAAGTTTGGGTGAAAAAAAGTGTGCTGCGCTTTCAGGAAACTCATCATTGTGTGGAAGCTTGGCAACCTTTTTCCATGAAATTATTTGCACCAGTCTCTGCTTAGGGCTACATCAATAGGAAACAAAACATAGAAATAGAACTTGGAACTACTTTATTGTGTCAAGTTTCAAAGAGCTACCACAAACCGTGTTTGATTTAGAGTTCCAAATACATGTATCCATATAGGAGAAAACAGAGTGAAACCTAAAAATTAAAACTGTTACTGCCAACGAACGGTTTAACCTAGAAGAACGAAATTTGGTGAGCCTAGTGGGATTGGGGAACTGATCATTACCTGAAAGTGTAATCAAGATTGGGTGAAAAAATGTGTGCTGAGATTTCAGGAAACTCGTAGTTTTTTGGAAGCTTGGCAATCCCTTTCCATGAAAGGGATTTGCGCAAGTCTCTGCTTAGGGCTACATCAATAGGAAACAAACCATAGAGATAGAACTTGGAACTACTTAATTGTGTCAAGTTTCAAAGAGCTAGCACAAACCGTGTTTGATTTAGAGTTCCAACTACATGTATCCATATAGGAGAAAACAGAGTGAAACCTAAAAATATAAACTGTTACTGCCAACGAACGGTCTAACCTAGAAGAACGATATTTGGGGAGCCAAGTGGGATTGGAGTACAGATCATTACCTGAAAGTGTCATCAAGATTGGGTGAAAAAATGTGCGCTGAGATTTCAGGAAACTCGTAGTTTTTTGGAAGGTTGGCAACCCCTTTCCATGAAAGTGATTTGCGCCAGTCTCTGCTTAGGGCTACATCAATAGGAAACAAACCATAGAGATAGAACTTGGAACTACTTTACTGTGTCAAGTTTCAAAGAGCTAGCACAAACCGTGTTTGATTTACAGTTCCAACTACATGTATCCATATAGGAGAAAACAGAGTGAAACCTAAAAATTAAAACTGTTACTGCCAACGAACGGTTTATCCTAGGAAAACGAAATTTGGTGAGCCAAGTGGGATTGGGGTACTGATCATTACCTGAAAGTGTCATCCAGATTCGGTGAAGAAATGTGTGCTGAGATTTCAGGAAACTCGTAGTTTTTTGGAAGCTTGGCAACCCCTTTCCATGAAAGTGATTGGCGCCAGTCTGTTCTTAGGGCTACATCAATAGGAAACAAACCATAGAGATAGAACTTGGAACTTCTTTTTTGTGTCAAGTTTCAAAGAGCTAGCACAAACCGTGTTTGATTTAGAGTTCCAACTACATGTATCCATATAGGAGAAAACACAGTGAAACCTAAAAATTAAAATTGTTACTGCCAACGAATGGTTTAACCTAGAAGAACGAAATTTGGTGAGCCTAGTGGGATTGGGGTACTGATCATTACCTGAAAGTGTCATCCAGATTGGGTGAAAAAATGTGTGCGGTTATTTCTGGAAACTCATAGTTTTTTAAAGCTTGGCAACCCCTTTCCATGAAAGTGATTTGTGCCAGTCTCTGCCTAGGGCTACATCAATAGGAAACAAACCATAGAGATAGAAATTGGAACTACTTTATTGTGTCAAGTTTCAAAGAGCTAGCACAAACCGTGTTGGATTTAGAGTTCCAACTACATGTATCCATATAGGAGAAAACAGAGTGAAACCTAAGTATTTAAACCGTTACTGCCAACGAACGGTTTAACTTAGGAGAACGAAATTTGGTGAGCCAAGTGGGACTGGGGTACTGATCATTACCTGAAAGTGTCATCAAGATTGGGTTAAAAAATGTGTGCTGGGATTTCGGGTAACTCGTAGTTTTTTGGAAGCTTGGCAACGCCTCTCCATGAAAGTGATTTGTGCAGGTCTCTGCTTAGGGCTACATCGATAGGAAACAAACCATAGAAATACAACTTGGAACTACTGTATTGGGTCAAGTTTCAAAGAGCTAGCACAAACCGTGTTTGATTTAGAGTTCCAACTATGTGTATCCATATAGGAGAAAACAGAGTGAAACCTAAAAATTAAAATGTTACTGCCAACGAACGGTTTAACCTAGAAGAACGAAATTTGGTGAGCCAAATGGTATTGGGGTATTGATCATTACCTGAAAGTGTCATCAAGATTGGGTGAAAAAATGTGTGCTGAGATTTCAGGAAACTCGTAGTTTTTTGGAAGCTTGGCAACCCCTTTCCATGAAAGTGATTTGCACGAGTCTCTGCTTAGGGCTACGTCAATAGGAAACAAACCATAGAAATAGAACTTGGAACTACTTTATTGGGTCAAGTTTCAAAGAGCTAGCACAAACCGTGTTTGATTTAGAGTTCCAACTACATGTATCCATATAGGAGAAAACAGTGTGAAACCTAAATATTTAAACTGTTACTGCCAACGAACGGTTTAACCTAGAAGAATGAAATTTGGTGAGCCAAGTGGGATTGGGATACTGATCATTACCTGAAAGTGTCATCGAGATTGGGTTAAAAAATATGTGCTGAGATTTCAGGAATCTCATAGTTCTTTGGAAATTTGGCAACCCCTCTCCATGAAAGTGATTTGCACGAGTCTCTGCTTAGGGCTACGTCAATACGAAACAAACCATAGAGATAGAACTTGGAACTACTTTATTGGGTCAAGTTTCAAAGAGCTAGCACAAACCGTGTTTGATTTAGAGTTCCAAATACGTGTATCCATATAGGAGAAAACAGAGTGAAACCTAAAAATTAAAATGTTACTGCCAATGAACGGTTTAACCTAGAAGAACGAAATTTGGTGAGCCAAGTGGGATTGGGGTACTGATCATTACCTGAAAGTGTCATCAAGATTGGGTTAAAAAATATGTGCTGAGATTTCAGGAATCTCATAGTTCTTTGGAAATTTGGCAACCCCTCTCCATGAAAGTGATTTGCACGAGTCTCTGCTTAGGGCTACGTCAATACGAAACAAACCATAGAGATAGAACTTGGAACTACTTTACTGTGTCACGTTTCAAAGAGCTAGCACAAACCGTGTTTTATTTAGAGTTCGAACTACATGTATCCATATAGGAGAAAACAGAGTGAAACCTAAAAATTAAAACTGTTACTGCCAACAAACGGTTTAACCTAGAAGAATGAAATTTGGTGAGCCAAGTGGATTTGGGGTACTGATCATTACTTGAAAGTGTCATCAAGTTTGGGTGAAAAAAAGTGTGCTGCGCTTTCAGGAAACTCATCATTTTGTGGAAGCTTGGCAACCTTTTTCCATGAAATTATTTGCACCAGTCTCTGCTTAGGGCTACATCAATAGGAAACAAAACATAGAAATAGAACTTGGAACTACTTTATTGTGTCAAGTTTCAAAGAGCTACCACAAACCGTGTTTGATTTAGAGTTCCAAATACATGTATCCATATAGGAGAAAACAGAGTGAAACCTAAAAATTAAAACTGTTACTGCCAACGAACGGTTTAACCTAGAAGAACGAAATTTGGTGAGCCTAGTGGGATTGGGGAACTGATCATTACCTGAAAGTGTAATCAAGATTGGGTGAAAAAATGTGTGCTGAGATTTCAGGAAACTCGTAGTTTTTTGGAAGCTTGGCAATCCCTTTCCATGAAAGGGATTTGCGCCAGTCTGTTCTTAGGGCTACATGAATAGGAAACAAACCATAGAGATAGAACTTGGAACTACTTAATTGTGTCAAGTTTCAAAGAGCTAGCACAAACCGTGTTTGATTTAGAGTTCCAACTACATGTATCCATATAGGAGAAAACAGAGTGAAACCTAAAAATATAAACTGTTACTGCCAACGAACGGTCTAACCTAGAAGAACGATATTTGGGGAGCCAAGTGGGATTGGAGTACTGATCATTACCTGAAAGTGTCATCAAGATTGGGTGAAAAAATGTGGGCTGAGATTTCAGGAAACTCGTAGTTTTTTGGAAGCTTGGCAACCCCTTTCCATGAAAGTGATTTGCGCCAGTCTCTGCTTAGGGCTACATCAATAGGAAACAAACCATAGAGATAGAACTTGGAACTACTTTACTGTGTCAAGTTTCAAAGAGCTAGCACAAACCGTGTTTGACTTAGAGTTTGAACTACATGTATCCATATAGGAGAAAACAGAGTGAAACCTAAAAATTAAAACTGTTACTGCCAACGATAGGTTTAACCTAGAAAAACAAAATTTGGTGAGCCAAGTGTGAATGGGGTACTGATCATTACCTGAAAGTGTCATCAAGATTGGGTGAAAACATGTGTGCTGAGATTTCAGGAAACACGTAGTTTTGTGGAAACTTGGCAACCTCTTTCCATGAAAGTGATTTGCGCCAGTCTCTGCTTAGGGCTACATCAATAGGAAACACACCATAGAGATAGAACTTGGAACTACTTTATTGCGTCAAGTTTCAAAGAGCTAGCACAAACCGTGTTCGTCTCTGCATAGGGCTACATCAATAGGAAACAAACCATAGAAATAGATCTTCAACTTCTTTATTGTGTCAGGTTTCAAAAGGCTAGCACAAACTGTCTTTGATTTAGAGTTCCAACTACATGTATCCATATAGGAGAAAACAGAGAGAAACCTTAAAATTAAAACTGTTACTGCCAACGAACGGTTTAACCTAGAAGAAAGAAATACGGTGAACCAAGTAAGATTGGGGTACTGATCATTACCTGAAAGTGTCATCAAGATTGGGTGAAAAAATGTGTGCTGAGATTTCAGGAAACTCGTAGTTTTTTGGAAGCTTGGCAACCCCTTTCCATGAAAGTGATTTGCACGAGTCTCTGCTTAGGGCTACGTCAATAGGAAACAAACCATAGAAATAGAACTTGGAACTACTTTATTGGGTCAAGTTTCAAAGAGCTAGCACAAACCGTGTTTGATTTAGAGTTCCAACTACATGTATCCATATAGGAGAAAACAGTGTGAAACCTAAATATTTAAACTGTTACTGCCAACGAACGGTTTAACCTAGAAGAATGAAATTTGGTGAGCCAAGTGGGATTGGGATACTGATCATTACCTGAAAGTGTCATCGAGATTGGGTTAAAAAATATGTGCTGAGATTTCAGGAATCTCATAGTTCTTTGGAAATTTGGCAACCCCTCTCCATGAAAGTGATTTGCACGAGTCTCTGCTTAGGGCTACGTCAATACGAAACAAACCATAGAGATAGAACTTGGAACTACTTTATTGGGTCAAGTTTCAAAGAGCTAGCACAAACCGTGTTTGATTTAGAGTTCCAAATACGTGTATCCATATAGGAGAAAACAGAGTGAAACCTAAAAATTAAAATGTTACTGCCAATGAACGGTTTAACCTAGAAGAACGAAATTTGGTGAGCCAAGTGGGATTGGGGTACTGATCATTACCTGAAAGTGTCATCAAGATTGGGTTAAAAAATATGTGCTGAGATTTCAGGAATCTCATAGTTCTTTGGAAATTTGGCAACCCCTCTCCATGAAAGTGATTTGCACGAGTCTCTGCTTAGGGCTACGTCAATACGAAACAAACCATAGAGATAGAACTTGGAACTACTTTACTGTGTCACGTTTCAAAGAGCTAGCACAAACCGTGTTTTATTTAGAGTTCGAACTACATGTATCCATATAGGAGAAAACAGAGTGAAACCTAAAAATTAAAACTGTTACTGCCAACAAACGGTTTAACCTAGAAGAATGAAATTTGGTGAGCCAAGTGGATTTGGGGTACTGATCATTACTTGAAAGTGTCATCAAGTTTGGGTGAAAAAAAGTGTGCTGCGCTTTCAGGAAACTCATCATTTTGTGGAAGCTTGGCAACCTTTTTCCATGAAATTATTTGCACCAGTCTCTGCTTAGGGCTACATCAATAGGAAACAAAACATAGAAATAGAACTTGGAACTACTTTATTGTGTCAAGTTTCAAAGAGCTACCACAAACCGTGTTTGATTTAGAGTTCCAAATACATGTATCCATATAGGAGAAAACAGAGTGAAACCTAAAAATTAAAACTGTTACTGCCAACGAACGGTTTAACCTAGAAGAACGAAATTTGGTGAGCCTAGTGGGATTGGGGAACTGATCATTACCTGAAAGTGTAATCAAGATTGGGTGAAAAAATGTGTGCTGAGATTTCAGGAAACTCGTAGTTTTTTGGAAGCTTGGCAATCCCTTTCCATGAAAGGGATTTGCGCCAGTCTGTTCTTAGGGCTACATGAATAGGAAACAAACCATAGAGATAGAACTTGGAACTACTTAATTGTGTCAAGTTTCAAAGAGCTAGCACAAACCGTGTTTGATTTAGAGTTCCAACTACATGTATCCATATAGGAGAAAACAGAGTGAAACCTAAAAATATAAACTGTTACTGCCAACGAACGGTCTAACCTAGAAGAACGATATTTGGGGAGCCAAGTGGGATTGGAGTACTGATCATTACCTGAAAGTGTCATCAAGATTGGGTGAAAAAATGTGCGCTGAGATTTCAGGAAACTCGTAGTTTTTTGGAAGCTTGGCAACCCCTTTCCATGAAAGTGATTTGCGCCAGTCTCTGCTTAGGGCTACATCAATAGGAAACAAACCATAGAGATAGAACTTGGAACTACTTTACTGTGTCAAGTTTCAAAGAGCTAGCACAAACCGTGTTTGACTTAGAGTTTGAACTACATGTATCCATATAGGAGAAAACAGAGTGAAACCTAAAAATTAAAACTGTTACTGCCAACGATAGGTTTAACCTAGAAAAACAAAATTTGGTGAGCCAAGTGTGAATGGGGTACTGATCATTACCTGAAAGTGTCATCAAGATTGGGTGAAAACATGTGTGCTGAGATTTCAGGAAACACGTAGTTTTGTGGAAACTTGGCAACCTCTTTCCATGAAAGTGATTTGCGCCAGTCTCTGCTTAGGGCTACATCAATAGGAAACACACCATAGAGATAGAACTTGGAACTACTTTATTGCGTCAAGTTTCAAAGAGCTAGCACAAACCGTGTTCGTCTCTGCATAGGGCTACATCAATAGGAAACAAACCATAGAAATAGATCTTCAACTTCTTTATTGTGTCAGGTTTCAAAAGGCTAGCACAAACTGTCTTTGATTTAGAGTTCCAACTACATGTATCCATATAGGAGAAAACAGAGAGAAACCTTAAAATTAAAACTGTTACTGCCAACGAACGGTTTAACCTAGAAGAAAGAAATACGGTGAACCAAGTAAGATTGGGGTACTGATCATTACCTGAAAGTGTCATCAAGATTGGGTGAAAAAATGTGTGCTGAGATTTCAGGAAACTCGTAGTTTTTTGTAGGTTGGCAACCCCTTTCAATGAAAGTGATTTGCGCCAGTCTCTGCTTAGGGCTACATCAATAGGGAACAAATCAGAGAAATAGAACTTGGAACTACTTTATTGTGTCAAGTTTCAAAGAGCTAGCACAAACCGTGTTTGATTTACAGTTCCAACTACATGTATCCATATAGGAGAAAACAGAGTGAAACCTAAAAATTAAAACTGTTACTGCCAACGAAGGGTTTAACCTAGGAAAACGAAATTTGGTGAGCCAAGTGGATTTGGGGTACTGATCATTACTTGAAAGTGTCATCAAGTTTGGGTGAAAAAAAGTGTGCTGCGCTTTCAGGAAACTCATCATTTTGTGGAAGCTTGGCAACCTTTTTCCATGAAATTATTTGCACCAGTCTCTGCTTAGGGCTACATCAATAGGAAACAAAACATAGAAATAGAACTTGGAACTACTTTATTGTGTCAAGTTTCAAAGAGCTACCACAAACCGTGTTTGATTTAGAGTTCCAAATACATGTATCCATATAGGAGAAAACAGAGTGAAACCTAAAAATTAAAACTGTTACTGCCAACGAACGGTTTAACCTAGAAGAACGAAATTTGGTGAGCCTAGTGGGATTGGGGAACTGATCATTACCTGAAAGTGTAATCAAGATTGGGTGAAAAAATGTGTGCTGAGATTTCAGGAAACTCGTAGTTTTTTGGAAGCTTGGCAATCCCTTTCCATGAAAGGGATTTGCGCCAGTCTGTTCTTAGGGCTACATGAATAGGAAACAAACCATAGAGATAGAACTTGGAACTACTTAATTGTGTCAAGTTTCAAAGAGCTAGCACAAACCGTGTTTGATTTAGAGTTCCAACTACATGTATCCATATAGGAGAAAACAGAGTGAAACCTAAAAATATAAACTGTTACTGCCAACGAACGGTCTAACCTAGAAGAACGATATTTGGGGAGCCAAGTGGGATTGGAGTACTGATCATTACCTGAAAGTGTCATCAAGATTGGGTGAAAAAATGTGCGCTGAGATTTCAGGAAACTCGTAGTTTTTTGGAAGCTTGGCAACCCCTTTCCATGAAAGTGATTTGCGCCAGTCTCTGCTTAGGGCTACATCAATAGGAAACAAACCATAGAGATAGAACTTGGAACTACTTTACTGTGTCAAGTTTCAAAGAGCTAGCACAAACCGTGTTTGACTTAGAGTTTGAACTACATGTATCCATATAGGAGAAAACAGAGTGAAACCTAAAAATTAAAACTGTTACTGCCAACGATAGGTTTAACCTAGAAAAACAAAATTTGGTGAGCCAAGTGTGAATGGGGTACTGATCATTACCTGAAAGTGTCATCAAGATTGGGTGAAAACATGTGTGCTGAGATTTCAGGAAACACGTAGTTTTGTGGAAACTTGGCAACCTCTTTCCATGAAAGTGATTTGCGCCAGTCTCTGCTTTGGGCTACATCAATAGGAAACACACCATAGAGATAGAACTTGGAACTACTTTATTGCGTCAAGTTTCAAAGAGCTAGCACAAACCGTGTTCGTCTCTGCATAGGGCTACATCAATAGGAAACAAACCATAGAAATAGATCTTCAACTTCTTTATTGTGTCAGGTTTCAAAAGGCTAGCACAAACTGTCTTTGATTTAGAGTTCCAACTACATGTATCCATATAGGAGAAAACAGAGAGAAACCTTAAAATTAAAACTGTTACTGCCAACGAACGGTTTAACCTAGAAGAAAGAAATACGGTGAACCAAGTAAGATTGGGGTACTGATCATTACCTGAAAGTGTCATCAAGATTGGGTGAAAAAATGTGTGCTGAGATTTCAGGAAACTCGTAGTTTTTTGGAAGCTTGGCAACCCCTTTCCATGAAAGTGATTTGCACGAGTCTCTGCTTAGGGCTACGTCAATAGGAAACAAACCATAGAAATAGAACTTGGAACTACTTTATTGGGTCAAGTTTCAAAGAGCTAGCACAAACCGTGTTTGATTTAGAGTTCCAACTACATGTATCCATATAGGAGAAAACAGTGTGAAACCTAAATATTTAAACTGTTACTGCCAACGAACGGTTTAACCTAGAAGAATGAAATTTGGTGAGCCAAGTGGGATTGGGATACTGATCATTACCTGAAAGTGTCATCGAGATTGGGTTAAAAAATATGTGCTGAGATTTCAGGAATCTCATAGTTCTTTGGAAATTTGGCAACCCCTCTCCATGAAAGTGATTTGCACGAGTCTCTGCTTAGGGCTACGTCAATACGAAACAAACCATAGAGATAGAACTTGGAACTACTTTATTGGGTCAAGTTTCAAAGAGCTAGCACAAACCGTGTTTGATTTAGAGTTCCAAATACGTGTATCCATATAGGAGAAAACAGAGTGAAACCTAAAAATTAAAATGTTACTGCCAATGAACGGTTTAACCTAGAAGAACGAAATTTGGTGAGCCAAGTGGGATTGGGGTACTGATCATTACCTGAAAGTGTCATCAAGATTGGGTTAAAAAATATGTGCTGAGATTTCAGGAATCTCATAGTTCTTTGGAAATTTGGCAACCCCTCTCCATGAAAGTGATTTGCACGAGTCTCTGCTTAGGGCTACGTCAATACGAAACAAACCATAGAGATAGAACTTGGAACTACTTTACTGTGTCACGTTTCAAAGAGCTAGCACAAACCGTGTTTTATTTAGAGTTCGAACTACATGTATCCATATAGGAGAAAACAGAGTGAAACCTAAAAATTAAAACTGTTACTGCCAACAAACGGTTTAACCTAGAAGAATGAAATTTGGTGAGCCAAGTGGATTTGGGGTACTGATCATTACTTGAAAGTGTCATCAAGTTTGGGTGAAAAAAAGTGTGCTGCGCTTTCAGGAAACTCATCATTTTGTGGAAGCTTGGCAACCTTTTTCCATGAAATTATTTGCACCAGTCTCTGCTTAGGGCTACATCAATAGGAAACAAAACATAGAAATAGAACTTGGAACTACTTTATTGTGTCAAGTTTCAAAGAGCTACCACAAACCGTGTTTGATTTAGAGTTCCAAATACATGTATCCATATAGGAGAAAACAGAGTGAAACCTAAAAATTAAAACTGTTACTGCCAACGAACGGTTTAACCTAGAAGAACGAAATTTGGTGAGCCTAGTGGGATTGGGGAACTGATCATTACCTGAAAGTGTAATCAAGATTGGGTGAAAAAATGTGTGCTGAGATTTCAGGAAACTCGTAGTTTTTTGGAAGCTTGGCAATCCCTTTCCATGAAAGGGATTTGCGCCAGTCTGTTCTTAGGGCTACATGAATAGGAAACAAACCATAGAGATAGAACTTGGAACTACTTAATTGTGTCAAGTTTCAAAGAGCTAGCACAAACCGTGTTTGATTTAGAGTTCCAACTACATGTATCCATATAGGAGAAAACAGAGTGAAACCTAAAAATATAAACTGTTACTGCCAACGAACGGTCTAACCTAGAAGAACGATATTTGGGGAGCCAAGTGGGATTGGAGTACTGATCATTACCTGAAAGTGTCATCAAGATTGGGTGAAAAAATGTGCGCTGAGATTTCAGGAAACTCGTAGTTTTTTGGAAGCTTGGCAACCCCTTTCCATGAAAGTGATTTGCGCCAGTCTCTGCTTAGGGCTACATCAATAGGAAACAAACCATAGAGATAGAACTTGGAACTACTTTACTGTGTCAAGTTTCAAAGAGCTAGCACAAACCGTGTTTGACTTAGAGTTTGAACTACATGTATCCATATAGGAGAAAACAGAGTGAAACCTAAAAATTAAAACTGTTACTGCCAACGATAGGTTTAACCTAGAAAAACAAAATTTGGTGAGCCAAGTGTGAATGGGGTACTGATCATTACCTGAAAGTGTCATCAAGATTGGGTGAAAACATGTGTGCTGAGATTTCAGGAAACACGTAGTTTTGTGGAAACTTGGCAACCTCTTTCCATGAAAGTGATTTGCGCCAGTCTCTGCTTAGGGCTACATCAATAGGAAACACACCATAGAGATAGAACTTGGAACTACTTTATTGCGTCAAGTTTCAAAGAGCTAGCACAAACCGTGTTCGTCTCTGCATAGGGCTACATCAATAGGAAACAAACCATAGAAATAGATCTTCAACTTCTTTATTGTGTCAGGTTTCAAAAGGCTAGCACAAACTGTCTTTGATTTAGAGTTCCAACTACATGTATCCATATAGGAGAAAACAGAGAGAAACCTTAAAATTAAAACTGTTACTGCCAACGAACGGTTTAACCTAGAAGAAAGAAATACGGTGAACCAAGTAAGATTGGGGTACTGATCATTACCTGAAAGTGTCATCAAGATTGGGTGAAAAAATGTGTGCTGAGATTTCAGGAAACTCGTAGTTTTTTGTAGGTTGGCAACCCCTTTCAATGAAAGTGATTTGCGCCAGTCTCTGCTTAGGGCTACATCAATAGGGAACAAATCAGAGAAATAGAACTTGGAACTACTTTATTGTGTCAAGTTTCAAAGAGCTAGCACAAACCGTGTTTGATTTACAGTTCCAACTACATGTATCCATATAGGAGAAAACAGAGTGAAACCTAAAAATTAAAACTGTTACTGCCAACGAAGGGTTTAACCTAGGAAAACGAAATTTGGTGAGCCAAGTGGATTTGGGGTACTGATCATTACTTGAAAGTGTCATCAAGTTTGGGTGAAAAAAAGTGTGCTGCGCTTTCAGGAAACTCATCATTTTGTGGAAGCTTGGCAACCTTTTTCCATGAAATTATTTGCACCAGTCTCTGCTTAGGGCTACATCAATAGGAAACAAAACATAGAAATAGAACTTGGAACTACTTTATTGTGTCAAGTTTCAAAGAGCTACCACAAACCGTGTTTGATTTAGAGTTCCAAATACATGTATCCATATAGGAGAAAACAGAGTGAAACCTAAAAATTAAAACTGTTACTGCCAACGAACGGTTTAACCTAGAAGAACGAAATTTGGTGAGCCTAGTGGGATTGGGGAACTGATCATTACCTGAAAGTGTAATCAAGATTGGGTGAAAAAATGTGTGCTGAGATTTCAGGAAACTCGTAGTTTTTTGGAAGCTTGGCAATCCCTTTCCATGAAAGGGATTTGCGCCAGTCTGTTCTTAGGGCTACATGAATAGGAAACAAACCATAGAGATAGAACTTGGAACTACTTAATTGTGTCAAGTTTCAAAGAGCTAGCACAAACCGTGTTTGATTTAGAGTTCCAACTACATGTATCCATATAGGAGAAAACAGAGTGAAACCTAAAAATATAAACTGTTACTGCCAACGAACGGTCTAACCTAGAAGAACGATATTTGGGGAGCCAAGTGGGATTGGAGTACTGATCATTACCTGAAAGTGTCATCAAGATTGGGTGAAAAAATGTGCGCTGAGATTTCAGGAAACTCGTAGTTTTTTGGAAGCTTGGCAACCCCTTTCCATGAAAGTGATTTGCGCCAGTCTCTGCTTAGGGCTACATCAATAGGAAACAAACCATAGAGATAGAACTTGGAACTACTTTACTGTGTCAAGTTTCAAAGAGCTAGCACAAACCGTGTTTGACTTAGAGTTTGAACTACATGTATCCATATAGGAGAAAACAGAGTGAAACCTAAAAATTAAAACTGTTACTGCCAACGATAGGTTTAACCTAGAAAAACAAAATTTGGTGAGCCAAGTGTGAATGGGGTACTGATCATTACCTGAAAGTGTCATCAAGATTGGGTGAAAACATGTGTGCTGAGATTTCAGGAAACACGTAGTTTTGTGGAAACTTGGCAACCTCTTTCCATGAAAGTGATTTGCGCCAGTCTCTGCTTTGGGCTACATCATTAGGAAACACACCATAGAGATAGAACTTGGAACTACTTTATTGCGTCAAGTTTCAAAGAGCTAGCACAAACCGTGTTCGTCTCTGCATAGGGCTACATCAATAGGAAACAAACCATAGAAATAGATCTTCAACTTCTTTATTGTGTCAGGTTTCAAAAGGCTAGCACAAACTGTCTTTGATTTAGAGTTCCAACTACATGTATCCATATAGGAGAAAACAGAGAGAAACCTTAAAATTAAAACTGTTACTGCCAACGAACGGTTTAACCTAGAAGAAAGAAATACGGTGAACCAAGTAAGATTGGGGTACTGATCATTACCTGAAAGTGTCATCAAGATTGGGTGAAAAAATGTGTGCTGAGATTTCAGGAAACTCGTAGTTTTTTGTAGGTTGGCAACCCCTTTCAATGAAAGTGATTTGCGCCAGTCTCTGCTTAGGGCTACATCAATAGGGAACAAATCAGAGAAATAGAACTTGGAACTACTTTATTGTGTCAAGTTTCAAAGAGCTACCACAAACCGTGTTTGATTTACAGTTCCAACTACATGTATCCATATAGGAGAAAACAGAGTGAAACCTAAAAATTAAAACTGTTACTGCCAACGAACGGTTTATCCTAGGAAAACGAAATTTGGTGAGCCAAGTGAGATTGGGGTACTGATCATTACCTGAAAGTGTCATCCAGATTCGGTGAAGAAATGTGTGCTGAGATTTCAGGAAACTCGTAGTTTTTTGGAAGCTTGGCAACCCCTTTCCATGAAAGTGATTGGCGCCAGTCTGTTCTTAGGGCTACATCAATAGGAAACAAACCATAGAGATAGAACTTGGAACTTCTTTTTTGTGTCAAGTTTCAAAGAGCTAGCACAAACCGTGTTTGATTTAGAGTTCCAACTACATGTATCCATATAGGAGAAAACACAGTGAAACCTAAAAATTAAAATTGTTACTGCCAACGAATGGTTTAACCTAGAAGAACGAAATTTGGTGAGCCTAGTGGGATTGGGGTACTGATCATTACCTGAAAGTGTCATCCAGATTGGGTGAAAAAATGTGTGCGGTTATTTCTGGAAACTCATAGTTTTTTAAAGCTTGGCAACCCCTTTCCATGAAAGTGATTTGTGCCAGTCTCTGCCTAGGGCTACATCAATAGGAAACAAACCATAGAGATAGAACTTGGAACTACTTTATTGTGTCAAGATTCAAAGAGCTAGCACAAACCGTGTTGGATTTAGAGTTCCAACTACATGTATCCATATAGGAGAAAACAGAGTGAAACCTAAGTATTTAAACCGTTACTGCCAACGAACGGTTTAACTTAGGAGAACGAAATTTGGTGAGCCAAGTGGGACTGGGGTACTGATCATTACCTGAAAGTGTCATCAAGATTGGGTTAAAAAATGTGTGCTGGGATTTCGGGTAACTCGTAGTTTTTTGGAAGCTTGGCAACGCCTCTCCATGAAAGTGATTTGTGCAGGTCTCTGCTTAGGGCTACATCGATAGGAAACAAACCATAGAAATAGAACTTGGAACTACTGTATTGGGTCAAGTTTCAAAGAGCTAGCACAAACCGTGTTTGATTTAGAGTTCCAACTATGTGTATCCATATAGGAGAAAACAGAGTGAAACCTAAAAATTAAAATGTTACTGCCAACGAACTGTTTAACCTAGAAGAACGAAATTTGGTGAGCCAAATGGTATTGGGGTACTGATCATTACCTGAAAGTGTCATCAAGATTGGGTGAAAAAATGTGTGCTGAGATTTCAGGAAACTCGTAGTTTTTTGGAAGCTTGGCAACCCCTTTCCATGAAAGTGATTTGCACGAGTCTCTGCTTAGGGCTACGTCAATAGGAAACAAACCATAGAAATAGAACTTGGAACTACTTTATTGGGTCAAGTTTCAAAGAGCTAGCACAAACCGTGTTTGATTTAGAGTTCCAACTACATGTATTTATATAGGAGAAAACAGAGTGAAACCTAAAAATTAAAACTGTTACTGCAAACGAACGGTTTAACCTAGAAGAACGAAATTTGGTCAGCCAAGTCGGATTGGGGTACTGATCATTACCTCAAAGTGTCATCAAGTTTGGGTTAAAAAATGTGTGCTGAGATTTCAGGAAACTCGTAGTTTTTTGGAATCTTGGCAACCCCTTTCCATGAAAGTAATTTGCGCCAGTCTCTGCTTAGGGCTACATCAATAGGAAACAAACCATAGAGATAGAACTTGGAACTACTTTATTGTGTCAAATTTCAAAGAGCTAGCACAAACCGTCTTTGATTTAGAGTTCCAACTACATGTATCCATATAGGAGAAAACAGAGTGAAACCTAAATATTTAAACTGTTACTGCCAACGAACGGTTTAACCTAGAAGAACGAAATTTGGTGAGCCAAGTGGGATTGGGGTACTGATCATTACCTGAAAGTGTCATCAAGATTGGGTGAAAAAATGTGTGCTGGGATTTCGGGAAACTCGTAGTTTTTTGGAAGCTTGGCAACGCCTTTCCATGAATGTGATTTGTGCCGGTCTCTGCTTAGGGCTACATCAATAGGAAACAAACCATAGAAATAGAACTTGGAACTACTTTATTGTGTCAAGTTTCAAAGAGCTAGCACAAACCGTGTTTGATTTAGAGTTCCAACTACATGTATCCATATAGGAGAAAACAGAGGGAAACCTAAAAATTAAAACTGTTACTGCCAACGAACGGTTTAACCTAGAAGAACGAAATTTGGTGAGCCAAGTGGGAATGGGGTACTGATCGTATCCTGAAAGTGTCATCAAGATTGGGTTAAAAAATGTGTGCTGAGATTTCAGGAAACTCGTAGTTTTTGGAAGCTTGGCAACCACTTTCCATGAAAGTGATTTGCGCCAGTCTCTTCTTAGTGCTACATCAATAGGAAACAAACCATAGAGATAGAACTTGGAACTACTTTATTGTGTCAAGTTTCAAAGAGCTAGCACAAACCGTGTTTGATTTAGAGTTCCAACTACATGTATCCATATAGGAGAAAACAGAGTGAAACCTAAAAATTAAAACTGTTACTGCCAACGAAAGTTTTAACCTAGAAGAACGAAATTTGATGAGCCAAGTGAAATTGGGGTACTGATCATTACCTGAAAGGGTCATTCAGATTGGGTGAAAAAATGTGTGCTGAGATTTCAGGAAACTCGTAGTTTTTTGGAAGCTTGGCAACCCCTTTCCATGAAAGTGATTGTCGCTGGTCTCTGCTTAGGGCTACAAAAATAGGAAAAAAAACCATAGAGATAGAACTTGGAACTACTTTATTGTGTCAAGTTTCAAAGAGCTAGCACAAACCGTGTTTGATTTAGAGTTCCAACTACATGTATCCATATAGGAGAAAACACAGTGAAACCTAAAAATTAAAACTGTTACTGCCAAAGAACGGTTTAACCTAGAAGAACGAAATTTGGTGAGCCAATTGGGATTGGGGTACTGATCATTAGCTGAAAGTGTCATCCAGATTGGGTGAAAAAATGTGTGCTGAGATTTCAGGAAACTCGTAGTGTTTTGAAAGCTTGGCAACCCCTTTCCATGAAAGTGATTTGTGCCGGTCTCTGCTTAGGGCTACATCAATAGGAAACAAACCATAGAAATAGAACTTGGAACTACTTTATTGGGTCAAGTTTCAAAGAGCTAGCACAAACTGTGTTTGATTTAGTGTTCCAACTACATGTATCCATATAGGGGAAAACAGAGTGAAACCTAAATATTTAAACTGTTACTGCCAACGAACGGTTGAACCTAGAAGAACGAAATTTGGTGAGCCAAGTGGGATTGGGGTACTGATCATTACCTGAAAGTGTCATCCAGATTGGGTGAAAAAATGTGTGCTGAGATTTCAGGAAACTCGTAGTGTTTGGGAAGCTTGGCAACCCCTTTCCATGAAAGTGATTTGCGCCGGTCTCTGTTTAGGGCTACATCAATAGGAAACAAACCATAGAAATAGAACTTGGAACTACTGTATTGGGTCAAGTTTCAAAGAGCTAGCACAAACCGTGTTTGATTTAGAGTTCCAACTACGTGTATCCATATAGGAGAAAACAGAGTGAAACCTAAAAATTAAAATGTTACTGCCAACGAACGGTTTAACCTAGAAGAACGAAATTTGGTGAGCCAAGTGGGATTGGGGTACTGATCATTACCTGAAAGTGTCATCAAGATTGGGTGAAAAAATATATGCTGAGATTTCAGGAAACTCATAGTTTTTTGGAAGCTTGGCAACCCCTTTCCATGAAAGTGATTTGCGCCGGTCTCTGCTTAGGGCTACATCAATAGGAAAAAAAACCATAGAGATAGAACTTGGAACAACTTTATTGTGTCAAGTTTCAAAGAGCTAGCACAAACCGTGTTTGATTTAGAGTTCCAACTACATGTATCCATACAGGGGAAAACAGAGTGAAACCTAAATATTTAAACTGTTACTGCCAACGAACGGTTTAACCTAGAAGAACGAAATTTGGTCAGCCAAGTGGGATTGGGGTATTGATCATTACCTGAAAGTGTCATCAAGATTGGGTGAAAAAATGTGTGCAGTGATTTCTGGAAACTCATAGTTTTTTGGAAGCTTGGCAACCCCTTTCCATGAAAGTGATTTGTGCCAGTCTCTGCCTAGGGCTACATCAATAGGAAACAAACCAAAGAGATAGAACTTGGAACTACTTTATTGCGTCAAGTTTCAAAGAGCTAGCACAAACCGTGTTTGATTTAGAATTCCAACTACATGTATCCATATAGGAGAAAACAGAGTGAAACCTAAAAATTAAAACTGTTACTGCCAACGAACGGTTTAAACTAGAAGAACGAAATTTGGTGAGCCAAGTGTGATTGGGGTACTGATCATTACCTGAAAGTGTCATCCAGATTAGTTGAAAAAATGTGTGCTGAGATTTCAGGAAACTCGTAGTTTTTGGGAAGCTTTGCAACCTCCTTCCAAGAAAGTGATTTGCGCCGGTCTCTGCTTAGGGCTACAAAAATAGGAAAAAAAACCATAGAGATAGAACTTGGAACTACTTTATTGTGTCAAGTTTCAAAGAGCTAGCACAAACCGTGTTTGATTTAGAGTTCCAACTACATGTATCCATATAGGAGAAAACAGAGGGAAACCTAAAAATTAAAACTGTTACTGCCAACGAACGGTTTAACCTAGAAGAACGAAATTTGGTGAGCCAAGTGGGATTGGGGTACTGATCATATCCTGAAAGTGTCATCCAGATTGGTTAAAAAAATGTGTGCTGAGATTTCAGGAAACTCGTAGTTTTTTGGAACCTTGGCAACCCCTTTCCATGAAAGTAATTTGCGCCAGTCTCTGCTTAGGGGTACATCAATAGAAAACAAACCATAGAGATAGAACTTGGAACTACTTTATTGTGTCAAGTTTCAAAGTGCTAGCACAAACCGTGTTGGATTTAGAGTTCCAACTATATGTAACCATATAGGAGAAAACAGAGTGAAACCTAAATATATAAACTGTTACTGCCAACGAACGGTTTAATCTAGAAGAACGAAATTTGGTGAGCCAAGTGGGATTGGGGTACTGATCATTACCTGAAAGTGTCATCAAGATTGGTGAAAAAATGTGTGCTGGGATCTCGGGAAACTCGTAGTTTTTTGGAAGCTTGGCAACCCCTTTCCATGAATGTGATTTGTGCCGGTCTCTGCTTAGGGCTACATCAATAGGAAACAAACCAGAGAAATAGAACTTGGAACTACTTTATTGTGTCAAGTTTCAAAGAGCTAGCACAAACCGTGTTTGATTTAGAGTTCCAACTACGTGTATCCATATAGGAGAAAACAGAGTGAAACCTAAAAATTAAAACTGTTACTGCCAACGAACGGTTTAAACTAGAAGAACGAAATTTGGTGAGCCAAGTGGGATTGTGGTACTTATCATATCCTGAAAGTGTTATCAAGATTGGGTGAAAAAATGTGTGCTGAGATTTCAGGAAACTCGTAGTTTTTGGAAGCTTGGCAACCCCTTTCCATGAAAGTGATTTGCGCCAGTCTCTGCTTAGGGCTACATCAATAGGAAACAAACCATAGAAATAGAACTTGGAACTACTTTATTGTGTCAAGTTTCAAAGAGTTAGCACAAACCGTCTCTGATTTAGAGTTCCAAATACATGTATTCATATAGGAGAAAACAGAGTGAAACCTAAATATTTAAACTGTTACTGCCAACGAACGGTTTAACCTAGAAGAACGAAATTTGGTGAGCCAAGTGGGATTGGGGTACTGATCATTACTTGAAAGTGTCATCAAGATTGGGTGAAAAAATGTGTGCTGGGATTTCAGGAAACTCGTAGTTTTTTGGAAGCTTGGCAATGCCTTTCCATGAAAGTGATTTGTGCCGGTCTCTGCTTAGGGCTACATCAATAGGAAACAAACCATAGAAATAGAACTTGGAACTACTTTATTGTGTCAAGTTTCAAAGAGCTAGCACAAACCGTGTTTGATTTAGAGTTCCAACTACATGTATCCATATAGGAGAAAACAGAGTGAAACCTAAAAATTAAAACTGTTACTGCCAACGAACGGTTTAACCTAGAAGAACGAAATTTGGTGAGCCAAGTGGGATTGGGGTACTGATCATATCCTGAAAGTGTCATCAAGATTGGTTGAAAAAATGTGTGCTGAGATTTCAGGAAACTCGTAGTTTTTGGAAGCTTGGCAACCCCTTCCCACGAAAGTGATTTGCGCCAGTCTCTGCTTAGTGCTACATCAATAGGAAACAAACCATAGAGATAGAACTTGGAACTACTTCATTGTGTCAAGTTTCAAAGAGCTAGCACAAACCGTGTTTGATTTAGAGTTCCAACTACATGTATCCATATAGGAGAAAACAGAGTGAAACCTAAAAATTAAAACTGTTACTGCCAACGAAAGGTTTAACCTAGAAGAACGAAATTTGATGAGCCAAGTGAAATTGGGGTACTGATCATTACCTGAAAGTGTCATTCAGATTGGGTGAAAAAATGTGTGCTGAGATTTCAGGAAACTCGTAGTTTTTTGGAAGCTTGGCAACCCCTTTCCATGAAAGTGATTGTCGCTGGTCTCTGCTTAGGGCTACAAAAATAGGAAAAAAAACCATAGAGATAGAACTTGGAACTACTTTATTGTATCAAGTTTCAAAGAGCTAGCACAAACCGTGTTTGATTTAGAGTTCCAACTACATGTATCCATATAGGAGAAAACACAGTGAAACCTAAAAATTAAAACTGTTACTGCCAAAGAACGGTTGAACCTAGAAGAACGAAATTTGGTGAGCCAATTGGGATTGGGGTACTGATCATTAGCTGAAAGTGTCATCCAGATTGGGTGAAAAAATGTGTGCTGAGATTTCAGGAAACTCGTAGTGTTTTGAAAGCTTGGAAACCCCTTTCCATGAAAGTGATTTGTGCCGGTCTCTGCTTAGGGCTATATCAATAGGAAACAAACCATAGAGATAGGACTTGGAAGTACTTTATTGTGTCAAGTTTCAAAGAGCTAGCACAAACCGTGTTGGATTTAGAGTTCCAAATACATGTATCCATATAGGGGAAAACAGAGTGAAACCTAAATATTTAAACTGTTACTGCCAACGAACGGTTGAACCTAGAAGAACGAAATTTGGTGAGCCAAGTGGGATTGGGGTACTGACATTACCTGAAAGTGTCATCCAGATTGGGTGAAAAAATGTGTGCTGAGATTTCAGGAAACTCGTAGTGTTTGGGAAGCTTGGCAACCCCTTTCCATGAAAGTGATTTGCGCCGGTCTCTGTTTAGGGCTACATCAATAGGAAACAAACCATAGAAATATAACTTGGAACTACTGTATTGGGTCAAGTTTCAAAGAGCTAGCACAAACCGTGTTTGATTTAGAGTTCCAACTACGTGTATCCATATAGGAGAAAACAGAGTGAAACCTAAAAATTAAAATGTTACTGCCAACGAACGGTTTAACCTAGAAGAACGAAATTTGGTGAGCCAAGTGGGATTGGGGTACTGATCATTACCTGAAAGTGTCATCAAGATTGGGTGAAAAAATATATGCTGAGATTTCAGGAAACTCATAGTTTTTTGGAAGCTTGGCAACCCCTTTCCATGAAAGTGATTTGCGCCGGTCTCTGCTTAGGGCTACATCAATAGGAAAAAAAACCATAGAGATAGAACTTGGAACTACTTTATTGTGTCAAGTTTCAAAGAGCTATCACAAACCGTGTTTGATTTAGAGTTCCAACTACATGTATCCGTATAGGAGAAAACAGAGTGAAACCTAAAAATTTAAACTGTTACTGCCAAAGAACGGTTTAACCTAGAAGAACGAAATTTGGTGAGCCAAGTGGGATTGGGGTACTGATCATTACCTGAAAGTGTCATCCAGATTGGGTGAAAAAATGTGTGCTTAGATTTCAGGAAACTCGTAGTTTTTTGGAAGCTTGGCAACGCCTTTCCATGAAAGTGATTTGTGCCGGTCTCTGCTTAGGGCTACATCAATAGGAAACAAACCAGAGAAATAGAACTTGGAACTACTTTATTGTGTCAAGTTTCAAAGAGCTAGCACAAACCGTGTTTGATTTAGAGTTCCAAATACATGTATCCATATAGGAGAAAACAGAGTGAAATCTAAAAATGAAAAATGTTACTGCCAACGAAAGGTTTAACCTAGAAAAACGAAATTTGGTGAGCCAAGTGGGATTGGGGTACTGATCATATCCTGAAAGTGTCATCAAGATTGGGTGAAAAAATGTGTGCTGAGATTTCAGGAAACTCGTAGTTTTTTGGAAGCTTGGCAACCCCTACCATGAAAGTGATTGGCGCCAGTCTGTTCTTAGGGCTACATGAATAGGAAACAAACCATAGAGATAGAACTTGGAACTACTTTATTGTGTCAAGTTTCAAAGAGCTAGCACAAACCGTGTTTGATTTAGAGTTCCAACTACATGTATCCATACAGGGGAAAACAGAGTGAAACCTAAATATTTAAACTGTTACTGCCAACGAACGGTTTAACCTAGAAGAACGAAATTTGGTCAGCCAAGTGGGATTGGGGTATTGATCATTACCTGAAAGTGTCATCAAGATTGGGTTAAAAAATGTGTGCTGGGATTTCGGGAAACTCGTAGTTTTTTGGAAGCTTGGCAACGCCTTTCCATGAAAGTGATTTGTGCCTGTCTCTGCTTAGGGCTACATCAATAGGAAACAAACCATAGTGATAGAACTTGGAACTACTTTATTGTGTCAAGTTTCAAAGAGCTAGCACAAACCGTGTTTGATTGAGAGTTCCAACTACATGTATCCATATAGGAGAAAACACAGTGAAACCTAAAAATTTAAACTGTTACTGCCAACGAACAGTTTAACCTAGAAGAATGAAATTTGGTGAGCCAATTGGGATTGGTGTACTGATCATTACCTGAAAGTGTCATCCAGATTGGGTGAAAAAATGTGTGCGGTGATTTCTGGAAACTCATAGTTTTTTGGAAGCTTGGCAACCCCTTTCCATGAAAGTGATTTGTGCCAGTCTCTGCCTAGGGCTACATCAATAGGAAACAAACCAAAGAGATAGAACTTGGAACTACTTTATTGCGTCAAGTTTCAAAGAGCTAGCACAAACCGTGTTTGATTTAGAATTCCAAATACATGTATCCATATAGGAGAAAACAGAGTGAAACCTAAAAATTAAAACTGTTACTGCCAACGAACGGTTTAAACTAGAAGAACGAAATTTGGTGAGCCAAGTGTGATTGGGGTACTGATCATTACCTGAAAGTGTCATCCAGATTAGTTGAAAAAATGTGTGCTGAGATTTCAGGAAACTCGTAGTTTTTTGGAAGCTTTGCAACCCCTTTCCATGAAAGTGATTTGCGCCGGTCTCTGCTTAGGGCTACAAAAATAGGAAAAAAACCATAGAGATAGAACTTGGAACTACTTTATTGTGTCAAGTTTCAAAGAGCTAGCACAAACCGTGTTTGATTTAGAGTTCCAACTACATGTATCCATATAGAAGAAAACAGAGGGAAACCTAAAAATTAAAACTGTTACTGCCAACGAAAGGTTTAACCTAGAAGAACGAAATTTGGTGAGCCAAGTGGGATTGGGGTACTGATCATATCCTGAAAGTGTCATCCAGATTGGTTAAAAAAATGTGTGCTGAGATTTCAGGAAACTCGTAGTTTTTTGGAACCTTGGCAACCCCTTTCCATGAAAGTAATTTGCGCCAGTCTCTGCTTAGGGGTACATCAATAGAAAACAAACCATAGAGATAGAACTTGGAACTACTTTATTGTGTCAAGTTTCAAAGTGCTAGCACAAACCGTGTTGGATTTAGAGTTCCAACTATATGTAACCATATAGGAGAAAACAGAGTGAAACCTAAATATATAAACTGTTATTGCCAACGAACGGTTTAATCTAGAAGAACGAAATTTGGTGAGCCAAGTGGGATTGGGGTACTGATCATTACCTGAAAGTGTCATCAAGATTGGTGAAAAAATGTGTGCTGGGATCTCGGGAAACTCGTAGTTTTTTGGAAGCTTGGCAACCCCTTTCCATGAATGTGATTTGTGCCGGTCTCTGCTTAGGGCTACATCAATAGGAAACAAACCAGAGAAATAGAACTTGGAACTACTTTATTGTGTCAAGTTTCAAAGAGCTAGCACAAACCGTGTTTGATTTAGAGTTCCAACTACATGTATCCATATAGGAGAAAACAGAGTGAAACCTAAAAATTAAAACTGTTACTGCCAACGAACGGTTTAAACTAGAAGAACGAAATTTGGTGAGCCAAGTGGGATTGTGGTACTTATCATATCCTGAAAGTGTTATCAAGATTGGGTGAAAAAATGTGTGCTGAGATTTCAGGAAACTCGTAGTTTTTGGAAGCTTGGCAACCCCTTTCCATGAAAGTGATTTGCGCCAGTCTCTGCTTAGGGCTACATCAATAGGAAACAAACCATAGAAATAGAACTTGGAACTACTTTATTGTGTCAAGTTTCAAAGAGTTAGCACAAACCGTCTCTGATTTAGAGTTCCAAATACATGTATTCATATAGGAGAAAACAGAGTGAAACCTAAATATTTAAACTGTTACTGCCAACGAACGGTTTAACCTAGAAGAACGAAATTTGGTGAGCCAAGTGGGATTGGGGTACTGATCATTACTTGAAAGTGTCATCAAGATTGGGTGAAAAAATGTGTGCTGGGATTTCAGGAAACTCGTAGTTTTTTGGAAGCTTGGCAACGCCTTTCCATGAAAGTGATTTGTGCCGGTCTCTGCTTAGGGCTACATCAATAGGAAACAAACCATAGAAATAGAACTTGGAACTACTTTATTGTGTCAAGTTTCAAAGAGCTAGCACAAAACGTGTTTGATTTAGAGTTCCAACTACATGTATCCATATAGGAGAAAACAGAGTGAAACCTAAAAATTAAAACTGTTACTGCCAACGAACGGTTTAACCTAGAAGAACGAAATTTGGTGAGCCAAGTGGGATTGGGGTACTGATCATATCCTGAAAGTGTCATCAAGATTGGTTGAAAAAATGTGTGCTGAGATTTCAGGAAACTCGTAGTTTTTGGAAGCTTGGCAACCCCTTCCCACGAAAGTGATTTGCGCCAGTCTCTGCTTAGTGCTACATCAATAGGAAACAAACCATAGAGATAGAACTTGGAACTACTTCATTGTGTCAAGTTTCAAAGAGCTAGCACAAACCGTGTTTGATTTAGAGTTCCAACTACATGTATCCATATAGGAGAAAACAGAGTGAAACCTAAAAATTAAAACTGTTACTGCCAACGAAAGGTTTAACCTAGAAGAACGAAATTTGATGAGCCAAGTGAAATTGGGGTACTGATCATTACCTGAAAGTGTCATTCAGATTGGGTGAAAAAATGTGTGCTGAGATTTCAGGAAACTCGTAGTTTTTTGGAAGCTTGGCAACCCCTTTCCATGAAAGTGATTGTCGCTGGTCTCTGCTTAGGGCTACAAAAATAGGAAAAAAAACCATAGAGATAGAACTTGGAACTACTTTATTGTATCAAGTTTCAAAGAGCTAGCACAAACCGTGTTTGATTTAGAGTTCCAACTACATGTATCCATATAGGAGAAAACACAGTGAAACCTAAAAATTAAAACTGTTACTGCCAAAGAACGGTTTAACCTAGAAGAACGAAATTTGGTGAGCCAATTGGGATTGGGGTACTGATCATTAGCTGAAAGTGTCATCCAGATTGGGTGAAAAAATGTGTGCTGAGATTTCAGGAAACTCGTAGTGTTTTGAAAGCTTGGAAACCCCTTTCCATGAAAGTGATTTGTGCCGGTCTCTGCTTAGGGCTACATCAATAGGAAACAAACCATAGAAATAGAACTTGGAACTACTTTATTGGGTCAAGTTTCAAAGAGCTAGCACAAACTGTGTTTGATTTAGTGTTCCAACTACATGTATCCATATAGGGGAAAACAGAGTGAAACCTAAATATTTAAACTGTTACTGCCAAGGAACGGTTTAACCTAGAAGAACGAAATTTGGTCAGCCAAGTCGGATTGGGGTACTGATCATTACCTCAAAGTGTCATCAAGATTGGGTTAAAAAATGTGTTATGAGATTTCAGGAAACTCGTAGTTTTTGGAAGCTTGGCAACCCCTTTCCATGAAAGTGATTGGCGCCAGTCTGTACTTAGGGCTATATCAATAGGAAACAAACCATAGAGATAGGACTTGGAAGTACTTTATTGTGTCAAGTTTCAAAGAGCTAGCACAAACCGTGTTGGATTTAGAGTTCCAAATACATGTATCCATATAGGGGAAAACAGAGTGAAACCTAAATATTTAAACTGTTACTGCCAACGAACGGTTGAACCTAGAAGAACGAAATTTGGTGAGCCAAGTGGGATTGGGGTACTGATCATTACCTGAAAGTGTCATCCAGATTGGGTGAAAAAATGTGTGCTGAGATTTCAGGAAACTCGTAGTGTTTGGGAAGCTTGGCAACCCCTTTCCATGAAAGTGATTTGCGCCGGTCTCTGTTTAGGGCTACATCAATAGGAAACAAACCATAGAAATATAACTTGGAACTACTGTATTGGGTCAAGTTTCAAAGAGCTAGCACAATCCCTGTTGGATTTAGAGTTCCAACTACATGTATCCATATAGGAGAAAACAGAGTGAAACCTAAAAATTAAAACTGTTACTGCCAAGGAACGGTTTAACCTAGAAGAACCAAATTTGGTGAGCCAAGTGGGATTGGGATACTGATCATTACCTCAAAGTGTCATCAAGATTGGGTGAAAAACTGTGTGCTGAGATTTCAGAAAACTCGTAGTTTTTTGGAAGCTTGGCAACCCCTTTCAATGAAAGTGATTTGCAAGAGTCTCTGCTTAGGGATACGTCAATAGGAAACAAACCATAGAGATAGAACTTGGAACTTCTTTATTGTGTCAAGTTTCAAAGAGCTAGCACAAACCGTGTTTGATTTAGAGTTCCAACTACGTGTATCCATATAGGAGAAAACAGAGTGAAACCTAAAAATTAAAACTGTTACTGCCAACGAACGGTTTAACCTAGAAGAACGAAATTTGGTGAGCCAAGTGGGATTGGGTTACTGATCATTAGCTGAAAGTGTCATCTAGATTGGGTGAAAAAATGTGTGCGGTGATTTCTGGAAACTCGTAGTGTTTTGGAAGCTTGGCAACCCCTTTCCCTCAAAGTGATTTGCGCCCGTCTCTGCTTTGGGCTACATCAATAGGAAAAAAACCATAGAGATAGAACTTGGAACTACTTTATTGTGTGACGTTTCAAAGAGCTAGCAGAAACCGTGTTTGATTTAGAGTTCCAACTACATGTATCCATATAGGAGAAAACACAGTGAAACCTAAAAATTAAAACTGTTACTGCCAACGAACGGTTTAACCTAGAAGAACGAAATTTGGTGAGCCACTTGGGATTGGTGTACTGATCATTAGCTGAAAGTGTCATCCAGATTGGGTGAAAAAATGTGGGCAATGATTTCTGGAAACTCATAGTTTTTTGGAAGCTTGGCAACCCCTTTCCATGAAAGTGATTTGTGCCAGTTTCTGCCTAGGGCTACATCAATAGGAAACAAACCATAGAGATAGAACTTGGAACTACTTTATTGGGTCAAGTTTCAGAGAGCTAGCACAAACCCTGTTTGATTTAGAGTTCCAACTACATGTATCCATATAGGAGAAAACAGAGTGAAACCTAAAAATTAAAACTGTTACTGCCAACGAACGGTTTAACCTAGAAGAACGAAATTTGGTGAGCCAAGTGGGATTGGGGTACTGATCATTACCTGAAAGTGTCATCCAGATTGGGTGAAAAAATATGTGCTGAGATTTCAGGAAACTCGTAGTTTTTTGGAAGCTTGGCAAACCCTTTCCATGAAAGTGATTGGCGCCAGTCTGTTCTTATGGCTACATCAATAGCAAACAAACCATAGAGATAGGACTTGGAAGTACTTTATTGTGTCAAGTTTCAAAGAGCTAGCACAAACCGTGTTGGATTTAGAGTTCCAAATGCATGTATCCATATAGGAGAAAACACAGTGAAACCTAAAAATTAAAACTGTTACTGCCAATGAACGGTTTAACCTAGAAGAACGAAATTTGGTGAGCCAAGTGGGATTGGGGTACTGATCATTAGCTGAAAGTGTCATCCAGATTGGGTGAAAAAATGTGTGCGGTGATTTCTGGAAACTCATAGTTTTTTGGAAGCTTGGCAACCCCTTTCCATGAAAGTGATTTGTGCCAGTCTCTGCTTTGGGTTACATCAATAGGAAACAAACCATAGAAATAGAACTTGGAACTACTTTATTGGGTCAAGTTTCAAAGAGCTAGCACAAAGCGAGTTTGATTTAGAGTTCCAACTACGTGTATCCATATAGGAGAAAACAGAGTGAAACCTAAAAATTAAAATGTTACTGCCAACGAACAGTTTAACCTAGAAGAACGAAATTTGGTGAGCCAAGTGGGATTGAGGTACTCATCATTACCTGAAAGTGTCATCAAGATTGGGTGAAAAAATGTGTGCTGAGATTTCAGGAAACTCATAGATTTTTGGAAGCTTGGCAACCCCTTTCCATGAAAGTGATTGGCGCCAGTCTGTTCTTAGGGCTACAGCAATAGGAAACAAACCATAGAGATAGGACTTGGAAGTACTTTTTTGTGTCAAGTTTCAAAGAGCTAGCACAAACCGTGTTTGATTTAGAGTTCCAACTACATGTATCCATATAGGAGAAAACACAGTGAAACCTAAAAATTAAAACTGTTACTGCCAACGAACGGTTTAACCTAGAAGAATGAAATTTGGTGAGCCACTTGGGATTGGTGTACTGATCATGAGCTGAAAGTGTCATCCAGATTGGGTGAAAAAATGTGTGCAGTGATTCCTGGAAACTCATAGTTTTTTGGAAGCTTGGCAACCCCTTTCCATGAAAGTGATTTGTGCCAGTCTCTGCCTACGGCTACATCAATAGGAAACAAACCATAGAGATAGAACTTGGAACTACTTTATTGGGTCAAGTTTCAAAGAGCTAGCACAAACCGTGTTTGATTTAGAGTTCCAACTACATGTATCCATATAGGAGAAAACAGAGTGAAACCTAAAAGTTAAAACTTTTACTGCCAACAAACGGTTTTACCTAGAAGAACGAAATTCGGTGAGCCAAGTGGGAATGGGGTACTGATCATTACCTGAAAGTGTCATCCAGATTGGGTGAAAAAATGTGTGCTGAGATTTCAGGAAACTCGTAGTTTTTTGGAAGCGTGGCAACCCCTTTCCATGAAAGTGATTGGCGCCAGTCTGTTCTTAGGGCTACGTCAATAGGAAACAAACCATAGAGATAGGACTTGGAAGTACTTTATTGTGTCAAGTTTCAAAGAGCTAGCACAAACCGTGTTTGATTTAGAGTTCCAACTACATGTATCCATATAGGAGAAAACACAGTGAAACCTAAAAATTAAAACTGTTACTGCCAACGAACGGTTTAACCTAGAAGAACGAAATTTGGTGAGCCAATTGGGATTGGGGAACTGATCATTAGCTGAAAGTGTCATCCAGATTGGGTGAAAAAATGTGTGCTGAGATTTCTGGAAACTCGTAGTGTTTTGGAAGCTTGGCAACCCCTTTCCATGAAAGTGATTTGCGCCGGTCTCTGCTTAGGGCTACATCAATAGGAAAAAAAACATAGAAATAGAACTTGGAACTACTTTATTGGGTCAAGTTTCAAAGAGCTAGCACAAACCGTGTTTGATTTAGAGTTCCAACTACATGTATCCATATAGGAGAAAACAGGGTGAAACCTAAAAATTTAAACTGTTACTGCCAACGAACGGTTTAACCTAGAAGAACGAAATTTGGTGAGCCAAGTGGGATTGGGGTACTGATCATTACCTGAAAGTGTCATCCAGATTGGGTGAAAAAATGTGTGCTGATATTTCAGGAAACTCGTAGTTTTTTGGAAGCTTGGCAACCCCTTTCCATGAAAGTGATTGGCGCCAGTCTGTTCTTAGGGGTACGGCAATAGGAAACAAACCATAGAGATAGGACTTGGAAGTACTTTATTGTGTCAAATTTCAAAGAGCTAGCACAAACCGTGTTTGATTTAGAGTTCCAACTACATGTATCCATATAGGAGAAAACACAGTGAAACCTAAAAATTAAAACTGTTACTGCCAACGAACGGTTTAACCTAGAAGAACGAAATTTGGTGAGCCAATTGGGATTGGGGAACTGATCATTAGCTGAAAGTGTCATCCAGATTGGGTGAAAAAATGTGTGCTGAGTTTTCAGGAAACTCGTAGTGTTTTGGAAGCTTGGCAACCCCTTTCCATGAAAGTGATTTGCGCCGGTCTCTGCTTAGGGCTACATCAATAGGAAAAAAACCATAGAAATAGAACTTGGAACTACTTTATTGGGTCAAGTTTCAAGGAGCTAGCACAAACCGTGTTTGATTTAGAGTTCCAACTACATGTATCCATATAGGAGAAAACAGGGTGAAACCTAAAAATTTAAACTGTTACTGCCAACGAACGGTTTAACCTAGAAGAACGAAATTTGGTGAGCCAAGTGGGATTGGGGTACTGATCATTACCTGAAAGTGTCATCCAGATTGGGTGAAAAAATGTGTGCTGATATTTCAGGAAACTCGTAGTTTTTTGGAAGCTTGGCAACCCCTTTCCATGAAAGTGATTGGCGCCAGTCTGTTCTTAGGGGTACGGCAATAGGAAACAAACCATAGAGATAGGACTTGGAAGTACTTTATTGTGTCAAGTTTCAAAGAGCTAGCACAAACCGTGTTTGATTTAGAGTTCCAACTACATGTATCCATATAGGAGAAAACACAGTGAAACCTAAAAATTAAAACTGTTACTGCCAACGAAAGGTTTAACCTAGAAGAACGAAATTTGGTGAGCCAATTGGGATTGGGGAACTGATCATTAGCTGAAAGTGTCATCCAGATTGGGTGAAAAAAATGTGTGCTGAGATTTCAGGAATCTCGTAGTGTTTTGGAAGCTTGGCAACCCCTTTCCATGAAAGTGATTTGCGCCGGTCTCTGCTTAGGGCTACATCAATAGGAAAAAAAACATAGAAATAGAACTTGGAACTACTTTATTGGGTCAAGATTCAAAGAGCTAGCACAAACCGTCTTTGATTTAGAGTTCCAACTACATGTATCCATATAGGAGAAAACAGAGTGAAACCTAAAAATTAAAACTGTTACTGCCAACGAACGGTTTAACCTAGAAGAACGAAATTTGGTGAGCCAATTGGGATTGGGGAACTGATCATTACCTGAAAGTGTCATCCAGATTGGGTGAAAAAATGTGTGCTGAGATTTCAGGAAACTCGTAGTTTTTTGGAAGCTTCGCAACCCCTTTCCATGAAAGTGATTGGCGCCAGTCTGTTCTTATGGCTACATCAATAACAAACAAACCATAAAGATAGGACTTGGAAGTACTTTATTATGTGAAGTTTCAAAGAGCTAGCACAAACCGTGTTGGATTTAGAGTTCCAAATACATGTATCCATATAGGAGAAAACAGATTGAAACCTAAAAATTTAAACTGTTACTGCCAACGAACGGTTTAACCTAGAAGAACGAAATTTGGTGAGCCAAGTGGGATTGAGTTACTGATCATTAGCTGAAATTGTCATCCAGATTGGGTGAAAAAATGTGTGCAGTGATTTCTGGAAACTAATAGTTTTTTGGAAGCTTGGCAACCCCTTTACATGAAAGTGATTTGCGCCAGTCTCTCCCTAGGGCTACATCAATAGGAAACAAACCATAGGGATAGAACTTGGAACTACTTTATTGGGTCAAGTTTCAAAGAGCTAGCACAAACCGTGTTTGATTTAGAGTTGCAACTACATGTATCCATATAGGAGAAAACAGAGTGAAACCTAAAAATTAAAACTGTTACTGCCAACGAACGGTTTAACCTAGAAGAACGAAATTTGGTGAGCCAAGTGGGATTGGGGTACTGATCATTACCTGAAAGTGTCATCCAGATTGGGTGAAAAATGTGTGCTGAGATTTCAGGAAATTCGTAGTTTTTTGGAAGCTTGGCATCCCCTTTGCATGAAAGTGATTGGCGCCAGTCTGTTCTTATGGCTACATCAATAGCAAACAAACCATACAGATAGGACTTGGAAGTACTTTATTGTGTCAAGTTTCAAAGAGCTAGCACAAACCGTGTTTGATTTAGAGTTCCAACTTCATGTATCCATATAGGAGAAAACACAGTGAAACCTAAAAATTAAAACTGTTACTGCCAACGAACGGTTTAACCTAGAACGAAATTTGGTGAGCCAAGTGGGATTGGGGTACTGATCATTAGCTGAAAGTGTCATACTGATTGGGTGAAAAAATGTGTGCGGTGATTTCTGGAAACTAATAGTTTTTTGGAAGCTTGGCAACCCCTTTTTATGAAAGTGATTTGCGCCAGTCTCTGCTTTGGGCTACATCAATAGGAAACAAACCATAGAAATAGAACTTGGAACTACTTTATTGGGTCAAGTTTCAAAGAGCTAGCACAAACCGAGTTTAATTTAGAGTTCCAACTACGTGTATCCATATAGGAGAAAACAGAGTGAAACCTAAAAATTAAAATGTTACTGCCAACGAACAGTTTAACCTAGAAGAACGAAATTTGGTGAGCCAAGTGGGATTGGAGTACTGATCATTACCTGAAAGTGTCATCCAGATTGGGTGAAAAAATGTGTGCTGAGATTTCAGGAAACTCGTAGTTTTTTGGAAGCTTGGCAACCCCTTTCCATGAAAGTGATTGGCGCCAGTCTGTTCTTAGGGCTACGTCAATAGGAAACAAACCATAGAGATACGACTTGGAAGTACTTTATTGTGTCAAGTTTCAAAGAGCTAGCACAAACCGTGTTTGATTTAGAGTTCCAACTACATGTATCCATATAGGAGAAAACACAGTGAAACCTAAAAATTAAAACTGTTTCTGCCAACGAACGGTTTAACCTAGAAGAACGAAATTTGGTGAGCCAATTGGGATTGGGGAACTGATCATTAGCTGAAAGTGTCATCCAGATTGGGTGAAAAAATGTGTGCTGAGATTTCAGGAAACTCGTAGTGTTTTGGAAGCTTGGCAACCCCTTTCCATGAAAGTGATTTGCGCCGGTCTCTGCTTAGGGCTACATCAATAGGAAAAAAACCATAGAAATAGAACTTGGAACTACTCTATTGGGTCAAGTTTCAAAGAGCTAGCACAAACCGTGTTTGATTTAGAGTTCCAACTACATGTATCCATATAGGAGAAAACACAGTGAAACCTAAAAATTAAAACTGTTACTGCCAACGAACTGTTTAACCTAGAAGAACGAAATTTGGTGAGCCAAGTGAGATTGGGGTACTGATCATATCCTGAAAGTGTCATCAAGATTGGGTGAAAAAATGTGTGCAGAGATTTCAGGAAACTCGTAGTTTTTGGAAGCTTGGCAACCCCTTTCCATGAAAGTGATTGGCGCCAGTCTGTTCTTAGGGCTACATCAATAGGAAACAAACCATAGAGATAGGACTTGGGAGTACTTTATTGTGTCAAGTTTCAAAGAGCTAGCACAAACCGTGTTTGATTTAGAGTTCCAACTACATGTGTCCATATAGGAGAAAATATAGTGAAACCTAAAAATTAAAACTGTTACTGCCAACGAACGGTTTAACCTAGAAGATCGAAATTTGGTGAGCCAAGTGGGATTGGGGTACTGATCATTACCTGAAAGTGTCATCCAGATTGGGTGAAAAAATGTGTGCTGAGATTTCAGGAAACTCGTAGATTTTTGGAAGCTTGGCAACCCCTTTCCATGAAAGTGATTGGCGCCAGTCGGTTCTTAGGGCTACATCAATAGGAAACAAACCATAGAGATAGGACTTGGAAGTACTTTATTGAGTCAAGTTTCAAAGAGCTAGCACTAACCTTGTTGGATTTAGAGTTCCAACTACATGTATCCATATAGGAGAAAACACAGTAAAACCTAAAAATTAAAACTGTTACTGCCAACGAACGGTTTAACCTAGAAGAACCAAATTTGGTGAGCCAAGTGGGATTGGGGAACTGATCATTACCTGAAAGTGTAATCAAGATTGGGTGAAAAAATGTGTGCTGAGATTTCAGGAAACTCGTATTTTTTTGGAAGCTTGGCAACCCCTTTCCATGAAAGTGATTTGCACGAGTCTCTGCTTAGGGATACGTCAATAGGAAACAAACCATAGAGATAGAACTTGGAACTTCTTTATTGTGTCAAGTTTCAAAGAGCTAGCACAAACCGTGTTTGATTTAGACTTCCAACTACATGTATCCATATAGGAGAAAACACAGTGAAACCTAAAAATTAAAATTGTTACTGCCAACGAATGGTTTAACCTAGAATAACAAAATTTGGTGAGCCAAGTGGGATAGGGGTACTGATCATTACCTGAAAGTGTCATCCAGATTGGGTGAAAAAATGTGTGCTGAGATTTCAGGAAACTCGTAGTGTTTTGGAAGCTTGGCAACCCCTTTCCATGAAAGTGGTTAGTGCCGGTCTCTGCTTAGGGCTACATCAATAGGAATAAAACCATAGAGATAGAACTTGGAACTACTTTATTGTGTCAAGTTTCAAAGAGCTAGCACAAACCGTGTTTGATTTAGAGTTCCAACTACATGTATCCATATAGGAGAAAACAGAGTGAAACCTAAAAATTAAAACTGTTACTGCCAACGAACGGTTTAACATAGAAGAACGAAATTTGGTGAGCCAAGTGGGATTGGGATACTGATCATTACCTGAAAGTGTCATGCAGATTGGGTGAAAAAATGTGTCCTGAGATTTCAGGAATCTCGTAGTTTTTTGGAAGCTTGGCAAAACTTTCGATGAAAGTGATTTACGCCAGTCTCTGCTTAGGGCTACATCAATAGGAAACAAACCATAGAGATAGAACTTGGAACTACTTTATTGTGTCAAGTTTCAAAGAGCTAGCACAAACCTTCTTTGATTTAGAGTTCCAACTACACGTATCCATATAGGAGAAAACAGAGTGAAACCTAAATATTTAAACTTTTACTGCCAACGAACGGTTTAACCTAGAAGAAGGAAACTTGGTGAGCCAAGTGGGATTGGGATACTGATCATTACCTGAAAGTGTCATTCAGATTGGGTGAAAAAATGTGTGCTGAGATTTCAGGAAACTCGTAGTTTTTTGGAAGCTTGGCAACCCCTTTCCATGAAAGTGATTGTCGCCGGTCTCTGCTTAGGGCTACAAAAATAGGAAAAAAAACCATAGAGATAGAACTTGGAACTACTTTATTGTGTCAAGTTTCAAAGAGCTAGCACAAACCTTGTTTGATTTAGAGTTCCAACTACATGTATCCATATAGGAGAAAAAAGAGTGAAACATAAAAATTAAAACTGTTACTGCCAACGAACTGTTTAACCTAGAAGAACGAAATTTGGTGAGCCAAGTGGGATTGGGGTACTGATCATTGCCTGAAAGTGTCATCAAGATTGGGTGAAAAAATGTGTGCGGTGATTTCGTAGTTTTTTGGAAGCTTGGCAACCCCTTTCCATGAAAGTGATTTGCGCCAGTCTCTGCTTAGGGCTACATCAATAGGAAACAAACCATAGTGATAGAACTTGGAACTACGTTACTGTGTCAAGTTTCAAAGAACTAGCACAAACCTTGTTTGATTTAGAGTTCCAACTACATGTATCTATATAGGAGAAAACAGAGTGAAACCTAAGAATAAAAGCTGTTACTGCCAACGAACGGTTTAACCTAGAAGAACGAAATTTGGTGAGCCAAGTGGGATTGGGGAACTGATCATTACCTAAAAGTGTCATCAAGATGGGGTGAAAAAATGTGTGCTGAGATTTCAGGAAACTCGTAGTTTTTTGGAAGCTTGGCAACCCCTTTCCATGAAAGTGAATTGCACGAGTCTCTGCTTAGGGCTACGTCAATAGGAAACAAACCATAGAGAGAGAACTTGGAACTACTTTATTGTGTCAATTTTCAAAGAGCTAGCACAAACCGTGTTTGATTTAGAGTTCCAACTACATGTATCCATATAGGAGAAAACAGAGTGAAACCTAAAAATTAAAACTGATACTGCCAACGAACGGTTTAACCTAGAAGAACGAAATCTGATGAGCCAAGTGGGATTGGCATACTGATGATTACCTGAAAGTGTCAACAGATTGGGTGAAAAAACGTGTGCTGAGATTTGAGGAAACTCGTAGTTTTTTGGAAGCTTGGCAAACCCTTTCCATGAAAGTGATTTGCGCCAATATCTGCTTAGGGCTACATCAATAGGAAACAAACCATAGAGATAGAACTTGGAACTACTTTATTGTGGCAAGTTTCAAAGAGGTAGCACAAACCGTCTTTGATTTAGAGTTCCAACTACATGTATCCATATAGGAGAAAACAGAGCGAAACCTAAGAATTTAAACCGTTACTGCCAGCGAACGGTATTACCTAGAAGAACCAAATTTGGTGAGCCAACTGGGACTGGGGTACTGATCATTACCTGAAAGTGTCATCAAGATTGGGTGAAAAAACGTGTGCTGAGATTTCAGGAAACTCGTAGCTTTTTGTAAGCTTGGCAACGCCTTTCCATGAAAGTGATTTGTGTCAGTCTCTGCTTAGGGCTATATCAATAGGAAACAAACCATAGAGATAGAACTTGGAACTACGTTATTGTGTCAAGTTTCAAAGAGCTAGCACAAACCGTGTTTGATTTGGAGTTCCAACTACATGTATGCATATAGGAGAAAACAGAGTGAAACCTAAAAATTAAAACTGTTACTGCCAACGAACGGTTTAACCTAGAAGAACGAAATTTGGTGAGCCAAGTGGGATTGGGGAACTGATCATTACCTAAAAGTGTCATCAAGATGGGGTGAAAAAATGTGTGCTGAGATTTCAGGAAACTCGTAGTTTTTTGGAAGCTTGAAAACCCCTTTCCATGAAAGTGAATTGCACGAGTCTCTGCTTAGGGCTACGTCAATAGGAAACAAACCATAGAGATAGAACTTGGAACTACTTTATTGTGTCAAGTTTCAAAGAGCTAGCACAAACCGTGTTTGATTTAGAGTTCCAACTACATGTATCCATATAGGAGAAAACAGAGTGAAACCTAAAAATTAAAACTGTTACTGCCAACGAACGGTTTAACCTAGAAGAACGAAATCTGATGAGCCAAGTGGGATTGGCATACTGATGATTACCTGAAAGTGTCAACAGATTGGGTGAAAAAACGTGTGCTGAGATTTGAGGAAACTCGTAGTTTTTTGGAAGCTTGGCAACCCCTTAACATGAAAGTGACTTGCGCCAATATCTGCTTAGGGCTACATCAATAGGAAACAAACCATAGAGATAGAACTTGGAACTACGTTATTGTGTCAAGTTTCAAAGAGGTAGCACAAACCGTCTTTGATTTAGAGTTCCAACTACATGTATCCATATAGGAGAAAACAGAGCGAAACCTAAGAATTTAAACCGTTACTGCCAGCGAACGGTTTTACCTAGAAGAACCAAATTTGGTGAGCCAAGTGGGACTGGGGTACTGATCATTACCTGAAAGTGTCATCAAGATTGGGTGAAAAAACGTGTGCTGAGATTTCAGGAAACTCGTAGCTTTTTGTTAGCTTGGCAACGCCTTTCCATGAAAGTGATTTGTGTCAGTCTCTGCTTAGGGCTATATCAATAGGAAACAAACCATAGAGATAGAACTTGGAACTACGTTATTGTGTCAAGTTTCAAAGAGCTAGCACAAACCGTGTTTGATTTAGAGTTCCAACTACATGTATGCATATAGGAGAAAACAGAGTGAAACCTAAAAATTAAAACTGTTACTGCCAACGAACGGTTTAACGTAGAAGAAGGAAATTAGGTGAGCCAAGTGGGATTGGGGTACTGATCATTACCTGAAAGTGTCATCAAGATTGCGTGAAAAAATGTGTGCTGAGATTTCAGGAAACTCGTAGTTTTTTGGAAGCTTGGCAACCCCTTTCCATGAAAGTAATTTCCGCCGGTCTCTGCTTAGGGCTACATCAATAGGAAACAAACCATAGAGATAGAACTTGGAACTACTTTATTGTGTCAAGTTTCAGAGAGCTAGCACAAACCGTGTTTGATTTAGAGTTCCAACTACATGAATCCATATAGGAGAAAACAGAGTGAAACCTGAAAATTAAAACTGTTACTGCCAACGAACGGTTTAACATAGAAGAACGAAATTTGGTGAGCCAAGTGGGATTGGGGTACTGATCATTGCCTGAAAGTGTCATCCAGATTGGGTGAAAAAATGTGTGCTGAGATTTCAGGGAACTCTTAGTTTTTTGGAAGCTTGGCAACCCCTTTCCATGAAAGTGAGTTGTGCCAGTCTCTTCTTAGGGCTACATCAATAGGAAACAAACCATAGAGATAGAACTTGGAACTACTTTATTTTGTCAAGTTTCAAAGAGCTAGCACAAACCGTTTGTGATTTAGAGTCCCACCTACATGTATCCATATAGGAGAAAACAGAGTGAAACCTAAAAATTAAAACTGTTACTGCCAACGAACGGTTTAACCTAGAAGAATGAAATTTGGTGAGCCAAGTGGATTTGGGGTACTGATCATTACTTGAAAGTGTCATGAAGATTGGGTGAAAAAAAGTGTGCTGCGCTTTCAGGAAACTCATCATTTTTTGGAAGCTTGGCAACCTTTTTCCATGAAATTATTTGCGCCAGTCTCTGCTTAGGGCTACATCAATAGGAAACAAAACATAGAGATAGAACTTGGAACTACTTTATTGTGTCAAGTTTCAAAGAGCTACCACAAACCGTGTTTGATTTAGAGTTCCAAATACATGTATCCATATAGGAGAAAACAGAGTGAAACCTAAAAATTAAAACTGTTACTGCCAACGAACGGTTTAACCTAGAAGAACGAAATTTGGTGGGCCAAGTGGGATTGGGGAACTGATCATTACCTGAAAGTGTAATCAAGATTGGGTGAAAAAATGTGTACTGAGATTTCAGGAAACTGGTAGTTTTTTGGAAGCTTCGCAATCCCTTTCCATGAAAGGGATTTGCGCCCGTCTCTGCTTAGGGCTACATCAATAGGAAACAAACCATAGAGATAGAACTTGGAACTACTTAATTGTGTCAAGTTTCAAAGAGCTAGCACAAACCGTGTTTGATTTAGAATTCCAACTACATGTATCCATATAGGAGAAAACAGAGTGAAACCTAAAAATATAAACTGTTACTGCCAACGAACGGTTTAACCTAGAAGAATGAAATTTGGTGAGCCAAGTGGGATTGGAGTACTGATCATTACCTGAAAGTGTCATCAAGATTGGGTGAAAAAATGTGCGCTGAGATTTCAGGAAACTCATAGTTTTTTGGAAGCTTGGCAACCCCTTTCCATGAAAGTGATTTGCGCCAGTCTCTGCTTAGGGCTACATCAATAGGAAACAAACCATAGAGATGGAACTTGGAACTACTTTACTGTGTCAAGTTTCAAAGAGCTAGCACAAACCGTGTTTGACTTAGAGTTTGAACTACATGTATCCATATAGGAGAAAACAGAATGTAACCTAAAAATTAAAACTGTTACTGCCAACGATAGGTTTAACCTAGAAAAACGAAATTTGGTGAGCCAAGTGTGAATGGGTTACTTATCATTACCTGAAAGTGTCATCAAGATTGGGTGAAAACATGTGTGCTGAGATTTCAGGAAACACGTAGTTTTGTGGAAACTTGGCAACCTCTTTCCATGAAAGTGATTTGCGCCAGTCTCTGCTTAGGGCTACATCAATAAGAAACACACCATAGAGATAGAACTTGAAACTACTTTATTGTGTCAAGTTTCAAAGAGCTAGCACAAACCGTGTTCGTCTCTGCATAGGGCTACATCAATAGGAAACAAACCATAGACATAGAACTTCAACTTCTTTATTGTGTCAGGTTTCAAAGAGCTAGCACAAACCGTCTTTGATTTAGAGTTCCAACTACATGTATCCATATAGGAGAAAACAGAGTGATACCTAAAAATAAAACTGTTACTGCAACGAACCGTTTAACCTATAAGAAAGAAATTTGGTGAGCCAAGTGGGATTGGGGTACTGATCATTACCTGAAATTGTCATCAATATTGGGTGAAAAAATGTGTGCTGGGATTTCGGGAAACTCGTAGTTTTTTGGAAGCTTGGCAACGCCTTTCCATGAAAGTGATTGGCGCCAGTCTGTTCTTAGGGCTACATCAATAGGAAACAAACCATAGAGATAGAACTTGGAACTACTTTATTGGGTCAAGTTTCAAAGAGCTAGCACAAACCGTGTTTGATTTAGAGTTCCAACTACATGTATCCATATAGGAGAAAACAGTGTGAAACCTAAATATTTAAACTGTTACTGCCAACGAACGGTTTAACCTAGAAGAATGAAATTTGGTGAGCCAAGTGGGATTGGGATACTGATCATTACCTGAAAGTGTCATCAAGATTGGGTGAAAAAATGTGTGCTGGGATTTCGGGAAACTCGTAGTTTTTTGGAAGCTTGGCAACGCCTTTCCATTAAAGTGATTGGCGCCAGTCTGTTCTTAGGGCTACATCAATAGGAAACAAACCATAGAGATAGAACTTGGAACTACTTTATTGGGTCAAGTTTCAAAGAGCTAGCACAAACCGTGTTTGATTTAGAGTTCCAAATACGTGTATCCATATAGGAGAAAACAGAGTGAAACTTAAAAATTAAAATGTTACTGCCAATGAACGGTTTAACCTAGAAGAACGAAATTTGGTGAGCCAAGTGGGATTGGGGTACTGATCATTACCTGAAAGTGTAATCAAGATTGGGTGAAAAAATGTGTGCTGAGATTTCAGGAAACTCGTAGTTTTTTGGAAGCTTGGAAATCCCTTTCCATGAAAGGGATTTGCGCAAGTCTCTGCTTAGGGCTACATCAATAGGAAACAAACCATAGAGATAGAACTTGGAACTACTTAATTGTGTCAAGTTTCAAAGAGCTAGCACAAACCGTGTTTGATTTAGAGTTCCAACTACATGTATCCATATAGGAGAAAACAGAGTGAAACCTAAAAATTAAAACTGTTACTGCCAACGAACGGTTTAACATAGAAGAACGAAATTTGGTGAGCCAAGTGGGATTGGGATACTGATCATTACCTGAAAGTGTCATGCAGATTGGGTGAAAAAATGTGTCCTGAGATTTCAGGAATCTCGTAGTTTTTTGGAAGCTTGGCAAAACTTTCGATGAAAGTGATTTACGCCAGTCTCTGCTTAGGGCTACATCAATAGAAAACAAACCATAGAGATACAACTTGGAACTACTTTATTGTGTCAAGTTTCAAAGAGCTAGCACAAACCTTCTTTGATTTAGAGTTCCAACTACACGTATCCATATAGGAGAAAACAGAGTGAAACCTAAATATTTAAACTGTTACTGCCAACGAACGGTTTAACCTAGAAGAAGGAAACTTGGTGAGCCAAGTGGGATTGGGATACTGATCATTACCTGAAAGTGTCATTCAGATTGGGTGAAAAAATGTGTGCTGAGATTTCAGGAAACTCGTAGTTTTTTGGAAGCTTGGCAACCCCTTTCCATGAAAGTGATTGTCGCCGGTCTCTGCTTAGGGCTACAAAAATAGGAAAAAAAACCATAGAGATAGAACTTGGAACTACTTTATTGTGTCAAGTTTCAAAGAGCTAGCACAAACCTTGTTTGATTTAGAGTTCCAACTACATGTATCCATATAGGAGAAAAAAGAGTGAAACATAAAAATTAAAACTGTTACTGCCAACGAACTGTTTAACCTAGAAGAACGAAATTTGGTGAGCCAAGTGGGATTGGGGTACTGATCATTGCCTGAAAGTGTCATCAAGATTGGGTGAAAAAATGTGTGCGGTGATTTCGTAGTTTTTTGGAAGCTTGGCAACCCCTTTCCATGAAAGTGATTTGCGCCAGTCTCTGCTTAGGGCTACATCAATAGGAAACAAACCATAGTGATAGAACTTGGAACTACGTTACTGTGTCAAGTTTCAAAGAACTAGCACAAACCTTGTTTGATTTAGAGTTCCAACTACATGTATCTATATAGGAGAAAACAGAGTGAAACCTAAGAATAAAATCTGTTACTGCCAACGAACGGTTTAACCTAGAAGAACGAAATTTGGTGAGCCAAGTGGGATTGGGGAACTGATCATTACCTAAAAGTGTCATCAAGATGGGGTGAAAAAATGTGTGCTGAGATTTCAGGAAACTCGTAGTTTTTTGGAAGCTTGGCAACCCCTTTCCATGAAAGTGAATTGCACGAGTCTCTGCTTAGGGCTACGTCAATAGGAAACAAACCATAGAGAGAGAACTTGGAACTACTTTATTGTGTCAATTTTCAAAGAGCTAGCACAAACCGTGTTTGATTTAGAGTTCCAACTACATGTATCCATATAGGAGAAAACAGAGTGAAACCTAAAAATTAAAACTGATACTGCCAACGAACGGTTTAACCTAGAAGAACGAAATCTGATGAGCCAAGTGGGATTGGCATACTGATGATTACCTGAAAGTGTCAACAGATTGGGTGAAAAAACGTGTGCTGAGATTTGAGGAAACTCGTAGTTTTTTGGAAGCTTGGCAAACCCTTTCCCTGAAAGTGATTTGCGCCAATATCTGCTTAGGGCTACATCAATAGGAAACAAACCATAGAGATAGAACTTGGAACTACTTTATTGTGTCAAGTTTCAAAGAGGTAGCACAAACCGTCTTTGATTTAGAGTTCCAACTACATGTATCCATATAGGAGAAAACAGAGCGAAACCTAAGAATTTAAACCGTTACTGCCAGCGAACGGTATTACCTAGAAGAACCAAATTTGGTGAGCCAAGTGGGACTGGGGTACTGATCATTACCTGAAAGTGTCATCAAGATTGGGTGAAAAAACGTGTGCTGAGATTTCAGGAAACTCGTAGCTTTTTGTAAGCTTGGCAACGCCTTTCCATGAAAGTGATTTGTGTCAGTCTCTGCTTAGGGCTATATCAATAGGAAACAAACCATAGAGATAGAACTTGGAACTACGTTATTGTGTCAAGTTTCAAAGAGCTAGCACAAACCGTGTTTGATTTGGAGTTCCAACTACATGTATGCATATAGGAGAAAACAGAGTGAAACCTAAAAATTAAAACTGTTACTGCCAACGAACGGTTTAACCTAGAAGAACGAAATTTGGTGAGCCAAGTGGGATTGGGGAACTGATCATTACCTAAAAGTGTCATCAAGATTGGGTTAAAAAATGTGTGCTGAGATTTCAGGAAACTCGTAGTTTTTTGGAAGCTTGAAAACCCCTTTCCATGAAAGTGAATTGCACGAGTCTCTGCTTAGGGCTACGTCAATAGGAAACAAACCATAGAGATAGAACTTGGAACTAATTTATTGTGTCAAGTTTCAAAGAGCTAGCACAAACCGTGTTTGATTTAGAGTTCCAACTACATGTATCCATATAGGAGAAAACAGAGTGAAACCTAAAAATTAAAACTGTTACTGCCAACGAACGGTTTAACCTAGAAGAACGAAATCTGATGAGCCAAGTGGGATTGGCATACTGATGATTACCTGAAAGTGTCAACAGATTGGGTGAAAAAACGTGTGCTGAGATTTGAGGAAACTCGTAGTTTTTTGGAAGCTTGGCAACCCCTTTCCATGAAAGTGACTTGCGCCAATATCTGCTTAGGGCTACATCAATAGGAAACAAACCATAGAGATAGAACTTGGAACTACGTTTTGTGTCAAGTTTCAAAGAGGTAGCACAAACCGTCTTTGATTTAGAGTTCCAACTACATGTATCCATATAGGAGAAAACAGAGCGAAACCTAAGAATTTAAACCGTTACTGCCAGCGAACGGTTTTACCTAGAAGAACCAAATTTGGTGAGCCAAGTGGGACTGGGGTACTGATCATTACCTGAAAGTGTCATCAAGATTGGGTGAAAAAACGTGTGCTGAGATTTCAGGAAACTCGTAGCTTTTTGTTAGCTTGGCAACGTCTTTCCATGAAAGTGATTTGTGTCAGTCTCTGCTTAGGGCTATATCAATAGGAAACAAACCATAGAGATAGAACTTGGAACTACGTTATTGTGTCAAGTTTCAAAGAGCTAGCACAAACCGTGTTTGATTTGGAGTTCCAACTACATGTATGCATATAGGAGAAAACAGAGTGAAACCTAAAAATTAAAACTGTTACTGCCAACGAACGGTTTAACGTAGAAGAAGGAAATTTGGTGAGCCAAGTGGGATTGGGGTACTGATCATTACCTGAAAGTGTCATCAAGATTGCGTGAAAAAATGTGTGCTGAGATTTCAGGAAACTCGTAGTTTTTTGGAAGCTTGGCAACCCCTTTCCATGAAAGTAATTTCCGCCAGTCTCTGCTTAGGGCTACATCAATAGGAAACAAACCATAGAGATAGAACTTGGAACTACTTTATTGTGTCAAGTTTCAGAGAGCTAGCACAAACCGTGTTTGATTTAGAGTTCCAACTACATGAATCCATATAGGGAAAACAGAGTGAAACCTAAAAATTAAAACTGTTACTGCCAACGAACGGTTTAACATAGAAGAACGAAATTTGGTGAGCCAAGTGGGATTGGGGTACTGATCATTGCCTGAAAGTGTCATCCAGATTGGGTGAAAAAATGTGTGCTGAGATTTCAGGGAACTCTTAGTTTTTTGGAAGCTTGGCAACCCCTTTCCATGAAAGTGATTTGTGCCAGTCTCTTCTTAGGGCTACATCAATAGGAAACAAACCATAGAGATAGAACTTGGAACTACTTTATTTTGTCAAGTTTCAAAGAGCTAGCACAAACCGTTTGTGATTTAGAGTCCCACCTACATGTATCCATATAGGAGAAAACAGAGTGAAACCTAAAAATTAAAACTGTTCCTGCCAACGAACGGCTTAACCTAGAAGAACGAAATCTGATGAGCCAAGTGGGATTGGCATACTGATGATTACCTGAAAGTGTCAACAGATTGGGTGAAAAAACGTGTGCTGAGATTTGAGGAAAATCGTAGTTTTTTGGAAGCTTGGCAACCCCTTTCCATGAAAGTGACTTGCGCCAATATCTGCTTAGGGCTACATCAATAGGAAACAAACCATAGAGATAGAACTTGGAACTACGTTTTGTGTCAAGTTTCAAAGAGGTAGCACAAACCGTCTTTGATTTAGAGTTCCAACTACATGTATCCATAAAGGAGAAAACAGAGCGAAACCTAAGAATTTAAACCGTTACTGCCAGCGAACGGTTTTACCTAGAAGAACCAAATTTGGTGAGCCAAGTGGGACTGGGGTACTGATCATTACCTGAAAGTGTCATCAAGATTGGGTGAAAAAACGTGTGCTGAGATTTCAGGAAACTCGTAGCTTTTTGTTAGCTTGGCAACGCCTTTCCATGAAAGTGATTTGTGTCAGTCTCTGCTTAGGGCTATATCAATAGGAAACAAACCATAGAGATAGAACTTGGAACTACGTTATTGTGTCAAGTTTCAAAGAGCTAGCACAAACCGTGTTTGATTTAGAGTTCCAACTACATGTATGCATATAGGAGAAAACAGAGTGAAACCTAAAAATTAAAACTGTTACTGCCAACGAACGGTTTAACGTAGAAGAAGGAAATTTGGTGAGCCAAGTGGGATTGGGGTACTGATCATTACCTGAAAGTGTCATCAAGATTGCGTGAAAAAATGTGTGCTGAGATTTCAGGAAACTCGTAGTTTTTTGGAAGCTTGGCAACCCCTTTCCATGAAAGTAATTTCCGCTGGTCTCTGCTTAGGGCTACATCAATAGGAAACAAACCATAGAGATAGAACTTGGAACTACTTTATTGTGTCAAGTTTCAGAGAGCTAGCACAAACCGTGTTTGATTTAGAGTTCCAACTACATGAATCCATATAGGAGAAAACAGAGTGAAACCTAAAAATTAAAACTGTTACTGCCAACGAACGGTTTAACATAGAAGAACGAAATTTGGTGAGCCAAATGGGATTGGGGTACTGATCATTGCCTGAAAGTGTCATCCAGATTGGGTGAAAAAATGTGTGCTGAGATTTCAGGGAACTCTTAGTTTTTTGGAAGCTTGGCAACCCCTTTCCATGAAAGTGATTTGTGCCAGTCTCTTCTTAGGGCTACATCAATAGGAAACAAACCATAGAGATAGAACTTGGAACTACTTTATTTTGTCAAGTTTCAAAGAGCTAGCACAAACCGTTTGTGATTTAGAGTCCCACCTACATGTATCCATATAGGAGAAAACAGAGTGAAACCTAAAAATTAAAACTGTTCCTGCCAACGAACGGCTTAACCTAGAAGAACGAAATTTGGTGAGCCAAGTGGGATTGGGGTAGTGATCATTACCTGAAAGTGTCATCCAGATTGGGTGAAAAAATGTGTCCTGAGATTTCAGGAAACTCATAGTTTTTTGGAAGCTTGGCAGCCCCTTTCCATGAAAGTGATTTGCGCCAGTCTCTGCTTAGGGCTACATCAATAGGAAACAAACCGTAGAGATAGAACTTGGAACTACTTTACTGTGTCAAGTTTCAAAGAGCTAGCACAAACCGTGTTTTATTTAGAGTTCGAACTACATGTATCCATATAGGAGAAAACAGAGTGAAACCTAAAAATTAAAACTGTTACTGCCAACGAACGGTTTAACCTAGAAGAATGAAATTTGGTGAGCCAAGTGGATTTGGGGTACTGATCATTACTTGAAAGTGTCATGAAGATTGGGTGAAAAAAAGTGTGCTGCGCTTTCAGGAAACTCATCATTTTTTGGAAGTTTGGCAACCTTTTTCCATGAAATTATTTGCGCCAGTCTCTGCTTAGGGCTACATCAATAGGAAACAAAACATAGAGATAGAACTTGGAACTACTTTATTGTGTCAAGTTTCAAAGAGCTACCACAAACCGTGTTTGATTTAGAGTTCCAAATACATGTATCCATATAGGAGAAAACAGAGTGAAACCTAAAAATTAAAACTGTTACTGCCAACGAACGGTTTAACCTAGAAGATCGAAATTTGGTGAGCCAAGTGGGATTGGAGTACTGATCATTACCTGAAAGTGTCATCAAGATTGGGTGAAAAAATGTGCGCTGAGATTTCAGGAAACTCATAGTTTTTTGGAAGCTTGGCAACCCCTTTCCATGAAAGTGATTTGTGCCAGTCTCTGCTTAGGGCTACATCAATAGGAAACAAACCATAGAGATGGAACTTGGAACTACTTTACTGTGTCAAGTTTCAAAGAGCTAGCACAAACCGTGTTTGACTTAGAGTTTGAACTACATGTATCCATATAGGAGAAAACAGAATGTAACCTAAAAATTAAAACTGTTACTGCCAACGATAGGTTTAACCTAGAAAAACGAAATTTGGTGAGCCAAGTGTGAATGGGTTACTTATCATTACCTGAAAGTGTCATCAAGATTGGGTGAAAACATGTGTGCTGAGATTTCAGGAAACACGTAGTTTTGTGGAAACTTGGCAACCTCTTTCCATGAAAGTGATTTGCGCCAGTCTCTGCTTAGGGCTACATCAATAAGAAACACACCATAGAGATAGAACTTGAAACTACTTTATTGTGTCAAGTTTCAAAGAGCTAGCACAAACCGTGTTCGTCTCTGCATAGGGCTACATCAATAGGAAACAAACCATAGACATAGAACTTCAACTTCTTTATTGTGTCAGGTTTCAAAGAGCTAGCACAAACCGTCTTTGATTTAGAGTTCCAACTACATGTATCCATATAGGAGAAAACAGAGTGATACCTAAAAATAAAACTGTTACTGCAACGAACCGTTTAACCTATAAGAAAGAAATTTGGTGAGCCAAGTGGGATTGGGGTACTGATCATTACCTGAAATTGTCATCAATATTGGGTGAAAAAATGTGTGCTGGGATTTCGGGAAACTCGTAGTTTTTTGGAAGCTTGGCAACGCCTTTCCATGAAAGTGATTGGCGCCAGTCTGTTCTTAGGGCTACATCAATAGGAAACAAACCATAGAGATAGAACTTGGAACTACTTTATTGGGTCAAGTTTCAAAGAGCTAGCACAAACCGTGTTTGATTTAGAGTTCCAACTACATGTATCCATATAGGAGAAAACAGTGTGAAACCTAAATATTTAAACTGTTACTGCCAACGAACGGTTTAACCTAGAAGAATGAAATTTGGTGAGCCAAGTGGGATTGGGATACTGATCATTACCTGAAAGTGTCATCAAGATTGGGTGAAAAAATGTGTGCTGGGATTTCGGGAAACTCGTAGTTTTTTGGAAGCTTGGCAACGCCTTTCCTTTAAAGTGATTGGCGCCAGTCTGTTCTTAGGGCTACATCAATAGGAAACAAACCATAGAGATAGAACTTGGAACTACTTTATTGGGTCAAGTTTCAAAGAGCTAGCACAAACCGTGTTGGATTAAGAGTTCCAACTACATGTATCCATATAGGAGAAAACAGAGTTAAACCTAAATATTTAAACTGTTACTGCCAACGAACGGTTTAACCTAGAAGAACGAAATTTGGTGAGCCAAGTGGGATTGGGGTACTGATCATTACCTGAAAGTGTGATCCAGATTGGGTGAAAAAATGTGTTCTGGGATTTCAGGAAACTCGTAGTGTTTTGGAAGCTTGGCAACCCCTTTCCATGAAAGTGATTTGCGCCGGTCTCTGCTTAGGGCTACATCAATAGGAAACAAACAATAGAGATAGAACTTGGAACTACTTTATTGTGTCAAGTTTTAAAGAGCTAGCACAAACCGTGTTGGGTTAAGAGTTCCAACTACATGCATACATATAGGAGAAAACAGAGTGAAACCTAAATATTTAAACTCTTACTGCCAACGAACGGTTTAACATAGAAGAACGAAATTTGGTGAGCGAAGTGGGATTGGGGTACTGAACATTACATGAAAGTGTAATCAAGATTGGGTGAAAATATGTGTGCTGAGATTTCAGGAAACTCGTAGTGTTTTGGAAGCTTGGCAACCTCTTTCCATGAAAGTGATTTGTGCCGGTCTCTGCTTAGGGCTACATCAATAGGAAACAAACCATAGAGATAGAACTTGGAACTACTTTATTGCGTCAAGTTTCAAAGAGCTAGCACAAACCGTGTTGGATTTAGAGTTCCAACTACATGTATCCATATAGGAGAAAACACAGTGAAACCTAAAAATTAAAACTGTTACTGCCAACGAACGGTTTAACCTAGAAGAACCAAATTTGGTGAGCCAAGTGGGATTGGGATACTGATCATTACCTCAAAGTGTCATCAAGATTGGGTGAAAAAATGTGTGCTGAGATTTCAGGAAACTCGAAGTTTTATGGAAGCTTGGCAACCCCTTTCCATGAATGTGATTTGCACGAGTGTCTGCTTAGGGATACGTAAATAGGAAACAAACCATAGAAATAGAACTTGGAACTACTTTATTGGGTCAAGTTTCAACGAGCTAGCACAAACCGTGTTTGATTTAGAGTTCCAACTACGTGTATCCATATAGGAGAAAACAGAGTGAAACCTAAAAATTAAAATGTTACTGCCAACGAATGGTTTCACCTAGAAGAACGAAATTTGGTGAGCCAAGTGGGACTGGGGTACTGATCATTACCTGAAAGTGTCATCCAGATTAGGTGAAAAAATGTGTGCAGAGATTTCAGGAAACTCGTAGTTTTTTGGAACCTTGGCAACCCCTTTCCATGAAAGTGATTGGCGGCAGTCTGTTCTTAGGGCTACATCAATAGGAAACAAACCATAGAGATAGGACATGGAAGTACTTTATTGTGTCAAGTTTCAAAGAGCTAGCACAAACCGTGTTTGATTTAGAGTTCCAACTACATGTATCCATATAGGAGAAAACACAGTGAAACCTAAAAATTAAAACTGTTACTGCCAACGAACGGTTTAACCTAGAAGAATGAAATTTGGTGAGCCAAGTGGGATTGGGATACTGATCATTACCTGAAAGTGTCATCAAGATTGGGTGAAAAAATGTGTGCTGGGATTTCGGGAAACTCGTAGTTTTTTGGAAGCTTGGCAACGCCTTTCCATTAAAGTGATTGGCGCCAGTCTGTTCTTAGGGCTACATCAATAGGAAACAAACCATAGAGATAGAACTTGGAACTACTTTATTGGGTCAAGTTTCAAAGAGCTAGCACAAACCGTGTTTGATTTAGAGTTCCAAATACGTGTATCCATATAGGAGAAAACAGAGTGAAACCTAAAAATTAAAATGTTACTGCCAATGAACGGTTTAACCTAGAAGAACGAAATTTGGTGAGCCAAGTGGGATTGGGGTACTGATCATTACCTGAAAGTGTAATCAAGATTGGGTGAAAAAATGTGTGCTGAGATTTCAGGAAACTCGTAGTTTTTTGGAAGCTTGGAAATCCCTTTCCATGAAAGGGATTTGCGCAAGTCTCTGCTTAGGGCTACATCAATAGGAAACAAACCATAGAGATAGAACTTGGAACTACTTAATTGTGTCAAGTTTCAAAGAGCTAGCACAAACCGTGTTTGATTTAGAGTTCCAACTACATGTATCCATATAGGAGAAAACAGAGTGAAACCTAAAAATTAAAACTGTTACTGCCAACGAACGGTTTAACCTAGAAGAACGAAATTTGGGGAGCCAAGTGGGATTGGAGTACTGATCATTACCTGAAAGTGTCATCAAGATTGGGTGAAAAAATGTGCGCTGAGATTTCAGGAAACTCGTAGTTTTTTGGAAGCTTGGCAACCCCTTTCCATGAAAGTGATTTGCGCCAGTCTCTGCTTAGGGCTACATCAATAGGAAACAATCCATAGAGATAGAACTTGGAACTACTTTACTGTGTCAAGTTTCAAAGAGCTAGCACAAACCGTGTTTGACTTAGAGTTTGAACTACATGTATCCATATAGGAGAAAACAGAGTGAAACCTAAAAATTAAAACTGTTACTGCCAACGATAGGTTTAACCTAGAAAAACAAAATTTGGTGAGCCAAGTGTGAATGGGGTACTGATCATTACGTGAAAGTGTCATCAAGATTGGGTGAAAACATGTGTGCTGAGATTTCAGGAAACACGTAGTTTTGTGGAAACTTGGCAACCTCTTTCCATGAAAGTGATTTGCGCCAGTCTCTGCTTAGGGCTACATCAATAGGAAACACACCATAGAGATAGAACTTGGAACTACTTTATTGCGTCATGTTTCAAAGAGCTAGCACAAACCGTGTTCGTCTCTGCATAGGGCTACATCAATAGGAAACCAACCATAGAAATAGAACTTCAACTTCTTTATTGTGTCAGGTTTCAAAGGGCTAGCACAAACCGTCTTTGATTTAGAGTTCCAACTACATGTATCCATATAGGAGAAAACAGAGAGAAACCTTAAAATTAAAACTGTTACTGCCAACGAACGGTTTAACCTAGAAGAAAGAAATATGGTGAACCAAGTAAGATTGGGGTACTGATCATTACCTGAAAGTGTCATCAAGATTGGGTGAAAAAATGTGTGCTGAGATTTCAGGAAACTCGTAGTTTTCTGTAGGTTGGCAACCCCTTTCAATGAAAGTGATTTGCGCCGGTCTCTGCTTAGGGCTACATCAATAGGGAACAAATCAGAGAAATAGAACTTGGAACTACTTTATTGTGTCAAGTTTCAAAGAGCTAGCACAAACCGTGTTTGATTTACAGTTCCAACTACATGTATCCATATAGGAGAAAACAGAGTGAAACCTAAAAATTAAAACTGTTACTGCCAACGAAGGGTTTAACCTAGGAAAACGAAATTTGGTGAGCCAAGTGGGATTGGGGTACTGATCATTACCTGAAAGTGTCATCCAGATTCGGTGAAGAAATGTGTGCTGAGATTTCAGGAAACTCGTAGTGTTTGGGAAGCTTGGCAACCCCTTTCCATGAAAGTGATTGGCGCCAGTCTGTTCTTAGGGCTACATCAATAGGAAACAAACCATAGAGATAGGACTTGGGAGTACTTTATTGTGTCAAGTTTCAAAGAGCTAGCACAAACCGTGTTTGATTTAGAGTTCCAACTACATGTGTCCATATAGGAGAAAATAGAGTGAAACCTAAAAATTAAAACTGTTACTGCCAACGAACGGTTTAACCTAGAAGATCGAAATTTGGTGAGCCAAGTGGGATTGGGGTACTGATCATTACCTGAAAGTGTCATCCAGATTGGGTGAAAAAATGTGTGCTGAGATTTCAGGAAACTCGTAGATTTTTGGAAGCTTGGCAACCCCTTTCCATGAAAGTGATTGGCGCCAGTCGGTTCTTAGGGCTACATCAATAGGAAACAAACCATAGAGATAGGACTTGAAAGTACTTTATTGAGTCAAGTTTCAAAGAGCTAGCACTAACCTTGTTGGATTTAGAGTTCCAACTACATGTATCCATATAGGAGAAAACACAGTAAAACCTAAAAATTAAAACTGTTACTGCCAACGAACGGTTTAACCTAGAAGAACCAAATTTGTTGAGCCAAGTGGGATTGGGATACTGATAATTACCTCAAAGTGTCATCAAGATTGGGTGAAAAAATGTGTGCTGAGATTTCAGGAAACTCGTATTTTTTTGGAAGCTTGGCAACCCCTTTCCATGAAAGTGATTTGCACGAGTCTCTGCTTAGGGATACGTCAATAGGAAACAAACCATAGAGATAGAACTTGGAACTTCTTTATTGTGTCAAGTTTCAAAGAGCTAGCACAAACCGTGTTTGATTTAGACTTCCAACTACATGTATCCATATAGGAGAAAACAGAGTGAAACCTAAAAGTTAAAATGTTACTGCCAATGAATGGTTTAACCTAGAATAACAAAATTTGGTGAGCCAAGTGGGATAGGGGTACTGATCATTACCTGAAAGTGTCATCCAGATTGGGTGAAAAAATGTGTGCTGAGATTTCAGGAACTCGTAGTGTTTTGGAAGCTTGGCAACCCTTTTCCATGAAAGTGGTTAGTGCCGGTCTCTGCTTAGGGCTACATCAATAGGAAACAAACCATAGAGATAGAACTTGGAACTACTTTATTGTGTCAAGTTTCAAAGAGCTAGCACAAACCGTGTTGGATTTAGAGTTCCAACTACATGTATCCATATAGGAGAAAACACAGTGAAACCTAAAAATTAAAACTGTTACTGCCAACGAACGGTTTAACTTAGAAGAACGAAATTTGGTGAGCCAATTGGGGTTGGGGTACTGATCATTACCTGAAAGTGTCATCCAGATTGGGTGAAAAAATGTGTGCTGGGATTTCAGGAAACTCGTAGTGTTTTGGAAGCTTGGCAACCCCTTTCCATGAAAGATTTTTGCTCCGGTCTCTGCTTAGGGCTACATCAATAGGAAACAAACCATAGAGATAGAACTTGGAACTACTTTATTTTGTCAAGTTTCAAAGAGCTAGCACAAACCGTCTTTGATTTAGAGTTCCAACTACATGTATCCATATAGGAGAAAACAGAGCGCAACCTAAGAATTAAAACCTTACTGTCAACGAACGTTTTAACCTAGAAGAACGAAATTTGGTGAGTCAAGTTGAATTGGGGTACTGATAATTACCTGAAAGTGTCAACAAGATTGGGTGAAAAAATGTGTGCTTGGATTTCGGGAAACTCGTAGTTTTTTGGAAGCTTGGCAACGCCTTTCCAGGAAAGTGATTTGTGCCGGTCTCTGCTTAGGGCTACATCAATAGGAAACAAACCATAGAGATAGAACTTGGAACTACTTTATTGTGTCAAGTTTCAAAGAGCTAGCACAAACCGTGTTGGATTAAGAGTTCCAACTACATGCATCCATATAGGAGAAAACAGAGTTAAACCTAAATATTTAAACTGTTACTGCCAACGAACGGTTTAACCTAGAAGAACGAAATTTGGTGAGCCAAGTGGGATTGGGGTACTGATCATTACCTGAAAGTGTGATCCAGATTGGGTGAAAAAATGTGTTCTGGGATTTCAGGAAACTCGTAGTGTTTTGGAAGCTTGGCAACCCCTTTCCATGAAAGTGATTTGCGCCGGTCTCTGCTTAGGGCTACATCAATAGGAAACAAACAATAGAGATAGAACTTGGAACTACTTTATTGTGTCAAGTTTTAAAGAGCTAGCACAAACCGTGTTGGGTTAAGAGTTCCAACTACATGCATACATATAGGAGAAAACAGAGTGAAACCTAAATATTTAAACTCTTACTGCCAACGAACGGTTTAACATAGAAGAACGAAATTTGGTGAGCGAAGTGGGATTGGGGTACTGAACATTACATGAAAGTGTAATCAAGATTGGGTGAAAATATGTGTGCTGAGATTTCAGGAAACTCGTAGTGTTTTGGAAGCTTGGCAACCTCTTTCCATGAAAGTGATTTGTGCCGGTCTCTGCTTAGGGCTACATCAATAGGAAACAAACCATAGAGATAGAACTTGGAACTACTTTATTGCGTCAAGTTTCAAAGAGCTAGCACAAACCGTGTTGGATTTAGAGTTCCAACTACATGTATCCATATAGGAGAAAACACAGTGAAACCTAAAAATTAAAACTGTTACTGCCAACGAACGGTTTAACCTAGAAGAACCAAATTTGGTGAGCCAAGTGGGATTGGGATACTGATCATTACCTCAAAGTGTCATCAAGATTGGGTGAAAAAATGTGTGCTGAGATTTCAGGAAACTCGAAGTTTTATGGAAGCTTGGCAACCCCTTTCCATGAATGTGATTTGCACGAGTGTCTGCTTAGGGATACGTAAATAGGAAACAAACCATAGAAATAGAACTTGGAACTACTTTATTGGGTCAAGTTTCAACGAGCTAGCACAAACCGTGTTTGATTTAGAGTTCCAACTACGTGTATCCATATAGGAGAAAACAGAGTGAAACCTAAAAATTAAAATGTTACTGCCAACGAATGGTTTCACCTAGAAGAACGAAATTTGGTGAGCCAAGTGGGACTGGGGTACTGATCATTACCTGAAAGTGTCATCCAGATTAGGTGAAAAAATGTGTGCAGAGATTTCAGGAAACTCGTAGTTTTTTGGAACCTTGGCAACCCCTTTCCATGAAAGTGATTGGCGGCAGTCTGTTCTTAGGGCTACATCAATAGGAAACAAACCATAGAGATAGGACATGGAAGTACTTTATTGTGTCAAGTTTCAAAGAGCTAGCACAAACCGTGTTTGATTTAGAGTTCCAACTACATGTATCCATATAGGAGAAAACACAGTGAAACCTAAAAATTAAAACTGTTACTGCCAACGAACGGTTTAACCTAGAAGAATGAAATTTGGTGAGCCCATTGGGATTGGTGTACTGATCATTAGCTGAAAGTGTCATCCAGATTGGGTGAAAAAATGTGTGCGGTTATTTCTGGAAACTCATAGTTTTTTAAAGCTTGGCAACCCCTTTCCATGAAAGTGATTTGTGCCAGTCTCTGCCTAGGGCTACATCAATAGGAAACAAACCATAGAGATAGAACTTGGAACTACTTTATTGTGTCAAGTTTCAAAGAGCTAGCACAAACCGTGTTGGATTTAGAGTTCCAACTACATGTATCCATATAGGAGAAAACAGAGTGAAACCTAAGTATTTAAACCGTTACTGCCAACGAATGGTTTAACTTAGGAGAACGAAATTTGGTGAGCCAAGTGGGACTGGGGTACTGATCATTACCTGAAAGTGTCATCAAGATTGGGTTAAAAAATGTGTGCTGGGATTTCGGGTAACTCGTAGTTTTTTGGAAGCTTGGCAACGCCTCTCCATGAAAGTGATTTGTGCAGGTCTCTGCTTAGGGCTACATCAATAGGAAACAAACCATAGAAATAGAACTTGGAACTACTGTATTGGGTCAAGTTTCAAAGAGCTAGCACAAACCGTGTTTGATTTAGAGTTCCAACTATGTGTATCCATATAGGAGAAAACAGAGTGAAACCTAAAAATTAAAATGTTACTGCCAACGATCGGTTTAACCTAGAAGAACGAAATTTGGTGAGCCAAATGGTATTGGGGTACTGATCATTACCTGAAAGTGTCATCAAGATTGGGTGAAAAAATGTGTGCTGGGATTTTGGGAAACTCGTAGTTTTTTGGAAGCTTGGCAACGCCTTTCCATGAATGTGATTTGTGCCGGTCTCTGCTTAGGGCTACATCAATAGGAAACAAACCATAGAAATAGAACTTGGAACTACTTTATTGTGTCAAGTTTCAAAGAGCTAGCACAAACCGTGTTTGATTTAGAGTTCCAACTACATGTATCCATATAGGAGAAAACAGAGTGAAACCTAAAAATTAAAACTGTTACTGCCAACGAACGGTTTAACCTAGAAGAACGAAATTTGGTGAGCCAAGTGGGATTGGCGTACTGATCTTATCCGGAAAGTGTCATCAAGATTGGGTGAAAAAATGTGTGCTGAGATTTCAGGAAACTCGTAGTTTTTGGAAGCTTGGCAACCCCTTTCCATGAAAGTGATTTGCGCCAGTCTCTGCTTAGGGCTACATCAATAGGAAACATACCATAGAGATAGAACTTGGAACTACTTTATTGTGTCAAGTTTCAAAGAGCTAGCACAAACCGTGTTTGATTTAGAGTTCCAACTACATGTATCCATATAGGAGAAAACAGAGTGAAACCTAAAAATTAAAACTGTTACTGCCAACGAAAGGTTTAACCTAGAAGAACGAAATTTGATGAGCCAAGTGAAATTGGGGTACTGATCATTACCTGAAAGTGTCATTCAGATTGGGTGAAAAAATGTGTGCTGAGATTTCAGGAAACTCGTAGTTTTTTGGAAGCTTGGCAACCCCTTTCCATGAAAGTGATTGTCGCCGGTCTCTGCTTAGGGCTACAAAAATAGGAAAAAAAACATAGAGATAGAACTTGGAACTACTTTATTGTGTCAAGTTTCAAAGAGCTAGCACAAACCGTGTTTGATTTAGAGTTCCAACTACATGTATCCATATAGGAGAAAACACAGTGAAACCTAAAAATTAAAACTGTTACTGCCAAAGAACGGTTTAACCTAGAAGAACGAAATTTGGTGAGCCAATTGGGATTGGGGTACTGATCATTAGCTGAAAGTGTCATCCAGATTGGGTGAAAAAATGTGTGCTGAGATTTCAGGAAACTCGTAGTGTTTTGAAAGCTTGGCAACCCCTTTCCATGAAAGTGATTTGTGCCGGTCTCTGCTTAGGGCTACATCAATAGGAAACAAACCATAGAAATAGAACTTGGAACTACTTTATTGGGTCAAGTTTCAAAGAGCTAGCACAAACTGTGTTTGATTTTGTGTTCCAACTACATGTATCCATATAGGGGAAAACAGAGTGAAACCTAAATATTTAAACTGTTACTGCCAACGAACGGTTTAACCTAGAAGAACGAAATTTGGTCAGCCAAGTCGGATTGGGGTACTGATCATTACCTCAAAGTGTCATCAAGATTGGGTTAAAAAATGTGTTATGAGATTTCAGGAAACTCGTAGTTTTTGGAAGCTTGGCAACCCCTTTCCATGAAAGTGATTGGCGCCAGTCTGTTCTTAGGGCTATATCAATAGGAAACAAACCATAGAGATAGGACTTGGAAGTACTTTATTGTGTCAAGTTTCAAAGAGCTAGCACAAACCGTGTTGGATTTAGAGTTCCAAATACATGTATCCATATAGGGGAAAACAGAGTGAAACCTAAATATTTAAACTGTTACTGCCAACGAACGGTTGAACCTAGAAGAACGAAATTTGGTGAGCCAAGTGGGATTGGGGTACTGATCATTACCTGAAAGTGTCATCCAGATTGGGTGAAAAAATGTGTGCTGAGATTTCAGGAAACTCGTAGTGTTTGGGAAGCTTGGCAACCCCTTTCCATGAAAGTGATTTGCGCCGGTCTCTGTTTAGGGCTACATCAATAGGAAACAAACCATAGAAATAGAACTTGGAACTACTGTATTGGGTCAAGTTTCAAAGAGCTAGCACAAACCGTGTTTGATTTAGAGTTCCAACTACGTGTATCCATATAGGAGAAAACAGAGTGAAACCTAAAAATTAAAATGTTACTGCAAAGAACGGTTTAACCTAGAAGATCGAAATTTGGTGAGCCAAGTGGGATTGGGGTACTGATCATTACCTGAAAGTGTCATCCAGATTGGGTGAAAAAATGTGTGCTGAGATTTCAGGAAACTCGTAGATTTTTGGAAGCTTGGCAACCCCTTTCCATGAAAGTGATTGGCGCCAGTCGGTTCTTAGGGCTACATCAATAGGAAACAAACCATAGAGATAGGACTTGAAAGTACTTTATTGAGTCAAGTTTCAAAGAGCTAGCACTAACCTTGTTGGATTTAGAGTTCCAACTACATGTATCCATATAGGAGAAAACACAGTAAAACCTAAAAATTAAAACTGTTACTGCCAACGAACGGTTTAACCTAGAAGAACCAAATTTGGTGAGCCAAGTGGGATTGGGATACTGATAATTACCTCAAAGTGTCATCAAGATTGGGTGAAAAAATGTGTGCTGAGATTTCAGGAAACTCGTATTTTTTTGGAAGCTTGGCAACCCCTTTCCATGAAAGTGATTTGCACGAGTCTCTGCTTAGGGATACGTCAATAGGAAACAAACCATAGAGATAGAACTTGGAACTTCTTTATTGTGTCAAGTTTCAAAGAGCTAGCACAAACCGTGTTTGATTTAGACTTCCAACTACATGTATCCATATAGGAGAAAACACAGTGAAACCTAAAAATTAAAATTGTTACTGCCAATGAATGGTTTAACCTAGAATAACAAAATTTGGTGAGCCAAGTGGGATAGGGGTACTGATCATTACCTGAAAGTGTCATCCAGATTGGGTGAAAAAATGTGTGCTGAGATTTCAGGAACTCGTAGTGTTTTGGAAGCTTGGCAACCCCTTTCCATGAAAGTGGTTAGTGCCGGTCTCTGCTTAGGGCTACATCAATAGGAAACAAACCATAGAGATAGAACTTGGAACTACTTTATTGTGTCAAGTTTCAAAGAGGTAGCACAAACCGTGTTGGATTTAGAGTTCCAACTACATGTATCCATATAGGAGAAAACACAGTGAAACCTAAAAATTAAAACTGTTACTGCCAACGAACGGTTTAACTTAGAAGAACGAAATTTGGTGAGCCAATTGGGGTTGGGGTACTGATCATTACCTGAAAGTGTCATCCAGATTGGGTGAAAAAATGTGTGCTGGGATTTCAGGAAACTTGTAGTGTTTTGGAAGCTTGGCAACCCCTTTCCATGAAAGATTTTTGCTCCGGTCTCTGCTTAGGGCTACATCAATAGGAAACAAACCATAGAGATAGAACTTGGAACTACTTTATTTTGTCAAGTTTCAAAGAGCTAGCACAAACCGTCTTTGATTTAGAGTTCCAACTACATGTATCCATATAGGAGAAAACAGAGCGCAACCTAAGAATTAAAACCTTACTGTCAACGAACGGTTTAACCTAGAAGAACAAAATTTGGTGAGCCAAGTTGAATTGGGGTACTGATAATTACCTGAAAGTGTCAACAAGATTGGGTGAAAAAATGTGTGCTTGGATTTCGGGAAACTCGTAGTTTTTTGGAAGCTTGGCAACGCCTTTCCAGGAAAGTGATTTGTGCCGGTCTCTGCTTAGGGCTACATCAATAGGAAACAAACCATAGAGATAGAACTTGGAACTACTTTATTGTGTCAAGTTTCAAAGAGCTAGCACAAACCGTGTTGGATTAAGAGTTCCAACTACATGTATCCATATAGGAGAAAACAGAGTTAAACCTAAATATTTAAACTGTTACTGCCAACGAACGGTTTAACCTAGAAGAACGAAATTTGGTGAGCCAAGTGGGATTGGGGTACTGATCATTACCTGAAAGTGTGATCCAGATTGGGTGAAAAAATGTGTTCTGGGATTTCAGGAAACTCGTAGTGTTTTGGAAGCTTGGCAACCCCTTTCCATGAAAGTGATTTGCGCCGGTCTCTGCTTAGGGCTACATCAATAGGAAACAAACAATAGAGATAGAACTTGGAACTACTTTATTGTGTCAAGTTTTAAAGAGCTAGCACAAACCGTGTTGGGTTAAGAGTTCCAACTACATGCATCCATATAGGAGAAAACAGAGTGAAACCTAAATATTTAAACTCTTACTGCCAACGAACGGTTTAACATAGAAGAACGAAATTTGGTGAGCGAAGTGGGATTGGGGTACTGAACATTACATGAAAGTGTAATCAAGATTGGGTGAAAATATGTGTGCTGAGATTTCAGGAAACTCGTAGTGTTTTGGAAGCTTGGCAACCTCTTTCCATGAAAGTGATTTGTGCCGGTCTCTGCTTAGGGCTACATCAATAGGAAACAAACCATAGAGATAGAACTTGGAACTACTTTATTGCGTCAAGTTTCAAAGAGCTAGCACAAACCGTGTTGGATTTAGAGTTCCAACTACATGTATCCATATAGGAGAAAACACAGTGAAACCTAAAAATTAAAACTGTTACTGCCAACGAACGGTTTAACCTAGAAGAACCAAATTTGGTGAGCCAAGTGGGATTGGGATACTGATCATTACCTCAAAGTGTCATCAAGATTGGGTGAAAAAATGTGTGCTGAGATTTCAGGAAACTCGAAGTTTTATGGAAGCTTGGCAACCCCTTTCCATGAATGTGATTTGCACGAGTGTCTGCTTAGGGATACGTAAATAGGAAACAAACCATAGAAATAGAACTTGGAACTACTTTATTGGGTCAAGTTTCAACGAGCTAGCACAAACCGTGTTTGATTTAGAGTTCCAACTACGTGTATCCATATAGGAGAAAACAGAGTGAAACCTAAAAATTAAAATGTTACTGCCAACGAATGGTTTCACCTAGAAGAACAAAATTTGGTGAGCCAAGTGGGACTGGGGTACTGATCATTACCTGAAAGTGTCATCCAGATTAGGTGAAAAAATGTGTGCTGAGATTTCAGGAAACTCGTAGTTTTTTGGAACCTTGGCAACCCCTTTCCATGAAAGTGATTGGCGCCAGTCTGTTCTTAGGGCTACATCAATAGGAAACAAACCATAGAGATAGGACATGGAAGTACTTTATTGTGTCAAGTTTCAAAGAGCTAGCACAAACCGTGTTTGATTTAGAGTTCCAACTACATTTATCCATATAGGAGAAAACACAGTGAAACCTAAAAATTAAAACTGTTACTGCCAACGAACGGTTTAACCTAGAAGAATGAAATTTGGTGAGCCCATTGGGATTGGTGTACTGATCATTAGCTGAAAGTGTCATCCAGATTGGGTGAAAAAATGTGTGCGGTTATTTCTGGAAACTCATAGTTTTTTAAAGCTTGGCAACCCCTTTCCATGAAAGTGATTTGTGCCAGTCTCTGCCTAGGGCTAAATCAATAGGAAACAAACCATAGAGATAGAACTTGGAACTACTTTATTGTGTCAAGTTTCAAAGAGCTAGCACAAACCGTGTTGGATTTAGAGTTCCAACTACATGTATCCATATAGGAGAAAACGGAGTGAAACCTAAGTATTTAAACCGTTACTGCCAACGAACGGTTTAACTTAGGAGAACGAAATTTGGTGAGCCAAGCGGGACTGGGGTACTGATCATTACCTGAAAGTGTCATCAAGATTGGGTTAAAAAATGTGTGCTGGGATTTCGGGTAACTCGTAGATTTTTGGAAGCTTGGCAACGCCTCTCCATGAAAGTGATTTGTGCAGGTCTCTGCTTAGGGCTACATCAATAGGAAACAAACCATAGAAATAGAACTTGGAACTACTGTATTGGGTCAAGTTTCAAAGAGCTAGCACAAACCGTGTTTGATTTAGAGTTCCAACTATGTGTATCCATATAGGAGAAAACAGAGTGAAACCTAAAAATTAAAATGTTACTGCCAACGAACGGTTTAACCTAGAAGAACGAAATTTGGTGAGCCAAATGGTATTGGGGTACTGATCATTACCTGAAAGTGTCATCAAGATTGGGTGAAAAAATGTGTGCTGGGATTTCGGGAAACTCGTAGTTTTTTGGAAGCTTGGCAACGCCTTTCCATGAATGTGATTTGTGCCGGTCTCTGCTTAGGGCTACATCAATAGGAAACAAACCATAGAAATAGAACTTGGAACTACTTTATTGTGTCAAGTTTCAAAGAGCTAGCACAAACCGTGTTTGATTTAGAGTTCCAACTACATGTATCCATATAGGAGAAAACAGAGTGAAACCTAAAAATTAAAACTGTTACTGCCAACGAACGGTTTAACCTAGAAGAACGAAATTTGGTGAGCCAAGTGGGATTGGCGTACTGATCTTATCCGGAAAGTGTCATCAAGATTGGGTGAAAAAATGTGTGCTGAGATTTCAGGAAACTCGTAGTTTTTGGAAGCTTGGCAACCCCTTTCCATGAAAGTGATTTGCGCCAGTCTCTGCTTAGGGCTACATCAACAGGAAACATACCATAGAGATAGAACTTGGAACTACTTTATTGTGTCAAGTTTCAAAGAGCTAGCACAAACCGTGTTTGATTTAGAGTTCCAACTACATGTATCCATATAGGAGAAAACAGAGTGAAACCTAAAAATTAAAACTGTTACTGCCAACGAAAGGTTTAACCTAGAAGAACGAAATTTGATGAGCCAAGTGAAATTGGGGTACTGATCATTACCTGAAAGTGTCATTCAGATTGGGTGAAAAAATGTGTGCTGAGATTTCAGGAAACTCGTAGTTTTTTGGAAGCTTGGCAACCCCTTTCCATGAAAGTGATTTGCGCCGGTCTCTGCTTAGGGCTACAAAAATAGGAAAAAAAACCATAGAGATAGAACTTGGAACTACTTTATTGTGTCAAGTTTCAAAGAGCTAGCACAAACCGTGTTTGATTTAGAGTTCCAACTACATGTATCCATATAGGAGAAAACACAGTGAAACCTAAAAATTAAAACTGTTACTGCCAAAGAACGGTTTAACCTAGAAGAACGAAATTTGGTGAGCCAATTGGGATTGGGGTACTGATCATTAGCTGAAAGTGTCATCCAGATTGGGTGAAAAAATGTGTGCTGAGATTTCAGGAAACTCGTAGTGTTTTGAAAGCTTGGCAACCCCTTTCCATGAAAGTGATTTGTGCCGGTCTCTGCTTAGGGCTACATCAATAGGAAACAAACCATAGAAATAGAACTTGGAACTACTTTATTGGGTCAAGTTTCAAAGAGCTAGCACAAACTGTGTTTGATTTAGTGTTCCAACTACATGTATCCATATAGGGGAAAACAGAGTGAAACCTAAATATTTAAACTGTTACTGCCAACGAACGGTTTAACCTAGAAGAACGAAATTTGGTCAGCCAAGTCGGATTGGGGTACTGATCATTACCTCAAAGTGTCATCAAGATTGGGTTAAAAAATGTGTTATGAGATTTCAGGAAACTCGTAGTTTTTGGAAGCTTGGCAACCCCTTTACATGAAAGTGATTGGCGCCAGTCTGTTCTTAGGGCTATATCAATAGGAAACAAACCATAGAGATAGGACTTGGAAGTACTTTATTGTGTCAAGTTTCAAAGAGCTAGCACAAACCGTGTTGGATTTAGAGTTCCAAATACATGTATCCATATAGGGGAAAACAGAGTGAAACCTAAATATTTAAACTGTTACTGCCAACGAACGGTTGAACCTAGAAGAACGAAATTTGGTGAGCCAAGTGGGATTGGGGTACTGATCATTACCTGAAAGTGTCATCCAGATTGGGTGAAAAAATGTGTGCTGAGATTTCAGGAAACTCGTAGTGTTTGGGAAGCTTGGCAACCCCTTTCCATGAAAGTGATTTGCGCCGGTCTCTGTTTAGGGCTACATCAATAGGAAACAAACCATAGAAATAGAACTTGGAACTACTGTATTGGGTCAAGTTTCAAAGAGCTAGCACAAACCGTGTTTGATTTAGAGTTCCAACTACGTGTATCCATATAGGAGAAAACAGAGTGAAACCTAAAAATTAAAATGTTACTGCAAAGAACGGTTTAACCTAGAAGAACGAAATTTGGTGAGCCAAGTGGGATTGGGGTACTGATCATTACCTGAAAGTGTCATCAAGATTGGGTGAAAAAATATATGCTGAGATTTCAGGAAACTCATAGTTTTTTGGAAGCTTGGCAACCCCTTTCCATGAAAGTGATTTGCGCCGGTCTCTGCTTAGGGCTACATCAATAGGAAAAAAAACCATAGAGATAGAACTTGGAACTACTTTATTGTGTCAAGTTTCAAAGAGCTATCACAAACCGTGTTTGATTTAGAGTTCCAACTACATGTATCCGTATAGGAGAAAACAGAGTGAAACCTAAAAATTTAAACTGTTACTGCCAAAGAACGGTTTAACCTAGAAGAACGAAATTTGGTGAGCCAAGTGGGATTGGGGTACTGATCATTACCTGAAAGTGTCATCCAGATTGGGTGAAAAAATGTGTGCTTAGATTTCAGGAAACTCGTAGTTTTTTGGAAGCTTGGCAACGCCTTTCCATGAAAGTGATTTGTGCCGGTCTCTGCTTAGGGCTACATCAATAGGAAACAAACCAGAGAAATAGAACTTGGAACTACTTTATTGTGTCAAGTTTCAAAGAGCTAGCACAAACCGTGTTTGATTTAGAGTTCCAAATACATGTATCCATATAGGAGAAAACAGAGTGAAATCTAAAAATGAAAAATGTTACTGCCAACGAAAGGTTTAACCTAGAAAAACGAAATTTGGTGACCCAAGTGGGATTGGGGTACTGATCATATCCTGAAAGTGTCATCAAAATTGGGTGAAAAAATGTGTGCTGAGATTTCAGGAAACTCGTAGTTTTTTGGAAGCTTGGCAAACCCTACCATGAAAGTGATTGGCGCCAGTCTGTTCTTAGGGCTACATGAATAGGAAACAAACCATAGAGATAGAACTTGGAACTACTTTATTGTGTCAAGTTTCAAAGAGCTAGCACAAACCGTGTTTGATTTAGAGTTCCAACTACATGTATCCATACAGGGGAAAACAGAGTGAAACCTAAATATTTAAACTGTTACTGCCAACGAACGGTTTAACCTAGAAGAACGAAATTTGGTCAGCCAAGTGGGATTGGGGTATTGATCATTACCTGAAAGTGTCATCAAGATTGGGTTAAAAAATGTGTGCTGGGATTTCGGGAAACTCGTAGTTTTTTGGAAGCTTGGCAACGCCTTTCCATGAAAGTGATTTGTGCCTGTCTCTGCTTAGGGCTACATCAATAGGAAACAAACCATAGTGATAGAACTTGGAACTACTTTATTGTGTCAAGTTTCAAAGAGCTAGCACAAACCGTGTTTGATTGAGAGTTCCAACTACATGTATCCATATAGGAGAAAACACAGTGAAACCTAAAAATTAAAACTGTTACTGCCAACGAACAGTTTAACCTAGAAGAATGAAATTTGGTGAGCCAATTGGGATTGGTGTACTGATCATTACCTGAAAGTGTCATCCAGATTGGGTGAAAAAATGAGTGCGGTGATTTCTGGAAACTCATAGTTTTTTGGAAGCTTGGCAACCCCTTTCCATGAAAGTGATTTGTGCCAGTCTCTGCCTAGGGCTACATCAATAGGAAACAAACCATAGAGATAGAACTTGGAACTACTTTATTGCGTCAAGTTTCAAAGAGCTAGCACAAACCATGTTTGATTTAGAATTCCAACTACATGTATCCATATAGGAGAAAACAGAGTGAAACCTAAAAATTAAAACTGTTACTGCCAACGAACGGTTTAAACTAGAAGAACGAAATTTGGTGAGCCAAGTGTGATTGGGGTACTGATCATTACCTGAAAGTGTCATCCAGATTAGTTGAAAAAATGTGTGCTGAGATTTCAGGAAACTCGTAGTTTTTTGGAAGCTTTGCAACCCGTTTCCATGAAAGTGATTTGCGCCGGTCTCTGCTTAGGGCTACAAAAATAGGAAAAAAACCATAGAGATAGAACTTGGAACTACTTTATTGTGTCAAGTTTCAAAGAGCTAGCACAAACCGTGTTTGATTTAGAGTTCCAACTACATGTATCCATATAGGAGAAAACAGAGTGAAACCTAAAAATTAAAATGTTACTGCAAAGAACGGTTTAACCTAGAAGAACGAAATTTGGTGAGCCAAGTGGGATTGGGGTACTGATCATTACCTGAAAGTGTCATCAAGATTGGGTGAAAAAATATATGCTGAGATTTCAGGAAACTCATAGTTTTTTGGAAGCTTGGCAACCCCTTTCCATGAAAGTGATTTGCGCCGGTCTCTGCTTAGGGCTACATCAATAGGAAAAAAAACCATAGAGATAGAACTTGGAACTACTTTATTGTGTCAAGTTTCAAAGAGCTATCACAAACCGTGTTTGATTTAGAGTTCCAACTACATGTATCCGTATAGGAGAAAACAGAGTGAAACCTAAAAATTTAAACTGTTACTGCCAAAAAACGGTTTAACCTAGAAGAACGAAATTTGGTGAGCCAAGTGGGATTGGGGTACTGATCATTACCTGAAAGTGTCATCCAGATTGGGTGAAAAAATGTGTGCTTAGATTTCAGGAAACTCGTAGTTTTTTGGAAGCTTGGCAACGCCTTTCCATGAAAGTGATTTGTGCCGGTCTCTGCTTAGGGCTACATCAATAGGAAACAAACCAGAGAAATAGAACTTGGAACTACTTTATTGTGTCAAGTTTCAAAGAGCTAGCACAAACCGTGTTTGATTTAGAGTTCCAAATACATGTATCCATATAGGAGAAAACAGAGTGAAATCTAAAAATGAAAAATGTTACTGCCAACGAAAGGTTTAACCTAGAAAAACGAAATTTGGTGACCCAAGTGGGATTGGGGTACTGATCATATCCTGAAAGTGTCATCAAGATTTGGTGAAAAAATGTGTGCTGAGATTTCAGGAAACTCGTAGTTTTTTGGAAGTTTGGCAACCCCTACCATGAAAGTGATTGGCGCCAGTCTGTTCTTAGGGCTACATGAATAGGAAACAAACCATAGAGATAGAACTTGGAACTACTTTATTGTGTCAAGTTTCAAAGAGCTAGCACAAACCGTGTTTGATTTAGAGTTCCAACTACATGTATCCATACAGGGGAAAAGAGAGTGAAACCTAAATATTTAAACTGTTACTGCCAACGAACGGTTTAACCTAGAAGAACGAAATTTGGTCAGCCAAGTGGGATTGGGGTATTGATCGTTACCTGAAAGTGTCATCAAGATTGGGTTAAAAAATGTGTGCTGGGATTTCGGGAAACTCGTAGTTTTTTGGAAGCTTGGCAACGCCTTTCCATGAAAGTGATTTGTGCCTGTCTCTGCTTAGGGCTACATCAATAGGAAACAAACCATAGTGATAGAACTTGGAACTACTTTATTGTGTCAAGTTTCAAAGAGCTAGCACAAACCGTGTTTGATTGAGAGTTCCAACTACATGTATCCATATAGGAGAAAACACAGTGAAACCTAAAAATTAAAACTGTTACTGCCAACGAACAGTTTAACCTAGAAGAATGAAAATTGGTGAGCCAATTGGGATTGGTGTACTGATCATTACCTGAAAGTGTCATCCAGATTGGGTGAAAAAATGAGTGCGGTGATTTCTGGAAACTCATAGTTTTTTGGAAGCTTGGCAACCCCTTTCCATGAAAGTGATTTGTGCCAGTCTCTGCCTAGGGCTACATCAATAGGAAACAAACCATAGAGATAGAACTTGGAACTCCTTTATTGCGTCAAGTTTCAAAGAGCTAGCACAAACCGTGTTTGATTTAGAATTCCAACTACATGTATCCATATAGGAGAAAACAGAGTGAAACCTAAAAATTAAAACTGTTACTGCCAACGAACGGTTTAAACTAGAAGAACGAAATTTGGTGAGCCAAGTGTGATTGGGGTACTGATCATTACCTGAAAGTGTCATCCAGATTAGTTGAAAAAATGTGTGCTGAGATTTCAGGAAACTCGTAGTTTTTTGGAAGCTTTGCAACCCGTTTCCATGAAAGTGATTTGCGCCGGTCTCTGCTTAGGGCTACAAAAATAGGAAAAAAACCATAGAGATAGAACTTGGAACTACTTTATTGTGTCAATTTTCAAAGAGCTAGCACAAACCGTGTTGGATTTAGAGTTCCAACTACATGTAACCATATAGGAGAAAACAGAGTGAAACCTAAATATATAAACTGTTACTGCCAACGAACGGTTTAATCTAGAAGAACGAAATTTGGTGAGCCAAGTGGGATTGGTGTACTGATCATTACCTGAAAGTGTCATCAAGATTGGTGAAAAAATGTGTGCTGGGATCTCGGGAAACTCGTAGTTTTTTGGAAGCTTGGCAACGCCTTTCCATGAATGTGATTTGTGCCGGTCTCTGCTTAGGGCTACTTCAATAGGCAACAAACCATAGAAATAGAACTTGGAACTACTTTATTGTGTCAAGTTTCAAAGAGCTAGCACAAACCGTGTTTGATTTAGAGTTCCAACTACATGTATCCATATAGGAGAAAACAGAGTGAAACCTAAAAATTAAAACTGTTACTGCCAACGAACGGTTTAAACTAGAAGAACGAAATTTGGTGAGCCAAGTGGGATTGTGGTACTTATCATATCCTGAAAGTGTTATCAAGATTGGGTGAAAAAATGTGTGCTGAGATTTCAGGAAACTCGTAGTTTTTGGAAGCTTGGCAACCCCTTTCCATGAAAGTGATTTGCGCCAGTCTCTGCTTAGGGCTACATCAATAGGAAACAAACCATAGAAATAGAACTTGGAACTACTTTATTGTGTCAAGTTTCAAAGAGTTAGCACAAACCGTCTCTGATTTAGAGTTCCAAATACATGTATTCATATAGGAGAAAACAGAGTGAAACCTAAATATTTAAACTGTTACTGACAACGAACGGTTTAACCTAGAAGAACGAAATTTGGTGAGCCAAGTGGGATTGGGGTACTGATCATTACTTGAAAGTGTCATCAAGATTGGGTGAAAAAATGTGTGCTGGGATTTCAGGAAACTCGTAGTTTTTTGGAAGCTTGGCAACGCCTTTCCATGAAAGTGATTTGTGCCGGTCTCTGCTTAGGGCTACATCAATAGGAAACAAACCATAGAAATAGAACTTGGAACTACTTTATTGTGTCAAGTTTCAAAGAGCTAGCACAAACCGTGTTTGATTTAGAGTTCCAACTACATGTATCCATATAGGAGAAAACAGAGTGAAACCTAAAAATTAAAATGTTACTGCAAAGAACGGTTTAACCTAGAAGAACGAAATTTGGTGAGCCAAGTGGGATTGGGGTACTGATCATTACCTGAAAGTGTCATCCAGATTGGGTGAAAAAATGTGTGCTTAGATTTCAGGAAACTCGTAGTTTTTTGGAATCTTGGCAACGCCTTTCCATGAAAGTGATTTGTGCCGGTCTCTGCTTAGGGCTACATCAATAGGAAACAAACCAGAGAAATAGAACTTGGAACTACTTTATTGTGTCAAGTTTCAAAGAGCTAGCACAAACCGTGTTTGATTTAGAGTTCCAAATACATGTATCCATATAGGAGAAAACAGAGTGAAATCTAAAAATGAAAAATGTTACTGCCAACGAAAGGTTTAAACTAGAAAAACGAAATTTGGTGACCCAAGTGGGATTGGGGTACTGATCATATCCTGAAAGTGTCATCAAGATTGGGTGAAAAAATGTGTGCTGAGATTTCAGGAAACTCGTAGTTTTTTGGAAGCTTGGCAACCCCTACCATGAAAGTGATTGGCGCCAGTCTGTTCTTAGGGCTACATGAATAGGAAACAAACCATAGAGATAGAACTTGGAACTACTTTATTGTGTCAAGTTTCAAAGAGCTAGCACAAACCGTGTTTGATTTAGAGTTCCAACTACATGTATCCATATAGGAGAAAACAGAGGGAAACCTAAAAATTAAAACTGTTACTGCCAGCGAACGGTTTAACCTAGAAGAACGAAATTTGGTGAGCCAAGTGGGATTGGGGTATTGATCATATCCTGAAAGTGTCATCCAGATTGGTTAAAAAAATGTGTGCTGAGATTTCAGGAAACTCGTAGCTTTTTGGAACCTTGGCAACCCCTTTCCATAAAAGTGATTTGCGCCAGTCTCTGCTTAGGGCTACATCAATAGGAAACAAACCATAGAGATACAACTTGGAACTACTTTATTGTGTCAATTTTCAAAGAGCTAGCACAAACCGTGTTGGATTTAGAGTTCCAACTACATGTAACCATATAGGAGAAAACAGAGTGAAACCTAAATATATAAACTGTTACTGCCAACGAACGGTTTAATCTAGAAGAACGAAATTTGGTGAGCCAAGTGGGATTGGTGTACTGATCATTACCTGAAAGTGTCATCAAGATTGGTGAAAAAATGTGTGCTGGGATCTCGGGAAACTCGTAGTTTTTTGGAAGCTTGGCAACGCCTTTCCATGAATGTGATTTGTGCCGGTCTCTGCTTAGGGCTACATCAATAGGCAACAAACCATAGAAATAGAACTTGGAACTACTTTATTGTGTCAAGTTTCAAAGAGCTAGCACAAACCGTGTTTGATTTAGAGTTCCAACTACATGTATCCATATAGGAGAAAACAGAGTGAAACCTAAAAATTAAAACTGTTACTGCCAACGAACGGTATAAACTAGAAGAACGAAATTTGGTGAGCCAAGTGGGATTGTGGTACTTATCATATCCTGAAAGTGTTATCAAGATTGGGTGAAAAAATGTGTGCTGAGATTTCAGGAAACTCGTAGTTTTTGGAAGCTTGGCAACCCCTTTCCATGAAAGTGATTTGCGCCAGTCTCTGCTTAGGGCTACATCAATAGGAAACAAACCATAGAAATAGAACTTGGAACTACTTTATTGTGTCAAGTTTCAAAGAGTTAGCACAAACCGTCTCTGATTTAGAGTTCCAAATACATGTATTCATATAGGAGAAAACAGAGTGAAACCTAAATATTTAAACTGTTACTGACAACGAACGGTTTAACCTAGAAGAACGAAATTTGGTGAGCCAAGTGGGATTGGGGTACTGATCATTACTTGAAAGTGTCATCAAGATTGGGTGAAAAAATGTGTGCTGGGATTTCAGGAAACTCGTAGTTTTTTGGAAGCTTGGCAACGCCTTTCCATGAAAGTGATTTGTGCCGGTCTCTGCTTAGGGCTACATCAATAGGAAACAAACCATAGAAATAGAACTTGGAACTACTTTATTGTGTCAAGTTTCAAAGAGCTAGCACAAACCGTGTTTGATTTAGAGTTCCAACTACATGTATCCATATAGGAGAAAACAGAGTGAAACCTAAAAATTAAAACTGTTACTGCCAACGAACGGTTTAACCTAGAAGAACGAAATTTGGTGAGCCAAGTGGGATTGGGGTACTGATCATATCCTGAAAGTGTCATCAAGATTGGTTGAAAAAATGTGTGCTGAGATTTCAGGAAACTCGTAGTTTTTGGAAGCTTGGCAACCCCTTTCCTTGAAAGTGATTGGCGCCAGTCTGTTCTTACAGCTACATCAATAGCAAACAAACCATAGAGAAAGGACTTGGAACTACTTTATTGTGTCAAGTTTCAAAGAGCTAGCACAAACCGTGTTTGATTTAGAGTTCCAACTACATGTATCCATATAGGAGAAAACAGAGTGAAACCTAAAAATTAAAATGTTACTGCAAAGAACGGTTTAACCTAGAAGAACGAAATTTGGTGAGCCAAGTGGGATTGGGGTACTGATCATTACCTGAAAGTGTCATTAAGATTGGGTGAAAAAATATATGCTGAGATTTCAGGAAACTCGTAGTTTTTTGGAAGCTTGGCAACCCCTTTCCATGAAAGTGATTTGCGCCGGTCTCTGCTTAGGGCTACATCAATAGGAAAAAAAACCATAGAGATAGAACTTGGAACTACTTTATTGTGTCAAGTTTCAAAGAGCTATCACAAACCGTGTTTGATTTAGAGTTCCAACTACATGTATCCGTATAGGAGAAAACAGAGTGAAACCTAAAAATTTAAACTGTTACTGCCAAAGAACGGTTTAACCTAGAAGAACGAAATTTGGTGAGCCAAGTGGGATTGGGGTACTGATCATTACCTGAAAGTGTCATCCAGATTGGGTGAAAAAATGTGTGCTTAGATTTCAGGAAACTCGTAGTTTTTTGGAATCTTGGCAACGCCTTTCCATGAAAGTGATTTGTGCCGGTCTCTGCTTAGGGCTACATCAATAGGAAACAAACCAGAGAAATAGAACTTTGAACTACTTTATTGTGTCAAGTTTCAAAGAGCTAGCACAAACCGTGTTTGATTTAGAGTTCCAAATACATGTATCCATATAGGAGAAAACAGAGTGAAATCTAAAAATGAAAAATGTTACTGCCAACGAAAGGTTTAAACTAGAAAAACGAAATTTGGTGACCCAAGTGGGATTGGGGTACTGATCATATCCTGAAAGTGTCATCAAGATTGGGTGAAAAAATGTGTGCTGAGATTTCAGGAAACTCGTAGTTTTTTGGAAGCTTGGCAACCCCTACCATGAAAGTGATTGGCGCCAGTCTGTTCTTAGGGCTACATGAATAGGAAACAAACCATAGAGATAGAACTTGGAACTACTTTATTGTGTCAAGTTTCAAAGAGCTAGCACAAACCGTGTTTGATTTAGAGTTCCAACTACATGTATCCATACAGGGGAAAACAGAGTGAAACCTAAATATTTAAACTGTTACTGCCAACGAACGGTTTAACCTAGAAGAACGAAATTTGGTCAGCCAAGTGGATTGGGGTATTGATCATTACCTGAAAGTGTCATCAAGATTGGGTTAAAAAATGTGTGCTGGGATTTCGGGAAACTCGTAGTTTTTTGGAAGCTTGGCAACGCCTTTCCATGAAAGTGATTTGTGCCAGTCTCTGCTTAGGGCTACATCAATAGGAAACAAACCATAGTGATAGAACTTGGAACTACTTTATTGTGTCAAGTTTCAAAGAGCTAGCACAAACCGTGTTTGATTGAGAGTTCCAACTACATGTATCCATATAGGAGAAAACACAGTGAAACCTAAAAATTAAAACTGTTACTGCCAACGAACAGTTTAACCTAGAAGAATGAAATTTGGTGAGCCAATTGGGATTGGTGTACTGATCATTACCTGAAAGTGTCATCCAGATTGGGTGAAAAAATGAGTGCGGTGATTTCTGGAAACTCATAGTTTTTTGGAAGCTTGGCAACCCCTTTCCATGAAAGTGATTTGTGCCAGTCTCTGCCTAGGGCTACATCAATAGGAAACAAACCATAGAGATAGAACTTGGAACTACTTTATTGCGTCAAGTTTCAAAGAGCTAGCACAAACCGTGTTTGATTTAGAATTCCAACTACATGTATCCATATAGGAGAAAACAGAGTGAAACCTAAAAATTAAAACTGTTACTGCCAACGAACGGTTTAAACTAGAAGAACGAAATTTGGTGAGCCAAGTGTGATTGGGGTACTGATCATTACCTGAAAGTGTCATCCAGATTAGTTGAAAAAATGTGTGCTGAGATTTCAGGAAACTCGTAGTTTTTTGGAAGCTTTGCAACCCGTTTCCATGAAAGTGATTTGCGCCGGTCTCTGCTTAGGGCTACAAAAATAGGAAAAAAACCATAGAGATAGAACTTGGAACTACTTTATTGTGTCAAGTTTCAAAGAGCTAGCACAAACCGTGTTTGATTTAGAGTTCCAACTACATGTATCCATATAGGAGAAAACAGAGGGAAACCTAAAAATTAAAACTGTTACTGCCAACGAACGGTTTAACCTAGAAGAACGAAATTTGGTGAGCCAAGTGGGATTGGGGTACTGATCATATCCTGAAAGTGTCATCCAGATTGGTTAAAAAAATGTGTGCTGAGATTTCAGGAAACTCGTAGTTTTTTGGAACCTTGGCAACCCCTTTCCATAAAAGTGATTTGCGCCAGTCTCTGCTTAGGGCTACATCAATAGGAAACAAACCATAGAGATACAACTTGGAACTACTTTATTGTGTCAATTTTCAAAGAGCTAGCACAAACCGTGTTGGATTTAGAGTTCCAACTACATGTAACCATATAGGAGAAAACAGAGTGAAACCTAAATATATAAACTGTTACTGCCAACGAACGGTTTAATCTAGAAGAACGAAATTTGGTGAGCCAAGTGGGTTTGGTGTACTGATCATTACCTGAAAGTGTCATCAAGATTGGTGAAAAAATGTGTGCTGGGATTTCAGGAAACTCGTAATTTTTTGGAAGCTTGGCAATGCCTTTCCATGAAAGTGATTTGTGCCGGTCTCTGCTTAGGGCTACATCAATAGGAAACAAACCATAGAAAGAGAACTTGGAACTACTTTATTGTGTCAAGTTTCAAAGAGCTAGCACAAACCGTGTTTGATTTAGAGTTCCAACTACATGTATCCATATAGGAGAAAACAGAGTGAAACCTAAAAATTAAAACTGTTACTGCCAACGAACGGTTTAACCTAGAAGAACGAAATTTGGTGAGCCAAGTGGGATTGGGGTACTGATCATATCCTGAAAGTGTCATCAAGATTGGTTGAAAAAATGTGTGCTGAGATTTCAGGAAACTCGTAGTTTTTGGAAGCTTGGCAACCCCTTTCCTTGAAAGTGATTGGCGCCAGTCTGTTCTTACAGCTACATCAATAGCAAACAAACCATAGAGAAAGGACTTGGAACTACTTTATTGTGTCAAGTTTCAAAGAGCTAGCACAAACCGTGTTTGATTTAGAGTTCCAACTACATGTATCCATATAGGAGAAAACAGAGTGAAACCTAAAAATTAAAACTGTTACTGCCAACGAACGGTTTAACCTAGAAGAACGAAATTTGGTGAGCCAAGTGGGATTGGGTACTGACCATTACCTGAAAGTGTCATCAATATTGGGTGAAAAAATGTGTGCTATGATTTCGGGAAATTCGTAGTTTTTTGGAAGCTTGGCAACGCCTTTCAATGAAAGTGATTGGCGCCAGTCTGTTCTTAGGGCTACATGAATAGGAAACAAACCATAGAGATAGAACTTGGAACTACTTTATTGTGTCAAGTTTCAAAGAGCTAGCACAAACCGTGTTTGATTTAAAGTTCCAACTACATGTATCCATATAGGAGAAAACAGAGTGAAACCTAAAAATTAAAACTGTTACTGCCAACGAATGGTTTAACCTAGAAGAACGAAATTTGGTGAGCCAAGTGGGATTGGGGTACAGATCATTAGCTGAAAGTGTCATCCATATTGTGTGAAAAAATGTGTGCGGTGATTTCTGGAAACTCGTAGTGTTTTGGAAGCTTGGCAACCCCTTTCCAACAAAGTGATTTGCGCCCGTCTCTGCTTTGGGCTACATCAATACGAAAAAAAACCATAGAGATAGAACTTAGAACTACTTTATTGTGTGAAGTTTCAAAGAGCTAGCACAAACCCTGTTGGATTTAGAGTTCCAACTACATGTACACATACAGGAGAAAACAGAGTGAAACCTAAAAATTAAAACTCTTACTGCCAACGAACGGTTTAACCTAGAAGAACCAAATTTGGTGAGCCAAGTGGGATTGGGATACTGATCATTAGCTGAAAGTGTCATCCAGATTGGGTGAAATTACGTGTGCGGTGATTTCTGGAAACTCATAGTTTTTTGGAAGCTTGGCAACCCCTTTCCATGAAAGTGATTTGCGCCAGTCTCTGCTTTGGGTTACATCACTAAGAAACAAACCATAGAAATAGAACTTGGAACTACTTTATTGGGTCAAGTTTCAAGGAGCTAGCACAAACCGTGTTTGATTTAGAGTTCCAACTACGTGTATCCATATAGGAGAAAACAGAGTGAAACCTAAAAATTAAAATGATACTGCCAACAAACGGTTTAACCTAGAAGAACGAAATTTGGTGAGCCAAGTGGGATTGGGGTACTGATCATTACCTGAAAGTGTCATCCAGATTGGGTGAAAAAATATGTGCTGAGATTTCAGGAAACTCGTAGTGTTTTGGAAGCTTGGCAACCCCTTTCCATGAAAGTGATTTGCACCGGTCTCTGCTTAGGGCTACAAAAATAGGAAAAAAAAACATAGAGATAGAACTTGGAACTACTTTATTGTGTCAAGTTTCAAAGAGCTAGCACAAACCGTGTTTGATTTAGAGCTCCAACCACATATATCCATATAGGAGAAAACAGAGTGTAACCTAAAAATTAAAACTGTTACTGCCAACGAACGGTTTAACCTAGAAGAACGAAATTTGGTGAGCCAAGTGGGAATGGGGTACTTATCATTACCTGAAAGTGTCATCCAGATTGGCTGAAAAAATGTGTGCTGAGATTTCAGGAAACTGGTAGTTTTTTGGAACTTGGCAAACCGTTTCCATGAAAGTGATTGGCGCCAATCTGTTCTTAGGGCTACATCAATAGCAAACAAACCATAGAGATAGAACTTGGAACTACTTTATTGTGTCAAGTTTCAAAGAGCTAGCACAAACCGTGTTTGATTTAGAGTTCCAACTACATGTATCCATATAGGAGAAAATAGAGTGAAACCTAAAAATTAAAACTGTTACTGCCAACGAACGGTTTAACCTAGAAGAACGAAATTTGGTGAGCCAAGGGGGATTGGGGTACTGATCATATCCTGAAAGTGTCATCAAGAATGGGTGAAAAAATGTGTGCAGAGATTTCAGGAAACTCGTAGTTTTTGGAAGCTTGGCAACCCCTTTCCATGAAAGTGATTTGCGCCAGTCTCTGCTTAGTGCTACATCAATAGGAAACAAACCATAGAGATAGAACTTGGAACTACTTTATTGTGTCAAGTTTCAAAGAGCTAGCACAAACCGTGTTTGATTTAGAGTTCCAAATACATGTATCCATATAGGAGAAAACAGAGTGAAACCTAAAAATTAAAACTGTTACTGCCAACGAACGGTTTAACCTAGAAGAACGAAATTTGGTGAGCCAAGTGGGATTGGGGTACTGATCATTAGCTGAAAGTGTCATCCAGATTGGGTGAAAAAATGTGTGCAGTGATTTCTGGAAACTCATAGATTTTTGGAAGCTTGGCAACCCCTTTCCATGAAAGTGATTTGCGCCAGCCTCTGCTTAGGGCTACATCAATAGGAAAAAAACCATAGAAATAGAACTTGGAACTACTTTATTGTGTCAAGTTTCAAAGAGGTAGCACAAACCGTCTTTGATTTAGAGTTCCAACTACATGTATTCATATAGGAGAAAAGAGAGTGAAACCTAAATATTTAAACTGTTACTGCCAATGAACGGTTTAACCTAGAAGAACGAAATTTGGTGAGCCAAGTGGGATTGGGTACTGACCATTACCTGAAAGTGTCATCAAGATTGGGTGAAAAAATGTGTGCTATGGTTTCGGGAAATTCGTAGTTTTTTGGAAGCTTGGCAACGCCTTTCCATGAAAGTGATTTGTGCCAGTCTCTGCTTAGGGCTACGTCAATAGGAAACAAACCATAGAGATAGAACTTGGAACTACTTTGTTGGGTCAAGTTTCAAAGAGATAGCACAAACCGTGTTTGATTTAGAGTTCCAACTACATGTATCCATATAGGAGAAAACAGAGTGAAACCTAAATATTTAAACTGTTACTGCCAACGAAAGGTTTAACCTAGAAGAACGAAATTTGGTGAGCCAAGTGGGATTGGGGTACTGATCATTACCTGAAAGTGTCATCCAGATTGGGTGAAAAAATGTGTGCTGGGATTTCGGGAAACTCGTAGTTTTTTGTAAGCTTGGCAACGCCTTTCCATGAAAGTGATTTGTGCCGGTCTCTGCTTAGGGCTACATCAATAGGAAACAAACCATAGAAATAGAACTTGGAACTACTTTATTGTGTCAAGTTTCAAAGAGCTAGCACAAACCGTGTTTGATTTAGAGTTCCAACTACATGTATCCATATAGGAGAAAACAGAGTGAATCCTAAAAATTTAAACTGTTACTGCCAACGAACGGTTTAACCTAGAAGAACGAAATTTGGTGAGCCAAGTGGGATTAGGGTACTGATCATATCCTGTAAGTGTCAAAAGATTGGGTGAAAAAATGTGTGCTGAGATTTCAGGAAACTCGTAGTTTTTTGGAAGCTTGGCAACCCCTTTCAATGAAAGTGATTGGCGCCAATCTGTTCTTAGGGCTACATGAATAGGAAACAAACCATAGAGATAGAACTTGGAACTACTTTATTGTGTCAAGTTTCAAAGAGCTAGCACAAACCGTGTTTGATTTAGAGTTCCAACTACATGTATCCATATAGGAGAAAACAGAGTGAAACCTAAAAATTAAAACTGTTATGCCAACGAACGGTTTAACCTAGAAGAACGAAATTTGGTGAGCCAAGTGGGATTGGGGTACTGATCATTAGCTGAAAGTGTCATCCAGATTGGGTGAAAAAATGTGTGCGGTGATTTCTGGAAACTCGTAGTGTTTTGGAAGCTTGGCAACCCCTTTCCATCAAAGTGATTTGCGCCCGTCTCTGCTTTGGGCTACATCAATATGAAAAAAAACCATAGAGATAGAACTTGGAACTACTTTATTGTGTGAAGTTTCAAAGAGCTAGCACAAACCGTGTTGGATTTAGAGTTCCAACTACATGTATCCATATAGGAGAAAGAGAGTGAAACCTAAAAATTAAAACTCTTACTGCCAATGAACGGTTTAACCTAGCAGAACCAAATTTGGTGAGCTATGTGGGATTGGGATACTGATCATTAACTCAAAGTGTCATCAAGATTGGGTGAAAAACTGTGTGCTGAGATTTCAGAAAACTCGTATTTTTTTGGAATCTTGGCAACCCCTTTCAATGAAAGTGATTTGCAAGAGTCTCTGCTTAGGGATACGTCAATAGGAAACAAACCATAGAGATAGACCTTGGAACTTCTTTATTGTGTCAAGTTTCAAAGAGCTAGCACAAACCAAGTTTGATTTATAGTTCCAACTACATGTATCCATATAGGAGAAAACAGAGTGAAACCTAAAAATTAAAATTGTTACTGCCAACGAACGGTTTAACCTAGAAGAATGAAATTTGGTGAGCCAGTGGGATTGGGGTACTGATCATTACCTGAAAGTGTCATCAAGATTGGGTGAAAAAATGTGTGCTGAGATTTCAGGAAACTCCTAGTGTTTTGGAAGCTTGGCAACCCCTTTCCATGAAAGTGATTTGTGCCAGTCTCTGCTTAGGGCTACATCAATAGGAAACAAACCATAGAGATAGAACTTGGAACTACTTTATTGTGTCAAGTTTCAAAGAGCTAGCACAAACCGTGTTTGATTTAGAGTTCCAACTACATGTATCCATATAGGAGAAAACAGAGTGAAACCTAAAAATTAAAACTGTTACTGCCAACGAACGGTTTAACCTAGAAGAACGAAATTTGGTGAGCCAACTGGGATTAAGGTACTGATCATTACCTGAAAGTGTCATCCAGATTGGGTGAAAAAATGTGTGCTGAGATTTCAGGAAACTCGTAGTTTTTGGAAGCTTGGCAACCCCTTTCCATGAAAGTGATTGGCGCCAGTCTGTTCTTAGGGCTACATCAATAGGAAACAAACCATAGAGATAGGACTTGGAAGTACTTTATTGTGTCGAGTTTCAAAAAGCTAGCACAAACCATGTTTGATTTAGAGTTCCAACTACATGTATCCATAAAGGAGAAAACACAGTGAAACCTAAAAATTAAAACTGTTACTGCCAACAAACGGTTTAACCTAGAAGAACGAAATTTGGTGAGTCAAGTGGGATCTGGGTACTGATATTACCTGAAAGTGTCATCAAGATTGGGTGAAAAAATGTGTGCTGGGATTTCGGAAAACTCGTAATTTTTTGGAAGCTTGGCAACGCCATTCCATGAAAGTGATGTGTGCCGGTCTCTGCTTAGGGCTACATCAATAGGAAACAAACCATAGAAATAGACCTGCGAACTACTTATTGTGTCAATTTTCAAAGAGCTAGCACAAACCGTGTTTGATTTAGAGTTCCAACTACATGTATCCATATAGGAGAAAACAGAGTGATACCTAAAAATTAAAACTGTTACTGCCAACGAACGGTTTAACCTAGAAGAACGAAATTTGGTGAGCCAACTGGGATTAAGGTACTGATCATTACCTGAAAGTGTCATCCAGATTGGGTGAAAAAATGTGTGCTGAGATTTCAGGAAACTCGTAGTTTTTTGGAAGCTTGGCAACCCCTTTCCATGAAAGCGATTGGCGCCAGTCTGTTCTTAGGGCTACATCAATAGGAAACAAACCATAGAGATAGGACTTGGAAGTACTTTATTGTGTCAAGTTTCAAAAAGCTAGCACAAACCATGTTTGATTTAGAGTTCCAACTACATGTATCCATAAAGGAGAAAACACAGTGAAACCTAAAAATTAAAACTGTTACTGCCAACAAACGGTTTAACCTAGAAGAACGAAATTTGGTGAGTCAAGTGGGATCTGGGTACTGATATTACCTGAAAGTGTCATCAAGATTGGGTGAAAAAATGTGTGCTGGGATTTCGGAAAACTCGTAATTTTTTGGAAGCTTGGCAACGCCATTCCATGAAAGTGATTTGTGCCGGTCTCTGCTTAGGGCTACATCAATAGAAAAAAAAACATAGAAATAGACCTGCGAACTACTTATTGTGTCAATTTTCAAAGAGCTAGCACAAACCGTGTTTGATTTAGAGTTCCAACTACATGTATCCATATAGGAGAAAACAGTGTGAAACCTAAAAGTTAAAACTGTTACTGCCAATGAACGGTTTAACCTAGAAGAACAAAATTTGGTGAGCCAAGTGGGATTTGGTACTGATCATTACATGAAAGTGTCATCAAGATTGGTTGAAAAAATGTGTGCTGAGATTTCAGGAAACTCGTAGTTTTTTGGAAGCTTGCCAACCCCTTTCCATGAAAGTGATTGGCGGAGTCTGTTCTTAGGGCTACCTCAATAGGAAACAAATCATAGAGATAGAACTTGGCACTTCTTATTGTGTCAAGTTTCAAAGAGCTAGCACAAACCGTGTTTGATTTAGAGTTCCAACTACATGTATCCATATAGGAGAAAACAGAGTGAAACCTAAAAATTAAAACTGTTACTGCCAACGAACGGTTTAACCTAGAAGAACGAAATTTGGTGAGCCATTTGGGATTGGGGAACTGATCATTACCTGAAAGTGTCATCCAGATTGGGTGAAAAAATGTGTGCTGAGATTTCAGGAAACTCGTAGTTTTTTGGTAGCTTGGCAACCCCTTTCCATGAAAGTGATTGGCGCCAGTCTGTTCTTACGGCTACATCAATAGCAAACAAACCATAAAGATAGGACTTGGAAGTACTTTATTGTGTCAAGTTTCAAAGAGCTAGCACAAACCGTGTTGGATTTAGAGTTCCAAATACATGTATCCATATAGGAGAAAACACAGTGAAACCTAAAAATTAAAACTGTTACTGCCAACGAACGGTTTAACCTAGAAGAACGCAATTTGGTGAGCCAAGTGGGATTGGGGTACTGATCAATAGCTGAAAGTGTCATCCAGATTGGGTGAAAAAATGTGTGCGGTGATTTCTGGAAACTCATAATTTTTTGGAAGCTTGGCAAACCCTTTCCATGAAAGTGATTTGCGCCAGTCTCTGCTTTGGGCTACATCAATAGGAAACAAACCATAGAAATAGAACTTGGAACTACTTTATTGGGTCAAGTTTCAAAGAGCTAGCACAAACCGTGTTTGATTTAGAGTTCCAACTACGTGTATCCATATAGGAGAAAACAGAGTGAAACCTAAAAATTAAAATGTTACTGCCAACGAACAGTTTAACCTAGAAGAAAGAAATTTGGTGAGCCAAGTGGGATTGAGGTACTCATCATTACCTGAAAGTGTCATCAAGATTGGGTGAAAAAATGTGTGCTGAGATTTCAGGAAACTCATAGTTTTTTTTTAAGCTTGGCAACCCCTTTCCATGAAAGTGATTGGCGCCAGTCTGTTCTTAGGGCTACAGCAATAGGAAACAAACCATAGAGATAGGACTTGGAAGTACTTTATTGTGTCAAGTTTCAAAGAGCTAGCAGAAACCGTGTTTGATTTAGAGTTCCAACTACATGTATCCATATAGGAGAAAACACAGTGAAACCTAAAAATTAAAACTGTTACTGCCAACGAACGGTTTAACCTAGAAGAATGAAATTTGGTGAGCCACTTGGGATTGGTGTACTGATCATTAGCTGAAAGTGTCATCCAGATTGGGTGAAAAAATGTGTGCAGTGATTTCTGGAAACACATAGTTTTTGGGAAGCTTGGCAACCCCTTTCCATGAAAGTGATTTGTGCCAGTCTCTGCCTAGGGCTGCATCAATAGGAAACAAACCATAGAGATAGAACTTGGAACTACTTTATTGGGTCAAGTTTCAAAGAGCTAGCACAAACCGTGTTTGATTTAGAGTTCCAACTACATGTATCCATATTGGAGAAAACAGAGTGAAACCTAAAAATTAAAACTGTTACTGCCAACGAACGGTTTAACCTAGAAGAACGAAATTTGGTGAGCCAAGTGGGATTGGGGTACTGATCATTACCTGAAAGTGTCATCCAGATTGGGTGAAAAAATGTGTGCTGAGATTTCAGGAAACTCGTAGTGTTTTGTAAGCTTGGCAACGCCTTTCCATGAAAGTGATTTGTGCTGGTCTCTGCTTAGGGCTACAAAAATAGGAAACAAACCATAGAGATAGAACTTGGAACTACTTTATTGTGTCAAGTTTCAAAGAGCTAGCACAAACCGTGTTTGATTTAGAGTTCCAACTACATGTATCCATATAGGAGAAAACAGAGTGAAACCTAAAAATTAAAACTGTTACTGCCAACGAACGGTTTAACCTAGAAGAACGAAATTTGGTGAGCCAAGTGGGATTGGGGTACTGATCATTACCTGAAAGTCATCAAGATTGGGTGAAAAAATGTGTGCTGAGATTTCAGGAAACTCGTAGTTTTTTGGAAGCTTGGCAACCCCTTTCCATGAAAGTGATTTGCACGAGTCTCTGCTTAGGGCTACGTCAATAGGTAACAAACCATAGAGATAGAACTTGGAACTACTTTATTGTGTCAAGTTTCAAAAAGCTAGCACAAACCTTGTTTGATTTAGAGTTCCAACTACATGTATCCATATAGGAGAAAACAGAGTGAAACCTAAATATTTAAACTGTTACTGCCAACGAACGGTTTAACCTAGAAGAACGAAATTTGGTGAGCCAAGTGGGATTGGGGTACTGATCATTACCTGAAAGTGTCATCCAGATTGGGTGAAAAAATGTGTGCTGAGATTTCAGGAAACTGGTAGTTTTTTGGAACTTGGCAAACCCTTTCCATGAAAGTGATTGGCGCCAGTCTGTTCTTAGGGCTACATCAATAGGAAACAAACCATAGAGATAGGACTTGGAAGTACTTTATTGTGTCAAGTTTCAAAGAGCTAGCACAAACCGTGTTGGATTTAGAGTTCCAACTACATGTATCCTTTTAGGAGAAAACACAGTGAAACCTAAAAATTAAAACTGTTACTGCCAACGAACGGTTTAACCTAGAAGAACGAAATTTGGTGAGCCAATTGGGATTGGGGAACTGATCATTAGCTGAAAGTGTCATCCAGATTGGGTGAAAAAATGTGTGCTGTGATTTCTGGAAACTCATAGTTTTTTGGAAGCTTGGCAACCCCTTTCCATGAAAGTGATTTGTGCCAGTCTCTGCCTAGGGCTACATCAATAGGAAACAAACCATAGAGATAGAACTTGGAACTACTTTATTGGGTCAAGTTTCAAAGAGCTAGCACAAACCGTGTTTGATTTAGAGTTCCAACTACATGTATCCATATTGGAGAAAACAGAGTGAAACCTAAAAATTAAAATGTTACTGCCAACGAACGGTTTAAACTAGAAGAACGAAATTTGGTGAGCCAAGTGCGATTGGTGTACTGATCGTTACCTGAAAGTGTCATCAAGATTGGGTGAAAAAATGTGTGCTGAGATTTCAGGAAACTCGTAGTTTTTTGGAAGCTTGGCAACCCCTTTCCATGAAAGTGATTTGCGCCAGTCTCTGCTTTGGGCTACATCAATAGGAAACAAACCATAGAAATAGAACTTGGAACTACTTTATTGGGTCAAGTTTCAAAGAGCTAGCACAAACCGTGTTTGATTTAGAGTTCCAACTACGTGTATCCATATAGGAGAAAACAGAGTGAAACCTAAAAATTAAAATGTTACTGCCAACGAACGGTTTAACCTAGAAGAATGAAATTTGGTGAGCCAAGTGGGATTGGGGTACTGATCATTACCTGAAAGTGTCATCAAGATTGGGTGAAAAAATGTGTGCTGAGATTTCAGGAAACTCACAGTTTTTTGGAAGCTTGGCAACCCCTTTCCATGAAAGTGATTGGCGCCAGTCTGTTCTTAGGGCTACATCAATAGGAAACAAACCATAGAGATAGGACTTGGAAGTACTTTATTGTGTGAAGTTTCAAAGAGCTAGCAGAAACCGTGTTTGATTTAGAGTTCCAACTACATGTATCCATATAGGAGAAAACACAGTGAAACCTAAAAATTAAAACTGTTACTGCCAAGGAACTGTTTAACCTAGAAGAATGAAATTTGGTGAGCCAATTGGTATTGGTGTACTGATCATTAGCTGAAAGTGTCATCCAGATTGGGTGAAAAAATGTGTGCGGTGATTTCTGGGAACTCATAGTATTTTGGAAGCTTGGCAACCCCTTTCCATGAAAGTGATTTGCGCCAGTCTCTGCTTAGGGCTACATCAATAGGAAACAAACCATAGAAATAGAACTTGGAACTACTTTATTGTGTCAAGTTTCAAAGAGATAGCACAAACCGTCTTTGATTTAGAGTTCCAACTACATGTATTCATATAGGAGAAAAGAGAGTGAAACCTAAATATTTAAACTGTTACTGCCAACGAACGGTTTAACCTAGAAGAACAAAATTTGGTGAGCCAAGTGGGATTGGGTACTGACCATTACCTGAAAGTGTCATCAAGATTGGGTGAAAAAATGTGTGCTATGGTTTCGGGAAATTCGAAGTTTTTTGGAAGCTTGGCAACGCCTTTCCATGAAAGTGATTTGTGCCGGTCTCTGCTTAGGGCTACGTCAATAGGAAACAAACCATAGAGATAGAACTTGGAACTACTTTGTTGGGTCAAGTTACAAAGAGCTAGCACAAACCGTGTTTGATTTAGAGTTCTAACTACATGTATCCATATAGGAGAAAACAGAGTGAAACCTAAATATTTAAACTGTTACTGCCAACGAAAGGTTTAACCTAGAAGAACGAAATTTGGTGAGCCAAGTGGGATTGGGGTACTGATCATTACCTGAAAATGTCATCCAGATTGGGTGAAAAAATGTGTGCTGGGATTTCGGGAAACTCGTAGTTTTTTGTAAGCTTGGCAACGCCTTTCCATGAAAGTGATTTGTGCCGGTCTCTGCTTAGGGCTACATCAATAGGAAACAAACCATAGAAATAGAACTTGGAACTACTTTATTGTGTCAAGTTTCAAAGAGCTAGCACAAACCGTGTTTGATTTAGAGTTCCAACTACATGTATCCTTATAGGAGAAAACAGAGTGAAACCTAAAATTTTAAACTGTTACTGCCAACGAACGGTTTAACCTAGAAGAACGAAATTTGGTGAGCCAAGTGGGGTTAGGGTACTGATCATATCCTGTAAGTGTCAAAAGATTGGGTGAAAAAATGTGTGCTGAGATTTCAGGAAACTCGTAGTTTTTTGGAAGCTTGGCAACCCCTTTCAATGAAGGTGATTGGCGCCAATCTGTTCTTAGGGCTACATGAATAGGAAACAAACCATAGAGATAGAACTTGGAACTACTTTATTGTGACAAGTTTCAAAGAGCTAGCACAAACCGTGTTTGATTTAGAGTTCCAACTACATGTATCCATATAGGAGAAAACAGAGTGAAACCTAAAAATTAAAACTGTTATGCCAACGAACGGTTTAACCTAGAAGAACGAAATTTGGTGAGCCAAGTGGGATTGGGGTACTGATCATTAGCTGAAAGTGTCATCCATTTTGGGTGAAAAAATGTGTGCGGTGATTTCTGGAAACTCGTAGTGTTTTGGAAGCTTGGCAACCCCTTTCCATCAAAGTGATTTGCGCCCGTCTCTGCTTTGGGCTACATCAATATGAAAAAAAAACATAGAGATAGAACTTGGAACTACTTTATTGTGTGAAGTTTCAAAGAGCTAGCACAAACCGTGTTGGATTTAGAGTTCCAACTACATGTATCCATATAGGAGAAAGAGAGTGAAACCTAAAAATTAAAACTCTTACTGCCAACGAACGGTTTAACCTAGCAGAACCAAATTTGGTGAGCCAAGTGGGATTGGGATACTGATCATTACCTCAAAGTGTCATCAAGATTGGGTGAAAAACTGTGTGCTGAGATTTCAGAAAACTCGTATTTTTTTGGAATCTTGGCAAACCCTTTCAATGAAAGTGATTTGCAAGAGTCTCTGCTTAGGGATACGTCAATAGGAAACAAACCATAGAGATAGAACTTGGAACTTCTTTATTGTGTCAAGTTTCAAAGAGCTAGCACAAACCAAGTTTGATTTATAGTTCCAACTACATGTATCCATATAGGAGAAAACAGAGTGAAACCTAAAAATTAAAATTGTTACTGCCAACGAACGGTTTAACCTAGAAGAATGAAATTTGGTGAGCCAGTGGGATTGGGGTACTGATCATTACCTGAAAGTGTCATCAAGATTGGGTGAAAAAATGTGTGCTGAGATTTCAGGAAACTCCTAGTGTTTTGGAAGCTTGGCAAACCCTTTCCATGAAAGTGATTGGCGCCAGTCTGTTCTTAGGGCTACATCAATAGGAAACAAACCATAGAGATAGGACTTGGAAGTACTTTATTGTGTCAAGTTTCAAAAAGCTAGCACAAACCATGTTTGATTTAGAGTTCCAACTACATGTATCCATAAAGGAGAAAACACAGTGAAACCTAAAAATTAAAACTGTTACTGCCAACACACGGTTTAACCTAGAAGAACGAAATTTGGTGAGTCAAGTGGGATCTGGGTACTGATATTACCTGAAAGTGTCATCAAGATTGGGTGAAAAAATGTGTGCTGGGATTTCGGAAAACTCGTAATTTTTTGGAAGCTTGGCAACGCCATTCCATGAAAGTGATTTGTGCCGGTCTCTGCTTAGGGCTACATCAATAGGAAACAAACCATAGAAATAGACCTGCGAACTACTTATTGTGTCAATTTTCAAAGAGCTTGCACAAACTGTGTTTTATTTAGAGTTCCAACTACATGTATCCATATAGGAGAAAACAGAGTGAAACCTAAAAATTAAAACTGTTACTGCCAACGAACGGTTTAACATAGAAGAATGAAATTTGGTGAGCCAACTGGGATTAAGGTACTGATCATTACCTGAAAGTGTCATCCAGATTGGGTGAAAAAATGTGTGCTGAGATTTCAGGAAACTCGTAGTTTTTTGGAAGCATGGCAACCCCTTTCCATGAAAGTGATTGGCGCCAGTCTGTTCTTAGGGCTACATCAATAGGAAACAAACCATAGAGATAGGACTTGGAAGTACTTTATTGTGTCAAGTTTCAAAAAGCTAGCACAAACCATGTTTGATTTAGAGTTCCAACTACATGTATCCATATAGGAGAAAACACAGTGAAACCTAAAAATTAAAACTGTTACTGCCAACAAACGGTTTAACCTAGAAGAACGAAATTTGGTGAGTCAAGTGGGATCTGGGTACTGATATTACCTGAAAGTGTCATCAAGATTGGGTGAAAAAATGTGTGCTGGGATTTCGGAAAACTCGTAATTTTTTGGAAGCTTGGCAACGCCATTCCATGAAAGTGATTTGTGCCGGTCTCTGCTTAGGGCTACATCAATAGGAAACAAACCATAGAAATAGACCTGCGAACTACTTATTGTGTCAATTTTCAAAGAGCTAGCACAAACCGTGTTTGATTTAGAGTTCCAACTACATGTATCCATATAGGAGAAAACAGAGTGAAACCTAAAAGTTAAAACTGTTACTGCCAATGAACGGTTTAACCTAGAAGAACAAAATTTGGTGAGCCAAGTGGGATTTGGTACTGATCATTACAGGAAAGTGTCATCAAGATTGGGTGAAAAAATGTGTGCTGAGATTTCAGGAAACTCGTGTTTTGGAAGCTTGGCAACCCCTTTCCATGAAAGTGATTTGTGCCGGTCTCTGCTTAGGGCTACATCAATAGGAAACAAACCATAGAGATAGAACTTGGAACTACTTTATTGTGTCAAGTTTCAAAGAGCTAGCACAAACCGTGTTGGATTTAGAGTTCCAACTACATGTATCCATATAGGAGAAAACACAGTGAAACCTAAAAATTAAAACTGTTACTGCCAACGAACGGTTTAACCTAGAAGAACCAAATTTGGTGAGCCAAGTGGGATTGGGATACTGATCATTACCTCAAAGTGTCATCAAGATTGGTTGAAAAAATGTGTGCTGAGATTTCAGGAAACTCGTAGTTTTTTGGAAGCTTGGCAACTTCTTTCCATGAAAGTGATTGGCGGAGTCTGTTCTTAGGGCTACCTCAATAGGAAACAAATCATAGAGATAGAACTTGGCACTTCTTTATTGTGTCAAGTTTCAAAGAGCTAGCACAAACCGTGTTTGATTTAGAGTTCCAACTACATGTATCCATATAGGAGAAAACAGATTGAAACCTAAAAATTAAAACTGTTACTGCCAACAAACGGTTTAACCTAGAAGAACGAAATTTGGTGAGCCAAGTGGGATCTGGGTACTGATTATTACCTGAAAGTGTCATCAAGATTGGGTGAAAAAATGTGTGCTGGGATTTCCGGAAACTCGTAGTTTTTTGGAAGCTTGGCAACGCCTTTCCATGAAAGTGATTTGTGCCGGTCTCTGCTTAGGGCTACATCAATAGGAAACAAACCAGAGAAATAGAACTTGGAACTACTTTATTGGGTCAAGTTTCAAAGAGCTAGCACAAACCGTCTTTGATTTAGAGTTCCAAGTACATGTATCCATATAGGAGAAAACAGAGTGAAACCTAAAAATTAAAACTGTTACTGCCAACGAACGGTTTAATCTAGAAGATCGAAATTTGGTGAGCCAAGTGGGACTGGGGTACTGATCATTACCTGAAAGTGTCATCCAGATTGGGTGAAAAAATGTGTGCGGTGATTTCTGGAAACTCATAGTTTTTTGGAAGCTTGGCAACCCCTTTCCATGAAAGTGATTTGCGCCGGTCTCTGCTTAGGGCTACATCAATAGGAAACAAACCATAGAGATAGAACTTGGAACTACTTTATTGTGTCAAGTTTCAAAGAGCTAGCACAAACTGTATTTGATTTAAGTTCCAACTACATGTATCCATATAGGAGAAAACAGAGTGAAACCTAAATATTTAAACTGTTACTGCCAACGAACGGTTTAACCTAGAAGAACGAAATTTGGTGAGCCAAGTGGGATCTGGGTACTGATTATTACCTGAAAGTGTCATCAAGATTGGGTGAAAAAATGTGTGTTGGGATTTCCGGAAACTCGTAGTTTTTTGTAAGCTTGGCAACGCCTTTCCATGAAAGTGATTTGTGCCGGTCTCTGCTTAGGGCTACATCAATAGGAAACAAACCGGAGAAATAGAACTTGGAACTACTTTATTGGGTCAAGTTTCAAAGAGCTAGCACAAACCGTCTTTGATTTAGAGTTCCAAGTACATGTATCAATATAGGAGAAAACAGAGTGAAACCTAAAAATTAAAACTGTTACTGCCAACGAACGGTTTAACCTAGAAGATCGAAATTTGGTGAGCCAAGTGGGACTGGGGTACTGATCATTACCTGAAAGTGTCATCCAGATTGGGTGAAAAAATGTGTGCGGTGATTTTTGGAAACTCATAGTTTTTTGGAAGCTTGGCAACCCCTTTCCATTAACGTGATTTGCGCCGGTCTCTGCTTAGGGCTACATCAATAGGAAACAAACTATAGAGATAGAACTTGGAACTACTTTATTGTGTCAAGTTTCAAAGAGCTAGCACAAACCGTGTTTGATTTAGAGTTCCAACTACATGTATCCATATAGGATAAAACAGAGTGAAACCTAAAAATTAAAACTGTTACTGCCAACGAACGGTTTAACCTAGAAGAACGAAATTTGGTGAGCCAAGTGGGATCGGGGTACTGATCATTACCTGAAAGTGTCATCCAGATTGGGTGAAAAAATGTGTGCTGAGATTTCAGGAAACTCGTAGTTTTTTGGAAGCTTGGCAACCCCTTTCCATGAAAGTGATTGGCGCCTGTCTGTTCTTAGGGCTACATCAATAGGAAACAAACCATAGAGATAGGACTTGGAAGTACTTTATTGTGTCAAGTTTCAAAGAGCTAGCACAAACCGTGTTTGATTTAGAGTTCCAACTACATGTATCCATATAGGAGAAAACACAGTGAAACCTAAAAATTACAAACTGTTACTACCAACGAACGGTTTAACCTAAAGAACGAAATTTGGTGAGCAAATTGGGATTGGGGAACTGATCATTAGCTGAAAGTGTCATCCAGATTGGGTGAAAAAATGTGTGCTGAGATTTCAGGAAACTCGTAGTTTGTGGAAGCTTGGCAACCCCTTTCCATGAAAGTGATTGGCGCCAGTCTGTTCTTCGGGCTACATCAATAGGAAGCAAACAGTAGAGATAGGACTTGGAAGTACTTTATTGTGTCAAGTTTCAAAGAGCTAGCACAAACCGTGTTTGATTTAGAGTTCCAAATACATGTATCCATATAGGAGAAAACAGAGTGAAACCTAAAAATTAAAACTGTTATTGCCAACGAACGGTTTAACCTAGAAGAACGAAATTTGGTGAGCCAATTGGGAATGGGGAACTGATCATTACCTGAAAGTGTCATCCAGATTGGGTGAAAAAATGTGTGCTGAGATTTCAGGAAACTCGTAGTTTTTTGGTAGCTTGGCAACCCCTTTCCATGAAAGTGATTGGCGCCAGTCTGTTCTTATGGCTACATCAATAGCAAACAAACCATAAAGATAGGACTTGGAAGTACTTTATTGTGTGAAGTTTCAAAGAGCTAGCACAAACCGTGTTGGATTTAGAGTTCCAAATACATGTATCCATATAGGAGAAAACACAGTGAAACCTAAAAATTAAAACTGTTACTGCCAACGAACGGTTTAACCTAGAAGAACGCAATTTGGTGAGCCAAGTGGGATTGGGGTACTGATCAATAGCTGAAAGTGTCATCCAGATTGGGTGAAAAAATGTGTGCGGTGATTTCTGGAAACTCATAGTTTTTTGGAAGCTTGGCAACCCCTTTCCATGAAAGTGATTTGCGCCAGTCTCTGCTTTGGGCTACATCAATAGGAAACAAACCATATAAATAGAACTTGGAACTACTTTATTGGGTCAAGTTTCAAAGAGCTAGCACAAACCGTGTTTGATTTAGAGTTCCAACTACGTGTATCCATATAGGAGAAAACAGAGTGAAACCTAAAAATTAAAATGTTACTGCCAACGAACAGTTTAACCTAGAAGAACGAAATTTGGTGAGCCAAGTGTGATTGAGGTACTCATCATTACCTGAAAGTGTCATCAAGATTGGGTGAAAAAATGTGTGCTGAGATTTCAGGAAACTCATAGTTTTTTGGAAGCTTTGCAACCCCTTTCCATGAAAGTGATTGGCGCCAGTCTGTTCTTAGGGCTACAGCAATGGGAAACAAACCATAGAGATAGGACTTGGAAGTACTTTATTGTGTCAAGTTTCAAAGAGCTAGCAGAAACCGTGTTTGATTTAGAGTTCCAACTACATGTATCCATATAGGAGAAAACACAGTGAAACCTAAAAATTAAAACTGTTACTGCCAACGAACTGTTTAACCTTGAAGAATGAAATTTGGAAGGCCACTTGGGATTGGTGTACTGATCATTAGCTGAAAGTGTCATCCAGATTGGGTGAAAAAATGTGTGCAGTGATTTCTGGAAACTCATAGTTTTTTGGAAGCTTGGCAACCCCTTTCCATGAAAGTGATTTGTGCCAGTCTCTGCCTAGGGCTACATCAATAGGAAACAAACCATAGAGATAGAACTTGGAACTACTTTATTGGGTCAAGTTTCAAAGAGCTAGCACAAACCGTGTTTGATTTAGAGTTCCAACTACATGTATCCATATAGGAGAAAACATAGTGAAACCTAAATATTTAAACTGTTACTGCCAACGAACGGTTTAACCTAGAAGAACGAAATTTGGTTAACCAAGTCGGATTGGGGTACTGATCATTACCTGAAAGTGTCATAAAGATTGGGTGAAAAAATGTGTGCTGAGATTTCAGGAAACTCATAGTTTTTTGGAAGCTTTGCAACCCCTTTCCATGAAAGTGATTGGCGCCAGTCTGTTCTTAGGGCTACAGCAATAGGAAACAAACCATAGAGATAGGACTTGGAACTACTTTATTGGGTCAAGTTTCAAAGAGCTAGCAGAAACCGTGTTTGATTTAGAGTTCCAACTACATGTATCCATATAGGAGAAAACACAGTGAAACCTAAAAATTAAAACTGTTACTGCCAACGAACGGTTTAACCTAGAAGAACGAAATTTGGTCAGCCAAGTGGGATTGGGGTACTGATCATTAGCTGAAAGTGTCATCCAGATTGGGTGAAAAAATATGTGCAGTGATTTCTGGAAACTCATAGTTTTTTGGAACTTGGAAACCCCTTTCCATGAAAGTGATTTGTGCCAGTCTCTGCCTAGGGCTACATAAATAGGAAACAAACCATAGAGATAGAACTTGGAACTATTTTATTGGTCAAGTTTCAAAGAGCCTGCACAAACCGTGTTTGATTTAGAGTTCCAACTACATGTATCCATATAGGAGAAAACAGAATGAACCTAAATATTTAAACTGTTACTCCCAACGAACGGTTTAACCTAGAAGAACGAAATTTGGTGAGCCAAGTGGGATTGGATTACTGATCATGACCTGAAAGTGTCATCAAGATTGGGTGAAAAAATGTGTGCTGGTATTTCGGGAAACTCGTAGTTTTTTGGAACCTTGGCAACGCCTTTCCATGAAAGTGATTTGTGCCAGTCTCTGCTTAGGGCTACATCAATAGGAAACAAACCATAGAAATAGAACTTGGAACTACTTTATTGTGTCAAGTTTCAAAGAGCTAGCACAAACCGTGTTGGATTTAGAGTTCCAACTACATGTATCCATATAGGAGAAAACAGAGTGAAACCTAAAAATTAATACTGTTACTGCCAACGAACGGTTTAACCTAGAAGAACGAAATTTGGTTAACCAAGTCGGATTGGGGTACTGATCATTACCTGAAAGTGTCATAAAGATTGGGTGAAAAAATGTGTGCTGAGATTTCAGGAAACTCATAGTTTTTTGGAAGCTTGGCAACCCCTTTCCATGAAAGTGATTGGCGCCAGTCTGTTCTTAGGGCTACAGCAATAGGAAACAAACCATAGAGATAGGACTTGGAACTGCTTTATTGGGTCAAGTTTCAAAGAGCTAGCAGAAACCGTGTTTGATTTAGAGATCCAACTACATGTATCCATATAGGAGAAAACACAGTGAAACCTAAAAATTAAAACTGTTACTGCCAACGAACGGTTTAACCTAGAAGAATGAAATTTGGTGAGCCAATTGGGATTGGTGTACTGATCATTAGCTGAAAGTGTCATCCAGATTGGGTGAAAAAATATGTGCAGTGATTTCTGGAAACTCATAGTTTTTTGGAACTTGGAAACCCCTTTCCATGAAAGTGATTTGTGCCAGTCTCTGCCTAGGGCTACATAAATAGGAAACAAACCATAGAGATAGAACTTGGAACTATTTTATTGGTCAAGTTTCAAAGAGCCTGCACAAACCGTGTTTGATTTAGAGTTCCAACTACATGTATCCATATAGGAGAAAACAGAATGAACCTAAATATTTAAACTGTTACTCCCAACGAACGGTTTAACCTAGAAGAACGAAATTTGGTGAGCCAAGTGGGATTGGATTACTGATCATGACCTGAAAGTGTCATCAAGATTGGGTGAAAAAATGTGTGCTGGTATTTCGGGAAACTCGTAGTTTTTTGGAACCTTGGCAATGCCTTTCCATGAAAGTGATTTGTGCCAGTCTCTGCTTAGGGCTACATCAATAGGAAACAAACCATAGAAATAGAACTTGGAACTACTTTATTGTGTCAAGTTTCAAAGAGCTAGCACAAACCGTGTTTTATTTAGAGTTCCAACTATGTGTATCCATATAGGAGAAAACAGAGTGAAACCTAAATATTTAAACTGTTACTGCCAACGAACGGTTTAACCTAGAAGAACGAAATTTGGTTAGCCAAGTGGGATTGGGGTACTGATATTTACCTGAAATTGTCATCAAGATTGGATGAAAAAATGTGTGCTGGGATTACGGGAAACTCGTAGTTTTTTGTAAGCTTGGCAACGCCTTTCCATGAAAGTGATTTGTGATGGTCTCTGCTTAGGGCTACATCAATAGGAAACAAACCATAGAAATAGAACTTGGAACTACTTTATTGGGTCAAGTTTCAAAGAGCTAGCACAAACCGTGTTGGATTTAGAGTTCCAACTACATGTATCCATATAGGAGAAAACACAGTGAAACCTAAAAATTAAAACTGTTACTGCCAACGAACGGTTTAACCTAGAAGAACCAAATTTGGTGAGCCAAGTGGGATTGGGATACTGATCATTACCTCAAAGTGTCATCAAGATTGGGTGAAAAAATGTGTGCTGAGATTTCAGGAAACTCGTAGTTTTTTGGAAGCTTGGCAACCATTTCCATGAAAGTGATTTGCACGAGTCTCTGCTTAGGGATACGTCAATAGGAAACAAACCATAGAGATAGAACTTGGATTTTCTTTATTGTGTCAAGTTTCAAAGAGCTAGCACAAACCGTGTTTGATTTAGAGTTCCAACTACATGTATCCATATAGGAGAAAACACAGTGAAACCTAAAAATTAAAACTGTTACTACCAACGAACGGTTTAACCTAGAAGAACGAAATTTGGTGAGCAAATTGGGATTGGGGAACTGATCATTAGCTGAAAGTGTCATCCAGATTGGGTGAAAAAATGTGTGCTGGTATTTCTGGAAACTCGTAGTTTTTTGTAAGCTTGGCAACGCCTTTCCATGAAAGTGATTTGTGATGGTTTCTGCTTAGGGCTACATCAATAGGAAACAAACCAGAGAAATAGAACTTGGAACTACTTTATTGGGTCAAGTTTCAAAGAGCTAGCACATACCGTGTTTGATTTAGAGTTCCAACTACATGTATCCATATAGGAGAAAACAGAGTGAAACCTAAAAATTAAAACTGTTACTGCCAACGGACGGTTTAACCTAGAAGATCGAAATTTGGTGAGCCAAGTGGGATTGGGGTACTGATCATTACCTGAAAGTGTCATCCAGATTGGCTGAAATAATGTGTGCGGTGATTTCTGGAAACTCATAGTTTTTGGAAGCTTGGCAACCCCTTTCCATGAAAGTGACTTGCACGAGTCTCTGCTTAGGGCTACGTCAATAGGAAACAAACCATAGAGATAGAAGTTGGAACTATTATTGTGTCAAGTTTCAAAGAGCTAGCACAAACCGTGTTGGATTTAGAGTTCCAACTACATGTATCCATATAGGAGAAAACAGAGTGAAACCTAAAAATTAAAACTGTTACTGCCAACGAACGGTTTAAACTAGAAGAACGAAATTTGGTGAGCCAAGTGGGATTGGGGTACTGATCATTACCTGAAAGTGTCATCCAGATTAGGTGAAAAAGTGTGTGCTGACATTTCAGGAAACTCGTAGTGTTTTGGAAGCTTGGCAACCCCTTTCCATGAAAGTGATTTGCGCCGGTCTCTGCCTAGGGCTACATCAATAGGAAACAAACCATAGAGATAGAAATTGGAACTACTTTATTGGGTCAAGTTTCAAAGAGGAAGCACAAACCGTTTTGGATTTAGAGTTCCAACTACATGTATCCATATAGGAGAAAACAGAGTGAAACCTAAAAATTAAAACTGTTACTGCCAACAAACGGTTTAACCTAGAAGAACCAAATTTGGTGAGCCAAGTGGGATTGGGATACTGATCATTACCGCAAAGTGTCATCAAGATTGGGTGAAAAACTGTGTGCTGAGATTTCAGGAAACTCGTAGTTTTTTGGAAGCTTGGCAACCCCTTTCCATGAAAGTGATTTGCACGAGTCTCTGCTTAGGGATACGTCAATAGGAAACAAACCATAGAGATAGAACTTGGAACTTCTTTATTGTGTCAAGTTTCAAAGAGCTAGCACAAACCGTGTTTGATTTAGAGTTCCAACTACATGTATCCATATAGGAGAAAACAGAGTGAAACCTAAAAATTAAAACTGTTACTGCCAACGAACGGTTTAACCTATAAGAACCAAATTTGGTGAGCCAAGTGGGATTGGGATACTGATCATTACCTCAAAGTGTCATCAAGATTGGGTGAAAAAATGTGTGCTGAGATTTCAGGAAACTCGTAGTTTTTTGGAAGCTTGGCAACCCCTTTCCATGAAAGTGATTTGCACGAGTCTCTGATTAGGGATACGTCAATAGGAAACAAACCATAGAGATAGAACTTGGATTTTCTTTATTGTGTCAAGTTTCAAAGAGCTAGCACAAACCGTGTTTGATTTAGAGTTCCAACTACATGTATCCATATAGGAGAAAACAGAGTGAAACCTAAATATTTAAACTGTTACTGCCAACGGACGGTTGAACTTAGAAGAACGAAATTTGGTGAGCCAAGTGGGATTGGGGTACTGATCATGACCTGAAAGTGTCATCAAGATTGGGTGAAAAAATGTGTGCTGGTATTTCTGGAAACTCGTAGTTTTTTGGAAGCTTGGCAACGCCTTTCCATGAAAGTGATTTGTGCCGGTCTCTGCTTAGGGCTACATCAATAGGAAACAAACCATAGAAATAGAACTTGGAACTACTTTATTGGGTCAAGTTTCAAAGAGCTAGCACAAACCGTGTTTGATTTAGAGTTCCAACTACGTGTATCCATATAGGAGAAAACAGAGTGAAACCTAAAAATTAAAATGTTACTGCCAACGAACGGTTTAACCTAGATGAACGAAATTTGGTGAGCCAAGTGGGATTGGGATACTGATAATTACCTGAAAGTGTCATCAAGATTGGGTGAAAAAATGTGTGCTGAGATTTCAGGAAACTCGTAGTTTTTTGGAAGCTTGCCAACCCCTTTCCATGAAAGTGACTTGCACGAGTCTCTGCTTAGGGCTACGTCAATAGGAAACAAACCATAGAGACAGAAGTTGGAACTATTATTGTGTCAAGTTTCAAAGAGCTAGCACAAACCGTGTTGGATTTAGAGTTCCAACTACATGTATCCATATAGGAGAAAACAGAGTGAAACCTAAAAATTAAAACTGTTACTGCCAACGAACGGTTTAACCTAGAAGAACGAAATTTGGTGAGCCAAGTGGGATTTGGGAACTGATCATTACCTGAAAGTGTCATCCAGATTGGGTGAAAAAATGTGTGCTGAGATTTCAGGAAACTCGTAGTGTTTTGGAAGCTCGGCAACCCCTTTCCATGAAAGTGATTTGCGCCGGTCTCTGCCTAGGGCTACATCAATAGGAAACATACCATAGAGATAGAAATTGGAAATACTTTATTGGGTCAAGTTTCAAAGAGGAAGCACAAACCGTGTTGGATTTAGAGTCCCAACTACATGTATCCATATAGGAGAAAACAGAGTGAAACCTAAAAATTAAAACTGTTACTGCCAATGAACGGTTTAACCTAGAAGAACCAAATGTGGTGAGCCAAGTGGGATTGGGATACTGATCATTACCTCAAAGTTTCATCAAGATTGGGTGAAAAACTGTGTGCTGAGATTTCAGGAAACTCGTAGTTTTTTGGAAGCTTGGCAACCCCTTTCCATGAAAGTGATTTGCACGAGTCTCTGCTTAGGGATACGTCAATAGGAAACAAACCATAGAGATAGAACTTGGAACTTCTTTATTGTGTCAAGTTTCAAAGAGCTAGCACAAACCGTGTTTGATTTAGAGTTCCAACTACATGTATCCATATAGGAGAAAACAGAGTGAAACCTAAAAATTAAAATTGTTACTGCCAAAGAACGGTTTAACTTAGAAGAACGAAATTTGGTGAGCCAATGATATTGGGGTACTGATCATTACCTGAAAGTGTCATCAAGATTGGGTGAAAAAATGTGTGCTGAGATTTCAGGAAAATCGTAGTGTTTTGGAAGCTTGGCAACCCCTTTCCATGAAAGTGATTTGTGCCGGTCTCTCCTTAGGGCTACATCAATGGGAAACAAACCATAGAAATAGAACTTGGAACTACTTTATTGGGTCAAGTTTCAAAGAGCTAGCACAAACTGAGTTTGATTTAGAGTTCCAACTACGTGTATCCATATAGGAGAAAACAGAGTGAAACATAAAAATTAAAATGTTACTGCCAATGAACGGTCTAACCTAGAAGAACGAAATTTGGTGAGCCAAGTGGGATTGGGGTACTGATAATTACCTGAAAGTGTCATCCAGATTGGGTGAAAAAATGTGTGCTGAGATTTCAGGAAACTCGAGGTTTTTTGGAAGCTTGGCAACCCCTTTCCTTGAAAGTGATTGGCGCCAGTCTGTTCTTAGGGCTACATCAATAAGAAACAAACCATAGAGATAGGACTTGGAAGTACTTTATTGTGTCAAGTTTCAAAGAGCTAGCACAAACCGTGTTTGATTTAGAGTTCCAACTACATGTATCCATATAGGAGAAAACAGAGTGAAACCTAAATATTTAAACTGTTACTGCCAACAAACGGTTTAACCTAGAAGAACGAAATTTGGTGAGCCAAGTGCAATCTGGGTTCTGATTATTACCTGAAAGTGTCATCAAGATTGGGTGAAAAAATGTGTGCTGTGATTTCGGGAAACTCGTAGTTTTTTGGAAGCTTGGCAACCCATTTCCATGAAAGTGATTGGCGCCAGTCTGTTCTTAGGTCTACATGAATAGGAAACAAAGCATAGAGATAGAACTTGGAACTACTTTATTGGGTCAAGTTTCAAAAAGCTAGCACAAACCATGTTTGATTTACAGTTCCAACTACATGTATCCATATAGGAGAAAACAGAGTGAAACCTAAAAATTTAAACTGTTACTGCCAACGAACGGTTTAACTTAGAAGAACGAAATTTGGTGAGCCAAGTGGGATTGGGGTACTGATCATGACCTCAAAGTGTCATCAAGATTGGGTGAAAAAATGTGTGCTGGTATTTCTGGAAACTCGTAGTTTTTTGTAAGCTTCGCAACGCCTTTCAAATAAAGTGATTTGTGATGGCCTCTGCTTAGGGCTACATCAATAGGAAACAAACCATAGAAATAGAACTTGGAACTACTTTATTGGGTCAAGTTTCAAAAAGCTAGCACAAACCATGTTTGATTTAGAGTTCCAACTACATGTATCCATATAGGAGAAAACAGAGTGAAACCTAAAAATTTAAACTGTTACTGCCAACGAACGGTTTAACCTAGAAGATCGAAATTTGGTGATCCAAGTGGGATTGGGGTACTGATCATTACCTGAAAGTGTCATCCAGATTGGGTGAAAAAATGTGTGCTGAGATTTCAGGAAACTCGGAGTATTTTGGAAGCTTGGCAACACCTTTCCATGAAAGTGATTGGCGCCAGTCTGTTCTTAGGGCTACATCAATAGGAAACAAACCATACAGACAGGACTTGGAAGTACTTTATTGGGTCAAGTTTCAAAGAGCTAGCAAAAACCGTGTTTGATTTAGAGTTCCAACTACATGTATCCATATAGGAGACAACAGAGTGACCTAAAAATTTAAACTGTTACTGCCAACAAACGGTTTAACCTAGAAGAACGAAATTTGGTGAGCCAAGTGGGATTGGGGTACTGATTATTACCTGAAAGTGTCATCAAGATTGGGTGAAACAATGTGTGCTGTGATTTCGGGAAACTCGTAGTTTTTTGGAAGCTTGGCAACGCCTTTCCATGAAAGTGATTTGTGCCGGTCTCTGCTTAGGGCTACATCAATAGGAAACAAACCATAGAGATAGAACTTGGAACTACTTTATTGTGTCAAGTTTCAAAGAGCTAGCAAAAACCGTGTTTGATTTAGAGTTCCAACTACATGTATCCATATAGGAGAAAACAGTGTGAAACCTAAAAATTAAAACTCTTACTGCCAACGAACGGTTTAACCTAGAAGAACGAAATTTGGTGAGTCAAGTGGGATTGGGATACTGATCATTACCTCAAAGTGTCATCAAGATTGGGTGAAAAAATGTGTGCTGAGATTTCAGGAAACTCGTAGTGTTTTGGAAGCTTGGCAACCCCTTTCCATGAAAGTGATTTGCAAGAGTCTCTGCTTAGGGATACGTCAATAGGAAACAAACCATAGAGATAGAACTTGGATTTTCTTTATTGTGTCAAGTTTCAAAGAGCTAGCACAAACCGTGTTTGATTTAGAGTTCCAAATACATGTATCCATATAGGAGAAAACAGAGTGAAACCTAAATATTTAAACTGTTACTGCCAACGGACGGTTTAACTTAGAAGAACGAAATTTGGTGAGCCAAATGGGATTGGGATACTGATCATTAGCTGAAAGTGTCATCCAGATTGGGTGAAAAAATGTGTGCGGTGATTTCTGGAAACTCATAGATTTTGGAAGCTTGGCAACCCCTTTCCATGAAAGAGATTTGCGCCGGTCTCTGCTTAGGGCTACATCAATAGAAAACAAACCATAGAGATAGAACTTGGAACTACTTTATTGTGTCAAGTTTCAAAGAGCTAGCACAAACCGTGTTTGATTTAGAGTTCCAACTACATGTATCCATATAGGAGAAAACAGAGTGAAACCTAAATATTTAAACTGTTACTGCCAACGAATGGTTTAACCTAGAAGAACGAAATTTGGTGAGCCAAGTGGGATTGGGGTACTGATAATTACCTGAAATTGTCATCAAGATTGGGTGAAAAAATGTGTGCTGGGATTTCGGGAAACTCGTAGTTTTTTGTAAGCTTGGCAACGCCTTTCCATGAAAGTGATTTGTGACGGTCTCTGCTTAGGGCTACATCAATAGGAAACAAACCATAGAGATAGAAGTTGGAACTATTATTGTGTCAAGTTTCAAAGAGCTAGCACAAACCGTGTTTGATTTGGAGTTCCAACTACCTGTATCCATATAGGAGAAAACAAAGTGAAACCTAAAAATTAACACTGTTACTGCCAACGAACGGTTTAACCTAGAAGAACGAAATTTGGTGAGCCAAGTTGGATTGGGGTACTGATCATCAGCTGAAAGTGTCATCCAGATTGGGTGACAAAATGTGTGCGGTGATTTCTGGAAACTCGTAGTGTTTTGGAAGCTTGGCAACCCCTTTCCATGAAAGTGATTTGCGCCGTTCTCTGCTTAGGGCTACATCAATAGGAAACAAACCATAGAGATTGAACTCGGAACTTCTTTATTGTGTCAAGTTTCAAAGAGCTAGCACAAACCGTTTTTGATTTAGAGTTCCAACTACATGTATCCATATAGGAGAAAACAGAGTGAAACCTAAATATTTAAACAGTTACTGCCAACGAAAGGTTTAACCTAGAAGAACAAAATTTGGTGAGCCAAGTGGGATTGGGATACTGATAATTACCTGAGATTGTCATCAAGATTGGGTGAAAAAATGTGTGCTGTGATTTCGGGAAACTCGTAGTTTTTTATAAGCTTGGCAAAGCCTTTCCATGAAAGTGATTTGTGATGGTCTCTGCTTAGGGCTACAACAATAGGAAACAAACCATAGAAATAGAACTTGGAACTTCTTCATTGTGTCAAGTTTCAAAGAGCTAGCAGAAACCGTGTTTGATTTAGAGTTCCAACTACATGTATCCATATAGGAGAAAACAGAGTGAAACCTAAAAATTTAAACTGTTAGTGCCAACGAACGGTTTAACCTAGAAGATCGAAATTTGGTGAGCCAAGTGGGATTGGGGTACTGATCATTACCTGAAAGTGTCATCCAGATTGGGTGAAAAAATGTGTGACGAGATTTCAGGAAACTCGGAGTATTTTGGAAGCTTGGCAACCCCTTTCCATGAAAGTGATTGGCGCCAGTCTGTTCTTAGGGCTACATCAATAGGAAACAAACCATAGAGACAGGACTTGGAAGTACTTTATTGTGTCAAGTTTCAAAGAGCTGGCAAAAACCGTGTTTGATTTAGAGTTCCAACTACATGTATCCATATAGGAGAAAACAGAGTGACCTAAAAATTTAAACTGTTACTGCCAACAAACGGTTTAACTTAGAAGAACGAAATTTGGTGAGCCAAGTGGGATCTGGGTACTGATTATTACCTGAAACTGTCATCAAGATTGGGTGAAAAAATGTGTGCTGTGATTTCAGGAAACTCGTAGTTTTTTGGAAGCTTGGCAACCCCTTTGCATGAAAGTTATTGGCGCCAGTCTGTTCTTATGGCTACATCAATAGCAAACAAACCATAGAGATAGGACTTGGAAGTACTTTATTGTTTCAAGTTTCAAAGAGCTAGCAGAAACCGTGTTTGATTTAGAGTTCCAACTACATGTATCCATATAAGAGAAAACAGAGTGAAACCTAAAAATTAAAACTGTTACTGCCAACGAATGGTTTAACCTAGAAGAACGAAATTTGGTGAGCCAAGTGGGATTGGGGTACTGATAATTACCTGAAATTGTCATCAAGATTGGGTGAAAAAATGTGTGCTGGGATTTCGGGAAACTCGTAGTTTTTTGTAAGCTTGGCAACGCCTTTCCATGAAAGTGATTTGTGACGGTCTCTGCTTAGGGCTACATCAATAGGAAACAAACCATAGAGATAGAAGTTGGAACTATTATTGTGTCAAGTTTCAAAGAGCTAGCACAAACCGTGTTTGATTTGGAGTTCCAACTACCTGTATCCATATAGGAGAAAACAAAGTGAAACCTAAAAATTAACACTGTTACTGCCAACGAACGGTTTAACCTAGAAGAACGAAACTTGGTGAGCCAAGTTGGATTGGGGTACTGATCATTAGCTGAAAGTGTCATCCAGATTGGGTGACAAAATGTGTGCGGTCATTTCTGGAAACTCGTAGTGTTTTGGAAGCTTGGCAACCCATTTCCATGAAAGTGATTTGCGCCGGTCTCTGCTTAGGGCTACATCAATAGGAAACAAACCATAGAGATTGAACTCGGAACTTCTTTATTGTGTCAAGTTTCAAAGAGCTAGCACAAACCGTTTTTGATTTAGAGTTCCAACTACATGTATCCATATAGGAGAAAACAGAGTGAAACCTAAATATTTAAACAGTTACTGCCAACGAAAGGTTTAACCTAGAAGAACAAAATTTGGTGAGCCAAGTGGGATTGGGATACTGATAATTACCTGAGATTGTCATCAAGATTGGGTGAAAAAATGTGTGCTGGGATTTCGGGAAACTCGTAGTTTTTTATAAGCTTGGCAACGCCTTTCCATGAAAGTGATTTGTGATGGTCTCTGCTTAGGGCTACAACAATAGGAAACAAACCATAGAAATAGAACTTGGAACTTCTTCATTGTGTCAAGTTTCAAAGAGCTAGCAGAAACCGTGTTTGATTTAGAGTTCCAACTACATGTATCCATATAGGAGAAAACAGAGTGAAACCTAAAAATTAAAACTGTTACTGCCAACGAATGGTTTAACCTAGAAGATCGAAATTTGGTGAGCCAAGTGCGATTGGGGTACTGATCATTACCTGAAAGTGTCATTCAGATTGGGTGAAAAAATGTGTGCTGAGATTTCAGGAAACTCGGAGTATTTGGGAAGCTTGGCAAACCCTTTCCATGAAAGTGATTGGCGCCAGTCTGTTCTTAGGGCTACATCAATAGGAAACAAACCATAGAGACAGGACTTGGAAGTACTTTATTGTGTCAAGTTTCAAAGAGCTAGCACAAACCGTGTTTGATTTAGAGTTCCAACTACATGTATCCATATAGGAGAAAACAGAGTGAAACCTAAAAATTAAAATGTTACTGCCAACAAACGGTTTAACCTAGAAGAATGAAATTTGGTGAGCCAAGTGGGATCTGGGTACTGATTATCACCTGAAAGTGTCATCAAGATTGGGTGAAAAAATGTGTGCTGTGATATTTGAAACTCGTAGTTTTTAGGAAGCTTGGCAACGCCTTTCCATGAAAGTGATTTGTGCCGGTCTCTGCTTAGGGCTACATCAATAGGAAACAAACCAAGGAGATAGAACTTGGATCTACTTCATTGTGTCAAGTTTCAAAGAGCTAGCAGAAACCGTGTTTGATTTAGAGTTCCAACTACATGTATCCATATAGGAGAAAACAGAGTGAAACCTAAAAATTAAAACTGTTACTGCCAACGAATGGTTTAACCTAGAAGATCGAAATTTGGTGAGCCAAGTGCGATTGGGGTACTGATCATTACCTGAAAGTGTCATTCAGATTGGGTGAAAAAATGTGTGCTGAGATTTCAGGAAACTCGGAGTATTTGGGAAGCTTGGCAACCCCTTTCCATGAAAGTGATTGGCGCCAGTCTGTTCTTAGGGCTACATCAATAGGAAACAAACCATAGAGACAGGACTTGGAAGTACTTTATTGTGTCAAGTTTCAAAGAGCTAGCACAAACCGTGTTTGATTTAGAGTTCCAACTACATGTATCCATATAGGAGAAAACAGAGTGAAACCTAAAAATTAAAATGTTACTGCCAACAAACGGTTTAACCTAGAAGAATGAAATTTGGTGAGCCAAGTGGGATCTGGGTACTGATTATTACCTGAAAGTGTCATCAAGATTGGGTGAAAAAATGTGTGCTGTGATATTTGAAACTCGTAGTTTTTAGGAAGCTTGGCAACGCCTTTCCCTGAAAGTGATTTGTGCCGGTCTCTGCTTAGGGCTACATCAATAGGAAACAAACCATAGAGATAGAACTTGGAACTTCTTTATTGTGTCAAGTTTCAAAGAGCTAGCACAAACCGTGTTTGATTTAGAGTTCCAACTACATGTATCCATAGAGGAGAAAACAGAGTGAAACCTAAAAATTAAAACTGTTACTGCCAACAAACGGTTTAACCTAGAAGAACGAAATTTGGTGAGCCAAGTGGGATCTGGGTACTTATTATTACCTGAAAGTGTCATCAAGATTGGGTGAAAAAATGTGTGCTGTGATTTCGGGAAATTCGTATTTTTTTGGAAGCTTGGCAACGACATTCCATGAAAGTGATTTGTGCCGGTCTCTGCTTAGGGCTACATCAATAGGAAACAAACCATAGAAATAGAACTTGGAACTACTTTATTGGGTCAAGTTTCAAAGAGCTAGCACAAACCGTGTTTGATTTAGAGTTCCAACTACATGTATCCATATAGGAGAAAACAGAGTGAAACCTAAATATTTAAACTGTTACTGCCAACGAACGGTTTAACCTAGAAGAAGGAAATTTGGTGAGCCCAGTGGGATAGGGGTACTGATCATTACCGGAAAGTGTCATCCAGCTTGGTTGAAAAAATGTGTGCTGAGATTTCAGGAAACTCGTAGTTTTTTGGAAGCTTGGCAACCCCTTTCTATCAAAGTGATTTGCGCCCGTAACTGCTTTGTTCTACATCAAAAGGAAAAAAACCATAGAGATAGAACTTGGAACTACTTTATTGTGTCACGTTTCAAAGAGCTAGCACAAACCGTGTTGGATTTAGAGTTCCAACTACATGTATCCATATAGGAGAAAACACAGTGAAACCTAAAAATTAAAACTGTTACTGCCAACGAACGGTTTTACCTAGAAGAACCAAATATGGTGAGCCAAGTGGGATTGGCATACTGATCATTACCTCAAAGTGTCATCAAGATTGGATGAAAAAATGTGTGCTGAAATTTCAGGAAACTCGTAGTTTTTTGGAAGCTTGGCAACCCCTTTCCATGAAAGTGATTTGCACGAGTCTCTGCTTAGGGATAAGTCAATAGGAAACAAACCATAGAGATAGAACTTGGAACTTCTTTATTGTGTCAAGTTTCAAAGAGCTAGCACAAACCGTGTTTGATTTAGAGTTCCAACTACATGTATCCATATAGGAGAAAACAGAGTGAAACCTAAATATTTAAACTGTTACTGCCAACGAACGGTTTAACTTAGAAGAACGAAATTTGGTGAGCCAAGTGGGATTGGGGTACTGATCATGACCTGAAAGTGTCATCAAGATTGGGTGAAAAAATGTGTGCTGGTATTTCGGGAAACTCGTAGTTTTTTGGAAGCTTGGCAACGCCTTTCCAAGAAAGTGATTTGTGCCGGCCTCTGCTTAGGGCTACATCAATAGGAAACAAACCATAGAAATAGAACTTGGAACTACTTTATTGGGTCAAGTTTCAAAGAGCTAGCACAAACCGTGTTTGATTTAGAGTTCCAACTACGTGTAACCATATAGGAGAAAACGGAGTGAAACCTAAAAATTAAAATGTTACTGCCAACGAACGGTTTAACCTAGAAGAACGAAATTTGGTGAGCCAAGTGGGATTGGGGTACTGATCATTACCTGAAAGTGTCATCAAGATTGGGTGAAAAAATGTGTGCTGAGATTTCAGGAAACTCGTAGTTTTTTGGAAGCTTGGCAACCCCTTTCCATGAAATTGATTTGCACGCCTCTCTGCTTAGGGCTACGTCAATAGGAAACAAACCATAGAGATAGGACTTGGAAGTACATTATTGTGTCAAGTTTCAAAGAGCTAGCACAAACCGTGTTTGATTTAGAATTCCAACTACATGTATCCATATAGGAGAAAACACAGTGAAATCTAAAAATTAAAACTGTTACTGCCAACGAACGGTTTAACTTAGAAGAACAAAATTTGGTGAGCCAAGTCGGATTGGGGTACTGATCATTAGCTGAAAGTGTCAACCAGATTGGGTGAAAAAATGTGTGCGGTGAATTCTGGAAACTCATAGTTTTTTGGAAGCTTGGCAACCCCTTTCCATGAAAGTGATTTGCGCCAGTCTCTGCTTAGGACTACATCAATAGGAAACAAACCATAGAGATAGAACTTGGAACTACTTTATTGTGTCAAGTTTCAAAGAGCTAGCACAAACCGTGTTTGATTTTGAGTTCCAACTACATGTATCCATATAGGAGAAAACAGAGTGAAACCAAAATATTTAAACTGTTACTGCCAACGAACGGTTTAACCTAGAAGAACGATATTTGGTGAGCCAAGTGGGATTGTGGTACTGATAATTACCTGAAATTGTCATCAAGATTGGGTGAAAAAATGTGTGCTGGGATTTCGGGAACCTCGTAGTTTTTTGTAAGCTTGGCAACGCCTTTCCATGAAAGTGATTTGTGCTGCTCTCTGCTTAGGGCTACATCAATAGGAAACAAACCATAGAAATAGAACTTGGAACTACTTTATTGTGTCAAGTTTCAAAGAGCTAGCACAAAACGTGTTTTATTTAGAGTTCCAACTACATGTATCCTTATAGGAGAAAACAGAGTGAAACCTAAAAATTAAAACTCTTACTGCCAACGAACGGTTTAACCTAGAAGATCGAAATTTGGTGAGCCAAGTGGGATTGGGGTACTGATCATTACCTGAAAGTGTCATCCAGATTGGTGAAAAAATGTGTGCTGAGATTTCTTGGAAACTCATAGTTTTTTGGAAGCTTGGCAACCCCTTTCCATGAAAGTGATTGGCGCCAGTCTTTTCTTAGGGCTACATCAATAGGAAACAAACCATAGAGATAGGACTTGGAAGTACTTTTTTGTGTCAAGTTTCCAAGAGCTAGCACAAACCGTGTTTGATTTAGAGTTCCAACTACATGTATCCATATAGGAGAAAACAGAGTGAAACCTAAAAATTTAAACTGTTACTGCCCACGAACGGTTTAAACTAGAAGAACAAAATTTGGTGAGCCATGTGGGATTGGGGTACTGATTATTACCTGAAAGTGTCATCAAGATTGGGTGAAAAAATGTGTGCTGTGATTTCGGGAAATTCGTAGTTTTTTGGAAGCTTGGCAACCCCTTTCCATGAAAGTGATTTGTGCCGGTCTCTGCTTAGGGCTATATCAATAGGAAACAATCCAGAGAAATAGAAATTGGAACTACTTTATTGGGTCAAGATTCAAAGAGCTAGCACAAACCGTGTTTTATTTAGAGTTCCAACTACATGTATCCTTATAGGAGAAAACAGAGTGAAACCTAAAAATTAAAACTGTTACTGCCAAAGAACGGTTTAACCTAGAAGATCGAAATTTGGTGAGTCAAGTGGGATTGGGGTACTGATCATTACCTGAAAGTGTCATCCAGATTGTGTGAAAAAATGTGTGCTGAGATTTCAGGAAACTCGTAGTGTTTTGGAAGCTTGGCAACCCCTTTCCATGAAAGTGATTTGTGCCAGTCTCTGCTTAGGGCTACATCAGTAGGAAACAAACCATAGATATAGAACTTGGAACTACTTTATTTTGTCAAGTTTCAAAGAGCTAGCACAAACTGTGTTTGATTTAGAGTTCCAACTACATGTATCCATATAGGAGAAAACAGAGTGAAACCTAAATATTTAAACTGTTACTGCCAACGAACGGTTTAACTTAGAAGAACGAAATTTGGTGAGCCAAGTGGGATTGGGGTACTGATTATTACCTGAAAGTGTCATCAAGATTGGGTGAAAAAATGTGTGCTGGGATTTTGGGAAACTCGTAGTTTTTTGTGAGCTTGGCAACGCCTTTCCATGAAAGTGATTTGTGCTGGTCTCTGCTTAGGGCTACATCAATAGGAAACAAACCATAGAGATAGAAGTTGGAACTATTATTGTGTCAAGTTTCAAAGAGCTAGCACAAACCGTGTTTGATTTGGAGTTCCAACTACATGTATCCATGTAGGAGAAAACAGAGTGAAACCTAAATATTTAAACTGTTACTGCCAACGAACGGTTTAACTTAGAAGAACGAAATTTGGTGAGCCAAGTGGGATTGGGGTACTGAACATGGCCTGAAAGTGTCATCAAGATTGGGTGAAAAATGTGTGCTGGTATTTCGGGAAACTCGTAGTTTTTTGGAAGCTTGGCAACGCCTTTCAATGAAAGTGATTTGTGATGGTCTCTGCTTAGGGCTACATCAATAGGAAACAAACCATAGAAATAGAACTTGGAACTACTTTATTGTGTCAAGTTTCAAAGAGCTAGCACAAACCGTGTTTGATTTAGAGTTCCAACTACATGTATCCATATAGGAGAAAACAGAGTGAAACCTAAAAATTAAAACTGTTACTGCCAACGAACGGTTTAACCTAGAAGATCGAAATTTGGTGAGCCAAGTGGGAATGGGGTACTGATCATTACCTGAAAGTATCATCCAGATTGGGTGAAAAAATGTGTGCTGGGATTTCGGGAAACTCGTAGTTTTTTGAAAGCTTGGCAACCCCTTTCCATGAAAGTGATTGGCGCCAGTCTGTTCTTAGGGCTACATCACTAAGAAACAAACCATAGAGATAGGACTTGGAAGTACTTTATTGTGTCAAGTTTCAAAGAGCTAGCACAAACCGTGTTTGATTTAGAGTTCCAAATACATGTATTCATATAGGAGAAAACACAGTGAAACCTAAAAATTAAAACTGTTACTGCCAACGAACTGTTTAAACTAGAAGAACGAAATTTGGTGAGCCAATTGGGATTGGGGTACTGATCATTAGCTGAAAGTGTCAACCAGATTGGGTGAAAAAATGTGTGCGGTGATTTCTGGAAACTCATAGTGTTTTGGAAGCTTGGCAACCCCTTTCCATGAAAGTGATTTGTGCCGGTCTCTGCTTAGGGCTACATCAATAGGAAACAAACCATAGAGATAGAACTTGGAACTTCTTTATTGTGTCAAGTTTCAAACAGCTAGCACAAACCGTGTTTGATTTAGAGTTCCAACTACATGTATCCATATAGGAGAAAACAGAGTGAAACCTAAAAATTAAAACTGTTACTGCCAACATACGGTTTAACCTAGAAGAACGAAATTTGGTGAGCCAAGTGGGATCTGGGTACTGATTATTACCTGAAAGTGTCATCAAGACTGGGTGAAAAAACGTGTGCTGTGATTTCGGGAAACTCGTAGTTTTTTGTGAGCTTGGTAACGCCTTTCCATGAAAGTGATTTGTGCCGGTCTCTGCTTAGGGCTACATCAATAGGAAACAAACCATAGGAATAGAACTTGGAACTACTTTATTGGGTCAAGTTTCAAAGAGCTAGCACAAACCGTGTTTGATTTAGAGTTCCAACTACATGTGTCCATATAGGAGAAAACAGAGTGAAACCTTAATATTTAAACTGTTACTGCCAACGAACGGTTTAACCTAGAAGAACGAAATTTGGTGAGCCAAGTGGGATTGGGGTACTGAACATTACCTGAAAGTGTCATCCAGCTTGGGTGAATAAATGTGTGCTGAGATTTCAGGAAACTCGTAGTTTTTTGGAAGCTTGGCAACCCCTTTCCATGAAAGTGATTGGCGCCACTCTTTCCTTAGGGCTACATCAATAGGAAACAAACCATAGAGATAGGACTTGGAAGTACTTTATTGTGTCAAGTTTCAAAGAGCAAGCACAAACCGTGTTTGATTTAGAGTTCCAACTACATGTATCCATATAGGAGAAAACAGAGTGAAATGTAAAAATTAAAACTGTTACTGACAACGAACGCTTTAACCTAGAAGAACGAAATTTGGTGCGCCAAGTGGGAATGGGGTACTGATCATTAGCTGAAAGTGTCATCCAGATTGGGTGAAAAAATAAGTGCGGTGATTTCTGGAAACTCGTAGTGTTTTGGAAGCTTGGCAACCCCTTTCCATCAAAGTGATTTGCGCCCGTCTCTGCTTTGGTCTACATCAATAGGAAACAAACCATAGAGATAGAACTTGGAACTACTTTATTGTGTCAAGTTTCAAAGAGCTAGCACAAACTGTGTTTGATTTAGAGTTCCAACTACATGTATCCATATAGGCGAAATCAGAGTGAAACCTAGAAATTAAAATTGTTACTGCCAACGAACGGTTTAACCTAGAAGAACGAAATTTGGTGAGCCAAGTGGGATTGGGGTACTGATCATTACCTGAAAGTGTCATCCAGATTGGGTGAAAAAATGTGTGCTGAGATTTCAGGAAACTCGTAGTGTTTTGGAAGCTTGGCAACCCCTTTCCATGAAAGTGATTTGTGCCGGTCTCTGCTTAGGGTACATCAATAGGAAACAAACCATAGAGATAGAACTTGGAACTACTTTGTTGTGTCAAGTTTCAAAGAGCTAGCACAAACCGTGTTGGATTTAGAGTTCCAACTACGTGTATCCATATAGGAGAAAACAGAGTGAAACCTAAAAATTAAAATTGTTACTGCCAACGAACGGTTTAACTTAGAGGAACGAAATTTGGTGAGCCAAGTGGGATTGGTGTACGGATCATTACCTGAAAGTGTCATCAAGATTGTGTGAAAAAATGTGTGCTGAGATTTCAGGAAACTCGTAGTGTTTTGGAAGCTTGGCAACCCCTTTCCATGAAAGTGATTTGTGCCAGTCTCTGCTTAGGGCTACATCAGTAGGAAACAAACCATAGATATAGAACTTGGAACTACTTTATTTTGTCAAGTTTCAAAGAGCTAGCACAAACTGTGTTTGATTTAGAGTTCCAACTACATGTATCCATATAGGAGAAAACAGAGTGAAACCTAAATATTTAAACTGTTACTGCCAACGAACGGTTTAACTTAGAAGAACGAAATTTGGTGAGCCAAGTGGGATTGGGGTACTGATTATTACCTGAAAGTGTCATCAAGATTGGGTGAAAAAATGTGTGCTGGGATTTTGGGAAACTCGTAGTTTTTTGTGAGCTTGGCAACGCCTTTCCATGAAAGTGATTTGTGCTGGTCTCTGCTTAGGGCTACATCAATAGGAAACAAACCATAGAAATAGAACTTGGAACTACTTTATTGTGTCAAGTTTCAAAGAGCTAGCACAAACCGTGTTTTATTTAGAGTTCCAACTACATGTATCCTTATAGGAGAAAACAGAGTGAAACCTAAAAATTAAAACTGTTACTGCCAAAGAACGGTTTAACCTAGAAGATCGAAATTTGGTGAGCCAAGTGGGATTGGGGTACTAATCATTACCTGAAAGTGTCATCCAGATTGGGTGAAAAAATGTGTGCTGGGATTTCGGGAAACTCGTAGTTTTTTGTAAGCTTGGCAACGCCTTTCCATGAAAGTGATTGGCGCCAGTCTTTACTTAGGGCTACATCAATAGGAAACAAACCATAGAGATAGGACCTGGAAGTACTTTTTTGTGTCAAGTTTCCAAGAGCTAGCACAAACCTTGTTTGATTTGGAGTTCCAACTACCTATATCCATATAGGAGAAAACAGAGTGAAACCTAAAAATTAACACTATTACTGCCAACGAACGGTTTAAACTAGAAGAACGAAATTTGGTGAGCCAAGTGGGATTGGGGTACTGATCATTAGCTGAAAGTGTCATCCAGATTGGGTGAAAAAATATGTGCGGAGATTTCTGGAAACTCGTAGTGTTTTGGAAGCTTGGCAACCCCTTTCCATCAAAGTGATTTGCGCCCGTCTCTGCTTTGGTCTACATCAATAGGAAAAAAACCATAGAGATAGAAGTTGGAACTACTTTATTGTGTCAAGTTTGAAAGAGCTAGCACAAACCGTGTTGGATTTAGAGTTCCAACTACATGTATCCATATAGGAGAAAACACAGTGAAACCTAAAAATTAAAACTGTTACTGCCAACGAACGGTTTAACCTAGAAGAACCAAATTTGGTGAGCTATGTGGGATTGGGATACTGATCATTACCTCAAAGTGTCATCAAGATTGGGTGAAAAAATGTGTGCTGAGATTTCAGGAAACTCGTAGTTTTTTGGAAGCTTGGCAACCCCTTTCCATGAAAGTGATTTGCACGAGTCTCTGCTTAGGGATACGTCAATAGGAAACAAACCATAGAGATAGAACTTGGAACTACTTTATTGTGTCAAGTTTCAAAGAGCTAACACAAACCGTGTTTGATTTAGAGTTCCAACTACATGTATCCATATAGGAGAAAACAGAGTGAAACCTAAAAATTAAAACTATTACTGCCAACGAACGGTTTAACATAGGAGAATGAAATTTGGTGAGCCAAGTGGGATTGGGGTACTGATAATTACCTGAAATTGTCATCAATATTGGGTGAAAATATGTGTGCTGGGATTTCAGGAAATTCATAGTTTTTTGGAAGCTTGGCAACGCCTTTCCATGAAAGTTATTTGTGCCGGTCTCTGCTTAGGGCTACATCAATAGGAAAAAAAACCATAGAGATAGAACTTGGAACTACTTTATTGTGTCAAGTTTCAAAGAGCTAGCACAAACCGTGTTGGATTTAGAGTTCCAACTACATGTATCCATATAGGAGAAAACACAGTGAAACCTAAAAATTAAAACTGTTACTGCCAACGAACGGTTTAACCTAGAAGAACCAAATTTGGTGAGCCAAGAGAGATTGGGATACTGATCATTACCTCAAAGTGTCATCAAGATTGGGTGAAAAAATGTGTGCTGAGATTTCAAGAAACTCGTAGTTTTTTGGAAGCATGGCAACCCCTTTCCATGAAAGTGATTTGCACGAGTCGCTGCTTAGGGATACGTCAATAGGAAACAAACCATAGAGATAGAACTTGGAACTTCTTCATTGTGTCAAGTTTCAAAGAGCTAGCACAAACCGTGTTTGATTTAGATTTCCAAATACATGTATCCATATAGGAGAAAACAGAGTGAAACCTAAAAATTAAAATTGTTATTGCCAACGAACGGTTTAACCTAGAGGAACGAAATTTGGTGAGCCAAGTGGGATTGGGGTACTGATCATTACCTGAAAGTGTCATCAAGATTGGGTTAAAAAATGTGTGCTGAGATTTCAGGAAACTCGGAGTATTTTGGAAGCTTGGCAACACCTTTCCATGAAAGTGATTGGCGCCAGTCTGTTCTTAGGGCTACATCAATAGGAAACAAACCATAGAGACAGGACTTGGAAGTACTTTATTGGGTCAAGTTTCAAAGAGCTAGCAAAAACCGTGTTTGATTTAGAGTTCCAACTACATGTATCCATATAGGAGAAAACAGAGTGACCTAAAAATTTAAACTGTTACTGCCAACAAACGGTTTAACTTAGAAGAACGAAATTTGGTGAGCCAAGTGGGATCTGGGTACTGATTATTACCTGAAAGTGTCATCAAGATTGGGTGAAAAAATGTGTGCTGTGATTTCAGGAAACTCGTAGTTTTTTGGAAGCTTGGCAACCCCTTTCCATGAAAGTGATTGGCGCCAGTCTCTGCTTAGAGCTACATCAATAGGAAACAAACCAGAGAAATAGAACTTGGAACTACTTTATTGGGTCAAGTTTCAAAGAGCTAGCACATACCGTGTTTGATTTAGAGTTCCAACTGCATGTATCCATATAGGAGAAAACAGAGTGAAACCTAAATATTTAAACTGTTACTGCCAACGAACGGTTTAACCTAGAAGATCGAAATTTGGTGAGCCAAGTGGGATTGGGGTACTGATCATTACCTGAAAGTGTCATCCAGCTTGGTTGAAAAAATGTGTGCTGAGATTTCAGGAAACTCGTAGTTTTTTGGAAGCTTGGCAACCCCTTTTCATGAAAGTGAATGGCGCCAGTCTTTTCTTAGGGCTACATCAATAGGAAACAAACCATAAAGATAGGACTTGGAAGTACTTTATTGTGTCAAGTTTCAAAGAGCTAGCAGAAACCGTGTTTGATTTAGAGTTCCAACTACATGTATCTATATAGGAGAAAACAGAGTGAAACCTAAAAATTAAAACTGTTACTGCCAACGAACGGTTTAACCTAGAAGAACGAAATTTGGTGAGCCAAGTGGGATTGGGGTACTGATTATTACCTGAAAGTGTCATCAAGATTGGGTGAAACAATGTGTGCTGTGATTTCGGGAAACTCGTAGTTTTTTGGAAGCTTGGCAACGCCTTTCCATGAAAGTGATTTGTGCCGGTCTCTGCTTAGGGCTACATCAATAGGAAAAAAACCATAGAGATAGAACTTGGAACTACTTTATTGTGTCAAGTTTCAAAGAGCTAGCAAAAACCGTGTTTGATTTAGAGTTCCAACTACATGTATCCATATAGGAGAAAACAGAGTGAAACCTAAAAATTAAAACTCTTACTGCCAACGAACGGTTTAACCTAGAAGAACGAAATTTGGTGAGTCAAGTGGGATTGGGATACTGATCATTACCTCAAAGTGTCATCAAGATTGGGTGAAAAAATGTGTGCTGAGATTTCAGGAAACTCGTAGTGTTTTGGAAGCTTGGCAACCCCTTTCCATGAAAGTGATTTGCACGAGTCTCTGCTTAGGGATACGTCAATAGGAAACAAACCATAGAGATAGAACTTGGATTTTCTTTATTGTGTCAAGTTTCAAAGAGCTAGCACAAACCGTGTTTGTTTTAGAGTTCCAAATACATGTATCCATATAGGAGAAAACAGAGTGAAACCTAAATATTTAAACTGTTACTGCCAACGGACGGTTTAACTTAGAAGAACGAAATTTGGTGAGCCAAATGGGATTGGGATACTGATCATTAGCTGAAAGTGTCATCCAGATTGGGTGAAAAAATGTGTGCGGTGATTTCTGGAAACTCATAGTTTTTTGGAAGCTTGGCAACCCCTTTCCATGAAAGAGATTTGCGCCGGTCTCTGCTTAGGGCTACATCAATAGAAAACACACCATAGAGATAGAACTTGGAACTACTTTATTGTGTCAAGTTTCAAAGAGCTAGCACAAACCGTGTTTGATTTAGAGTTCCAACTACATGTATCCATATAGGAGAAAACAGAGTGAAACCTAAATATTTAAACTGTTACTGCCAACGAATGGTTTAACCTAGAAGAACGAAATTTGGTGAGCCAAGTGGGATTGGGGTACTGATAATTACCTGAAATTGTCATCAAGATTGGGTGAAAAAAATGTGTGCTGGGATTTCGGGAAACTCGTAGTTTTTTGTAAGCTTGGCAACGCCTTTCCATGAAAGTGATTTGTGACGGTCTCTGCTTAGGGCTACATCAATAGGAAACAAACCATAGAGATAGAAGTTGGAACTATTATTGTGTCAAGTTTCAAAGAGCTAGCACAAACCGTGTTTGATTTGGAGTTCCAACTACCTGTATCCATATAGGAGAAAACAAAGTGAAACCTAAAAATTAACACTGTTACTGCCAACGAACGGTTTAACCTAGAAGAACGAAATTTGGTGAGCCAAGTTGGATTGGGGTACTGATCATTAGCTGAAAGTGTCATCCAGATTGGGTGACAAAATGTGTGCGGTGATTTCTGGAAACTCGTAGTGTTTTGGAAGCTTGGCAACCCATTTCCATGAAAGTGATTGGCGCCAGTCTGTTCTTAGGGCTACATCAATAGGAAACAAACCATAGAGACAGGACTTGGAAGTACTTTATTGTGTCAAGTTTCAAAGAGCTAGCAAAAACCGTGTTTGATTTAGAGTTCCAACTACATGTATCCATATAGGAGAAAACAGAGTGACCTAAAAATTTAAACTGTTACTGCCAACAAACGGTTTAACTTAGAAGAACGAAATTTGGTGAGCCAAGTGGGATCTGGGTACTGATTATTACCTGAAACTGTCATCAAGATTGGGTGAAAAAATGTGTGCTGTGATTTCAGGAAACTCGTAGTTTTTTGGAAGCTTGGCAACCCCTTTGCATGAAAGTTATTGGCGCCAGTCTGTTCTTATGGCTACATCAATAGCAAACAAACCATAGAGATAGGACTTGGAAGTACTTTATTGTTTCAAGTTTCAAAGAGCTAGCAGAAACCGTGTTTGATTTAGAGTTCCAACTACATGTATCCATATAAGAGAAAACAGAGTGAAACCTAAAAATTAAAACTGTTACTGCCAACGAACGGTTGAACCTAGAAGAACGAAATTTGGTGAGCCAAGTGGGATTGGGGTACTGATAATTACCTGAAATTGTCATCAAGATTGGGTGAAAAAATGTGTGCTGGGATTTCGGGAAACTCGTAGTTTTTTGTAAGCTTGGCAACGCCTTTCCATGAAAGTGATTTGTGACGGTCTCTGCTTAGGGCTACATCAATAGGAAACAAACCATAGAGATAGAAGTTGGAACTATTATTGTGTCAAGTTTCAAAGAGCTAGCACAAACCGTGTTTGATTTGGAGTTCCAACTACCTGTATCCATATAGGAGAAAACAAAGTGAAACCTAAAAATTAACACTGTTACTGCCAACGAACGGTTTAACCTAGAAGAACGAAACTTGGTGAGCCAAGTTGGATTGGGGTACTGATCATTAGCTGAAAGTGTCATCCAGATTGGGTGACAAAATGTGTGCGGTGATTTCTGGAAACTCGTAGTGTTTTGGAAGCTTGGCAACCCCTTTCCATGAAAGTGATTTGCGCCGGTCTCTGCTTAGGGCTACATCAATAGGAAACAAACCATAGAGATTGAACTCGGAACTTCTTTATTGTGTCAAGTTTCAAAGAGCTAGCACAAACCGTTTTTGATTTAGAGTTCCAACTACATGTATCCATATAGGAGAAAATAGAGTGAAACCTAAATATTTAAACAGTTACTGCCAACGAAAGGTTTAACCTAGAAGAACAGAATTTGGTGAGCCAAGTGGGATTGGGATACTGATAATTACCTGAGATTGTCATCAAGATTGGGTGAAAAAATGTGTGCTGGGATTTCGGGAAACTCGTAGTTTTTTATAAGCTTGGCAACGCCTTTCCATGAAAGTGATTTGTGATGGTCTCTGCTTAGGGCTACAACAATAGGAAACAAACCATAGAAATAGAACTTGGAACTTCTTCATTGTGTCAAGTTTCAAAGAGCTAGCAGAAACCGTGTTTGATTTAGAGTTCCAACTACATGTATCCATGTAGGAGAAAACAGAGTGAAACCTAAAAATTAAAACTGTTACTGCCAACGAATGGTTTAACCTAGAAGATCGAAATTTGGTGAGCCAAGTGCGATTGGGGTACTGATCATTACCTGAAAGTGTCATTCAGATTGGGTGAAAAAATGTGTGCTGAGATTTCAGGAAACTCGGAGTATTTGGGAAGCTAGGCAACCCCTTTCCATGAAAGTGATTGGCGCCTGTCTGTTCTTAGGGCTACATCAATAGGAAACAAACCATAGAAATAGAACTTGGAACTACTTTATTGTGTCAAGTTTCAAAGAGCTAGCACAAACCGTGTTTTATTTAGAGTTCCAACTACATGTATCCTTATAGGAGAAAACAGAGTGAAACCTAAAAATTAAAACTGTTACTGCCAAAGAACGGTTTAACCTAGAAGATCGAAATTTGGTGAGCCAAGTGGGATTGGGGTACTGATCATTACCTGAAAGTGTCATTCAGATTGGGTGAAAAAATGTGTGCTGGGATTTCGGGAAACTCGTAGTTTTTTGTAAGCTTGGCAACGCCTTTCCATGAAAGTGATTGGCGCCAGTCTTTACTTAGGGCTACATCAATAGGAAACAAACCATAGAGATAGGACCTGGAAGTACTTTTTTGTGTCAAGTTTCCAAGAGCTAGCACAAACCTTGTTTGATTTGGAGTTCCAACTACCTATATCCATATAGGAGAAAACAGAGTGAAACCTAAAAATTAACACTGTTACTGCCAACGAACGGTTTAAACTAGAAGAACGAAATTGGTGAGCCAAGTGGGATTGGGGTACTGATCATTAGCTGAAAGTGTCATCCAGATTGGGTGAAAAAATATGTGCGGTGATTTCTGGAAACTCGTAGTGTTTTGGAAGCTTGGCAACCCCTTTCCATCAAAGTGATTTGCGCCCGTCTCTGCTTTGGTCTACATCAATAGGAAAAAAACCATAGAGATAGAAGTTGGAACTACTTTATTGTGTCAAGTTTCAAAGAGCTAGCACAAACCGTGTTGGATTCAGAGTTCCAACTACATGTATCCATATAGGAGAAAACACAGTGAAACCTAAAAATTAAAACTGTTACTGCCAACGAACGGTTTAACCTAGAAGAACCAAATTTGGTGAGCTATGTGGGATTGGGATACTGATCATTACCTCAAAGTGTCATCAAGATTGGGTGAAAAAATGTGTGCTGAGATTTCAGGAAACTCGTAGTTTTTTGGAAGCTTGGCAACCCCTTTCCATGAAAGTGATTTGCACGAGTCTCTGCTTAGGGATACGTCAATAGGAAACAAACCATAGAGATAGAACTTGGAACTACTTTATTGTGTCAAGTTTCAAAGAGCTAACACAAACCGTGTTTGATTTAGAGTTCCAACTACATGTATCCATATAGGAGAAAACAGAGTGAAACCTAAAAATTAAAATTGTTACTGCCAACGAACGGTTTAACCTAGAAGAACGAAATTTGGTGAGCCAAGTGGGATTGGGGTACTGATCATTACCTGAAAGTGTCATCAAGATTGTGTGAAAAAATGTGTGCTGAGATTTCAGGAAACTCGTAGTGTTTTGGAAGCTTGGCAACCCCTTTCCATTAAAGTGATTTGTGCCGGTCTCTGCTTAGGGTACATCAATAGGAAACAAACCATAGAGATAGAACTTGGAACTACTTTGTTGTGTCAAGTTTCAAAGAGCTAGCACAAACCGTGTTGGATTTAGAGTTCCAACTACATGTATCCATGTAGGAGAAAACAGAGTGAAACCTAAATATTTAAACTGTTACTGCCAACGAACGGTTTAACTTAGAAGAACGAAATTTGGTGAGCCAAGTGGGATTGGGGTACTGAACATGGCCTGAAAGTGTCATCAAGATTGGGTGAAAAATGTGTGCTGGTATTTCGGGAAACTCGTAGTTTTTTGGAAGCTTGGCAACGCCTTTCAATGAAAGTGATTTGTGATGGTCTCTGCTTAGGGCTACATCAATAGGAAACAAACCATAGAAATAGAACTTGGAACTACTTTATTGTGTCAAGTTTCAAAGAGCTAGCACAAACCGTGTTTGATTTAGAGTTCCAACTACATGTATCCATATAGGAGAAAACAGAGTGAAACCTAAAAATTAAAACTGTTACTGCCAACGAACGGTTTAACCTAGAAGATCGAAATTTGGTGAGCCAAGTGGGAATGGGGTACTGATCATTACCTGAAAGTATCATCCAGATTGGGTGAAAAAATGTGTGCTGGGATTTCGGGAAACTCGTAGTTTTTTGAAAGCTTGGCAACCCCTTTCCATGAAAGTGATTGGCGCCAGTCTGTTCTTAGGGCTACATCACTAAGAAACAAACCATAGAGATAGGACTTGGAAGTACTTTATTGTGTCAAGTTTCAAAGAGCTAGCACAAACCGTGTTTGATTTAGAGTTCCAAATACATGTATTCATATAGGAGAAAACACAGTGAAACCTAAAAATTAAAACTGTTACTGCCAACGAACTGTTTAAACTAGAAGAACGAAATTTGGTGAGCCAATTGGGATTGGGGTACTGATCATTAGCTGAAAGTGTCAACCAGATTGGGTGAAAAAATGTGTGCGGTGATTTCTGGAAACTCATAGTGTTTTGGAAGCTTGGCAACCCCTTTCCATGAAAGTGATTTGTGCCGGTCTCTGCTTAGGGCTACATCAATAGGAAACAAACCATAGAGATAGAACTTGGAACTTCTTTATTGTGTCAAGTTTCAAACAGCTAGCACAAACCGTGTTTGATTTAGAGTTCCAACTACATGTATCCATATAGGAGAAAACAGAGTGAAACCTAAAAATTAAAACTGTTACTGCCAACATACGGTTTAACCTAGAAGAACGAAATTTGGTGAGCCAAGTGGGATCTGGGTACTGATTATTACCTGAAAGTGTCATCAAGACTGGGTGAAAAAACGTGTGCTGTGATTTCGGGAAACTCGTAGTTTTTTGTGAGCTTGGTAACGCCTTTCCATGAAAGTGATTTGTGCCGGTCTCTGCTTAGGGCTACATCAATAGGAAACAAACCATAGGAATAGAACTTGGAACTACTTTATTGGGTCAAGTTTCAAAGAGCTAGCACAAACCGTGTTTGATTTAGAGTTCCAACTACATGTGTCCATATAGGAGAAAACAGAGTGAAACCTTAATATTTAAACTGTTACTGCCAACGAACGGTTTAACCTAGAAGAACGAAATTTGGTGAGCCAAGTGGGATTGGGGTACTGAACATTACCTGAAAGTGTCATCCAGCTTGGGTGAATAAATGTGTGCTGAGATTTCAGGAAACTCGTAGTTTTTTGGAAGCTTGGCAACCCCTTTCCATGAAAGTGATTGGCGCCACTCTTTCCTTAGGGCTACATCAATAGGAAACAAACCATAGAGATAGGACTTGGAAGTACTTTATTGTGTCAAGTTTCAAAGAGCAAGCACAAACCGTGTTTGATTTAGAGTTCCAACTACATGTATCCATATAGGAGAAAACAGAGTGAAATGTAAAAATTAAAACTGTTACTGACAACGAACGCTTTAACCTAGAAGAACGAAATTTGGTGCGCCAAGTGGGAATGGGGTACTGATCATTAGCTGAAAGTGTCATCCAGATTGGGTGAAAAAATAAGTGCGGTGATTTCTGGAAACTCGTAGTGTTTTGGAAGCTTGGCAACCCCTTTCCATCAAAGTGATTTGCGCCCGTCTCTGCTTTGGTCTACATCAATAGGAAACAAACCATAGAGATAGAACTTGGAACTACTTTATTGTGTCAAGTTTCAAAGAGCTAGCACAAACTGTGTTTGATTTAGAGTTCCAACTACATGTATCCATATAGGCGAAATCAGAGTGAAACCTAGAAATTAAAATTGTTACTGCCAACGAACGGTTTAACCTAGAAGAACGAAATTTGGTGAGCCAAGTGGGATTGGGGTACTGATCATTACCTGAAAGTGTCATCCAGATTGGGTGAAAAAATGTGTGCTGAGATTTCAGGAAACTCGTAGTGTTTTGGAAGCTTGGCAACCCCTTTCCATGAAAGTGATTTGTGCCGGTCTCTGCTTAGGGTACATCAATAGGAAACAAACCATAGAGATAGAACTTGGAACTACTTTGTTGTGTCAAGTTTCAAAGAGCTAGCACAAACCGTGTTGGATTTAGAGTTCCAACTACGTGTATCCATATAGGAGAAAACAGAGTGAAACCTAAAAATTAAAATTGTTACTGCCAACGAACGGTTTAACTTAGAGGAACGAAATTTGGTGAGCCAAGTGGGATTGGTGTACGGATCATTACCTGAAAGTGTCATCAAGATTGTGTGAAAAAATGTGTGCTGAGATTTCAGGAAACTCGTAGTGTTTTGGAAGCTTGGCAACCCCTTTCCATGAAAGTGATTTGTGCCAGTCTCTGCTTAGGGCTACATCAGTAGGAAACAAACCATAGATATAGAACTTGGAACTACTTTATTTTGTCAAGTTTCAAAGAGCTAGCACAAACTGTGTTTGATTTAGAGTTCCAACTACATGTATCCATATAGGAGAAAACAGAGTGAAACCTAAATATTTAAACTGTTACTGCCAACGAACGGTTTAACTTAGAAGAACGAAATTTGGTGAGCCAAGTGGGATTGGGGTACTGATTATTACCTGAAAGTGTCATCAAGATTGGGTGAAAAAATGTGTGCTGGGATTTTGGGAAACTCGTAGTTTTTTGTGAGCTTGGCAACGCCTTTCCATGAAAGTGATTTGTGCTGGTCTCTGCTTAGGGCTACATCAATAGGAAACAAACCATAGAAATAGAACTTGGAACTACTTTATTGTGTCAAGTTTCAAAGAGCTAGCACAAACCGTGTTTTATTTAGAGTTCCAACTACATGTATCCTTATAGGAGAAAACAGAGTGAAACCTAAAAATTAAAACTGTTACTGCCAAAGAACGGTTTAACCTAGAAGATCGAAATTTGGTGAGCCAAGTGGGATTGGGGTACTAATCATTACCTGAAAGTGTCATCCAGATTGGGTGAAAAAATGTGTGCTGGGATTTCGGGAAACTCGTAGTTTTTTGTAAGCTTGGCAACGCCTTTCCATGAAAGTGATTGGCGCCAGTCTTTACTTAGGGCTACATCAATAGGAAACAAACCATAGAGATAGGACCTGGAAGTACTTTTTTGTGTCAAGTTTCCAAGAGCTAGCACAAACCTTGTTTGATTTGGAGTTCCAACTACCTATATCCATATAGGAGAAAACAGAGTGAAACCTAAAAATTAACACTGTTACTGCCAACGAACGGTTTAAACTAGAAGAACGAAATTTGGTGAGCCAAGTGGGATTGGGGTACTGATCATTAGCTGAAAGTGTCATCCAGATTGGGTGAAAAAATATGTGCGGAGATTTCTGGAAACTCGTAGTGTTTTGGAAGCTTGGCAACCCCTTTCCATCAAAGTGATTTGCGCCCGTCTCTGCTTTGGTCTACATCAATAGGAAAAAAACCATAGAGATAGAAGTTGGAACTACTTTATTGTGTCAAGTTTGAAAGAGCTAGCACAAACCGTGTTGGATTTAGAGTTCCAACTACATGTATCCATATAGGAGAAAACACAGTGAAACCTAAAAATTAAAACTGTTACTGCCAACGAACGGTTTAACCTAGAAGAACCAAATTTGGTGAGCTATGTGGGATTGGGATACTGATCATTACCTCAAAGTGTCATCAAGATTGGGTGAAAAAATGTGTGCTGAGATTTCAGGAAACTCGTAGTTTTTTGGAAGCTTGGCAACCCCTTTCCATGAAAGTGATTTGCACGAGTCTCTGCTTAGGGATACGTCAATAGGAAACAAACCATAGAGATAGAACTTGGAACTACTTTATTGTGTCAAGTTTCAAAGAGCTAACACAAACCGTGTTTGATTTAGAGTTCCAACTACATGTATCCATATAGGAGAAAACAGAGTGAAACCTAAAAATTAAAACTATTACTGCCAACGAACGGTTTAACATAGGAGAATGAAATTTGGTGAGCCAAGTGGGATTGGGGTACTGATAATTACCTGAAATTGTCATCAATATTGGGTGAAAATATGTGTGCTGGGATTTCAGGAAATTCATAGTTTTTTGGAAGCTTGGCAACGCCTTTCCATGAAAGTTATTTGTGCCGGTCTCTGCTTAGGGCTACATCAATAGGAAAAAAAACCATAGAGATAGAACTTGGAACTACTTTATTGTGTCAAGTTTCAAAGAGCTAGCACAAACCGTGTTGGATTTAGAGTTCCAACTACATGTATCCATATAGGAGAAAACACAGTGAAACCTAAAAATTAAAACTGTTACTGCCAACGAACGGTTTAACCTAGAAGAACCAAATTTGGTGAGCCAAGAGAGATTGGGATACTGATCATTACCTCAAAGTGTCATCAAGATTGGGTGAAAAAATGTGTGCTGAGATTTCAGGAAACTCGTAGTTTTTTGGAAACATGGCAACCCCTTTCCATGAAAGTGATTTGCACGAGTCGCTGCTTAGGGATACGTCAATAGGAAACAAACCATAGAGATAGAACTTGGAACTTCTTCATTGTGTCAAGTTTCAAAGAGCTAGCACAAACCGTGTTTGATTTAGATTTCCAAATACATGTATCCATATAGGAGAAAACAGAGTGAAACCTAAAAATTAAAATTGTTATTGCCAACGAACGGTTTAACCTAGAAGAACGAAATTTGGTGAGCCAAGTGGGATTGGGGTACTGATCATTACCTGAAAGTGTCATCAGATTGGGTTAAAAAATGTGTGCTGAGATTTCAGGAAACTCTTAGTTTTTTGGAAGATTGGCAACGCCTTTCCATGAAAGTGATTTGTGCCGGTCTCTGCTTAGGGCTACATCAATAGGAAACAAACCATAGAAATAGAATTTGGAACTACATTATTGGGTCAAGTTTCAAAGAGCTAGCACAATCCGTGTTTTATTTAGAGTTCCAACTACATGTATCCATATAGGAGAAAACAGAGTGAAACCTAAAATTTACAACTATTACTGCCAACGAACGGTTTAACCTAGGAGAACGAAATTTGGTGAGCCAATGGGATTGGGGTACTGATCATTACCTAAAAGTGTCATCAAGATTGGGTTAAAAAATGTGTGCTGAGATTTCAGGAAACTCGTAGTTTTTTGGAAGCTTGGCAACCCCTTTCCATGAAAGTGATTGGCGCCAGTCTTTTCTTAGGGCTACATCAATAGGAAACAAACCATAGAGATAGGACTTGGAAGTACATTTTTGTGTCAAGTTTCCAAGAGCTAGCACAAACCGTGTTTGATTTAGAGTTCCAACTACATGTATCCATATAGGAGAAAACAGAGTGAAACCTAAAAATTCAAACTGTTACTGCCAACGAACGGTTTAACCTAGAAGAACGAAATTTGGTGAGCCAAGTGGGATTGGGGTACTGATTTTTACATGAAAGTGTCATCAAGATTGGGTGAAAAAATGTGTGCTGTGATTTCGGGAAACTCGTAGTTTTTTGGAAGCTTGGCAACGCCTTTCCATGAAAGTGATTTGTGCAGGTCTCTGCTTAGGGCTACATCAATAGGAAACAATCCAGAGAAATAGAACTTGGATCTACTTTATTGGGTCAAGTTTCAAAGAGCTAGCACAAACCGTGTTTGATTTAGAGTTCCAACTACATGTATCCATATAGGAGAAAACAGAGTGAAACCTAAAAATTAAAAGTATTACTGCCAACCAACGGTTTAACCTAGGAGAACGAAATTTGGTGAGCCAAGTGGGATTGGGGTACTGATCATTACCTGAAAGTGTCATCAAGATTGGGTGAAAAAATGTGTCCTGAGATTTCAGGAAACTCGTAGTTTTTTGGAAGCTTGGCAACCCCTTTCCATGAAAGTGATTTGTACGAGTCTCTGCTTAGGGATACGTCAATAGGAAACAAACCATAGAGATAGAACTTGGAACTTCTTCATTGTGTCAAGTTTCAAAGAGCTAGCACAAACCGTGTTTGATTTAGATTTCCAACTACCTGTATCCATATAGGAGAAAACAGAGTGAAACCTAAAAATTAAAATTGTTATTGCCAACGAACGGTTTAACCTAGAAGAACGAAATTTGGTGAGCCAAGTTGGATTGGGGTACTGATCATTAGCTGAAAGTGTCATCCAGATTGGGTGAAAAAATGTGTGCGGTGATTTCTGGAAACTCGTAGTGTTTTGGAAGCTTGGCAACCCCTTTCCATCAAAGTGATTTGCGCCCGTCTCTGCTTTGGTCTACATCAATAGGAAAAAACCATAGAGATAGAACTTGGAACTACTTTATTGTTTCAAGTTTCAAAGAGCTAGCACAAACCGTGTTGGATTTAGAGTTCCAACTACATGTATCCATATTGGAGAAAACACAGTGAAACCTAAAAATTAAAACTGTTACTGCCAACGAACGGTTTAACCTAGAAGAACCAAATTTGGTGAGCCAAGAGGGATTGGGATAATGATCACTACCTCAAAGTGTCATCAAGATTGGGTGAAAAAATGTGTGCTGAGATTTCAGGAAACTCGTAGTTTTTTGGAAGCTTGGCAACCCCTTTCCATGAAAATGATTTGCACGAGTCTCTGCTTAGGGATACGTCAATAGGAAACAAACCATAGAGATAGAACTTGGAACTTCTTCATTGTGTCAAGTTTCAAAGAGCTAGCACAAACCGAGTTTGATTTAGATTTCCAACTACATGTATCCATAAAGGAGAAAACAGAGTGAAACCTAAAAATTAAAATTGTTATTGCCAACGAACGGTTTAACCTAGAAGAACGAAATTTGGTGAGCCAAGTGGGATTGGGGTACTGATCATGACCTGAAAGTGTCATCAAGATTGGGTGAAAAAATGTGTGCTGAGATTTCAGGAAACTCGTAGTGTTTTGGAAGCTTGGCAACCCCTTTCCATGAAAGTGATTTTTGCCGGTCTCTGCTTAGGGCTACATCCATAGGAAACAAACCATAGAGATAGAACTTGGAACTACTTTATTGTGTCAAGTTTCAAAGAGCTAGCACAAACCATGTTTGATTTAGAGTTCCAACTACATGTATCCATATAGGAGAAAACAGAGTGAAACCTAAATATTTAAACTGTTACTGCCAACGAACGGTTTATCTTAGAAGAACGAAATTTGAGGAGCCAAGTGGGATTGGGGTACTGATCATTACCTGAAAGTGTCATCAAGATTTGGTGAAAAAATGTGTGCTGGTATTTCGGGAAACTCGTAGTTTTTTGGAAGCTTGGCAACGCCTTTCCATGAAAGTGATTTGTGCCGGTCTCTGCTTAGGGCTACATCAATAGGAAACAAACCATAGAAATAGAACTTGGAACTACTTTATTGTGTCAAGTTTCAAAGAGCTAGCACAAACAGTGTTTGATTTAGAGTTCCAACTACATGTATCCATATAGGAGAAAACAGAGTGAAACCTAAAAATTTAAACTGTTACTGCCAACGAACGGTGTAACTTAGAAGAACGAAATTTGGGGAGCCAAGTGGGATTGGGGTACTGATCATTACCTGAGAGTGTCATCAAGATTTGGTGAAAAAATGTGTGCTGGTATTTCGGGAAACTCGTAGTTTTTTGGAAGCTTGGCAACGCCTTTCCATGGAAGTGATTTGTGCCGGTCTCTGCTTAGGGCTATATCAATAGGAAACAAACCATAAAAATAGAACTTGGAACTACTTTATTGGGTCAAGTTTCAAAGAGCTAGCACAAACCGTGTTTGATTTAGAGTTCCAACTACGTGTATCCATATAGGAGAAAACAGAGTGAAACATAAAAATTAAAATGTTACTGCCAACGAACGGTTTAACCTAGAAGAACGAAATTTGGTGAGCCAAGTGGGATTGGGGTACTGATTATTACCTGAAAGTGTCATCAAGATTGGGTGAAAAAATGTGTGCAGTGATTTCTGGAAACTCGTAGCTTTTTGGAAGCTTGGCAACCCTTTCAATGAAAGTGATTTGCGCCGGTCTCTGCTTTGGGCTACATCAATAGGAAACAAACCATAGAGATAGAACTTGGAACTACTTTATTGTGTCAAGTTTCAAAGAGCTAGCACAAACAGTGTTGGATTTAGAGTTCCAACTACATGTATCCATATAGTAGAAAACAGAGTGAAACAAAAATATTTAAACTGTTACTGCCAACGAACGGTTTAACCTAGAAGTACGAAATTTGGTCAACCAAGTCGGATTGGGGTACTGATCATTACCTCAAAGTGTCATCAAGATTGGGTTAAAAAATGTGTGCTGAGATTTCAGGAAACTCGTAGTTTTTTGGAAGCTTGGCAACCCCTTTCCATGAAAGTGATTTGCGCCAGTCTCTGCTTAGGGCTACATCAATAGGAAACAAACCATAGAGATAGAACTTGGAACTACTTTATTGTGTCAAGTTTCAAAGAGCTAGCACAAACCGTTTGATTTAGAGTTCCAACTACATGTATCCATATAGGAGAAAACACAGTGATACATAAAAATTAAAACTGTTACTGCCAACGAACGGCTTAACCTAGAGGAACGAAATTTGGTGAGCCAAGTGGGATTGGTGTACTGATCATTACCTGAAAGTGTCATCAAGATTGGGTGAAAAAATGTGTGCTGAGATTTCATGAAACTCGTAGTGTTTTGGAAGCTTGGCAACCCCTCTCCTTGAAAGTGATTTCCGCCGGTCTCTGTTTAGGGCTACAAAAATAGGAAAAAAAACCATAGAGATGGAACTTGGAACTACTTTATTTTGTCAAGTTTCAAAGAGCTAGCACAAACCGTGTTTGATTTAGAGTTCCAACTACATGTATCCATATAGGAGAAAACAGAGTGAAACCTAAAAATTAAAACTGTTACTGCCAACGAACGGTTTAACCTAGAAGAACGAAATTTGGTGAGCCAAGTGGGATTGGGGTACTGATCATTACCTGAAAGTGTCATCCAGATTAGGTGAAAAAATGTGTGCTGAGATTTCAGGAAACTCGTAGTTTTTTGGAAGCTTGGAAACCCTTTCTATGAAAGTGATTGGCGCCAGTCTGTTCTCAGGGCTACATCAATAGGAAACAAACCATAGAGATAGGACTTGGAAGTACTTTATTGTGTCAAGTTTCAAAGAGCTAGCACAAACCGTGTTTGATTTAGAGTTCCAAGTACATGTATCCATATAGGAGAAAACACAGTGAAACCTAAAAATTAAAACTGTTACTGCCAACGAACGGTTTAACCTAGAAGAACGAAATTTGGTGAGCCAATTAGGATTGGGGTACTGATCATTAGCTGAAAGTGTCATCCAGATTGGGTGAAAAAATGTGTGAAGAGATTTCAGGAAACTCGTAGTGTTTTGGAAGCTTGGCAACCCCTTTCCATGAAAGTGATTTGCGCCGGTCTCTGCTTAGAGCTACATCAATAGGAAACAAACCATAGAGATAGGACTTGGAAGTACTTTATTGTGTCAAGTTTCAAACAGCTAGCACAAACCGTGTTTGATTTAGAGTTCCAAGTACATGTATCCATATAGGAGAAAACACAGTGAAACCTAAAAATTAAAACTGTTACTGCCAACGAACGGTTTAACCTAGAAGAACGAAATTTGGTGAGCCAATTAGGATTGGGGTACTGATCATTAGCTGAAAGTGTCATCCAGATTGGATGAAAAAATGTGTGAAGAGATTTCAGGAAACTCGTAGTGTTTTGGAAGCTTGGCAACCCCTTTCCATGAAAGTGATTTGCGCCGGTCTCTGCTTAGAGCTACATCAATAGGAAACAAACCATTGAAATAGAACTTGGAACTACTTTATTGGGTCAAGTTTCAAGGAGCTAGCACAAACCGAGTTTGATTTAGAGTTCCAACTACATGTATCCATATAGGAGAAAACAGAGTGAAACCTAAATATTTAAACTGTTACTGCCAACGATCGGTTTAACGTAGATGAACGAAATTTGGTCAGCCAAGTCGGATTGGAGTACTGATCATTACCTCAAAGTGTCATCAAGATTGGGTTAAAAAATGTTTGCTGAGATTTCAGGAAACTCGTAGTTTTTTGGAAGCTTGGCAACCCGTTTCTATGAAAGTAATTTGCGCCAGTCTCTGCTTAGGGCTACATCATTAGGAAACAAACCATAGAGATAGAACTTGGAACTACTTTATTGTGTCAAGTTTCAAAGAGCTAGCACAAACCGTGTTTGATTTAGAGTTCCAACTACATGTATCCATATAGGAGAAAACAGAGTGAAACCTAAATATTTAAACTGTTACTGCCAACGAACGGTTTAACCTAGAAGAACAAAATTTGGTGAGCCAAGTGGGATTGGGGTACTGATCATTACCTGAAAGTGTCATCAAGATTTGGTGAAAAAATGTGTGCTGGGATTTCGGGAAACTCGTAGTTTTTTGGAAGCTTTGCAACGCCTTTCCATGAAAGTGATTTGTGCCGGTCTCTGCTTAAGGCTACATCAATAGGAAACAAACCACAGAAATAGAACTTGGAACTACTTTATTTAGTCAAGTTTCAAAGAGCTAGCACAAACCGTGTTTGATTTAGAGTTCCAACTACATGTATCCATATAGGAGAAAACAGAGTGAAACCTAAAAATTAAAACTGTTACTGCCAACGAACGGTTTAACCTAGAAGAACGAAATTTGGTGAGCCAAGTGGGATTGGGGTACTGATCATATCCTGAAAGTGTCATCAAGATTGGGTGAAAAAATGTGTGCTGAGATTTCAGGAAACTCGTAGTTTTTTGGAAGCTTGGCAACATCTTTCCATGAAAGTGATTGGCGCCAGTCTGTTCTTAGGGCTACATGAATAGGAAACAAACCATAGAGATAGAACTTGGAAGTACTTTATTGTGTCAAGTTTCAAAGAGCTAGCACAAACCGTGTTTGATTTAGAGTTCCAACTACATGTATCCATATAGGAGAAAACAGAGTGAAACCTAAAAATTAAAACTGTTACTGCCAACGAACGGTTTAACCTAGAAGAACGAAATTTGGTGAGCCAAGTGGGTTTGGGGTACTGATCATTACCTGAAAGTGTCATCCAGATTGGGTGAAAAAATGTGTGCTGAGATTTCAGGAAACTCGTAGTTTTTTGGACGCTTGGCAACCCCTTTCAATGAAAGTGATTGGCGCAAGTATGTTCTTAGGGCTACATCAATAGGAAACAAACCATAGAGATAGAACTTGGAACTTCTTTATTGTGTCAAGTTTCAAAGAGCTAGCACAAACCGTGTTTGATTTAGAGTTCCAACTACATGTATCCATATAGGAGAAAACACAGTGAAACCTAAAAATTAAAACTGTTACTGCCAACGAACGTTTTAACCTAGAAGAACGAAATTTGGTGAGCCAATTAGGATTGGGGTACTGATCATTAGCTGAAAGTGTCATCCAGATTGGGTGAAAAAATGTGTGAAGAGATTTCAGGAAACTCGTAGTGTTTTGGAAGCTTGGCAACCCCATTCCATGAAAGTGATTTGCGCCGGTCTCTGCTTAGGGCTACATCACTAGAAAACAAACCATAGAAATAGAACTTGGAACTACTTTATTGGGTCAAGTTTCAAAGATCTAGCACAATCCGTGTTTGATTTAGAGTTCCAACTACATGTATCCATATAGGAGAAAACAGAGTGAAACCTAAATATTTAAACTGTTACTGCCAACGAACGGTTTAACGTAGAAGAACGAAATTTGGTCAGCCAAGTCGGATTGGGGTACTGATCATTACCTCAAAGTGTCATCAAGATTGGGTTAAAAAGTGTGTGCTGAGATTTCAGGAAACTCGTAGTTTTTTGGAAGCTTGGCAACGCCTTTCCATGAAAGTGATTTGTGCTGGTCTCTGCTTAGGGCTACATCAATAGGAAACAAACCATAGAAATAGAACTTGGAACTACTTTATTGTGTCAAGTTTCAAAGAGCTAGCACAAACCGTGTTTTATTTAGAGTTCCAACTACATGTATCCTTATAGGAGAAAACAGAGTGAAACCTAAAAATTAAAACTGTTACTGCCAAAGAACGGTTTAACCTAGAAGATCGAAATTTGGTGAGCCAAGTGGGATTGGGGTACTAATCATTACCTGAAAGTGTCATCCAGATTGGGTGAAAAAATGTGTGCTGGGATTTCGGGAAACTCGTAGTTTTTTGTAAGCTTGGCAACGCCTTTCCATGAAAGTGATTGGCGCCAGTCTTTACTTAGGGCTACATCAATAGGAAACAAACCATAGAGATAGGACCTGGAAGTACTTTTTTGTGTCAAGTTTCCAAGAGCTAGCACAAACCTTGTTTGATTTGGAGTTCCAACTACCTATATCCATATAGGAGAAAACAGAGTGAAACCTAAAAATTAACACTGTTACTGCCAACGAACGGTTTAAACTAGAAGAACGAAATTTGGTGAGCCAAGTGGGATTGGGGTACTGATCATTAGCTGAAAGTGTCATCCAGATTGGGTGAAAAAATATGTGCGGAGATTTCTGGAAACTCGTAGTGTTTTGGAAGCTTGGCAACCCCTTTCCATCAAAGTGATTTGCGCCCGTCTCTGCTTTGGTCTACATCAATAGGAAAAAAACCATAGAGATAGAAGTTGGAACTACTTTATTGTGTCAAGTTTGAAAGAGCTAGCACAAACCGTGTTGGATTTAGAGTTCCAACTACATGTATCCATATAGGAGAAAACACAGTGAAACCTAAAAATTAAAACTGTTACTGCCAACGAACGGTTTAACCTAGAAGAACCAAATTTGGTGAGCTATGTGGGATTGGGATACTGATCATTACCTCAAAGTGTCATCAAGATTGGGTGAAAAAATGTGTGCTGAGATTTCAGGAAACTCGTAGTTTTTTGGAAGCTTGGCAACCCCTTTCCATGAAAGTGATTTGCACGAGTCTCTGCTTAGGGATACGTCAATAGGAAACAAACCATAGAGATAGAACTTGGAACTACTTTATTGTGTCAAGTTTCAAAGAGCTAACACAAACCGTGTTTGATTTAGAGTTCCAACTACATGTATCCATATAGGAGAAAACAGAGTGAAACCTAAAAATTAAAACTATTACTGCCAACGAACGGTTTAACATAGGAGAATGAAATTTGGTGAGCCAAGTGGGATTGGGGTACTGATAATTACCTGAAATTGTCATCAATATTGGGTGAAAATATGTGTGCTGGGATTTCAGGAAATTCATAGTTTTTTGGAAGCTTGGCAACGCCTTTCCATGAAAGTTATTTGTGCCGGTCTCTGCTTAGGGCTACATCAATAGGAAAAAAAACCATAGAGATAGAACTTGGAACTACTTTATTGTGTCAAGTTTCAAAGAGCTAGCACAAACCGTGTTGGATTTAGAGTTCCAACTACATGTATCCATATAGGAGAAAACACAGTGAAACCTAAAAATTAAAACTGTTACTGCCAACGAACGGTTTAACCTAGAAGAACCAAATTTGGTGAGCCAAGAGAGATTGGGATACTGATCATTACCTCAAAGTGTCATCAAGATTGGGTGAAAAAATGTGTGCTGAGATTTCAGGAAACTCGTAGTTTTTTGGAAGCATGGCAACCCCTTTCCATGAAAGTGATTTGCACGAGTCGCTGCTTAGGGATACGTCAATAGGAAACAAACCATAGAGATAGAACTTGGAACTTCTTCATTGTGTCAAGTTTCAAAGAGCTAGCACAAACCGTGTTTGATTTAGATTTCCAAATACATGTATCCATATAGGAGAAAACAGAGTGAAACCTAAAAATTAAAATTGTTATTGCCAACGAACGGTTTAACCTAGAAGAACGAAATTTGGTGAGCCAAGTGGGATTGGGGTACTGATCATTACCTGAAAGTGTCATCAGATTGGGTTAAAAAATGTGTGCTGAGATTTCAGGAAACTCTTAGTTTTTTGGAAGATTGGCAACGCCTTTCCATGAAAGTGATTTGTGCCGGTCTCTGCTTAGGGCTATATCCATAGGAAACAAACCATAGACATAGAACTTGGAACTACTTTATTGTGTCAAGTTTCAAAGAGCTAGCACAAACCATGTTGGATTTAGAGTTCCAACTACATGTATCCATATAGGAGAAAACAGAGTGAAACCTAAATATTTAAACTGTTACTGCCAACGAACGGTTTAACTTAGAAGAACGAAATTTGGGGAGCCAAGTGGGATTGGGGTACTGATCATTACCTGAAAGTGTCATCAAGATTTGGTGAAAAAATGTGTGCTGGTATTTCGGGAAACTCGTAGTTTTTTGGAAGCTTGGTAACGCCTTTCCATGAAAGTGATTTGTGCCGGTCTCTGCTTAGGGCTACATCAATAGGAAACAAACCATAGAAATAGAATTTGGAACTACATTATTGGGTCAAGTTTCAAAGAGCTAGCACAATCCGTGTTTTATTTAGAGTTCCAACTACATGTATCCATATAGGAGAAAACAGAGTGAAACCTAAAATTTACAACTATTACTGCCAACGAACGGTTTAACCTAGGAGAACGAAATTTGGTGAGCCAATGGGATTGGGGTACTGATCATTACCTAAAAGTGTCATCAAGATTGGGTTAAAAAATGTGTGCTGAGATTTCAGGAAACTCGTAGTTTTTTGGAAGCTTGGCAACCCCTTTCCATGAAAGTGATTGGCGCCAGTCTTTTCTTAGGGCTACATCAATAGGAAACAAACCATAGAGATAGGACTTGGAAGTACATTTTTGTGTCAAGTTTCCAAGAGCTAGCACAAACCGTGTTTGATTTAGAGTTCCAACTACATGTATCCATATAGGAGAAAACAGAGTGAAACCTAAAAATTCAAACTGTTACTGCCAACGAACGGTTTAACCTAGAAGAACGAAATTTGGTGAGCCAAGTGGGATTGGGGTACTGATTTTTACATGAAAGTGTCATCAAGATTGGGTGAAAAAATGTGTGCTGTGATTTCGGGAAACTCGTAGTTTTTTGGAAGCTTGGCAACGCCTTTCCATGAAAGTGATTTGTGCCGGTCTCTGCTTAGGGCTACATCAATAGGAAACAATCCAGAGAAATAGAACTTGGATCTACTTTATTGGGTCAAGTTTCAAAGAGCTAGCACAAACCGTGTTTGATTTAGAGTTCCAACTACATGTATCCATATAGGAGAAAACAGAGTGAAACCTAAAAATTAAAAGTATTACTGCCAACCAACGGTTTAACCTAGGAGAACGAAATTTGGTGAGCCAAGTGGGATTGGGGTACTGATCATTACCTGAAAGTGTCATCAAGATTGGGTGAAAAAATGTGTCCTGAGATTTCAGGAAACTCGTAGTTTTTTGGAAGCTTGGCAACCCCTTTCCATGAAAGTGATTTGTACGAGTCTCTGCTTAGGGATACGTCAATAGGAAACAAACCATAGAGATAGAACTTGGAACTTCTTCATTGTGTCAAGTTTCAAAGAGCTAGCACAAACCGTGTTTGATTTAGATTTCCAACTACCTGTATCCATATAGGAGAAAACAGAGTGAAACCTAAAAATTAAAATTGTTATTGCCAACGAACGGTTTAACCTAGAAGAACGAAATTTGGTGAGCCAAGTTGGATTGGGGTACTGATCATTAGCTGAAAGTGTCATCCAGATTGGGTGAAAAAATGTGTGCGGTGATTTCTGGAAACTCGTAGTGTTTTGGAAGCTTGGCAACCCCTTTCCATCAAAGTGATTTGCGCCCGTCTCTGCTTTGGTCTACATCAATAGGAAAAAACCATAGAGATAGAACTTGGAACTACTTTATTGTTTCAAGTTTCAAAGAGCTAGCACAAACTGTGTTGGATTTAGAGTTCCAACTACATGTATCCATATTGGAGAAAACACAGTGAAACCTAAAAATTAAAACTGTTACTGCCAACGAACGGTTTAACCTAGAAGAACCAAATTTGGTGAGCCAAGAGGGATTGGGATAATGATCACTACCTCAAAGTGTCATCAAGATTGGGTGAAAAAATGTGTGCTGAGATTTCAGGAAACTCGTAGTTTTTTGGAAGCTTGGCAACCCCTTTCCATGAAAATGATTTGCACGAGTCTCTGCTTAGGGATACGTCAATAGGAAACAAACCATAGAGATAGAACTTGGAACTTCTTCATTGTGTCAAGTTTCAAAGAGCTAGCACAAACCGAGTTTGATTTAGATTTCCAACTACATGTATCCATAAAGGAGAAAACAGAGTGAAACCTAAAAATTAAAATTGTTATTGCCAACGAACGGTTTAACCTAGAAGAACGAAATTTGGTGAGCCAAGTGGGATTGGGGTACTGATCATGACCTGAAAGTGTCATCAAGATTGGGTGAAAAAATGTGTGCTGAGATTTCAGGAAACTCGTAGTGTTTTGGAAGCTTGGCAACCCCTTTCCATGAAAGTGATTTTTGCCGGTCTCTGCTTAGGGCTACATCCATAGGAAACAAACCATAGAGATAGAACTTGGAACTACTTTATTGTGTCAAGTTTCAAAGAGCTAGCACAAACCATGTTGGATTTAGAGTTCCAACTACATGTATCCATATAGGAGAAAACAGAGTGAAACCTAAATATTTAAACTGTTACTGCCAACGAACGGTTTATCTTAGAAGAACGAAATTTGAGGAGCCAAGTGGGATTGGGGTACTGATCATTACCTGAAAGTGTCATCAAGATTTGGTGAAAAAATGTGTGCTGGTATTTCGGGAAACTCGTAGTTTTTTGGAAGCTTGGCAACGCCTTTCCATGAAAGTGATTTGTGCCGGTCTCTGCTTAGGGCTACATCAATAGGAAACAAACCATAGAAATAGAACTTGGAACTACTTTATTGTGTCAAGTTTCAAAGAGCTAGCACAAACAGTGTTTGATTTAGAGTTCCAACTACATGTATCCATATAGGAGAAAACAGAGTGAAACCTAAAAATTTAAACTGTTACTGCCAACGAACGGTGTAACTTAGAAGAACGAAATTTGGGGAGCCAAGTGGGATTGGGGTACTGATCATTACCTGAGAGTGTCATCAAGATTTGGTGAAAAAATGTGTGCTGGTATTTCGGGAAACTCGTAGTTTTTTGGAAGCTTGGCAACGCCTTTCCATGGAAGTGATTTGTGCCGGTCTCTGCTTAGGGCTATATCAATAGGAAACAAACCATAAAAATAGAACTTGGAACTACTTTATTGGGTCAAGTTTCAAAGAGCTAGCACAAACCGTGTTTGATTTAGAGTTCCAACTACGTGTATCCATATAGGAGAAAACAGAGTGAAACATAAAAATTAAAATGTTACTGCCAACGAACGGTTTAACCTAGAAGAACGAAATTTGGTGAGCCAAGTGGGATTGGGGTACTGATTATTACCTGAAAGTGTCATCAAGATTGGGTGAAAAAATGTGTGCAGTGATTTCTGGAAACTCGTAGCTTTTTGGAAGCTTGGCAACCCTTTCAATGAAAGTGATTTGCGCCGGTCTCTGCTTTGGGCTACATCAATAGGAAACAAACCATAGAGATAGAACTTGGAACTACTTTATTGTGTCAAGTTTCAAAGAGCTAGCACAAACAGTGTTGGATTTAGAGTTCCAACTACATGTATCCATATAGTAGAAAACAGAGTGAAACAAAAATATTTAAACTGTTACTGCCAACAAACGGTTTAACCTAGAAGTACGAAATTTGGTCAACCAAGTCGGATTGGGGTACTGATCATTACCTCAAAGTGTCATCAAGATTGGGTTAAAAAATGTGTGCTGAGATTTCAGGAAACTCGTAGTTTTTTGGAAGCTTGGCAACCCCTTTCCATGAAAGTGATTTGCGCCAGTCTCTGCTTAGGGCTACATCAATAGGAAACAAACCATAGAGATAGAACTTGGAACTACTTTATTGTGTCAAGTTTCAAAGAGCTAGCACAAACCGTTTGATTTAGAGTTCCAACTACATGTATCCATATAGGAGAAAACACAGTGATACATAAAAATTAAAACTGTTACTGCCAACGAACGGTTTAACCTAGAGGAACGAAATTTGGTGAGCCAAGTGGGATTGGTGTACTGATCATTACCTGAAAGTGTCATCAAGATTGGGTGAAAAAATGTGTGCTGAGATTTCATGAAACTCGTAGTGTTTTGGAAGCTTGGCAACCCCTCTCCTTGAAAGTGATTTCCGCCGGTCTCTGTTTAGGGCTACAAAAATAGGAAAAAAAACCATAGAGATGGAACTTGGAACTACTTTATTTTGTCAAGTTTCAAAGAGCTAGCACAAACCGTGTTTGATTTAGAGTTCCAACTACATGTATCCATATAGGAGAAAACAGAGTGAAACCTAAAAATTAAAACTGTTACTGCCAACGAACGGTTTAACCTAGAAGAACGAAATTTGGTGAGCCAAGTGGGATTGGGGTACTGATCATTACCTGAAAGTGTCATCCAGATTAGGTGAAAAAATGTGTGCTGAGATTTCAGGAAACTCGTAGTTTTTTGGAAGCTTGGAAACCCTTTCTATGAAAGTGATTGGCGCCAGTCTGTTCTCAGGGCTACATCAATAGGAAACAAACCATAGAGATAGGACTTGGAAGTACTATATTGTGTCAAGTTTCAAAGAGCTAGCACAAACCGTGTTTGATTTAGAGTTCCAAGTACATGTATCCATATAGGAGAAAACACAGTGAAACCTAAAAATTAAAACTGTTACTGCCAACGAACGGTTTAACCTAGAAGAACGAAATTTGGTGAGCCAATTAGGATTGGGGTACTGATCATTAGCTGAAAGTGTCATCCAGATTGGGTGAAAAAATGTGTGAAGAGATTTCAGGAAACTCGTAGTGTTTTGGAAGCTTGGCAACCCCTTTCCATGAAAGTGATTTGCGCCGGTCTCTGCTTAGAGCTACATCAATAGGAAACAAACCATAGAGATAGGACTTGGAAGTACTTTATTGTGTCAAGTTTCAAACAGCTAGCACAAACCGTGTTTGATTTAGAGTTCCAAGTACATGTATCCATATAGGAGAAAACACAGTGAAACCTAAAAATTAAAACTGTTACTGCCAACGAACGGTTTAACCTAGAAGAACGAAATTTGGTGAGCCAATTAGGATTGGGGTACTGATCATTAGCTGAAAGTGTCATCCAGATTGGATGAAAAAATGTGTGAAGAGATTTCAGGAAACTCGTAGTGTTTTGGAAGCTTGGCAACCCCTTTCCATGAAAGTGATTTGCGCCGGTCTCTGCTTAGAGCTACATCAATAGGAAACAAACCATTGAAATAGAACTTGGAACTACTTTATTGGGTCAAGTTTCAAGGAGCTAGCACAAACCGAGTTTGATTTAGAGTTCCAACTACATGTATCCATATAGGAGAAAACAGAGTGAAACCTAAATATTTAAACTGTTACTGCCAACGATCGGTTTAACGTAGATGAACGAAATTTGGTCAGCCAAGTCGGATTGGAGTACTGATCATTACCTCAAAGTGTCATCAAGATTGGGTTAAAAAATGTTTGCTGAGATTTCAGGAAACTCGTAGTTTTTTGGAAGCTTGGCAACCCGTTTCTATGAAAGTAATTTGCGCCAGTCTCTGCTTAGGGCTACATCATTAGGAAACAAACCATAGAGATAGAACTTGGAACTACTTTATTGTGTCAAGTTTCAAAGAGCTAGCACAAACCGTGTTTGATTTAGAGTTCCAACTACATGTATCCATATAGGAGAAAACAGAGTGAAACCTAAATATTTAAACTGTTACTGCCAACGAACGGTTTAACCTAGAAGAACAAAATTTGGTGAGCCAAGTGGGATTGGGGTACTGATCATTACCTGAAAGTGTCATCAAGATTTGGTGAAAAAATGTGTGCTGGGATTTCGGGAAACTCGTAGTTTTTTGGAAGCTTTGCAACGCCTTTCCATGAAAGTGATTTGTGCCGGTCTCTGCTTAAGGCTACATCAATAGGAAACAAACCACAGAAATAGAACTTGGAACTACTTTATTTAGTCAAGTTTCAAAGAGCTAGCACAAACCGTGTTTGATTTAGAGTTCCAACTACATGTATCCATATAGGAGAAAACAGAGTGAAACCTAAAAATTAAAACTGTTACTGCCAACGAACGGTTTAACCTAGAAGAACGAAATTTGGTGAGCCAAGTGGGATTGGGGTACTGATCATATCCTGAAAGTGTCATCAAGATTGGGTGAAAAAATGTGTGCTGAGATTTCAGGAAACTCGTAGTTTTTTGGAAGCTTGGCAACATCTTTCCATGAAAGTGATTGGCGCCAGTCTGTTCTTAGGGCTACATGAATAGGAAACAAACCATAGAGATAGAACTTGGAAGTACTTTATTGTGTCAAGTTTCAAAGAGCTAGCACAAACCGTGTTTGATTTAGAGTTCCAACTACATGTATCCATATAGGAGAAAACAGAGTGAAACCTAAAAATTAAAACTGTTACTGCCAACGAACGGTTTAACCTAGAAGAACGAAATTTGGTGAGCCAAGTGGGTTTGGGGTACTGATCATTACCTGAAAGTGTCATCCAGATTGGGTGAAAAAATGTGTGCTGAGATTTCAGGAAACTCGTAGTTTTTTGGACGCTTGGCAACCCCTTTCAATGAAAGTGATTGGCGCAAGTATGTTCTTAGGGCTACATCAATAGGAAACAAACCATAGAGATAGAACTTGGAACTTCTTTATTGTGTCAAGTTTCAAAGAGCTAGCACAAACCGTGTTTGATTTAGAGTTCCAACTACATGTATCCATATAGGAGAAAACACAGTGAAACCTAAAAATTAAAACTGTTACTGCCAACGAACGTTTTAACCTAGAAGAACGAAATTTGGTGAGCCAATTAGGATTGGGGTACTGATCATTAGCTGAAAGTGTCATCCAGATTGGGTGAAAAAATGTGTGAAGAGATTTCAGGAAACTCGTAGTGTTTTGGAAGCTTGGCAACCCCATTCCATGAAAGTGATTTGCGCCGGTCTCTGCTTAGGGCTACATCACTAGAAAACAAACCATAGAAATAGAACTTGGAACTACTTTATTGGGTCAAGTTTCAAAGATCTAGCACAATCCGTGTTTGATTTAGAGTTCCAACTACATGTATCCATATAGGAGAAAACAGAGTGAAACCTAAATATTTAAACTGTTACTGCCAACGAACGGTTTAACGTAGAAGAACGAAATTTGGTCAGCCAAGTCGGATTGGGGTACTGATCATTACCTCAAAGTGTCATCAAGATTGGGTTAAAAAGTGTGTGCTGAGATTTCAGGAAACTCGTAGTTTTTTGGAAGCTTGGCAACCCCTTTCCATGAAAGTAATTTGTGCCAGTCTCTGCTTAGGGCTACATCAATAGGAAACAAACCATAGAGATAGAACTTTGAACTTCTTTATTGTGTCAAGTTTCAAAGAGCTAGCACAAACCGTGTTTGATTTAGAGTTCCAACTACATGTATCCATATAGGAGAAAACAGAGTGAAACCTAAATATTTAAACTGTTACTGCCAATGAACGGTTTAAACTAGAAGAACGAAATTTGGTCAGCCAAGTCGGATTGGGGTACTAATCATTACCTGAAAGTGTCATCAAGATTGGGTGAAAAAATCTGTGCTGGGATTTCGGGAAATTCGTAGTTTTTTGGAAGCTTGGCAACGCCTTTCCATGAAAGTGATTTGTGCCGGTCTCTGCTTAGGGCTACATCAATAGGAAACAAACCATAGAAATAGAACTTGGAACTACTTGATTGGGTCATGTTTCAAAGAGCTAGCATAAACCGTGTTTGATTTAGAGTTCCAACTACGTGTATCCATATAGGAGAAAACAGAGTGAAACCTAAAAATTAAAATGTTACTGCCAACGAACGGTTTAACCTAGTAGAACGAAATTTGGTGAGCCAAGTGGGATTGGGGTACTGATCATTACCTGAAAGTGTCATCAAGATTGGGTGAAAAAATGTGTGCTGAGATTTCAGGAAACTCGTAGTTTTTTGGAAGCTTGGCAACCCCTTTCCATGAATGTGATTTGCACGAGTCTCTGCTTAGGCCTACGTCAATATGAAACAAACCATAGAGATAGAACTTGGAACTACTTTATTGTGTCAAGTTTCAAAGAGCTAGCACAAACCGTCTTTGATTTAGAGTTCCAACTACATGTATCCATATAGGAGAAAACAGAGTGAAACCTAAAAATTAAAACTGTTACTGCCAACTAACGGTTTAACCTAGAAGAACGAAATTTGGTGAGCCAAGTGGGATTGGGGTACTGATCATTACCTGAAAGTGTCATCCAGATTGGGTTAAAAAATGTGTGCTGAGATTTCAGGAAACTCGTAGATTTTTGGAAGCTTGGCAACCCCTTTCCATGAAAGTGTTTGGCGCCAGTCTGTTCTTAGGGCTACATCAATAGGAAACAAACCATAGAGATAGGACTTGGAAGTACTTTATTGTGTCAAGTTTCAAAGAGCTAGCACAAACCGTGTTTGATTTTGAGTTCCAACTACATGTATCCATATAGGAGAAAACACAGTGAAACCTAAAAAGTAAAACTGATACTGCCAACGAACGGTTTAACCTAGAAGAATGAAATTTGGTGAACCAATAGGGATTGGTGTACTGATCATTTGCTGAAAGTGTCATCCAGATTGGGAGAAAAAATGTGTGCGGTGATTTCTGGAAACTCATAGTCTTTTGGAAGCTTGGCAACCCCTTTCCATGAAAGTGATTTGTGCCAGTCTCTGCCTAGGGCTACATCAATAGGAAACAAACCATAGAGATAGAACTTGGAACTACTTTATTGGGTCAAGTTTCAAAGAGCTAGCAGAAACCGTGTTTGATTTAGAGTTCCAACTACATGTATCCATATAGGAGAAAACAGAGTGAAACCTAAAAATTAAAACTGTTACTGCCAACGAACGGTTTAACCTAGAAGAACGAAATTTGGTGAGCCAAGTGGGATTGGGCTACTTATCATTACATGAAAGTGTAATCCAGATTGGGTGAAAAAATGTGTGCTGAGATTTCAGGAAACTCGTTGTGTTTTGGAAGCTTGGCAACCCCTCTCCATGAAAGTGATTTCCGCCGGTCTCTGTTTAGGGCTACATCAATAGGAAACAAACCATAGAAATAGAACTTGGAACTACTTTATTGGGTCAAGTTTCAAAGAGCTAGCACAAACCGTGTTTGATTTAGAGTTCCAACTACATGTATCCATATAGGAGAAAACAGAGTGAAACCTAAATATTTAAACTGTTACTGCCAACGAACGGTTTAACCTAGAAGAACGAAATTTGGTCAGCCAAGTCGGATTGGGGTACTGATCATTACCTGAAAGTGTCATCAAGATTGGGTGAAAAAATGTGTGCTGGGATTTCGGGAAATTCGTATTTTTTTGGAAGCTTGGCACCGCCTTTCCATGAAAGTGATTTGTGCCGGTCTCTGCTTAGGGCTACATCAATAGGAAACAAACCATAGAGATAGAACTTGGAACTACTTTATTGTGTTAAGTTTCAAAGAGCTAGCACAAACCGTCTTTGATTTAGAGTTCCAAATACATGTATCCATATAGGAGAAAACAGAGTGAAACCTAAAAATTAAAACTGTTACTGCCAACGAACGGTTTAACATAGAAGAACGAAATTTGGTGAGCCAAGTGGGATTGGGGTACTGATCATTACCTGAAAGTGTCATCCAGATTGGGTTAAAAAATGTGTGCTGAGATTTCAGGAAACTCGTAGTTTTTGGGAAGCTTGGCAACCCCTTTCCATGAAAGTGATTTGTGCCAGTCTCTGCTTAGGGCTACATCAATAGGAAACAAACCATAGAGATAGAACTTTGAACTACTTTATTTTGTGAAGTTTCAAAGAGCTAGGACAAACCGTTTTTGAATTAGAGTCAAAACTACATGTATCCATATAGGAGAAAACAGAGTGAAACCTAAAAATTAAAACTGTTACTGCCAACGAACGGTTTAACCTAGAAGAACGAAATTTGGTGAGCCAAGTGGGATTGGGGTACTGATCATTAGCTGAAACTGTCATCCAGATTGGGTGAAAAAATGTGTGCTGAGATTTCAGGAAACTCATAGTTTTTTGGAAGCTTGGCAACCCCTTTCCATGAAAGTGATTGGCGCCAGTCTGTTCTTAGGGCTACATCAATAGGAAACAAACAATAGAGATAGGACTTGGAAGTACTTTATTGTGTCAAGTTTCAAAGAGCTAGCACAAACCGTGTTTGATTTAGAGTTCCAACTACATGTATCCATATAGGAGAAAACACAGTGAAACCTAAAAATTAAAACTTACTGCCAAAGAACGGTTTAACCTAGAAGAATGAAATTTGGTGAACCAATTGGGATTGATGTACTGATCATTAGCTGAAAGTGTCATCCAGATTGGGAGAAAAAATGTGTGCGGTGATTTCTGGAAACTCATAGATTTTTGGAAGCTTGGCAAACCCTTTCCATGAAAGTGATTTGTGCCAGTCTCTGCCTAGGGCTACATCAATAGGAAACAAACCATAGAGATAGAACTTGGAACTACTTTATTGGGTCAAGTTTCAAAGAGCTAGCACAAACCGTGTTTGATTTAGAGTTCCAACTACATGTATCCATATAGGAGAAAACAGAGTGAAACCTAAAAATTAAAACTGTTACTGCCAACGAACGGTTTAACCTAGAAGAACGAAATTTGGTGAGCCAAGTGGGATTGGGGTACTGATCATTACCTAAAAGTGTCATCCAGATTGGGTAAAAAAATGTGTGCTGAGATTTCAGGAAACTCGTAGTATTTTGGAAGCTTGGCAACCCCTTTCCATGAAAGTGATTTGTGCCAATCTCTGCTTAGGTCTACATCAATAGGAAACAAACCATAGAAATAGAACTTAAAACTACTTTATTGTGTCAAGTTTCAAAGAGCTAGCACAAACCGTGTTTGATTTAGAGTTCCAACTACATGTATCCATATAGGAGAAAACAGAGTGAAACCTAAATATTTAAACTGTTACTGCCAACGAAAGGCTTAACCTAGAAGAACGAAATTTGGTCAGCCAAGTCGGATTGGGGTACTGATCATTACCTCAAAGTGTCATCAAGATTGGGTGAAAAAATGTGTGCTGAGATTTCAGGAAACTCGTAGTTTTTTGGAAGCTTGGCAACCCCTTTCCATGAAAGTAATTTGCGCCAGTCTGTGCTTAGGGCTACATCAATAGGAAACAAACTATAGAGATAGAACTTGGAACTACTTTATTGTGTCAAGTTTCAAAGAGCTAGCACAAACCGTGTTTGATTTAGAGTTCCAACTACATGTATCCATATAGGAGAAAACAGAGTGAAACCTAAAAATTAAAACTGTTACTGCCAACGAACGGTTTAACCTAGAAGAACGAAATTTGTTGAGCCAAGTGAAATTGGGGTACTGATCATTACCTGAAAGTGTCATCCAGATTGGGTGAAAAAATGTGTGCTGAGATTTCAGGAAACTCGTAGTTTTTGGAAGCTTGGCAACCCCTTTCCATGAAAGTGATTGACGCCAGTCTATTCTTAGGGCTACATCAATAGCAAACAAACCATAGAGATAGGACTTGGAAGTACTTTATTGTGTCAAGTATCAAAGAGCTAGCACAAACCGTGTTGGATTTAGAGTTCCAAATACATTTATCCATATAGGAGAAAACACTGTGAAACCTAAATATTTAAACTGTTACTGCCAACGAACGGTTTAACTTAGAAGAACGAAATTTGGGGAGCCAAGTGGGATTGGGGTACTGATCATTACCTGAAAGTGTCATCAAGATTTGGGGAAAAAATGTGTGCTGGTATTTCGGGAAACTCGTAGTTTTTTGGAAGCTTGGCAACGCCTTTCCATGAAAGTGATTTGTGCCAGTCTCTGCTTAGGGCTACATCAATAGGAAACAAACCATAGAAATAGAACTTGGAACTACTTTATTGTGTCAAGTTTCAAAGAGCTAGCACAAACCGTGTTTGATTTAGAGTTCCAACTACATGTATCCATATAGGAGAAAACAGAGTGAAACCTAAAAATTACAACTATTACTGCCAACGAACGGTTTAAACTAGGAGAACGAAATTTGGTGAGCCAAGTGGGTTGGGGTACTGAACATTACCTAAAAGTGTCATCAAGATTGGGTGAAAAAATGTGTGCTGAGATTTCAGGAAACTCGTAGATTTTTGGAAGCTTGGCAACCCCTTTCCATGAAAGTGATTTGCACGAGTCTCTGCTTAGGGATACGTCAATAGGAAACAAACCATAGAGATAGAACTTGGAACTTCTTTATTGTGTCAAGTTTCAAAGAGCTAGCACAAACCGTGTTTGATTTAGAGTTTCAACTACATGTTTCCATATAGGAGAAAACAGAGTGAAACCTAAATATTTAAACTGTTACTGCCAACAAACGGTATAACTTAGAAGAACGAAATTTGGTGAGCCAAGTGGGATGGGGTACTGATCTTTACCTCAAATTGTCATCAAGATTGGGTGAAAAAATGTGTGCTGGTATTTCGGAAACTCGTAGTTTTTTGGAAGCTGGGCAACACCTTTCCATGAAAGTGATTTGTGCATGTCTCTGCTAAGGGCTACATCAATAGGAAACAAACCATAGAGATAGAACTTGGAACTACTTTATTGTGTCAAGTTTCAAAGAGCTAGCACAAACCATGTTGGATTTAGAGTTCCAACTACATGTATCCATATAGGAGAAAACAGAGTGAAACCTAAATATTTAAACTGTTACTGCCAACGAACGGTTTAACTTAGAAGAACGATATTTGGGGAGCCAAGTGGGATTGGGGTATTGATCATTACCTGAAAGTGTCATCAAGATTGGGTGAAAAAATGTGTGCTGAGATTTCAGGAAACTCGTAGTTTTTTGGAAGCTTGGCAACCCCTTTCCATGAAAGTGATTGGCGCCAGTCTTTTCTTAGGGCTACATCAATAGGAAACAAACCATAGAGATAGAACTTGGAACTTCTTCATTGTGTCAAGTTTCAAAGAGCTAGCACAAACCGTCTTTGATTTACATTTCCAACTACCTGTATCCATATAGGAGAAAACAGAGTGAAACCTAAAAATTAAAACTGTTACTGCCAACGAACGGTTTAACCTAGAAGAACGAAATTTGGTGAGCCAAGTGGGATTGGGGTACTGATTATTACCTGAAAGTGTCATCAAGATTTGGTGAAAATATGTGTGCTGGTATTTCGGGAAACTCGTAGTTTTTTGGAAGCTTGGCAACGCCTTTCCATGAAAGTGATTTGTGCCAGTCGCTGCTTAGGGCTACATCAATAGGAAACAAACCATAGAAATAGAACTTGGAATTACTTTATTGGGTCAAGTTTCAAAGAGCTAGCACAAACCGTGTTTGATTTAGAGTTCCAACTACATGTATCCATATACGAGAAAACAGAGTGAAACCTAAATATTTAAACTGTTACTGCCAACGAACGGTTTAACTTAGAAGAACGAAATTTGGGGAGCCAGGTGGGATTGGGGTACTGATCATTACCTAAAAGTGTCATAAAGATTGGGTGAAAAAATGTGTGCTGAGATTTCAGGAAACTCGTAGTTTTTTGGAAGCTTGGCAACCCCTTTCCATGAAAGTGATTTGCGCCGGTCTCTGCTTAGGGCTACATCAATAGGAAACAAACCATAGAGATAGAACTTGGAAATACTTTATTGGGTCAAGTTTCAAAGAGCTAGCACAAACCGTGTTTGATTTAGAGTTCCAACTACATGTATCCATATAGGAGAAAACAGAGTGAAACCTAAATATTTAAACTGTTACTGCCGACGAACGGTTTAACTTAGAAGAAAGAAAATTTGGTGAGCCAAGTGGGATTGGGGTACTGATCATGACCTGAAAGTGTCATCAAGATTGGGTGAAAAAATGTGTGCTGGTTTTTCGGGAAACTCGTAGTTTTTTGGAAGCTTGGCAACGCCTTTCCATGAAAGTGATTTGTGCCGGTCTCTGCTTAGGGCTACATCAATAGGAAACAAACCATAGAAATAGAAGTTGGAACTACTTTATTGGGTCAAGTTTCAAAGAGCTAGCACAAACCGTGTTTGATTTAGAGTTCCAACTATGTGTATCCATATAGGAGAAAAGAGAGTGAAACCTAAAAATTAAAATGTTACTGCCAACGAACGGTTTAACCTAGAAGAACGAAATTTGGTGAGCCAAGTGGGATTGGGGTACTGATCATTACCTGAAAGTGTCATCAAGATTGGGTGAAAAAATGTGTGCTGAGATTTCAGGAAACTCGTAGTTTTTTGGAAGCTTGGCAACCCCTTTCCATGAAAGTGATTTGCACGAGTCTCTGCTTAGGGCTACGTCAATAGGAAACAAACCATAGAGATAGAACATGGAACTACTTTATTATGTCAAGTTTCAAAGAGCTAGCACAAACCGTGTTGGATTTAGAGTTCCAACTACATGTATCCATATAGGAGAAAACAGAGTGAAACCTAAATATTTAAACTGTTACTGCCAACGAACGGTTTAAATTAGAAGAACGAAATTTGGTGAGCCATGTGGGATTGGGGTACTGATCATTACCTGAAAGTGTCATCAAGATTGGGTGAAAAAATGTGTGCTGGGATTTCCGGAAACTCTTAGTTTTTTGGAAGATTGGCAACGCCTTTCCATGAAAGTGATTTGTGCCGGTCTCTGCTTAGGGCTACATCAATAGGAAACAAACCATAGAGGTAGAACTTGGAACTACTTTATTGTGTCAAGTTTCAAAGAGCTAGCACAAACAGTGTTGGATTTAGAGTTCCAACTACATGTATCCATATAGTAGAAAACAGAGTGAAACCTAAATATTTAAACTATTACTGCCAAAGAACGGTTTAACCTAGAAGAACGAAATTTGGTCAACCAAGTCGGATTGGGGTACTGATCATTACCTCAAAGTTTCATCAAGATTGGGATAAAAAATGTGTGCTGAGATTTCAGGAAACTCATAGTTTTTTGGAAGCTTGGCAACCCCTTTCCATGAAAGTGATTTGCGCCAGTCTCTGCTTAGGGCTACATCAATAGGAAACAAACCATAGAGATAGAACTTTTAACTACTTTATTGTGTCAAGTTTCAAAGAGCTAGCACAAATCATGTTGGATATAGAGTTCCAACTACATGTATCCATATAGGAGAAAACAGAGTGAAACCTAAATATTTAAACTGTTACTGCCAACGAACGGTTTAACTTAGAAGAACGAAATTTGGGGAGCCAAGTGGGATTGGGGTACTGATCATTACCTGAAAGTGTCATCAAGATTGGGTGAAAAAATGTGTGCTGGTATTTCGGGAAACTCGTAGTTTTTTGGAAGCTTGGCAACGCCTTTCCATCAAAGTGATTTGTGCCGGTCTCTGCTTAGGGCTACATCAATAGGAAACAAACCATAAAAATAGAACTTGGAACTACTTTATTGGGTCAAGTTTCAAAGAGCTAGCACAAACCGTGTTTGATTTAGAGTTCCAACTACGTGTATCCATATAGGAGAAAACAGAGTGAAATCTAAAAATTAAAATGTTACTGCCAACGAACGGTTTAACCTAGAAGAACGAAATTTGGTGAGCCAAGTGGGATTGGGGTGCTGATCATTACCTGAAAGTGTCATCAAGATTGGGTTAAAAAATGTGTGCTGAGATTTCAGGAAACTCGTAGTTTTTTGGAAGCTTGGCAACCCCTTTCCATGAAAGTAATTTGGGCCAGTCTCTGCTTAGGGCTACATCAATAGGAAACAAACTATAGAGATAGAACTTGGAACTACTTTATTGTGTCAAGTTTCAAAGAGCTAGCACAAACCATGTTGGATTTAGAGTTCCAACTACGTGTATCCATATAGGAGAAAACAGAGTGAAACCTAAAAATTAAAATGTTACTGCCAACGAACGGTTTAACCTAGAAGAACGAAATTTGGTGAGCCAAGTGGGATTGGGGTACTGATCATTACCTGAAAGTGTCATCAAGATTGGGTGAAAAAATGTGTGCTGAGATTTCAGGAAACTCGTAGTTTTTTGGAAGCTTGGCAACCCCTTTCCATGAAAGTGATTTGCACGAGTCTCTGCTTAGGGCTACGTCAATAAGAAACAAACCATAGAGATAGAACGTGGAACTACTTTATTGTGTCAAGTTTCAAAGAGCTAGCACAAACCGTGTTTGATTTAGAGTTCCAACTACATGTATCCATATAGGAGAATACAGAGTGAAACCTAAAAATTAAAACTGTTACTGCCAACGAACGGTTTAACCTAGAAGAACGAAATTTGGTGAGCCAAGTGGGATTGGGGTACTGATCATTAGCTGAAAGTGTCATCCAGATTGGGTGAAAAAATGTGTGCGGTGATTTCTGGAAACTCATAGTTTTTTGGAAGCTTGGCAACCCCTTTCCATGAAAGTGATTTGCGCCGGTCTCTGCTTAGGGCTACAAAAATAGGAAAAAAACGATAGAGATAGAACTTGGAACTACTTTATTGTGTCAAGTTTCAAAGAGCTAGCACAAACCGTGTTTGATTTAGAGCTCAAACCACATGTATCCATATAGGAGAAAACAGAGTGAATCCTAAAAATTAAAACTGTTACTGCCAACGAACGGTTTAACCTAGAAGAACGAAATATGGTGAGCCAAGTGGGATTGGGGTACTGATCATTACCGGAAAGTGTCATCCAGCTTGGGTGAAAAAATGTGTGCTGTGATATTTGAAACTCGTAGTTTTTAGGAAGCTTGGCAACGCCTTTCCATGAAAGTGATTTGTGCCGGTCTCTGCTTAGGGCTACATCAATAGGAAACAAACCATAGAGATAGAACTTGGAACTTCTTTATTGTGTCAAGTTTCAAAGAGCTAGCACAAACCGTGTTTGATTTAGAGTTCCAACTACATGTATCCATATAGGAGAAAACAGAGTGAAACCTAAATATTTAAACTGTTACTGCCAACGAACGGTTTAACCTAGAAGAACGAAATTTGGTGAGCCAAGTGGGATTGGGGTACTGATCATTACCGGAAAGTGTCATCCAGCTTGGGTGAAAAAATGTGTGCTGAGATTTCAGGAAACTCGTAGTTTTTTGGAAGCTTGGCAACCCCTTTCCATGAAAGTGATTGGCGCCAGTCTTTTCTTAGGGCTACATCAATAGGAAACAAACCATAGAGATAGGACTTGGAAGTACTTTATTGTGTCAAGTTTCAAAGAGCTAGCACAAACCGTTTTTGATTTAGAGTTCCAACTACATGTATCCATATAGGAGAAAACAGAGTGAAACCTAAAAATTAAAACTGTTACTGCCAACGAATGGTTTAACCTAGAAGAACGAAATTTGGTGAGCCAAGTGGTATTGGGGTACTGATTATTACCTGAAAGTGTCATCAAGATTGGGTGAAAAAATGTGTGCTGTGATTTCGGGAAACTCGTAGTTTTTTGGAAGCTTGGCAACGCCTTTCCATGAAAGTGATTTGTGCCGGTCTCTGCTTAGGGCTACATCAATAGGACACAAACCATAGAGATAGAACTTGGAACTACTTTATTTTGTCAAGTTTCAAAGAGCTAGCACAAACCGTGTTTGATTTAGAGTTCCAACTACATGTATCCATATAGGAGAAAACAGTGTGAAACGTAAAAATTAAAACTGTTACTGACAACGAACGGTTTAACCTAGAAGAACGAAATTTGGTGAGCCAAGTGGGATTGGGGTACTGATCATTAGCTGAAAGTGTCATCCAGATTGGGTGAAAAAATGTGTGCGTTGATTTCTGGAAACTCGTAGTGTTTTGGAAGCTTGACAACCCCTTTCCATCAAAGTGATTTGCGCCCGTAACTGCTTTGGTCTACATCAAAAGGAAAGAAACCATAGAGATAGAACTTGGAACTACTATATTGTGTCAAGTTTCAAAGAGCTAGCACAAACCGTGTTGGATTTAGAGTTCCAACTACATGTATCCATATAGGAGAAAACACAGTGAAACCTAAAAATTAAAACTGTTACTGCCAACGAACGGTTTAACCTAGAAGAACGAAATTTGGTGAGCCAAGTGGGATTGGCATACTGATCATTACCTCAAAGTGTCATCAAGATTGGGTGAAAAAATGTGTGCTGAAATTTCAGGAAACTCGCAGTTTTTTGGAAGCTTGGCAACCCCTTTCCATGAAAGTGATTTGCACGAGTCTCTGCATAGGGATACGTCAATAGGAAACAAACCATAGAGATAGAACTTGGAATTTCTTTATTGTGTCAAGTTTCAAAGAGCTAGCACAAACCGTGTTTGATTTAGAGTTCCAACTACATGTATCCATATAGGAGAAAACAGAGTGAAACCTAAATATTTAAACTTTTACTGCCAACGAACGGTTTAACTTAGAAGAACGAAATTTGGTGAGCCAAGTGGGATTGGGGTACTGATCATGACCTGAAAGTGTCATCAAGATTGGGTGAAAAAATGTGTGCTGGTATTTTGGGAAACTCGTAGTTTTTTGGAAGCTTGGCAACGCCTTTCCATGAAAGTGATTTGTGCCAGCCTCTGCTTAGGGCTACATCAATAGGAAACAAACCATAGAAATAGAACTTGGAACTACTTTATTGGGTCAAGTGTCAAATAGCTAGCACAAACCGTGTTTGATTTAGAGTTCCAACTACGTGTATCCATATAGGAGAAAACAGAGTGAAACCTAAAAATTAAAATGTTACTGCCAACGAACGGTTTAACCTAGAAGAACGAAATTTGGTGAGCCAAGTGGGATTGGGGTAGTGATCATTACCTGAAAGTGTCATCCAGCTTGGGTGAAAAAATGTGTGCTGAGATTTCAGGAAACTAGTAGTATTTTGGAAGCTTGGCAACCCCTTTCTATGAAAGTGATTGGCGCCAGTCTTTTCTTAGGGCTACATCAATAGGAAACAAACCATAGAGATAGGACTTGGAAGTACTTTATTGGGTCAGGTTTCAAAGAGCTAGTACAAACCGTGTTTGATTTAGAGTTCCAACTACATGTATCCATATAGGAGAAAATAGAGTGAAACCTAAAAATTAAAATTGTTACTGCCAACGAACGGTTTAACCTAGAAGAACCAAATTTGGTGAGCTATGTGGGATTGGGATACTGATCATTTCCTCAAAGTGTCATCAAGATTGGGTGAAAAAATGTGTGCTGAGATTTCAGGAAACTCGTAGTTTTTTGGAAGCTTGGCAACCCCTTTCCATGAAAGTGATTTGCACGAGTCTCTGCTTAGGGCTACGTCAATAGGAAACAAACCATAGAGATAGAACTTGGAACTACTTTATTGTGTCAAGTTTCAAAGAGCTAGCACAAACCGTGTTTGATTTAGAGTTCCAACTACATGTATCCATATAGGAGAAAACAGAGTGAAACCTAAAAATTAAAATTGTTACTGCCAACGAACGGTTTAACCTAGAAGAACGAAATTTGGTGAGCAAAGTGGGATTGGGGTACTGATCATTACCTGAAAGTGTCATCAAGATTGGGTGAAAAAATGTTTGCTGAGATTTCAGGAAACTCGTAGTGTTTTGGAAGCTTGGCAACCCCTTTCAATGAAAGTGATTTGTGCCGGTCTCTGCTTAGGGTACATCAATAGGAAACAAACCATAGAGATAGAACTTGGAACTACTTTGTTGTGTCAAGTTTCAAAGAGCTAGCACAAACTGTGTTGGATTTAGAGTTCCAACTACATGTATCCATGTAGGAGAAAACAGAGTGAAACCTAAATATTTAAACTGTTACTGCCAACGAACGGTTTAACTTAGAAGAACGAAATTTGGTGAGCCAAGTGGGATTGGGGTACTGATCATGGCCTGAAAGTGTCATCAAGATTGGGTGAAAAATGTGTGCTGGTATTTCGGGAAACTCATAGTGTTTTGGAAGCTTGGCAACCCCTTTCCATGAAAGTGATTTGCGCCGGTCTCTGCTTAGGACTACAAAAATAGGAAAAAAAACATAGAGATAGAACTTGGAACTACTTTATTGTGTCAAGTTTCAAAGAGCTAGCACAAACCGTGTTTGATTTAGAGTTCCAACTACATGTATCCTTATAGGAGAAAACAGAGTGAAACCTAAAAATTAAAACTGTTACTGCCAACGAACGGTTGAACCTAGAAGAACGAAATTTGGTGAGCCAAGTGGGATTGGGGTACTGATCATTACCTGAAAGTGTCATCCAGATTGGGTGAAAAACTGTGTGCTGAGATTTCAGGAAACTCGTAGTGTTTTGGAAGCTTCGCAACCACTTTCCATGAAAGTAATTTGCGCCAGTCTCTGCTTAGGGCTACATCAATAGGAAACAAACCATAGAGATAGAACTTGGAACTACTTTATTGTGCCAAGTTTCAAAGAGCTAGCACAAACCGTGTTTGATTTAGAGTTCCAAATACATGTATCCATATAGGAGAAAACAGAGTGAAACCTAAATATTTAAACTGTTACTGCCAACGAACGGTTTAACCTAGAAGAACGAAATTTGGTGAGCCAAGTGGGATCTGGGTTCTGATTATTACCTGAAAGTGTCATCAAGATTGGGTGAAAAAATGTGTGCTGTGGTTTCGGGAAACTCGTAGTTTTTTGGAAGCTTGGCAACGCCTTTCCATGAAAGTGATTTGTGCCGGTCTCTGCTTAGGGCTACATCAATAGGAAACAAACCATAGAAATAGAACTTGGAACTACTTTATTGGGTCAAGTTTCAAAGAGCTAGCCAAACCGTGTTTGATTTAGAGTTCCAACTACATGTATCCATATAGGAGAAAACAGAGTGAAACCTAAATATTTAAACTGTTACTGCCAACGAACGGTTTAACCTAGAAGAACGAAATTTGGTGAGCCAAGTGGGATTGGGGTACTGATCATTACCGGAAAGTGTCATCCAGCTTGGGTGAAAAAATGTGTGCTGAGATTTCAGGAAACTCGTAGTTTTTTGGAAGCTTGGCAACCCCTTTCCATGAAAGTGATTGGCGCCAGTCTTTTCTTAGGGCTACATCAATAGGAAACAAACCATAGAGATAGGACTTGGAAGTACTTTATTGTGTCAAGTTTCAAAGAGCTAGCACAAACCGTTTTTGATTTAGAGTTCCAACTACATGTATCCATATAGGAGAAAACAGAGTGAAACCTAAAAATTAAAACTGTTACTGCCAACGAATGGTTTAACCTAGAAGAACGAAATTTGGTGAGCCAAGTGGTATTGGGGTACTGATTATTACCTGAAAGTGTCATCAAGATTGGGTGAAAAAATGTGTGCTGTGATTTCGGGAAACTCGTAGTTTTTTGGAAGCTTGGCAACGCCTTTCCATGAAAGTGATTTGTGCCGGTCTCTGCTTAGGGCTACATCAATAGGAAACAAACCATAGAGATAGAACTTGGAACTACTTTATTTTGTCAAGTTTCAAAGAGCTAGCACAAACCGTGTTTGATTTAGAGTTCCAACTACATGTATCCATATAGGAGAAAACAGAGTGAAACGTAAAAATTAAAACTGTTACTGACAACGAACGGTTTAAACTAGAAGAACGAAATTTGGTGAGCCAAGTGGGATTGGGTACTGATCATTAGCTGAAAGTGTCATCCAGATTGGGTGAAAAAATGTGTGCGTTGATTTCTGGAAACTCGTAGTGTTTTGGAAGCTTGACAACCCCTTTCCATCAAAGTGATTTGCGCCCGTAACTGCTTTGGTCTACATCAAAAGGAAAGAAACCATAGAGATAGAACTTGGAACTACTATATTGTGTCAAGTTTCAAAGAGCTAGCACAAACCGTGTTGGATTGAGAGTTCCAACTACATGTATCCATATAGGAGAAAACACAGTGAAACCTAAAAATGAAAACTGTTACTGCCAACGAACGGTTTAACCTAGAAGAACGAAATTTGGTGAGCCAAGTGGGATTGGCATACTGATCATTACCTCAAAGTGTCATCAAGATTGGGTGAAAAAATGTGTGCTGAAATTTCAGGAAACTCGTAGTTTTTTGGAAGCTTGGCAACGCCTTTCCATGAAAGTGATTTGCACGAGTCTCTGCTTAGGGATACGTCAATAGGAAACAAACCATAGAGATAGAACTTGGAATTTCTTTATTTTGTCATGTTTCAAAGAGCTAGCACAAACCGTGTTTGATTTAGAGTTCCAACTACATGTATCCATATAGGAGAAAACAGAGTGAAACCTAAATATTTAAACTTTTACTGCCAACGAACGGTTTAACTTAGAAGAACGAAATTTGGTGAGCCAAGTGGGATTGGGGTACTGATCATGACCTGAAAGTGTCATCAAGATTGGGTGAAAAAATGTGTGCTGGTATTTCGGGAAACTCGTAGTTTTTTGGAAGCTTGGCAACGCCTTTCCATGAAAGTGATTTGTGCCGGCCTCTGCTTAGGGCTACATCAATAGGAAACAAACCATAGAAATAGAACTTGGAACTACTTTATTGGGTCAAGTGTCAAAGAGCTAGCACAAACCGTGTTTGATTTAGAGTTCCAACTACGTGTATCCATATAGGAGAAAACAGAGTGAAACCTAAAAATTAAAATGTTACTGCCAACGAACGGTTTAACCTAGAAGAACGAAATTTGGTGAGCCAAGTGGGATTGGGGTACTGATCATTACCTGAAAGTGTCATCCAGATTGGGTGAAAAAATGTTTGCTGAGATTTTAGGAAACTAGTAGTATTTTGGAAGCTTGGCAACCCCTTTCCATGAAAGTGATTGGTGCCAGTCTTTTCTTAGGGCTACATCAATAGGAAACAAACCATAGAGATAGGACTTGGAAGTACTTTATTGGGTCAGGTTTCAAAGAGCTAGTACAAACCGTGTTTGATTTAGAGTTCCAACTACATGTATCCATATAGGAGAAAATAGAGTGAAACCTAAAAATTAAAATTGTTACTGCCAACGAACGGTTTAACCTAGAAGAACGAAATTTGGTGAGCCAAGTGGGATTGGGGTACTGATTATTACCTGAAAGTGTCATCAAAATTGGGTGAAAAAATGTGTGCTGGGATTTCGGGAAACTCGTAGTTTTTTGGAAGCTTGGCAACGCCTTTCCATGAAAGTGATTTGTGCCGGTCTCTGCTTAGGGCTACATCAATAGGAAACAAACCATAGAGATAGAACTTGGAACTACTTTATTGTGTCAAGTTTGAAAGAGCTAGCACAAACCGTGTTTGATTTGGAGTTCCAACTACCTGTATCCATATAGGAGAAAACACAGTGAAACCTAAATATTTAAACTGTTACTGCCAACGAACGGTTTAACCTAGAAGAACGAAATTTGGTGAGCCAAGTGGGATTGGGGTACTGATCATTAGCTGAAAGTGTCATCCAGATTGGTTGAAAAAATGTGTGCGGTGATTTCTGGAAACTCGTAGTGTTTTGGAAGCTTGGCAACCCCTTTCTATCAAAGTGATTTGCGCCCATCTCTGCTTTGGTCTACATCAATAGGAAAAAAACCATAGAGATACAAGTTGGAGCTACTTTATTGTGTCAAGTTTCAAAGAGCTAGCACAAACCGTGTTGGATTTAGAGTTCCAACTACATGTATCCATATAGGAGAAAACACAGTGAAATCTAAAAATTAAAACTGTTACTGCCAACGAACGGTTTAACCTAGAAGAACCAAATTTGGTGAGCTATGTGGGACTGGGATACTGATCATTTCCTCAAAGTGTCATCAAGATTGGGTGAAAAAATGTGTGCTGAGATTTCAGGAAACTCGTAGTTTTTTGGAAGCTTGGCAACCCCTTTCCATGAAAGTGATTTGCGCAGGTCTCTGTTTAGGGCTACAAAAATAGGAAAAAAAAAAATAGAGATAGAACTTGGAACTACTTTATTGGGTCAAGTTTCAAAGAGCTAGCCAAACCGTGTTTGATTTAGAGTTCCAACTACATGTATCCATATAGGAGAAAACAGAGTGAAACCTAAATATTTAAACTGTTACTGCCAACGAACGGTTTAACCTAGAAGAACGAAATTTGGTGAGCCAAGTGGGATTGGGGTACTGATCATTACCGGAAAGTGTCATCCAGCTTGGGTGAAAAAATGTGTGCTGAGATTTCAGGAAACTCGTAGTTTTTTGGAAGCTTGGCAACCCCTTTCCATGAAAGTGATTGGCGCCAGTCTTTTCTTAGGGCTACATCAATAGGAAACAAACCATAGAGATAGGACTTGGAAGTACTTTATTGTGTCAAGTTTCAAAGAGCTAGCACAAACCATGGTGGATTTAGAGTCCCAACTACATGTATCCATATAGGAGAAAACAGAGTGAAACCTAAATATTTAAACTGTTACTGCCAACGAACGGGTTAACCTAGAAGAACGAAATTTGGTGAGCCAAGTGGTATTGGGGTACTGATTATTACCTGAAAGTGTCATCAAGATTGGGTGAAAAAATGTGTGCTGTGATTTCGGGAAACTCGTAGTTTTTTGGAAGCTTGGCAATGCCTTTCCATGAAAGTGATTTGTGCCGGTCTCTGCTTAGGGCTACATCAATAGGAAACAAACCATAGAGATAGAACTTGGAACTACTTTATTTTGTCAAGTTTCAAAGAGCTAGCACAAACCGTGTTTGATTTAGAGTTCCAACTACATGTATCCATATAGGAGAAAACAGAGTGAAACATAAAAATTAAAACTGTTACTGACAACGAACGGTTTAACCTAGAAGAACGAAATTTGGTGAGCCAAGTGGGATTGGGGTACTGATCATTAGCTGAAAGTGTCATCCAGATTGGGTGAAAAAATGTGTGCGTTGATTTCTGGAAACTCGTAGTGTTTTGGAAGCTTGACAACCCCTATCCATCAAAGTGATTTGCGCCCGTAACTGCTTTGGTCTACATCAAAAGGAAAGAAACCATAGAGATAGAACTTAGAACTACTATATTGTGTCAAGTTTCAAAGAGCTAGCACAAACCGTGTTGGATTTAGAGTTCCAACTACATGTATCCATATAGGAGAAAACACAGTGAAACCTAAAAATTAAAACTGTTACTGCCAACGAACGGTTTAACCTAGAAGAACGAAATTTGGTGAGCCAAGTGGGATTGGCATACTGATCATTACCTCAAAGTGTCATCAAGATTGGGTGAAAAAATGTGTGCTGAAATTTCAGGAAACTCGTAGTTTTTTGGAAGCTTGGCAACCCCTTTCCATGAAAGTGATTTGCACGAGTCTCTGATTAGGGCTACAAAAATAGGAAAAAAAAACATAGAGATAGAACTTGGAACTACTTTATTGTGTCAAGTTTCAAAGAGCTAGCACAAACCGTGTTTGATTTAGAGTTCCAACTACATGTATCCTTATAGGAGAAAACAGAGTGAAACCTAAAAATTAAAACTGTTACTGCCAACGAACGGTTGAACCTAGAAGAACGAAATTTGGTGAGCCAAGTGGGATTGGGGTACTGATCGTTACCTGAAAGTGTCATCCAGATTGGGTGAAAAACTGTGTGCTGAGATTTCAGGAAACTCGTAGTGTTTTGGAAGCTTCGCAACCACTTTCCATGAAAGTAATTTGCGCCAGTCTCTGCTTAGGGCTACATCAATAGGAAACAAACCATAGAGATAGAACTTGGAACTACTTTATTGTGTCAAGTTTCAAAGAGCTAGCACAAACCGTGTTTGATTTAGAGTTCCAAATACATGTATCCATATAGGAGAAAACAGAGTGAAACCTAAATATTTAAACTGTTACTGCCAACGAACGGTTTAACCTAGAAGAACGAAATTTGGTGAGCCAAGTGGGATCTGGGTTCTGATTATTACCTGAAAGTGTCATCAAGATTGGGTGAAAAAATGTGTGCTGTGGTTTCGGGAAACTCGTAGTTTTTTGGAAGCTTGGCAACGCCTTTCCATGAAAGTGATTTGTGCCCGTCTCTGCTTAGGGCTACATCAATAGGAAACAAACCATAGAAATAGAACTTGGAACTACTTTATTGGGTCAAGTTTCAAAGAGCTAGCCAAACCGTGTTTGATTTAGAGTTCCAACTACATGTATCCATATAGGAGAAAACAGAGTGTAACCTAAATATTTAAACTGTTACTGCCAACGAACGGTTTAACCTAGAAGAACGAAATTTGGTGAGCCAAGTGGGATTGGGGTACTGATCATTACCGGAAAGTGTCATCCAGCTTGGGTGAAAAAATGTGTGCTGAGATTTCAGGAAACTCGTAGTTTTTTGGAAGCTTGGCAACCCCTTTCCATGAAAGTGATTGGCGCCAGTCTTTTCTTAGGGCTACATCAATAGGAAACAAACCATAGAGATAGGACTTGGAAGTACTTTATTGTGTCAAGTTTCAAAGAGCTAGCACAAACCGTTTTTGATTTAGAGTTCCAACTACATGTATCCATATAGGAGAAAACAGAGTGAAACCTAAAAATTAAAACTGTTACTGCCAACGAATGGTTTAACCTAGAAGAACGAAATTTGGTGAGCCAAGTGGTATTGGGGTACTGATTATTACCTGAAAGTGTCATCAAGATTGGGTGAAAAAATGTGTGCTGTGATTTCGGGAATCTCGTAGTTTTTTGGAAGCTTGGCAACGCCTTTCCATGAAAGTGATTTGTGCCGGTCTCTGCTTAGGGCTACATCAATAGGAAACAAACCATAGAGATAGAACTTGGAACTACTTTATTTTGTCAAGTTTCAAAGAGCTAGCACAAACCGTGTTTGATTTAGAGTTCCAACTACATGTATCCATATAGGAGAAAACAGAGTGAAACGTAAAAATTAAAACTGTTACTGACAACGAACGGTTTAACCTAGAAGAACGAAATTTGGTGAGCCAAGTGGGATTGGGGTACTGATCATTAGCTGAAAGTGTCATCCAGATTGGGTGAAAAAATGTGTGCGTTGATTTCTGGAAACTCGTAGTGTTTTGGAAGCTTGACAACCCCTTTCCATCAAAGTGATTTGCGCCCGTAACTGCTTTGGTCTACATCAAAAGGAAAGAAACCATAGAGATAGAACTTAGAACTACTATATTGTGTCAAGTTTCAAAGAGCTAGCACAAACCGTGTTGGATTTAGAGTTCCAACTACATGTATCCATATAGGAGAAAACACAGTGAAACCTAAAAATTAAAACTGTTACTGCCAACGAACGGTTTAACCTAGAAGAACGAAATTTGGTGAGCCAAGTGGGATTGGCATACTGATCATTACCTCAAAGTGTCATCAAGATTGGGTGAAAAAATGTGTGCTGAAATTTCAGGAAACTCGTAGTTTTTTGGAAGCTTGGCAACCCCTTTCCATGAAAGTGATTTGCACGAGTCTCTGCTTAGGGATACGTCAATAGGAAACAAACCATAGAGATAGAACTTGGAATTTCTTTATTTTGTCATGTTTCAAAGAGCTAGCACAAACCGTGTTTGATTTAGAGTTCCAAATACATGTATCCATATAGGAGAAAACAGAGTGAAACCTAAATATTTAAACTTTTACTGCCAACGAACGGTTTAACTTAGAAGAACGAAATTTGGTGAGCCAAGTGGGATTGGGGTACTGATCATGACCTGAAAGTGTCATCAAGATTGGGTGAAAAAATGTGTGCTGGTATTTCGGGAAACTCGTAGTTTTTTGGAAGCTTGGCAACGCCTTTCCATGAAAGTGATTTGTGCCAGCCTCTGCTTAGGGCTACATCAATAGGAAACAAACCATAGAAATAGAACTTGGAACTACTTTATTGGGTCAAGTGTCAAAGAGCTAGCACAAACCGTGTTTGATTTAGAGTTCCAACTACGTGTATCCATATAGGAGAAAACAGAGTGAAACCTAAAAATTAAAATGTTACTGCCAACGAACGGTTTAACCTAGAAGAACGAAATTTGGTGAGCCAAGTGGGATTGGAGTACTGATCATTACCTGAAAGTGTCATCCAGATTGGGTGAAAAAATGTTTGCTGAGATTTCAGGAAACTAGTAGTATTTTGGAAGCTTGGCAACCCCTTTCCATGAAAGTGATTGGTGCCAGTCTTTTCTTAGGGCTACATCAATAGGAAACAAACCATAGAGATAGGACTTGGAAGTACTTTATTGGGTCAGGTTTCAAAGAGCTAGTACAAACCGTGTTTGATTTAGAGTTCCAACTACATGTATCCATATAGGAGAAAATAGAGTGAAACCTAAAAATTAAAATTGTTACTGCCAACGAACGGTTTAACCTAGAAGAACGAAATTTGGTGAGCCAAGTGGGATTGGGGTACTGATTATTACCTGAAAGTGTCATCAAGATTGGGCGAAAATGTGTGCTGTGATTTCGGGAAACTCGTAGTTTTTTGGAAGCTTGGCAACGCCTTTCCATGAAAGTGATTTGTGCCGGTCTCTGCTTAGGGCTACATCAATAGGAAACAAACCATAGAAATAGAACTTGGAACTACTTTATTGTGTCAAGTTTCAAAGAGCTAGCACAAACCGTGTTTGATTTGGAGTTCCAACTACCTGTATCCATATAGGAGAAAACAGAGTGAAACCTAAATATTTAAACTGTTACTGCCAACGAACGGTTTAACCTAGAAGAACGAAATTTGGTGAGCCAAGTGGGATTGGGGTACTGATCATTAGCTGAAAGTGTCATCCAGATTGGTTGAAAAAATGTGTGCGGTGATTTCTGGAAACTCGTAGTGTTTTGGAAGCTTGGCAACCCCTTTCTATCAAAGTGATTTGCGCCCATCTCTGCTTTGGTCTACATCAATAGGAAAAAAACCATAGAGATACAAGTTGGAGCTACTTTATTGTGTCAAGTTTCAAAGAGCTAGCACAAACCGTGTTGGATTTAGAGTTCCAACTACATGTATCCATATAGGAGAAAACACAGTGAAATCTAAAAATTAAAACTGTTACTGCCAACGAACGGTTTAACCTAGAAGAACCAAATTTGGTGAGCTATGTGGGATTGGGATACTGATCATTTCCTCAAAGTGTCATCAAGATTGGGTGAAAAAATGTGTGCTGAGATTTCAGGAAACTCGTAGTTTTTTGGAAGCTTGGCAACCCCTTTCCATGAAAGTGATTTGCACGAGTCTCTGCTTAGGGAAACGTCAATAGGAAACAAACCATAGAGATAGAACTTGGAACTACTTTATTGTGTCAAGTTTCAAAGAGCTAGCACAAACCGTGTTTGATTTAGAGTTCCAACTACATGTATCCATATAGGAGAAAACAGAGTGAAACCTAAAAATTAAAATTGTTACTGCCAACGAACGGTTTAACCTAGAAGAACGAAATTTGGTGAGCCAAGTGGGATTGGGGTACTGATCATTACCTGAAAGTGTCATCAAGATTGGGTGAAAAAATGTGTGCTGAGATTTCAGGAAACTCGTAGTGTTTTGGAAGCTTGGCAACGCCTTTCCATGAAAGTGATTTGTGCCGGTCTCTGCTTAGGGTACATCAATAGGAAACAAACCATAGAGATAGAACTTGGAACTACTTTGTTGTGTCAAGTTTCAAAGAGCTAGCACAAACCGTGTTGGATTTAGAGTTCCAACTACATGTATCCATGTAGGAGAAAACAGAGTGAAACCTAAATATTTAAACTGTTACTGCCAACGAACGGTTTAACTTAGAAGAATGAAATTTGGTGAGCCAAGTGGGATTGGGGTACTGATCATTACCTGAAAGTGTCATCAAGATTGGGTGAAAAAATGTGTGCTGGGATTTCGGGAAACTCGTAGTTTTTTGGAAGCTTGGCAACGCCTTTCCATGAAAGTGATTTGTGCCGGTCTCTGCTTTGGGCTACATCAATAGGAAACAAACCATAGAAATAGAACTTGGAACTAATTTATTGGGTCAAGTTTCAAGAGCTAGCACAAACCGTGTTTGATTAGAGTTCCAACTACGTGTATCCATATAGGAGAAAACAGAGTGAAACCTAAAAATTAAAATGTTACTGCCAACGAACGGTTTAACCTAGAAGAACGAAATTTGGTGAGCCAAGTGGGATTGGGGTACTGATCATTACCTGAAAGTGTCATCAAGTTTGGGTGAAAAAATGTGTGCTGAGATTTCAGGAAACTTGTAGTTTTTTGGAAGCTTGGCAACCCCTTTCCATGAAAGTGATTTGCACGAGTCTCTGCTTAGGGCTACGTCAATAGGAAACAAACCATAGAGATAGAACTTCAACTACTTTATTGTGTCAAGTTTCAAAGAGCTAGCACAAACCGTGTTTTATTTAGAGTTCCAACTACATGTATCCATATAGGAGAAGACAGAGTGAAACCTAAAAATTAAAACTGTTACTGCCAACGAACAGTTTAACCTAGAAGAATGAAATTTGGTGAGCCAAGTGAAATTGTGGTACTGATCATTACCTGAAAGTGTCATCCAGATTCGGTGAAAAAATGTGTGCTGAGATTTCAGGAAACTCGTAGTTTTTTGGAAACTTGGCAACCCCTTTCCATGAAAGTAATTGGCGCCAGTCTGTTCTTAGGGCTACATCAATAGCAAACAAACCATAGAGATAGGACTTGGAAGTACTTTATTGTGTCAAGTTTCAAAGAGCTAGCACAAACCGTGTTGGATTTAGAGTTCTAAATACATGTATCCATATAGGAGAAAACACAGTGAAACCTAAAAATTAAAACTGTTACTGCCAACGAACGGTTTAACCTAGAAGAACGAAATTTGGTGAGCCAAGTGGGATTGGGGTACTGATCATTAGCTGAAAGTGTCATCCAGATTGGGTGAAAAAAATGTGTGCGGTGATTTCTGGAATCTCATAGTTTTTTTGAAGTTTGGCAACCCCTTTTCATGAAAGTGATTTGCGCCAGTCTCTGCTTTGTGATACATCAATAGGAAACAAACCATAGAAATAGAACTTGGAACTACTTTATTGGGTCAAGTGTCAAAGAGCTAGCACAAACCGTGTTTGATTTAGAGTTCCAAGTACGTGTATCCATATAGGAGAAAACAGAGTGAAACCTAAAAATTAAAATGTTACTGCCAACGAACGGTTTAACCTAGAAGAACGAAATTTGGTGAGCCAAGTGGGATTGGGGTACTGATCATTACCTGAAAGTGTCATCCAGATTGGGTGAAAAACTGTGTGCTGAGATTTCAGGAAACTCGTAGTGTTTTGGAAGCTTCGCAACCACTTTCCATGAAAGTAATTTGCGCCAGTCTCTGCTTAGGGCTACATCAATAGGAAACAAACCATAGAGATAGAACTTGGAACTACTTTATTGTGTCAAGTTTCAAAGAGCTAGCACAAACCGTGTTTGATTTAGAGTTCCAAATACATGTATCCATATAGGAGAAAACAGAGTGAAACCTAAATATTTAAACTGTTACTGCCAACGAACGGTTTAACCTAGAAGAACGAAATTTGGTGAGCCAAGTGGGATTGGGGTACTGATCATTAGCTGAAAGTGTCATCCAGATTGGGTGAAAAAAATGTGTGCGGTGATTTCTGGAATCTCATAGTTTTTTTGAAGTTTGGCAACCACTTTTCATGAAAGTGATTTGCGCCAGTCTCTGCTTTGTGATACATCAATAGGAAACAAACCATAGAAATAGAACTTGGAACTACTTTATTGGGTCAAGTGTCAAAGAGCTAGCACAAACCGTGTTTGATTTAGAGTTCCAAGTACGTGTATCCATATAGGAGAAAACAGAGTGAAACCTAAAAATTAAAATGTTACTGCCAACGAACGGTTTAACCTAGAAGAACGAAATTTGGTGAGCCAAGTGGGATTGGGGTACTGATCATTACCTGAAAGTGTCATCCAGATTGGGTGAAAAACTGTGTGCTGAGATTTCAGGAAACTCGTAGTGTTTTGGAAGCTTCGCAACCACTTTCCATGAAAGTAATTTGCGCCAGTCTCTGCTTAGGGCTACATCAATAGGAAACAAACCATAGAGATAGAACTTGGAACTACTTTATTGTGTCAAGTTTCAAAGAGCTAGCACAAACCGTGTTTGATTTAGAGTTCCAAATACATGTATCCATATAGGAGAAAACAGAGTGAAACCTAAATATTTAAACTGTTACTGCCAACGAACGGTTTAACCTAGAAGAACGAAATTTGGTGAGCCAAGTGGGATTGGGGTACTGATCATTACCTGAAAGTGTCATCAAGATTGGGTGAAAAAATGTGTGCTGGGATTTCGGGAAACTCGTAGTTTTTTGGAAGCTTGGCAACGCCTTTCCATGAAAGTGATTTGTGCCGGTCTCTGCTTAGGGCTACATCAATAGAAAACAAACCATAGAAATAGAACTTGGAACTACTTTATTGGGTCATCTTTCAAAGAGCTAGCACAAACCGTGTTTGATTTAGAGTTCCAACTACGTGTATCCATATAGGAGAAAACAGAGTGAAACCTAAAAATTAAAATGTTACTGCCAACGAACGGTTTAACTTAGAAGAACGAAATTTGGTGAGCCAAGTGGGATTGGGGTACTGATCCTGACCTGAAAGTGTCATCAAGATTGGGTGAAAAAATGTGTGCTGGTATTTCGGGAAACTCGTAGTTTTTTGGAAGCTTGGCAACGCCTTTCCATGAAAGTGATTTGTGCCGGCCTCTGCGTAGGGCTACATCAATAGGAAACACACCATAGAAATAGAACTTGGAACTACTTTATTGGGTCAAATTTCAAAGAGCTAGCACAAACCGTGTTTGATTTAGAGTTCCAACTACGTGTATCCATATAGGAGAAAACAGAGTGAAACCTAAAAATTAAAATGTTACTGCCAACGAACGGTTTAACCTAGAAGAACGAAATTTGGTGAGCCAAGTGGGATTGGGGTACTGATCATTACCTGAAAGTGTCATCAAGATTGGGTGAAAAAATGTGTGCTGAGATTTCAGGAAACTTGTAGTTTTTTGGAAGCTTGGCAACCCCTTTCCATGAAAGTGATTTGCACGAGTCTCTGCTTAGAGCTACGTCAATAGGAAACAAACCATAGAGATAGAACTTCAACTACTTTATTGTGTCAAGTTTCAAAGAGCTAGCACAAACCGTGTTGGATTTAGTGTTCCAACTACATGTATCCATATAGGAGAAAACAGAGTGAAACCTAAAAATTAAAACTGTTACTGCCAACGAACGGTTTAACCTAGAAGAATGAAATTTGGTGAGCCAAGTGAAATTCCGGTACTGATCATTACCTGAAAGTGTCACCCAGATTGGGTGAAAAAATGTGTGCTGAGATTTCAGGAAACTCGTAGTTTTTTGGAAACCTTGCAACCCCTTTCCATGAAACTGATTGGCGCCAGTCTGTTCTTAGGGCTACATCAATAGCAAACAAACCATAGAGATAGGACTTGGAAGTACTTTATTGTGTCAAGTTTCAAAGAGCTAGCACAAACCGTGTTGGATTTAGAGTTCCAAATACATGTATCCATATAGGAGAAAACACAGTGAAACCTAAAAATAAAACTGTTACTGCCAACGAACGGTTTAAACTAGAAGAACGAAATTTGGTGAGCCAAGTGGGATTGGGGTACTGATCATTAGCTGAAAGTGTCATCCAGATTGGGTGAAAAAAATGTGTGCGGTGATTTCTGGAAACTCATAGTCTTTTGGAAGTTTGGCAACCCCTTTTCATGAAAGTGATTTGCGCCAGTCTCTGCTTTGTGCTACATCAATAGGAAACAAACCATAGAAATAGAACTTGGAACTACTTTATTGGGTCAAGTTTCAAAGAGCTAGCACAAACCGTGTTTGATTTAGAGTTCCAAGTACGTGTATCCATATAGGAGAAAACAGAGTGAAACCTAAAAATTAAAATGTTACTGCCAACGAACGGTTTAACCTAGAAGAAAGAAATTTGGTGAGCCAAGTGGGATTGGGGTACTGATCATTACCTGAAAGTGTCATCCAGATTGGGTGAAAAAATGTGTGCTGAGATTTCAGGAAACTCGAAGTGTTTTGGAAGCTTGGCAACCCCTTTCCATGAAAGTGATTTGTGCCGGTCTCTGCTTAGGGCTACAAAAATAGGAAACAAACCATAGAGATAGAGCTTGGAACTACTTTATTGTGTCAAGTTCCAAAGAGCTAGCACAAACCGTGTTGGATTTAGAGTTCCAACTACATGTATCCATATAGGAGAAAACAGAGTGAAACCTAAATTTTTAAACTGTTACTGCCAACGAACGGTTTAACTTAGAAGAACGAAATTTGGTGAGCCAAGTGGGATTGGGTACTGATCATTACCGGAAAGTGTCATCAAGAATGGGTGAAAAAATGTGTGCTGGGATTTCGGGAAACTCATAGTGTTTTGGAAGCTTGGCAACCCCTTTCCATGAAAGTGATTTGCGCCGGTCTCTGCTTAGAGCTACAAAAATAGGAAAAAAAACATAGAGATAGAACTTGGAACTACTTTATTGTGTCAAGTTTCAAAGAGCTAGCACAAACCGTGTTTGATTTAGAGTTCCAACTACATGTATCCTTATAGGAGAAAACAGAGTGAAACTTAAAAATTTAAACTGTTACTGCCAACGAACGGTTGAACCTAGAAGAACGAAATTTGGTGAGCCAAGTGGGATTGGGGTACTGATCATTACCTGAAAGTGTCATCCAGATTGGGTGAAAAACTGTGTGCTGAGATTTCAGGAAACTCGTAGTGTTTTGGAAGCTTCGCAACCACTTTCCATGAAACATAATTTGCGCCAGTCTCTGCTTAGGGCTACATCAATAGGAAACAAACCATAGAGATAGAACTTGGAACTACTTTATTGTGTCAAGTTTCAAAGAGCTAGCACAAACCGTGTTTGATTTAGAGTTCCAAATACATGTATCCATATAGGAGAAAACAGAGTGAAACCTAAATATTTAAACTGTTACTGCCAACGAACGGTTTAACCTAGAAGAACGAAATTTGGTGAGCCAAGTGGGATTGGGGTACTGATCATTACCTGAAAGTGTCATCAAGATTGGGTGAAAAAATGTGTGCTGGGATTTCGGGAAACTCGTAGTTTTTTGGAAGCTTGGCAACGCCTTTCCATGAAAGTGATTTGTGCCGGTCTCTGCTTAGGGCTACATCAATAGAAAACAAACCATAGAAATAGAACTTGGAACTACTTTATTGGGTCATCTTTCAAAGAGCTAGCACAAACCGTGTTTGATTTAGAGTTCCAACTACGTGTATCCATATAGGAGAAAACAGAGTGAAACCTAAAAATTAAAATGTTACTGCCAACGAACGGTTTAACTTAGAAGAACGAAATTTGGTGAGCCAAGTGGGATTGGGGTACTGATCATTACCTGAAAGTGTCATCAAGATTGGGTGAAAAAATGTGTGCTGAGATTTCAGGAAACTCGTAGTTTTTTGGGAGCTTGGCAACCCCTTTCCATGAAAGTGATTTGCACGAGTCTCTGCTTAGGCCTACGTCAATATGAAACAAACCATAGAGATAGAACTTGGAACTACTTTATTGTGTCAAGTTTCAAAGAGCTAGCACAAACCGTCTTTGATTTAGAGTTCCAACTACATGTATCCATATAGGAGAAAACAGAGTGAAACCTAAAAATTAAAACTGTTACTGCCAAGGAACGGTTAAACCTAGAAGAACGAAATTTGGTGAGGAAAGTGGGATTGGGGTACTGATCATTACCTCAAAGTGTCATCAAGATTGGGTGAAAAAATGTGTGCTGAAATTTCAGGAAACTCTTAGTTTTTTGGAAGCTTGGCAACCCCTTTCCATGAAAGTGATTTGCACGAGTCTCTGCTTAGGGATACGTCAATAGGAAACAAACCATAGAGATAGAACTTGGAACTTCTTTATTGTGTCAAGTTTCAAAGAGCTAGCACAAACCGTGTTTGATTTAGAGTTCCAACTACATGTATCCACATAGGAGAAAACAGAGTGAAACCTAAATATTTAAACTGTTACTGCCAACGAACGGTTTAACTTAGAAGAACGAAATTTGGTGAGCCAAGTGGGATTGGGGTACTGATCATGACCTGAAAGTGTCATCAAGATTGGGTGAAAAAATGTGTGCTGGGATTTCGGGAAACTCGTAGTTTTTTGGAAGCTTGGCAACGCCTTTCCATGAAAGTGATTTGTGCCGGCCTCTGCGTAGGGCTACATCAATAGGAATCAAACCATAGAAATAGAACTTGGAACTACTTTATTGGGTCAAGTTTCAAAGAGCTAGCACAAACCGTGTTTGATTTAGAGTTCCAACTACGTGTATCCATATAGGAGAAAACAGAGTGAAACCTAAAAATTAAAATGTTACTGCCAACGAACGGTTTTACCTAGAAGAACGAAATTTGGTGAGCCAAGTGGGATTGGGGTACTGATCATTACCTGAAATTTTCATCCAGATTGGGTGAAAAAATGTGTGCTGATATTTCAGGAAACTAGTAGTATTTTGGAAGCTTGGCAACCCCTTTCCATGAAAGTGATTGGCGCCAGTCTTTTCTTAGGGCTACCTCAATAGGAAACAAACCATAGAGATAGGACTTGGAAGTACTTTATTGGGTCAGGTTTCAAAGAGCTAGTACAAACCGTGTTTGATTTAGAGTTCCAACTACATGTATCCATATAGGAGAAAACAGAGTGAAACCTAAAAATTAAAATTGTTACTGCCAACGAACGGTTTAACCTAGAAGAACGAAATTTGGTGAGCCAAGTGGGATTGGGGTACTGATTATTACCTGAAAGTGTCATCAAGATTGGGTGAAAATGTGTGCTGTGATTTTGGGAAAATCGTAGTTTTTTGGAAGCTTGGCAACGCCTTTCCATGAAAGTGATTTGTGCCGGTCTCTGCTTAGGGCTACATCAATAGGAAACAAACCATAGAGATAGAACTTGGAACTACTTTATTGTGTCAAGTTTCAAAGAGCTAGCACAAACCGTGTTTGATTTGGAGTTCCAACAACCTGTATCCATATAGGAGAAAACAGAGTGAAACCTAAAAATTAACACTGTTACTGCCAACGAACGGTTTAACCTAGAAGAACGAAATTTGGTGAGCCAAGTGGGATTGGGGTACTGATCATTAGCTGAAAGTGTCATCCAGATTGGGTGAAAAAATGTGTGCGGTGATTTCTGGAAACTCGTAGTGTTTTGGAAGCTTGGCAACCCCTTTCTATCAAAGTGATTTGCACCCGTCTCTGCTTTGGTCTACATCAATAGGAAAAAAACCATAGAGATAGAAGTTGGAACTACTTTATTGTGTCAAGTTTCAAAGAGCTAGCACAAACCGTGTTTGATTTAGAGTTCCAACTACATGTATCCATATAGGAGAAAACACAGTGAAACCTAAAAATTAAAACTGTTACTGCCAACGAACGGTTTAACCTAGAAGAATGAAATTTGGTGAACCAATTGGGATTGGTGTACTGATCAGTAGCTGAAAGTGTCATCCAGATTGGGAGAAAAAATGTGTGCGGTGATTTCTGGAAACTCATAGTTTTTTGGAAGCTTGGCAACCCCTTTCCATGAAAGTGATTTGTGCCAGTCTCTGCCTAGGGCTACATCAATAGGAAACAAACCATAGAGATAGAACTTGGAACTACTTTATTGGGTCAATTTTCAAAGAGCTAGCACAAACCGTGTTTGATTTAGAGTTCCAAGTACGTGTATCCATATAGGAGAAAACAGAGTGAAACCTAAAAATTTAAACTGTTACTGCCAACGAACGGTTTAACCTAGAAGAACGAAATTTGTTCAGCCAAGTGGGACTGGGGTATTGATCATGACATGAAAATGTCATCCAGATTGGGTAAAAAATGTGTGCTGAGATTTGAGGAAACTCGTTGTGTTTTGGAAGCTTGGCAACCCCTCTCCATGAAAGTGATTTCCGCCGGTCTCTGTTTAGGGCTACAAAAATAGGAAAAAAACCATAGAGATAGAACTTGGAACTACTTTATTGTGTCAAGTTTCAAAGAGCTAGCACAAACCGTGTTGGATTTAGAGTTCCAACTACATGTATCCATATAGGAGAAAACAGAGTGAAACCTAAAAATTAAAACTGTTACTGCCAATGAACGGTTTAACCTAGAAGAACGAAATTCGGTTAGCCAAGTGGGATTGGGGTACTGATCATTACCTGAAAGTGTCATCCAGATTAGGTGAAAAAATGTGTGGTGAGATTTCAGGAAACTCGTAGTTTTTTGGAAGCTTGGCAACCCCTTTCCATGAAAGTGATTGGCGCCAGTCTGTTCTTAGGGCTACATCAATAGGAAACAAACCATAGAGATAGGACTTGGAAGTACTTTATTGTGTCAAGTTTCAAAGAGCTAGCACAAACCGTGTTTGATTTAGAGTTCCAAGTACGTGTATCCATATAGGAGAAAACAGAGTGAAACCTAAAAATTAAAATGTTACTGCCAACGAACGTTTTAACCTAGAAGAACGAAATTTGGTGAGCCAAGTGGGATTGGGGTACTGATCATTACCTGAAAGTGTCATCCAGATTGGGTGAAAAAATGTGTGCTGAGATTTCAGGAAACTCGAAGGGTTTTGGAAGCTTGGCAACCCCTTTCCATGAAAGTGATTTGTGCCGGTCTCTGCTTAGGGCTACAAAAATAGGAAACAAATCATAGAGATAGAACTTGGAACTACTTTATTGTTTCAAGTTCCAAAGAGCTAGCACAAACCGTGTTGGATTTAGAGTTCCAACTACATGTATCCATAAAGGAGAAAACAGAGTGAAACCTAAATTTTCAAACTGTTACTGCCAACGAACGGTTTAACTTAGAAGAACGAAATTTGGTGAGAAAAGTGGGATTGGGTACTGATCATTACCGGAAAGTGTCATCAAGAATGGGTGAAAAAATGTGTGCTGGGATTTCGGGAAACTCGTAGTGTTTGGAAGCTTGGCAACCCCTTTCCATGAAAGTGATTTGCGCCGGTCTCTGCTTAGGGCTACAAAAAAAGGAAAAAAAAAAACATAGAGATAGAACTTGGAACTACATTATTGTGTCAAGTTTCAAAGAGCTAGCACAAACCGTGTTTGATTTAGAGTTCCAACTACATGTATCCTTATAGGAGAAAACAGAGTGAAACCTAAAAATTAAAACTGTTACTGCCAACGAACTGTTGAACCTAGAAGAACGAAATTTGGTGAGCCAAGTGGGATTGGGGTACTGATCATTACCTGAAAGTGTCATCCAGATTGGGTGAAAAAATGTGTGCTGAGATTTCAGGAAACTCGTAGTGTTTTGGAAGCTTGGCAACCCCTTTCCATGAAAGTGATTTGCGCCGGTCTCTGCTTCGGGCTACATCAATAGGAAACAAACCATAGAAATAGAACTTGGAACTACTTTATTGGGTCAAGTTTCAAAGAGCTAGCACAAACCGTGTTTGATTTAGAGTTCCAACTACATGTATCCATATAGGAGAAAACAGAGTGAAACCTAAATATTTAAACTGTTACTGCCAACGAACGGTTTAACGTAGAAGAACGAAATTTGGTCAGCCAAGTCGGATTGGGGTACTGATCATTACCTCAAAGTGTCATCAAGATTGGGTTAAAAAATGTGTGCTGAGATTTCAGGAAACTCGTAGTTTTTTGGAAGCTTCGCAACCACTTTCCATGAAAGTAATTTGCGCCAGTCTCTGCTTAGGGCTACATCAATAGGAAACAAACAATAGAGATAGAACTTGGAACTACTTTATTGTGTCAAGTTTCAAAGAGCTAGCACAAACCGTGTTTGATTTAGAGTTCCAACTACATGTATCCATATAGGAGAAAACAGAGTGAAACCTAAATATTTAAACTGTTACTGCCAAGGAACGGTTTAACCTAGAAGAACGAAATTTGGTGAGCCAAGTGGGATTGGGGTACTGATCATTACCTGAAAGTGTCATCAAGATTGGGTGAAAAAATGTGTGCTGGGATTACGGGAAACTCGTAGTTTTTTGGAAGCTTGGCAACGCCTTTCCATGAAAGTGATTTGTGCCGGTCTCTGCTTAGGGCTACATCAATAGGAAACAAACCATAGAAATAGAACTTGGAACTACTTTATTGGGTCAAGTTTCAAAGAGCTAGCACAAACCGTGTTTGATTTAGAGTTCCAACTACGTGTATCCATATAGGAGAAAACAGAGTGAAACCTAAAAATTAAAATGTTACTGCCAACGAACGGTTTAACTTAAAGAACGAAATTTGGTGAGCTAAGTGGGATTGGGGTACTGATCATTACCTGAAAGTGTCATCAAGATTGGGTGAAAAAATGTGTGCTGAGATTTCAGGAAACTCGTAGTGTTTTGGAAGCTTGGCAAAACCTTTCCATGAAAGTGATTTGCACGAGTCTCTGCTTAGGCCTATGTCAATATGAAACAAACCATAGAGATAGAACTTGGAACTACTTTATTGTGTCAAGTTACAAAGAGCTAGCACAAACCGTCTTTGATTTAGAGTTCCAACTACATGTATCCATATAGGAGAAAACAGAGTGAAACCTAAAAATTAAAACACTTACTGCCAACGAAGGGTTTAACCTAGAAGAACGAAATTTGGTGAGCCAAGTGGGATTGGGGTACTGATCATTACCTGAAAGTGTCATCCAGATTGGGTTAAAAAATGTGTGCTGAGATTTCAGGAAACTCGTAGTTTTTTGGAAGCTTGGCAACCCCTTTCCCTGAAAGTGATTTGTGCTGGTCTCTGCTTAGGGCTACATCAATAGGAAACAAACCATAGAGATAGAACTTTGAACTACTTTATTTTGTCAAGTTTCAAAGAGCTAGCACAAACCGTTTTTGAATTAGAGTCAAAATTACATGTATCCATATAGGAGAAAACAGAGTGAAACCTAAAAATTAAAACTGTTACTGCCAACGAACGGTTTAACCTAGAAGAACGAAATTTGGTGAGCCAAGTGGGATTGGGGTACTGATCATTAGCTGAAAGTGTCATCAAGATTGGGTGAAAAAAGGTGTGCGGTGATTTCTGGAAACTCATAATTTTTTGGAAGCTTGGCAAGCCCTTTCCATGAAAGTGATTTGCGCCAGTCTCTGCTTTGGGGTACATCAATAGGAAACAAACCATAGAAATAGAACTTGGAACGACTTTATTGGGTCAAGTTTCAAAGAGCTAGCACAAACCGTGTTTGATTTAGAGTTCCAAGTACGTGTATCCATATAGGAGAAAACAGAGTGAAACCTAAAAATTAAAATGTTACTGCCAACGAACGGTTTAACCTAGAAGAATGAAATTTGGTGAGCCAAGTGGGATTGGGGTACTGATCATTACCTGAAAGTGTCATCAAGATTGGGTGAAAAAATGTGTGCTGAGATTTCAGGAAACTCATAGATTTTTGGAAGCTTGGCAACACCTTTCCATGAAAGTGATTGGCGCCAGTCTGTTCTTAGGGCTACATCAATAGGAAACAAACCATAGAGATAGGACTTGGAAGTACTTTATTGTGTCAAGTTTCAAAGAACTAGCACAAACCGTGTTTGATTTAGAGTTCCAACTACATGTATCCATATAGGAGAAAACACAGTGAAACCTAAAAATTAAAACACTTACTGCCAACGAACGGTTTAACCTAGAAGAATGAAATTTGGTGAACCAATTGGGATTGGTGTACTGATCATTAGCTGAAAGTGTCATCCAGATTGGGAGAAAAAATGTGTGCGGTGATTTCTGGAAACTCATAGTTTTTTGGAAGCTTGGCAACCCCTTTCCATGAAAGTGATTTGTGCCAGTCTCTGCCTAGGGCTACATCAATAGGAAACAAACCATAGAGATAGAACTTGGAACTACTTTATTGGGTCAAGTTTCAAAGAGCTAGCACAAACCGTATTTGATTTAGAGTTCCAAGTACGTGTATCCATATAGGAGAAAACAGAGTGAAACCTAAAAATTTAAACTGTTACTGCCAACGAACGGTTTAACCTAGAAGAACGAAATTTGGTCAGCCATGTGGAACTGGGGTATTGATCATGACATGAAAATGTCATCCAGATTGGGTAAAAAATGTGTGCTGAGATTTCAGGAAACTCGTTGTGTTTTGGAAGCTTGACAACCCCTTTCCATGAAAGTGATTTGCGCCGGTCTCTGCTTAGGGCTACAAAAATAGGAAAAAAAACCATAGAGATAGAACTTGGAACTACTTTATTGTGTCAAGTTTCAAAGAGCTAGCACAAACCGTGTTGGATTTAGAGTTCCAACTACATGTATCCATATAGGAGAAAACAGAGTGAAACCTAAAAATTAAAACTGTTACTGCCAACGAACGGTTTAACCTAGAAGAACGAAATTCGGTTAGCCAAGTGGGATTGGGGTACTGATCATTACCTGAAAGTGTCATCCAGATTAGGTTTAAAAATGTGTGGTGAGATTTCAGGAAACTCGTAATTTTTTGGAAGCTTGGCAACCCCTTTCCATGAAAGTGATTGGCGCCAGTCTGTTCTTAGGGCTACATCAATAGGAAACAAACCATAGAGATAGGACTTGGAAGTACTTTATTGTGTCAAGTTTCAAAGAGCTAGCACAAACCGTGTTTGATTTAGAGTTCCAACTACATGTATCCATATAGGAGAAAACACAGTGAAATCTAAAAATTAAAACTGTTACTGCCAACGAAAGGTTGAACCTAGAAGAACGAAATTTGTTGAGCCAATTGGGATTGGGGTACGGATCATTAGCTGAAAGTGTCATCCAGATTGGGTGAAAAAATGTGTGCTGAGACTTCAGGAAACTCGTAGTGTTTTGGAAGCTTGGCAACCCCTTTCCATGAAAGTGATTTGCGCCAATCTCTGCTTAGGTCTACATCAATAGGAAACAAACCATAGAAATAGAACTTGGAACTACTTTATTGGGTCAAGTTTCAAAGAGCTAGCACAAACCGTGTTTGATTTAGAGTTCCAACTACATGTATCCATATAGAAGAAAACAGAGTGAAACCTAAATATTTAAACTGTTACTGCCAACGAACGGGTTAACTTAGAAGAACGAAATTTGGTGAGCCAAGTGGGATTGGGGTACTGATCATTACCTGAAAGTGTCATCAAGATTGGGTGAAAAAATGTGTGCTGGGATTTCGGGAAACTCGTAGTTTTTTGGAAGCTTGGCAACGCCTTTCCATGAAAGTGATTTGTGCCGGTCTATGCTTTGGGCTACATCAATAGGAAACAAACCATAGAAATAGAACTTGGAATTACTTTATTGGGTCAAGTTTCAAAGAGCTAGCACAAACAGTGTTTGATTTAGAGTTCCAACAACATGTATCCATTTAGGAGAAAACAGAGTGAAACCTAATAATTAAAACTGTTACTGCCAACGAACGGTTTAACCTAGAAGAACGAAATTTGTTGAGCCAAGTGAAATTGGGGTACTGATCATTACCTGAAAGTGTCATCCAGATTGGGTGAAAAAATATGTGCTGAGATTTCAGGAAACTCGTAGTTTTTTGGAAGCTTGGCAACCCCTTTCCATGAAAGTGATTGGCGCCAGTCTCTGCTTTGGGCTACATCAATAGCAAACAAACTATAGAGAAAGGACTTGGAAGTACTTTATTGTGTCAAGTTTCAAAGAGCTAGCACAAACCGTGTTGGATTTAGGGTTCCAAATACATGTATCCATATAGGAGAAAACACAGTGAAACCTAAAAACTTAAAACTGTTACTGCCAACGAACGGTTTAACCTAGAAGAACGAAATTTGGTGAGCCAAGTGGGATTGGGGTACTCATCATTAGGTTAAAGTGTCATCCAGATTGGGTGAAAAAATGTGTGCGGTGATTTCTGGAAACTCATAGTTTTTTGGAAGCTTGGCAACCCCTTTCCATGAAAGTGATTTGCGCCACTCTCTGCTTTGGGCTACATCAATAGGAAACAAACCATAGAAATAGAACTTGGAACTACTTTATTGGGTCAAGTTTCAAAGAGCTAGCACAAACCGTGTTTGATTTAGAGTTCCAACTACGTGTATCCATATAGGAGAAAACAGAGTGAAACCTAAAAATTAAAATGTTACTGCCAACGAACGGTTTAACCTAGAAGAACGAAATTTGGTGAGCCAAGTGGGATTGGGGTACTGATCATTACCTGAAAGTGTCATCCAGATTGGGTGAAAAAATGTGTGCTGAGATTTCAGGAAACTCGTAGTGTTTTGGAAGCTTGACAACCCCTTTCCATGAAAGTGATTTGCGCCGGTCTCTGCTTAGGGCTACAAAAATAGGAAAAAAACAATAGAGATAGAACTTGGAACTACTTTATTGTGTCAAGTTTCAAAGAGCTAGCACAAACCATGTTTGATTTAGAGTTCCAACTACATGTATCCATATAGAAGAAAACAGAGTGAAACCTAAATATTTAAACTGTTACTGCCAACGAACGGTTTAACCTAGAAGAACGAAATTTGGTCAGCCAAGTCGGATTGGGGTACTGATCATTACCTCAAAGTGTCATCAAGATTGGGTTAAAAAATGTGTGCTGAGATTCCAGGAAACTCGTAGTTTTTTGGAAGCTTGGCAACCCCTTTCCATGAAAGTGATTGGCGCCAGTCTGTTCTTAGGGCTACATCAATAGCAAACAAACCATAGAGATAGGACTTGGAAGTACTTTATTGTGTCAAGTTTCAAAGAGCTAGCACAAACCGTGTTGGATTTAGAGTTCCAACTACATGTATCCATATAGGAGAAAACACAGTGAAACCTAAATATTTAAACTGTTACTGCCAACGAACGGTTTAACCTAGAAGAATGAAATTTGGTGAGCCTAGTGGGATTGGGGTACTGATCATTACCTGAAAGTGTCAACAAGATTGGGTGAAAAAATGTGTGCTGAGATTTCAGGAAACTCGTAGTTTTTGGAAGCTTGGCAACCCCTTTCCATGAAAGTGATTTGCGCCAGTCTCTGCTTAGTGCTACATCAATAGGAAACAAACCATAGAGATAGAACTTGGAACTACTTTATTGTGTCAAGTTCCAAAGAGCTAGCACAAACCGTGTTGGATTTAGAGTTCCAACTACATGTATCCATATAGGAGAAAACAGAGTGAAACCTAAAAATTAAAACTGTTACTGCCAACGAACGGTTTAACCTACAAGTACAAAATTTGGTGAGCCAAGTGGGATTGGGGTACTGATCATATCCTGAAAGTGTCATCAAGATTGGGTGAAAAAATGTGTGCTGAGATTTCAGGAAACTCGTAGTTTTTGGAAGCTTGGCAACCCCTTTCCATGAAAGTGATTTGCGCCAGTCTCTGCTTAGTGCTACATCAATAGGAAACAAACCATAGAGATAGAACTTGGAACTACTTTATTGTGTCAAGTTCCAAAGAGCTAGCACAAACCGTGTTGGATTTAGAGTTCCAACTACATGTATCCATATAGGAGAAAACAGAGTGAAACCTAAATATTTAAACTGTTACTGCCAACGAACGGTTTAACGTAGAAGAACGAAATTTGGTCAGCCAAGTCGGATTGGGGTACTGATCATTACCTCAAAGTGTCATCAAGATTGGGTTAAAAAATGTGTGCTGAGATTTCAGGAAACTCGTAGTTTTTTGGAAGCTTCGCAACCACTTTCCATGAAAGTAATTTGCGCCAGTCTCTGCTTAGGGCTACATCAATAGGAAACAAACAATAGAGATAGAACTTGGAACTACTTTATTGTGTCAAGTTTCAAAAAGCTAGCACAAACCGTGTTTGATTTAGAGTTCCAACTACATGTATCCATATAGGAGAAAACAGAGTGAAACCTAAATATTTAAACTGTTACTGCCAAGGAACGGTTTAACCTAGAAGAACGAAATTTGGTGAGCCAAGTGGGATTGGGGTACTGATCATTACCTGAAAGTGTCATCAAGATTGGGTGAAAAAATGTGTGCTGGGATTACGGGAAACTCGTAGTTTTTTGGAAGCTTGGCAACGCCTTTCCATGAAAGTGATTTGTGCCGGTCTCTGCTTAGGGCTACATCAATAGGAAACAAACCATAGAAATAGAACTTGGAACTACTTTATTGGGTCAAGTTTCAAAGAGCTAGCACAAACCGTGTTTGATTTAGAGTTCCAACTACGTGTATCCATATAGGAGAAAACAGAGTGAAACCTAAAAATTAAAATGTTACTGCCAACGAACGGTTTAACTTAAAGAACGAAATTTGGTGAGCTAAGTGGGATTGGGGTACTGATCATTACCTGAAAGTGTCATCAAGATTGGGTGAAAAAATGTGTGCTGAGATTTCAGGAAACTCGTAGTGTTTTGGAAGCTTGGCAAAACCTTTCCATGAAAGTGATTTGCACGAGTCTCTGCTTAGGCCTATGTCAATATGAAACAAACCATAGAGATAGAACTTGGAACTACTTTATTGTGTCAAGTTACAAAGAGCTAGCACAAACCGTCTTTGATTTAGAGTTCCAACTACATGTATCCATATAGGAGAAAACAGAGTGAAACCTAAAAATTAAAACACTTACTGCCAACGAAGGGTTTAACCTAGAAGAACGAAATTTGGTGAGCCAAGTGGGATTGGGGTACTGATCATTACCTGAAAGTGTCATCCAGATTGGGTTAAAAAATGTGTGCTGAGATTTCAGGAAACTCGTAGTTTTTTGGAAGCTTGGCAACCCCTTTCCCTGAAAGTGATTTGTGCTGGTCTCTGCTTAGGGCTACATCAATAGGAAACAAACCATAGAGATAGAACTTTGAACTACTTTATTTTGTCAAGTTTCAAAGAGCTAGCACAAACCGTTTTTGAATTAGAGTCAAAATTACATGTATCCATATAGGAGAAAACAGAGTGAAACCTAAAAATTAAAACTGTTACTGCCAACGAACGGTTTAACCTAGAAGAACGAAATTTGGTGAGCCAAGTGGGATTGGGGTACTGATCATTAGCTGAAAGTGTCATCAAGATTGGGTGAAAAAAGGTGTGCGGTGATTTCTGGAAACTCATAATTTTTTGGAAGCTTGGCAAGCCCTTTCCATGAAAGTGATTTGCGCCAGTCTCTGCTTTGGGGTACATCAATAGGAAACAAACCATAGAAATAGAACTTGGAACGACTTTATTGGGTCAAGTTTCAAAGAGCTAGCACAAACCGTGTTTGATTTAGAGTTCCAAGTACGTGTATCCATATAGGAGAAAACAGAGTGAAACCTAAAAATTAAAATGTTACTGCCAACGAACGGTTTAACCTAGAAGAATGAAATTTGGTGAGCCAAGTGGGATTGGGGTACTGATCATTACCTGAAAGTGTCATCAAGATTGGGTGAAAAAATGTGTGCTGAGATTTCAGGAAACTCATAGATTTTTGGAAGCTTGGCAACACCTTTCCATGAAAGTGATTGGCGCCAGTCTGTTCTTAGGGCTACATCAATAGGAAACAAACCATAGAGATAGGACTTGGAAGTACTTTATTGTGTCAAGTTTCAAAGAACTAGCACAAACCGTGTTTGATTTAGAGTTCCAACTACATGTATCCATATAGGAGAAAACACAGTGAAACCTAAAAATTAAAACACTTACTGCCAACGAACGGTTTAACCTAGAAGAATGAAATTTGGTGAACCAATTGGGATTGGTGTACTGATCATTAGCTGAAAGTGTCATCCAGATTGGGAGAAAAAATGTGTGCGGTGATTTCTGGAAACTCATAGTTTTTTGGAAGCTTGGCAACCCCTTTCCATGAAAGTGATTTGTGCCAGTCTCTGCCTAGGGCTACATCAATAGGAAACAAACCATAGAGATAGAACTTGGAACTACTTTATTGGGTCAAGTTTCAAAGAGCTAGCACAAACCGTATTTGATTTAGAGTTCCAAGTACGTGTATCCATATAGGAGAAAACAGAGTGAAACCTAAAAATTTAAACTGTTACTGCCAACGAACGGTTTAACCTAGAAGAACGAAATTTGGTCAGCCATGTGGAACTGGGGTATTGATCATGACATGAAAATGTCATCCAGATTGGGTAAAAAATGTGTGCTGAGATTTCAGGAAACTCGTTGTGTTTTGGAAGCTTGACAACCCCTTTCCATGAAAGTGATTTGCGCCGGTCTCTGCTTAGGGCTACAAAAATAGGAAAAAAAACCATAGAGATAGAACTTGGAACTACTTTATTGTGTCAAGTTTCAAAGAGCTAGCACAAACCGTGTTGGATTTAGAGTTCCAACTACATGTATCCATATAGGAGAAAACAGAGTGAAACCTAAAAATTAAAACTGTTACTGCCAACGAACGGTTTAACCTAGAAGAACGAAATTCGGTTAGCCAAGTGGGATTGGGGTACTGATCATTACCTGAAAGTGTCATCCAGATTAGGTTTAAAAATGTGTGGTGAGATTTCAGGAAACTCGTAGTTTTTTGGAAGCTTGGCAACCCCTTTCCATGAAAGTGATTGGCGCCAGTCTGTTCTTAGGGCTACATCAATAGGAAACAAACCATAGAGATAGGACTTGGAAGTACTTTATTGTGTCAAGTTTCAAAGAGCTAGCACAAACCGTGTTTGATTTAGAGTTCCAACTACATGTATCCATATAGGAGAAAACACAGTGAAATCTAAAAATTAAAACTGTTACTGCCAACGAAAGGTTGAACCTAGAAGAACGAAATTTGTTGAGCCAATTGGGATTGGGGTACGGATCATTAGCTGAAAGTGTCATCCAGATTGGGTGAAAAAATGTGTGCTGAGACTTCAGGAAACTCGTAGTGTTTTGGAAGCTTGGCAACCCCTTTCCATGAAAGTGATTTGCGCCAATCTCTGCTTAGGTCTACATCAATAGGAAACAAACCATAGAAATAGAACTTGGAACTACTTTATTGGGTCAAGTTTCAAAGAGCTAGCACAAACCGTGTTTGATTTAGAGTTCCAACTACATGTATCCATATAGAAGAAAACAGAGTGAAACCTAAATATTTAAACTGTTACTGCCAACGAACGGGTTAACTTAGAAGAACGAAATTTGGTGAGCCAAGTGGGATTGGGGTACTGATCATTACCTGAAAGTGTCATCAAGATTGGGTGAAAAAATGTGTGCTGGGATTTCGGGAAACTCGTAGTTTTTTGGAAGCTTGGCAACGCCTTTCCATGAAAGTGATTTGTGCCGGTCTATGCTTTGGGCTACATCAATAGGAAACAAACCATAGAAATAGAACTTGGAATTACTTTATTGGGTCAAGTTTCAAAGAGCTAGCACAAACAGTGTTTGATTTAGAGTTCCAACAACATGTATCCATTTAGGAGAAAACAGAGTGAAACCTAATAATTAAAACTGTTACTGCCAACGAACGGTTTAACCTAGAAGAACGAAATTTGTTGAGCCAAGTGAAATTGGGGTACTGATCATTACCTGAAAGTGTCATCCAGATTGGGTGAAAAAATATGTGCTGAGATTTCAGGAAACTCGTAGTTTTTTGGAAGCTTGGCAACCCCTTTCCATGAAAGTGATTGGCGCCAGTCTCTGCTTTGGGCTACATCAATAGCAAACAAACTATAGAGAAAGGACTTGGAAGTACTTTATTGTGTCAAGTTTCAAAGAGCTAGCACAAACCGTGTTGGATTTAGGGTTCCAAATACATGTATCCATATAGGAGAAAACACAGTGAAACCTAAAAACTTAAAACTGTTACTGCCAACGAACGGTTTAACCTAGAAGAACGAAATTTGGTGAGCCAAGTGGGATTGGGGTACTCATCATTAGGTTAAAGTGTCATCCAGATTGGGTGAAAAAATGTGTGCGGTGATTTCTGGAAACTCATAGTTTTTTGGAAGCTTGGCAACCCCTTTCCATGAAAGTGATTTGCGCCACTCTCTGCTTTGGGCTACATCAATAGGAAACAAACCATAGAAATAGAACTTGGAACTACTTTATTGGGTCAAGTTTCAAAGAGCTAGCACAAACCGTGTTTGATTTAGAGTTCCAACTACGTGTATCCATATAGGAGAAAACAGAGTGAAACCTAAAAATTAAAATGTTACTGCCAACGAACGGTTTAACCTAGAAGAACGAAATTTGGTGAGCCAAGTGGGATTGGGGTACTGATCATTACCTGAAAGTGTCATCCAGATTGGGTGAAAAAATGTGTGCTGAGATTTCAGGAAACTCGTAGTGTTTTGGAAGCTTGACAACCCCTTTCCATGAAAGTGATTTGCGCCGGTCTCTGCTTAGGGCTACAAAAATAGGAAAAAAACAATAGAGATAGAACTTGGAACTACTTTATTGTGTCAAGTTTCAAAGAGCTAGCACAAACCATGTTTGATTTAGAGTTCCAACTACATGTATCCATATAGAAGAAAACAGAGTGAAACCTAAATATTTAAACTGTTACTGCCAACGAACGGTTTAACCTAGAAGAACGAAATTTGGTCAGCCAAGTCGGATTGGGGTACTGATCATTACCTCAAAGTGTCATCAAGATTGGGTTAAAAAATGTGTGCTGAGATTCCAGGAAACTCGTAGTTTTTTGGAAGCTTGGCAACCCCTTTCCATGAAAGTGATTGGCGCCAGTCTGTTCTTAGGGCTACATCAATAGCAAACAAACCATAGAGATAGGACTTGGAAGTACTTTATTGTGTCAAGTTTCAAAGAGCTAGCACAAACCGTGTTGGATTTAGAGTTCCAACTACATGTATCCATATAGGAGAAAACACAGTGAAACCTAAATATTTAAACTGTTACTGCCAACGAACGGTTTAACCTAGAAGAATGAAATTTGGTGAGCCTAGTGGGATTGGGGTACTGATCATTACCTGAAAGTGTCAACAAGATTGGGTGAAAAAATGTGTGCTGAGATTTCAGGAAACTCGTAGTTTTTGGAAGCTTGGCAACCCCTTTCCATGAAAGTGATTTGCGCCAGTCTCTGCTTAGTGCTACATCAATAGGAAACAAACCATAGAGATAGAACTTGGAACTACTTTATTGTGTCAAGTTCCAAAGAGCTAGCACAAACCGTGTTGGATTTAGAGTTCCAACTACATGTATCCATATAGGAGAAAACAGAGTGAAACCTAAAAATTAAAACTGTTACTGCCAACGAACGGTTTAACCTACAAGTACAAAATTTGGTGAGCCAAGTGGGATTGGGGTACTGATCATATCCTGAAAGTGTCATCAAGATTGGGTGAAAAAATGTGTGCTGAGATTTCAGGAAACTCGTAGTTTTTGGAAGCTTGGCAACCCCTTTCCATGAAAGTGATTTGCGCCAGTCTCTGCTTAGTGCTACATCAATAGGAAACAAACCATAGAGATAGAACTTGGAACTACTTTATTGTGTCAAGTTCCAAAGAGCTAGCACAAACCGTGTTGGATTTAGAGTTCCAACTACATGTATCCATATAGGAGAAAACAGAGTGAAACCTAAAAATTAAAACTGTTACTGCCAACGAACGGTTTAACCTATAAGAACGAAATTTGGTGAGCCAAGTGGGATTGGGGTACTGATCATATCCTGAAAGTGTCATCAAGATTGGGTGAAAAAATGTGTGCTGAGATTTCAGGAAACTCGTAGTTTTTGGAAGCTTGGCAACCCCTTTCCATGAAAGTGATTTGCGCCAGTCTCTGCTTAGTGCTACATCAATAGGAAACAAACCATAGAGATAGAACTTGGAACTACTTTATTGAGTCAAGTTTCAAAGAGCTAGCACAAACCGTGTTGGATTTAGAGTTCCAACTACATGTATCCATATAGGAGAAAACAGAGTGAAACCTAAAAATTAAAACTGTTACTGCCAACGAACGGTTGAACCTAGAAGAACGAAATTTGGTGAGCCAAGTGAAATTGCGGTACTGATCATTACCTGAAAGTGTCATCCAGATTGGGTGAAAAAATGTGTGCTGAGATTTCAGGAAACTCGTAGTTTTTGGAAGCTTGGCAACCCCTTTCCATGAAAGTGATTTGCGCCAGTCTCTGCTTAGTGCTACATCAATAGAAAACAAACCATAGAGATAGAACTTGGAACTACTTTATTGTGTCAAGTTCCAAAGAGCTAGCACAAACCGTGTTGGATTTAAAGTTCCAACTACATGTATCCATATAGGAGAAAACAGAGTGAAACCTAAATTTTAAACTGTTACTGCCAACGAACGGTTTAACTTAGAAGAACGAAATTTGGTGAGCCAAGTGGGATTGGGTACTGATCATTACCTGAAAGAGTCATCAAGATTGGGTGAAAAAATTTGTGCTGGGATTTCGGGAAACTCGTAGTTTTTTGGAAGCTTGGCAATGCCTTTCCATGAAAGTGATTTGTGCCGGTCTCTGCTTAGGGCTACATCAATAGGAAACAAAGCATAGAAATAGAACTTGGAACTACTTTATTGGGTCAAGTTTCAAAGAGCTAGCACAAACCGTGTTTGATTTAGAGTTCCAACTACGTGTATCCATATAGGAGAAAACAGAGTGAAACCTAAAAATTAAAATGTTACTGCCAACGAACGGTTTAACCTAGAAGAACGAAATTTGGTGAGCAAAGTGGGATTGGAGTACAGATCATTACCTGAAAGTGTCATCAAGATTGGGGGAAAAAAATGTGTGCTGAGATTTCAGGAAACTCGTAGTATTTTGGAAGCTTGGCAACCCCTTTCCATGAAAGTGATTGTCGCCAGTCTGTTCTTAGGGCTACATCAATAGCAAACAAACCATAGAGATAGGACTTGGAAGTACTTTATTTTGTCAAGTTTCAAAGAGCTAGCACAAACCGTGTTGGATTTACAGTTCCAAATACATGTACCATATAGGAGAAAACACAGTGAAACCTAAAAATTAAAACTGTTACTGCCAACGAACGGTTTAACCTAGAAGAATGAAATTTGGTGAGCCAAGTGGGATTGGGGTACAGATCATTAGCTGAAAGTGTCATCCAGATTGGGTGAAAAAATGTGTGCAGTGATTTCTGGAAACTCATAGTTTTTTGGAAGCTTGGCAACCCCTTTCCATGAAAGTGATTTGCGCCAGTCTCTGCTTTGGGCTACATCAATAGGAAACAAACCATAGAAATAGAACTTGGAACTACTTTATTGAGTCAAGTTTCAAAGAGCTAGCCCAAACCGTGTTTAATTAGAGTTCCAACTACGTGTATCCATATAGGAGAAAACAGAGTGAAACCTAAAAATTAAAATGTTACTGCCAACGAACGGTTTAACCTAGAAGAACGAAATTTGGTGAGCCAAGTGGGATTGAGGTCCTGATCATTACCTGAAAGTGTCATCAAGATTGGGTGAAAAAACGTGTGCTGAGATTTCAGGAAACTTGTAGTTTTTGGAAGCTTGGCAACCCCTTTCCATGAAAGTGATTTGCGCCAGTCTCTGCTTAGTGCTACATCAATAGGAAACAAACCATAGAGATAGAACTTGGAACTACTTTATTGTGTCAAGTTCCAAAGAGCTAGCACAAACCGTGTTGGATTTAGAGTTCCAACTACATGTATCCATATAGGAGAAAACAGAGTGAAACCTAAAAATTAAAACTGTTACTGCCAACGAACGGTTGAACCTAGAAGAACGAAATTTGGTGAGCCAAGTGAAATTGCGGTACTGATCATTACCTGAAAGTGTCATCCAGATTGGGTGAAAAAATGTGTGCTGAGATTTCAGGAAACTCGTAGTTTTTGGAAGCTTGGCAACCCCTTTCCATGAAAGTGATTTGCGCCAGTCTCTGCTTAGTGCTACATCAATAGAAAACAAACCATAGAGATAGAACTTGGAACTACTTTATTGTGTCAAGTTCCAAAGAGCTAGCACAAACCGTGTTGGATTTAAAGTTCCAACTACATGTATCCATATAGGAGAAAACAGAGTGAAACCTAAATTTTAAACTGTTACTGCCAACGAACGGTTTAACTTAGAAGAACGAAATTTGGTGAGCAAAGTGGGATTGGGTACTGATCATTACCTGAAAGAGTCATCAAGATTGGGTGAAAAAATTTGTGCTGGGATTTCGGGAAACTCGTAGTTTTTTGGAAGCTTGGCAATGCCTTTCCATGAAAGTGATTTGTGCCGGTCTCTGCTTAGGGCTACATCAATAGGAAACAAAGCATAGAAATAGAACTTGGAACTACTTTATTGGGTCAAGTTTCAAAGAGCTAGCACAAACCGTGTTTGATTTAGAGTTCCAACTACGTGTATCCATATAGGAGAAAACAGAGTGAAACCTAAAAATTAAAATGTTACTGCCAACGAACGGTTTAACCTAGAAGAACGAAATTTGGTGAGCAAAGTGGGATTGGAGTACAGATCATTACCTGAAAGTGTCATCAAGATTGGGGGAAAAAAATGTGTGCTGAGATTTCAGGAAACTCGTAGTATTTTGGAAGCTTGGCAACCCCTTTCCATGAAAGTGATTGTCGCCAGTCTGTTCTTAGGGCTACATCAATAGCAAACAAACCATAGAGATAGGACTTGGAAGTACTTTATTTTGTCAAGTTTCAAAGAGCTAGCACAAACCGTGTTGGATTTACAGTTCCAAATACATGTACCATATAGGAGAAAACACAGTGAAACCTAAAAATTAAAACTGTTACTGCCAACGAACGGTTTAACCTAGAAGAATGAAATTTGGTGAGCCAAGTGGGATTGGGGTACAGATCATTAGCTGAAAGTGTCATCCAGATTGGGTGAAAAAATGTGTGCAGTGATTTCTGGAAACTCATAGTTTTTTGGAAGCTTGGCAACCCCTTTCCATGAAAGTGATTTGCGCCAGTCTCTGCTTTGGGCTACATCAATAGGAAACAAACCATAGAAATAGAACTTGGAACTACTTTATTGAGTCAAGTTTCAAAGAGCTAGCCCAAACCGTGTTTAATTAGAGTTCCAACTACGTGTATCCATATAGGAGAAAACAGAGTGAAACCTAAAAATTAAAATGTTACTGCCAACGAACGGTTTAACCTAGAAGAACGAAATTTGGTGAGCCAAGTGGGATTGAGGTCCTGATCATTACCTGAAAGTGTCATCAAGATTGGGTGAAAAAACGTGTGCTGAGATTTCAGGAAACTTGTAGTTTTTTGGAAGCTTGGCAACCCCTTTCCATGAAAGTGATTTGCACGAGTCTCTGCTTAGGGCTACATCAATAGGAAACAAACCATAGAGATAGAAGTTGGAACTTCTTTATTGTGTCAAGTTTCAAAGAGCTAGCACAAACCGTGTTTGATTTAGAGTTCCAACTACATGTATCCATATAGGAGAAAACAGAGTGAAACCTAAAAATTAAAACTGTTACTGCCAACGAACGGTTTAACCTAGAAGAACGAAATTTGGTGAGCCAAGTGAAATTGGGGTACCGATCATTACCTGAAAGTGTCATCCAGATTGGGTGAAAAAATGTGTGCTGAGATTTCAGGAAACTCGTAGTTTTTTGGAAACTTGGCAACCCCTTTCCATGAAAGTGATTGGCGCCAGTCTGTTCTTAGGGCTACATCAATAGCAAACAAACCATAGAGATAGGACTTGGAAGTACTTTATTGTGTCAAGTTTCAAAGAGCTAGCACAAACCGTGTTGGATTTAGAGTTCCAACTACATGTATCCATATAGGAGAAAACACAGTGAAACCTAAATATTTAAACTGTTACTGCCAACGAACGGTTTAACCTAGAAGAATGAAATTTGGTGAGCCTAGTGGGATTGGGGTACTGATCATTACCTGAAAGTGTCAACAAGATTGGGTGAAAAAATGTGTGCTGAGATTTCAGGAAACTCGTAGTTTTTGGAAGCTTGGCAACCCCTTTCCATGAAAGTGATTTGCGCCAGTCTCTGCTTAGTGCTACATCAATAGGAAACAAACCATAGAGATAGAACTTGGAACTACTTTATTGTGTCAAGTTCCAAAGAGCTAGCACAAACCGTGTTGGATTTAGAGTTCCAACTACATGTATCCATATAGGAGAAAACAGAGTGAAACCTAAAAATTAAAACTGTTACTGCCAACGAACGGTTTAACCTAGAAGAACGAAATTTGGTGAGCCAAGTGAAATTGCAGTACTGATCATTACCTGAAAGTGTCATCAAGATTGGGTGAAAAAATGTGTGCTGAGATTTCAGGAAACTCGTAGTTTTTGGAAGCTTGGCAACCCCTTTCCATGAAAGTGATTTGCGCCAGTCTCTGCTTAGTGCTACATCAATAGAAAACAAACCATAGAGATAGAACTTGGAACTACTTTATTGTGTCAAGTTCCAAAGAGCTAGCACAAACCGTGTTGGATTTAAAGTTCCAACTACATGTATCCATATAGGAGAAAACAGAGTGAAACCTAAATTTTTAAACTGTTACTGCCAACGAACGGTTTGACTTAGAAGAACGAAATTTGGTGAGCCAAGTGGGATTGGGTACTGATCATTACCTGAAAGTGTCATCAAGATTGGGTGAAAAAATTTGTGCTGGGATTTCGGGAAACTCGTAGTTTTTTGGAAGCTTGGCAACGCCTTTCCATGAAAGTGATTTGTGCCGGTCTCTGCTTAGGGCTACATCAATAGGAAACAAACCATAGAAATAGAACTTGGAACTACTTTATTGGGTCAAGTTTCAAAGAGCTAGCACAAACCGTGTTTGATTTAGAGTTCCAACTACGTGTATCCATATAGGAGAAAACAGAGTGAAACCTAAAAATTAAAATGTTACTGCCAACGAACGGTTTAACCTAGAACAACGAAATTTGGTGAGCAAAGTGGGATTGGAGTACAGATCATTACCTGAAAGTGTCATCAAGATTGGGGGAAAAAATGTGTGCTGAGATTTCAGGAAACTCGTAGTATTTTGGAAGCTTGGCAACCCCTTTCCATGAAAGTGATTGTCGCCAGTCTGTTCTTAGGGCTACATCAATAGCAAACAAACCATAGAGATAGGACTTGGAAGTACTTTATTTTGTCAAGTTTCAAAGAGCTAGCACAAACCGTGTTGGATTTACAGTTCCAAATACATGTACCATATAGGAGAAAACACAGTGAAACCTAAAAATTAAAACTGTTACTGCCAACCAACGGTTTAACCTAGAAGAACGAAATTTGGTGAGCCAAGTGGGATTGGGGTACAGATCATTAGCTGAAAGTGTCATCCAGATTGGGTGAAAAAATGTGTGCAATGATTTCTGGAAACTCATAGTTTTTTGGAAGCTTGGCAACCCCTTTCCATGAAAGTGATTTGCGCCAGTCTCTGCTTTGCGCTACATCAATAGGAAACAAACCATAGAAATAGAACTTGGAACTACTTTATTGGGTCAAGTTTCAAAGAGCTAGCACAAACCGTGTTTAATTAGAGTTCCAACTACGTGTATCCATATAGGAGAAAACAGAGTGAAACCTAAAAATTAAAATGTTACTGCCAACGAACGGTTTAACCTAGAAGAACGAAATTTGGTGAGCCAAGTGGGATTGAGGTCCTGATCATTACCTGAAAGTGTCATCAAGATTGGGTGAAAAAACGTGTGCTGAGATTTCAGGAAACTTGTAGTTTTTTGGAAGCTTGGCAACCCCTTTCCATGAAAGTGATTTGCACGAGTCTCTGCTTAGGGCTACATCAATAGGAAACAAACCATAGAGATAGAAGTTGGAACTTCTTTATTGTGTCAAGTTTCAAAGAGCTAGCACAAACCGTGTTTGATTTAGAGTTCCAACTACATGTATCCATATAGGAGAAAACAGAGTGAAACCTAAAAATTAAAACTGTTACTGCCAACGAACGGTTTAACCTAGAAGAACGAAATTTGGTGAGCCAAGTGAAATTGCGGTACTGATCATTACCTGAAAGTGTCATCCAGATTGGGTGAAAAAATGTGTGCTGAGATTTCAGGAAACTCGTAGTTTTTGGAAGCTTGGCAACCCCTTTCCATGAAAGTGATTTGCGCCAGTCTCTGCTTAGTGCTACATCAATAGAAAACAAACCATAGAGATAGAACTTGGAACTACTTTATTGTGTCAAGTTCCAAAGAGCTAGCACAAACCGTGTTGGATTTAAAGTTCCAACTACATGTATCCATAGAGGAGAAAACAGAGTGAAACCTAAATTTTTAAACTGTTACTGCCAACGAACGGTTTAACTTAGAAGAACGAAATTTGGTGAGCCAAGTGGGATTGGGTACTGATCATTACCTGAAAGTGTCATCAAGATTGGGTGAAAAAATTTGTGCTGGGATTTCGGGAAACTCGTAGTTTTTTGGAAGCTTGGCAACGCCTTTCCATGAAAGTGATTTGTGCCGGTCTCTGATTAGGGCTACATCAATAGGAAACAAACCATAGAAATAGAACTTGGAACTACTTTATTGGGTCAAGTTTCAAAGAGCTAGCACAAACCGTGTTTGATTTAGAGTTCCAACTACGTGTATCCATATAGGAGAAAACAGAGTGAAACCTAAAAATTAAAATGTTACTGCCAACGAACGGTTTAACCTAGAACAACGAAATTTGGTGAGCAAAGTGGGATTGGAGTACAGATCATTACCTGAAAGTGTCATCAAGATTGGGGGAAAAAATGTGTGCTGAGATTTCAGGAAACTCGTAGTATTTTGGAAGCTTGGCAACCCCTTTCCATGAAAGTGATTGTCGCCAGTCTGTTCTTAGGGCTACATCAATAGCAAACAAACCATAGAGATAGGACTTGGAAGTACTTTATTTTGTCAAGTTTCAAAGAGCTAGCACAAACCGTGTTGGATTTACAGTTCCAAATACATGTACCATATAGGAGAAAACACAGTGAAACCTAAAAATTAAAACTGTTACTGCCAACGAACGGTTTAACCTAGAAGAACGAAATTTGGTGAGCCAAGTGGGATTGGGGTACAGATCATTAGCTGAAAGTGTCATCCAGATTGGGTGAAAAAATGTGTGCAGTGATTTCTGGAAACTCATAGTTTTTTGGAAGCTTGGCAACCCCTTTCCATGAAAGTGATTTGCGCCAGTCTCTGCTTTGCGCTACATCAATAGGAAACAAACCATAGAAATAGAACTTGGAACTACTTTATTGGGTCAAGTTTCAAAGAGCTAGCACAAACCGTGTTTAATTAGAGTTCCAACTACGTGTATCCATATAGGAGAAAACAGAGTGAAACCTAAAAATTAAAATGTTACTGCCAACGAACGGTTTAACCTAGAAGAACGAAATTTGGTGAGCCAAGTGGGATTGAGGTCCTGATCATTACCTGAAAGTGTCATCAAGATTGGGTGAAAAAACGTGTGCTGAGATTTCAGGAAACTTGTAGTTTTTTGGAAGCTTGGCAACCCCTTTCCATGAAAGTGATTTGCACGAGTCTCTGCTTAGGGCTACATCAATAGGAAACAAACCATAGAGATAGAAGTTGGAACTTCTTTATTGTGTCAAGTTTCAAAGAGCTAGCACAAACCGTGTTTGATTTAGAGTTCCAACTACATGTATCCATATAGGAGAAAACAGAGTGAAACCTAAAAATTAAAACTGTTACTGCCAACGAACGGTTTAACCTAGAAGAACGAAATTTGGTGAGCCAAGTGAAATTGGGGTACCGATCATTACCTGAAAGTGTCATCCAGATTGGGTGAAAAAATGTGAGCTGAGATTTCAGGAAACTCGTAGTTTTTTGGAAACTTGGCAACCCCTTTCCATGAAAGTGATTGGCGCCAGTCTGTTCTTAGGGCTACATCAATAGCAAACAAACCATAGAGATAGGACTTGGAAGTACTTTATTGTGTCAAGTTTCAAAGAGCTAGCACAAACCGTGTTGGATTTAGAGTTCCAACTACATGTATCCATATAGGAGAAAACACAGTGAAACCTAAATATTTAAACTGTTACTGCCAACGAACGGTTTAACCTAGAAGAATGAAATTTGGTGAGCCTAGTGGGATTGGGGTACTGATCATTACCTGAAAGTGTCAACAAGATTGGGTGAAAAAATGTGTGCTGAGATTTCAGGAAACTCGTAGTTTTTGGAAGCTTGGCAACCCCTTTCCATGAAAGTGATTTGCGCCAGTCTCTGCTTAGTGCTACATCAATAGGAAACAAACCATACGAGATAGAACTTGGAACTACTTTATTGTGTCACGTTCCAAAGAGCTAGCACAAACCGTGTTGGATTTAGAGTTCCAACTACATGTATCCATATAGGAGAAAACAGAGTGAAACCTAAAAATTAAAACTGTTACTGCCAACGAACGGTTTAACCTACAAGTACAAAATTTGGTGAGCCAAGTGGGATTGGGGTACTGATCATATCCTGAAAGTGTCATCAAGATTGGGTGAAAAAATGTGTGCTGAGATTTCAGGAAACTCGTAGTTTTTGGAAGCTTGGCAACCCCTTTCCATGAAAGTGATTTGCGCCAGTCTCTGCTTAGTGCTACATCAATAGGAAACAAACCATAGAGATAGAACTTGGAACTACTTTATTGTGTCAAGTTCCAAAGAGCTAGCACAAACCGTGTTGGATTTAGAGTTCCAACTACATGTATCCATATAGGAGAAAACAGAGTGAAACCTAAAAATTAAAACTGTTACTGCCAACGAACGGTTTAACCTATAAGAACGAAATTTGGTGAGCCAAGTGGGATTGGGGTACTGATCATATCCTGAAAGTGTCATCAAGATTGGGTGAAAAAATGTGTGCTGAGATTTCAGGAAACTCGTAGTTTTTTGGAAGCTTGGCAACCCCTTTCCATGAAAGTGATTTGCGCCAGTCTCTGCTTAGTGCTACATCAATAGGAAACAAACCATAGAGATAGAACTTGGAACTACTTTATTGAGTCAAGTTTCAAAGAGCTAGCACAAACCGTGTTGGATTTAGAGTTCCAACTACATGTATCCATATAGGAGAAAACAGAGTGAAACCTAAAAATTAAACTGTTACTGCCAACGAACGGTTTAACCTAGAAGAACGAAATTTGGTGAGCCAAGTGAAATTGCGGTACTGATCATTACCTGAAAGTGTCATCCAGATTGGGTGAAAAAATGTGTGCTGAGATTTCAGGAAACTCGTAGTTTTTGGAAGCTTGGCAACCCCTTTCCATGAAAGTGATTTGCGCCAGTCTCTGCTTAGTGCTACATCAATAGAAAACAAACCATAGAGATAGAACTTGGAACTACTTTATTGTGTCAAGTTCCAAAGAGCTAGCACAAACCGTGTTGGATTTAAAGTTCCAACTACATGTATCCATATAGGAGAAAACAGAGTGAAACCTAAATTTTTAAACTGTTACTGCCAACGAACGGTTTAACTTAGAAGAACGAAATTTGGTGAGCCAAGTGGGATTGGGTACTGATCATTACCTGAAAGTGTCATCAAGATTGGGTGAAAAAATTTGTGCTTTGATTTCGGGAAACTCGAAGTTTTTTGGAAGCTTGGCAACGCCTTTCCATGAAAGTGATTTGTGCCGGTCTCTGCTTAGGGCTACATCAATAGGAAACAAACCATAGAAATAGAACTTGGAACTACTTTATTGGGTCAAGTTTCAAAGAGCTAGCACAAACCGTGTTTGATTTAGAGTTCCAACTACGTGTATCCATATAGGAGAAAACAGAGTGAAACCTAAAAATTAAAATGTTACTGCCAACGAACGGTTTAACCTAGAACAACGAAATTTGGTGAGCAAAGTGGGATTGGAGTACAGATCATTACCTGAAAGTGTCATCAAGATTGGGGGAAAAAATGTGTGCTGAGATTTCAGGAAACTCGTAGTATTTTGGAAGCTTGGCAACCCCTTTCCATGAAAGTGATTGTCGCCAGTCTGTTCTTAGGGCTACATCAATAGCAAACAAACCATAGAGATAGGACTTGGAAGTACTTTATTTTGTCAAGTTTCAAAGAGCTAGCACAAACCGTGTTGGATTTACAGTTCTAAATACATGTACCATATAGGAGAAAACACAGTGAAACCTAAAAATTAAAACTGTTACTGCCAACGAACGGTTTAACCTAGAAGAACGAAATTTGGTGAGCCAAGTGGGATTGGGGTACAGATCATTAGCTGAAAGTGTCATCCAGATTGGGTGAAAAAATGTGTGCGTAGATTTCTGGAAACTCATAGTTTTTTGGAAGCTTGGCAACCCCTTTCCATGAAAGTGATTTGCGCCAGTCTCTGCTTTGGGCTACATCAATAGGAAACAAACCATAGAAAAAGAACTTGGAACTACTTTATTGGGTCAAGTTTCAAAGAGCTAGCACAAACCGTGTTTGATTTAGAGATCCAACTACGTGTATCCATATAGGAGAAAACAGAGTGAAACCTAAAAATTAAAATGTTACTGCCAACGAACGGTTTAACCTAGAAGAACGAAATTTGGTGAGCCAAGTGGGATTGGGGTACTGATCATTACCTGAAAGTGTCATCAAGATTGGGGGAAAAAATGTGTGCTGAGATTTCAGGAAACTCGTAGTGTTTTGGAAGCTTGGCAACCCCTTTCCATGAAAGTGATTTGCGCCGGTCTCTGCTTAGGGCTACAAAAATAGGAAAAAAACAATAGAGATAGAACTTGGAACTACTTTATTGTGTCAAGTTTCAAAGAGCAAGCACAAACCATGTTTGATTTAGAGCTCAAACCACATGTATCCATATAGGAGAAAACAGAGTGAAACCTAAAAATTTAAACTGTTACTGCCAACGAACGGTTTAACCTAGAAGAACGAAATTTGGTGAGCCAAGTGGGATTGGGGTACTGATCATTTCCTGAAAGTGTCATCCAGATTGGGTGAAAAAATGTGTGCTCAGATTTCAGGAAACTCGTAGTTTTTGGAAGCTTGGCAACCCCTTTCCATGAAAGTGATTTGCGCCAGTCTCTGCTTAAGGCTACATCAATAGGAAACAAACCATAGAGATAGAACATGGAACTACTTTATTGTGTCAAGTTTCAAAGAGCTAGCACAAACCGTCTTTGATTTAGAGTTCCAAATACATGTATTCATATAGGAGAAAACATAGTGAAACCTAAATATTTAAACTGTTACTGCCAACGAACGGTTTAACCTAAAAGAACGCAATTTTGTGAGCCTAGTGGGATTGGGCTACTGATCATTACCTGAAATTGTCCTCAAGATTGGGTGAAAAAATGTGTGCTGGGATTTCGGGAAACTCGTAGTTTTTTGGAAGCTTGGCAACCCCTTTCCCTGAAAGTGATTTGCACGAGTCTCTGCTTAGGGATACGTCAATAGGAAACAAACCATAGAGATAGAACTTGGAACTACTTTATTGTGTCAAGTTTCAAAGAGCTAGCACAAACCGTGTTTGATTTAGAGTTCCAACTACATGTATCCATATAGGAGAAAACAGAGTGAAACCTAAAAATTAAAACTGTTACTGCCAACGAACGGTTTAACCTAGAAGAACGGAATTTGGTGAGCCAAGTGGGATTGGGGTACTGATCATATCCTGAAAGTGTCATCAAGATTGGGTGAAAAAATGTGTGCTGAGATTTCAGGAAACTCATAGTTTTTGGAAGCTTGGCAACCCCTTTCCATGAAAGTGATTTGCGCCAGTCTCTGCATAGTGTACATCAATAGGAAACAAACCATAGAGATAGAACTTGGAACTACTTTATTGTGTAAAGTTTCAAAGAGCTAGCACAAACCGTGTTGGATTTAGAGTTCAAACTACATGTATCCATATAGGAGAAAACAGAGTGAAACCTAAATTTTTAAACTGTTACTGCCAACGAACGGTTTAACTTAGAAGAACGAAATTTGGTGAGCCAAGTGGGATTGGGGTACTGATCATTACCTGAAAGTGTCATCCAGATTGGGTGAAAAAATATGTGCTGAGATTTCAGGAAACTCGTAGTTTTTTGGAAGCTTGGCAACCCCTTTCCATGAAAGTGATTGGCGCCAGTCTGTTCTTAGGGCTACATCAATAGGAAACAAACCATAGAGATAGGACTTGGAAGTACTTTATTGTGTCAAGTTTCAAAGAGCTAGCACAAACCGTGTTTGATTTAGAGTTCCAACTACATGTATCCATATAGGAGAAAACACAGTGAAATCTAAAAATTAAAACTGTTACTGCCAACGAACGGTTGAACCTAGAAGAACGAAATTTGTTGAGCCAATTGGGATTGGGGTACCGATCATTAGCTGAAAGTGTCATCCAGATTGGGTGAAAAAATGTGTGCTGAGACTTCAGGAAACTCGTAGTGTTTTGGAAGCTTGGCAACCCCTTTCCATGAAAGTGATTTGCGCCAGTCTCTGCTTAGGGCTACATCAATAGGAAACAAACTACAGAGATAGAACTTGGAACTACTTTATTGTGTCAAGTTTCAAAGAGCTAGCACAAACCATGTTGGATTTAGAGTCCCAACTACATGTATCCATATAGGAGAAAACAGAGTGAAACCTAAATATTTAAACTGTTACTGCCAACGAATGGGTTAAATTAGAAGAACGAAATTTGGTGAGCCAAGTGGGATTGGGGTACTGATCATTACCTGAAAGTGTCATCAAGATTGGGTGAAAAAATGTGTGCTGGGATTTCGGGAAACTCGTAGTTTTTTGGAAGCTTGGCAACGCCTTTCCATGAAAGTGATTTGTGCCGGTCTCTGCTTTGGGCTACATCAATAGGAAACAAACCATAGAAATAGCACTTGGAATTACTTTATTGGGTCAAGTTTCAAAGAGCTAGCACAAACAGTGTTTGATTTAGAGTTCCAACAACATGTATCCATTTAGGAGAAAAAGAGTGAAACCTAAAAATTAAAACTGTTACTGCCAACGAACGGTTTAACCTAGAAGAACGAAATTTGTTGACCAAGTGAAATTGGGGTACTGATCATTACCTGAAATTTCATCCAGATTGGGTGAAAAAATATGTGCTGAGATTTCAGGAAACTCGTAGTTTTTTGGAAGCTTGGCAACCCCTTTCCATGAAAGTGATTTGCGCCAGTCTCTGCTTAGTGCTACATCAATAGGAAACAAACCATAGAGATAGAACTTGGAACTACTTTATTGAGTCAAGTTTCAAAGAGCTAGCACAAACCGTGTTGGATTTAGAGTTCCAACTACATGTATCCATATAGGAGAAAACAGAGTGAAACCTAAAAATTAAAACTGTTACTGCCAACGAACGGTTTAACCTACAAGAACGAAATTTGGTGAGCCAAGTGAAATTGCGGTACTGATCATTACCTGAAAGTGTCATCCAGATTGGGTGAAAAAATGTGTGCTGAGATTTCAGGAAACTCGTAGTTTTTGGAAGCTTGGCAACCCCTTTCCATGAAAGTGATTTGCGCCAGTCTCTGCTTAGTGCTACATCAATAGAAAACAAACCATAGAGATAGAACTTGGAACTACTTTATTGTGTCAAGTTCCAAAGAGCTAGCACAAACCGTGTTGGATTTAAAGTTCCAACTACATGTATCCATATAGGAGAAAACAGAGTGAAACCTAAATTTTTAAACTGTTACTGCCAACGAACGGTTTAACTTAGAAGAACGAAATTTGGTGAGCCAAGTGGGATTGGGTACTGATCATTACCTGAAAGTGTCATCAAGATTGGGTGAAAAAATTTGTGCTTTGATTTCGGGAAACTCGTAGTTTTTTGGAAGCTTGGCAACGCCTTTCCATGAAAGTGATTTGTGCCGGTCTCTGCTTAGGGCTACATCAATAGGAAACAAACCATAGAAATAGAACTTGGAACTACTTTATTGGGTCAAGTTTCAAAGAGCTAGCACAAACCGTGTTTGATTTAGAGTTCCAACTACGTGTATCCATATAGGAGAAAACAGAGTGAAACCTAAAAATTAAAATGTTACTGCCAACGAACGGTTTAACCTAGAACAACGAAATTTGGTGAGCAAAGTGGGATTGGAGTACAGATCATTGCCTGAAAGTGTCATCAAGATTGGGGGAAAAAATGTGTGCTGAGATTTCAGGAAACTCGTAGTATTTTGGAAGCTTGGCAACCCCTTTCCATGAAAGTGATTGTCGCCAGTCTGTTCTTAGGGCTACATCAATAGCAAACAAACCATAGAGATAGGACTTGGAAGTACTTTATTTTGTCAAGTTTCAAAGAGCTAGCACAAACCGTGTTGGATTTACAGTTCCAAATACATGTACCATATAGGAGAAAACACAGTGAAACCTAAAAATTAAAACTGTTACTGCCAACGAACGGTTTAACCTAGAAGAACGAAATTTGGTGAGCCAAGTGGGATTGGGGTACAGATCATTAGCTGAAAGTGTCATCCAGATTGGGTGAAAAAATGTGTGCGTAGATTTCTGGAAACTCATAGTTTTTTGGAAGCTTGGCAACCCCTTTCCATGAAAGTGATTTGCGCCAGTCTCTGCTTTGGGCTACATCAATAGGAAACAAACCATAGAAATAGAACTTGGAACTACTTTATTGGGTCAAGTTTCAAAGAGCTAGCACAAACCGTGTTTGATTTAGAGATCCAACTACGTGTATCCATATAGGAGAAAACAGAGTGAAACCTAAAAATTAAAATGTTACTGCCAACGAACTGTTTAACCTAGAAGAACGAAATTTGGTGAGCCAAGTGGGATTGGGGTACTGATCATTACCTGAAAGTGTCATCAAGATTGGGGGAAAAAATGTGTGCTGAGATTTCAGGAAACTCGTAGTGTTTTGGAAGCTTGGCAACCCCTTTCCATGAAAGTGATTTGCGCCGGTCTCTGCTTAGGGCTACAAAAATAGGAAAAAAACAATAGAGATAGAACTTGGAACTACTTTATTGTGTCAAGTTTCAAAGAGCTAGCACAAACCATGTTTGATTTAGAGCTCAAACCACATGTATCCATATAGGAGAAAACAGAGTGAAACCTAAAAATTTAAACTGTTACTGCCAACGAACGGTTTAACCTAGAAGAACGAAATTTGGTGAGCCAAGTGGGATTGGGGTACTGATCATTACCTGAAAGTGTCATCCAGATTGGGTGAAAAAATGTGTGCTCAGATTTCAGGAAACTCGTAGTTTTTGGAAGCTTGACAACCCCTTTCCATGAAAGTGATTTGCGCCAGTCTCTGCTTAAGGCTACATCAATAGGAAACAAACCATAGAGATAGAACATGGAACTACTTTATTGTGTCAAGTTTCAAAGAGCTAGCACAAACCGTCTTTGATTTAGAGTTCCAAATACATGTATTCATATAGGAGAAAACATAGTGAAACCTAAATATTTAAACTGTTACTGCCAACGAACGGTTTAACCTAAAAGAACGCAATTTTGTGAGCCTAGTGGTATTGGGCTACTGATCATTACCTGAAATTGTCCTCAAGATTGGGTGAAAAAATGTGTGCTGGGATTTCGGGAAACTCGTAGTTTTTTGGAAGCTTGGCAACCCCTTTCCATGAAAGTGATTTGTGCTGGTCTCTGCTTAGGGCTACATCAATAGGAAACAAACCATAGAAATAGAACTTGGAACTACTTTATTGTGTCAAGTTTCAAAGAGCTAGCACAAACCGTGTTTGATTTAGAGTTCCAACTACATGTATCCATATAGGAGAAAACAGAGTGAAACCTAAAAATTAAAACTGTTACTGCCAACGAACGGTTTAACCTAGAAGAATGGAATTTGGTGAGCCAAGTGGGATTGGGGTACTGATCATATCCTGAAAGTGTCATCAAGATTGGGTGAAAAAATGTGTGCTGAGATTTCAGGAAACTCATAGTTTTTGGAAGCTTGGCAACCCCTTTCCATGAAAGTGATTTGCACCAGTCTCTGCATAGTGTACATCAATAGGAAACAAACCATAGAGATAGAACTTGGAACTACTTTATTGTGTCAAGTTTCAAAGAGCTAGCACAAACCGTGTTGGATTTAGAGTTCAAACTACATGTATCCATATAGGAGAAAACAGAGTGAAACCTAAATTTTTAAACTGTTACTGCCAACGAACGGTTTAACTTAGAAGAACGAAATTTGGAGAGCCAAGTGGGATTGGGGAACTGATCATTACCTGAAAGTGTCATCAAGATTGGGTGAAAAAATGTGTGCTGGGATTTCGGGAAACTCGTAGTTTTTTGGAAGCTTGGCAACGCCTTTCCATGAAAGTGATTTGTGACGGTCTCTGCTTAGGGCTACATCAATAGGAAACAAACCATAGAAATAGAACTTGGAACTACTTTATTGGGTCAAGTTTCAAAGAGCTAGCACAAACCGTGTTTGATTTAGAGATCCAACTACGTGTATCCATATAGGAGAAAACAGAGTGAAACCTAAAAATTAAAATGTTACTGCCAACGAACGGTTTAACCTAGAAGAACGAAATTTGGTGAGCCAAGTGGGATTGGGGTACTGATCATTACCTGAAAGTGTCATCCAGATTGGGTGAAAAAATATGTGCTGAGATTTCAGGAAACTCGTAGTTTTTTGGAAGCTTGGCAACCCCTTTCCATGAAAGTGATTGGCGCCAGTCTGTTCTTAGGGCTACATCAATAGGAAACAAACCATAGAGATAGGACTTGGAAGTACTTTATTGTGTCAAGTTTCAAAGAGCTAGCACAAACCGTGTTTGATTTAGAGTTCCAACTACATGTATCCATATAGGAGAAAACACAGTGAAATCTAAAAATTAAAACTGTTACTGCCAACGAACGGTTGAACCTAGAAGAACGAAATTTGTTGAGCCAATTGGGATTGGGGTACCGATCATTAGCTGAAAGTGTCATCCAGATTGGGTGAAAAAATGTGTGCTGAGACTTCAGGAAACTCGTAGTGTTTTGGAAGCTTGGCAACCCCTTTCCATGAAAGTGATTTGCGCCAATCTCTGCTTAGGTCTACATCAATAGGAAACAAACCATAGAAATAGAACTTGGAACTACTTTATTGGGTCAAGTTTCAAAGAGCTAGCACAAACCGTGTTTGATTTAGAGTTCCAACTACATGTATCCATATAGAAGAAAACAGAGTGAAACCTAAATATTTAAACTGTTACTGCCAACGAACGGTTTAACCTAGAAGAACGAAATTTGGTCAGCCAAGTCGGATTGGGGTACTGATCATTACCTCAAAGTGTCATCAAGATTGGGTTAAAAAATATGTGCTGAGATTTCAGGAAAATCGTAGTTTTTTGGAAGCTTGGCAACCCCTTTCCATGAAAGTGATTTGCGCCAGTCTCTGCTTAGGGCTACATCAATAGGAAACAAACTACAGAGATAGAACTTGGAACTACTTTATTGTGTCAAGTTTCAAAGAGCTAGCACAAACCATGTTGGATTTAGAGTCCCAACTACATGTATCCATATAGGAGAAATCAGAGTGAAACCTAAATATTTAAACTGTTACTGCCAACGAATGGGTTAACATAGAAGAACGAATTTTGGTGAGCCAAGTGGGATTGGGGTACTGATCATTACCTGAAAGTGTCATCAAGATTGGGTGAAAAAATGTGTGCTGGGATTTCGGGAAACTCGTAGTTTTTTGGAAGCTTGGCAACGCCTTTCCATGAAAGTGATTTGTGCCGGTCTCTGCTTTGGGCTACATCAATAGGAAACAAACCATAGAAATAGCACTTGGAATTACTTTATTGGGTCAAGTTTCAAAGAGCTAGCACAAACAGTGTTTGATTTAGAGTTCCAACAACATGTATCCATTTAGGAGAAAAAGAGTGAAACCTAAAAATTAAAACTGTTACTGCCAACGAACGGTTTAACCTAGAAGAACGAAATTTGTTGACCAAGTGAAATTGGGGTACTGATCATTACCTGAAATTTCATCCAGATTGGGTGAAAAAATATGTGCTGAGATTTCAGGAAACTCGTAGTTTTTTGGAAGCTTGGCAACCCCTTTCCATGAAAGTGATTGGCGCCAGTCTCTGCTTTGGGCTACATCAATAGCAAACAAACTATAGAGAAAGGACTTGGAAGTACTTTATTGTGTCAAGTTTCAAAGAGCTAGCACAAACCGTGTTGGATTTAGGGTTTTAAATACATGTATCCATATAGGAGAAAACAGAGTGAAACCTAAATATTTAAACTGTTACTGCCAACGAACGGTTTAACTTAGAAGAACGAAATATGGTGAGCCAAGTGGGATTGGGGTACTGATCATGACCTGAAAGTGTCATCCAGATTGGGTAAAAAAATGTGTGCTGAGATTTCAGGAAACTCGTAGTGTTTTGGAAGCTTGACAACCCCTTTCCATGAAAGTGATTTGCGCCGGTCTCTGCTTAGAGCTACAAAAATAGGAAAAAAACAATAGAGATAGAACTTGGAACTACTTTATTGTGTCAAGTTTCAAAGAGCTAGCACAAACCGTGTTTGATTTAGAGTTCCAACTACATGTATCCATATAGGAGAAAACACAGTGAAACCTAAAAATTAAAACTGTTACTGCCAACGAACGGTTTAACCTAGAAGAACGAAATTTGGTGAGCCAAGTTGGATTGGGGTGCTCATCATTAGCTTAAAGTGTCATCCAGATTGGGTGAAAAAATGTGTGCGGTGATTTCTGGAAACTCATAGTTTTTTGGAAGCTTGGCAACCCCTTTCCATGAAAGTGATTTGCGCCAGTCTCTGCTTTGGGCTACATCAATAGGAAACAAACCATAGAAATAGAACTTGGAACTACTTTATTGGGTCAAGTTTCAAAGAGCTAGCACAAACCGTGTTTGGTTTAGAGTTCCAACTACGTGTATCCATATAGGAGAAAACAGAGTGAAACCTAAAAATTAAAATGTTACTGCCAACGAACGGTTTAACCTAGAAGAACGAAATTTGGTGAGCCAAGTGGGATTGGGGTACTGATCATTACCTGAAAGTGTCATCCAGATTGGGTGAAAAAATGTGTGCTGAGATTTCAGGAAACTCATAGTGTTTTGGAAGCTTGACAACCCCTTTCCATGAAAGTGATTTGCGCCGGTCTCTGCTTAGGGCTACAAAAATAGGAAAAAAACAATAGAGATAGAACTTGGAACTACTTTATTGTGTCAAGTTTCAAAGAGCTAGCACAAACCGTGTTTGATTTAGAGTTCCAACTACATATATCCACATAGGAGAAAACAGAGTGAAACCTAAATATTTAAACTGTTACTGCCAACGAACGGTTTAACCTAGAAGAACGAAATTTGGTGAGCCAAGTGGGATTGGTGTACTGATCATTACCTGAAAGTGTCATCAAGATTGGGTGAAAAAATGTGTGCTGGGATTTCGGGAAACTCGTAGTTTTTTGGAAGCTTGGCAACGCCTTTCCATGAAAATGATTTGTGCCGGTCTCTGCTTAGGGCTACATCAATAGGAAACAAACCATAGAAATAGAACTTGGAACTACTTTATTGGGTCATCTTTCAAAGAGCTAGCACAAACCGTGTTTGATTTAGAGTTCCAACTACGTGTATCCATATAGGAGAAAACAGAGTGAAACCTAAAAATTAAAACTGTTACTGCCAACGAACGGTTTAACCTAGAAGAACGAAATTTGGTGAGCCAAGTGGGATTGGGGTACTGATCATTACCTCAAAGTGTCATCAAGATTGGGTGAAAAAATGTGTGCTGAAATTTCAGGAAACTCGTAGTTTTTTGGAAGCTTGGCAACCCCTTTCCATGAAAGTGATTTGCACGAGTCTCTGCTTAGGGATACGTCAATAGGAAACAAACCATAGAGACAGAACTTGGAACTTCTTTATTGTGTCAAGTTTCAAAGAGCTAGCACAAACCGTGTTTGATTTAGAGTTCCAACTACATGTATCCATATAGGAGAAAACAGAGTGAAACCTAAATATTTAAACTGTTACTGCCAACGAACGGTTTAACCTAGAAGAACGAAATTTGGTGAGCCAAGTGGGATTGGGGTACTGATCATTACCTGAAAGTGTCATCCAGATTGGGTGAAAAAATGTGTGCTGAGATTTCAGGAAACTCGTAGTTTTTTGGAAGCTTGGCAACCCCTTTCCATGAAAGTGATTGGCGCCAGTCTTTTCTTAGGGCTACATCAATAGGAAACAAACCATAGAGATAGGACTTGGAAGTACTTTATTGGGTCAGGTTTCAAAGAGCTAGTACAAACCGTGTTTGATTTAGAGTTCCAACTACATGTATCCATATAGGAGAAAACAGAGTGAAACCTAAAAATTAAAATTGTTACTGCCAACGAACGGTTTAACCTAGAAGAACAAAATTTGGTGAGCCAAGTGGGATTGGGGTACTGATTATTACCTGAAAGTGTCATCAAGATTGGGTGAAAATGTGTGCTGTGATTTCGGGAAACTCATAGTTTTTTGGAAGCTTGGCAACGCCTTTCCATGAAAGTGATTTGTGCCGGTCTCTGCTTAGGGCTACATCAATAGGAAACAAACCATAGAGATAGAATTTGGAACTACTTTATTGTGTCAAGTTTCAAAGAGCTAGCACAAACCGTGTTGGATTTAGAGTTCCAACTACATGTTTCCATATAGGAGAAAACACAGTGAAACCTAAAAATTAAAACTGTTACTGCCAACGAACGGTTTAACCTAGAAGAACCAAATTTGGTGAGCTATGTGGGATTGGAATACTGATCATTTCCTCAAAGTGTCATCAAGGTTGGGTGAAAAAATGTGTGCTGAGATTTCAGGAAACTCGTAGTTTTTTGGAAGCTTGGCAACCCCTTTCCATGAAAGTGATTTGCACGAGTCTCTGCTTAGGGATACGTCAATAGGAAACAAACCATAGAGATAGAACTTGGAACTACTTTATTGTGTCAAGTTTCAAAGAGCTAGCACAAACCGTGTTTGATTTAGAGTTCCAACTACATGTATCCATATAGGAGAAAACAGAGTGAAACCTAAAAATTAAAATTGTTACTGCAAACGAACGGTTTAACCTAGAAGAACGAAATTTGGTGAGCCAAGTGGGATTGGGGTACTGATCATTACCTGAAAGTGTCATCCAGATTCGGTGAAAAAATGTGTGCTGAGATTTCAGGAAACTCGTAGTTTTTTGGAAACTTGGCAACCCCTTTCCATGAAAGTGATTGGCGCCAGTCTGTTCTTAGGGCTACATCAATAGCAAACAAACCATAGAGATAGGACTTGGAAGTACTTTATTGTGTGAAGTTTCAAAGAGCTAGCACAAACCGTGTTGGATTTAGAGTTCCAAATACATGTATCCATATAGGAGAAAACACAGTGAAACCTAAAAATTAAAACTGTTACTGCCAACGAATGGTTTAACCTAGAAGAACGAAATTTGGTGAGCCAAGTGGGATTGGGGTACTGATCATTAGCTGAAAGTGTCATCCAGATTGGGTGAAAAAATGTGTGCGGTGATTTCTGGAAACTCATAGTTTTTTGGAAGTTTGGCAACCCCTTTCTATGAAAGTGATTTGCGCCAGTCTCTGCTTTGTGCTACATCAATAGGAAACAAACCATAGAAATAGAACTTGGAACTACTTTATTGGGTCAAGTTTTAAAGAGCTAGCACAAACCGTGTTTGATTTAGAGTTCCAACTACGTGTATCCATATAGGAGAAAACAGAGTGAAACCTAAAAATTAAAATGTTACTGCCAACGAACGGTTTAACCTAGAAGAACGAAATTTGGTGAGCCAAGTGGGATTGGGGTACTGATCATTACCTGAAAGTGTCATCCAGATTGGGTGAAAAAATGTGTGCTGAGATTTCAGGAAACTCGAAGTGTTTTGGAAGCTTGGCAACCCCTTTCCATGAAAGTGATTTGTGCCGGTCTCTGCTTAGGGCTACAAAAATAGGAAACAAACCATAGAGATAGAACTTGGAACTACTTTATTGTGTCAAGTTCCAAAGAGCTAGCACAAACCGTGTTGGATTTAGAGTTCCAACTACATGTATCCATATAGGAGAAAACAGAGTGAAACCTAAATATTTAAACTGTTACTGCCAACGAACGGTTTAACTTAGAAGAACGAAATTTGGTGAGCCAAGTGGGATTGGGTACTGATCATTACCAGAAAGTGTCATCAAGAATGGGTGAAAAAATGTGTGCTGGGATTTCGTGAAACTCGTAGTGTTTTGGAAGCTTGGCAACACCTTTCCATGAAAGTGATTGGCGCCAGTCTGTTCTTAGGGCTACATCAATAGGAAACAAACCATAGAGATAGGACTTGGAAGTACTTTATTGTGTCAAGTTTCAAAGAGCTAGCACAAACCGTGTTTGATTTAGAGTTCCAACTACATGTATCCATATAGGAGAAAACAGAGTGAAACCTAAAAATTAAAACTGTTACTGCCAACGAACGGTTTAACCTAGAAGAACAAAATTTGGTGAACCAATTGGTATTGGTGTACTGATCATTAGCTGAAAGTGTCATCCAGATTGGGTAAAAAATGTGTACTGAGATTTCAGGAAACTCGTTGTGTTTTGGAAGCTTGGCAACCCCTCTCCATGAAAGTGATTTCCGCCGGTCTCTGTTTAGGGCTACAAAAATAGGAAAAAAACCATAGAGATAGAACTTGGAACTACTTTATTGTGTCAAGTTTCAAAGAGCTAGCACAAACCATGGTGGATTTAGAGTCCCAACTACATGTATCCATATAGGAGAAAACAGAGTGAAACCTAAATATTTAAACTGTTACTGCCAACGAACGGGTTAACTTAGAAGAACGAAATTTGGTGAGCCAAGTGGGATTGGGGTACTGATCATTACCTGAAAGTGTCATCAAGATTGGGTGAAAAAATGTGTGCTGGGATTTCGGGAAACTCGTAGTTTTTTGGAAGCTTGGCAACGCCTTTCCATGAAAGTGATTTGTGCCGGTCTCTGCTTTGGGCTACATCAATAGGAAACAAACCATAGAAATAGAACTTGGAATTACTTTATTGGGTCAAGTTTCAAAGAGCTAGCACAAACCGTGTTTGTATAGAGTTCCAACTACGTGTATCCATATAGGAGAAAACAGAGTGAAACCTAAAAATTAAAATGTTACTGCCAACGAACGGTTTAACCTTGAACAACGAAATTTGGTGAGCAAAGTGGGATTGGAGTACAGATCATTACCTGAAAGTGTCATCAAGTTTGGGGGAAAAAATGTGTGCTGAGATTTCAGGAAACTCGTAGTATTTTGGAAGCTTGGCAACCCCTTTCCATGAAAGTGATTGTCGCCAGTCTGTTCTTAGGGCTACATCAATAGCAAACAAACCATAGAGATAGGACTTGGAAGTACTTTATTTTGTCAAGTTTCAAAGAGCTAGCACAAACCGTGTTGGATTTACAGTTCCAAATACATGTACCATATAGGAGAAAACACAGTGAAACCTAAAAATTAAAACTGTTACTGCCAACGAACGGTTAAACCTAGAAGAACGAAATTTGGTGAGCCAAGTGGGATTGGGGTACAGATCATTAGCTGAAAGCGTCATCCAGATTGGGTGAAAAAATGTGTGCTGAGATTTCAGGAAACTCGTAGTGTTTTGGAAGCTTGGCAACCCCTTTCCATGTAAGTGATTTGCGCCGGTCTCTGCTTAGGGCTACAAAAATAGGAAAAAAAACAATAGAGATAGAACTTGGAACTACTTTATTGTGTCAAGTTTCAAAGAGCTAGCACAAACCGTGTTTGATTTAGAGCTCAAACCACATGTATCCATATAGGAGAAAACAGAGTGAAACCTAAAAATTTAAACTATTACTGCCAACGAACGGTTTAACCTAGAAGAACGAAATTTGGTGAGCCAAGTGGGATTGGGGTACTGATCATTTCCTGAAAGTGTCATCCAGATTGGGTGAAAAAATGTGTGCTCAGATTTCAGGAAACTCGTAGTTTTTGGAAGCTTGGCAACCCCTTTCCATGAAAGTGATTTGCGCCAGTCTCTGCTTAAGGCTACATCAATAGGAAACAAACCATAGAGATAGAACATGGAACTACTTTATTGTGTCAAGTTTCAAAGAGCTAGCACAAACCGTCTTTGATTTAGAGTTCCAAATGCATGTATTCATATAGGAGAAAACATAGTGAAACCTAAATATTTAAACTGTTAATGCCAACGAACGGTTTAACCTAAAAGAACGCAATTTGGTGAGCCAAGTGGGATTGGGCTACTGATCATTACCTGAAATTGTCCTCAAGATTGGGTGAAAAAATGTGTGCTGGGATTTCGGGAAACTCGTAGTTTTTTGTAAGCTTGGCAACCCCTTTTCATGAAAGTGATTTGTGCTGGTCTCTGCTTAGGGCTACATCAATAGGAAACAAACCATAGAAATAGAACTTGGAACTACTTTATTGTGTCAAGTTTCAAAGAGCTAGCACAAACCGTGTTTGATTTAGAGTTCCAACTACATGTATCCATATAGGAGAAAACAGAGTGAAACCTAAAAATTAAAACTGTTACTGCCAACGAACGGTTTAACCTAGAAGAACGGAATTTGGTGAGCCAAGTGGGATTGGGGTACTGATCATATCCTGAAAGTGTCATCAAGATTGGGTGAAAAAATGTGTGCTGAGATTTCAGGAAACTCATAGTTTTTGGAAGCTTGGCAACCCCTTTCCATGAAAGTGATTTGCGCCAGTCTCTGCATAGTGTACATCAATAGGAAACAAACCATAGAGATAGAACTTGGAACTACTTTACTGTGTCAAGTTTCAAAGAGCTAGCACAAACCGTGTTGGATTTAGAGTTCAAACTACATGTATCCATATAGGAGAAAACAGAGTGAAACCTAAATTTTTAAACTGTTACTGCCAACGAACGGTTTAACTTAGAAGAACGAAATTTGGTGAGCCAAGTGGGATTGGGGAACTGATCATTACCTGAAAGTGTCATCAAGATTGGGTGAAAAAATGTGTGCTGGGATTTCGGGAAACTCGTAGTTTTTTGGAAGCTTGGCAACGCCTTTCCATGAAAGTGATTTGTGCCGGTCTCTGCTTAGGGCTACATCAATAGGAAACAAACCATAGAAATAGAACTTGGAACTACTTTATTGGGTCAAGTTTCAAAGAGCTAGCACAAACCGTGTTTGATTTAGAGATCCAACTACGTGTATCCATATAGGAGAAAACAGAGTGAAACCTAAAAATTAAAATGTTACTGCCAACGAACGGTTTAACCTAGAAGAACGAAATTTGGTGAGCCAAGTGGGATTGGGGTACTGATCATTACCTGAAAGTGTCATCAAGATTGGGTGAAAAAATTTGTGCTGAGATTTCAGGAAACTCGTAGTGTTTTGGAAGCTTGGCAACCCCTTTCCATGAAAGTGATTTGCGCCGGTCTCTGCTTAGGGCTACAAAAATAGGAAAAAAACGATAGAGATAGAACTTGGAACTACTTTATTGTGTCAAGTTTCAAAGAGCTAGCACAAACCGTGTTTGATTTAGAGCTCAAACCACATGTATCCATATAGGAGAAAACAGAGTGAAACCTAAAAATTAAAACTGTTACTGCCAACGAACGGTTTAACCTAGAAGAACGAAATTTGGTGAGCCAAGTGGGATTGGGGTACTGATCATTTCCCGAAAGTGTCATCCAGATTGGGTGAAAAAATGTGTGCTGAGATTTCAGGAAACTCGTAGTTTTTTGGAAGCTTGGCAACCCCTTTCCATGAAAGTGATTGGCGCCAGTCTGTTCTTAGGGCTACATCAATAGCAAAAAAACCATAGAGATAGGACTTGGAAGTACTTTATTGTGTCAAGTTTCAAAGAGCTAGCACAAACCGTGTTTGATTTAGAGTTCCAACTACATGTATCCATATAGGAGAAAACAGAGTGAAACCTAAATATTTAAACTGTTACTGCCAACGAACGGTTTAACCTAGAAGAACGAAATTTGGTGAGCCAAGTGGGATTGGGGTACTGATCATATCCTGAAAGTGTCATCAAGATTGGGTGAAAAAATGTGTGCTGAGATTTCAGGAAACTCGTAGTTTTTGGAAGCTTGGCAACCCCTTTCCATGAAAGTGATTTGTGCCGGTCTCTGCTTAGGGCTACATCAATAGGAAACAAACCATAGAAATAGAACTTGGAACTACTTTATTGTGTCTAGTTTCAAAGAGCTAGCACAAACCGTCTTTTATTTAGAGTTCCAACTACATGTATTCATATAGGAGAAAACATAGTGAAACCTAAATATTTAAACTGTTACTGCCAACGAACGGTTTAACCTAGAAGAACAAAATTTGGTGAACCAATTGGTATTGGTGTACTGATCATTAGCTGAAAGTGTCATCCAGATTGGGAGAAAAAATGTGTGCGGTGATTTCTGGAAACTCATAGTTTTTTGGAAGCTTGGCAACCCCTTTCCATGAAAGTGATTTGTGCCAGTCTCTGCCTAGGGCTACATCAATAGGAAACAAACCATAGAGATAGAACTTGGAACTACTTTATTGGGTCAAGTTTCAAAGAGCTAGCACAAACCGTGTTTGATTTAGAGTTCCAAGTACGTGTATCCATATAGGAGAAAACAGAGTGAAACCTAAAAATTAAAACTGTTACTTCCAACGAACGGTTTAACCTAGAAGAACGAAATTTGGTCAGCCAAGTGGGACTGGGGTATTGATCATGACATGAAAGTGTCATCCAGATTGGGTAAAAAATGTGTACTGAGATTTCAGGAAACTCGTTGTGTTTTGGAAGCTTGGCAACCCCTCTCCATGAAAGTGATTTCCGCCGGTCTCTGTTTAGGGCTACAAAAATAGGAAAAAAACCATAGAGATAGAACTTGGAACTACTTTATTGTGTCAAGTTTCAAAGAGCTAGCACAAACCATGGTGGATTTAGAGTCCCAACTACATGTATCCATATAGGAGAAAACAGAGTGAAACCTAAATATTTAAACTGTTACTGCCAACGAACGGGTTAACTTAGAAGAACGAAATTTGGTGAGCCAAGTGGGATTGGGGTACTGATCATTACCTGAAAGTGTCATCAAGATTGGGTGAAAAAATGTGTGCTGGGATTTCGGGAAACTCGTAGTTTTTTGGAAGCTTGGCAACGCCTTTCCATGAAAGTGATTTGTGCCGGTCTCTGCTTTGGGCTACATCAATAGGAAACAAACCATAGAAATAGAACTTGGAATTACTTTATTGGGTCAAGTTTCAAAGAGCTAGCACAAACCGTGTTTGTATAGAGTTCCAACTACGTGTATCCATATAGGAGAAAACAGAGTGAAACCTAAAAATTAAAATGTTACTGCCAACGAACGGTTTAACCTTGAACAACGAAATTTGGTGAGCAAAGTGGGATTGGAGTACAGATCATTACCTGAAAGTGTCATCAAGTTTGGGGGAAAAAATGTGTGCTGAGATTTCAGGAAACTCGTAGTATTTTGGAAGCTTGGCAACCCCTTTCCATGAAAGTGATTGTCGCCAGTCTGTTCTTAGGGCTACATCAATAGCAAACAAACCATAGAGATAGGACTTGGAAGTACTTTATTTTGTCAAGTTTCAAAGAGCTAGCACAAACCGTGTTGGATTTACAGTTCCAAATACATGTACCATATAGGAGAAAACACAGTGAAACCTAAAAATTAAAACTGTTACTGCCAACGAACGGTTAAACCTAGAAGAACGAAATTTGGTGAGCCAAGTGGGATTGGGGTACAGATCATTAGCTGAAAGCGTCATCCAGATTGGGTGAAAAAATGTGTGCTGAGATTTCAGGAAACTCGTAGTGTTTTGGAAGCTTGGCAACCCCTTTCCATGTAAGTGATTTGCGCTGGTCTCTGCTTAGGGCTACAAAAATAGGAAAAAAAACAATAGAGATAGAACTTGGAACTACTTTATTGTGTCAAGTTTCAAAGAGCTAGCACAAACCGTGTTTGATTTAGAGCTCAAACCACATGTATCCATATAGGAGAAAACAGAGTGAAACCTAAAAATTTAAACTATTACTGCCAACGAACGGTTTAACCTAGAAGAACGAAATTTGGTGAGCCAAGTGGGATTGGGGTACTGATCATTTCCTGAAAGTGTCATCCAGATTGGGTGAAAAAATGTGTGCTCAGATTTCAGGAAACTCGTAGTTTTTGGAAGCTTGGCAACCCCTTTCCATGAAAGTGATTTGCGCCAGTCTCTGCTTAAGGCTACATCAATAGGAAACAAACCATAGAGATAGAACATGGAACTACTTTATTGTGTCAAGTTTCAAAGAGCTAGCACAAACCGTCTTTGATTTAGAGTTCCAAATGCATGTATTCATATAGGAGAAAACATAGTGAAACCTAAATATTTAAACTGTTAATGCCAACGAACGGTTTAACCTAAAAGAACGCAATTTGGTGAGCCAAGTGGGATTGGGCTACTGATCATTACCTGAAATTGTCCTCAAGATTGGGTGAAAAAATGTGTGCTGGGATTTCGGGAAACTCGTAGTTTTTTGTAAGCTTGGCAACCCCTTTTCATGAAAGTGATTTGTGCTGGTCTCTGCTTAGGGCTACATCAATAGGAAACAAACCATAGAAATAGAACTTGGAACTACTTTATTGTGTCAAGTTTCAAAGAGCTAGCACAAACCGTGTTTGATTTAGAGTTCCAACTACATGTATCCATATAGGAGAAAACAGAGTGAAACCTAAAAATTAAAACTGTTACTGCCAACGAACGGTTTAACCTAGAAGAACGGAATTTGGTGAGCCAAGTGGGATTGGGGTACTGATCATATCCTGAAAGTGTCATCAAGATTGGGTGAAAAAATGTGTGCTGAGATTTCAGGAAACTCATAGTTTTTGGAAGCTTGGCAACCCCTTTCCATGAAAGTGATTTGCGCCAGTCTCTGCATAGTGTACATCAATAGGAAACAAACCATAGAGATAGAACTTGGAACTACTTTACTGTGTCAAGTTTCAAAGAGCTAGCACAAACCGTGTTGGATTTAGAGTTCAAACTACATGTATCCATATAGGAGAAAACAGAGTGAAACCTAAATTTTTAAACTGTTACTGCCAACGAACGGTTTAACTTAGAAGAACGAAATTTGGTGAGCCAAGTGGGATTGGGGAACTGATCATTACCTGAAAGTGTCATCAAGATTGGGTGAAAAAATGTGTGCTGGGATTTCGGGAAACTCGTAGTTTTTTGGAAGCTTGGCAACGCCTTTCCATGAAAGTGATTTGTGCCGGTCTCTGCTTAGGGCTACATCAATAGGAAACAAACCATAGAAATAGAACTTGGAACTACTTTATTGGGTCAAGTTTCAAAGAGCTAGCACAAACCGTGTTTGATTTAGAGATCCAACTACGTGTATCCATATAGGAGAAAACAGAGTGAAACCTAAAAATTAAAATGTTACTGCCAACGAACGGTTTAACCTAGAAGAACGAAATTTGGTGAGCCAAGTGGGATTGGGGTACTGATCATTACCTGAAAGTGTCATCAAGATTGGGTGAAAAAATTTGTGCTGAGATTTCAGGAAACTCGTAGTGTTTTGGAAGCTTGGCAACCCCTTTCCATGAAAGTGATTTGCGCCGGTCTCTGCTTAGGGCTACAAAAATAGGAAAAAAACGATAGAGATAGAACTTGGAACTACTTTATTGTGTCAAGTTTCAAAGAGCTAGCACAAACCGTGTTTGATTTAGAGCTCAAACCACATGTATCCATATAGGAGAAAACAGAGTGAAACCTAAAAATTAAAACTGTTACTGCCAACGAACGGTTTAACCTAGAAGAACGAAATTTGGTGAGCCAAGTGGGATTGGGGTACTGATCATTTCCCGAAAGTGTCATCCAGATTGGGTGAAAAAATGTGTGCTGAGATTTCAGGAAACTCGTAGTTTTTTGGAAGCTTGGCAACCCCTTTCCATGAAAGTGATTGGCGCCAGTCTGTTCTTAGGGCTACATCAATAGCAAAAAAACCATAGAGATAGGACTTGGAAGTACTTTATTGTGTCAAGTTTCAAAGAGCTAGCACAAACCGTGTTTGATTTAGAGTTCCAACTACATGTATCCATATAGGAGAAAACAGAGTGAAACCTAAATATTTAAACTGTTACTGCCAACGAACGGTTTAACCTAGAAGAACGAAATTTGGTGAGCCAAGTGGGATTGGGGTACTGATCATATCCTGAAAGTGTCATCAAGATTGGGTGAAAAAATGTGTGCTGAGATTTCAGGAAACTCGTAGTTTTTGGAAGCTTGGCAACCCCTTTCCATGAAAGTGATTTGTGCCGGTCTCTGCTTAGGGCTACATCAATAGGAAACAAACCATAGAAATAGAACTTGGAACTACTTTATTGTGTCTAGTTTCAAAGAGCTAGCACAAACCGTCTTTTATTTAGAGTTCCAACTACATGTATTCATATAGGAGAAAACATAGTGAAACCTAAATATTTAAACTGTTACTGCCAACGAACGGTTTAACCTAGAAGAACGCAATTTGGTGAGCCAAGTGCGATTGGGCTACTGATCATTACCTAAAAGTGTCCTCAAGATTGGGTGAAAAAATGTGTGCTGGGATTTTGGGAAACTCGTAGTTTTTTGGAAGCTTGGCAACCCCATTCCAGGAAAGTGATTGGCGCCAGTCTGTTCTTAGGGCTACATCAATAGGAAACAAACCATAGAGATAGGACTTGGAAGTACTTTATTGTCAAGTTTCAAAGAGCTAGCACAAACCGTGTTTGATTTAGATTTCCAACTACATGTATCCATATAGGAGAAAACACAGTGAAACCTAAAAATTAAAACTGTTACTGCCAACGAACGGTTTAACCTAGAAGAACGAAATTTGGTGAGCCTATTGGGATTGGGGAACTGATCATTAGCTGAAAGTGTCATCCAGATTGGGTGAAAAAATGTGTGCTGAGATTTCAGGAAACTCGTAGTGTTTTGGAAGCTTGGCAACCCCTTTCCATGAAAGTGATTTGTGCCGGTCTCTGCTTAGGGCTACATCAATAGGAAACAAACCATAGAAACAGAATTTGGAACTACTTTATTGGGTCAAGTTTCAAATAGCTAGCACAAACCGTGTTTGATTTAGAGTTCCAACTACATGTATCCATATAGGAGAAAACAGAGTGAAACCTAAATATTTAAACTGTTACTGCCAACGAACGGTTTAACCTAGAAGAACGAAATTTGGTGAGCCAAGTGGGATTGGGATACTGATCATATCCTGAAAGTGTCATCAGGATTGGGTGAAAAAATGGGTGCTGAGATTTCAGGAAACTCGTAGTTTTTGGAAGCTTGGCAACCCCTTTCCATGAAAGTGATTTGCGCCAGTCTCTGCTTAGGGCTACATCAATAGGAAACAAACCATAGAGATAGAACTTGGAACTACTTTATTGTGTCAAGTTTCAAAGAGCTAGCACAAACCGTCTTTGATTTAGTGTTCCAACTACATGTATTCATATAGGAGAAAACATAGTGAAACCTAAATATTTAAACTGTTACTGCCAATGAACGGTTTAACCTAGAAGAACGCAATTTGTTGAGCCAAGTGGGATTGGGCTACTGATCATAACCTGAAAGTGTCCTCAAGTTTTGGTGAAAAAATGTGTGCTGGGATTTCGGGAAACTCGTAGTTTTTTGGAAGCTTGGCAACCCCTTTCCATGAAAGTGATTTGCGCCAGTCTCTGCTTAGTGCTACATCAATAGGAAACAAACCATAGAGATAGAACTTGGAACTACTTTATTGTGTCAAGTTTCAAAGAGCTAGCACAAACCGTGTTTGATTTAGAGTTCCAACTACGTGTATCCATATAGGAGAAAACAGAGTGAAACCTAAAAATTAAAATGTTACTGCCATCGAACAGTTTAACCTAGAAGAACGAAATTTGGTGAGCCAAGTGGGATTGAGGTATTCATCATTACCTGAAAGTGTCATCAAGATTGGGTGAAAAAGTGTGCTGAGATTTCAGGAAACTCATAGTTTTTTGGAAGCTTGGCAACCCCTTTCCATGAAAGTGATTGGCACCAGTCTGTTCTTAGGGCTACAGCAATAGGAAACAAACCATAGAGATAGGACTTGGAAGTACTTTATTGTGTCAAGTTTCAAAGAGCTAGCACAAACCGTGTTGGATTTAGAGTTCCAACTACATGTATCCATGTAGGAGAAAACACAGTGAAACCTAAAATTTAAAACTGTTACTGCCAACTAACGGTTTAACCTAGAAGAACGAAATTTGGTGAGCCAAGTGGGATTGGGGTACTGATCATTACCTGAAAGTGTCATCAAGATTGGGTGAAAAAATGTGTGCTGTGATTTCTGGAAACTCATAGTTTTTTGGAAGCTTGGCAACCCCTTTCCATGAAAGTGATTTGCGCCGGTCTCTGCTTAGGGCTACATCAATAGGAAACAAACCATAGAAATAGAACTTGGAACTACTTTATTGTGTCAAGTTTCAAAGAGCTAGCACAAACCGTGTTAGATTTAGAGTTCCAACTACATGTATCCATATAGGAGAAAACAGAGTGAAACCTAAATTTTTAAACTGTTACTGCCAACGAACGGTTTAACTTAGAAGAACGAAATTTGGTGAGCCAAGCCGGATTGGTTACTGATCATTACCTGAAAGTGTCCTCAAGATTGGGTGAAAAAATGTGTGCTGGGATTTCGGGAAACTCGTAGTTTTTTGGAAGCTTGGCAACGCCTTTCCATGAAAGTGATTTGTGCCGGTCTCTGCTTAGGGCTACATCAAAAGGAAACAAACCATAGAAATAGAACTTGGAACTACTTTATTGGGTCAAGTTTCAAAGATCTAGCACAAACCGTGTTTGATTTAGAGTTCCAACTACGTGTATCCATATCGGAGAAAACAGAGTGAAACCTAAAAATTAAAATGTTACTGCCAACGAACGGTTTAACCTAGAAGAACAAAATTTGGTGAGCCAAGTGGGATTGGGGTACTGATCATTACCTGAAAGTGTCATCAAGATTGGGTGAAAAAATGTGTGCTGAGATTTCAGGAAACTCGTAGGTTTTTGGAAGCTTGGCAACCCCTTTCCATGAAAGTGATTGGCGCCAGTCTGTTCTTACGGCTACATCAATAGCAAACAAACCATAGAGATAGGACTTGGAAGTACTTTATTGTGTCACGTTTCAAAGAGATAGCACAAACCGTGTTGGATTTAGAGTTCCAAATACATGTATCCATATAGGAGAAAACACAGTGAAACCTAAAAATTAAAACTGTTACTGCCAACGAACGGTTTAACCTAGAAGAACGAAATTTGGTAAGCCAAGTGGGATTGGGGTACTGATCATTAGCTGAAAGTGTCATCAAGATTGGGTGAAAAAATGTGTGCTGAGATTTCAGGAAACTCATAGATTTTTGGAAGCTTGGCAACCCCTTTCCATGAAAGTGATTGGCGCCAGTCTGTTCTTAGGGCTACAGCAATAGGAAACAAACCATAGAGATAGGACTTGGAAGTACTTTATTGTGTCAAGTTTCAAAGAGCTAGCAGAAACCGTGTTTGATTTAGAGTTCCAACTACATGTATCCATATAGGATAAAACACAGTGAAACCTAAAAATTAAAACTGTTACTGCCAACGAACGGTTTAACCTAGAAGAATGAAATTTGGTGAGCCACTTGGGATTGGTGTACTGATCATTAGCTGAAAGTGTCATCAAGATTGGGTGAAAAAAATGTGTGTTGGGATTTTGGGAAACTGTAGTTTTTTGGAAGCTTGGCAACGCTTTTCCATGTAAGTGATTTCTGCCGGTCTCTGCTTTGGGCTACATCAATAGGAAAAAAACCATAGAAATAGAACTTGGAACTACTTTATTGGGTCAAGTTTCAAAGAGCTAGCACAAACCGTGTTTGATTAGAATTCCAACTACGTGTATCCATATAGGAGAAAACAGAGTGAAACCTAAAAATTAAAATGTTACTGCCAACGAACGGTTTAACCTAGAAGAACGAAATTTGGTGAGCCAAGTGAAATTGGGGTACTGATCATTACCTGAAAGTGTCATCCAGATTGGGTCAAAAAATGTGTGCTGAGATTTCAGGAAACTCGTAGTGTTTTGGAAGCTTGGCAACCCCTTTCCATGAAAGTGATTTGCGCCGGTCTCTGCTTAGGGCTACATCAATAGGAAAAAAACCATAGAAATAGAATTTGAAACTACTTTATTGGGTCAAGTTTCAAAGAGCTAGCACAAACCGTTTTTGATTTAGAGTTCCAACTACATGTATCCATATAGGAGAAAACAGAGTGAAACCTAAATATTTAAACTGTTACTGCCAACGAACGGTTTAACCTAGAAGAACGAAATTTGGTGAGCCAAGTGGGATTGGGCTACTGATCATTACCTGAAAGTGTCCTCAAGATTGGGTGAAAAAATGTGTGCTGGGATTTCGGGAAACTCGTAGTTTTTTGGAAGCTTGGCAACCCCTTTCCAGGAAAGTGATTGGCGCCAGTCTGTTCTTAGGGCTACATCAATAGCAAACAAACCATAGAGACAGGAATTGGAAGTACTTTATTTTGTCAAGTTTCAAAGAGCTAGCACAAACCGTGTTGGATTTAGAGTTCCAAATACATGTATCCATATAGGAGAAAACACAGTGAAACCTAAAAATTAAAACTGTTACTGCCAACGAACGGTTTAACCTAGAAGAACGAAATTTGGTGAGCCAAGTGGGATTGGGGTACTGATCATTAGCTGAAAGTGTCATCCAGATTGGGTGAAAAAATGTGTGCGGTGATTTCTGGAAACTCATAGTTTTTTGGAAGCTTGGCAACCCTTTTCCATGAAAGTGATTTGCGCCAGTCTCTGCTTTGGGCTACATCAATAGGAAACAAACCATAGAAATAGAACTTGGAACTACTTTATTGGGTCAAGTTTCAAAAGCTAGCACAAACCGTGTTTGATTTAGAGTTCCAACTACGTGTATCCATATAGGAGAAAACAGAGTGAAACCTAAAAATTAAAATGTTACTGCCAACGAACGGTTTAACCTAGAAGAACGAACTTTGGTGAGCCAAGTGGGATTGGGGTACTGATCATTACCTGAGAGTGTCATCCAGATTGGGTGAAAAAATGTGTGCTGAGATTTCAGGAAACTCGTAGTGTTTTGAGAGCGTGGCAACCCCTTTCCATGAAAGTGATTTGCGCCGGTCTCTGCTTAGGGCTACAAAAATAGGAAAAAAACCATAGAGATAGAACTTGGAACTACTTTATTGTGTCAAGTTTCAAAGAGCTAGCACAAACCGTGTTTGATTTAGAGCTCCAACCACATGTATCCATATAGGAGAAAACAGAGTGAAACCTAAAAATTAAAACTGTTACTGCCAACGAACGGTTTAAACTAGAAGAACGAATTTTGGTGAGCCAAGTGGGATTGGGGTACTGATCATTACCTGAAAGTGTCATCCAGATTGGGTGAAAAAATGTGTGCTGAGATTTCAGGAAACTCGTAGTGTTTTGGAAGCTTGGCAACCCCTTTCCATGAAAGTGATTGGCGCCAGTCTGTTCTTAGGGCTACATCAATAGGAAACAAACCATAGAGATAGGACTTGGAAGTACTTTATTGTGTCAAGTTTCAAAGAGCTAGCACAAACCGTGTTTGATTTAGATTTCCAACTACATGTATCCATATAGGAGAAAACAGAGTGAAACCTAAATATTTAAACTGTTACTGCCAACGAACGGTTTAACCTAGAAGAACGAAATTTGGTGAGCCAAGTGGGATTGGGGTACTGATCATTTCCTGAAAGTGTCATCAAGATTGGGTGAAAAAATGTGTGCTGAGATTTCAGGAAACTCGTAGTTTTTGGAAGCTTGGCAACCCCTTTCCATGAAAGTGATTTGCGCCAGTCTCTGCTTAGGGCTACATCAATAGGAAACAAACCATAGAGATAGAACTTGGAACTACTTTATTGTGTCAAGTTTCAAAGAGCTAGCACAAACCGTCTTTGATTTAGAGTTCCAACTACATGTATTCATATAGGAGAAAACAGAGTGAAACCTAAATATTTAAACTGTTACTGCCAACGAACGGTTTAACCTAGAAGAACGCAATTTGGTGAGCCAAGTGGGATTGGGCTACTGATCATTACCTGAAAGTGTCCTCAAGATTGGGTGAAAAAATGTGTGCTGGGATTTCGGGAAACTCGTAGTTTTTTGGAAGCTTGGCAACCCCTTTTCATGAAAGTGATTTGTGCCAGTCTCTGCTTAGTGCTACATCAATAGGAAACAAACCATAGAAATAGAACTTGGAACTACTTTATTGTGTCAAGTTTCAAAGAGCTAGCACAAACCGTGTTTGATTTAGAGTTCCAACTACGTGTATCCATATAGGAGAAAACAGAGTGAAACCTAAAAATTAAAATGTTACTGCCATCGAACAGTTTAACCTAGAAGAACGCAATTTGGTGAGCCAAGTGGGATTGGGCTACTGATCATTATCTGAAAGTGTCCTCAAGATTGGGTGAAAAAGTGTGCTGAGATTTCAGGAAACTCATCGATTTTTGGAAGCTTGGCAATCCCTTTCCATGAAAGTGATTGGCGCCAGTCTTTTCTTAGGGCTACAGCAATTGGAAACAAACCATAGAGATAGGACTTGGAAGTACTTTATTGTGTCAAGTTTCAAAAAGCTAGCAGAAACCGTGTTTGATTTAGAGTTCCAACTACATGTATCCATATAGGGGAAAACACAGTGAAACCTAAAAATTAAAACTGTTACTGCCAACGAACGGTTTAACCTAGAAGAATGAAATTTGGTGAGCCACTTGGGATCGGTGTACTGATCATTAGCTGAAAGTGTCATCCAGATTGGGTGAAAAAATGTGTGCAGTGATTTCTGGAAACTCATAGTTTTTTGGAAGCTTGGCAACCCCTATCCATAAAAGTGATTTGTGCCAGTCTCTGCCTAGGGCTACATCAATAGGAAACAAACCATAGAGATAGAACTTGGAACTACTTTATTGGGTCAAGTTTCAAAGAGCTAGCAGAAACCATGTTTGATTTAGAGTTCCAACTACATGTATCCATATAGGAGAAAACAGAGTGAAACCTAAAAATTAAAACTGTTACTGCCAACGAACGTTTTAACCTAGAAGAACGAAATTTGGTGAGCCAAGTGGGATTGGGGTACTGATCATTACCTGAAAGTGTCATCCAGATTGGGTGAAAAAATGTGTGCTGAGATTTCAAGAAACTCGTAGTGTTTTGGAAGCTTGGCAACCCCTTTCCATGAAAGTGATTTGCGCCGGTCTCTGCTTAGGGCTACATCAATAGGAAACAAACCATAGAAATAGAATTTGGAACTACTTTATTGGGTCAAGTTTCAAAGAGCTAGCACAAACCGTTTTTGATTTAGAGTTCCAACTACATGTATCCATATAGGAGAAAACAGAGTGAAACCTAAATATTTAAACTGTTACTGCCAACGAACAGTTTAACCTAGAAGAACGAAATTTGGTGAGCCAAGTGGGATTGGGCTACTGATCATTACCTGAAAGTGTCCTCAAGATTGGGTGAAAAAATGTGTGCTGGGATTTCGGGAAACTCGTAGTTTTTTGGAAGCTTGGCAACCCCTTTCCAGGAAAGTGATTGGCGCCAGTCTGTTCTTAGGGCTACATCAATAGCAAACAAACCATAGAGACAGGAATTGGAAGTACTTTATTTTGTCAAGTTTCAAAGAGCTAGCACAAACCGTGTTGGATTTAGAGTTCCAAATACATGTATCCATATAGGAGAAAACACAGTGAAACCTAAAAATTAAAACTGTTACTGCCAACGAACGGTTTAACCTAAAAGAACGAAATTTGGTGAGCCAAGTGGGATTGGGGTACTGATCATTAGCTGAAAGTGTCATCCAGATTGGGTGAAAAAATGTGTGCGGTGATTTCTGGAAACTCATAGTTTTTTGGAAGCTTGGCAACCCTTTTCCATGAAAGTGATTTGCGCCAGTCTCTGCTTTGGGCTACATCAATAGGAAACAAACCATAGAAATAGAACTTGGAACTACTTTATTGGGTCAAGTTTCAAAAGCTAGCACAAACCGTGTTTGATTTAGAGTTCCAACTACGTGTATCCATATAGGAGAAAACAGAGTGAAACCTAAAAATTAAAATGTTACTGCCAACGAACGGTTTAACCTAGAAGAACGAAATTTGGTGAGCCAAGTGGGATTGGGGTACTGATCATTACCTGAGAGTGTCATCCAGATTGGGTGAAAAAATGTGTGCTGAGATTTCAGGAAACTCGTAGTGTTTTGAGAGCTTGGCAACCCCTTTCCATGAAAGTGATTTGCGCCAGTCTCTGCTTAGGGCTACAAAAATAGGAAAAAAACCATAGAGATAGAACTTGGAACTACTTTATTGTGTCAAGTTTCAAAGAGCTAGCACAAACCGTGTTTGATTTAGAGCTCCAACCACATGTATCCATATAGGAGAAAACAGAGTGAAACCTAAAAATTAAAACTGTTACTGCCAACGAACGGTTTAAACTAGAAGAACGAAATTTGGTGAGCCAAGTGGGATTGGGGTACTGATCATTACCTGAAAGTGTCATCCAGATTGGGTGAAAAAATGTGTGCTGAGATTTCAGGAAACTCGTAGTGTTTTGGAAGCTTGGCAACCCCTTTCCATGAAAGTGATTGGCGCCAGTCTGTTCTTAGGGCTACATCAATAGGAAACAAACCATAGAGATAGGACTTGGAAGTACTTTATTGTGTCAAGTTTCAAAGAGCTAGCACAAACCGTGTTTGATTTAGATTTCCAACTACATTTATCCATATAGGAGAAAACAGAGTGAAACCTAAATATTTAAACTGTTACTGCCAACGAACGGTTTAACCTAGAAGAACGAAATTTGGTGAGCCAAGTGGGATTGGGGTACTGATCATTTCCTGAAAGTGTCATCAAGATTGGGTGAAAAAATGTGTGCTGAGATTTCAGGAAACTCGTAGTTTTTGGAAGCTTGGCAACCCCTTTCCATGAAAGTGATTTGCGCCAGTCTCTGCTTAGGGCTACATCAATAGGAAACAAACCATAGAGATAGAACTTGGAACTACTTTATTGTGTCAAGTTTCAAAGAGCTAGCACAAACCGTCTTTGATTTAGAGTTCCAACTACATGTATTCATATAGGAGAAAACAGAGTGAAACCTAAATATTTAAACTGTTACTGCCAACGAACGGTTTAACCTAGAAGAACGCAATTTGGTGAGCCAAGTGGGATTGGGCTACTGATCATTACCTGAAAGTGTCCTCAAGATTGGGTGAAAAAATGTGTGCTGGGATTTCGGGAAACTCGTTGCTTTTTGGAAGCTTGGCAACCCCTTTTCATGAAAGTGATTTGTGCCAGTCTCTGCTTAGTGCTACATCAATAAAAAACAAACCATAGAAATAGAACTTGGAACTACTTTATTGTGTCAAGTTTCAAAGAGCTAGCACAAACCGTGTTTGATTTAGAGTTCCAACTACGTGTATCCATATAGGAGAAAACAGAGTGAAACCTAAAAATTAAAATGTTACTGCCATCGAACAGTTTAACCTAGAAGAACGCAATTTGGTGAGCCAAGTGGGATTGGGCTACTGATCATTATCTGAAAGTGTCCTCAAGATTGGGTGAAAAAGTGTGCTGAGATTTCAGGAAACTCATAGATTTTTGGAAGCTTGGCAATCCCTTTCCATGAAAGTGATTGGCGCCAGTCTTTTCTTAGGGCTACAGCAATAGGAAACAAACCATAGAGATAGGACTTGGAAGTACTTTATTGTGTCAAGTTTCAAAAAGCTAGCAGAAACCGTGTTTGATTTAGAGTTCCAACTACATGTATCCATATAGGAGAAAACACAGTGAAACCTAAAAATTAAAACTGTTACTGCCAACGAACGGTTTAACCTAGAAGAATGAAATTTGGTGAGCCACTTGGGATCGGTGTACTGATCATTAGCTGAAAGTGTCATCCAGATTGGGTGAAAAAATGTGTGCAGTGATTTCTGGAAACTCATAGTTTTTTGGAAGCTTGGCAACCCCTATCCATGAAAGTGATTTGTGCCAGTCTCTGCCTAGGGCTACATCAATAGGAAACAAACCATAGAGATAGAACTTGGAACTACTTTATTGGGTGAAGTTTCAAAGTGCTAGCAGAAACCATGTTTGATTTAGAGTTCCAACTACATGTATCCATATAGGAGAAAACAGAGTGAAACCTAAAAATTAAAACTGTTACTGCCAACGAACGTTTTAACCTAGAAGAACGAAATTTGGTGAGCCAAGTGGGATTGGGGTACTGATCATTACCTGAAAGTGTCATCCAGATTGGGTGAAAAAATGTGTGCTGAGATTTCAAGAAACTCGTAGTGTTTTGGAAGCTTGGCAACCCCTTTCCATGAAAGTGATTTGCTCCGGTCTCTGCTTAGGGCTACAAAAATAGGAAAAAAAATAGAGATAGAACTTGGAACTATTTTATTGTGTCAAGTTTCAAAGAGCTAGCACAAACCGTGTTTGATTTAGAGTTCCAACTACATGTATCCATATAGGAGAAAACAGAGTGAAACCTAAAAATAAAAAATGTTACTGCCAACGAACGGTTTAACCTAGAAGAACGAAATTTGGTGAGCCAAGTGGGATTGGGGTACTGATCATTACCTGAAAGTGTCATCCAGATTGGGTGAAAAAATGTGAGCTGAGATTTCAGGAAACACGTAGTTTTTGGAAGCTTGGCAACCCCTTTCCATGAAAGTAATTTGCACCAGTCTCTGCTTAGGGCTACATCAGTAGGAAACAAACCATAGAGATAGAACTTGGAACTACTTTATTGTGTCAAGTTTCAAAGAGCTAGCACAAACCGTCTTTGATTTAGAGTTCCAACTACATGTATCCATATAGGAGAAAACAGAGTGAAACCTAAAAATTAAAACTGTTACTGCCAACGAACGGTTTAACCTAGAAGAACAAAATTTGGTGAGCCAAGTGGGATTGGGGTACTGATCATTACCTGAAAGTGTCATCCAGATTGGGTGAAAAAATGTGTGCTGAGATTTCAGGAAACTCGTAGTGTTTTGGAAGCTTGGCAACCCCTTTCCATGAAAGTGATTGGTGCCGGTCTCTGCTTAGGGCTACATCAATAGGAAACAAACCATAGAAACAGAATTTGGAACTACTTTATTGGGTCAAGTTTCAAAGAGCTAGCACAAACCGTGTTTGATTTAGAGTTCCAACTACATGTATCCATATAGGAGAAAACAGAGTGAAACCTAAATATTTAAACTGTTACTGCCAATGAACGGTTTAACCTAGAAGAACGAAATTTGGTGAGCCAAGTGGGATTGGGGTACTGATCATATCCTGAAAGTGTCATCAAGATTGGGTGAAAAAATGTGTGCTGAGATTTCAGGAAACTCGTAGTTTTTGGAAGCTTGGCAACCCCTTTCCATGAAAGTGATTTGCGCCAGTCTCTGCTTAGGGCTACATCAATAGGAAACAAACCATAGAGATAGAACTTGGAACTAATTTATTGTGTCAAGTTTCAAAGAGCTAGCACAAACCGTCTTTGATTTAGAGTTCCAACTACATGTATTCATATAGGAGAAAACATAGTGAAACCTAAATATTTAAACTGTTACTGCCAACGAACGGTTTAACCTAGAAGAACGCAATTTGGTGAGCCAAGTGGGATTGGGCTACTGATCATTACCTGAAAGTGTCCTCAAGATTGGGTGAAAAAATGTGTGCTGGGATTTCGGGAAACTCGTAGTTTTTTGGAAGCTTGGCAACCCCTTTCCATGAAAGTGATTTGCGCCAGTCTCTGCTTAGTGCTACATCAATAGGAAACAAACCATAGAGATAGAACTTGGAACTACTTTATTGTGTCAAGTTTCAAAGAGCTAGCACAAACCGTGTTTGATTTAGAGTTCCAACTACGTGTATCCATATAGGAGAAAACAGAGTGAAACCTAAAAATTAAAATGTTACTGCCATCGAACAGTTTAACCTAGAAGAACGAAATTTGGTGAGCCAAGTGGGATTGAGGTATTCATCATTACCTGAAAGTGTCATCAAGATTGGGTGAAAAAGTGTGCTGAGATTTCAGGAAACTCATAGTTTTTTGGAAGCTTGGCAACCCCTTTCCATGAAAGTGATTGGCGCCAGTCTGTTCTTAGGGCTACATCAATAGGAAACAAACCATAGAGATAGGACTTGGAAGTACTTTATTGTGTCAAGTTTCAAAGAGCTAGCAGAAACCGTGTTTGATTTAGAGTTCCAACTACATGTATCTATATAGGAGAAAACACAGTGAAACCTAAAAATTAAAACTGTTACTCCCAACGAACGGTTTAACCTAGAAGAATGAAATTTGTTGAGCCACTTGGGATTGGTGTACTGATCATTAGCTGAAAGTGTCATCCAGATTGGGTGAAAAAAGGTGTGCAGTGATTTCTGGAAACTCATACTTTTTTGAAAGCTTGGCAACCCCTTTCCATGAAAGTGATTTGTGCCAGTCTCTGCCTAGGGCTACATCAATAGGAAACAAACCATAGAGATAGAACTTGGAACTACTTTATTGGGTCAAGTTTCAAAGAGCTAGCACAAACCGTGTTTGATTTATAGTTCCAAATACATGTATGCATATAGGATAAAACAGAGTGAAACCTAAAAATTAAAACTGTTACTGCCAACGAACGTTTTAACCTAGAAGAACGAAATTTGGTGAGCCAAGTGGGATTGGGGTACTGATCATTACCTGAAAGTGTCATCCAGATTGGGTGAAAAAATGTGTGCTGAGATTTCAAGAAACTCGTAGTGTTTTGGAAGCTTGGCAACCCCTTTCCATGAAAGTGATTTGCGCCGGTCTCTGCTTAGGGCTACATCAATAGGAAACAAACCATAGAAATAGAATTTGGAACTACTTTATTGGGTCAAGTTTCAAAGAGCTAGCACAAACCGTGTTTGATTTAGAGTTCCAACTACATGTATCCATATAGGAGAAAACAGAGTGAAACCTAAATATTTAAACTGTTACTGCCAACGAACGGTTTAACCTAGAAGAACGAAATTTACTCAGGCAATTCGGATTGGGGTACTGATCATTACCTCAAAGTGTCATCAAGATTGGGTTAAAAAATATGTGCTGAGATTTCAGGAAACTCGTAGTTTTTTGGAAGCTTGGCAAACCGTTTCCGTGAAAGTAATTTGCGCCAGTCTCTGCTTAGGGCAACATCAATAGAAAACAAACCATAGAGATAGAACTTGGAACTACATTATTGTGTCAAGTTTCAAAGAGCTAGCACAAACCGCGTTTGATTTAGAGTTCCAACTACATGTATCCATATAGGAGAAAACAGAGTGAAACCTAAAAATTAAAACTGTTACTGCCAACGAACGGTTTAACCTAGAAGAACGAAATTTGGTGAGCCAAGTGGGATTGGGGTATTGATCATATCCTGAAAGTGTCATCAAGATTGGGTGAAAAAATGTGTGCTGAGATTTCAGGAAACTCGTAGTGTTTTGGAAGCTTGGCAACCCCTTTCCATGAAAGTGATTTGCGCCAGTCTCTGTTTAGTGCTACATCAATAGGAAACAAACCATAGAGATAGAACTTGGAACTACTTTATTGGGTCAAGTTTCAAAGAGCTAGCACAAACCGTGTTGGATTTAGAGTTCCAACTACATGTATCCATATAGGAGAAAACAGAGTGAAACCTAAATTTTTAAACTGTTACTGCCAACGAACGGTTTAACTTAGAAGAACGAAATTTGGTGAGCCAAGTGGGATTGGGTACTGATCATTACCTGAAAGTGTCCTCAAGATTGGCTGAAAAAATGTGTGCTGGGATTTCGGGAAACTCGTAGTTTTTTGGAAGCTTGGCAACGCCTTTCCATGAAAGTGATTTGTGCCGGTCTCTGCTTAGGGCTACATCAATAGGAAACAAACCATAGAAATAGAACTTGGAACTACTTTATTGGGTCAAGCTTCAAAGAGCTAGCACAAACCGTGTTTGATTTAGAGTTCCAACTACGTGTATCCATATAGGAGAAAACAGAGTGAAACATAAAAATTAAATGTTACTGCCAATGAACAGTTTAACCTAGAAGAACGAAATTTGGTGAGCCAAGTGGGATTGAGGTACTCATCATTACCTGAAAGTGTCATCAAGATTGGGTGAAAAAATGTGTGCTGAGATTTCAGGAAACTCATAGATTTCTGGAAGCTTGGCAACCCCTTTCCATGAAAGTGATTGGCGCCAGTTTGTTCTTAGGGCTACAGCAATAGGAAACAAACTATAGAGATAGGACTTGGAAGTACTTTATTGTGTCAAGTTTCAAAGAGCTAGCAGAAACCGTGTTTGATTTAGAGTTTCAACTACATGTATCCATATAGGATAAAACACAGTAAAACCTAAAAATTAAAACTGTTACTGCCAACGAACGGTTTAACCTAGAAGAATGAAATTTGGTGAGCCACTTGGGATTGGTGTACTGATCATTAGCTGAAAGTGTCATCCAGATTGGGTGAAAAAATGTGTGCAGTGATTTCTGGAAACTCATAGTTATTTGGAAGCTTGGCAACCCCTTTCCATGAAAGTGATTTGCGCCAGTCTCTGCCTAGGGCTACATCAATAGGAAACAAACCATAGAGATAGAACTTGGAACTACTTTATTGGGTCAAGTTTCAAAGAGCTAGCACAAACCGTGTTTGATTTAGAGTTCCAACTACATGTATCCATATAGGAGAAAACAGATTGAAACCTAAAAATTAAAACTGTTACTGCCAACGAACGGTTTAACCTAGAAGAACGAATTTTGGTGAGCCAAGTGGGATTGGGGTACTGATCATTACCTCAAAGTGTCATCAAGATTGGGTGAACAACTGTGTGCTGAGATTTCAGGAAACTCGTAGTTTTTTGGAAGCTTGGCAACCCCTTTCCATGAAAGTCATTTGCGCCAGTCTCTGCTTAGGGCTACATCAATAGGAAACAAACTATAGAGATAGAACTTGGAAATACTTTATTGTGTCAAGTTTCAAAGAGCTAGCACAAACCGTGTTGGATTTAGATTTCCAAATACATGTATCCATATAGGAGAAAACAGAGTGAAACCTAAATATTTAAACTGTTACTGCCAACGAACGGTTTAACTTAGAAGAACGAAATTTGGTGAGCCAAGTGGGATTGGGGTACTGATCATTACCTGAAAGTGTCATCAAGATTGGGTGAAAAAAATGTGTGTTGGGATTTCGGGAAACTGTAGTTTTTTGGAAACTTGGCAACGCCTTTCCATGTAAGTGATTTGTGCCGGTCTCTGCTTTGGGCTACATCAATAGGAAAAAAACCATAGAAATAGAACTTGGAACTACTTTATTTGGTCAAGTTTCAAAGAGCTAGCACAAACCGTGTTTGATTAGAATTCCAACTACGTGTATCCATATAGGAGGAAAAAGAGTGAAACCTAAAAGTTAAAATGTTACTGCCAACGAACGGTTTAACCTAGAAGAACGACATTTGGTGAGCCAAGTGGGATTCGGGTACTGATCATTACCTGAAAGTGTCATCCAGATTGGGTGAAAAAATGTGTGCTTAGATTTCAGGAAACTCGTAGTTTTTTGGAAGCTTGGCAACCCCTTTCCATGAAAGTAATTTGCACCGGTCTCTGCTTAGGGCTACATCAGTAGGAAACAAACCATAGAGATAGAACTTGGAACTACTTTATTGTGTCAAGTTTCAAAGAGCTAGCACAAACCGTCTTTGATTTAGAGTTCCAACTACATGTATCCATATAGGAGAAAACAGAGTGAAACCTAAATATTTAAACTGTTACTGCCAATGAACGGTTTAACCTAGAAGAAGGAAATTTGGTGAGCCAGTGGGATTGGGGTACTGATCATATCCTGAAAGTGTCATCAAGATTGGGTGAAAAAATGTGTGCTGAGATTTCAGGAAACTCGTAGTGTTTTGGAAGCTTGGCAACCCCTTTCCATCAAAGTGATTTGTGCCGGTCTCTGCTTAGGGCTACATAAATAGGAAACAAACCATAGAAACAGAATTTGGAACTACTTTATTGGGTCAAGTTTCAAAGAGCTAGCACAAACCGTGTTTGATTTAGAGTTCCAACTACATGTATCCATATAGGAGAAAACAGAGTGAAACCTAAATATTTAAACTGTTACTGCCAATGAACGGTTTAACCTAGAACAACGAAATTTGGTGAGCCAAGTGGGATTGGGGTACTGATCATATCCTGAAAGTGTCATCAAGATTGGGTGAAAAAATGTGTGCTGAGATTTCAGGAAACTCGTAGTTTTTGGAAGCTTGGCAACCCCTTTCCATGAAAGTGATTTGCGCCAGTCTCTGCTTAGGGCTACATCAATAGGAAACAAACCATAGAGATAGAACTTGGAACTACTTTATTGTGTCAACTTCCAAAGAGCTAGCACAAACCGTCTGTGATTTAGAGTTCCAACTACATGTATTCATATAGGAGAAAACATAGTGAAACCTAAATATTTAAACTGTTACTGCCAACGAACGGTTTAACCTAGAAGAACGCAATTTGGTGAGCCAAGTGGGATTGGGCTACTGATCATTACCTGAAAGTGTCCTCAAGATTGGGTGAAAAAATGTGTGCTGGGATTTCGGGAAACTCGTAGTTTTTTGGAAGCTTGGCAACCCCTTTCCATGAAAGTGATTTGCGCCAGTCTCTGCTTAGTGCTACATCAATAGGAAACATACCATAGAGATAGAACTTGGAACTACTTTATTGTGTCAAGTTTCAAAGAGCTAGCACAAACCTTGTTTGATTTAGAGTTCCAACTACGTGTATCCATATAGGAGAAAACAGAGTGAAACCTAAAAATTAAAATGTTACTGCCATCGAACAGTTTAACCTAGAAGAACGAAATTTGGTGAGCCAAGTGGGATTGAGGTATTCATCTTTACCTGAAAGTGTCATCAAGATTGGGTGAAAAAGTGTGCTGAGATTTCAGGAAACTCATAGTTTTTTGGAAGCTTGGCAACCCCTTTCCATGAAAATGATTGGCGCCAGTCTGTTCTTAGGGCTACAGCAATAGGAAACAAACCATAGAGATAGGACTTGGAAGTACTTTATTGTGTCAAGTTTCAAAGAGCTAGCAGAAACCGTGTTGGATTTAGAGTTCCAACTACATGTATCCATATAGGAGAAAACACAGTGAAACCTAAAAATTAAAACTGTTACTGCCAACGAACGTTTTAACCTAGAAGAACGAAATTTGGTGAGCCAAGTTGGATTGGGGTACTGATCATTACCTGAAAGTGTCATCCAGATTGGGTGAAAAAATGTGTGCTGAGATTTCAAGAAACTCGTAGTGTTTTGGAAGCTTGGCAACCCCTTTCCATGAAAGTGATTTGCGCCGGTGTCTGCTTGGGGCTACAAAAATAGCAAAGAAACCATGGAGATAGAACTTGGAACTATTTTATTGTGTCAAGTTTCAAAGAGCTAGCACAAACCGTGTTTGATTTAGAGTTCCAACTACATGTATCCATATAGGAGAAAACAGAGTGAAACCTAAAAATAAAAAATGTTACTGCCAACGAACGGTTTAACCTAGAAGAACGAAATTTGGTGAGCCAAGTGGGATTGGGGTACTGATCATTACCTGAAAGTGTCATCCAGATTGGGTGAAAAAATGTGTGCTGAGATTTCAGGAAACTCGTAGTGTTTTGGAAGCTTGGCAACCCCTTTCCATGAAAGTGATTTGCACCGGTCTCTGCTTAGGGCTACATCAATAGGAAACAAACCATAGAAATAGAATTTGGAACTACTTTATTGGGTCAAGTTTCAAAGAGCTAGCACAAACCGTGTTTGATTTAGAGTTCCAACTACATGTATCCATATAGGAGAAAACAGAGTGAAACCTAAATATTTAAACTGTTACTGCCAACGAACGGTTTAACCTAGAAGAACGAAATTTGCTCAGGCAATTCGGATTGGGGTACTGATCATTACCTCAAAGTGTCATCAAGATTGGGTTAAAAAATGTGTGCTGAGACTTCAGGAAACTCGTAGTTTTTTGGAAGCTTGGCAAACCGTTTCCGTGAAAGTAATTTGCGCCAGTCTCTGCTTAGGGCTACATCAATAGAAAACAAACCATAGAGATAGGACTTGGAACTACATTATTGTGTCAAGTTTCAAAGAGCTAGCACAAACCGCGTTTGATTTAGAGTTCCAACTACATGTATCCATATAGGAGAAAACAGAGTGAAACCTAAAAATTAAAACTGTTACTGCCAACGAACGGTTTAACCTAGAAGAACGAAATTTGGTGAGCCAAGTGGGATTGGGGTATTGATCATATCCTGAAAGTGTCATCAAGATTGGGTGAAAAAATGTGTGCTGAGATTTCAGGAAACTCGTAGTGTTTTGGAAGCTTGGCAACCCCTTTCCATGAAAGTGATTTGCGCCAGTCTCTGTTTAGTGCTACATCAATAGGAAACAAACCATAGAGATAGAACTTGGAACTACTTTATTGGGTCAAGTTTCAAAGAGCTAGCACAAACCGTGTTGGATTTAGAGTTCCAACTACATGTATCCATATAGGAGAAAACAGAGTGAAACCTAAATTTTTAAACTGTTACTGCCAACGAACGGTTTAACTTAGAAGAACGAAATTTGGTGAGCCAAGTGGGATTGGGTACTGATCATTACCTGAAAGTGTCCTCAAGATTGGGTGAAAAAATGTGTGCTGGGATTTCGGGAAACTCGTAGTTTTTTCGAAGCTTGGCAACGCCTTTCCATGAAAGTGATTTGTGCCGGTCTCTGCTTAGGGCTACATCAATAGGAAACAAACCATAGAAATAGAACTTGGAACTACTTTATTGGGTCAAGTTTCAAAGAGCTAGCACAAACCGTGTTTGATTTAGAGTTCCAACTACGTGTATCCCTATAGGAGAAAACAGAGTGAAACATAAAAATTAAATGTTACTGCCAATGAACAGTTTAACCTAGAAGAACGAAATTTGGTGAGCCAAGTGGGATTGAGGTACTCATCATTACCTGAAAGTGTCATCAAGATTGGGTGAAAAAATGTGTGCTGAGATTTCAGGAAACTCATAGATTTCTGGAAGCTTGGCAACCCCTTTCCATGAAAGTGATTGGCGCCAGTTTGTTCTTAGGGCTACAGCAATAGGAAACAAACTATAGAGATAGGACTTGGAAGTACTTTATTGTGTCAAGTTTCAAAGAGCTAGCAGAAACCGTGTTTGATTTAGAGTTTCAACTACATGTATCCATATAGGATAAAACACAGTAAAACCTAAAAATTAAAACTGTTACTGCCAACGAACGGTTTAACCTAGAAGAATGAAATTTGGTGAGCCACTTGGGATTGGTGTACTCATCATTAGCTGAAAGTGTCATCCAGATTGGGTGAAAAAATGTGTGCAGTGATTTCTGGAAACTCATAGTTATTTGGAAGCTTGGCAACCCCTTTCCATGAAAGTGATTTGCGCCAGTCTCTGCCTAGGGCTACATCAATAGGAAACAAACCATAGAGATAGAACTTGGAACTACTTTATTGGGTCAAGTTTCAAAGAGCTAGCACAAACCGTGTTTGATTTAGAGTTCCAACTACATGTATCCATATAGGAGAAAACAGAGTGAAACCTAAAAATAAAAAATGTTACTGCCAACGAACGGTTTAACCTAGAAGAACGAAATTTGGTGAGCCAAGTGGGATTGGGGTACTGATCATTACCTGAAAGTGTCATCAAGATTGGGTGAACAAATGTGTGCTGAGATTTCAGGAAACTCATAGTTTTTTGGAAGCTTGGCAACCCCTTTCCATGAAAGTGATTGGCGCCAGTCTGTTCTTAGGGCTACAGCAATAGGAAACAAACCATAGAGATAGGACTTGGAAGTACTTTATTGTGTCAAGTTTCAAAGAGCTAGCAGAAACCGTGTTGGATTTAGAGTTCCAACTACATGTATCCATATAGGAGAAAACACAGTGAAACCTAAAAATTAAAACTGTTACTGCCAACGAACGTTTTAACCTAGAAGAACGAAATTTGGTGAGCCAAGTTGGATTGGGGTACTGATCATTACCTGAAAGTGTCATCCAGATTGGGTGAAAAAATGTGTGCTGAGATTTCAAGAAACTCGTAGTGTTTTGGAAGCTTGGCAACCCCTTTCCATGAAAGTGATTTGCGCCGGTGTCTGCTTGGGGCTACAAAAATAGCAAAGAAACCATAGAGATAGAACTTGGAACTATTTTATTGTGTCAAGTTTCAAAGAGCTAGCACAAACCGTGTTTGATTTAGAGTTCCAACTACATGTATCCATATAGGAGAAAACAGAGTGAAACCTAAAAATAAAAAATGTTACTGCCAACGAACGGTTTAACCTAGAAGAACGAAATTTGGTGAGCCAAGTGGGATTGGGGTACTGATCATTACCTGAAAGTGTCATCCAGATTGGGTGAAAAAATGTGTGCTGAGATTTCAGGAAACTCGTAGTGTTTTGGAAGCTTGGCAACCCCTTTCCATGAAAGTGATTTGCGCAGGTCTCTGCTTAGGGCTACATCAATAGGAAACAAACCATAGAAATAGAATTTGGAACTACTTTATTCGGTCAAGTTTCAAAGAGCTAGCACAAACCGTGTTTGATTTAGAGTTCCAACTACATGTATCCATATAGGAGAAAACAGAGTGAAACCTAAATATTTAAACTGTTACTGCCAACGAACGGTTTAACCTAGAAGAACGAAATTTGCTCAGGCAATTCGGATTGGGGTACTGATCATTACCTCAAAGTGTCATCAAGATTGGGTTAAAAAATGTGTGCTGAGATTTCAGGAAACTCGTAGTTTTTTGGAAGCTTGGCAAACCGTTTCCGTGAAAGTAATTTGCGCCAGTCTCTGCTTAGGGCTACATCAATAGAAAACAAACCATAGAGATAGAACTTGGAACTACATTATTGTGTCAAGTTTCAAAGAGCTAGCACAAACCGCGTTTGATTTAGAGTTCCAACTACATGTATCCATATAGGAGAAAACAGAGTGAAACCTAAAAATTAAAACTGTTACTGCCAACGAACGGTTTAACCTAGAAGAACGAAATTTGGTGAGCCAAGTGGGATTGGGGTATTGATCATATCCTGAAAGTGTCATCAAGATTGGGTGAAAAAATGTGTGCTGAGATTTCAGGAAACTCGTAGTGTTTTGGAAGCTTGGCAACCCCTTTCCATGAAAGTGATTTGCGCCAGTCTCTGTTTAGTGCTACATCAATAGGAAACAAACCATAGAGATAGAACTTGGAACTACTTTATTGGGTCAAGTTTCAAAGAGCTAGCACAAACCGTGTTGGATTTAGAGTTCCAACTACATGTATCCATATAGGAGAAAACAGAGTGAAACCTAAATTTTTAAACTGTTACTGCCAACGAACGGTTTAACTTAGAAGAACGAAATTTGGTGAGCCAAGTGGGATTGGGTACTGATCATTACCTGAAAGTGTCCTCAAGATTGGGTGAAAAAATGTGTGCTGGGATTTCGGGAAACTCGTAGTTTTTTGGAAGCTTGGCAACGCCTTTCCATGAAAGTGATTTGTGCCGGTCTCTGCTTAGGGCTACATCAATAGGAAACAAACCATAGAAATAGAACTTGGAACTACTTTATTGGGTCAAGTTTCAAAGAGCTAGCACAAACCGTGTTTGATTTAGAGTTCCAACTACGTGTATCCATATAGGAGAAAACAGAGTGAAACATAAAAATTAAATGTTACTGCCAATGAACAGTTTAACCTAGAAGAACAAAATTTGGTGAGCCAAGTGGGATTGAGGTACTCATCATTACCTGAAAGTGTCATCAAGATTGGGTGAAAAAATGTGTGCTGAGATTTCAGGAAACTCATAGATTTCTGGAAGCTTGGCAACCCCTTTCCATGAAAGTGATTGGCGCCAGTTTGTTCTTAGGGCTACAGCAATAGGAAACAAACTATAGAGATAGGACTTGGAAGTACTTTATTGTGTCAAGTTTCAAAGAGCTAGCAGAAACCGTGTTTGATTTAGAGTTTCAACTACATGTATCCATATAGGATAAAACACAGTAAAACCTAAAAATTAAAACTGTTACTGCCAACGAACGGTTTAACCTAGAAGAATGAAATTTGGTGAGCCACTTGGGATTGGTGTACTCATCATTAGCTGAAAGTGTCATCCAGATTGGGTGAAAAAATGTGTGCAGTGATTTCTGGAAACTCATAGTTATTTGGAAGCTTGGCAACCCCTTTCCATGAAAGTGATTTGCGCCAGTCTCTGCCTAGGGCTACATCAATAGGAAACAAACCATAGAGATAGAACTTGGAACTACTTTATTGGGTCAAGTTTCAAAGAGCTAGCACAAACCGTGTTTGATTTAGAGTTCCAACTACATGTATCCATATAGGAGAAAACAGATTGAAACCTAAAAATTAAAACTGTTACTGCCAACGAACGGTTTAACCTAGAAGAACGAATTTTGGTGAGCCAAGTGGGATTGGGGTACTGATCATTACCTCAAAGTGTCATCAAGATTGGGTGAACAAATGTGTGCTGAGATTTCAGGAAACTCGTAGTTTTTTGGAAGCTTGGCAACCCCTTTCCATGAAAGTCATTTGCGCCAGTCTCTGCTTAGGGCTACATCAATAGGAAACAAACTATAGAGATAGAACTTGGAACTACTTTATTGTGTCTAGTTTCAAAGAGCTAGCACAAACCGTGTTGGATTTAGATTTCCAAATACATGTATCCATATAGGAGAAAACAGAGTGAAACCTAAATATTTAAACTGATACTGCCAACGAACGGTTTAACTTAGAAGAACGAAATTTGGTGAGCCAAGTGGGATTGGGGTACTGATCATTACCTGAAAGTGTCATCAAGATTGGGTGAAAAAAATGTGTGTTGGGATTTCGGAAAACTGTAGTTTTTTGGAAGCTTGGCAACGCCTTTCCATGTAAGTGATTTGTGCCGGTCTCTGCTTTGGGCTACATCAATAGGAAAAAAACCATAGAAATAGAACTTGGAACTACTTTATTTGGTCAAGTTTCAAAGAGCTAGCACAAACCGTGTTTGATTAGAATTCCAACTACGTGTATCCATATAGGAGAAAACAGAGTGAAACCTAAAAGTTAAAATGTTACTGCCAACGAACGGTTTAACCTAGAAGAACGACATTTGGTGAGCCAAGTGGGATTCGGGTACTGATCATTACCTGAAAGTGTCATCCAGATTGGGTGAAAAAATGTGTGCTGAGATTTCAGGAAACTCGTAGTTTTTTGGAAGCTTGGCAACCCCTTTCCATGAAAGTAATTTGCACCAGTCTCTGCTTAGGGCTACATCAGTAGGAAACAAACCATAGAGATAGAACTTGGAACTACTTTATTGTGTCAAGTTTCAAAGAGCTAGCACAAACCGTCTTTGATTTAGAGTTCCAACTACATGTATCCATATAGGAGAAAACAGAGTGAAACCTAAAAATTAAAACTGTTACTGCCAACGAACGGTTTAACCTAGAAGAACAAAACTTGGTGAGCCAAGTGGGATTGGGGTACTGATCATTACCTGAAAGTGTCATCCAGATTGGGTGAAAAAATGTGTGCTGAGATTTCAGGAAACTCGTAGTGTTTTGGAAGCTTGGCAACCCCTTTCCATGAAAGTGATTTGCACGAGTCTCTGCTTAGGGCTACGTCAAGAGGAAACAAACTATAGAGACAGAACTTGGAACTACTTTATTGTGTCAAGTTTCAAAGAGCTAGCACAAACCGTGTTGGATTTAGAGTTCCAACTACATGTATCCATATAGGAGAAAACAGAGTGAAACCTAAAAATTAAAACTGTTACTGCCAACTAACGGTTTAACCTAGAAGAACGAAATTTGGTGAGCCAAGTGAAATTGGGGTACTGATCATTACCTGAAAGTGTCATCCAGATTGGGTGAAAAAATGTGTGCTGAGATTTCAGGAAACTCGTAGTGTTTTGGAAGCTTGGCAACCCCTTTCCATGAAAGTGATTTGCGCCGGTCTCTGCTTAGGGCTACATCAATAGGAAACAAACCATAGAAATAGAATTTGGAACTACTTTATTGGGTCAAGTTTCAAAGAGCCAGCACAAACCGTGTTTGATTTAGAGTTCCAACTACATGTATCCATATAGGAGAAAACAGAGTGAAACCTAAATATTTAAACTGTTACTGCCAACGAACGGTTTAACCTAGAAGAACGAAATTTGGTGAGCCAAGTGGGATTGGGTACTGATCATATCCTGAAAGTGTCATCAAGATTGGGTGAAAAAATGTGTGGTGAGATTTCAGGAAACTCGTAGTTTTTGGAAGCTTGGCAACCCCTTTCCATGAAAGTGATTTGCGCCGGTCTCTGCTTAGGGCTACATCAATAGGAAAGAAACCATAGAAATAGAACTTGGAACTACTTTATTGTGTCTAGTTTCAAAGAGCTAGCACAAACCGTCTTTGATTTAGAGTTCCAACTACATGTATTCATATAGGAGAAAACATAGTGAAACCTAAATATTTAAACTGTTACTGCCAACGAACGGTTTAACCTAGAAGAACGCAATTTGGTGAGCCAAGTGCGATTGGGCTACTGATCATTACCTAAAAGTGTCCTCAAGATTGGGTGAAAAAATGTGTGCTGGGATTTCGGGAAACTCGTAGTTTTTTGGAAGCTTGGCAACCCCATTCCAGGAAAGTGATTGGCGCCAGTCTGTTCTTAGGGCTACATCAATAGCAAAAGCATAGAGACAGGACATGGAAGTACATTATTGTGTCAAGTTTCAAAGAGCTAGCACAAACCGTGTTGGATTTAGAGTTCCAAATACATGTATCCATATAGGAGAAAACACAGTGAAACCTAAAATTTAAAACTGTTACTGCCAACTAACGGTTTAACCTAGAAGAACGAAATTTGGTGTGCCAAGTGGGATTGGGGTACTGATCATTACCTGAAAGTGTCATCAAGATTGGGTGAAAAAATGTGTGCTGTGATTTCTGGAAACTCATAGTTTTTTGGAAGCTTGGCAACCCCTTTCCATGAAAGTGATTTGCGCCAGTCTCTGCTTTGGGCTACATCAACAGGAAACAAACCATAGAAATAGAACTTGGAACTACTTTATTGGGTCAAGTTTCAAAGAGCTAGCACAAACCGTGTTTGATTTAGAGTTCCAACTACGTGTATCCATATAGGAGAAAACAGAGTGAAACCTAAAAATTAAAATGTTACTGCCAACGAACGGTTTAACCTAGAAGAACGAAATTTGGTGAGCCAAGTGGGATTGGGGTACTGATCATTACCTGAGAGTGTCATCCAGATTGGGTGAAAAAATGTGTGCTGAGATTTCAGGAAACTCGTAGTGTTTTGAAAGCTTGGCAACCCCTTTCCATGAAAGTGATTTGCGCCGGTCTCTGCTTAGGGCTACAAAAATAGGAAAAAAACCATAGAGATAGAACTTGGAACTACTTTATTGTGTCAAGTTTCATAGAGCTAGCACAAACCGTGTTTGATTTAGAGCTCCAACCACATGTATCCATATAGGAGAAAACACAGTGAAACCTAAAAATTAAAACTGTTACTGCCAACGAACGGTTTAACCTAGATGAACGAAATTTGGTGAGCCAAGTGGGATTGGGGTACTGATCATTACCTGAAAGTGTCATCCAGATTGGGTGAAAAAATGTGTGCTGAGATTTCAGGAAACTCGTAGTGTTTTGGAAGCTTGGCAACCCCTTTCCATGAAAGTGATTGGCGCCAGTCTGTTCTTAGGGCTACATCAATAGGAAACAAACCATAGAGATAGGACTTGGAAGTACTTTATTGTCAAGTTTCAAAGAGCTAGCACAAACCGTGTTTGATTTAGATTTCCAACTACATGTATCCATATAGGAGAAAACACAGTGAAACCTAAAAATTAAAACTGTTACTGCCAACGAACGGTTTAACCTAGAAGAACGAAATTTGGTGAGCCTATTGGGATTGGGGAACTGATCATTAGCTGAAAGTGTCATCCAGATTGGGTGAAAAAATGTGTGCTGAGATTTCAGGAAACTCGTAGTGTTTTGGAAGCTTGGCAACCCCTTTCCATGAAAGTGATTTGTGCCGGTCTCTGCTTAGGGCTACATCAATAGGAAACAAACCATAGAAACAGAATTTGGAACTACTTTATTGGGTCAAGTTTCAAATAGCTAGCACAAACCGTGTTTGATTTAGAGTTCCAACTACATGTATCCATATAGGAGAAAACAGAGTGAAACCTAAATATTTAAACTGTTACTGCCAACGAACGGTTTAACCTAGAAGAACGAAATTTGGTGAGCCAAGTGGGATTGGGATACTGATCATATCCTGAAAGTGTCATCATGATTGGGTGAAAAAATGGGTGCTGAGATTTCAGGAAACTCGTAGTTTTTGGAAGCTTGGCAACCCCTTTCCATGAAAGTGATTTGCGCTAGTCTCTGCTTAGGGCTACATCAATAGGAAACAAACCATAGAGATAGAACTTGGAACTACTTTATTGTGTCAAGTTTCAAAGAGCTAGCACAAACCGTCTTTGATTTAGAGTTCCAACTACATGTATTCATATAGGAGAAAACATAGTGAAACCTAAATATTTAAACTGTTACTGCCAATGAACGGTTTAACCTAGAAGAACGCAATTTGTTGAGCCAAGTGGGATTGGGCTACTGATCATAACCTGAAAGTGTCCTCAAGTTTTGGTGAAAAAATGTGTGCTGGGATTTCGGGAAACTCGTAGTTTTTTGGAAGCTTGGCAACCCCTTTCCATGAAAGTGATTTGCGCCAGTCTCTGCTTAGTGCTACATCAATAGGAAACAAACCATAGAGATAGAACTTGGAACTACTTTATTGTGTCAAGTTTCAAAGAGCTAGCACAAACCGTGTTTGATTTAGAGTTCCAACTACGTGTATCCATATAGGAGAAAACAGAGTGAAACCTAAAAATTAAAATGTTACTGCCATCGAACAGTTTAACCTAGAAGAACGAAATTTGGTGAGCCAAGTCGGATTGAGGTATTCATCATTACCTGAAAGTGTCATCAAGATTGGGTGAAAAAGTGTGCTGAGATTTCAGGAAACTCATAGTTTTTTGGAAGCTTGGCAACCCCTTTCCATGAAAGTGATTGGCGCCAGTCTGTTATTAGGGCTACAGCAATAGGAAACAAACCATAGAGATAGGACTTGGAAGTACTTTATTGTGTCAAGTTTCAAAGAGCTAGCACAAACCGTGTTGGATTTAGAGTTCCAACTACATGTATCCATGTAGGAGAAAACACAGTGAAACCTAAAATTTAAAACTGTTACTGCCAACTAACGGTTTAACCTAGAAGAACGAAATTTGGTGAGCCAAGTGGGATTGGGGTACTGATCATTACCTGAAAGTGTCATCAAGATTGGGTGAAAAAATGTGTGCTGTGATTTCTGGAAACTCATAGTTTTTTGGAAGCTTGGCAACCCCTTTCCATGAAAGTGATTTGCGCCGGTCTCTGCTTAGGGCTACATCAATAGGAAACAAACCATAGAAATAGAATTTGGAACTACTTTATTGGGTCAAGTTTCAAAGAGCTAGCACAAACCGTGTTTGATTTAGAGTTCCAACTACATGTATCCATATAGGAGAAAACAGAGTGAAACCTAAATATTTAAACTGTTACTGCCAACGAACGGTTTAACCTAGAAGAACGAAATTTGGTCAGGCAAGTCGGATTGGGGTACTGATCATTACCTCAAAGTGTCATCAAGATTGGGTTAAAAAATGTGTGGTGAGATTTCAGGAAACTCGTAGTTTTTTGGAAGCTTGGCAAACACTTTCCGTGAAAGTAATTTGCGCCAGTCTCTGCTTAGGGCTACATCAATAGGAAACAAACCATAGAGATAGAACTTGGAACTACTTTATTGTGTCAAGTTTCAAAGAGCTAGCACAAACCGTGTTAGATTTAGAGTTCCAACTACATGTATCCATATAGGAGAAAACAGAGTGAAACCTAAATTTTTAAACTGTTACTGCCAACGAACGGTTTAACTTAGAAGAACGAAATTTGGTGAGCCAAGCGGGATTGGTTACTGATCATTACCTGAAAGTGTCCTCAAGATTGGGTGAAAAAATGTGTGCTGGGATTTCGGGAAACTCGTAGTTTTTTGGAAGCTTGGCAATGCCTTTCCATGAAAGTGATTTGTGCCGGTCTCTGCTTAGGGCTACATCAAAAGGAAACAAACCATAGAAATAGAACTTGGAACTACTTTATTGGGTAAAGTTTCAAAGATCTAGCACAAACCGTGTTTGATTTAGAGTTCCAACTACGTGTATCCATATCGGAGAAAACAGAGAGAAACCTAAAAAGTAAAATGTTACTGCCAACGAACGGTTTAACCTAGAAGAACAAAATTTGGTGAGCCAAGTGGGATTGGGGTACTGATCATTACCTGAAAGTGTCCTCAAGATTGGGTGAAAAAATGTGTGCTGGGATTTCGGGAAACTCGTAGTTTTTTGGTAGCTTGGCAACCCCTTTCCAGGAAAGTGATTGGCGCCAGTCTGTTCTTAGGGCTACATCAATAGCAAACAAACCATAGAGACAGGAATTGGAAGTACTTTATTGTGTCAAGTTTCAAAGAGCTAGCACAAACCGTGTTGGATTTAGAGTTCCAAATACATGTATCCATATAGGAGAAAACACAGTGAAACCTAAAAATTAAAACTGTTACTGCCAACGAACGGTTTAACCTAGAAGAACGAAATTTGGTGAGCCAAGTGGGATTGGGGTACTGATCATTAGCTGAAAGTGTCATCCAGATTGGGTGAAAAAATGTGTGCGGTGATTTCTGGAAACTCATAGTTTTTTGGAAGCTTGGCAACCCTTTTCCATGAAAGTGATTTGCGCCAGTCTCTGCTTTGGGCTACATCAATAGGAAACAAACCATAGAAATAGAACTTGGAACTACTTTATTGGGTCAAGTTTCAAAAGCTAGCACAAACCGTGTTTGATTTAGAGTTCCAACTACGTGTATCCATATAGGAGAAAACAGAGTGAAACCTAAAAATTAAAATGTTACTGCCAACGAACGGTTTAACCTAGAAGAACGAAATTTGGTGAGCCAAGTGGGATTGGGGTACTGATCATTACCTGAGAGTGTCATCCAGATTGGGTGAAAAAATGTGTGCTGAGATTTCAGGAAACTCGTAGTGTTTTGAGAGCTTGGCAACCCCTTTCCATGAAAGTGATTTGCGCCGGTCTCTGCTTAGGGCTACAAAATAGGAAAAAAACCATAGAGATAGAACTTGGAACTACTTTATTGTGTCAAGTTTCAAAGAGCTAGCACAAACCGTGTTTGATTTAGAGCTCCAACCACATGTATCCATATAGGAGAAAACAGAGTGAAACCTAAAAATTAAAACTGTTACTGCCAACGAACGGTTTAAACTAGAAGAACGAAATTTGGTGAGCCAAGTGGGATTGGGGTACTGATCATTACCTGAAAGTGTCCTCAAGATTGGGTGAAAAAATGTGTGCTGAGATTTCAGGAAACTCGTAGTGTTTTGGAAGCTTGGCAACCCCTTTCCATGAAAGTGATTGGCGCCAGTCTGTTCTTAGGGCTACATCAATATGAAACAAACCATAGAGATAGGACTTGGAAGTACTTTATTGTGTCAAGTTTCAAAGAGCTAGCACAAACCGTGTTTGATTTAGATTTCCAACTACATGTATCCATATAGGAGAAAACAGAGTGAAACCTAAAAATTAAAACTGTTACTGCCAAAGAACGGTTTAACCTAGAAGAACAAAATTTGGTGAGCCAAGTGGGATTGGGGTACTGATCATTACCTGAAAGTGTCATCCAGATTGGGTGAAAAAATGTGTGCTGAGATTTCAGGAAACTCGTAGTGTTTTGGAAGCTTGGCAACCCCTTTCCATGAAAGTGATTGGCGCCAGTCTGTTCTTAGGGCTACATCAATAGGAAACAAACCATAGAGACAGGACTTGAAAGTACTTTATTGTGTCAAGTTTCAAAGAGCTAGCACAAACCGTGTTTGATTTAGATTTCCAACTACATGTATCCATATAGGAGAAAACACAGTGAAACCTAAAAATTAAAACTGTTACTGCCAACGAACGGTTTAACCTAGAAGAACGAAATTTGGTGAGCCAATTGGGATTGGGGAACTGATCATTAGCTGAAAGTGTCATCCAGATTGGGTGAAAAAATGTGTGCTGAGATTTCAGGAAACTCGTAGTGTTTTGGAAGCTTGGCAACCCCTTTCCATGAAAGTGATTTGTGCCGGTCTCTGCTTAGGGCTACATCAATAGGAAACAAACCATAGAAACAGAATTTGGAACTACTTTATTGGGTCAAGTTTCAAAGAGCTAGCACAAACCGTGTTTGATTTAGAGTTCCAACTACATGTATCCATATAGGAGAAAACAGAGTGAAACCTAAATATTTAAACTGTTACTGCCAATGAACGGTTTAACCTAGAAGAACGAAATTTGGTGAGCCAAGTGGGATTGGGGTACTGATCATATCCTGAAAGTGTCATCAAGATTGGGTGAAAAAATGTGTGCTGAGATTTCAGGAAACTCGTAGTTTTTGGAAGCTTGGCAACCCCTTTCCATGAAAGTGATTTGCGCCAGTCTCTGCTTAGGGCTACATCAATAGGAAACAAACCATAGAGATAGAACTTGGAACTAATTTATTGTGTCAAGTTTCAAAGAGCTAGCACAAACCGTCTTTGATTTAGAGTTCCAACTACATGTATTCATATAGGAGAAAACATAGTGAAACCTAAATATTTAAACTGTTACTGCCAACGAACGGTTTAACCTAGAAGAACGCAATTTGGTGAGCCAAGTGGGATTGGGCTACTGATCATTACCTGAAAGTGTCCTCAAGATTGGGTGAAAAAATGTGTGCTGGGATTTCGGGAAACTCGTAGTTTTTTGGAAGCTTGGCAACCCCTTTCCAGGAAAGTGATTGGCGCCAGTCTGTTCTTAGGGCTACATCAATAGCAAACAAACCATAGAGACAGGAATTGGAAGTACTTTATTGTGTCAAGTTTCAAAGAGCTAGCACAAACCGTGTTGGATTTAGAGTTCCAAATACATGTATCCATATAGGAGAAAACACAGTGAAACCTAAAAATTAAAACTGTTACTGCCAACGAACGGTTTAACCTAGAAGAACGAAATTTGGTGAGCCAAGTGGGATTGGGGTACTGATCATTAGCTGAAAGTGTCATCCAGATTGGGTGAAAAAATGTGTGCGGTGATTTCTGGAAACTCATAGTTTTTTGGAAGCTTGGCAACCCTTTTCCATGAAAGTGATTTGCGCCAGTCTCTGCTTTGGGCTACATCAATAGGAAACAAACCATAGAAATAGAACTTGGAACTACTTTATTGGGTCAAGTTTCAAAAGCTAGCACAAACCGTGTTTGATTTAGAGTTCCAACTACGTGTATCCATATAGGAGAAAACAGAGTGAAACCTAAAAATTAAAATGTTACTGCCAACGAACGGTTTAACCTAGAAGAACGAAATTTGGTGAGCCAAGTGGGATTGGGGTACTGATCATTACCTGAGAGTGTCATCCAGATTGGGTGAAAAAATGTGTGCTGAGATTTCAGGAAACTCGTAGTGTTTTGAGAGCTTGGCAACCCCTTTCTATGAAAGTGATTTGCGCCGGTCTCTGCTTAGGGCTACAAAATAGGAAAAAAACCATAGAGATAGAACTTGGAACTACTTTATTGTGTCAAGTTTCAAAGAGCTAGCACAAACCGTGTTTGATTTAGAGCTCCAACCACATGTATCCATATAGGAGAAAACAGAGTGAAACCTAAAAATTAAAACTGTTACTGCCAACGAACGGTTTAAACTAGAAGAACGAAATTTGGTGAGCCAAGTGGGATTGGGGTACTGATCATTACCTGAAAGTGTCCTCAAGATTGGGTGAAAAAATGTGTGCTGAGATTTCAGGAAACTCGTAGTGTTTTGGAAGCTTGGCAACCCCTTTCCATGAAAGTGATTGGCGCCAGTCTGTTCTTAGGGCTACATCAATAGGAAACAAACCATAGAGATAGGACTTGGAAGTACTTTATTGTGTCAAGTTTCAAAGAGCTAGCACAAACCGTGTTTGATTTAGATTTCCAACTACATGTATCCATATAGGAGAAAACAGAGTGAAACCTAAATATTTAAACTGTTACTGCCAACGAACGGTTTAACCTAGAAGAACGAAATTTGGTGAGCCAAGTGGGATTGGGGTACTGATCATTTCCTGAAAGTGTCATAAAGATTGGGTGAAAAAATGTGTGCTGAGATTTCAGGAAACTCGTAGTTTTTGGAAGCTTGGCAACCCCTTTCCATGAAAGTGATTTGCGCCAGTCTCTGCTTAGGGCTACATCAATAGGAAACAAACCATATAGATAGAACTTGGAACTACTTTATTGTGTCAAGTTTCAAAGAGCTAGCACAAACCGTCTTTGATTTAGAGTTCCAACTACATGTATTCATATAGGAGAAAACATAGTGAAACCTAAATATTTAAACTGTTACTGCCAACGAACGGTTTAACCTAGAAGAACGCAATTTGGTGAGCCAAGTGGGATTGGGCTACTGATCATTACCTGAAAGTGTCCCCAAGATTGGGTGAAAAAATGTGTGCTGGGATTTCGGGAAACTCGTAGTTTTTTGGAAGCTTGGCAACCCCTTTTCATGAAAGTGATTTGTGCCAGTCTCTGCTTAGTGCTACATCAATAGGAAACAAACCATAGAAATAGAACTTGGAACTACTTTATTGTGTCAAGTTTCAAAGAGCTAGCACAAACCGTGTTTGATTTAGAGTTCCAACTACGTGTATCCATATAGGAGAAAACAGAGTGAAACCTAAAAATTAAAATGTTACTGCCATCGAACAGTTTAACCTAGAAGAACGCAATTTGGTGAGCCAAGTGGGATTGGGCTACTGATCATTATCTGAAAGTGTCCTCAAGATTGGGTGAAAAAGTGTGCTGAGATTTCAGGAAACTCATAGATTTTTGGAAGCTTGGCAATCCCTTTCCATGAAAGTGATTGGCGCCAGTCTTTTCTTAGGGCTACAGCAATAGGAAACAAACCATAGAGATAGGACTTGGAAGTACTTTATTGTGTCAAGTTTCAAAAAGCTAGCAGAAACCGTGTTTGATTTAGAGTTCCAACTACATGTATCCATATAGGAGAAAACACAGTGAAACCTAAAAATTAAAACTGTTACTGCCAACGAACGGTTTAACCTAGAAGAATGAAATTTGGTGAGCCACTTGGGATCGGTGTACTGATCATTAGCTGAAAGTGTCATCCAGATTGGGTGAAAAAATGTGTGCAGTGATTTCTGGAAACTCATAGTTTTTTGGAAGCTTGGCAACCCCTATCCATGAAAGTGATTTGTACCAGTCTCTGCCTAGGGCTACATCAATAGGAAACAAACCATAGAGATAGAACTTGGAACTACTTTATTGGGTCAAGTTTCAAAGAGCTAGCAGAAACCATGTTTGATTTAGAGTTCCAACTACATGTATCCATATAGGAGAAAACAGAGTGAAACCTAAAAATTAAAACTGTTACTACCAACGAACGTTTTAACCTAGAAGAACGAAATTTGGTGAGCCAAGTGGGATTGGGGTACTGATCATTACCTGAAAGTGTCATCCAGATTGGGTGAAAAAATGTGTGCTGAGATTTCAAGAAACTCGTAGTGTTTTGGAAGCTTGGCAACCCCTTTCCATGAAAGTGATTTGCGCCGGTCTCTGCTTAGGGCTACAAAAATAGGAAAAAAAATAGAGATAGAACTTGGAACTATTTTATTGTGTCAAGTTTCAAAGAGCTAGCACAAACCGTGTTTGATTTAGAGTTCCAACTACATGTATCCATATAGGAGAAAACAGAGTGAAACCTAAAAATAAAAAATGTTACTGCCAACGAACGGTTTAACCTAGAAGAACGAAATTTGGTGAGCCAAGTGGGATTGGGGTACTGATCATTACCTGAAAGTGTCATCCAGATTGGGTGAAAAAATGTGTGCTGAGATTTCAGGAAACTCGTAGTTTTGGGAAGCTTGGCAACCCCTTTCCATGAAAGTAATTTGCACCAGTCTCTGCTTAGGGCTACATCAGTAGGAAACAAACCATAGAGATAGAACTTGGAACTACTTTATTGTGTCAAGTTTCAAAGAGCTAGCACAAACCGTCTTTGATTTAGAGTTCCAACTACATGTATCCATATAGGAGAAAACAGAGTGAAACCTAAAAATTAAAACTGTTACTGCCAAAGAACGGTTTAACCTAGAAGAACAAAATTTGGTGAGCCAAGTGGGATTGGGGTACTGATCATTACCTGAAAGTGTCATCCAGATTGGGTGAAAAAATGTGTGCTGAGATTTCAGGAAACTCGTAGTGTTTTGGAAGCTTGGCAACCCCTTTCCATGAAAGTGATTGGCGCCAGTCTGTTCTTAGGGCTACGTCAATAGGAAACAAACCATAGAGACAGGACTTGAAAGTACTTTATTGTGTCAAGTTTCAAAGAGCTAGCACAAACCGTGTTTGATTTAGATTTCCAACTACATGTATCCATATAGGAGAAAACACAGTGAAACCTAAAAATTAAAACTGTTACTGCCAACGAACGGTTTAACCTAGAAGAACGAAATTTGGTGAGCCAATTGGGATTGGGGAACTGATCATTAGCTGAAAGTGTCATCCAGATTGGGTGAAAAAATGTGTGCTGAGATTTCAGGAAACTCGTAGTGTTTTGGAAGCTTGGCAAACCCTTTCCATGAAAGTGATTTGTGCCGGTCTCTGCTTAGGGCTACATCAATAGGAAACAAACCATAGAAACAGAATTTGGAACTACTTTATTGGGTCAAGTTTCAAAGAGCTAGCACAAACCGTGTTTGATTTAGAGTTCCAACTACATGTATCCATATAGGAGAAAACAGAGTGAAACCTAAATATTTAAACTGTTACTGCCAATGAACGGTTTAACCTAGAAGAACGAAATTTGGTGAGCCAAGTGGGATTGGGGTACTGATCATATCCTGAAAGTGTCATCAAGATTGGGTGAAAAAATGTGTGCTGAGATTTCAGGAAACTCGTAGTTTTTGGAAGCTTGGCAACCCCTTTCCATGAAAGTGATTTGCGCCAGTCTCTGCTTAGGGCTACATCAATAGGAAACAAACCATAGAGATAGAACTTGGAACTAATTTATTGTGTCAAGTTTCAAAGAGCTAGCACAAACCGTCTTTGATTTAGAGTTCCAACTACATGTATTCATATAGGAGAAAACATAGTGAAACCTAAATATTTAAACTGTTACTGCCAACGAACGGTTTAACCTAGAAGAACGCAATTTGGTGAGCCAAGTGGGATTGGGCTACTGATCATTACCTGAAAGTGTCCTCAAGATTGGGTGAAAAAATGTGTGCTGGGATTTCGGGAAACTCGTAGTTTTTTGGAAGCTTGGCAACCCCTTTCCATGAAAGTGATTTGCGCCAGTCTCTGCTTAGTGCTACATCAATAGGAAACAAACCATAGAGATAGAACTTGGAACTACTTTATTGTGTCAAGTTTCAAAGAGCTAGCACAAACCGTGTTTGATTTAGAGTTCCAACTACGTGTATCCATATAGGAGAAAACAGAGTGAAACCTAAAAATTAAAATGTTACTGCCATCGAACAGTTTAACCTAGAAGAACGAAATTTGGTGAGCCAAGTGGGATTGAGGTATTCATCATTACCTGAAAGTGTCATCAAGATTGGGTGAAAAAGTGTGCTGAGATTTCAGGAAACTCATAGTTTTTTGGAAGCTTGGCAACCCCTTTCCATGAAAGCGATTGGCGCCAGTCTGTTCTTAGGGCTACATCAATAGGAAACAAACCATAGAGATAGGACTTGGAAGTACTTTATTGTGTCAAGTTTCAAAGAGCTAGCAGAAACCGTGTTTGATTTAGAGTACCAACTACATGTATCTATATAGGAGAAAACACAGTGAAACCTAAAAATTAAAACTGTTACTCCCAACGAACGGTTTAACCTAGAAGAATGAAATTTGTTGAGCCACTTGGGATTGGTGTACTGATCATTAGCTGAAAGTGTCATCCAGATTGGGTGAAAAAAGGTGTGCAGTGATTTCTGGAAACTCATACTTTTTTGAAAGCTTGGCAACCCCTTTCCATGAAAGTGATTTGTGCCAGTCTCTGCCTAGGGCTACATCAATAGGAAACAAACCATAGAGATAGAACTTGGAACTACTTTATTGGGTCAAGTTTCAAAGAGCTAGCACAAACCGTGTTTGATTTAGAGTTCCAACTACATGTATCCATATAGGAGAAAACAGAGTGAAACCTAAATATTTAAACTGTTACTGCCAATGAACGGTTTAACCTAGAAGAACGAAATTTGGTGAGCCAGTGGGATTGGGGTACTGATCATATCCTGAAAGTGTCATCAAGATTGGGTGAAAAAATGTGTGCTGAGATTTCAGGAAACTCGTAGTGTTTTGGAAGCTTGGCAACCCCTTTCCATCAAAGTGATTTGTGCCGGTCTCTGCTTAGGGCTACATAAATAGGAAACAAACCATAGAAACAGAATTTGGAACTACTTTATTTGGTCAAGTTTCAAAGAGCTAGCACAAACCGTGTTTGATTTGGAGTTCCAACTACATGTATCCATATAGGAGAAAACAGAGTGAAACCTAAATATTTAAACTGTTACTGCCAATGAACGGTTTAACCTAGAAGAACGAAATTTGGTGAGCCAGTGGGATTGGGGTACTGATCATATCCTGAAAGTGTCATCAAGATTGGGTGAAAAAATGTGTGCTGAGATTTCAGGAAACTCGTAGTTTTTGGAAGCTTGGCAACCCCTTTCCATGAAAGTGATTTGCGCCAGTCTCTGCTTAGGGCTACATCAATAGGAAACAATCCATAGAGATAGAACTTGGAACTACTTTATTGTGTCAACTTCCAAAGAGCTAGCACAAACCGTCTTTGATTTAGAGTTCCAACTACATGTATTCATATAGGAGAAAACATAGTGAAACCTAAATATTTAAACTGTTACTGCCAACGAACGGTTTAACCTAGAAGAACGCAATTTGGTGAGCCAAGTGGGATTGGGCTACTGATCATTACCTGAAAGTGTCCTCAAGATTGGGTGAAAAAATGTGTGCTGGGATTTCAGGAAACTCGTAGTTGTTTGGAAGCTTGGCAACCCCTTTCCATGAAAGTGATTTGCGCCAGTCTCTGCTTAGTGCTACATCAATAGGAAACATACCATAGAGATAGAACTTGGAACTACTTTATTGTGTCAAGTTTCAATGAGCTAGCACAAACCTTGTTTGATTTAGAGTTCCAACTACGTGTATCCATATAGGAGAAAACAGAGTGAAACCTAAAAATTAAAATGTTACTGCCATCGAACAGTTTAACCTAGAAGAACGAAATTTGGTGAGCCAAGTGGGATTGAGGTATTCATCTTTACCTGAAAGTGTCATCAAGATTGGGTGAAAAAGTGTGCTGAGATTTCAGGAAACTCATAGTTTTTTGGAAGCTTGGCAACCCCTTTCCATGAAAGTGATTGGCGCCAGTCTGTTCTTAGGGCTACAGCAATAGGAAACAAACCATAGAGATAGGACTTGGAAGTACTTTATTGTGTCAAGTTTCAAAGAGCTAGCAGAAACCGTGTTTGATTTAGAGTTCCAACTACATGTATTCATATAGGAGAAAACATAGTGAAACCTAAATATTTAAACTGTTACTGCCAACGAACGGTTTAACCTAGAAGAACGCAATTTGGTGAGCCAAGTGGGATTGGGCTACTGATCATTACCTGAAAGTGTCCTCAAGATTGGGTGAAAAAATGTGTGCTGGGATTTCGGGAAACTCGTAGTTTTTTGGAAGCTTGGCAACCCCTTTCCATGAAAGTGATTTGCGCCAGTCTCTGCTTAGTGCTACATCAATAGGAAACAAACCATAGAGATAGAACTTGGAACTACTTTATTGTGTCAAGTTTCAAAGAGCTAGCACAAACCGTGTTTGATTTAGAGTTCCAACTACGTGTATCCATATAGGAGAAAACAGAGTGAAACCTAAAAATTAAAATGTTACTGCCATCGAACAGTTTAACCTAGAAGAACGAAATTTGGTGAGCCAAGTCGGATTGAGGTATTCATCATTACCTGAAAGTGTCATCAAGATTGGGTGAAAAAGTGTGCTGAGATTTCAGGAAACTCATAGTTTTTTGGAAGCTTGGCAACCCCTTTCCATGAAAGTGATTGGCGCCAGTCTGTTCTTAGGGCTACATCAATAGGAAACAAACCATAGAGATAGGACTTGGAAGTACTTTATTGTGTCAAGTTTCAAAGAGCTAGCAGAAACCGTGTTTGATTTAGAGTTCCAACTACATGTATCTATATAGGAGAAAATACAGTGAAACCTAAAAATTAAAACTGTTACTCCCAACGAACGGTTTAACCTAGAAGAATGAAATTTGTTGAGCCACTTGGGATTGGTGTACTGATCATTAGCTGAAAGTGTCATCCAGATTGGGTGAAAAAAGGTGTGCAGTGATTTCTGGAAACTCATCCTTTTTTGAAAGCTTGGCAACCCCTTTCCATGAAAGTGATTTGTGCCAGTCTCTGCCTAGGGCTACATCAATAGGAAACAAACCATAGAGATAGAACTTGGAACTACTTTATTGGGTCAAGTTTCAAAGAGCTAGCACAAACCGTGTTTGATTTAGAGTTCCAACTACATGTATCCATATAGGAGAAAACAGAGTGAAACCTAAAAATAAAAAATGTTACTGCCAACGAACGGTTTAACCTAGAAGAACGAAATTTGGTGAGCCAAGTGGGATTGGGGTACTGATCATTACCTGAAAGTGTCATCCAGATTGGGTGAAAAAATGTGTGCTGAGATTTCAGGAAACTCGTAGTGTTTTGGAAGCTTGGCAACCCCTTTCCATGAAAGTGATTTGCGCCGGTCTCTGCTTAGGGCTACATCAATAGGAAACAAACCATAGAAATAGAATTTGGAACTACTTTATTGGGTCAAGTTTCAAAGAGCTAGCACAAACCGTGTTTGATTTAGAGTTCCAACTACATGTATCCATATAGGAGAAAACAGAGTGAAACCTAAATATTTAAACTGTTACTGCCAACGAACGGTTTAACCTAGAAGAACGAAATTTGCTCAGGCAATTCGGATTGGGGTACTGATCATTACCTCAAAGTGTCATCAAGATTGGGTTAAAAAATGTGTGCTGAGATTTCAGGAAACTCGTAGTTTTTTGGAAGCTTGGCAAACCGTTTCCGTGAAAGTAATTTGCGCCAGTCTCTGCTTAGGGCTACATCAATAGAAAACAAACCATAGAGATAGAACTTGGAACTACATTATTGTGTCAAGTTTCAAAGAGCTAGCACAAACCGCGTTTGATTTAGAGTTCCAACTACATGTATCCATATAGGAGAAAACAGAGTGAAACCTAAAAATTAAAACTGTTACTGCCAACGAACGGTTTAACCTAGAAGAACGAAATTTGGTGAGCCAAGTGGGATTGGGGTATTGATCATATCCTGAAAGTGTCATCAAGATTGGGTGAAAAAATGTGTGCTGAGATTTCAGGAAACTCGTAGTGTTTTGGAAGCTTGGCAACCCCTTTCCATGAAAGTGATTTGCGCCAGTCTCTGTTTAGTGCTACATCAATAGGAAAAAAACCATAGAGATAGAACTTGGAACTACTTTATTGGGTCAAGTTTCAAAGAGCTAGCACAAACCGTGTTGGATTTAGAGTTCCAACTACATGTATCCATATAGGAGAAAACAGAGTGAAACCTAAATTTTTAAACTGTTACTGCCAACGAACGGTTTAACTTAGAAGAACGAAATTTGGTGAGCCAAGTGGGATTGGGTACTGATCATTACCTGAAAGTGTCCTCAAGATTGGGTGAAAAAATGTGTGCTGGGATTTCGGGAAACTCGTAGTTTTTTGGAAGCTTGGCAACGCCTTTCCATGAAAGTGATTTGTGCCGGTCTCTGCTTAGGGCTACATCAATAGGAAACAAACCATAGAAATAGAACTTGGAACTACTTTATTGGGTCAAGTTTCAAAGAGCTAGCACAAACCGTGTTTGATTTAGAGTTCCAACTACGTGTATCCATATAGGAGAAAACAGAGTGAAACATAAAAATTAAATGTTACTGCCAATGAACAGTTTAACCTAGAAGAACGAAATTTGGTGAGCCAAGTGGGATTGAGGTACTCATCATTACCTGAAAGTGTCATCAAGATTGGGTGAAAAAATGTGTGCTGAGATTTCAGGAAACTCATAGATTTCTGGAAGCTTGGCAACCCCTTTCCATGAAAGTGATTGGCGCCAGTTTGTTCTTAGGGCTACAGCAATAGGAAACAAACTATAGAGATAGGACTTGGAAGTACTTTATTGTGTCAAGTTTCAAAGAGCTAGCAGAAACCGTGTTTGATTTAGAGTTTCAACTACATGTATCCATATAGGATAAAACACAGTAAAACCTAAAAATTAAAACTGTTACTGCCAACGAACGGTTTAACCTAGAAGAATGAAATTTGGTGAGCCACTTGGGATTGGTGTACTGATCATTAGCTGAAAGTGTCATCCAGATTGGGTGAAAAAATGTGTGCAGTGATTTCTGGAAACTCATAGTTATTTGGAAGCTTGGCAACCCCTTTCCATGAAAGTGATTTGCGCCAGTCTCTGCTTAGGGCTACATCAATAGGAAACAAACTATAGAGATAGAACTTGGAACTACTTTATTGTGTCAAGTTTCAAAGAGCTAGCACAAACCGTGTTGGATTTAGATTTCCAAATACATGTATCCATATAGGAGAAAACAGAGTGAAACCTAAATATTTAAACTGTTACTGCCAACGAACGGTTTAACTTAGAAGAACGAAATTTGGTGAGCCAAGTGGGATTGGGGTACTGATCATTACCTGAAAGTGTCATCAAGATTGGGTGAAAAAAATGTGTGTTGGGATTTCGGGAAACTGTAGTTTTTTGGAAGCTTGGCAACGCCTTTCCATGTAAGTGATTTGTGCCGGTCTCTGCTTTGGGCTACATCAATAGGAAAAAAACCATAGAAATAGAACTTGGAACTACTTTATTTGGTCAAGTTTCAAAGAGCTAGCACAAACCGTGTTTGATTAGAATTCCAACTACGTGTATCCATATAGGAGAAAACAGAGTGAAACCTAAAAGTTAAAATGTTACTGCCAACGAACGGTTTAACCTAGAAGAACGACATTTGGTGAGCCAAGTGGGATTCGGGTACTGATCATTACCTGAAAGTGTCATCCAGATTGGGTGAAAAAATGTGTGCTGAGATTTCAGGAAACTCGTAGTTTTTTGCAAGCTTGGCAACCCCTTTCCATGAAAGTAATTTGCACCAGTCTCTGCTTAGGGCTACATCAGTAGGAAACAAACCATAGAGATAGAACTTGGAACTACTTTATTGTGTCAAGTTTCAAAGAGCTAGCACAAACCGTCTTTGATTTAGAGTTCCAACTACATGTATCCATATAGGAGAAAACAGAGTGAAACCTAAAAATTAAAACTGTTACTGCCAACGAACGGTTTAACCTAGAAGAACGAAATTTGGTGAGCCAAGTGGGATTGGGGTACTGATCATTACCTGAAAGTGTCATCCAGATTGGGTGAAAAAATGTGTGCTGAGATTTCAGGAAACTCGTAGTGTTTTGGAAGCTTGGCAACCCCTTTCCATGAAAGTGATTGGCGCCAGTCTGTTCTTAGGGCTACATCAATAGGAAACAAACCATAGAGACAGGACTTGGAAGTACTTTATTGTGTCAAGTTTCAAAGAGCTAGCACAAACCGTGTTTGATTTAGATTTCCAACTACATGTATCCATATAGGAGAAAACACAGTGAAACCTAAAAATTTAAACTGTTACTGCCAACGAACGGTTTAACCTAGAAGAACGAAATTTGGTGAGCCAATTGGGATTGGGGAACTGATCATTAGCTGAAAGTGTCATCCAGATTGGGTGAAAAAATATGTGCTGAGATTTCAGGAAACTCGTAGTGTTTTGGAAGCTTGGCAACCCCTTTCCATGAAAGTGATTTGTGCCGGTCTCTGGTTAGGGCTACATCAATAGGAAACAAACCATAGAAACAGAATTTGGAAGTACTTTATTGGGTCAAGTTTCAAAGAGCTAGCACAAACCGTGTTTGATTTAGAGTTCCAACTACATGTATCCATATAGGAGAAAACAGAGTGAAACCTAAATATTTAAACTGTTACTGCCAATGAACGGTTTAACCTAGAAGAACGAATTTTGTGAGCCAAGTGGGATTGGGGTACTGATCATATCCTGAAAGTGTCATCAAGATTGGGTGAAAAAATGTGTGCTGAGATTTCAGGAAACTCGTAGTTTTTGGAAGCTTGGCAACCCCTTTCCATGAAAGTGATTTGCGCCAGTCTCTGCTTAGGGCTACATCAATAGGAAACAAACCATAGAGATAGAACTTGGAACTACTTTATTGTGTCAAGTTTCAAAGAGCTAGCACAAACCTTGTTTGATTTAGAGTTCCAACTACGTGTATCCATATAGGAGAAAACAGAGTGAAACCTAAAAATTAAAATGTTACTGCCATCGAACAGTTTAACCTAGAAGAACGAAATTTGGTGAGCCAAGTGGGATTGAGGTATTCATCTTTACCTGAAAGTGTCATCAAGATTGGGTGAAAAAGTGTGCTGAGATTTCAGGAAACTCATAGTTTTTTGGAAGCTTGGCAACCCCTTTCCATGAAAGTGATTGGCGCCAGTCTGTTCTTAGGGCTACAGCAATAGGAAACAAACCATAGAGATAGGACTTGGAAGTACTTTATTGTGTCAAGTTTCAAAGAGCTAGCAGAAACCGTGTTTGATTTAGAGTTCCAACTACATGTATCCATATAGGAGAAAACACAGTGAAACCTAAAAATTAAAACTGTTACTGCCAACGAACGTTTTAACCTAGAAGAACGAAATTTGGTGAGCCAAGTTGGATTGGGGTACTGATCATTACCTGAAAGTGTCATCCAGATTGGGTGAAAAAATGTGTGCTGAGATTTCAAGAAACTCGTAGTGTTTTGGAAGCTTGGCAACCCCTTTCCATGAAAGTGATTTGCGCCGGTGTCTGCTTGGGGCTACAAAAATAGCAAAGAAACCATAGAGATAGAACTTGGAACTATTTTATTGTGTCAAGTTTCAAAGAGCTAGCACAAACCGTGTTTGATTTAGAGTTCCAACTACATGTATCCATATAGGAGAAAACAGAGTGAAACCTAAAAATAAAAAATGTTACGGCCAACGAACGGTTTAACCTAGAAGAACGAAATTTGGTGAGCCAAGTGGGATTGGGGTACTGATCATTACCTGAAAGTGTCATCCAGATTGGGTGAAAAAACGTGTGCTGTGATTTCAGGAAACTCGTAGTGTTTTGGAAGCTTGGCAACCCCTTTCCATGAAAGTGATTTGCGCCGGTCTCTGCTTAGGGCTACATCAATAGGAAACAAACCATAGAAATAGAATTTGGAACTACTTTATTGGGTCAAGTTTCAAAGAGCTAGCACAAACCGTGTTTGATTTAGAGTTCCAACTACATGTATCCATATAGGAGAAAACAGAGTGAAACCTAAATATTTAAACTGTTACTGCCAACGAACGGTTTAACCTAGAAGAACGAAATTTGCTCAGGCAATTCGGATTGGGGTACTGATCATTACCTCAAAGTGTCATCAAGATTGGGTTAAAAAATGTGTGCTGAGATTTCAGGAAACTCGTAGTTTTTTGGAAGCTTGGCAAACCGTTTCCGTGAAAGTAATTTGCGCCAGTCTCTGCTTAGGGCTACATCAATAGAAAACAAACCATAGAGATAGAACTTGGAACTACATTATTGTGTCAAGTTTCAAAGAGCTAGCACAAACCGCGTTTGATTTAGAGTTCCAACTACATGTATCCATATAGGAGAAAACAGAGTGAAACCTAAAAATTAAAACTGTTACTGCCAACGAACGGTTTAACCTAGAAGAACGAAATTTGGTGAGCCAAGTGGGATTGGGGTATTGATCATATCCTGAAAGTGTCATCAAGATTGGGTGAAAAAATGTGTGCTGAGATTTCAGGAAACTCGTAGTGTTTTGGAAGCTTGGCAACCCCTTTCCATGAAAGTGATATGCGCCAGTCTCTGTTTAGTGCTACATCAATAGGAAACAAACCATAGAGATAGAACTTGGAACTACTTTATTGGGTCAAGTTTCAAAGAGCTAGCACAAACCGTGTTGGATTTAGAGTTCCAACTACATGTATCCATATAGGAGAAAACAGAGTGAAACCTAAATTTTTAAACTGTTACTGCCAACGAACGGTTTAACTTAGAAGAACGAAATTTGGTGAGCCAAGTGGGATTGGGTACTGATCATTACCTGAAAGTGTCCTCAAGATTGGGTGAAAAAATGTGTGCTGGGATTTCGGGAAACTCGTAGTTTTTTGGAAGCTTGGCAACGCCTTTCCATGAAAGTGATTTGTGCCGGTCTCTGCTTAGGGCTACATCAATAGGAAACAAACCATAGAAATAGAACTTGGAACTACTTTATTGGGTCAAGTTTCAAAGAGCTAGCACAAACCGTGTTTGATTTAGAGTTCCAACTACGTGTATCCATATAGGAGAAAACAGAGTGAAACATAAAAATTAAATGTTACTGCCAATGAACAGTTTAACCTAGAAGAACGAAATTTGGTGAGCCAAGTGGGATTGAGGTACTCATCATTACCTGAAAGTGTCATCAAGATTGGGTGAAAAAATGTGTGCTGAGATTTCAGGAAACTCATAGATTTCTGGAAGCTTGGCAACCCCTTTCCATGAAAGTGATTGGCGCCAGTTTGTTCTTAGGGCTACAGCAATAGGAAACAAACTATAGAGATAGGACTTGGAAGTACTTTATTGTGTCAAGTGTCAAAGAGCTAGCAGAAACCGTGTTTGATTTAGAGTTTCAACTACATGTATCCATATAGGATAAAACACAGTAAAACCTAAAAATTAAAACTGTTACTGCCAACGAACGGTTTAACCTAGAAGAATGAAATTTGGTGAGCCACTTGGGATTGGTGTACTGATCATTAGCTGAAAGTGTCATCCAGATTGGGTGAAAAAATGTGTGCAGTGATTTCTGGAAACTCATAGTTATTTGGAAGCTTGGCAACCCCTTTCCATGAAAGTGATTTGCGCCAGTCTCTGCCTAGGGCTACATCAATAGGAAACAAACCATAGAGATAGAACTTGGAACTACTTTATTGTGTCAAGTTTCAAAGAGCTAGCACAAACCGTGTTTGATTTAGAGTTCCAACTACATGTATCCATATAGGAGAAAACAGATTGAAACCTAAAAATTAAAACTGTTACTGCCAACGAACGGTTTAACCTAGAAGAACGAATTTTGGTGAGCCAAGTGGGATTGGGGTACTGATCATTACCTCAAAGTGTCATCAAGATTGGGTGAACAAATGTGTGCTGAGATTTCAGGAAACTCGTAGTTTTTTGGAAGCTTGGCAACCCCTTTCCATGAAAGTCATTTGCGCCAGTCTCTGCTTAGGGCTACATCAATAGGAAACAAACTATAGAGATAGAACTTGGAACTACTTTATTGTGTCAAGTTTCAAAGAGCAAGCACAAACCGTGTTGGATTTAGATTTCCAAATACATGTATCCATATAGGAGAAAACAGAGTGAAACCTAAATATTTAAACTGTTACTGCCAACGAACGGTTTAACTTAGAAGAACGAAATTTGGTGAGCCAAGTGGGATTGGGGTACTGATCATTACCTGAAAGTGTCATCAAGATTGGGTGAAAAAAATGTGTGTTGGGATTTCGGGAAACTGTAGTTTTTTGGAAGCTTGGCAACGCCTTTCCATGTAAGTGATTTGTGCCGGTCTCTGCTTTGGGCTACATCAACAGGAAAAAAACCATAGAAATAGAACTTGGAACTACTTTATTTGGTCAAGTTTCAAAGAGCTAGCACAAACCGTGTTTGATTAGAATTCCAACTACGTGTATCCATATAGGAGAAAACAGAGTGAAACCTAAAAGTTAAAATGTTACTGCCAACGAACGGTTTAACCTAGAAGAACGACATTTGGTGAGCCAAGTGGGATTCGGGTACTGATAATTACTTGAAAGTGTCATCCAGATTGGGTGAAAAAATGTGTGCGGTGATTTCTGGAAACTCATAGTTTTTTGGAAGCTTGGCAACCCCTTTCCATGAAAGTGATTTGCGCCAGTCTCTGCTTTGGGCTACATCAATAGGAAACAAACCATAGAAACAGAACTTGGAACTACTTTATTGGGTCAAGTTTCAAAGAGCTAGCACAAACCGTGTTTGAATTAGAGTTCCAACTACGTGTATCCATATAGGAGAAAACAGAGTGAAACCTAAAAATTAAAATGTTACTACCAACGAACAGTTTAACCTAGAAGAACGAAATTTGGTGAGCCAAGTGGGATTGAGGTACTCATCATTACCTGAAAGTGTCATCAAGATTGGGTGAAAAAATATGTGCTGAGATTTCAGGAAACTCGTAGTGTTTTGGAAGCTTGGCAACCCCTTTCCATGAAAGTGATTTGTGCCGGTCTCTGGTTAGGGCTACATCAATAGGAAACAAACCATAGAAACAGAATTTGGAAGTACTTTATTGGGTCAAGTTTCAAAGAGCTAGCACAAACCGTGTTTGATTTAGAGTTCCAACTACATGTATCCATATAGGAGAAAACAGAGTGAAACCTAAATATTTAAACTGTTACTGCCAATGAACGGTTTATCCTAGAAGAACGAAATTTGGTGAGCCAGTGGGATTGGGGTACTGATCATATCCTGAAAGTGTCATCAAGATTGGGTGAAAAAATGTGTGCTGAGATTTCAGGAAACTCGTAGTGTTTTGGAAGCTTGGCAACCCCTTTCCATCAAAGTGATTTGTGCCGGTCTCTGCTTAGGGCTACATAAATAGGAAACAAACCATAGAAACAGAATTTGGAACTACTTTATTGGGTCAAGTTTCAAAGAGCTAGCACAAACCGTGTTTGATTTAGAGTTCCAACTACATGTATCCATATAGGAGAAAACAGAGTGAAACCTAAATATTTAAACTGTTACTGCCAACGAACGGTTTAACCTAGAAGAACGCAATTTGGTGAGCCAAGTGGGATTGGGCTACTGATCATTACCTGAAAGTGTCCTCAAGATTGGGTGAAAAAATGTGTGCTGGGATTTCGGGAAACTCGTAGTTTTTTGGAAGCTTGGCAACCCCTTTCCATGAAAGTGATTTGCGCCAGTCTCTGCTTAGTGCTACATCAATAGGAAACATACCATAGAAATAGAACTTGGAACTACTTTATTGTGTCAAGTTTCAAAGAGCTAGCACAAACCTTGTTTGATTTAGAGTTCCAACTACGTGTATCCATATAGGAGAAAACAGAGTGAAACCTAAAAATTAAAATGTTACTGCCATCGAACAGTTTAACCGAGAAGAACGAAATTTGGTGAGCCAAGTGGGATTGAGGTATTCATCTTTACCTGAAAGTGTCATCAAGATTGGGTGAAAAAGTGTGCTGAGATTTCAGGAAACTCATAGTTTTTTGGAAGCTTGGCAACCCCTTTCCATGAAAGTGATTGGCGCCAGTCTGTTCTTAGGGCTACAGCAATAGGAAACAAACCATAGAGATAGGACTTGGAAGTACTTTATTGTGTCAAGTTTCAAAGAGCTAGCAGAAACCGTGTTTGATTTAGAGTTCCAACTACATGTATCCATATAGGAGAAAACACAGTGAAACCTAAAAATTAAAACTGTTACTGCCAACGAACGTTTTAACCTAGAAGAACGAAATTTGGTGAGCCAAGTTGGATTGGGGTACTGATCATTACCTGAAAGTGTCATCCAGATTGGGTGAAAAAATGTGTGCTGAGATTTCAAGAAACTCGTAGTGTTTTGGAAGCTTGGCAACCCCTTTCCATGAAAGTGATTTGCGCCGGTGTCTGCTTGGGGCTACAAAAATAGCAAAGAAACCATAGAGATAGAACTTGGAACTATTTTATTGTGTCAAGTTTCAAAGAGCTAGCACAAACCGTGTTTGATTTAGAGTTCCAACTACATGTATCCATATAGGAGAAAACAGAGTGAAACCTAAAAATAAAAAATGTTACTGCCAACGAACGGTTTAACCTAGAAGAACGAAATTTGGTGAGCCAAGTGGGATTGGGGTACTGATCATTACCTGAAAGTGTCATCCAGATTGGGTGAAAAAATGTGTGCTGAGATTTCAGGAAACTCGTAGTTTTTGGAAGCTTGGCAACCCCTTTCCATGAAAGTGATTGGCGCCAGTCTGTTCTTATGGCTACATCAATAGCAAACAAACCATAAAGATAGGACTTGGAAGTACTTTATTGTGTCAAGTTTCAAAGAGCTAGCACAAACCGTGTTGGATTAAGGGTTCCAAATACATGTATCCATATAGGAGAAAACACAGTGAAACCTAAAAATTAAAACTGTTACTGCCAACGAACGGTTTAACCTAGAAGAACGAAATTTGGTGAGCCAAGTGGGATTGGGGTACTGATCATTACCTGAAAGTGTCATCCAGATTGGGTGAAAAAATGTGTGCGGTGATTTCTGGAAACTCATAGTTTTTTGGAAGCTTGGCAACCCCTTTCCATGAAAGTGATTTGCGCCAGTCTCTGCTTTGGGCTACATCAATAGGAAACAAACCATAGAAACAGAACTTGGAACTACTTTATTGGGTCAAGTTTCAAAGAGCTAGCACAAACCGTGTTTGAATTAGAGTTCCAACTACGTGTATCCATATAGGAGAAAACAGAGTGAAACCTAAAAATTAAAATGTTACTACCAACGAACAGTTTAACCTAGAAGAACGAAATTTGGTGAGCCAAGTGGGATTGAGGTACTCATCATTACCTGAAAGTGTCATCAAGATTGGGTGAAAAAATATGTGCTGAGATTTCAGGAAACTCATAGTTTTTTGGAAGCTTGGCAACCCCTTTCCATGAAAGTGATTGGCGCCAGTCTGTTCTTAGGGCTACAGCAATAGCAAACAAACCATAAAGATAGGACTTGGAAGTACTTTATTGTGTCAAGTTTCAAAGAACTAGCACAAACCGTGTTGGATTTAGAGTTCCAAATACATGTATCCATATAGGAGAAAACACATTGAAACCTAAAAATTAAAACTGTTACTGCCAACGAATGGTTTAAACTAGAAGAACGAAATTCAGTGAGCCAAGTGGGATTGGGGTACTGATCATTACCTGAAAGTGTTATCCAGATTGGGTGAAAAAATGTGTGCTGAGATTTCAGGAAACTCGTAGTTTTTTGGAAGCTTGGCAACTCCTTTCCATGAAAGTGATTGGCGCCAGTGTGTTCTTAGGGCTACATCAATAGGAAACAAACCATAGAGATAGGACTTGGAAGTACTTTATTGTGTCAAGTTTCAAAGAGCGAGCACAAACCGTGTTTGATTTAGAGTTCCAAATACATGTATCCATATAGGAGAAAACACAGTGAAACCTAAAAATTAAAACTGTTACTACCAACGAACGGTTTAACCTAGAAGAACGAAATTTGGTGAGCCAATTGGGATTGGGGAACTGATCATTAGCTGAAGGTGTCATCCAGATTGGGTGAAAAAATGTGTGCTGAGATTTCAGGAAACTCGTAGTTTTTTGGAAGCTTGGCAACCCCTTTCCATGTAAGTGATTGGCGCCAGTCTGTTCTTAGGGCTACAACAATAGGAAACAAACCATAGAGATAGGACTTGGAAGTACTTTATTGTGTCAAGTTCAAAGAGGTAGCACAAACCGTGTTTGATTTAGAGTTCCAACTACATGTATCCATATAGGAGAAAACAGAGTGAAACCTAAAAATTAAAACTGTTACTGCCAACGAACGGTTTAACCTAGAAGAACGAAATTTGGTGAGCCAATTGGGATTGGGGAACTGATCATTACCTGAAAGTGTCATCCAGATTGGGTGAAAAAATGTGTGCTGACATTTCAGGAAACTCGTAGTTTTTTGGAAGCTTGGCAACCACTTTCCATGAAAGTGATTGGCGCCAGTCCGTTCTTATGGCTACATCAATAGCAAACAAACCATAAAGATAGGACTTGGAAGTACTTTATTGTGTCAAGTTTCAAAGAGCTAGCAAAAACCGTGTTGGATTTAGAGTTCCAAATACATGTATCCATATAGGAGAAAACACAGTGAAACCTAAAAATTAAAACTGTTACTGCCAACGAACGGTTTAACCTAGAAGAACGAAATTTGGTGAGCCAAGTGGGATTGGGGTACTGATCATTACCTGAAAGTGTCATCCAGATTGGGTGACAAAATGTGTGCGGTGATTTCTGGAAACTCATAGTTTTTTGGAAGCTTGGCAACCCCTTTCCATGAAAGTGATTTGCGCCAGTCTCTGCTTTGGGCTACATCAATAGGAAACAAACCATAGAAACAGAACTTGGAACTACTTTATTGGGTCAAGTTTCAAAGAGCTTGCACAAACCGTGTTTGATTTAGAGTTCCAACTACGTGTATCCATATAGGAGAAAACAGAGTGAAACCTAAAAATTAAAATGTTACTACCAACGAACAGTTTAACCTAGAAGAACGAAATTTGGTGAGCCAAGTGGGATTGAGGTACTCATCATTACCTGAAAGTGTCATCAAGATTGGGTGAAAAAATATGTGCTGAGATTTCAGGAAACTCATAGTTTTTTGGAAGCTTGGCAACCCCTTTCCATGAAAGTGATTTGTGCCAGTCTGTTCGTAGGGCTACAGCAATAGCAAACAAACCATAAAGATAGGACTTGGAAATACTTTATTGTGTCAAGTTTCAAAGAACTAGCACAAACCGTGTTGGATTTAGAGTTCCAAATACATGTATCCATATAGGAGAAAACACAGTGAAACCTAAAAATTAAAACTGTTACTGCCAACGAATGGTTTAAACTAGAAGAACGAAATTCAGTGAGCCAAGTGGGATTGGGGTACTGATCATTACCTGAAAGTGTCATCCAGATTGGGTGAAAAAATGTGTGCTGAGATTTCAGGAAACTCGTAGTTTTTTGGAAGCTTGGCAACCCCTTTCCATGAAAGTGATTGGCGCCAGTCTGTTCTTAGGGCTACATCAATAGGAAACAAACCATAGAGATAGGACTTGGAAGTACTTTATTGTGTCAAGTTTCAAAGAGTTAGCACAAACCGTGTTTGATTTAGAGTTCCAAATACATGTATCCATATAGGAGAAAACACAGTGAAACCTAAAAATTAAAACTGTTACTACCAACGAACGGTTTAACCTAGAAGAACGAAATTTGGTGAGCCAATTGGGATTGGGGAACTGATCATTAGCTGAAAGTGTCATCCAGATTGGGTGAAAAAATGTGTGCTGAGATTTCAGGAAACTCGTAGTTTTTTGGAAGCTTGGCAACCCCTTTCCATGTAAGTGATTGGCGCCAGTCTGTTCTTAGGGCTACAACAATAGGAAACAAACCATAGAGATAGGACTTGGAAGGACTTTATTGTGTCAAGTTTCAAAGAGGTAGCACAAACCGTGTTTGATTTAGAGTTCCAACTACATGTATCCATATAGGAGAAAACAGAGTGAAACCTAAAAATTAAAACTGTTACTGCCAACGAACGGTTTAACCTAGAAGAACGAAATTTGGTGAGCCAATTGGGATTGGGGAACTGATCATTACCTGAAAGTGTCATCCAGATTGGGTGAAAAAATGTGTGCTGAGATTTCAGGAAACTCGTAGTTTTTTGGAAGCTTGGCAACCACTTTCCATGAAAGTGATTGGCGCCAGTCTGTTCTTAGGGCTACAGCAATAGCAAACAAACCATAAAGATAGGACTTGGAAGTACTTTATTGTGTCAAGTTTCAAAGAGCTAGCACAAACCGTGTTGGATTTAGAGTTCCAAATACATGTATCCATATAGGAGAAAACACAGTGAAACCTAAAAATTAAAACTGTTACTGCCAACGAACGGTTTAAACTAGAAGAACGAAATTCGGTGAGCCAAGTGGGATTGGGGTACTGATCATTACCTGAAAGTGTCATCCAGATTGGGTGAAAAAATGTGTGCTGAGATTTCAAGAAACTCGTAGTTTTTTGGAAGCTTGGCAACCCCTTTCCATGAAAGTGATTGGCGCCGGTCTCTGCTTAGGGCTACAAAAATAGGAAAAAAATCATAGAGATAGAACTTGGAACTATTTTATTTTGTCAAGTTTCAAAGAGCTAGCACAAACCGTGTTTGATTTAGAGTTCCAACTACATGTATCCATATAGGAGAAAACAGAGTGAAACCTAAAAATAAAAAATGTTACTGCCAACGAACGGTTTAACCTAGAAGAACGAAATTTGGTGAGCCAAGTGGGAATGGGGTACTGATCATTAGCTGAAAGTGTCATCCAGATTGGGTGAAAAAAATGTGTGCGGTGATTTCTGGAAACTCATAGATTTTGGAAGCTTGGCAACCCCTTTCCATGAAAGTGATTTGCGCCAGTCTCTGCTTTGGGCTACATCAATAGGAAACAAATCATAGAAATAGAACTTGGAACTACTTTATTGGGTCAAGTTTCAAAGAGCTAGCACAAACCGTGTTTGATTTAGAGTTCCAACTACGTGTATCCATATAGGAGAAAACAGAGTGAAACCTAAAAATTAAAATGTTACTTCCAACGAACAGTTTAACCTGGAAGAACGAAATTTGGTGAGCCAAGTGGGATTGAGGTACTCATCATTACCTGAAAGTGTCATCAAGATTGGGTGAAAAAATATGTGCTGAGATTTCAGGAAACTCATAGTTTTTTGGAAGCTTGGCAACCCCTTTCCATGAAAGTGATTGGCGCCAGTCTGTTCTTAGGGCTACAGCAATAGCAAACAAACCATAAAGATAGGACTTGGAAGTACTTTATTGTGTCAAGTTTCAAAGAGCTAGCACAAACCGTGTTGGATTTAGAGTTCCAAATACATGTATCCATATAGGAGAAAACACAGTGAAACCTAAAAATTAAAACTGTTACTGCCAACGAACGGTTTAAACTAGAAGAACGAAATTCGGTGAGCCAAGTGGGATTGGGGTACTGATCATTACCTGAAAGTGTCATCCAGATTGGGTGAAAAAATGTGTGCTGAGATTTCAGGAAACTCGTAGTTTTTTGGAAGCTTGGCAACCCCTTTCCATGAAAGTGATTGGCGCCAGTCTGTTCTTAGGGCTACATCAATAGGAAACAAACCATAGAGATAGGACTTGGAAGTACTTTATTGTGTCAAGTTTCAAAGAGCTAGCACAAACCGTGTTTGATTTAGAGTTCCAACTACATGTATCCATATAGGAGAAAACACAGTGAAACCTAAAAATTAAAACTGTTACTACCAACGAACGGTTTAACCTAGAAGAACCAAATTTGGTGAGCCAATTGGGATTGGGGAACTGATCATTAACTGAAAGTGTCATCCAGATTGGGTGAAAAAATGTGTGCTGAGATTTCAGGAAACTCGTAGTTTTTTGGAAGCTTGGCAACCCCTTTCCATGAAAGTGATTGGCGCCAGTCTGTTCTTAGGGCTACAACAATAGGAAACAAACCATAGAGATAGGACATGGAAGTACTTTATTGTGTCAAGTTTCAAAGAGCTAGCACAAACCGTGTTTGATTTACAGTTCCAACTACATGTATCCATATAGGAGAAAACAGAGTGAAACCTAAAAATTAAAACTGTTACTGCCAACGAACGGTTTAACCTAGAAGAACGAAATTTGGTGAGCCAATTGGGATTGGGGAACTGATCATTACCTGAAAGTGTCATCCAGATTGGGTGAAAAAATGTGTTCTGAGATCTCAGGAAACTCGTAGTTTTTTGGAAGCTTGGCAACCACATTCCATGAAAGTGATTGGCGCCAGTCTGTTCTTATGGCTACATCAATAGCAAACAAACCATAAAGATAGGACTTGGAAGTACTTTATTGTGTCAAGTTTCAAAGAGCTAGCAAAAACCGTGTTAGATTTAGAGTTCCAAATACATGTATCCATATAGGAGAAAACACAGTGAAACCTAAAAATTAAAACTGTTACTGCCAACGAACGGTTTAACCTAGAAGAACGAAATTTGGTGAGCCAAGTGGGATTGTGGTACTGATCATTAGCTGAAAGTGTCATCCAGATTGGGTGACAAAATGTGTGCTGTGATTTCGGGAAACTCATAGTTTTTTGGAAGCTTGGCAACCCCTTTCCATGAAAGTGATTTGCGCCAGTCTCTGCTTTGGGCTACATCAATAGGAAACAAACCATAGAAATAAAACTTGGAACTACATTATTGGGTCAAGTTTCAAAGAGCTAGCACAAACCGTGTTTGATTTAGAGTTCCAACTACGTGTATCCATATAGGAGAAAACAGAGTGAAACCTAAAAATTAAAATGTTACTGCCAACGAACAGTTTAACCTAGAAGAACGAAATTTGGTGAGCCAACTGGGATTGAGGTACTCATCATTACCTGAAAGTGTCATCAAGATTGGGTGAAAAAATGTATGCTGAGATTTCAGGAAACTCATAGTTTTTTGGAAGCTTGGCAACCCCTTTCCATGAAAGTGATTGGCGCCAGTCTGTTCTTAGGGCTACAGCAATAGGAAACAAACCATAGAGATAGGACTTGGAAGTACTTTATTGTGTCAAGTTTCAAAGAGCTAGCAGAAACCGTGTTTGATTTAGAGTTCCAACTACATGTATCCATATAGGAGAAAACAGAGTGAAACCTAAAAATTAAAACTGTTACTGCCAACAAACGGTTTAACCTAGAAGAACGAAATTTGGTGAGACAAGTGGGATTGGGGTACTGATCATTACCTGAAAGTGTCATCCAGATTGGGTGAAAAAATGTGTGCTGAGATTTCAAGAAACTCGTAGTGTTTTGGAAGCTTGGGAACCCCTTTCCATGAAAGTGATTTGCGCCGGTCTCTGCTTAGGGCTACAAAAATAAGAAAAAAAACCATAGAGATAGAACTTGGAACTATTTTATTGTGTCAAGTTTCAAAGAGCTAGCACAAACCGTGTTTGATTTAGAGTTCCAACTACATGTATCCATATAGGAGAAAACAGAGTGAAACCTAAAAATAAAAAATATTACTGCCAACGAACGGTTTAACCTAGAAGAACGAAATTTGGTGAGCCAAGTGGGAATGGGGTACTGATCATTAGCTGAAAGTGTCATCCAGATTGGGTGAAAAAAATGTGTGCGGTGATTTCTGGAAACTCATAGATTTTGGAAGCTTGGCAACCCCTTTCCATGAAAGTGATTTGCGCCAGTCTCTGCTTTGGGCTACATCAATAGGAAACAAACCATAGAAATAGAACTTGGAACTACTTTATTGGGTCAACTTTCAAAGAGCTAGCACAAACCATGTTTGATTTAGAGTTCCAACTACGTGTATCCATGTAGGAGAAAACAGAGTGAAACCTAAAAATTAAAATGTTACTGCCAACGAACAGTTTATCCTAGAAGAACTAAATTTGGTGAGCCAAGTGGGATTGGGGTACTGATCATATCCTGAAAGTGTCATCAATATTTAGTGAAAAAATGTGTGCTGAGATTTCAGGAAACTCGTAGTGTTTTGGAAGCTTGGCAACCCCTTTCCATGAAAGTGATTGGCGCCAGTCTGTTCTTAGGGCTACATCAATAGGAAACAAACCATAGAGATAGAACTTGGAACTACTTTATTGTGTCAAGTTTCAAACAGCTAGCACAAACCGTGTTTGATTTAGAGTTCCAACTACATGTATCCATATAGGAGAAAACAGAGTGAAACCTAAATATTTAAACTGTTACTGCCAACAAACGGTTTAACCTAGAAGAACGAAATTTGGTGAGCCAAGTGGGATTGGGGTACTGATCATATCCTGAAAGTGTCATCAATATTTAGTGAAAAAATGTGTGCTGAGATTTCAGGAAACTCGTAGTGTTTTGGAAGCTTGGCAACCCCTTTCCATGAAAGTGATTTGCGCCAGTCTCTTCTTAGGGCTACATCAATAGGAAACAAACCATAGAGATAGAACTTGGAACTACTTTATTGTGTCAAGTTTCAAAGAGCTAGCACAAACCGTCTTTGATTTTGAGTTCCAACTACATGTATCCATAATGGAGAAAACAGAGTGAAACCTAAATATTTAAACTGTTACTGCCAACGAACGGTTTAACTTAGAAGAACGAAATTTGGTGAGCCAAGTGGGATTGGGTACTGATCATTACCTGAATGTGTCATCAAGATTGGATGAAAAAATGTGTGCTGGGATTTCGGGAAACTCGTAGTTTTTTGGAAGCTAGGCAACGCCTTTCCATGAAAGTGATTTGTGCCCGTCTCTGCCTAGGGCTACATCAATAGGAAACAAACCATAGAAATAGAACTTGGAACTACTTTATTGGGTCAAGTTTCAAAGAGCTAGCACAAACCGTGTTGGATTTAGAGTTCCAACTACGTGTATCCATATAGGAGAAAACACAGTGAAACCTAAAAATTAAAATGTTACTGCCAACGAACGGTTTAACCTAGAAGAACGAAATTTGGTGAGCCAAGTGGGATTGGGGTACTGATCATTACCTGAAAGTGTCATCAAGATTGGGTGAAAAAATGTGTGCTGAGATTTCAGGAAACTCGTAGTTTTTTGGAAGCTTGGCAACCCCTTTCCATGAAAGTGATTTGCACGAGGTCTGCTTAGGGCTACGTCAATAGGAAACAAACCATAGAGATAGAACTTGGAACTACTTTATTGTGTCAAGTTTCAAATAGCTAGCACAAACCGTGTTTGATTTAGAGTTCCAAATACATGTATCCATATAGGAGAAAACAGAGTGAAACCTAAAAATTAAAACTGTTACTGCCAACGAACGGTTTAACCTAGAAGAACGAAATTTGGTGAGCCAAGTGAAATTGGGGTACTGATCATTATCTGAAAGTGTCATCCAGATTGGGTGAAAAAATGTGTGCTGAGATTTCAGGAAACTCGTAGTTTTTTGGAAGCTTGGCAACCCCTTTCCTTGAAAGTGATTTGCGCCAGTCTCTGCTTTGGGCTACATCAATTGGAAACAAACCATAGAAATAGAACTTGGAACTACTTTATTGCGTCAAGTTTCAAAGAGCTACCACAAACCGTGTTTGATTTAGAGTTCCAACTACGTGTATCCATATAGGAGAAAACAGAGTGAAACCTAAAAATTAAAATGTTACTGCCAACGAACAGTTTAACCTAGAAGAACGAAATTTGGTGAGCCAAGTGGGAATGGGGTACTGATCATTACCTGAAAGTGTCATAAAGATTGGGTGAAAAAATGTGTGCTGAGATTTCAGGAAACTCATAGTTTTTTGCAAGCTTGGCAACCCCTTTCCATGAAAGTGATTGGCGCCAGTCTCTGCTTTGGGCTACATCAATAGGAAACAAACCATAGAAATAGAACTTGGAACTACTTTATTGGGTCAAGTTTCAAAGAGCTAGCACAAACCGTGTTTGATTTAGAGTTCCAACTACGTGTATCCATGTAGGAGAAAACAGAGTGAAACCTAAAAATTAAAATGTTACTGCCAACGAACAGTTTAACCTAGAAGAACGAAATTTGGTGAGCCAAGTGGGATTGGGGTATTGATCATTACCTGAAATTTTCATCAAGATTGGGTGAAAAAATGTGTGCTGAGATTTCAGGAAACTCGTAGTTTTTCGGAAGCTTGGCAACCCCTTTCCATGAAAGTGATTTGCGCCAGTCTCTGCTTAGGGCTACATCAATAGGAAACAAACCATAGAGATAGAAATTGGAACTACTTTATTGTGTCAAGTTTCAAAGAGCTAGCACAAACCGTGTTTGATTTAGAGTTCCAACTACATGTATCCATATAGGAGAAAACAGAGTGAAACCTAAATATTTAAACTGTTACTGCCAACGAACGGATTATCCTAGAAGAACGCAATTTGGTGAGCCAAGTGGGATTGTGCTACTGATCATTACCTGAAAGTGTCTTCAAGATTGGGTGAAAAAATGTGTGCTGGGATTTCGGGAAACTCGTAGTTTTTTGGAAGCTTGGCAATGCCTTTCCATGAAAGTGATTTGTGCCGGTCTCTGCTTAGGGCTACATCAATAGGAAACAAACCATAGAAATAGAACTTGGAACTACTTTATTGTGTCAAGTTTCAAAGAGCTAGCACAAACCGTGTTTGATTTAGAGTTCCAACTACATGTATCCACATAGGAGAAAACAGAGTGAAACCTAAATTTTTAAACTGTTACTGCCAACGAACGGTTTAACTTAGAAGAACGAATTTTGGTGAGCCAAGTGGGATTGGGTACTGATCATTACCTGAAAGTGTCATCAAGATTGGGTGAAAAAATGTGTGCTGAGATTTCGGGAAACTCGTAGTTTTTTGGAAGCTTGGCAACCCCTTTCCATGAAAGTGATTTGTGCCGGTCTCTGCTTAGGGCTACATCAATAGGAAACAAACCATAGAAATAGAACTTGGAACTACTTTATTAGGTCAAGTTTCAAAGTGCTAGCACAAACCGTGTTTGATTTAGAGTTCCAACTACGTGTATCCATATAGGAGAAAACACAGTGAAACCTAAAAATTAAAATGTTACTGCCAACGAACGGTTTAACCTAGAAGAACGAAATTTGGTGAGCCAAGTGGGATTGGGGTACTGATCATTACCTGAAAGTGTCATCAAGATTGGGTGAAAAAATGTGTGCTGAGATTTCAGGAAACTCGTAGTTTTTTGAAAGCTTGTCAACCCCTTTCCATGAAAGTGATTTGCACGAGTCTCTGCTTAGGGCTACGTCAATAGGAAACAAACCATAGAGATAGAACTTGGAACTACTTTATTGTGTCAAGTTTCAAAGAGCTAGCACAAACCGTGTTTGATTTAGAGTTCCAACTACATGTATCCATATAGGAGAAAACAGAGTGAAACCTAAAAATTAAAACTGTTACTGCCAACGAACGGTTTAACCTAGAAGAACGAAATTTGGTGAGCCAAGTGAAATTGGGGTACTGATCATTACCTGAAAGTGTCATCCAGATTGGGTGAAAAAATGTGTGCTGTGATTTCAGGAAACTCGTAGTATTTTGGAAGCTTGGCAAACCCCTTTCCATGAAAGTGATTGGCGCCAGTCTGTTCTTACGGCTACATCAATAGCAAACAAACCATAGAGATAGGACTTGGAAGTACTTTATTGTGTCAAGTTTCAAAGAGCTAGCACAAACCGTGTTGGATTTAGAGTTCCAAATACGTGTATGCATATAGGAGAAAACACAGTGAAACCTAAAAATTAAAACTATTACTGCCAACGAACGGTTTAACCTAGAAGAAAGAAATTTGGTGAGCCAAGTGGGATTGTGGTACTGATCATTAGCTGAAAGTGTACTCCAGATTGGTGAAAAAATGTGTGCGGTGATTTCTGGAAACTCATATTTTTTTGGAAGCTTGGCAACCCCTTTCCATGAAAGTGATTTGCGCCAGTCTCTGCTTTGGGATACATCAATAGGAAACAAACCATAGAAATAGAACTTGGAACTACTTTATTGGGTCAAGTTTCAAAGAGCTAGCACAAACCATGTTTGATTTAGAGTTCCAACTACGTGTATCCATGTAGGAGAAAACAGAGTGAAATCTAAAAATTAAAATGTTACTGCCAACGAACAGTTTAACCTAGAAGAACGAAATTTGGTGAGCCAAGTGGGATTGGGGTACTGATCATTACCTGAAAGTGTCATCCAGATTGGGTGAAAAAATGTGTGCTGAGATTTTAGGAAACTCGTAGTTTTTTGGAAGTTTGGCAACCCCTTTCCATGAAAGTGATTGGCGCCAGTCTGTTCTTAGGGCTACATCAATAGGAAACAAACCATAGAGATAGAACTTTGAACTACTGTATTGTGTCAAGTTTCAAAGAGCTAGCACAAACCGTGTTTGATTTAGAGTTCCAACTACATGTATCCATATAGGAGAAAACAGAGTGAAACCTAAATATTTAAACTGTTACTGCCAACAAACGGTTTAACCTAGAAGAACGAAATTTGGTGAGCCAAGTGGGATTGGGGTACTGATCATATCCTGAAAGTGTCATCAAGATTGGGTGAAAAAATGTATGCTGAGATTTCAGGAAACTCGTAGTGTTTTGGAAGCTTGGCAACACCTTTCCATGAAAGTGATTTGCGCCAGTCTCTGCTTAGGGCTACATCAATAGGAAACAAACCATAGAGATAGAACTTGGAACTACTTTATTGTGTCATGTTTCAAAGAGCTAGCACAAACCGTGTTTGATTTTGAGTTCCAACTACATGTATTCATATAGGAGAAAACATAGTGAAACCTAAATATTTAAACTGTTACTGCCAACGAACGGATTATTTTAGAAGAACGCAATTTGGTGAGCCAAGTGGGATTGAGGTACTCATCATTACCTGAAAGTGTCATCAAGATTGGGTGAAAAAATGTGTGCTGAGATTTCAGGAAACTCATAGTTTTTTGGAAGCTTGGCAACCCCTTTCCATGAAAGAAATTGGCGCCAGTCTGTTCTTAGGGCTACAGCAATAGGAAACAATCCATGGAGATAGGACTTGGAAGTACTTTATTGTGTCAAGTTTCAAAGAGCTAGCAGAAACCGTGTTTGATTTAGAGTTCCAACTACATGTATCCATATAGGAGAAAACACAGTGAAACCTAAAAATTAAAACTGTTACTGCCAACGAACGGTTTAACATAGAAGAATGAAATTTGGTGAGCCACTTGGGATTGGTGTACTGATCATTAGCTGAAAGTGTCATCCAGATTGGGTAAAAAATGTGTGCGGTGATTTCTGGAAACTCATAGTTTTTTGGAAGCTTGGCAACCCCTTTCCATGAAAGTGATTTGTGCCAGTTTCTGCCTACGGCTACATCAATAGGAAACAAACCATAGAGTTAGAAATTGGAACTGCTTTATTGGGTCATGTTTCAAAGAGCTAGCACAAACCGTGTTTGATTTAGAGTTCCAACTGCATGTATATATATAGGAGAAAACAGAGTGAAACCTAAAAATTAAAACTTTTACTGCCAACGAACGGTTTAACCTAGAAGAACGAAATTCGGTGAGCCAAGTGGGATTGGGGTACTGATCATTACCTGAAAGTGTCATCCAGATTGGGTGAAAAAATGTGTGCTGAGATTTCAGGAAACTCGTAGTTTTTTGGAAGCTTGGCAACCCCTTTCCATGAAAGTGATTGGAGCCAGTCTGTTCTTAGGGCTACATCAATAGGAAACAAACCATAGAGATAGGACTTGGAAGTACTTTATTGTGTCAAGTTTCAAAGAGCTAGCACAAACCGTGTTGGATTTAGAGTTCCAACTACATGTATCCTTATAGGAGAAAACAGAGTGAAACCTAAAAATTAAAACTGTTACTGCAAACGAACGGTTTAACCTAGAAGAACGAAATTTGGTGAGCCAAGTGGGATTGGGGTACTGATCATGACCTGAAAGTGTTATCCAGATTGGGTGAAAAAATGTGTGCTGAGATTTCAGGAAACTCGTAGTGTTTTGGAAGCTTGGCAACCCCTCTCCATGAAAGTAATTTGCGCCAGTCTCTGCTTAGGGCTACATCAATAGGAAACAAACCATAGAGATATAACTTGGAACTACTTTATTGTGTCAAGTTTCAAAGAGCTAGCACAAACCGTGTTTGATTTAGAGTTCCAACTACATGTATCCATATAGGAGAAAACAGAGTGAAACCTAAAAATTAAAACTCTTACTGCCAACGAACGGTTTAAACTAGAAGAACGAAATTTGGTGAGCCAAGTGGGATTGGGGTACTGATCATATCCTGAAAGTGTCATCAAGATTGGGTGAAAAAATGTGTGCTGAGATTTCAGGAAACTCGAAGTTTTTGAAAGCTTGGCAACCCCTTTCCATGAAAGTGATTTGCGCGAGTCTCTGCTTAGTGCTACATCAATAGGAAACAAACCATAGAGATAGAACTTGGAACTACTTTATTGTGTCAAGTTTCAAAGAGCTAGCACAAACCGTGTTGGATTTAGAGTTCCAACTACATGTATCCATATAGGAGAAAACAGAGTGAAACCTAAATTTTTAAACTGTTTCTGCCAACGAACGCTTTAACTTAGAAGAACGAAATTTGGTGAGTCAAGTGGGATTGGGTACTGATCATTACCTGAAAGTGTCATCAAGATTGGGTGAAAAAATGTGTGCTGAGATTTCAGGAAACTCGTAGTTTTTTGGAAGCTTGGCAACCCCTCTCCATGAAAGTGATTTGCGCCAGTCTCTGCTTAGGGCTACATCAATAGGAAACAAACCATAGAGACAGAACTTGGAACTACTTTATTGTGTCAAGTTTCAAAGAGCTAGCACAAACCGTCTTTGATTTTGAGTTCCAAATACATGTATTCATATAGGAGAAAACATAGTGAAACCTAAATATTTAAACTGTTACTGCCAACGAACGAATTATCCTAGAAGAACGCAATTTGGTGAGCCAAGTGGGATTGGGCTACTGATCATTACCTGAAAGTGTCCTCAAAATTGGTTGAAAAAATGTGTGCTGGGATTTCGGGAAACTCGTAGTTTTTTGGAAGCTTGGCAACGCCTTTCCATGAAAGTGATTTGTGCCGGTCTCTGCTTAGGGCTACATCAATAGGAAACAAACCATAGAAATAGAACTTGGAACTACTTTATTGTGTCAAGTTTCAAAGAGCTAGCACAAACCGTGTTTGATTTAGAGTTCCAACTACATGTATCCATATAGGATAAAACAGAGTGAAACCTAAAAATTAAAACTGTTACTGCCAACGAACGGTTTAACCTAGAAGAACGAAATTTGGTGAGCCAAGTGGGATTGGGTACTGATCATTACCTGAAAGTGTCATCAAGATTGGGTGAAAAAATGTGTGCTGGGATTTCGGGAAACTCGTAGTTTTTTGGAAGCTTGGCAACGCCTTTCCATGAAAGTGATTTGTGCCGGTCTCTGCTTAGGGCTACATCAATAGGAAACAAACCATAGAGATAGAACTTGGAACTACTTTATTGTGTCAAGTTTCAAAGAGCTAGAACAAACCGTGTTTGATTTAGAGTTCCAACTACATGTATCCATATAGGAGAAAACAGAGTGAAACCTAAATATTTAAACTGTTACTGCCAACAAACGGTTTAACCTAGAAGAACGAAATTTGGTGAGCCAAATGGGATTGGGGTACTGATCATATCCTGAAAGTGTCATCAAGATTGGGTGAAAAAATGTGTGCTGAGATTTCAGGAAACTCGTAGTGTTTTGGAAGCTTGGCAACCCCTTTCCATGAAAGTGATTTGCGCCGGTCTCTGCTTAGGGCTACAAAAATAAGAAAAAAACCATAGAGATAGAACTTGGAACTACTTTATTGTGTCAAGTTTCAAAGAGCTAGCACAAACCGTGTTTGATTTAGAGTTCCAACTACATGTATCCATATAGGAGAAAACACAGTGAAACGTAAAAATTAAAACTGTTACTGCCAATGAACGGTTTAACCTAGAAGAACGAAATTTGGGGAGCCAATTTTGATTGGGAAACTGATCATTAGCTGAAAGGATCATCCAGATTGGGTGAAAAAATGTGTGCTGAGATTTCAGGAAACTCGTAGTGTTTTGGAAGCTTGGCAACCCCTTTCCGTGAAAGTGATTTGCGCCAGTCTCTGCTTTGGGCTACATCAATAGGAAACAAACCATAGAAATAGAACTTGGAACTACTTTATTGGGTCAAGTTTCAAAGAGCTAGCACAAACCGTGTTGGATTTAGAGTTCCAACTACATGTATCCATATAGGAGAAAACAGAGTGAAACCTAAATATTTAAACTGTTACTTCCAACGAACGGTTTAACTTAGAAGAACGAAATTTGGTGAGCCAAGTGGGATTGGGGTACTGATCATGACCTGAAAGTGTCATCAAGATTGGGTGAAAAAATGTGTGCTGGTATTTCTGGAAACTCGTAGTTTTTTGGAAGCTTCCAACGCCTTTCCATGAAAGTGATTTGTGCCGGTCTCTGCTTAGGGCTACATCAATAGGAAACAAACCATAGAAACAGAATTTGGAACTACTTTATTGTGTCAAGTTTCAAAGAGCTAGCACAAACCGTGTTTGATTTAGAGTTCCAAATACATGTATCCATATAGGAGAAAACAGAGTGAAACCTAAATATTTAAACTGTTACTGCCAACGAACGGTTTAACCTAGAAGAACGAAATTTGGTGACCCAAGTGGGATTGGGGTACTGATCATATCCTGAAAGTGTCATCAAGATTGGGTGAAAAAATGTGTGCTGAGATCTCAGGAAACTCGTAGTTTTTGGAAGCTTGGCAACCCCTTTCCATGAAAGTGATTTGCGCCAGTCTCTGCTTAGGGCTACATCAATAGGAAGCAAACCATAGAGATAGAACTTGGAACTACTTTATTGTGTCAAGTTTCAAAGAGCTAGCACAAACCGTCTTTGATTTAGAGTTCCAACTACATGTATTCATATAGGAGAAAACATACTGAAACCTAAATATTTAAACTGTTACTGCCAACGAACAGTTTAACATAGAAGAATGCAATTTGGTGAGCCAAGTGGGATTGGGCTACTGATCATTACCTGAAAGTGTCCTCAAGATTGGGTGAAAAAATGTGTGCTGGGATTTCGGGAAACTCGTAGTTTTTTGGAAGTTTGGCAACCCTTTTCCATGAAAGTGATTTGCGCCAGTCTCTGCTTAGGGCTACATCAATAGGAAACAAACCATAGAGATAGAACTTGGAACTACTTTATTGTGTCAAGTTTCAAAGAGCTAGCACAAACCGTGTTTGATTTAGAGTTCCAACTACTTGTATCCATATAGGAGAAAACAGAGTGAAACCTAAAAATTAAAATTTTACTGCCATCGAACAGTTTAACCTAGAAGAACGAAATTTGGTGAGCCAAGTGGGATTGAGGTATTCATCATTACCTGAAAGTGTCATCAAGATTGGGTGAAAAAGTGTGCTGAGATTTCAGGAAACTCATAGTTTTTTGGAAGCTTGGCAACCCCTTTCCATGAAAGTGATTGGCGGCAGTCTGTTCTTAGGGCTACAGCAATAGGAAACAAACCATAGAAATAGGACTTGGAAGTACTTTATTGTGTCAAGTTTCAAAGAGCTAGCAGAAACCGTGTTTGATTTAGAGTTCCAACTACATGTATCCATATAGGAGAAAACACAGTGAAACCTAAAAATTAAAACTGTTACTGCCAACGAACGGTTTAACCTAGAAGAATGAAATTTGGTGAGCCACTTGGGATTGGTGGACTGATCATTAGCTGAAAGTGTCATCCAGATTGGGTGAAAAAATGTGTGCAGTGATTTCTAGAAACTCATAGTTTTTTGGAAGCTTGGCAACCCCTTTCCATGAAAGTGATTTGTGCCAGTCTCTGCCTAGGGCAACATCAATAGGAAACAAACCATAGAGATTGAACTTGGAACTACTTTTTTGGGTCATGTTTCAAAGAGCTAGCACAAACCGTGTTTGATTTAGAGTTCCAACTACATGTATCCATATAGGAGAAAACAGAGTGAAACCTAAAAATTAAAACTGTTACTGCCAACGAACGTTTTAACCTAGAAGAACGAAATTTGGTGAGCCAAGTGGGATTGGGGTACTGATCATTAGCTGAAAGTGTCATCCAGATTGGGTGAAAAAATGTGTGCTGAGATTTCAAGAAACTCATAGTGTTTTGGAAGCTTGGCAACCCCTTTCCATGAAAGTGATTTGCGCCGGTCTCTGCTTAGGGCTACAAAAATAGGAAAAAAACCATAGAGATAGAACTTGGAACTATTTTATTGTGTCAAGTTTCAAAGAGCTAGCACAAACCGTGTTTGATTTAGAGTTCCAACTACATGTATCCATATAGGAGAAAACAGAGTGAAACCTAAAAATTAAAATGTTACTGCCAACGAACGGTTTAACATAGAAGAACGAAATTTGGTGAGCCAAGTGGGATTGGGGTACTGATCATTAGCTGAAAGTGTCATCCAGATTGGGTGAAAAAATGTGTGCGGTGATTTCTGGAAACTCATAGTTTTTTGGAAGCTTGGCAACCCCTTTCCATGAAAGTGATTTGCGCCAGTCTCTGCTTTGGGCTACATCAATAGGAAACAAACCATAGAAATAGAACTTGGAACTACTTTATTGGGTCAAGATTCAAAGAGCTAGCACAAACCGTGTTTGATTTAGAGTTCCAACTACATGTATCCATATAGGAGAAAACAGAGTGAAACCTAAATATTTAAACTGTTACTGCCAACGAACGGTTTAACCTAGAAGAACGAAATTTGGTGAGCCAAGTGGGATTGGGGTACTGATCATATCCTGAAAGTGTCATCAAGATTGGGTGAAAAAATGTGTGCTGAATTTTCAGGAAACTCGTAGTTTTTGGAAGCTTGGCAACCCCTTTCCATGAAAGTGATTGGCGCCAGTCTGTTCTTATGGCTACATCAATAGCAAACAAACCATAAAGATAGGACTTGGAAGTACTTTATTGTGTCAAGTTTCAAAGAGCTAGCACAAACCGTGTTGGATTAAGGGTTCCAAATACATGTATCCATATAGGAGAAAACACAGTGAAACCTAAAAATTAAATCTGTTACTGCCAACGAACGGTTTAACCTAGAAGAACGAAATTTGGTGAGCCAAGTGGGATTGGGGTACTGATCATTACCTGAAAGTGTCATCCAGATTGGGTGAAAAAATGTGTGTGGTGATTTCTGGAAACTCATAGTTTTTTGGAAGCTTGGCAACCCCTTTCCATGAAAGTGATTTGCGCCAGTCTCTGCTTTGGGCTACATCAATAGGAAACAAACCATAGAAACAGAACTTGGAACTACTTTATTGGGTCAAGTTTCAAAGAGCTAGCACAAACCGTGTTTGAATTAGAGTTCCAACTACGTGTATCCATATAGGAGAAAACAGAGTGAAACCTAAAAATTAAAATGTTACTACCAACGAACAGTTTAACCTAGAAGAACGAAATTTTGTGAGCCAAGTGGGATTGAGGTACTCATCATTACCTGAAAGTGTCATCAAGATTGGGTTAAAGAATATGTGCTGAGATTTCAGGAAACTCATAGTTTTTTGGAAGCTTGGCAACCCCTTTCCATGAAAGTGATTGGCGCCAGTCTGTTCTTAGGGCTACAGCAATAGCAAACAAACCATAAAGATAGGACTTGGAAGTACTTTATTGTGTCAAGTTTCAAAGAACTAGCACAAACCGTGTTGGATTTAGAGTTCCAAATACATGTATCCATATAGGAGAAAACACATTGAAACCTAAAAATTAAAACTGTTACTGCCAACGAATGGTTTAAACTAGAAGAACGAAATTCAGTGAGCCAAGTGGGATTGGGGTACTGATCATTACCTGAAAGTGTTATCCAGATTGGGTGAAAAAATGTGTGCTGAGATTTCAGGAAACTCGTAGTTTTTTGGAAGCTTGGCAACTCCTTTCCATGAAAGTGATTGGCGCCAGTGTGTTCTTAGGGCTACATCAATAGGAAACAAACCATAGAGATAGGACTTGGAAGTACTTTATTGTGTCAAGTTTCAAAGAGCGAGCACAAACCGTGTTTGATTTAGAGTTCCAAATACATGTATCCATATAGGAGAAAACACAGTGAAACCTAAAAATTAAAACTGTTACTACCAACGAACGGTTTAACCTAGAAGAACGAAATTTGGTGAGCCAATTGGGATTGGGGAACTGATCATTAGCTGAAAGTGTCATCCAGATTGGGTGAAAAAATGTGTGCTGAGATTTCAGGAAACTCGTAGTTTTTTGGAAGCTTGGCAACCCCTTTCCATGTAAGTGATTGGCGCCAGTCTGTTCTTAGGGCTACAACAATAGGAAACAAACCATAGAGATAGGACTTGGAAGTACTTTATTGTGTCAAGTTCAAAGAGGTAGCACAAACCGTGTTTGATTTAGAGTTCCAACTACATGTATCCATATAGGAGAAAACAGAGTGAAACCTAAAAATTAAAACTGTTACTGCCAACGAACGGTTTAACCTAGAAGAACGAAATTTGGTGAGCCAATTGGGATTGGGGAACTGATCATTACCTGAAAGTGTCATCCAGATTGGGTGAAAAAATGTGTGCTGACATTTCAGGAAACTCGTAGTTTTTTGGAAGCTTGGCAACCACTTTCCATGAAAGTGATTGGCGCCAGTCTGTTCTTATGGCTACATCAATAGCAAACAAACCATAAAGATAGGACTTGGAAGTACTTTATTGTGTCAAGTTTCAAAGAGCTAGCAAAAACCGTGTTGGATTTAGAGTTCCAAATACATGTATCCATATAGGAGAAAACACAGTGAAACCTAAAAATTAAAACTGTTACTGCCAACGAACGGTTTAACCTAGAAGAACGAAATTTGGTGAGCCAAGTGGGATTGGGGTACTGATCATTACCTGAAAGTGTCATCCAGATTGGGTGACAAAATGTGTGCGGTGATTTCTGGAAACTCATAGTTTTTTGGAAGCTTGGCAACCCCTTTCCATGAAAGTGATTTGCGCCAGTCTCTGCTTTGGGCTACATCAATAGGAAACAAACCATAGAAACAGAACTTGGAACTACTTTATTGGGTCAAGTTTCAAAGAGCTTGCACAAACCGTGTTTGAATTAGAGTTCCAACTACGTGTATCCATATAGGAGAAAACAGAGTGAAACCTAAAAATTAAAATGTTACTACCAACGAACAGTTTAACCTAGAAGAACGAAATTTAGTGAGCCAAGTGGGATTGAGGTACTCATCATTACCTGAAAGTGTCATCAAGATTGGGTGAAAAAATATGTGCTGAGATTTCAGGAAACTCGTAGTTTTTTGGAAGCTTGGCAACCCCTTTCCATGAAAGTGATTGGCGCCAGTCTGTTCTTAGGGCTACATCAATAGGAAACAAACCATAGATATAGGACTTGGAAGTACTTTATTGTGTCAAGTTTCAAAGAGTTAGCACAAACCGTGTTTGATTTAGAGTTCCAAATACATGTATCCATATAGGAGAAAACACAGTGAAACCTAAAAATTAAAACTGTTACTACCAACGAACGGTTTAACCTAGAAGAACGAAATTTGGTGAGCCAATTGGGATTGGGGAACTGATCATTAGCTGAAAGTGTCATCCAGATTGGGTGAAAAAATGTGTGCTGAGATTTCAGGAAACTCGTAGTTTTTTGGAAGCTTGGCAACCCCTTTCCATGTAAGTGATTGGCGCCAGTCTGTTCTTAGGGCTACAACAATAGGAAACAAACCATAGAGATAGGACTTGGAAGTACTTTATTGTGTCAAGTTTCAAAGAGGTAGCACAAACCGTGTTTGATTTAGAGTTCCAACTACATGTATCCATATAGGAGAAAACAGAGTGAAACCTAAAAATTAAAACTGTTACTGCCAACGAACGGTTTAACCTAGAAGAACGAAATTTGGTGAGCCAATTGGGATTGGGGAACTGATCATTACCTGAAAGTGTCATCCAGATTGGGTGAAAAAATGTGTGCTGAGATTTCAGGAAACTCGTAGTTTTTTGGAAGCTTGGCAACCACTTTCCATGAAAGTGATTGGCGCCAGTCTGTTCTTAGGGCTACAGCAATAGCAAACAAACCATAAAGATAGGACTTGGAAGTACTTTATTGTGTCACGTTTCAAAGAACTAGCACAAACCGTGTTGGATTTAGAGTTCCAAATTCATGTATCCATATAGGAGAAAACACAGTGAAACCTAAAAATTAAAACTGTTACTGCCAACGAACGGTTTAACCTAGAAGAACGAAATTTGGTGAGCCAAGTGGGATTGTGGTACTGATCATTAGCTGAAAGTGTACTCCAGATTGGGTGAAAAAATGTGTGCGGTGATTTCTGGAAACTCATAGATTTTGGAAGCTTGGCAAACCCTTTCCGTGAAAGTGATTTGCGCCAGTCTCTGCTTTGGGATACATCAATAGGAAACAAACCATAGAAATAGAACTTGGAACTACTTTATTGGGTCAAGTTTCAAAGAGCTAGCACAAACCGTGTTTGATTTAGAGTTCCAACTACGTGTATCCATATAGGAGAAAACAGAGTGAAACCTAAAAATTAAAATGATACTTCCAACGAAGAGTTTAACCTAGAAGAACGAAATTTGGTGAGCCAAGTGGGATTGAGGTACTCATCATTACCTGAAAGTGTCATCAAGATTGGGTGAAAAAATATGTGCTGAGATTTCAGGAAACTCATAGTTTTTTGGAAGCTTGGCAACCACATTCCATGAAAGTGATTGGCGCCAGTCTGTTCTTATGGCTACATCAATAGCAAACAAACCATAAAGATAGGACTTGGAAGTACTTTATTGTGTCAAGTTTCAAAGAGCTAGCAAAAACCGTGTTAGATTTAGAGTTCCAAATACATGTATCCATATAGGAGAAAACACAGTGAAACCTAAAAATTAAAACTGTTACTGCCAACGAACGGTTTAACCTAGAAGAACGAAATTTGGTGAGCCAAGTGGGATTGGGGTACTGATCATTAGCTGAAAGTGTCATCCAGATTGGGTGAAAAAATGTGTGCTGTGATTTCGGGAAACTCATAGTTTTTTGGAAGCTTGGCAACCCCTTTCCATGAAAGTGATTTGCGCCAGTCTCTGCTTTGGGCTACATCAATAGGAAACAAACCATAGAAATAAAACTTGGAACTACATTATTGGGTCAAGTTTCAAAGAGCTAGCACAAACCGTGTTTGATTTAGAGTTCCAACTACGTGTATCCATATAGGAGAAAACAGAGTGAAACCTAAAAATTAAAATGTTACTGCCAACGAACAGTTTAACCTAGAAGAACGAAATTTGGTGAGCCAACTGGGATTGAGGTACTCATCATTACCTGAAAGTGTCATCAAGATTGGGTGAAAAAATGTATGCTGAGATTTCAGGAAACTCATAGTTTTTTGGAAGCTTGGCAACCCCTTTCCATGAAAGTGATTGGCGCCAGTCTGTTCTTAGGGCTACAGCAATAGGAAACAAACCATAGAGATAGGACTTGGAAGTACTTTATTGTGTCAAGTTTCAAAGAGCTAGCAGAAACCGTGTTTGATTTAGAGTTCCAACTACATGTATCCATATAGGAGAAAACAGAGTGAAACCTAAAAATTAAAACTGTTACTGCCAACAAACGGTTTAACCTAGAAGAACGAAATTTGGTGAGACAAGTGGGATTGGGGTACTGATCATTACCTGAAAGTGTCATCCAGATTGGGTGAAAAAATGTGTGCTGAGATTTCAAGAAACTCGTAGTGTTTTGGAAGCTTGGGAACCCCTTTCCATGAAAGTGATTTGCGCCGGTCTCTGCTTAGGGCTACAAAAATAGGAAAAAAAACCATAGAGATAGAACTTGGAACTATTTTATTGTGTCAAGTTTCAAAGAGCTAGCACAAACCGTGTTTGATTTAGAGTTCCAACTACATGTATCCATATAGGAGAAAACAGAGTGAAACCTAAAAATAAAAAATATTACTGCCAACGAACGGTTTAACCTAGAAGAACGAAATTTGGTGAGCCAAGTGGGAATGGGGTACTGATCATTAGCTGAAAGTGTCATCCAGATTGGGTGAAAAAAATGTGTGCGGTGATTTCTGGAAACTCATAGATTTTGGAAGCTTGGCAACCCCTTTCCATGAAAGTGATTTGCGCCAGTCTCTGCTTTGGGCTACATCAATAGGAAACAAACCATAGAAATAGAACTTGGAACTACTTTATTGGGTCAACTTTCAAAGAGCTAGCACAAACCATGTTTGATTTAGAGTTCCAACTACGTGTATCCATGTAGGAGAAAACAGAGTGAAACCTAAAAATTAAAATGTTACTGCCAACGAACAGTTTATCCTAGAAGAACTAAATTTGGTGAGCCAAGTGGGATTGGGGTACTGATCATATCCTGAAAGTGTCATCAATATTTAGTGAAAAAATGTGTGCTGAGATTTCAGGAAACTCGTAGTGTTTTGGAAGCTTGGCAACCCCTTTCCATGAAAGTGATTGGCGCCAGTCTGTTCTTAGGGCTACATCAATAGGAAACAAACCATAGAGATAGAACTTGGAACTACTTTATTGTGTCAAGTTTCAAACAGCTAGCACAAACCGTGTTTGATTTAGAGTTCCAACTACATGTATCCATATAGGAGAAAACAGAGTGAAACCTAAATATTTAAACTGTTACTGCCAACAAACGGTTTAACCTAGAAGAACGAAATTTGGTGAGCCAAGTGGGATTGGGGTACTGATCATATCCTGAAAGTGTCATCAATATTTAGTGAAAAAATGTGTGCTGAGATTTCAGGAAACTCGTAGTGTTTTGGAAGCTTGGCAACACCTTTCCATGAAAATGATTTGCGCCAGTCTCTTCTTAGGGCTACATCAATAGGAAACAAACCATAGAGATAGAACTTGGAACTACTTTATTGTGTCAAGTTGCAAAGAGCTAGCACAAACCGTCTTTGATTTTGAGTTCCAACTACATGTATTCATATAGGAGAAAACATAGTGAAACCTAAATATTTAAACTGTTACTGCCAACGAACGGATTATCCTAGAAGTACGCAATTTGGTGAGCCAAGTGGGATTGGGCTACTGATCATTACCTGAAAGTGTCCTCAAGATTGGGTGAAAAACGTGTGCTGGTATTTCGGGAAACTCGTAGTTTTTTGGAGGCTTGGCAACGCCTTTCCATGAAAGTGATTTGTGCCGGTCTCTGCTTAGGGCTACATCAATAGGAAACAAACCATAGAAATAGAACTTGGAACTACTTTATTGTGTCAAGTTTCAAAGAGCTAGCACAAACCGTGTTGGATTTAGAGTTCCAACTACATGTATCCATAATGGAGAAAACAGAGTGAAACCTAAATATTTAAACTGTTACTGCCAACGAACGGTTTAACTTAGAAGAACGAAATTTGGTGAGCCAAGTGGGATTGGGTACTGATCATTACCTGAATGTGTCATCAAGATTGGATGAAAAAATGTGTGCTGGGATTTCGGGAAACTCGTAGTTTTTTGGAAGCTAGGCAACGCCTTTCCATGAAAGTGATTTGTGCCCGTCTCTGCCTAGGGCTACATCAATAGGAAACAAACCATAGAAATAGAACTTGGAACTACTTTATTGGGTCAAGTTTCAAAGAGCTAGCACAAACCGTGTTGGATTTAGAGTTCCAACTACGTGTATCCATATAGGAGAAAACACAGTGAAACCTAAAAATTAAAATGTTACTGCCAACGAACGGTTTAACCTAGAAGAACGAAATTTGGTGAGCCAAGTGGGATTGGGGTACTGATCATTACCTGAAAGTGTCATCAAGATTGGGTGAAAAAATGTGTGCTGAGATTTCAGGAAACTCGTAGTTTTTTGGAAGCTTGGCAACCCCTTTCCATGAAAGTGATTTGCACGAGGTCTGCTTAGGGCTACGTCAATAGGAAACAAACCATAGAGATAGAACTTGGAACTACTTTATTGTGTCAAGTTTCAAATAGCTAGCACAAACCGTGTTTGATTTAGAGTTCCAAATACATGTATCCATATAGGAGAAAACAGAGTGAAACCTAAAAATTAAAACTGTTACTGCCAACGAACGGTTTAACCTAGAAGAACGAAATTTGGTGAGCCAAGTGAAATTGGGGTACTGATCATTACCTGAAAGTGTCATCCAGATTGGGTGAAAAAATGTGTGCTGAGATTTCAGGAAACTCGTAGTTTTTTGGAAGCTTGCAACCCCTTTCCTTGAAAGTGATTTGCGCCAGTCTCTGCTTTGGGCTACATCAATTGGAAACAAACCATAGAAATAGAACTTGGAACTACTTTTTTGCGTCAAGTTTCAAAGAGCTACCACAAACCGTGTTTGATTTAGAGTTCCAACTACGTGTATCCATATAGGAGAAAACAGAGTGAAACCTAAAAATTAAAATGTTACTGCCAACGAACAGTTTAACCTAGAAGAACGAAATTTGGTGAGCCAAGTGGGAATGGGGTACTGATCATTACCTGAAAGTGTCATAAAGATTGGGTGAAAAAATGTGTGCTGAGATTTCAGGAAACTCATAGTTTTTTGCAAGCTTGGCAACCCCTTTCCATGAAAGTGATTGGCGCCAGTCTCTGCTTTGGGCTACATCAATAGGAAACAAACCATAGAAATAGAACTTGGAACTACTTTATTGGGTCAAGTTTCAAAGAGCTAGCACAAACCGTGTTTGATTTAGAGTTCCAACTACGTGTATCCATGTAGGAGAAAACAGAGTGAAACCTAAAAATTAAAATGTTACTGCCAACGAACAGTTTAACCTAGAAGAACGAAATTTGGTGAGCCAAGTGGGATTGGGGTATTGATCATTACCTGAAATTTTCATCAAGATTGGGTGAAAAAATGTGTGCTGAGATTTCAGGAAACTCGTAGTTTTTCGGAAGCTTGGCAACCCCTTTCCATGAAAGTGATTTGCGCCAGTCTCTGCTTAGGGCTACATCAATAGGAAACAAACCATAGAGATAGAAATTGGAACTACTTTATTGTGTCAAGTTTCAAAGAGCTAGCACAAACCGTGTTTGATTTAGAGTTCCAACTACATGTATCCATATAGGAGAAAACAGAGTGAAACCTAAATATTTAAACTGTTACTGCCAACGAACGGATTATCCTAGAAGAACGCAATTTGGTGAGCCAAGTGGGATTGTGCTACTGATCATTACCTGAAAGTGTCTTCAAGATTGGGTGAAAAAATGTGTGCTGGGATTTCGGGAAACTCGTAGTTTTTTGGAAGCTTGGCAATGCCTTTCCATGAAAGTGATTTGTGCCGGTCTCTGCTTAGGGCTACATCAATAGGAAACAAACCATAGAAATAGAACTTGGAACTACTTTATTGTGTCAAGTTTCAAAGAGCTAGCACAAACCGTGTTTGATTTAGAGTTCCAACTACATGTATCCACATAGGAGAAAACAGAGTGAAACCTAAATTTTTAAACTGTTACTGCCAACGAACGGTTTAACTTAGAAGAACGAAATTTGGTGAGCCAAGTGGGATTGGGTACTGATCATTACCTGAAAGTGTCATCAAGATTGGGTGAAAAAATGTGTGCTGAGATTTCGGGAAACTCGTAGTTTTTTGGAAGCTTGGCAACCCCTTTCCATGAAAGTGATTTGTTCCGGTCTCTGCTTAGGGCTACATCAATAGGAAACAAACCATAGAAATAGAACTTGGAACTACTTTATTAGGTCAAGTTTCAAAGTGCTAGCACAAACCGTGTTTGATTTAGAGTTCCAACTACGTGTATCCATATAGGAGAAAACACAGTGAAACCTAAAAATTAAAATGTTACTGCCAACGAACGGTTTAACCTAGAAGAACGAAATTTGGTGAGCCAAGTGGGATTGGGGTACTGATCATTACCTGAAAGTGTCATCAAGATTGGGTGAAAAAATGTGTGCTGAGATTTCAGGAAACTCGTAGTTTTTTGGAAGCTTGTCAACCCCTTTCCATGAAAGTGATTTGCACGAGTCTCTGCTTAGGGCTACGTCAATAGGAAACAAACCATAGAGATAGAACTTGGAACTACTTTATTGTGTCAAGTTTCAAAGAGCTAGCACAAACCGTGTTTGATTTAGAGTTCCAACTACATGTATCCATATAGGAGAAAACAGAGTGAAACCTAAAAATTAAAACTGTTACTGCCAACGAACGGTTTAACCTAGAAGAACGAAATTTGGTGAGCCAAGTGAAATTGGGGTACTGATCATTACCTGAAAGTGTCATCCAGATTGGGTGAAAAAATGTGTGCTGTGATTTCAGGAAACTCGTAGTATTTTGGAAGCTTGGCAAACCCCTTTCCATGAAAGTGATTGGCGCCAGTCTGTTCTTACGGCTACATCAATAGCAAACAAACCATAGAGATAGGACTTGGAAGTACTTTATTGTGTCAAGTTTCAAAGAGCTAGCACAAACCGTGTTGGATTTAGAGTTCCAAATACGTGTATGCATATAGGAGAAAACACAGTGAAACCTAAAAATTAAAACTGTTACTGCCAACGAACGGTTTAACCTAGAAGAAAGAAATTTGGTGAGCCAAGTGGGATTGTGGTACTGATCATTAGCTGAAAGTGTACTCCAGATTGGGTGAAAAAATGTGTGCGGTGATTTCTGGAAACTCATATTTTTTTGGAAGCTTGGCAACCCCTTTCCATGAAAGTGATTTGCGCCAGTCTCTGCTTTGGGATACATCAATAGGAAACAAACCATAGAAATAGAACTTGGAACTACTTTATTGGGTCAAGTTTCAAAGAGCTAGCACAAACCATGTGTGATTTAGAGTTCCAACTACGTGTATCCATGTAGGAGAAAACAGAGTGAAATCTAAAAATTAAAATGTTACTGCCAACGAACAGTTTAACCTAGAAGAACGAAATTTGGTGAGCCAAGTGGGATTGGGGTACTGATCATTACCTGAAAGTGTCATCCAGATTGGGTGAAAAAATGTGTGCTGAGATTTTAGGAAACTCGTAGTTTTTTGGAAGTTTGGCAACCCCTTTCCATGAAAGTGATTGGCGCCAGTCTGTTCTTAGGGCTACATCAATAGGAAACAAACCATAGAGATAGAACTTGGAACTACTTTATTGTGTCAAGTTTCAAAGAGCTAGCACAAACCGTGTTTGATTTAGAGTTCCAACTACATGTATCCATATAGGAGAAAACAGAGTGAAACCTAAATATTTAAACTGTTACTGCCAACAAACGGTTTAACCTAGAAGAACGAAATTTGGTGAGCCAAGTGGGATTGGGGTACTGATCATATCCTGAAAGTGTACTCCAGATTGGGTGAAAAAATGTATGCTGAGATTTCAGGAAACTCGTAGTGTTTTGGAAGCTTGGCAACCCCTTTTCATGAAAGTGATTTGCGTCAGTCTCTGCTTAGGGCTACATCAATAGGAAACAAACCATAGAGATAGAACTTGGAACTACTTTATTGTGTCATGTTTCAAAGAGCTAGCACAAACCGTGTTTGATTTTGAGTTCCAACTACATGTATTCATATAGGAGAAAACATAGTGAAACCTAAATATTTAAACTGTTACTGCCAACGAACGGATTATTTTAGAAGAACGCAATTTGGTGAGCCAAGTGGGATTGAGGTACTCATCATTACCTGAAAGTGTCATCAAGATTGGGTGAAAAAATGTGTGCTGAGATTTCAGGAAACTCATAGTTTTTTGGAAGCTTGGCAACCCCTTTCCATGAAAGAAATTGGCGCCAGTCTGTTCTTAGGGCTACAGCAATAGGAAACAATCCATGGAGATAGGACTTGGAAGTACTTTATTGTGTCAAGTTTCAAAGAGCTAGCAGAAACCGTGTTTGATTTAGAGTTCCAACTACATGTATCCATATAGGAGAAAACACAGTGAAACCTAAAAATTAAAACTGTTACTGCCAACGAACGGTTTAACATAGAAGAATGAAATTTGGTGAGCCACTTGGGATTGGTGTACTGATCATTAGCTGAAAGTGTCATCCAGATTGGGTAAAAAATGTGTGCGGTGATTTCTGGAAACTCATAGTTTTTTGGAAGCTTGGCAACCCCTTTCCATGAAAGTGATTTGTGCCAGTTTCTGCCTACGGCTACATCAATAGGAAACAAACCATAGAGTTAGAAATTGGAACTGCTTTATTGGGTCATGTTTCAAAGAGCTAGCACAAACCGTGTTTGATTTAGAGTTCCAACTGCATGTATATATATAGGAGAAAACAGAGTGAAACCTAAAAATTAAAACTTTTACTGCCAACGAACGGTTTAACCTAGAAGAACGAAATTCGGTGAGCCAAGTGGGATTGGGGTACTGATCATTACCTGAAAGTTTCATCCAGATTGGGTGAAAAAATGTGTGCTGAGATTTCAGGAAACTCGTAGTTTTTTGGAAGCTTGGCAACCCCTTTCCATGAAAGTGATTGGAGCCAGTCTGTTCTTAGGGCTACATCAATAGGAAACAAACCATAGAGATAGGACTTGGAAGTACTTTATTGTGTCAAGTTTCAAAGAGCTAGCACAAACCGTGTTGGATTTAGAGTTCCAACTACATGTATCCTTATAGGAGAAAACAGAGTGAAACCTAAAAATTAAAACTGTTACTGCAAACGAACGGTTTAACCTAGAAGAACGAAATTTGGTGAGCCAAGTGGGATTGGGGTACTGATCATGACCTGAAAGTGTTATCCAGATTGGGTGAAAAAATGTGTGCTGAGATTTCAGGAAACTCGTAGTGTTTTGGAAGCTTGGCAACCCCTCTCCATGAAAGTAATTTGCGCCAGTCTCTGCTTAGGGCTACATCAATAGGAAACAAACCATAGAGATATAACTTGGAACTACTTTATTGTGTCAAGTTTCAAAGAGCTAGCACAAACCGTGTTTGATTTAGAGTTCCAACTACATGTATCCATATAGGAGAAAACAGAGTGAAACCTAAAAATTAAAACTCTTACTGCCAACGAACGGTTTAAACTAGAAGAACGAAATTTGGTGAGCCAAGTGGGATTGGGGTACTGATCATATCCTGAAAGTGTCATCAAGATTGGGTGAAAAAATGTGTGCTGAGATTTCAGGAAACTCGTAGTTTTTGAAAGCTTGGCAACCCCTTTCCATGAAAGTGATTTGCGCCAGTCTCTGCTTAGTGCTACATCAATAGGAAACAAACCATAGAGATAGAACTTGGAACTACTTTATTGTGTCAAGTTTCAAAGAGCTAGCACAAACCGTGTTGGATTTAGAGTTCCAACTACATGTATCCATATAGGAGAAAACAGAGTGAAACCTAAATTTTTAAACTGTTTCTGCCAACGAACGCTTTAACTTAGAAGAACGAAATTTGGTGAGTCAAGTGGGATTGGGTACTGATCATTACCTGAAAGTGTCATCAAGATTGGGTGAAAAAATGTGTGCTGAGATTTCAGGAAACTCGTAGTTTTTTGGAAGCTTGGCAACCCCTCTCCATGAAAGTGATTTGCGCCAGTCTCTGCTTAGGGCTACATCAATAGGAAACAAACCATAGAGATAGAACTTGGAACTACTTTATTGTGTCAAGTTTCAAAGAGCTAGCACAAACCGTCTTTGATTTTGAGTTCCAAATACATGTATTCATATAGGAGAAAACATAGTGAAACCTAAATATTTAAACTGTTACTGCCAACGAACGAATTATCCTAGAAGAACGCAATTTGGTGAGCCAAGTGGGATTGGGCTACTGATCATTACCTGAAAGTGTCCTCAAAATTGGTTGAAAAAATGTGTGCTGGGATTTCGGGAAACTCGTAGTTTTTTGGAAGCTTGGCAACGCCTTTCCATGAAAGTGATTTGTGCCGGTCTCTGCTTAGGGCTACATCAATAGGAAACAAACCATAGAAATAGAACTTGGAACTACTTTATTAGGTCAAGTTTCAAAGTGCTAGCACAAACCGTGTTTGATTTAGAGTTCCAACTACGTGTATCCATATAGGAGAAAACACAGTGAAACCTAAAAATTAAAATGTTACTGCCAACGAACGGTTTAACCTAGAAGAACGAAATTTGGTGAGCCAAGTGGGATTGGGGTACTGATCATTACCTGAAAGTGTCATCAAGATTGGGTGAAAAAATGTGTGCTGAGATTTCAGGAAACTCGTAGTTTTTTGGAAGCTTGTCAACCCCTTTCCATGAAAGTGATTTGCACGAGTCTCTGCTTAGGGCTACGTCAATAGGAAACAAACCATAGAGATAGAACTTGGAACTACTTTATTGTGTCAAGTTTCAAAGAGCTAGCACAAACCGTGTTTGATTTAGAGTTCCAACTACATGTATCCATATAGGAGAAAACAGAGTGAAACCTAAAAATTAAAACTGTTACTGCCAACGAACGGTTTAACCTAGAAGAACGAAATTTGGTGAGCCAAGTGAAATTGGGGTACTGATCATTACCTGAAAGTGTCATCCAGATTGGGTGAAAAAATGTGTGCTGTGATTTCAGGAAACTCGTAGTATTTTGGAAGCTTGGCAAACCCCTTTCCATGAAAGTGATTGGCGCCAGTCTGTTCTTACGGCTACATCAATAGCAAACAAACCATAGAGATAGGACTTGGAAGTACTTTATTGTGTCAAGTTTCAAAGAGCTAGCACAAACCGTGTTGGATTTAGAGTTCCAAATACGTGTATGCATATAGGAGAAAACACAGTGAAACCTAAAAATTAAAACTGTTACTGCCAACGAACGGTTTAACCTAGAAGAAAGAAATTTGGTGAGCCAAGTGGGATTGTGGTACTGATCATTAGCTGAAAGTGTACTCCAGATTGGGTGAAAAAATGTGTGCGGTGATTTCTGGAAACTCATATTTTTTTGGAAGCTTGGCAACCCCTTTCCATGAAAGTGATTTGCGCCAGTCTCTGCTTTGGGATACATCAATAGGAAACAAACCATAGAAATAGAACTTGGAACTACTTTATTGGGTCAAGTTTCAAAGAGCTAGCACAAACCATGTTTGATTTAGAGTTCCAACTACGTGTATCCATGTAGGAGAAAACAGAGTGAAATCTAAAAATTAAAATGTTACTGCCAACGAACAGTTTAACCTAGAAGAACGAAATTTGGTGAGCCAAGTGGGATTGGGGTACTGATCATTACCTGAAAGTGTCATCCAGATTGGGTGAAAAAATGTGTGCTGAGATTTTAGGAAACTCGTAGTTTTTTGGAAGTTTGGCAACCCCTTTCCATGAAAGTGATTGGCGCCAGTCTGTTCTTAGGGCTACATCAATAGGAAACAAACCATAGAGATAGAACTTGGAACTACTTTATTGTGTCAAGTTTCAAAGAGCTAGCACAAACCGTGTTTGATTTAGAGTTCCAACTACATGTATCCATATAGGAGAAAACAGAGTGAAACCTAAATATTTAAACTGTTACTGCCAACAAACGGTTTAACCTAGAAGAACGAAATTTGGTGAGCCAAGTGGGATTGGGGTACTGATCATATCCTGAAAGTGTACTCCAGATTGGGTGAAAAAATGTATGCTGAGATTTCAGGAAACTCGTAGTGTTTTGGAAGCTTGGCAACCCCTTTTCATGAAAGTGATTTGCGTCAGTCTCTGCTTAGGGCTACATCAATAGGAAACAAACCATAGAGATAGAACTTGGAACTACTTTATTGTGTCATGTTTCAAAGAGCTAGCACAAACCGTGTTTGATTTTGAGTTCCAACTACATGTATTCATATAGGAGAAAACATAGTGAAACCTAAATATTTAAACTGTTACTGCCAACGAACGGATTATTTTAGAAGAACGCAATTTGGTGAGCCAAGTGGGATTGAGGTACTCATCATTACCTGAAAGTGTCATCAAGATTGGGTGAAAAAATGTGTGCTGAGATTTCAGGAAACTCATAGTTTTTTGGAAGCTTGGCAACCCCTTTCCATGAAAGAAATTGGCGCCAGTCTGTTCTTAGGGCTACAGCAATAGGAAACAATCCATGGAGATAGGACTTGGAAGTACTTTATTGTGTCAAGTTTCAAAGAGCTAGCAGAAACCGTGTTTGATTTAGAGTTCCAACTACATGTATCCATATAGGAGAAAACACAGTGAAACCTAAAAATTAAAACTGTTACTGCCAACGAACGGTTTAACATAGAAGAATGAAATTTGGTGAGCCACTTGGGATTGGTGTACTGATCATTAGCTGAAAGTGTCATCCAGATTGGGTAAAAAATGTGTGCGGTGATTTCTGGAAACTCATAGTTTTTTGGAAGCTTGGCAACCCCTTTCCATGAAAGTGATTTGTGCCAGTTTCTGCCTACGGCTACATCAATAGGAAACAAACCATAGAGTTAGAAATTGGAACTGCTTTATTGGGTCATGTTTCAAAGAGCTAGCACAAACCGTGTTTGATTTAGAGTTCCAACTGCATGTATATATATAGGAGAAAACAGAGTGAAACCTAAAAATTAAAACTTTTACTGCCAACGAACGGTTTAACCTAGAAGAACGAAATTCGGTGAGCCAAGTGGGATTGGGGTACTGATCATTACCTGAAAGTTTCATCCAGATTGGGTGAAAAAATGTGTGCTGAGATTTCAGGAAACTCGTAGTTTTTTGGAAGCTTGGCAACCCCTTTCCATGAAAGTGATTGGAGCCAGTCTGTTCTTAGGGCTACATCAATAGGAAACAAACCATAGAGATAGGACTTGGAAGTACTTTATTGTGTCAAGTTTCAAAGAGCTAGCACAAACCGTGTTGGATTTAGAGTTCCAACTACATGTATCCTTATAGGAGAAAACAGAGTGAAACCTAAAAATTAAAACTGTTACTGCAAACGAACGGTTTAACCTAGAAGAACGAAATTTGGTGAGCCAAGTGGGATTGGGGTACTGATCATGACCTGAAAGTGTTATCCAGATTGGGTGAAAAAATGTGTGCTGAGATTTCAGGAAACTCGTAGTGTTTTGGAAGCTTGGCAACCCCTCTCCATGAAAGTAATTTGCGCCAGTCTCTGCTTAGGGCTACATCAATAGGAAACAAACCATAGAGATATAACTTGGAACTACTTTATTGTGTCAAGTTTCAAAGAGCTAGCACAAACCGTGTTTGATTTAGAGTTCCAACTACATGTATCCATATAGGAGAAAACAGAGTGAAACCTAAAAATTAAAACTCTTACTGCCAACGAACGGTTTAAACTAGAAGAACGAAATTTGGTGAGCCAAGTGGGATTGGGGTACTGATCATATCCTGAAAGTGTCATCAAGATTGGGTGAAAAAATGTGTGCTGAGATTTCAGGAAACTCGTAGTTTTTGAAAGCTTGGCAACCCCTTTCCATGAAAGTGATTTGCGCCAGTCTCTGCTTAGTGCTACATCAATAGGAAACAAACCATAGAGATAGAACTTGGAACTACTTTATTGTGTCAAGTTTCAAAGAGCTAGCACAAACCGTGTTGGATTTAGAGTTCCAACTACATGTATCCATATAGGAGAAAACAGAGTGAAACCTAAATTTTTAAACTGTTTCTGCCAACGAACGCTTTAACTTAGAAGAACGAAATTTGGTGAGTCAAGTGGGATTGGGTACTGATCATTACCTGAAAGTGTCATCAAGATTGGGTGAAAAAATGTGTGCTGAGATTTCAGGAAACTCGTAGTTTTTTGGAAGCTTGGCAACCCCTCTCCATGAAAGTGATTTGCGCCAGTCTCTGCTTAGGGCTACATCAATAGGAAACAAACCATAGAGATAGAACTTGGAACTACTTTATTGTGTCAAGTTTCAAAGAGCTAGCACAAACCGTCTTTGATTTTGAGTTCCAAATACATGTATTCATATAGGAGAAAACATAGTGAAACCTAAATATTTAAACTGTTACTGCCAACGAACGAATTATCCTAGAAGAACGCAATTTGGTGAGCCAAGTGGGATTGGGCTACTGATCATTACCTGAAAGTGTCCTCAAAATTGGTTGAAAAAATGTGTGCTGGGATTTCGGGAAACTCGTAGTTTTTTGGAAGCTTGGCAACGCCTTTCCATGAAAGTGATTTGTGCCGGTCTCTGCTTAGGGCTACATCAATAGGAAACAAACCATAGAAATAGAACTTGGAACTACTTTATTGTGTCAAGTTTCAAAGAGCTAGCACAAACCGTGTTTGATTTAGAGTTCCAACTACATGTATCCATATAGGATAAAACAGAGTGAAACCTAAAAATTAAAACTGTTACTGCCAACGAACGGTTTAACCTAGAAGAACGAAATTTGGTGAGCCAAGTGGGATTGGGTACTGATCATTACCTGAAAGTGTCATCAAGATTGGGTGAAAAAATGTGTGCTGGGATTTCGGGAAACTCGTAGTTTTTTGGAAGCTTGGCAACGCCTTTCCATGAAAGTGATTTGTGCCGGTCTCTGCTTAGGGCTACATCAATAGGAAACAAACCATAGAGATAGAACTTGGAACTACTTTATTGTGTCAAGTTTCAAAGAGCTAGAACAAACCGTGTTTGATTTAGAGATCCAACTACATGTATCCATATAGGAGAAAACAGAGTGAAACCTAAATATTTAAACTGTTACTGCCAACAAACGGTTTAACCTAGAAGAACGAAATTTGGTGAGCCAAATGGGATTGGGGTACTGATCATATCCTGAAAGTGTCATCAAGATTGGGTGAAAAAATGTGTGCTGAGATTTCAGGAAACTCGTAGTGTTTTGGAAGCTTGGCAACCCCTTTCCATGAAAGTGATTTGCGCCGGTCTCTGCTTAGGGCTACAAAAATAAGAAAAAAACCATAGAGATAGAACTTGGAACTACTTTATTGTGTCAAGTTTCAAAGAGCTAGCACAAACCGTGTTTGATTTAGAGTTCCAACTACATGTATCCATATAGGAGAAAACACAGTGAAACCTAAAAATTAAAACTGTTACTGCCAATGAACGGTTTAACCTAGAAGAACGAAATTTGGGGAGCCAATTTTGATTGGGGAACTGATCATTAGCTGAAAGGGTCATCCAGATTGGGTGAAAAAATGTGTGCTGAGATTTCAGGAAACTCGTAGTGTTTTGGAAGCTTGGCAACCCCTTTCCGTGAAAGTGATTTGCGCCAGTCTCTGCTTTGGGCTACATCAATAGGAAACAAACCATAGAAATAGAACTTGGAACTACTTTATTGGGTCAAGTTTCAAAGAGCTAGCACAAACCGTGTTGGATTTAGAGTTCCAACTACATGTATCCATATAGGAGAAAACAGAGTGAAACCTAAATATTTAAACTGTTACTTCCAACGAACGGTTTAACTTAGAAGAACGAAATTTGGTGAGCCAAGTGGGATTGGGGTACTGATCATGACCTGAAAGTGTCATCAAGATTGGGTGAAAAAATGTGTGCTGGTATTTCTGGAAACTCGTAGTTTTTTGGAAGCTTCCAACGCCTTTCCATGAAAGTGATTTGTGCCGGTCTCTGCTTAGGGCTACATCAGTAGGAAACAAACCGTAGAAATACAACTTGGAACTACTTTATTGGGTCAAGTTTCAAAGAGCTAGCACAAACCGTGTTTGATTTAGAGTTCCAACTACGTGTATCCATATATGAGAAAACAGAGTGAAACCTAAAAATTAAAATGTTACTGCCAACGAACGGTTTAACCTAGAAGAACGAAATTTGGTGAGCCAAGTGGGAATGGGGTACTGATCATTACCTGAAAGTGTCATCAAGATTGGGTGAAAAATGTGTGCTGAGATTTCAGGAAACTCGTAGTTTTTTGGAAGCTTGGCAACCCCTTTCCATGAAAGTGACTTGCACGAGTCTCTGCTTAGGGCTACGTCAATAGGAAACAAACCATAGAGATAGAAGTTGGAACTATTTATTGTGTCAAGTTTCAAAGAGCTAGCACAAACCGTGTTGGATTTAGAGTTCCAACTACATGTATTCATATAGGAGAAAACAGAGTGAAACCTAAAAATTAAAACTGTTACTGCCAACGAACGGTTGAACCTAGAAGAACGAAATTTGGTGAGCCAAGTGGGATTGGGGTACTGATCATTACCTGAAAGTGTCATCCAGATTGGGTGAAAAAATGTGTGCTGAGATTTCAGGAAACTCGTAGTTTTTTGGAAGCTTGGCAACCCCTTTCCATGAAAGTGATTGGCGCCAGTCTGTTCTTACGGCTACATCAATAGCAAACAAACCATAGAGATAGGACTTGGAAGTACTTTATTGTGTCAAGTTTCAAAGAGCTAGCACAAACCGTGTTGGATTTAGAGTTCCAAATACATGTATCCATATAGGAGAAAACACAGTGAAACCTAAAAATTAAAACTGTTACTACCAACGAACGGTTGAACCTAGAAGAACGAAATTTGGTGAGCCAAGTGGGATTGGGGTACTGATCATTAGCTGAAAGTGTCATCCAGATTGGGTGAAAAAAATGTGTGCGGTGATTTCTGGAATCTCATAGTTTTTTGGAAGCTTGGCAACCCCTTTCCATGAAAGTGATTTGCGCCAGTCTCTGCTTTGGGCTACATCAATAGGAAACAAACCATAGAAATAGAGCTTAGAACTACTTTATTGGGTCAAGTTTCAAAGAGCTAGCACAAACCGTGTTTGATTTAGAGTTCCAACTACGAGTATCCATATAGGAGAAAACAGAGTGAAACCTAAAAATTAAAATGTTACTGCCAACGAACGGTTTAACCTAGAAGAACGAAATTTGGTGAGCCAAGTGGGATTGGGGTATTGATCATTACCTGAAAGTGTCATCAAGATTGGGTGAAAAAATGTGTGCTGAGATTTCAGGAAACTAATGTTTTTTGGAAGCTTGGCAACCCATTTCCATGAAAGTTATTGGCGCCAGTCTGTTCTTAGGGCTACATCAATAGGAAACAAACCATAGAGATAGGACTTGGAAGTACTTTATTGTGTCAAGTTTCAAAGAGCTAGCAGAAACCGTGTTTGATTTAGAGTTCCAACTACATGTATCCATATAGGAGAAAACACAGTGAAACCTAAAAATTAAAACTGTTACTGCCAACGAACGGTTTAACCTAGAAGAATGAAATTTGGTGAGCCAATTGGGATTGGTGTACTGATCATTAGCTGAAAGTGTCATCCAGATTGGGTGAAAAAATGTGTGCGGTGATTTCTGGAAACTCATAGTTTTTTGGAAGCTTGGCAACCCCTTTCCATGAAAGTGATTTGCGCCCGTCTCTGCTTTGGTCTACATCAAAAGGAAAAAAACCATAGAGAGAGAACTTGGAACTAATCTATTGTGTCAAGTTTCAAAGAGCTAGCCCAAACCGTGTTGGATTTAGAGTTCCAAATACATGTATCCATATAGGAGAAAACACAGTGAAACCTAAAATTTAAAACTGTTACTGCCAACGAACGGTTTAACCTAGAAGAACGAAATTTGGTGAGCCAAGTGGGATTGGGGTACTGATCATTACCTGAAAGTGTCCTCCAGATTGGGTGAAAAAGTGTGTGCTGAGATTTCAGGAAACTCGTAGTTTTTTGGAAGCTTGGCAACCCCTTTCCATGAAAGTGATTTGCACGAGTCTCTGCTTAGGGATACGTCAATAGGAAACAAACCATAGAGATAGAACTTGGATTTTCTTTATTGTGTCAAGTTTCAAAGAGCTAGCACAAACCGTGTTTGATTTAGAGTTCCAACTACATGTATCCATATAGGAGAAAACAGAGTGAACCCTAAAAATTAAAACTGTTACTGCCAACGAACGGTTGAACCTAGAAGAACGAAATTTGGTGAGCCAAGTGGGATTGGGGTACTGATCATTAGCTGAAAGTGTCATCCAGATTGGGTGAAAAAAATGTGTGCGGTGATTTCTGGAAACTCATAGTTTTTTGGAAGCTTGGCAACCCCTTTCCATGAAAGTGATGTGCGCCAGTCTCTGCTTTGGGCTACATCAATAGGAAACAAACCATAGAAATAGAGCTTAGAACTACTTTATAGGGTCAAGTTTCAAAGAGCTAGCACAAACCGTGTTTGATTTAGAGTTCCAACTACGAGTATCCATATAGGAGAAAACCAAGTGAAACCTAAAAATTAAAATGTTACTGCCAACGAACGGTTTAACCTAGAAGAACGAAATTTGGTGAGCCAAGTGGGATTGGGGTACTGATCATTACCTGAAAGTGTCATCAAGATTGGGTGAAAAAATGTGTGCTGAGATTTCAGGAAACTCATAGTTTTTTGGAAGCTTGGCAACCCATTTCCATGAAAGTTATTGGCGCCAGTCTGTTCTTAGGGCTACATCAATAGGAAACAAACCATAGAGATAGGACTTGGAAGTACTTTATTGTGTCAAGTTTCAAAGCGCTAGCAGAAACCGTGTTTGATTTAGAGTTCCAACTACATGTATCCATATAGGAGAAAACACAGTGAAACCTAAAAATTAAAACTGTTACTGCCAACGAACGGTTTAACCTAGAAGAATGAAATTTGGTGAGCCAATTGGGATTGGTGTACTGATCATTAGCTGAAAGTGTCATCCAGATTGGGTGAAAAAATGTGTGCGGTGATTTCTGGAAACTCATAGTTTTTTGGAAGCTTGGCAACCCCTTTCCATGAAAGTGATTTGCGCCCGTCTCTGCTTTGGTCTACATCAAAAGGAAAAAAAACATAGAGATAGAACTTGGAACTAATTTATTGTGTCAAGTTTCAAAGAACTAGCACAAACCGTGTTGGATTTAGAGTTCCAAATACATGTATCCATATAGGAGAAAACACAGTGAAACCTAAAATTTAAAACTGTTACTGCCAACGAACGGTTTAACCTAGAAGAATGAAATTTGGTGAGCCAAGTGGGATTGGGGTACTGATCATTACCTGAAAGTGTCCTCCAGATTGGGTGAAAAAGTGTGTGCTGTGATTTCAGGAAACTCGTAGTTTTTTGGAAGCTTCCAACGCCTTTCCATGAAAGTGATTTGTGCCGGTCTCTGCTTAGGGCTACTTCAATAGGAAACAAACCGTAGAAATAGAACTTGGAACTACTTTATTGGGTCAAGTTTCAAAGAGCTAGCACAAACCGTGTTTGATTTAGAGTTCCAACTACGTGTATCCATATAGGAGAATACAGAGTGAAACCTAAAAATTAAAATGTTACTGCCAACGAACGGTTTAACCTAGAAGAACGAAATTTGGTGATCCAAGTGGGATTGGGGTACTGATCATTACCTGAAAGTGTCATCAAGATTGGGTGAAAAAATGTGTTCTGAGATTTCAGGAAACTCGTAGTTTTTTGGAAGCTTGGCAACCCCTTTCCATGAAAGTGACTTGCACGAGTCTCTGCTTAGGGCTACGTCAATAGGAAACAAACCATAGAGATAGAAGTTGGAATTATTTATTGTGTCAAGTTTCAAAGCGCTAGCACAAACCGTGTTGGATTTAGAGTCCCAAATACATGTATCCATATAGGAGAAAACACAGTGAAAACTAAAAATTAAAACTGTTACTGCCAACGAACGGTTGAACCTAGAAGAACGAAATTTGGTGAGCCAGGTGGGATTGGGGTACTGATCATTAGCTGAAAGTGTCATCCAGATTGGGTGAAAAAATGTGTGCGGTGATTTTTGGAAACTCATAGTTTTTTGGAAGCTTGGCAACCCCTTTCCATGAAAGTGATTTGCGCCAGTCTCTGCTTTGGGCTACATCAATAGGAAACAAACCATAGAAATAGAGCTTAGAACTACTTTATTGGGTCAAGTTTCAAAGAGCTAGCACAAACCGTGTTTGATTTGGAGTTCCAACTACGAGTATCCATATAGGAGAAAACAGAGTGAAACCTAAAAATTAAAATGTTACTGCCAACGAACGGTTTAACCTAGAAGAACGAAATTTGGTGAGCCAAGTGGGATTGAGGTATTCATCATTACCTGAAAGTGTCATCAAGATTGGGTGAAAAAATGTGTGCTGAGATTTCAGGAAACTCATAGTTTTTTGGAAGCTTGGCAACCCATTTCCATGAAAGTTATTGGCGCCAGTCTGTTCTTAGGGCTACATCAATAGGAAACAAACCGTAGAGATAGGACTTGGAAGTACTTTATTGTGTCAAGTTTCAAAGAGCTAGCAGAAACCGCGTTTGATTTAGAGTTCCAACTACATGTATCCATATAGGAGAAAACACAGTGAAACCTAAAAATTAAAACTGTTACTGCCAACGAACGGTTTAACCTAGAAGAATGAAATTTGGTGAGCCAATTGGGATTGGTGTACTGATCATTAGCTGAAAGTGTCATCCAGATTGGGTGAAAAAATGTGTGTGGTGATTTCTGGAAACTCATAGTTTTTTGGAAGCTTGGCAACCCCTTTCCATGAAAGTGATTTTTGCCAGTCTCTGCCTAGGGCTACATCAATAGGAAACAAACCATAGAGATAGAACTTGGAACTACTTTATTGGGTCAAGTTTCAAAGAGCTAGCACAAACCGTGTTTGATTTAGAGTTCCAACTACATGTATCCATATAGGAGAAAACAGAGTGAAACCTAAAAATTAAAACTGTTACTGCCAACGAACGATTTAACCTAGAAGAACGAAATTTGGTGAGCCAATGAATTTGGGGTACTGATCATTACCTGAAAGTGTCATCCAGATTGGGTGAAAAAATGTGTGCTGAGATTTCAGGAAACTCGTAATTTTTTGGAAGCTTGGCAACCCCTTTCCATGAAAGTGATTTGCGCCAGTCTCTGCTTTGGGCTACATCAATAGGAAACAAACCATAGAAATAGAACTTGGAACTACTTTATTGGGTCAAGTTTCAAAGAGCTACCACAAACCGTGTTTGATTTAGAGTTCCAACTACGTGTATCCATATAGGAGAAAACAGAGTGAAACCTAAAAATTAAAATGTTACTGCCAACGAACAGTTTAACCTAGAAGAACGAAATTGGGTGAGCCAAGTGGGATTGGGGTAGTGATCATTACATGAAAGTGTCATCCAGATTGGGTGAAAAAATGTGTGCGGTGATTTCTGGAAACTCATAGTTTTTTGGAAGCTTGGCAACCCCTTTCCATGAAAGTGATTTGTGCCAGTCTTTTCCTAGGGCTACATCAATAGGAAACAAACCATAGAGATAGAACTTGGAACTACTTTATTGGGTCAAGTTTCAAAGAGCTAGCACAAACCGTGTTTGATTTAGAGTTCCAACTACATGTATCCATATAGGAGAAAACAGAGTGAAACCTAAAAATTAAAACTGTTACTGCCAATGAACGGTTTAACCTAGAAGAACGAAATTTGGTGAGCCAAGTGGGATTGGGGTACTGATCATTAGCTGAAAGTGTCATCCAGATTGGGTGAAAAATGTGTGCGGTGATTTCTGGAAACTCGTAGTGTTTTGGAGCTTGGCAATCCCTTTCCATCAAAGTGATTTGCGCCCGTCTCTGCTTTGGTCTACATCAAAAGGAAAAAAAAAACATAGAGATAGAACTTGGAACTAATTTATTGTGTCAAGTTTCAAAGAGCTAGCACAAACTGTGTTGGATTTAGAGTTCCAAATACATGTATCCATATAGGGGAAAACAGAGTGAAACCTAAAAATTAAAACTGTTACTGCCAACGAACGGTTGAACCTAGAAGAACGAAATTTGGTGAGCCAAGTGGGATTGGGGTACTGATCATTACCTGAAAGGGTCCTCCAGATTGGGTGAAAAAGTGTGTGATGAGATTTCAGGAAACTCGTAGTTTTTTGGAAGCTTGGCAACCCCTTTCCATGAAAGTGATTTGCACGAGTCTCTGCTTAGGGATACGTCAATAGGAAACAAACCATAGAGATAGAACTTGGATTTTCTTTATTGTGTCAAGTTTCAAAGAGCTAGCACAAACCGTGTTTGATTTAGAGTTCCAACTACATGTATCCATATAGGAGAAAACAGAGTGAAACCTAAATATTTAAACTGTTACTACCAACGAACGGTTTAACTTAGAAGAACGAAATTTGGTGAGCCAAGTGGGAATGGGGTACTGATCATGACCTGAAAGTGTCATCAAGATTGGGTGAAAAAATGTGTGCGGGTATTTCTGGAAACTCGTAGTTTTTTGGAAGCTTCCAACGCCTTTCCATGAAGGTGATTTGTGCCGGTCTCTGCTTAGGGCTACATCAATAGGAAACAAACCGTAGAAATAGAACTTGGAACTACTTTATTGGGTCAAGTTTCAAAGAGCTAGCACAAACCGTGTTTGATTTAGAGTTCCAACTACGTGTATCCATATAGGAGAAAACAGAGTGAAACCTAAAAATTAAAATGTTACTGCCAACGAACGGTTTAACCTAGAAGAACGAAATTTGGTGAGCCAAGTGGGATTGGGGTACTGATCATTACCTGAAAGTGTCATCAAGATTGGGTGAAAAAATGTGTGCTGAGATTTCAGGAAACTCGTAGTTTTTTGGAAGCTTTGCAACCCCTTTCCATGAAAGTGACTTGCACGAGTCTCTGCTTAGGGCTACGTCTATAGGAAACAAACCATAGAGATAGAAGTTGGAACTATTTATTGTGTCAAGTTTCAAAGAGCTAGCCCAAACCGTGTTGGATTTAGAGTTCCAACTACATGTATCCATATAGGAGAAAACAGAGTGAAACCTAAAAATTAAAACTGTTACTGCCAACGAACGGTTGAACCTAGAAGAACGAAATTTGGTGAGCCAAGTGGGATTGGGGTACTGATCATTACCTGAAAGTGTCATCCAGATTGGGTGAAAAAATGTGTGCTGAGATTTCAGGAAACTCGTAGTTTTTTGGAAGCTTGGCAACCCCTTTCCATGAAAGTGATTGGCGCCAGTCTGTTCTTACGGCTACATCAATAGCAAACAAACCATAGAGATAGGACTTGGAAGTACTTTATTGTGTCAAGTTTCAAAGAGCTAGCACAAACCGTGTTGGATTTAGAGTTCCAAATACATGTATCCATATAGGAGAAAACACAGTGAAAACTAAAAATTAAAACTGTTACTGCCAACGAACGGTTGAACCTAGAAGAACGAAATTTGGTGAGCCAAGTGGGATTGGGGTACTGATCATTAGCTGAAAGTGTCATCAAGATTGGGTGAAAAAATGTGTGCGGTGATTTCTGGAAACTCATAATTTTTTGGAAGCTTGGCAACCCCTTTCCATGAAAGTGATTTGCGCCAGTCTCTGATTTGGGCTACATCAATAGGAAACAAACCATAGAAATAGAGCTTAGAACTACTTTATTGGGTCAAGTTTCAAAGAGCTAGTACAAACCGTGTTTGATTTAGAGTTCCAACTACGAGTATCCATATAGGAGAAAACAGAGTGAAACCTAAAAATTAAAATGTTACTGCCAACCAACGGTATAACCTAGAAGAACGAAATTTGGTGAGCCAAGTGGGATTGGGGTACTGATCATTACCTGAAAGTGTCATCAAGATTGGGTGAAAAAATGTGTGCTGAGATTTCCGGAAACTCGTAGTTTTTTGGAAGCTTGGCAACCCCTTTCCATGAAAGTGATAGGCGCCAGTCTGTTCTTAGGGCTACATCAATAGGAAACAAACCATAGAGATAGGACTTGGAAGTACTTTATTGTGTCAAGTTTCAAAGAGCTAGCACAAACCGTGTTTGATTTAGAGTTCCAACTACATGTATCCATATAGGAGAAAACACAGTGAAACCTAAAAATTAAAACTGTTACTGCCAACGAACGGTTTAACATAGAAGTACGAAATTTGGTGAGCCAATTGGGATTGGGGAACTGATCATTAGCTGTGAGGGTCATCCAGATTGGGTGAAAAAATGTGTGCTGAGATTTCAGGAAACTCGTAGTGTTTTGGAAGCTTGGCAACCCCTTTCCATGAAAGGGATTTGCGCCAGTCTCTGCTTTGGGCTACATCAATAGGAAACAAACCATAGAAATAGAACTTGGAACTACTTTATTGGGTCAAGTTTCAAAGAGCTAGCACAAACCGAGTTTGATTTAGAGTTCCAAATACATGTATCCATATAGGAGAAAACAGAGTGAAAACTAAATATTTAAACTGTTACTGCCAACGAACGGTTTAACTTAGAAGAACGAAATTTGGTGAGCCAAGTGGGATTGGGGTACTGATCATGACCTGAAAGTGTCATCAAGATTGGCTGAAAAAATGTGTGCTGGTATTTCTGGAAACTCGTAGTTTTTTGGAAGCTTCCAACGCCTTTCCATGAAAGTGATTTGTGCCGGTCTCTGCTTAGGGCTACATGAATAGGAAACAAACCGTAGAAATAGAACTTGGAACTACTTTATTGGGTCAAGTTTCAAAGAGGTAGCACAAACCGTGTTTGATTTAGAGTTCCAACTACATGTATCCATATAGGAGAAAACACAGTGAAACCTAAAAATTTAAACTGTTACTGCCAACGAACGGTTTAACTTAGAAGAACGATATTTGGTGAGCCAAGTGGGATTGGAGTACTGATCATTACTTGAAAGTGTCATCAAGATTGGGTGAAAAAATGTGTGCTGAGATTTCAGGAAACTCGTAGTGTTTTGGAAGCTTGGCAACCCCTTTCCATGAAAGTGATTTGCGCCGGTCTCTGCTTAGGGCTATATCAATAGGAAACAAACCATAGAAATAGAACTTGGAACTACTTTATTGGGTCAAGTTTCAAAGAGGTAGCACAAACCGTGTTTGATTTAGAGTTCCAACTACATGTATCCATATAGGAGAAAACAGAGTGGAACCTAAATATTTAAACTGTTACTGCCAACGAACGGTTTAACCTAGAAGAACGAAATTTGGTCAGCCAAGTCGGATTGGTGTACTGATCATTACCTCAAAGTGTCATCCAGATTGGGTGAAAAAATGTGTGCTGAGATTTCAGGAAACTCGTAGTTTTTTGGAAGCTTGGCAACCCCTTTCCATGAAAGTGATTGGCGCCAGTCTGTTCTTACGGCTACATCAATAGCAAACAAACCATAGAGATAGGACTTGGAAGTACTTTATTGTGTCAAGTTTCAAAGAGCTAGCACAAACCGTGTTGGATTTAGAGTTCCAAATACATGTATCCATATAGGAGAAAACACAGTGAAAACTAAAAATTAAAACTGTTACTGCCAACGAACGGTTGAACCTAGAAGAACGAAATTTGGTGAGCCAAGTGGGATTGGGGTACTGATCATTAGCTGAAAGTGTCATCAAGATTGGGTGAAAAAATGTGTGCGGTGATTTCTGGAAACTCATAATTTTTTGGAAGCTTGGCAACCCCTTTCCATGAAAGTGATTTGCGCCAGTCTCTGATTTGGGCTACATCAATAGGAAACAAACCATAGAAATAGAGCTTAGAACTACTTTATTGGGTCAAGTTTCAAAGAGCTAGTACAAACCGTGTTTGATTTAGAGTTCCAACTACGAGTATCCATATAGGAGAAAACAGAGTGAAACCTAAAAATTAAAATGTTACTGCCAACCAACGGTATAACCTAGAAGAACGAAATTTGGTGAGCCAAGTGGGATTGGGGTACTGATCATTACCTGAAAGTGTCATCAAGATTGGGTGAAAAAATGTGTGCTGAGATTTCCGGAAACTCGTAGTTTTTTGGAAGCTTGGCAACCCCTTTCCATGAAAGTGATAGGCGCCAGTCTGTTCTTAGGGCTACATCAATAGGAAACAAACCATAGAGATAGGACTTGGAAGTACTTTATTGTGTCAAGTTTCAAAGAGCTAGCACAAACCGTGTTTGATTTAGAGTTCCAACTACATGTATCCATATAGGAGAAAACACAGTGAAACCTAAAAATTAAAACTGTTACTGCCAACGAACGGTTTAACATAGAAGTACGAAATTTGGTGAGCCAATTGGGATTGGGGAACTGATCATTAGCTGTGAGGGTCATCCAGATTGGGTGAAAAAATGTGTGCTGAGATTTCAGGAAACTCGTAGTGTTTTGGAAGCTTGGCAACCCCTTTCCATGAAAGGGATTTGCGCCAGTCTCTGCTTTGGGCTACATCAATAGGAAACAAACCATAGAAATAGAACTTGGAACTACTTTATTGGGTCAAGTTTCAAAGAGCTAGCACAAACCGAGTTTGATTTAGAGTTCCAAATACATGTATCCATATAGGAGAAAACAGAGTGAAAACTAAATATTTAAACTGTTACTGCCAACGAACGGTTTAACTTAGAAGAACGAAATTTGGTGAGCCAAGTGGGATTGGGGTACTGATCATGACCTGAAAGTGTCATCAAGATTGGCTGAAAAAATGTGTGCTGGTATTTCTGGAAACTCGTAGTTTTTTGGAAGCTTCCAACGCCTTTCCATGAAAGTGATTTGTGCCGGTCTCTGCTTAGGGCTACATGAATAGGAAACAAACCGTAGAAATAGAACTTGGAACTACTTTATTGGGTCAAGTTTCAAAGAGGTAGCACAAACCGTGTTTGATTTAGAGTTCCAACTACATGTATCCATATAGGAGAAAACACAGTGAAACCTAAAAATTTAAACTGTTACTGCCAACGAACGGTTTAACTTAGAAGAACGATATTTGGTGAGCCAAGTGGGATTGGAGTACTGATCATTACTTGAAAGTGTCATCAAGATTGGGTGAAAAAATGTGTGCTGAGATTTCAGGAAACTCGTAGTGTTTTGGAAGCTTGGCAACCCCTTTCCATGAAAGTGATTTGCGCCGGTCTCTGCTTAGGGCTATATCAATAGGAAACAAACCATAGAAATAGAACTTGGAACTACTTTATTGGGTCAAGTTTCAAAGAGGTAGCACAAACCGTGTTTGATTTAGAGTTCCAACTACATGTATCCATATAGGAGAAAACAGAGTGGAACCTAAATATTTAAACTGTTACTGCCAACGAACGGTTTAACCTAGAAGAACGAAATTTGGTCAGCCAAGTCGGATTGGTGTACTGATCATTACCTCAAAGTGTCATCAAGATTGGGTTAAAAAATGTGTGCTGAGATTTCAGGAAACTCGTAGTTTTTTGGAAGCTTGGCAACCCCTTTCCATGAAAGTGATTGGCGCCAGTCTGTTCTTAGGGCTACATCAATAGGAAACAAACCATAGAGATAGGAGTTGGAAGTTCTTTATTGTGTCAAGTTTCAAAGAGCAAGCACAAACCGTGTTTGATTTAGAGTTCCAACTACATGTATCCATATAGGAGAAAACAGAGTGAAACCTAAAAATTTAAACTGTTACTGCCAACGAACGGTTTAACTTAGAAGAACGAAATTTGGTGAGCCAAGTGGGATTGGGGTACTGATTGTTAGCTGAAAGTGTCATCAAGATTGGGTGAAAAAATGTGTGCTGAGATTTCAGGAAACTCGTAGTTTTTTGGAAGCTTGGCAACCCCTTTCTATGAAAGTGATTTGCGCCGGTCTCTGCTTAGGGCTACAAAAATAGGAAAAAAAAACGATAGAGATAGAACTTGGAACTATTTATTGTGTCAAGTTTCAAAGAGCTAGCACAAACCGTGTTTGATTTAGAGTTCCAACTACGTGTATCCATATAGGAGAAAACAGAGTGAAACCTAAAAATTAAAATGTTACTGCCAACGAACGGTTGAACCTAGAAGAACGAAATTTGGTGAGCCAAGTGGGATTGGGGTACTGATCATTACCTGAAAGTGTCATCAAGATTGGGTGAAAAAATGTGTGCTGAGATTTCAGGAAACTCGTAGTGTTTTGGAAGCTTGGCAACCCCTTTCCATGAAAGTAATTTGCGCCAGTCTCTGCTTAGGGCTACATCAATAGGAAACAAACCATAGAAATAGAACTTGGAACTACTTTATTGTGTCAAGTTTCAAAGAGCTAGCACAAACCCTGTTGGATTTAGAGTTCCAACTACATGTATCCATATAGGAGAAAACAGAGTGAAACCTAAAAATTAAAACTGTTACTGCCAATGAACGGTTTAACCTAGAAGAACCAAATTTGGTGAGCCAAGTGGGATTGGGATACTGATCATTACCTCAAAGTGTCATCAAGATTGGGTGAAAAACTGTGTGCTGAGATTTCAGGAAACTCGTAGTTTTTTGGAAGCTTGGCAACCCCTTTCCATGAAAGTGATTTGCACGAGTCTCTGCTTAGGGATACGTCAAGAGGAAACAAACCATAGAGATAGAACTTGGAACTTCTTTATTGTGTCAAGTTTCAAAGAGCTAGCACAAACCGTGTTTGATTTAGAGTTCCAACAACATGTATCCATATAGGAGAAAACAGAGTGATACCTAAATATTTAAACTGTTACTGCCAACGAACGGTTTAACTTAGAAGAACGATATTTGGTGAGCCAAGTGGGATTGGGGTACTGATCATGACCTGAAAGTGTCATCAAGATTGGGTGAAAAAATGTGTGCTGGTATTTCAGGAATCTCGTAGTTTTTTGGAAGCTTGGCAACGCCTTTCCATGAAAGTGATTTGTGCCGGTCTCTGCTTAGGGCTACATCAATGGGAAACAAACTATAGAAATAGAACTTGCAACTACTTTATTGGGTCAAGTTTCAAAGAGCTAGCACAAACCGTGTTTGGTTTAGAGTTCCAACTACGTGTATCCATATAGGAGAAAACAGTGTGAAACCTAAAAATTAAAATGTTACTGCCAACGAACGGTTTAACCTAGAAGAACGAAATTTGGTGAGCCAAGTGGGATTGGGGTACTGATCATTACCTGAAAGTGTCATCCAGATTGGGTGAAAAAATGTGTGCTGAGATTTCAGGAAACTCGAGGTTTTTTGGAAGCTTGGCAACCCCTTTCCATGAAAGTGATTGGCGCCAGTCTGTTCTTAGGGCTACATCAATAAGAAACAAACCATTGAGATAGGACTTGGAAGTACTTTATTGTGTCAAATTTCAAAGAGCTAGCACAAACCGTGTTTGATTTAGAGTTCCAACTACATGTATCCATATAGTAGAAAACACAGTGAAACCTAAAAATTAAAACTGTTACTGCCAACGAACGGTTTAACCTAGAAGAACGAAATTTGGTGAGCCAATTGGGATTGGGATACTGATCATTAGCTGAAAGTGTCATCCAGATTGGGTGAAAAAATGTGTGCGGTGATTTCTGGAAACTCATAGTTTTTTGGAAGCTTGGCAACCCCTTTCCATGAAAGTGATTTGCGCCGGTCTCTGCTTAGGGCTACATCAATAGGAAACAAACCATAGAGATAGAACTTGGAACTACTTTATTGTGTCAAGTTTCAAAGAGCTAGCACAAACCGTGTTTGATTTAGAGTTCCAACTACATGTATCCATATAGGAGAAAACAGAGTGAAACCTAAATATTTAAACTGTTACTGCCAACGAACGGTTTAACCTAGAAGATTGAAATTTGGTGAGCCAAGTGGGATTGGGGTACTGATCATTAACTGAACGTGTCATCAAGATTGGGTGAAAAAATGTGTGCTGAGATTTCAGGAAACTCGTAGTTTTTTGGAAGCTTGTCAACCCCTTTCCATGAAATTGATTTGTGACGGTCTCTGCTTAGGGCTACATCAATAGGAAACAAACCATAGAAATAGAACGTGGAACTACTTTATTGGGTCAAGTTTCAAAGAGCTAGCACAAACCATGTTTGATTTAGAGTTCCAACTAAATGTATCCATATAGGAGAAAACAGAGTGAAACCTAAAAATTAAAACTGTAACTGCCAATGAACGGTTTAACCTAGAAGAACCAAATTTGGTGAGCCAAGTGGGATTGGGATACTGATCATTACCTCAAAGTGTCATCAAGATTGGGTGAAAAACTGTGTGCTGAGATTTCAGGAAACTCGTAGTTTTTTGGAAGCTTGGCAACCCCTTTCCATGAAAGTGATTGGCGCCAGTCTGTTCTTAGGGCTACATCAATAGGAAACAAACCATAGAGATAGGATTTGGAAGTGCTTTATTGTGTCAAGTTTCAAAGAGCTAGCAGAAACCGTGTTTGATTTAGAGTTCCAACTACATGTATCCATATAGGAGAAAACAGAGTGAAACCTAAAAATTAAAACTGTTACTGTCAACAAACGGTTTAACCTAGAAGAATGAAATTTGGTGAACCAAGTGGGATCTGGGTACTGATTATTACCTGAAAGTGTCATCAAGATTGGGTGAAAAAATGTGTGCTGTGATTTCGGGAAACTCGTAGTTTTTTGGAAGCTTGGCAACGCATTTCCATGAAAGTGATTTGTGCCGGTCTCTGCTTAGGGCTACATCAATAGGAAACAAACCAAAGAAATAGAACTTGGAACTACTTTATTGGGTCAAGTTTCAAAGAGCTAGCACATACCGTGTTTGATTTAGAGTTCCAACTAAATGTATCCATATAGGAGAAAACAGAGTGAAATCTAAAAATTAAAACTGTTACTGCCAACGAACGGTTTAACCTAGAAGAACGAAATTTGGTGAGCCAATTGGCATTGGGGAACTGATCATTAGCTGAAAGTGTCATCAGATTGGGTGAAAAAATGTGTGCTGAGATTTCAGGAAACTCGAAGTGTTTTGGAAGCTTGGCAACCCCTTTCCATGAAAGTGATTTGCGCCGGTCTCTGCTTAGGGCTACATCAATAGGAAACAAACCATAGAAATAGAACTTGGAACAACTTTATTGGGTCAAGTTTCAAAGAGCTAGCACAAACCGTGTTAGATTTAGAGTTCCAACTACATGTATCCATATAGGAGAAAACAGAGTGAAACCTAAAAATTAAAACTGTTACTGCCAACGAACGGTTTAACCTAGAAGAACGAAATTTGGTGAGCCAAGTGGGATTGGGGTACTGATCATATCCTGAAAGTGTCATCAAGATTGTGTGAAAAAATGTGTGCTGAGATTTCAGGAAACTCGTAGTTTTTTGGAAGCTTGGCAACCCCTTTCCATGCAAGTGATTGGTGCCAGTCTGTTCTTAGGGCTACATGAATAGGAAACAAACCATAGAGATAGAACTTGGAACAACTTTATTGTGTCAAGTTTCAAAGAGCTAGCACAAACCGTGTTTGATTCAGAGTTCCAACTACATGTATCCATATAGGAGAAAACAGAGTGAAACCTAAAAATTAAAACTGTTACTGCCAACGAACGGTTTAACCTACAAGAACGAAATTTGGTGAGTCAAGTGGGATTGGGGTACTGATCATTAGCTGAAAGTGTCATACAGATTGGGTGAAAAATGTGTGCGGTGATTTCTGGAAACTCGTAGTGTTTTGGAAGCTTGGCAATCCCTTTCCATCAAAGTGATTTGCGCCCGTCACTGCTTTGGTCTACATCAAAAGGAAAAAAACCATAGAGATAGAACTTGGAACTAATTTATTGTGTCAAGTTTCAAAGAGCTAGCACAAACCGTGTTGGATTTAGAGTTCCAACTACATTTATCCATATAGGAGAAAACACAGTGAAACCTAAAAATTAAAACTGTTACTGCCAACGAACGGTTTAACCTAGAAGAACCAAATTTGGTGATCCAAGTGAGATTGGGATACTGATCATTACCTCAAAGTGTCATCAAGATTGGGTGAAAAATGTGTGCTGAGATTTCAGGAAACTCGTAGTTTTTTGGAAGCTTGGCAACCCCTTTCCATGAAAGTGATTTGCACGAGTCTCTGCTTAGGGATAGGTCAATAGGAAACAAACCATAGAGATAGAACTTGGATTTTCTTTATTGTGTCAAGTTTCAAAGAGCTAGCACAAACCGTGTTTGATTTAGAGTTCCAACTACATGTATCCATATAGGAGAAAACAGAGTGAAACCTAAATATTTAAACTGTTACTGCCAACGAACGGTTTAACTTAGAGGAACGAAATTTGGTGAGCCAAGTGGGATTGGGGTACTGATCATGACCTGAAAGTGTCATCAAGATTGGGTGAAAAAATGTGTGCTGGTATTTCTGGAAACTCGTAGTTTTTTGGAAGCTTGGAAACGCCTTTCCATGAAAGTGATTTGTGCCGGTCTCTGCTTAGGGCTACATCAATAGGAAACAAAGCATAGAGATAGAACTTGGAACTACTTTATTGTGTCAAGTTTCAAAGAGGTAGCACAAACCGTGTTTGATTTAGAGTTCCAACTACATGTATCCATATAGGAGAAAACAGAGTGAAACCTAAAAATTAAAACTGTTACTGCCAACGAACGGTTTAACTTAGAAGATCGAAATTTGGTGAGCCAAGTGGGATTGGAGTACTGATCATTACTTGAAAGTGTCATCCAGATTGGGTGAAAAAATGTGTGCTGAGATTTCAGGAAACTCGGAGTATTTTGGAAGCTTGGCAACCCCTTTCCATGAAAGTGATTGGCGCCAGTCTGTTCTTAGGGCTACATCAATAGGAAACAAACCATAGAGACAGGACTTGGAAGTACTTTATTGTGTCAACTTTCAAAGAGCTAGCACAAATCGTGTTTGATTTAGAGTTCCAACTACATGTATCCATATAGGAGAAAACAGAGTGAAACCTAAAAATTAAAACTGTTACTGCCAACAAACGGTTTAACCTAGAAGAACGAAATTTGGTGAGCCAAGTGGGATCTGGGTACTGATTATTACCTGAAAGTGTCATCAAGATTGGGTGAAAAAATGTGTGCTGTGATTTCAGGAAACTCGTAGTTTTTTGGAAGCTTGGCAACCCCTTTCCCTGAAAGTGATTGGCGCCAGTCTGTTCTTACAGCTACATCAATAGCAAACAAACCATAAAGATAGGACTTGGAAGTACTTTATTGTGTCAAATTTCAAAGAGCTAGCAGAAACCGTGTTTGATTTAGAGTTCCAACTACATGTATCCATATAGGAGAAAACAGAGTGAAACCTAAAAATTAAAACTGTTACTGTCAACAAACGGTTTAATCTAGAAGAATGAAATTTGGTGAGCCAAGTGGGATCTGGGTACTGATTATTACCTGAAAGTGTAATCAAGATTGGGTGAAAAAATGTGTGCTGTGATTTCGGGAAACTCGTAGTTTTTTGTAAGCTTGGCAACGCCTTTCCATGAAAGTGATTTGTGCCGGTCTCTGCTTAGGGCTACATCAATAGGAAACAAAACATAGAAATAGAACTTGCAACTACTTTATTGTGTCAAGTTTCAAAGAGCTAGCACAAACCGTGTTTGATTTAGAGTTCCAACTACATGTATCCATATAGGAGAAAACAGAGTGAATCCTAAAAATTAAAACTCTTGTTGCCAACGAACGGTTTAACCTAGAAGAACGAAATTTGGTGAGCCAAGTGGGATTGGGGTACTGATCATTACCTGAAAGTGTCATCCAAATTGGGTGAAAAAATGTGTGCTGAGATTTCAGGAAACTCCTAGTTTTAGGAAACTTGGCAACCCCTTTCCATGAAAGTGATTGGCGCCAGTCTGTTCTTAGGGCTACATGAATAGGAAACAAACCATAGAGATAGAACTTGGAACAACTTTATTGTGTCAAGTTTCAAAGAGCTAGCACAAACCGTGTTTGATTTAGAGTTCCAACTACATGTATCCATATAGGAGAAAACAGAGTGAAACCTAAAAATTAAAACTGTTACTGCCAACGAACGGTTTAACCTAGAAGAACGAAATTTGGTGAGTCAAGTGGGATTGGGGTACTGATCATTAGCTGAAAGTGTCATACAGATTGGGTGAAAAATGTGTGCGGTGATTTCTGGAAACTCGTAGTGTTTTGGAAGCTTGGCAATCCCTTTCCATCAAAGTGATTTGCGCCCGTCACTGCTTTGGTCTACATCAAAAGGAAAAAAACCATAGAGATAGAACTTGGAACTAATTTATTGTGTCAAGTTTCAAAGAGCTAGCACAAACCGTGTTGGATTTAGAGTTCCAACTACATTTATCCATATAGGAGAAAACACAGTGAAACCTAAAAATTAAAACTGTTACTGCCAACGAACGGTTTAACCTAGAAGAACCAAATTTGGTGAGCCAAGTGAGATTGGGATACTGATCATTACCTCAAAGTGTCATCAAGATTGGGTGAAAAATGTGTGCTGAGATTTCAGGAAACTCGTAGTTTTTTGGAAGCTTGGCAACCCCTTTCCATGAAAGTGATTTGCACGAGTCTCTGCTTAGGGATACGTCAATAGGAAACAAACCATAGAGATAGAACTTGGATTTTCTTTATTGTGTCAAGTTTCAAAGAGCTAGCACAAACCGTGTTTGATTTAGAGTTCCAACTACATGCATCCATATAGGAGAAAACAGAGTGAAACCTAAATATTTAAACTGTTACTGCCAACGAACGGTTTAACTTAGAGGAACGAAATTTGGTGAGCCAAGTGGGATTGGGGTACTGATCATGAACTGAAAGTGTCATCAAGATTGGGTGAAAAAATGTGTGCTGGTATTTCTGGAAACTCGTAGTTTTTTGGAAGCTTGGCAACGCCTTTCCATGAAAGTGATTTGTGCCGGTCTCTGCTTAGGGCTACATCAATAGGAAACAAACCATAGAGATAGAACTTGGAACTACTTTATTGTGTCAAGTTTCAAAGAGGTAGCACAAACCGTGTTTGATTTAGAGTTCCAACTACATGTATCCATATAGGAGAAAACAGAGTGAAACCTAAATATTTAAACTGTTACTGCCAACGAACGGTTTAACCTAGAAGAACGAAATTTGGTAAGCCAAGTGGGATTGGGGTACTGATAATTACCTGAAATTGTCATCAAGATTGGGTGAAAAAATGTGTGCTGGGATTTCGGGAAACTCGTAGTTTTTTGTAAGCTTGGCAACGCCTTTCCATGAAAGTGATTTGTGATGGTCTATGCTTAGGGCTACATCAATAGGAAACAAACCATAGAAATAGAACTTCGAACTACTTTATTGGGTCAAGTTTCAAAAAGTAGCACAAACCGTGTTTGATTTAGAGTTCCAACTACATGTATCCATATAGGAGAAAACAGAGTGGAACCTAAAAATTAAAACTGTTACTGCCAACGAACGGTTTAACTTAGAAGATCGAAATTTGGTGAGCCAAGTGGGATTGGAGTACTGATCATTACTTGAAAGTGTCATCCAGATTGGGTGAAAAAATGTGTGCTGAGATTTCAGGAAACTCGGAGTATTTTGGAAGCTTGGCAACCCATTTCCATGTAAGTGATTGGCGCCAGTCTGTTCTTAGGGCTACATCAATAGGAAACAAACCATAGAGACAGGACTTGGAAGTACTTTATTGTGTCAACTTTCAAAGAGCTAGCACAAATCGTGTTTGATTTAGAGTTCCAACTACATGTATCCATATAGGAGAAAACAGAGTGAAACCTAAAAATTAAAACTGTTACTGCCAACAAACGGTTTAACCTAGAAGAACGAAATTTGGTAAGCCAAGTGGGATCTGGGTACTGATTATTACCTGAAAGTGTCATCAAGATTGGGTGAAAAAATGTGTGCTGTGATTTCAGGAAACTCGTAGTTTTTTGGAAGCTTGGCAACCCCTTTCCCTGAAAGTGATTGGCGCCAGTCTGTTCTTACGGCTACATCAATAGCAAACAAACCATAAAGATAGGACTTGGAAGTACTTTATTGTGTCAAATTTCAAAGAGCTAGCAGAAACCGTGTTTGATTTAGAGTTCCAACTACATGTATCCATATAGGAGAAAACAGAGTGAAACCTAAATATTTAAACTGTTACTGCCAACGAACGGTTTAACCTAGAAGAACGAAATTTGGTGAGCCAAGTGGGATTGGGGTACTGATCATTACCTGAAAGTGTCATCCAGCTTGGGTGAAAAAATGTGTGCTGAGATTTCAGGAAACTCGTAGTTTTTTGGAAGCTTGGCAACCCCTTTCCATGAAAGTGATTGGCGCCAGTCTTTTCTTAGGGCTACATCAATAGGAAAAAAACCATAGAGATAGGACTTGGAAATACTTTATTGTGTCAAGTTTCAAAGAGCTAGCACAAACCGTGTTTGATTTAGAGTTCCAACTACATGTATCCATATAGGAGAAAACAGAGTGAAACCTAAAAATTAAAACTTTTACTGACAACGAACGGTTTAACCTAGAAGAACGAAATTTGGTGAGCCAAGTGGGATTGGGGTACTGATCATTAGCTGAAAGTGTCATCCAGATTGGGTGAAAAAATGTGTGCGGTGATTTCTGGAAACTCGTAGTGTTTTGGAAGCTTGGCAACCCCTTTCCATCAAAGTGATTTGCGCCCGTAACTGCTTTGGTCTACATCAAAAGGAAAAAAACCATAGAGAGAGAACTTGGAACTACTTTATTGTGTCAAGTTTCAAAGAGCTAGCACAAACCGTGTTGGATTTAGAGTTCCAACTACATGTATCCATATAGGAGAAAACAGAGTGAAACCTAAAAATTAAAACTGTTACTGCCAACGAACGGTTTAACCTAGAAGAACCAAATTTGGTGAGCCAAGTGGGATTGGCATACTGATCATTACCTCAAAGTGTCATCAAGATTGGGTGAAAAAATGTGTGCTGAAATTTCAGGAAACTCGTAGTTTTTTGGAAGCTTGGCAACCCCTTTCCATGAAAGTGATTTGCACGAGTCTCTGCTTAGGGATACGTCAATAGGAAACAAACCATAGAGATAGAACTAGGAACTTCTTTATTGTGTCAAGTTTCAAAGAGCTAGCACAAACCGTGTTGGATTTAGAGTTCCAACTACATGTATCCATATAGGAGAAAACAGAGTGAAACCTAAATATTTAAACTGTTACTGCCAACAAACGGTTTAACTTAGAAGAACGAAATTTGGTGAGCCAAGTGGGATTGGAGTACTGATCATTACTTGAAAGTGTCATCCAGATTGGGTGAAAAAATGTGTGCTGAGATTTCAGGAAACTCGGAGTATTTTGGAAGCTTGGCAACCCCTTTCCATGAAAGTGATTGGCGCCAGTCTGTTCTTAGGGCTACATCAATAGGAAACAAACCATAGAGACAGTTCTTCGAAGTACTTTATTGTGTCAAGTTTCAAAGAGCTAGCACAAATCGTGTTTGATTTAGAGTTCCAACTACATGTATCCATATAGGAGAAAACAGAGTGAAACCTAAAAATTAAAACTGTTACTGCCAACAAACGGTTTAACCTAGAAGAACGAAATTTGGTGAGCCAAGTGGGATCTGGGTACTGATTATTACCTGAAAGTGTCATCAAGATTGGGTGAAAAAATGTGTGCTGTGATTTCAGGAAACTCGTAGTTTTTTGGAAGCTTGGCAACCCCTTTCCATGAAAGTGATTGGCGCCAGTCTGTTCTTACGGCTACATCAATAGCAAACAAACCATAGAGATAGGACTTGGAAGTACTTTATTGTGTCAAGTTTCAAAGAGCTAGCACAAACCGTGTTTGATTTAGAGTTCCAACTACATGTATCCATATAGGAGAAAACAGAGTGAAACCTAAAAATTAAAACTCTTGCTGCCAACGAACGGTTTAACCTAGAAGAACGAAATTTGGTGAGCCAAGTGGGATTGGGGTACTGATCATTACCTGAAAGTGTCATCCAAATTGGGTGAAAAAATGTGTGCTGAGATTTCAGGAAACTCCTAGTTTTAGGAAACTTGGCAACCCCTTTCCATGAAAGTGATTGGCGCCAGTCTGTTCTTAGGGCTACATCAATAGGAAACAAACCATAGAGATAGGACTTGGAAGTACTTTATTGTGTCAAGTTTCAAAGAGCTAGCACAAACCGTGTTTGATTTAGAGTTCCAACTACATGTATCCATATAGGAGAAAACAGAGTGAAATCTAAAAATTAAAACTGTTACTGCGAACGAACGGTTTAACCTAGAAGAACGAAATTTGGTGAGCCAATTGGCATTGGGGAACTGATCATTAGCTGAAAGTGTCATCCAGATTGGGTGAAAAAATGTGTGCTGAGATTTCAGGAAACTCGTAGTGTTTTGGAAGCTTGGCAACCCCTTTCCATGAAAGTGATTTGCGCCGGTCTCTGCTTAGGGCTACATCAATAGGAAACAAACCATAGAAATAGAACTTGGAACAACTTTATTGGGTCAAGTTTCAAAGAGCTAGCACAAACCGTGTTTGATTTAGAGTTCCAACTACATGTATCCATATAGGAGAAAACAGAGTGAAACCTAAAAATTAAAACTGTTACTGCCAACGAACGGTTTAACCTAGAAGAACGAAATTTGGTGAGCCAAGTGGTATTGGGGTACTGATCATATCCTGAAAGTGTCATCAAGATTGTGTGAAAAAATGTGTGCTGAGATTTCAGGAAACTCGTAGTTTTTTGGAAGCTTGGCAACCCCTTTCCATGCAAGTGATTGGTGCCAGTCTGTTCTTAGGGCTACATGAATAGGAAACAAACCATAGAGATAGAACTTGGAACTACTTTATTGTGTCAAGTTTCAAAGAGCTAGCACAAACCGTGTTTGATTTAGAGTTCCAACTACATGTATCCATATAGGAGAAAACAGAGTGAAACCTAAAAATTAAAACTGTTACTGCCAACGAACGGTTTAACCTAGAAGAACGAAATTTGGTGAGTCAAGTGGGATTGGCGTACTGATCATTAGCTGAAAGTGTCATACAGATTGGGTGAAAAATGTGTGCGGTGATTTCTGGAAACTCGTAGTGTTTTGGAAGCTTGGCAATCCCTTTCCATCAAAGTGATTTGCGCCCGTAACTGCTTTGCTCTACATCAAAAGGAAAAAAACCATAGAGATAGAACTTGGAACTAATTTATTGTGTCAAGTTTCAAAGAGCTACCACAAACCGTGTTGGATTTAGAGTTCCAACTACATTTATCCATATAGGAGAAAACACAGTGAAACCTAAAAATTAAAACTGTTACTGCCAACGAACGGTTTAACCTAGAAGAACCAAAAATTTTGAGCCAAGTGAGATTGGGATACTGATCATTACCTCAAAGTGTCATCAAGATTGGGTGAAAAATGTGTGCTGAGATTTCAGGAAACTCGTAGTTTTTTGGAAGCTTGGCAACCCCTTTCCATGAAAGTGATTTGCACGAGTCTCTGCTTAGGGATACGTCAATAGGAAACAAACCATAGAGATAGAACTTGGATTTTCTTTATTGTGTCAAGTTTCAAAGAGCTAGCACAAACCGTGTTTGATTTAGAGTTCCAACTACATGTATCCATATAGGAGAAAACAGAGTGAAACCTAAATATTTAAACTGTTACTGCCAACGAATGGTTTAACTTAGAGGAACGAAATTTGGTGAGCCAAGTGGGATTGGGGTACTGATCATGACCTGAAAGTGTCATCAAGATTGGGTGAAAAAATGTGTGCTGGTATTTCTGGAAACTCGTAGTTTTTTGGAAGCTTGGCAACGCCTTTCCATGAAAGTGATTTGTGCCGGTCTCTGCTTAGGGCTACATCAATAGGAAACAAACCATAGAGATAGAACTTGGAACTACTTTATTGTGTCAAGTTTCAAAGAGGTAGCACAAACCGTGTTTGATTTAGAGTTCCAACTACATGTATCCATATAGGAGAAAACAGAGTGAAACCTAAATATTTAAACTGTTACTGCCAACGAACGGTTTAACCTAGAAGAACGAAATTTGGTAAGCCAAGTGGGATTGGGGTACTGATAATTACCTGAAATTGTCATCAAGATTGGGTGAAAAAATGTGTGCTGGGATTTCGGGAAATTCGTAGTTTTTTGTAAGCTTGGCAACGCCTTTCCATGAAAGTGATTTGTGATGGTCTATGCTTAGGGCTACATCAATAGGAAACAAACCATAGAAATAGAACTTGGAACTACTTTATTGGGTCAAGTTTCAAAAAGTAGCACAAACCGTGTTTGATTTAGAGTTCCAACTACATGTATCCATATAGGAGAAAACAGAGTGGAACCTAAAAATTAAAACTGTTACTGCCAACGAACGGTTTAACTTAGAAGATCGAAATTTGGTGAGCCAAGTGGGATTGGAGTACTGATCATTACTTGAAAGTGTCATCCAGATTGGGTGAAAAAATGTGTGCTGAGATTTCAGGAAACTCGGAGTATTTTGGAAGCTTGGCAACCCCTTTCCATGAAAGTGATTGGCGCCAGTCTGTTCTTAGGGCTACATCAATAGGAAACAAACCATAGAGACAGGACTTGGAAGTACTTTATTGTGTCAACTTTCAAAGAGCTAGCACAAATCGTGTTTGATTTAGAGTTCCAACTACATGTATCCATATAGGAGAAAACAGAGTGAAACCTAAAAATTAAAACTGTTACTGCCAACAAACCGTTTAACCTAGAAGAACGAAATTTGGTGAGCCAAGTGGGATCTGGGTACTGATTATTACCTGAAAGTGTCATCAAGATTGGGTGAAAAAATGTGTGCTGTGATTTCAGGAAACTCGTAGTTTTTTGGAAGCTTGGCAACCCCTTTCCATGAAAGTGATTGGTGCCAGTCTGTTCTTACGGCTACATCAATAGCAAACAAACCATAAAGATAGGACTTGGAAGTACTTTATTGTGTCAAATTTCAAAGAGCTAGCAGAAACCGTGTTTGATTTAGAGTTCCAACTACATGTATCCATATAGGAGAAAACAGAGTGAAACCTAAAAATTAAAACTGTTACTGTCAACAAACGGTTTAATCTAGAAGAATGAAATTTGGTGAGCCAAGTGGGATCTGGGTACTGATTATTACCTGATAGTGTAATCAAGATTGGGTGAAAAAATGTGTGCTGTGATTTCGGGAATCTCGTAGTTTTTTGTAAGCTTGGCAACGCCTTTCCATGAAAGTGATTTGTGCCGGTCTCTGCTTAGGGCTACATCAATAAAAAACAAAACATAGAAATAGAACTTGCAACTACTTTATTGTGTCAAGTTTCAAAGAGCTAGCACAAACCGTGTTTGATTGAGAGTTCCAACTACATGTATCCATATAGGGGAAAACAGAGTGAAACCTAAAAATTAAAACTCTTGCTGCCAACGAACGGTTTAACCTAGAAGAACGAAATTTGGTGAGCCAAGTGGGATTGGGGTACTGATCATTACCTGAAAGTGTCATCCAGATTGGGTGAAAAAATGTGTGCTGAGATTTCAGGAAACTCCTAGTTTTTGGAAACTTGGCAACCCCTTTCCATGAAAGTGATTGGCGCCAGTCTGTTCTTAGGGCTACATCAATAGGAAACAAACCATAGAGATAGGACTTGGAAGTACTTTATTGTGTCAAGTTTCAAAGAGCTAGCACAAACCGTGTTTGATTTAGAGTTCCAACTACATGTATCCATATAGGAGAAAACAGAGTGAAATCTAAAAATTAAAACTGTTACTGCCAACGAACGGTTTAACCTAGAAGAACGAAATTTGGTGAGCCAATTGTCATTGGGGAACTGATCATTAGCTGAAAGTGTCATCCAGATGGGGTGAAAAAATGTGTGCTGAGATTTCAGGAAACTCGTAGTGTTTTGGAAGCTTGGCAACCCCTTTCCATGAAAGTGATTTGCGCCGGTCTCTGCTTAGGGCTACATCAATAGGAAACAAACCATAGAAATAGAACTTGGAACAACTTTATTGGGTCAAGTTTCAAAGAGCTAGCACAAACCGTGTTTGATTTAGAGTTCCAACTACATGTATCCATATAGGAGAAAACAGAGTGAAACGTAAAAATTAAAACTGTTACTGCCAACGAACGGTTAAACTAGAAGAACGAAATTTGGTGAGCCAAGTGGATTTGGGGTACTGATCATTAGCTGAAAGTGTCATCCAGATTGGGTGAAAAAATGTGTGCGGTGATTTCTGGAAACTCGTAGTGTTTTGGAAGCTTGGCAACCCCTTTCCATCAAAGTGATTTGCGCCCGTAACTGCTTTGGTCTACATCAAAAGGAAAAAAACCATAGAGAGAGAACTTGGAACTACTTTATTGTGTCAAGTTTCAAAGAGCTAGCACAAACCGTGTTGGATTTAGAGTTCCAACTACATGTATCCATATAGGAGAAAACACAGTGAAACCTAAAAATTAAAACTGTTACTGCCAACGAACGGTTTAACCTAGAAGAACCAAATTTGGTGAGCCAAGTGGGATTGGCATACTGATCATTACCTCAAAGTGTCATCAAGATTGGGTGAAAAAATGTGTGCTGAAATTTCAGGAAACTCGTAGTTTTTTGGAAGCTTGGCAACCCCTTTCCATGAAAGTGATTTGCACGAGTCTCTGCTTAGGGATACGTCAATAGGAAACAAACCATAGAGATAGAACTAGGAACTTCTTTATTGTGTCAAGTTTCAAAGAGCTAGCACAAACCGTGTTGGATTTAGAGTTCCAACTACATGTATCCATATAGGAGAAAACAGAGTGAAACCTAAATATTTAAACTGTTACTGCCAACAAACGGTTTAACTTAGAAGAACGAAATTTGGTGAGCCAAGTGGGATTGGAGTACTGATCATTACTTGAAAGTGTCATCCAGATTGGGTGAAAAAATGTGTGCTGAGATTTCAGGAAACTCGGAGTATTTTGGAAGCTTGGCAACCCCTTTCCATGAAAGTGATTGGCGCCAGTCTGTTCTTAGGGCTACATCAATAGGAAACAAACCATAGAGACAGTTCTTCGAAGTACTTTATTGTGTCAAGTTTCAAAGAGCTAGCACAAATCGTGTTTGATTTAGAGTTCCAACTACATGTATCCATATAGGAGAAAACAGAGTGAAACCTAAAAATTAAAACTGTTACTGCCAACAAACGGTTTAACCTAGAAGAACGAAATTTGGTGAGCCAAGTGGGATCTGGGTACTGATTATTACCTGAAAGTGTCATCAAGATTGGGTGAAAAAATGTGTGCTGTGATTTCAGGAAACTCGTAGTTTTTTGGAAGCTTGGCAACCCCTTTCCATGAAAGTGATTGGCGCCAGTCTGTTCTTACGGCTACATCAATAGCAAACAAACCATAGAGATAGGACTTGGAAGTACTTTATTGTGTCAAGTTTCAAAGAGCTAGCACAAACCGTGTTTGATTTAGAGTTCCAACTACATGTATCCATATAGGAGAAAACAGAGTGAAACCTAAAAATTAAAACTCTTGCTGCCAACGAACGGTTTAACCTAGAAGAACGAAATTTGGTGAGCCAAGTGGGATTGGGGTACTGATCATTACCTGAAAGTGTCATCCAAATTGGGTGAAAAAATGTGTGCTGAGATTTCAGGAAACTCCTAGTTTTAGGAAACTTGGCAACCCCTTTCCATGAAAGTGATTGGCGCCAGTCTTTTCTTAGGGCTACATCAATAGGAAACAAACCATAGAGATAGGACTTGGAAGTACTTTATTGTGTCAAGTTTCAAAGAGCTAGCACAAACCGTGTTTGATTTAGAGTTCCAACTACATGTATCCATATAGGAGAAAACAGAGTGAAATCTAAAAATTAAAACTGTTACTGCGAACGAACGGTTTAACCTAGAAGAACGAAATTTGGTGAGCCAATTGGCATTGGGGAACTGATCATTAGCTGAAAGTGTCATCCAGATTGGGTGAAAAAATGTGTGCTGAGATTTCAGGAAACTCGTAGTGTTTTGGAAGCTTGGCAACCCCTTTCCATGAAAGTGATTTGCGCCGGTCTCTGCTTAGGGCTACATCAATAGGAAACAAACCATAGAAATAGAACTTGGAACAACTTTATTGGGTCAAGTTTCAAAGAGCTAGCACAAACCGTGTTTGATTTAGAGTTCCAACTACATGTATCCATATAGGAGAAAACAGAGTGAAACCTAAAAATTAAAACTGTTACTGCCAACGAACGGTTTAACCTAGAAGAACGAAATTTGGTGAGCCAAGTGGTATTGGGGTACTGATCATATCCTGAAAGTGTCATCAAGATTGTGTGAAAAAATGTGTGCTGAGATTTCAGGAAACTCGTAGTTTTTTGGAAGCTTGGCAACCCCTTTCCATGCAAGTGATTGGTGCCAGTCTGTTCTTAGGGCTACATGAATAGGAAACAAACCATAGAGATAGAACTTGGAACTACTTTATTGTGTCAAGTTTCAAAGAGCTAGCACAAACCGTGTTTGATTTAGAGTTCCAACTACATGTATCCATATAGGAGAAAACAGAGTGAAACCTAAAAATTAAAACTGTTACTGCCAACGAACGGTTTAACCTAGAAGAACGAAATTTGGTGAGTCAAGTGGGATTGGCGTACTGATCATTAGCTGAAAGTGTCATACAGATTGGGTGAAAAATGTGTGCGGTGATTTCTGGAAACTCGTAGTGTTTTGGAAGCTTGGCAATCCCTTTCCATCAAAGTGATTTGCGCCCGTAACTGCTTTGCTCTACATCAAAAGGAAAAAAACCATAGAGATAGAACTTGGAACTAATTTATTGTGTCAAGTTTCAAAGAGCTACCACAAACCGTGTTGGATTTAGAGTTCCAACTACATTTATCCATATAGGAGAAAACACAGTGAAACCTAAAAATTAAAACTGTTACTGCCAACGAACGGTTTAACCTAGAAGAACCAAAAATTTTGAGCCAAGTGAGATTGGGATACTGATCATTACCTCAAAGTGTCATCAAGATTGGGTGAAAAATGTGTGCTGAGATTTCAGGAAACTCGTAGTTTTTTGGAAGCTTGGCAACCCCTTTCCATGAAAGTGATTTGCACGAGTCTCTGCTTAGGGATACGTCAATAGGAAACAAACCATAGAGATAGAACTTGGATTTTCTTTATTGTGTCAAGTTTCAAAGAGCTAGCACAAACCGTGTTTGATTTAGAGTTCCAACTACATGTATCCATATAGGAGAAAACAGAGTGAAACCTAAATATTTAAACTGTTACTGCCAACGAATGGTTTAACTTAGAGGAACGAAATTTGGTGAGCCAAGTGGGATTGGGGTACTGATCATGACCTGAAAGTGTCATCAAGATTGGGTGAAAAAATGTGTGCTGGTATTTCTGGAAACTCGTAGTTTTTTGGAAGCTTGGCAACGCCTTTCCATGAAAGTGATTTGTGCCGGTCTCTGCTTAGGGCTACATCAATAGGAAACAAACCATAGAGATAGAACTTGGAACTACTTTATTGTGTCAAGTTTCAAAGAGGTAGCACAAACCGTGTTTGATTTAGAGTTCCAACTACATGTATCCATATAGGAGAAAACAGAGTGAAACCTAAATATTTAAACTGTTACTGCCAACGAACGGTTTAACCTAGAAGAACGAAATTTGGTAAGCCAAGTGGGATTGGGGTACTGATAATTACCTGAAATTGTCATCAAGATTGGGTGAAAAAATGTGTGCTGGGATTTCGGGAAATTCGTAGTTTTTTGTAAGCTTGGCAACGCCTTTCCATGAAAGTGATTTGTGATGGTCTATGCTTAGGGCTACATCAATAGGAAACAAACCATAGAAATAGAACTTGGAACTACTTTATTGGGTCAAGTTTCAAAAAGTAGCACAAACCGTGTTTGATTTAGAGTTCCAACTACATGTATCCATATAGGAGAAAACAGAGTGGAACCTAAAAATTAAAACTGTTACTGCCAACGAACGGTTTAACTTAGAAGATCGAAATTTGGTGAGCCAAGTGGGATTGGAGTACTGATCATTACTTGAAAGTGTCATCCAGATTGGGTGAAAAAATGTGTGCTGAGATTTCAGGAAACTCGGAGTATTTTGGAAGCTTGGCAACCCCTTTCCATGAAAGTGATTGGCGCCAGTCTGTTCTTAGGGCTACATCAATAGGAAACAAACCATAGAGACAGGACTTGGAAGTACTTTATTGTGTCAACTTTCAAAGAGCTAGCACAAATCGTGTTTGATTTAGAGTTCCAACTACATGTATCCATATAGGAGAAAACAGAGTGAAACCTAAAAATTAAAACTGTTACTGCCAACAAACCGTTTAACCTAGAAGAACGAAATTTGGTGAGCCAAGTGGGATCTGGGTACTGATTATTACCTGAAAGTGTCATCAAGATTGGGTGAAAAAATGTGTGCTGTGATTTCAGGAAACTCGTAGTTTTTTGGAAGCTTGGCAACCCCTTTCCATGAAAGTGATTGGTGCCAGTCTGTTCTTACGGCTACATCAATAGCAAACAAACCATAAAGATAGGACTTGGAAGTACTTTATTGTGTCAAATTTCAAAGAGCTAGCAGAAACCGTGTTTGATTTAGAGTTCCAACTACATGTATCCATATAGGAGAAAACAGAGTGAAACCTAAAAATTAAAACTGTTACTGTCAACAAACGGTTTAATCTAGAAGAATGAAATTTGGTGAGCCAAGTGGGATCTGGGTACTGATTATTACCTGATAGTGTAATCAAGATTGGGTGAAAAAATGTGTGCTGTGATTTCGGGAATCTCGTAGTTTTTTGTAAGCTTGGCAACGCCTTTCCATGAAAGTGATTTGTGCCGGTCTCTGCTTAGGGCTACATCAATAAAAAACAAAACATAGAAATAGAACTTGCAACTACTTTATTGTGTCAAGTTTCAAAGAGCTAGCACAAACCGTGTTTGATTGAGAGTTCCAACTACATGTATCCATATAGGAGAAAACAGAGTGAAACCTAAAAATTAAAACTCTTGCTGCCAACGAACGGTTTAACCTAGAAGAACGAAATTTGGTGAGCCAAGTGGGATTGGGGTACTGATCATTACCTGAAAGTGTCATCCAGATTGGGTGAAAAAATGTGTGCTGAGATTTCAGGAAACTCCTAGTTTTTGGAAACTTGGCAACCCCTTTCCATGAAAGTGATTGGCGCCAGTCTGTTCTTAGGGCTACATCAATAGGAAACAAACCATAGAGATAGGACTTGGAAGTACTTTATTGTGTCAAGTTTCAAAGAGCTAGCACAAACCGTGTTTGATTTAGAGTTCCAACTACATGTATCCATATAGGAGAAAACAGAGTGAAATCTAAAAATTAAAACTGTTACTGCCAACGAACGGTTTAACCTAGAAGAACGAAATTTGGTGAGCCAATTGTCATTGGGGAACTGATCATTAGCTGAAAGTGTCATCCAGATGGGGTGAAAAAATGTGTGCTGAGATTTCAGGAAACTCGTAGTGTTTTGGAAGCTTGGCAACCCCTTTCCATGAAAGTGATTTGCGCCGGTCTCTGCTTAGGGCTACATCAATAGGAAACAAACCATAGAAATAGAACTTGGAACAACTTTATTGGGTCAAGTTTCAAAGAGCTAGCACAAACCGTGTTTGATTTAGAGTTCCAACTACATGTATCCATATAGGAGAAAACAGAGTGAAACGTAAAAATTAAAACTGTTACTGCCAACGAACGGTTAAACTAGAAGAACGAAATTTGGTGAGCCAAGTGGATTTGGGGTACTGATCATTAGCTGAAAGTGTCATCCAGATTGGGTGAAAAAATGTGTGCGGTGATTTCTGGAAACTCGTAGTGTTTTAGAAGCTTGGCAACCCCTTTCCATCAAAGTGATTTGCGCCCGTCTCTGCTTTGGGCTACATCAATAGGAAAAAAACCATAGAGAAAGAACTTGGAACTACTTTATTGTGTGAAGTTTCAAAGAGCTAGCACAAACCGTGTTGGATTTAGAGTTCCAACAACATGTATCCATATAGGAGAAAACAGAGTGAAACCTAAAAATTAAAACTGTTACTGCCAACAAACTGTTGAACCTAGAAGAACCAAATTTGGTGAGCCAAGTGGGATTGGGGTACTGATCATGACCTGAAAGTGTCATCAAGATTGGGTGAAAAAATGTGTGCTGGTATTTCGGGAAACTCGTAGTTTTTTGTAAGCTTGGCAACGCCTTTCCATGAAAGTGATTTGTGCCGGTCTCTGCTTAGGGCTACATCAATAGGAAACAAACCATAGAGATAGAACTTGGAACTTCTTTATTGTGTTAAGTTTCAAAGAGCTAGCACAAACCGTGTTTGATTTAGAGTTCCAACTACATGTATCCATATAGGAGAAAACAGAGTGAAACCTAAAAATTAAAACTGTTACTGCCAACAAACGGTTTAAACTAGAAGAACGAAATTTGGTGAGCCAAGTGGGATCTGGGTACTGATTATTACCTGAAAGTGTCATCAAGATTGGGTGAAAAAATGTGTGCTGTGATTTCGGGAAACTCGTAGTTTTTTGGAAGCTTGGCAACGCCTTTCCATGAAAGTGATTTGTGCCGGTCTCTGCTTAGGGCTACATCAATAGGAAACAAACCCGAGAAATAGAACTTAGAACTACTTTATTGGGTCAAGTTTCAAAGAGCTAGCACAAACCGTGTTTGATTTAGAGTTCCAACTACATGTATCCATATAGGAGAAAACAGAGTGAAACCTAAATATTTAAACTGTTACTGCCAACGAACGGTTTAACCTAGAAGATCGAAATTTGGTGAGCCAAGTGGGATTGGGGTACTGATCATTACCTGAAAGTGTCATCCAGCTTGGGTGAAAAAATGTTTGCTGAGATTTCAGGAAACTCGTAGTTTTTTGGAAGCTTGGCAACCCCTTTCCATGAAAGTGATTGGCGCCAGTCTTTTCTTAGGGCTACATAAATTTGAAAAAAACCATAGAGATAGGACTTGGAAGTACTTTATTGTGTCAAGTTTCAAAGAGCTAGCACAAACCGTGTTTGATTTAGAGTTCCAACTACATGTATCCATATAGGAGAAAACAGAGTTAAACCTAAAAATTAAAACTGTTACTGCCAACGAACGGTTTAACCTAGAAGAACGAAATTTGGGGAGCCAAGTGGTATTGGGGTACTGATTATTACCTGAAAGTGTCATCAAGATTGGGTGAAAAAATGTGTGCTGTGATTTCGGGAAACTCGTAGTTTTTTTTAAGCTTGGCAACGCCTTTCCATGAAAGTGATTTGTGCCGGTCTCTGCTTAGGGCTACATCAATAGGAAACAAACCATAGAGATAGAACTTGGAACTACTTCATTGTGTCAAGTTTCAAAGAGCTAGCACAAACCGTGTTTGATTTAGAGTACCAACTACATGTATCCATATAGGAGAAAACAGAGTGAAACCTAAAAATTAAAACTGTTACTGACAACGAACGGTTTAACATAGAAGAACGAAATTTGGTGAGCCAAGTGGGATTGGGGTACTGATCATTAGCTGAAAGTGTCATCCAGATTGGGTGAAAAAATGTGTGCGGTGATTTCTGGAAACTCGTAGTGTTTTGGAAGCTTGGCAACCCCTTTCCATCAAAGTGATTTGCGCCCGTAACTGCTTTGGTCTACATCAAAAGGAAAAAAACCATAGAGATAGAACTTGGAACTACTTTATTGTGTCAAGTTTCAAAGAGCTAGCACAAACCGTGTTGGATTTAGAGTTCCAACTACATGTATCCATATAGGAGAAAACACAGTGAAACCTAAAAATTAAAACTGTTACTGCCAACGAACGGTTTAACCTAGAAGAACCAAATTTGGTGAGCCAAGTGGGATTGGCATACTGATCATTACCTCAAAGTGTCATCAAGATTGGGTGAAAAAATGTGTGCTGAAATTTCAGGAAACTCGTAGTTTTTTGGAAGCTTGGCAACCCCTTTCCATGAAAGTGATTTGCACGAGTCTCTGCTTAGGGATACGTCAATAGGAAACAAACCATAGAGATAGAACTAGGAACTTCTTTATTGTGTCAAGTTTCAAAGAGCTAGCACAAACCGTGTTGGATTTAGAGTTCCAACTACATGTATCCATATAGGAGAAAACAGAGTGAAACCTAAATATTTAAACTGTTACTGCCAACAAACGGTTTAACTTAGAAGAACGAAATTTGGTGAGCCAAGTGGGATTGGGGTACTGATCATGACCTGAAAGTGTCATCAAGATTGGGTGAAAAAATGTGTGCTGGTATTTCGGGAAACTCGTAGTTTTTTTGGAAGCTTGGCAACGCCTTTCCATGAAAGTGATTTGTGCCGGCCACTGCTTAGGGCTACATCAATAGGAAACAAACCATAGAAATAGAACTTGGAACTACTTTATTGGGTCAAGTTTCAAAGAGCTAGCACAAACCGTGTTTGATTTAGAGTTCCAACTACGTGTATCCATATAGGAGAAAACAGAGTGAAACCTAAAAATTAAAATGTTACTGCCAACGAACGGTTTAACCTAGAAGAACGAAATTTGGTGAGCCAAGTGGGATTGGGGTACTGATCATTGCCTGAAAGTGTCATCCAGATTGGGTGAAAAAATGTGTGCTGAGATTTCAGGAAACACGTAGTATTTTGGAAGCTTGGCAACCCCTTTCCATGAAAGTGATTTGCACGAGTCTCTGCTTAGGGCTACGTCAATAGGAAACAAACCATAGAAATAGAACTTGGAACAACTTTATTGGGTCAAGTTTCAAAGAGCTAGCACAAACCGTGTTGGATTTAGAGTTCCAACTACATGTATCCATATAGGAGAAAACAGAGTGAAACCTAAAAATTAAAACTGTTACTGCCAACGAACGGTTTAACCTAGAAGAACGAAATTTGGTGAGCCAATTGGGATTGGGGTACTGATCATATCCTGAAAGTGTCATCAAGATTGTGTGAAAAAATGTGTGCTGAGATTTCAGGAAACTCGTAGTTTCTTGGAAGCTTGGCAACTCCTTTCCATGCAAGTGATTGGTGCCAGTCTGTTCTTAGGGCTACATGAATAGGAAACAAACCATAGAGATAGAACTTGGAACTACTTTATTGTGTCAAGTTTCAAAGAGCTAGCACAAACCGTGTTTGATTTAGAGTTCCAACTACATGTATCCATATAGGAGAAAACAGAGTGAAACCTAAAAATTAAAACTGTTACTGCCAACAAACGGTTGAACCTAGAAGAACCAAATTTGGTGAGCCAAGTGGGATTGGGGTACTGATCATGACCTGAAAGTGTCATCAAGATTGGGTGAAAAAATGTGTGCTGGTATTTCGGGAAACTCGTAGTTTTTTGTAAGCTTGGCAACGCCTTTCCATGAAGGTGATTTGTGCCGGTCTCTGCTTAGGGCTACATCAATAGGAAACAAACCATAGAGATAGAACTTGGAACTTCTTTATTGTGTCAAGTTTCAAAGAGCTAGCACAAACCGTGTTTGATTTAGAGTTCCAACTACATGTATCCATATAGGAGAAAACAGAGTGAAACCTAAAAATTAAAACTGTTACTGCCAACAAACGGTTTAACCTAGAAGAACGAAATTTGGTGAGCCAAGTGGGATCTGGGTACTGATTATTACCTGAAAGTGTCATCAAGATTGGGTGAAAAAATGTGTGCTGTGATTTCGGGAAACTCGTAGTTTTTTGGAAGCTTGGCAACGCCTTTCCATGAAAGTGATTTGTGCCGGTCTCTGCTTAGGGCTACATCAATAGGAAACAAACCAGAGAAATAGAACTTAGAACTACTTTATTGGGTCAAGTTTCAAAGAGCTAGCACAAACCGTGTTTGATTTAGAGTTCCAACTACATGTATCCATATAGGAGAAAACAGAGTGAAACCTAAATATTTAAACTGTTACTGCCAACGAACGGTTTAACCTAGAAGATCGAAATTTGGTGAGCCAAGTGGGATTGGGGTACTGATCATTACCTGAAAGTGTCATCCAGCTTGGGTGAAAAAATGTGTGCTGAGATTTCAGGAAACTCGTAGTTTTTTGCAAGCTTGGCAACCCCTTTCCATGAAAGTGATTGGCGCCAGTCTTTTCTTAGGGCTACATCAATAGGAAAAAAACCATAGAGATAGGACTTGGAAGTACTTTATTGTGTCAAGTTTCAAAGAGCTAGCACAAACCGTGTTTGATTTAGAGTTCCAACTACATGTATCCATATAGGAGAAAACAGAGTGAAACCTAAATATTTAAACTGTTACTGCCAACGAACGGTTTAACCTAGAAGATCGAAATTTGGTGAGCCAAGTGGGATTGGGGCACTGATCATTACCTGAAAGTGTCATCCAGCTTGGGTGAAAAAATGTGTTCTGAGATTTCAGGAAACTCGTAGTTTTTTGGAAGCTTGGCAACCCCTTTCCACGAAAGTGATTGGCGCCAGTCTTTTCTTAGGGCTACATCAATAGGAAAAAAACCATAGAGATAGGACTTGGAAGTACTTTATTGTGTCAAGTTTCAAAGAGCTAGCACAAACCGTGTTTGATTTAGAGTTCCAACTACATGTATCCATATTGGAGAAAACAGAGTGAAACCTAAAAATTAAAACTGTTACTGACAAGGAACGGTTTAACCTAGAAGAACGAAATTTGGTGAGCCAAGTGGGATTGGGGTACTGATCATTAGCTGAAAGTGTCATCCAGATTGGGTGAAAAAATGTGTGCGGTGATTTCTGGAAACTCGTAGTGTTTTGGAAGCTTGGCAACCCCTTTCCATCAAAGTGATTTGCGCCCGTAACTGCTTTGGTCTACATCAAAAGGAAAAAAACCATAGAGATAGAACTTGGAACTACTTTATTGTGTCAAGTTTCAAAGAGCTAGCACAAACCGTGTTGGATTTAGAGTTCCAACTACATGTATCCATATAGGAGAAAACACAGTGAAACCTAAAAATTAAAACTGTTACTGCCAACGAACGGTTTAACCTAGAAGAACCAAATTTGGTGAGCCAAGTGGGATTGGCATACTGATCATTACCTCAAAGTGTCATCAAGATTGGGTGAAAAAATGTGTGCTGAAATTTCAGGAAACTCGTAGTTTTTTGGAAGCTTGGCAACCCCTTTCCATGAAAGTGATTTGCACGAGTCTCTGCTTAGGGATACGTCAATAGGAAACAAACCATAGAGATAGAACTAGGAACTTCTTTATTGTGTCAAGTTTCAAAGAGCTAGCACAAACCGTGTTGGATTTAGAGTTCCAACTACATGTATCCATATAGGAGAAAACAGAGTGAAACCTAAATATTTAAACTGTTACTGCCAACAAACGGTTTAACTTAGAAGAACGAAATTTGGTGAGCCAAGTGGGATTGGGGTACTGATCATGACCTGAAAGTGTCATCAAGATTGGTTGAAAAAATGTGTGCTGGTATTTCGGGAAACTCGTAGTTTTTTGTAAGCTTGGCAACGCCTTTCCATGAAAGTGATTTGTGCCGGTCTCTGCTTAGGGCTACATCAATAGGAAACAAACCATAGAGATAGAACTTGGAACTTCTTTATTGTGTCAAGTTTCAAAGAGCTAGCACAAACCGTGTTTGATTTAGAGTTCCAACTACATGTATCCATATAGGAGAGAACAGAGTGAAACCTAAAAATTAAAACTGTTACTGCCAACGAACGGTTTAACCTAGAAGAACGAAATTTGGTGAGCCAAGTGGGATTGGGGTACTGATCATATCCTGAAAGTGTCATCAAGATTGTGTGAAAAAATGTGTGCTGAGATTTCAGGAAACTCGTAGTTTTTTGGAAGCTTGGCAACTCCTTTCCATGCAAGTGATTGGTGCCAGTCTGTTCTTAGGGCTACATGAATAGGAAACAAACCATAGAGATAGAACTTGGAACTACTTTATTGTGTCAAGTTTCAAAGAGCTAGCACAAACCGTGTTTGATTTAGAGTTCCAACTACATGTATCCATATAGGAGAAAACAGAGTGAAACCTAAATATTTAAACTGTTACTGCCAACGAACGGTTTAACCTAGAAGATCGAAATTTGGTGAGCCAAGTGGGATTGGGGTACTGATCATTACCTGAAAGTGTCATCCAGCTTGGGTGAAAAAATGTGTGCTGAGATTTCAGGAAACTCGTAGTTTTTTGGAAGCTTGGCAACCCCTTTCCATGAAAGTGATTGGCGCCAGTCTTTTCTTAGGGCTACATCAATAGGAAAAAAACCATAGAGATAGGACTTGGAAGTACTTTATTGTGTCAAGTTTCAAAGAGCTAGCACAAACCGTGTTTGATTTAGAGTTCCAACTACATGTATCCATATAGGAGAAAACAGAGTTAAACCTAAAAATTAAAACTGTTACTGCCAACGAACGGTTTAACCTAGAAGAACGAAATTTGGTGAGCCAAGTGGTATTGGGGTACTGATTATTACCTGAAAGTGTCATCAAGATTGGGTGAAAAAATGTGTGCTGTGATTTCGGGAAACTCGTAGTTTTTTGGAAGCTTGGCAACGCCTTTCCATGAAAGTGATTTGTGCCGGTCTCTGCTTAGGGCTACATCAATAGGAAACAAACCATAGAGATAGAACTTGGAACTACTTCATTGTGTCAAGTTTCAAAGAGCTAGCACAAACCGTGTTTGATTTAGAGTTCCAACTACATGTATCCATATAGGAGAAAACAGAGTGAAACCTAAAAATTAAAACTGTTACTGCCAACGAACGGTTAAACTAGAAGAACGAAATTTGGTGAGCCAAGTGGATTTGGGGTACTGATCATTAGCTGAAAGTGTCATCCAGATTGGGTGAAAAAATGTGTGCGGTGATTTCTGGAAACTCGTAGTGTTTTAGAAGCTTGGCAACCCCTTTCCATCAAAGTGATTTGCGCCCGTAACTGCTTTGGTCTACATCAAAAGGAAAAAAACCATAGAGATAGAACTTGGAACTACTTTATTGTGTCAAGTTTCAAAGAGCTAGCACAAACCGTGTTGGATTTAGAGTTCCAACTACATGTATCCATATAGGAGAAAACACAGTGAAACCTAAAAATTAAAACTGTTACTGCCAACGAACGGTTTAAGCTAGAAGAACCAAATTTGGTGAGCCAAGTGGGATTGGCATACTGATCACTACCTCAAAGTGTCATCAAGATTGGGTGAAAAAATGTGTGCTGAAATTTCAGGAAACTCGTAGTTTTTTGGAAGCTTGGCAACCCCTTTCCATGAAAGTGATTTGCACGAGTCTCTGCTTAGGGATACGTCAATAGGAAACAAACCATAGAGATAGAACTAGGAACTTCTTTATTGTGTCAAGTTTCAAAGAGCTAGCACAAACCGTGTTGGATTTAGAGTTCCAACTACATGTATCCATATAGGAGAAAACAGAGTGAAACCTAAATATTTAAACTGTTACTGCCAACAAACGGTTTAACTTAGAAGAACGAAATTTGGTGAGCCAAGTGGGATTGGGGTACTGATCATGACCTGAAAGTGTCATCAAGATTGGGTGAAAAAATGTGTGCTGGTATTTCGGGAAACTCGTAGTTTTTTTGGAAGCTTGGCAACGCCTTTCCATGAAAGTGATTTGTGCCGGCCACTGCTTAGGGCTACATCAATAGGAAACAAACCATAGAAATAGAACTTGGAACTATTTTATTGGGTCAAGTTTCAAAGAGCTAGCACAAACCGTGTTTGATTTAGAGTTCCAACTACGTGTATCCATATAGGAGAAAACAGAGTGAAACCTAAAAATTAAAATGTTACTGCCAACAAACGGTTGAACGTAGAAGAACCAAATTTGGTGAGCCAAGTGGGATTGGGGTACTGATCATTGCCTGAAAGTGTCATCCAGATTGGGTGAAAAAATGTGTGCTGAGATTTCAGGAAACACGTAGTATTTTGGAAGCTTGGCAACCCCTTTCCATGAAAGTGATTTGCACGAGTCTCTGCTTAGGGCTACGTCAATAGGAAACAAACCATAGAGATAGAAGTTGGAACTATTTATTTTGTCAAGTTTCAAAGAGCTAGCACAAACCGTGTTGGATTTAGAGTTCCAACTACATGTATCCATATAGGAGAAAACAGAGTGAAACCTAAATATTTAAACTGTTACTGCCAACGAACGGTTTAACTTAGAAGAACGAAATTTGGTGAGCCAAGTGGGACTGGGGTACTGATCATGACCTGAAAGTGTCATCAAGATTGCGTGAAAAAATGTGTGCTGGTATTTCGGGAAACTCGTAGTTTTTTGGAATTTGGCAACGCCTTTCCATGAAAGTGATTTGTGCCGGCCTCTGCTTAGGGCTACATCAATAGGAAACAAACCATAGAAATAGAACTTGGAACTACTTTATTGGGTCAAGTTTCAAAGAGCTAGCACAAACCGTGTTTGATTTAGAGTTCCAACTACGTGTATCCATATAGGAGAAAACAGAGTGAAAACAAAAAATTAAAATGTTACTGCCAACGAACGGTTTAACCCAGAAGAACGAAATTTGGTGAGCCAAGTGGGATTGGGGTACAGATTATTACCTGAAAGTGTCATCAAGATTGGGTGAAAAAATGTGTGCTGTGATTTCGGGAAACTCGTAGTGTTTTAGAAGCTTGGCAACCCCTTTCCATCAAAGTGATTTGCGCCCGTCTCTGCTTTGGGCTACATCAATAGGAAAAAAACCATAGAGAAAGAACTTGGAACTACTTTATTGTGTGAAGTTTCAAAGAGCTAGCACAAACCGTGTTGGATTTAGAGTTCCAACTACATGTATCCATATAAGAGAAAACAGAGTGAAACCTAAAAATTAAAACTGTTACTGACAACGAACGGTTTAACCTAGAAGAACGAAGTTTGGTGAGCCAAGTGGGATTGGGGTACTGATCATTAGCTGAAAGTGTCATCCAGATTGGGTGAAAAAATATGTGCGGTATTTTCTGGAAACTCGTAGTGTTTCGGAAGCTTGGCAACCCCTTTCCATCAAAGTGATTTGCGCCCGTAACTGCTTTGGTCTACATCAAAAGGAAAAAAAAAAACATACAGATAGAACTTGGAACTACTTTATTGTGTCAAGTTTCAAAGAGCTAGCACAAACCGTGTTGGATTTAGAGTTTCAACTACATGTATCCATATAGGAGAAAACACAGTGAAACCTAAAAATTAAAACTGTTACTGCCAACGAACGGTTTAACCTAGAAGAACCAAATTTGGTGAGCCAAGTGGGATTGGGATACTGATCATGACCTGAAAGTGTCATCAAGATTGGGTGAAAAAATGTGTGCTGGTATTTCGGTAAACTCGTAGTTTTTTGGAAGCTTGGCAACGCCTTTCCATGAAAGTGATTTGTGCCGGTCTCTGCTTAGGGCTACATCAATAGGAAACAAACCAGAGAAATAGAACTTGGAACTACTTTATTGGGTCAAGTTTCAAAGAGCTAGCGCAAACCGTGTTTGATTTAGAGGTCCAACTACGTGTATCCATATAGGAGAAAACAGAGTGAAACCTAAAAATTAAAACTGTTACTGCCAACGAACGGTTTAACCTAGAAGAACAAAATTTGGTGAGCCAAGTGGGATTGGGGTACTGATCATTACCTGAAAGTGTCATCCAGATTGGGTGAAAAAATGTGTGCTGAGATTTCAGGAAACTCGGAGTATTTTGGAAGCTTGGCAACCCCTATCCATGAAAGTAATTGGCGCCAGTCTGTTCTTAGGGCTACATCAATAGGAAACAAACCATAGAGATAGGACTTGGAAGTACTTTATTGTGTCAAGTTTCAAAGAGCTAGCACAAACCGTGTTTGATTTAGAGTTCCAACTACATGTATCCATATAGGAGAAAACAGAGTGAAACCTAAATATTTAAACTGTTACTGCCAACGAACGGTTTAACTTAGAAGAATGAAATTTGGCGCCAGACTTTGGCGCCAGACTTTTCTTAGGGCTACATCATAGGAAACAAACCATAGAGATAGGACTTGGAAGTACTTTATTGCATCAAGTTTCAAAGAGATAGGACAAACCGTGTTTGATTTGGAGTTCCAACTACCTGTATCCATATAGGAGAAAACAGAGTGAAACCTAAAAATTAACACTGTTACTGCCAACGAACGGTTTAACCTAGAAGAACGAAATTTGTTGAGCCAAGTGGGATTGGGGTACTGATCATTAGCTGAAAGTGTCATGCAGATTGGGTGAAAAAATGTGTGCGGTGATTTCTGGAAACTCGTAGTGTTTTGGAAGCTTGGCAACCCCTTTCCCTCAAAGTGATTTGCGCCCGTCTCTGCTTTGGTCTACATCAATAGGAAAAAAACCATAGAGATATAAGTTGGAACTACTTTATTGTGTCAAGTTTCAAAGAGCTAGCACAAACCGTGTTGGATTTAGAGTTCCAACTACATGTATCCATATAGGAGAAAACACAGTGACACCTAAAAATTTAAACTGTTACTGCCAACGAACGGTTTAACCTAGAAGAACCAAATTTGGTGAGCTATGTGGGATTGGGATACTGATCATTACCTGAAAGTGTCATCAAGATTGGGTGAAAAAATGTGTTCTGAGATTTCAGGAAACTCGTAGTTTTTTGGAAGCTTGGCAACCCCTTTCCATGAAAGTGACTTGCACGAGTCTCTGCTTAGGGCTACGTCAATAGGAAACAAACCATAGAGATAGAAGTTGGAATTATTTATTGTGTCAAGTTTCAAAGTGCTAGCACAAACCGTGTTTGATTTAGAGTTCCAACTACGTTATCCATATAGGAGAAAACAGAGTGAAACCTAAAAATTAAAATGTTACTGCCAACGAACGGTTTAACCTAGAAGAACGAAATTTGGTGAGCCAAGTGGGATTGGGGTACTGATCATTACCTGAAAGTGTCATCCTGATTGGGTGAAAAAATGTGTGCGGTGATTTCTGGAAACTCGTAATGTTTTGGAAGCTTGGCAACCCCTTTCCATCAAAGTGATTTGAGCCCGTAACTGCTTTGGTCTACATCAAAAGGAAAAAAACCATAGAGATAGAACTTGGAACTACTTTATTGTGTCAAGTTTCAAAGAGCTAGCACAAACCGTGTTGGATTTAGAGTTCCAACTACATGTATCCATATAGGAGAAAACACAGTGAAACCTAAAAATTAAAACTGTTACTGCCAACGAACGGTTTAACCTAGAAGAACCAAATTTGGTGAGCCAAGTGGGATTCGCATACTGATCATTACCTCAAAGTGTCATCAAGATTGGGTGAAAAAATGTGTGCTGAAATTTCATGAAACTCGTAGTTTTTTGGAAGCTTGGCAACCCCTTTCCATGAAAGTGATTTGCACGAGTCTCTGCTTAGGGATACGTCAATAGGAAACAAACCATAGAGATAGAACTTGGAACTTCTTTATTGTGTCAAGTTTCAAAGAGCTAGCCCAAACCGTGTTTGATTTAGAGTTCCAACTACATGTATCCATATAGGAGAAAACAGAGTGAAAACTAAATATTTAAACTGTTACTGCCAACGAACGATTTAACATAGAAGAACGAAATTTGGTGAGACAAGTGGGATTGCGGTACTGATCATGATCTGAAAGTGTCATCAAGATTGGGTGAAAAAATGTGTGCTGGTATTTCGGGAAACTCGTAGTTTTTTGAAAGCTTGGCAACGCCTTTCCATGAAAGTGATTTGTGCCGGCCTCTGCTTAGGGCTACATCAATAGGAAACAAACCATAGATATAGAACTTGGAACTACTTTATTGGGTCAAGTTTCAAAGAGCTAGCACAAACCGTGTTTGATTTAGAGTTCCAACAACATGTATCCATATAGGAGAAAACAGAGTGAAACCTAAAAATTAAAACTGTTACTGACAACGAACGGTTTAACCTAGAAGAACGAAATTTGGTGAGCCAAGTGGGATTGGGGTACTGATCATTAGCTGAAAGTGTCATCCAGATTGGGTGAAAAAATGTGTGCGGTGATTTCTGGAAACTCGTAGTGTTTTGGAAGCTTGGCAACCCCTTTCCATCAAAGTGATTTGCGCCCGTAACTGCTTTGGTCTACATCAAAAGGAAAAAAACCATAGAGATAGAACTTGGAACTACTTTATTGTGTCAAGTTTCAAAGAGCTAGCACAAACCGTGTTGGATTTAGAGTTCCAACTACATGTATCCATATAGGAGAAAACACAGTGAAACCTAAAAATTAAAACTGTTACTGCCAACGAACGGTTTAACCTAGAAGAACCAAATTTGGTGAGCCAAGTGGGATTGGCATACTGATCATTACCTCAAAGTGTCACCAAGATTGGGTGAAAAAATGTGTGCTGAAATTTCAGGAAACTCGTAGTTTTTTGGAAGCTTGGCAACCCCTTTCCATGAAAGTGATTTGCACGAGTCTCTGCTTAGGGATACGTCAATAGGAAACAAACCATAGAGATAGAACTTGGAACTTCTTTATTGTGTCAAGTTTCAAAGAGCTAGCACAAACCGTGTTTGATTTAGAGTTCCAACTACATGTATCCATATAGGAGAAAACAGAGTGAAACCTAATATTTAAACTGTTACAGCCAACGAACGGTTTAACTTAGAAGAACGAAATTTGGGGAGCCAAGTGGTATTGGGGTACTTATCATGACCTGAAAGTGTCATCAAGATTGGGTGAAAAAATGTGTGCTGGGATTTCGGGAAACTCGTAGTTTTTTGGAAGCTTGGCAACGCCTTTCCATGAAAGTGATTTGTGCCGGCCTCTGCTTAGGGCTACATCAATAGGAAACAAACCATAGAAATAGAACTTGGAACTACTTTATTGGGTCAAGTTTCAAAGAGCTAGCACAAACCGTGTTTGATTTAGAGTTCCAACTACGTTATCCATATAGGAGAAAACAGAGTGAAACCTAAAAATTAAAATGTTACTGCCAACGAACGGTTTAACCTAGAAGAACGAAATTTGGTGAGCCAAGTGGGATTGGGGTACTGATCATTACCTGAAAGTGTCATAAAGATTGGGTGAAAAAATGTGTGCGGTGATTTCTGGAAACTCGTAGTGTTTTGGAAGCTTGGCAACCCCTTTCCATCAAACTGATTTGCGCCCGTAACTGCATTGGTCTACATCAAAAGGAAAAAAACCATAGAGATAGAACTTGGAACTACTTTATTGTGTCAAGTTTCAAAGAGCTAGCACAAACCGTGTTGGATTTAGAGTTCCAACTACATGTATCCATATAGGAGAAAACACAGTGAAACCTAAAAATTAAAACTGTTACTGCCAACGAACGGTTTAACCTAGAAGAACCAAATTTGGTGAGCCAAGTGGGATTCGCATACTGATCATTACCTCAAATTGTCATCAAGATTGGGTGAAAAAATGTGTGCTGAAATTTCAGGAAACTCGTAGTTTTTTGGAAGCTTGGCAACCCCTTTCCATGAAAGTGATTTGCACGAGTCTCTGCTTAGGGATACGTCAATAGGAAACAAACCATAGAGATAGAACTTGGAACTTCTTTATTGTGTCAAGTTTCAAAGAGCTAGCCCAAACCGTGTTTGATTTAGAGTTCCAACTACATGTATCCATATAGGAGAAAACAGAGTGAAAACTAAATATTTAAACTGTTACTGCCAACGAACGATTTAACATAGAAGAACGAAATTTGGTGAGACAAGTGGGATTGCGGTACTGATCATGACCTGAAAGTGTCATCAAGATTGGGTGAAAAAATGTGTGCTGGTATTTCGGGAAACTCGTAGTTTTTTGAAAGCTTGGCAACGCCTTTCCATGAAAGTGATTTGTGCCGGCCTCTGCTTAGGGCTACATCAATAGGAAACAAACCATAGATATAGAACTTGGAACTACATTATTGGGTCAAGTTTCAAAGAGCTAGCACAAACTGTGTTTGATTTAGAGTTCCAACTACGTGTATCCATATGGGAGAAAACAGAGTGAAACCTAAAAATTAAAACTGTTACTGCCAACGAACGGTTTAACCTAGAAGAACGAAATTTGGTGAGCCAAGTGGGATTGGGGTACTGATCATTACCTGAAAGTGTCATCCAGATTGGGTGAAAAAATGTGTGCTGAGATTTCAGGAAACTCGTAGTATTTTGGAAGCTTGGCAACCCCTTTCCATGAAAGTGATTGGCGCCAGTCTTTTTTAGGGCTACATCAATAGGAAACAAACCATAGAGATAGGACTTGGAAGTACTTTATTGGGTCAAGTTTCAAAGAGCTAGTACAAACCGTGTTTGATTTAGAGTTCCAACTACATGTATCCATATAGGAGAAAACAGAGTGAAACCTAAAAATTAAAACTGTTACTGCCAACGAACGGTTTAACCTAGAAGAACGAAATTTGGTGAGCCAAGTGGGATTGGGGTACTGATTATTACCTGAAAGTGTCATCAAGATGGGTGAAAATGTGTGCTGTGGTTTCGGGAAACTCGTAGTTTTTTGGAAGCTTGGCAACGCCTTTCCATGAAAGTGATTTGTGCCGGTCTCTGCTTAGGGCTACACCAATAGGAAACAAACCATACAGATAGAACTTGGAACTACTTTATTGCGTGAAGTTTCAAAGAGATAGGACAAACCGTGTTTGATTTGGAGTTCCAACTACCTGTATCCATATAGGAGAAAACAGAGTGAAACCTAAAAATTAACACTTTTACTGCCAACGAAAGGTTTAACCTAGAAGAACGAAATTTGGTGAGCAAAGTGGGATTGGGGTACTGATCATTAGCTGAAAGTGTCATCCAGATTGGGTGAAAAAATGTGTGCGGTGATTTCTGGAAACTCGTAGTGTTTTGGAAGCTTGGCAACCCCTTTCCATCAAAGTGATTTGCGCCCGTCTCTGCTTTGGTCTACATCAATAGGAAAAAAACCATAGAGATAGAAGTTGGAACTACTTTATTTTGTCAAGTTTCAAAGAGCTAGCACAAACCGTGTTGGATTTAGAGTTCCAACTACATGTATCCATATAGGAGAAAACAGAGTGAAACCTAAAAATTTAAACTGTTACTGCCAACGAACGGTTTAACCTAGAAGAACCAAATTTGGTGAGCTATGTGGGATTGGGATACTGATCATTACATCAAAGTGTCATCCAGCTTGGGTGAAAAAATATGTGCTGAGATTTCAGGAAACTCGTAGTTTTTTGGAAGCTTGGCAACCCCTTTCCATTAAAGTGATTTGCACGAGTCTCTGCTTAGGGATAGGTCAATAGGAAACAAACCATAGAGATAGAACTTGGAACTTCTTTATTGTGTCAAGTTTCAAAGAGCTAGCAGAAACCGTGTTGGATTAGAGTTCTAACTACATGTATCCATATAGGAGAAAACAGAGTGAAACCTAAAAATTAAAATTGTTACAGCCAACGAACGGTTTAACCTAGAAGAACGAAATTTGGTGAGCCAAGTGGGATTGGGGTACTGATCATTACCTGAAAGTGTCATCAAGATTGGGTGAGAAAATATGTGCTGAGATTTCAGGAAACTCGTAGTGTTTTGGAAGCTTGGCAACCCCTTTCCATGAAAGTGATTTGTGCCGGTCTCTGCTTAGGGTACATCAATAGGAAACAAACCATAGAGATAGAACTTGGAACTACTTTGTTGTGTCAAGTTTCAAAGAGCTAGCACAAACCGTGTTGGATTTAGAGTTCCAACTACGTGTATCCATATAGGAGAAAACAGAGTGAAACCTAAAAATAAAAATGTTACTGCCAACGAACGGTTTAACCTAGAAGAACGAAATTTGGTGAGCCAAGTGGGATTGGGGTACTGATCATTACCTGAAAGTGTCATCAAGATTGGGTGAAAAAATGTGTGCTGGTATTTCGGGAAACTCGTAGTTTTTTGGAAGCTTGGCAACGCCTTTCCATGAAAGTGATTTGTGCCGGCCTCTGCTTAGGGCTACATCAATAGGAAACAAACCTTAGAAATAGAACTTAGAACTACTTTATTGGGTCAAGTTTCAAAGAGCTAGCACAAACCGTGTTTGATTTAGAGTTCCAACTACGTGTATCCATATAGGAGAAAACAGAGTGAAACCTAAAAATTAAAATGTTACTGCCAACGAAAGGTTTAACCTAGAAGAACGAAATTTGGTGAGCCAAGTGGGATTGGAGTACTGATCATTACCTGAAAGTGTCATCCAGATTGGGTGAAAAAATGTGTGCTGAGATTTCAGGAAACTCGTAGTATTTTAGAAGCTTGGCAACCCCTTTCCATGAAATTGATTTGCACGAGTCTCTGCTTAGGGCTACGTCAATAGGAAACAAACCAAAGAGATAGAAGTTGGAACTATTTATTTTGTCAAGTTTCAAAGAGCTAGCACAAACCGTGTTGGATTTAGAGTTCCAACTACATGTATCCATATAGGAGAAAACAGAGTGAAACCTAAAAATTAAAACTGTTACTGCCAACGAACGGTTTAACTTAGAAGAATGAAATTTGGTGAGCCAAGTGGGATTGGGGTACTGATCATTAGCTGAAAGTGTCATCCAAATTGGGTGAAAAAATGTGTGCGGTGATTTCTGGAAACTCGTAGTGTTTTGGAAGCTTGGCAATCCCTTTCCATCAAAGTGAGTTGCGCCCGTAACTGCTTTGGTCTACATCAAAAGGAAAAAAACCATAGAGATAGAACTTGGAACTACTTTATTGTGTCAAGTTTCAAAGAGCTAGCACAAACCGTGTTGGATTTAGAGTTCCAACTACATGTATCCATATAGGAGAAAACAGAGTGAAACCTAAATATTTAAACTGTTACTGCCAACGAACGGTTTAACTTAGAAGAACGAAATTTGGTGAGCCAAGTGGGATTGGGGTACTGATCATGGCCTGATCGTGTCATCAAGATTGGGTGAAAAATGTGTGCTGGTATTTCGGGAAAATCGTACTTTTTTGGAAGCTTGGCAACGCCTTTCCTTGAAAGTGATTTGTGCCTGTCTCTGCTTAGGGCTACATCAATAGGAAACAAACCATAGAAATAGAACTTGGAACTACTTTATTGGGTCAAGTTTCAAAGAGCTAGCACAAACCGTGTTTGATTTAGAGTTCCAACTACGTGTATCCATATAGGAGAAAACAGAGTGAAACCTAAAATTTAAAATGTTACTTCCAACGAACGGTTTAACCTAGAAGAACGAAATTTGGTGAGCCAAGTGGGATTGGGGTACTGATCATTACCTGAAAGTGTCATCAAGATTGGGTGAAAAAATGTGTGCTGGTATTTCGGGAAACTCGTAGTTTTTTGGAAGCTTGGCAACGCCTTTCCATGAAAGTGATTTGTGCCGGCCTCTGCTTAGGGCTATATCAATAGGAAACAAACTATAGAAATAGAACTTGGAACTACTTTATTTGGTCAAGTTTCAAAGAGCTAGCACAAACCGTGTTGGATTTAGAGTTCCAACTACGTGTATCCATATAGGAGAAAACAGAGTGAAACCTAAAAATTAAAATGCTACTGCCAACGAACGGTTTAACCTAGAAGAACGAAATTTGGTGAGCCAAGTATGATTGGGGTACTGATCATTACCTGAAAGTGTCATCAAGATGGGGTGAAAAAATGTGTGCTGAGATTTCAGGAAACTCGTAGTTTTTTGGAAGCTTGGCAACCCCTTTCCATGAAAGTGATTTGCACGAGTCTCTGCTTAGGGCTACGTCAATAGGAAACAAACCATAGAGATAGAACTTGGAACTTCTTTATTGTGTCAAGTTTCAAAGAGCTAGCACAAACCGTGTTTGATTTAGAGTTCCAACTACATGTATCCATATAGGAGAAAACAGAGTGAAACCTAACTATTTAAACTGTTACTGCCAATGAATGGTTTAACTTAGAAGAACGAAATTTGGGAGGCAAATGGGATTGGGGTACTGATCATTACCTGAAAGAGTCATCAAGATTGGGTGAAAAAATGTGTGCTGGTATTTCGGGAAAGTCGTAGTTTTTTGTAAGTTTGGCAAGCCTTTCCATGGAAGTGATTTGCGCCGGTCTCTGCTTAGGGCTACATCAATAGGAAACAAACCATAGAGATAGGACTTGGAAGTACTTTATTGTGTCAAGTTTCAAAGAGCTAGCACAAACCGTGTTTGATTTAGAATTCCAACTACATGTATCCATATAGGAGAAAACACAGTGAAACCTAAAAATTAAAACTGTTACTGCCAACGAATGGTTTAACCTAGAAGAAAGAAATTTGGTGAGCCAATTGGGATTGGGGTACTGATCATTAGCTGAAAGTGTCATCCAGATTGGGTGAAAAAATGTGTGCGGTGATTTCTGGAAACTCATAGTTTTTTGGAAGCTTGGCAACCCCTTTTCATGAAAGTGATTGGCGTCAGTCTTTTCATAGGGCTACATCAATAGGAAACAAACCATAGAGATAGGACTTGGAAGTACTTTATTGTGTCAAGTTTCAAAGAGCTAGCACAAACCGTGTTTGATTTAGAGTTCCAACTACATGTATCCATATAGGAGAAAACAGAGTGAAACCTAAAAATTAAAACTGTTACTGCCAACGAACGGTTTAACCTACAAGAACGAAATTTGGTGAGCCAAGTGGGATTGGGGTACTGATTATTACCTGAAAGTGTCATCAAGATTGGGTGAAAAAATGTGTGCTGTGATTTCGGGAAACTCGTAGTTTTTTGGAAGCTTGGCAACGCCTTTCCATGAAAGTGATTTGTGCCGGTCTCTGCTTAGGGCTACATCAATAGGAAACAAACCATAGAGACAGAACTTGGAACTACTTTATTGTGTCAAGTTTCAAAGAGCTAGCACAAACCGTGTTTGATTTAGAGTTCCAACTACATGTATCCATATAGGAGAAAACAGAGTGAAACCTAAAAATTAAAACTGTTACTGACAACGAACGGTTTAACCTAGAAGAACGAAATTTGGTGCGCCAAGTGGGATTGGGGTACTGATCATTAGCTGAAAGTGTCATCAAGATTGGGTGAAAAAATGTGTGCGGTGATTTCTGGAAACTCGTAGTGTTTTGAAAGCTTGGCAACCCCTTTCCATCAAAGTGATTTGCGCCCGTAACTGCTTTGGTCTACATCAAAAGGAAAAAAAACCATAGAGATAGAACTTGGAACTACTTTATTGTGTCAAGTTTCAAAGAGCTAGCACAAACCGTGTTGGATTTAGAGTTCCAACTACATGTATCCATATAGGAGAAAACAGAGTGAAACCTAAAAATTAAAACTATTACTGCCAACGAACGGTTTAACCTAGAAGAACCAAATTTGGTGAGCCAAGTGGGATTGGCATACTGATCATTACCTCAAAGTGTCATCAAGTTTGGGTGAAAAAATGTGTGCTGAGATTTCACGAAACTCGTAGTTTTTTGGAAGCTTGGCAACCCCTTTCCATGAAAGTGATTTGCACGAGTCTCTGCTTAGGGATACGACAATAGGAAACAAACCATAGAGATAGAACTTGGAACTTCCTTATTGTCTAAAGTTTCAAAGAGCTATCACAAACCGTGTTTGATTTAGAGTTCCAACTACATGTAGCCATACAGGAGAAAACAGAGTGAAACCTAAATATTTAAACTGTTACTGCCAACGAACGGTTTAACTTAGAAGAATGAAATTTGGGGAGCCAAGTTGGATTGGGGTACTGATCATTAGCTGAAAGTGTCATCCAGATTGGGTGAAAAAATGTGTGCGGTGATTTCTGGAAACTCGTAGTGTTTTGGAAGCTTGGCAACGCCTTTCCATGAAAGTGATTTGTGCCGGTCTCTGCTTAGGGCTACATCAATACGAAACAATCCAGAGAAATAGAACTTGGATCTACTTTATTGGGTAAAGTTTCAAAGAGCTAGCACAAACCGTGTTTGATTTAGAGTTCCAACTACATGTATCCATATAGGAGAAAACTGAGTGAAACCTAAAAATTAAAATCGTTATTGCCAACGAACGGTTTAACCTAGAAGAAGGAAATTTGGTGAGCCAAGTGGGATTGGGGTACTGATCATTAGCTGAAAGTGTCATCCAGATTGGGTGAAAAAATGTGTGCGGTGATTTCTGGAAACTCGTAGTGTTTTGGAAGCTTGGCATCCCCTTTCCATCAAAGTGAGTTGCGCCCGTAACTGCTTTGGTCTACATCAAAAGGAAAAAAACCATAGAGATAGAACTTGGAACTACTTTATTGTGTCAAGTTTCAAAGAGCTAGCACAAACCGTGTTGGATTTAGAGTTCCAACTACATGTATCCATATAGGAGAAAACAGAGTGAAACCGAAAAATTAAAACTGTTACTGCCAAAGAACGGTTTAACCTAGAAGAACCAAATTTGGTGAGCCAAGTGGGATTGGCATACTGATCATTACCTCAAAGTGTCATCAAGATTGGGTGAAAAAATGTGTGCTGAAATTTCAGGAAACTCGTAGTTTTTTGGAAGCTTGGCAACCCCTTTCCATGAAAGTGATTTGCACGAGTCTCTGCTTAGGGATACGTCAATAGGAAACAAACCATAGAGATAGAACTTGGAACTTCTTTATTGTGTCAAGTTTCAAAGAGCTAGCACAAACCGTGTTTGATTTAGAGTTCCAACTACATGTATCCATATAGGAGAAAACAGAGTGAAACCTAAATATTTAAACTGTTACTGCCAATGAACGGTTTAACTTAGAAGAACGAAATTTGGTGAGCCAAGTGGGATTGGGGTACTGATCATGACCTGAAAGTGTCATCAAGATTGGGTAAAAAAATGTGTGCTGGTATTTCGGGAAACTCATAGTTTTTTGGAAGCTTGGCAACGCCTTTCCATGAAAGTGATTTGTGCCGGCCTCTGCTTAGGGCTACATCAATAGGAAACAAACCATAGAAATAGAACTTGGAACTACTTTATTGGGTCAAGTTTCAAAGAGCTAGCACAAACCGTGTTTGATTTAGAGTTCCAACTACGTGTATCCATATAGGAGAAAACAGAGTGAAACCTAAAAATTAAAATGTTACTGCCAACGAACGGTTTAACCTAGAAGAACGAAATTTGGTGAGCCAAGTGGGATTGGGGTACTGATCATTTCCTGAAAGTGTCATCCAGATTGGGTGAAAAAATGTGTGCTGAGATTTCAGGAAACTCATAGTATTTTGGAAGTTTGGCAACCCCTTTCCATGAAAGTGATTGGCGCCAGTCTTTTCTTAGGGCTACATCAATAGGAAACAAACCATAGAGATAGGACTTGGAAGTACTTTATTGGGTCAAGTTTCAAAGAGCTAGTACAAACCGTGTTTGATTTAGAGTCCCAACTACATGTATCCATATAGGAGAAAACAGAGTGAAACCTAAAAATTAAAATTGTTACTGCCAACGAACGGTTTAACCTAGAAGAACGAAATTTGGTGAGCCAAGTGGGATTGGGGTACTGATCATTAGCTGAAAGTGTCATCAAGATTGGGTGAAAAAAAGTGTGCTGAGATTTCAGGAAACTCGTAGTGTTTTGGAAGCTTGACAACCCCTTTCCATGAAAGTGATTTGTGCCGGTCTCTGCTTAGGGTACATCAATAGGAAACAATCCATAGAGATAGAACTTGGAACTACTTTGTTGTGTCACGTATCAAAGAGCTAGCACAAACCGTGTTGGATTTAGAGTTCCAACTACATGTATCCATGTAGGAGAAAACAGAGTGAAACCTAAATATTTAAACTGTTACTGCCAACGAACGGTTTAACTTAGAAGAACGAAATTTGGTGAGCCAAGTGGGATTGGGGTACTGATCATGGCCTGATCGTGTCATCAAGATTGGGTGAAAAATGTGTGCTGGTATTTCGGGAAAATCGTACTTTTTTGGAAGCTTGGCAACGCCTTTCCTTGAAAGTGATTTGTGCCTGTCTCTGCTTAGGGCTACATCAATAGGAAACAAACCATAGAAATAGAACTTGGAACTACTTTATTGGGTCAAGTTTCAAAGAGCTAGCACAAACCGTGTTTGATTTAGAGTTCCAACTATGTGTATCCATATAGGTTTAAACAGAGTGAAACCTAAAATTTAAAATGTTACTTCCAACGAACGGTTTAACCTAGAAGAACGAAATTTGGTGAGCCAAGTGGGATTGGGGTACTGATCATTACCTGAAAGTGTCATCAAGATTGGGTGAAAAAATGTGTGCTGGTATTTCGGGAAACTCGTAGTTTTTTGGAAGCTTGGCAACGCCTTTTCATGAAAGTGATTTGTGCCGGCCTCTGCTTAGGGCTATATCAATAGGAAACAAACCATAGAAATAGAACTTGGAACTACTTTATTTGGTCAAGTTTCAAAGAGCTAGCACAAACCGTGTTTTATTTAGAGTTCCAACTACGTGTATCCATATAGGAGAAAACAGAGTGAAACCTAAAAATTAAAATGTTACTGCCAACGAACGGTTTAACCTAGAAGAACGAAATTTGGTGAGCCAAGTATGATTGGGGTACTGATCATTACCTGAAAGTGTCATCAAGATGGGGTGAAAAAATGTGTGCTGAGAATTCAGGAAACTCGTAGTTTTTTGGAAGCTTGGCAACCCCTTTCCATGAAAGTGATTTGCACGACTCTCTGCTTAGGGCTACGTCAATAGGAAACAAACCATAGAGATAGAAGTTGGAACTATTTATTTTGTCAAGTTTCAAAGAGCTAGCACAAACTTTGTTGGATTTAGAGTTCCAACTACATGTATCCATATAGGAGAAAACAGAGTGAAACCTAAAAATTAAAACTCTTACTGCCAACGAACGGTTTAACTTAGAAGAACGAAATTTGGTGAGCCAAGTGGGATTGGGGTATTGATCATTACCTGAAAGAGTCATCAAGATTGGGTGAAAAAATGTGTGCTGGTATTTCGGGAAAGTCGTAGTTTTTTGTAAGCTTGGAAACGCCTTTCCATGGAAGTGATTTGCGCCGGTCTCTGCTTAGGGCTACATCAATAGGAAACAAACCATAGAAATAGAACTTGGAACTACTTAATTGGGTCAAGTTTCAAAGAGCTAGCACAAACCGTGTTTGATTTAAAGTTCCAACTACGTGTATCCATATAGGAGAAAACAGAGTAAAACCTAAATATTTAAACTGTTACTGCCAACGAACGGTTTAACCTAGAAGAACGAAATTTGGTGAGCCAAGTGGGAATGGGGTACTGATAATTACCTGAAATTGTCATCAAGATTGGGTGAAAAAATGTGTGCTGGGATTTCAGGAAACTCGTAGTTTTTTGTAAGCTTGGCAACCCCTTTCCATGAAAGTGATTGGCGCCAGTCTGTTCTTAGGGCTACATCACTAAGAAACAAACCATAGAGATAGGACTTGGAAGTACTTTATTGTGTCAAGTTTCAAAGAGCTAGCACAAACCGTGTTTGATTTAGAGTTCCAACTACATGTATTCATATAGGAGAAAACACAGTGAAACCTAAAAATTAAAACTGTCACTGCCAACGAACGGTTTAAACTAGAAGAATGAAATTTGGTGAGCCAATTGGGATTGGGGTACTTATCATTAGCTGAAAGTGTCAACCAGATTGGGTGAAAAAGTGTGTGCGGTGATTTCTGGAAACTCATAGTGTTTTGGAAGCTTGGCAACCCCTTTCCATGAAAGTGATTTGCGCCGGTTTCTGCTTAGGGTTACATCAATAGGAAACAAACCATAGAGAGAGAACTTGGAACTACTTTATTGTGTCAAGTTTCAAAGAGCTAGCACAAACCGTGTTTGATTTAGAGTTCCAACTACATGTATCCATATAGGAGAAAACAGAGTGAAACCTAGAAATTAAAACTGTTACTGCCAACGAACGGTTTAACCTAGAAGATCGAAATTTGGTGAGCCAAGTGGGATTGGGTTACTGATCATTACCTGAAAGTGTCATCCAGATTGGGTGAAAAAATGTGTGCTGAGATTTCAGGAAACTCGTAGTTATTTGGAAGCTTGGGAACCCCTTTCCATGAAAGTGATTGGCGCCAGTCTTTTCTTAGGGCTACATCAATAGGAAACAAACCATAGAGATAGGACTTGGAAGTACATTTTTGTGTCAAGTTTCCAAGAACTAGCAAAAACCGTGTTTGATTTAGAGTTCCAAATACATGTATCCATATAGGAGAAAACAGAGTGAAACCTAAAAATTAAAACTGTTACTGCCAACGAACGGTTTAACCTAGAAGAACGAAATTTGGTGAGCATAGTGGGATTGGGATACTGATTATTACCTGAAAGTGTCATCAAGATTGGGTGAAAAAATGTGTGCTGTGATTTCGGGAAACTCGTAGTTTTTTGGAAGCTTGGCAACGCCTTTCCATGAAAGTGATTTGTGCCGGTCTCTGCTTAGGGCTACATCAATACGAAACAATCCAGAGAAATAGAACTTGGATCTACTTTATTGGGTAAAGTTTCAAAGAGCTAGCACAAACCGTGTTTGATTTAGAGTTCCAACTACATGTATCCATATAGGAGAAAACTGAGTGAAACCTAAAAATTAAAATCTTTATTGCCAACGAACGGTTTAACCTAGAAGAAGGAAATTTGGTGAGCCAAGTGGGATTGGGGTACTGATCATTAGCTGAAAGTGTCATCCAGATTGGGTGAAAAAATGTGTGCGGTGATTTCTGGAAACTCGTAGTGTTTTGGAAGCTTGGCAACCCCTTTCCATCAAAGTGATTTGCTCCCGTCTCTGCTTTGGTCTACATCAATAGGAAAAAAACCATAGAGATAGAACTTGGAACTACTTTATTGTTTCAAGTTTCAAAGAGCTAGCACAAACCGTGTTGGATTTAGAGTTCCAACTACATGTATCCATATAGGAGAAAACACAGTGAAACCTAAAAATTAAAACTGTTACTGCCAACGAACGGTTTAACCTAGAAGAACCAAATTTGGTGAGCCAAGAGGGATTGGGATACTGATCATTACCTCAAAGTGTCATCAAGATTGGGTGAAAAAATGTGTGCTGAGATTTCAGGAAACTCGTCGTTTTTTGGAAGCTTGGAAAACCCTTTCCATGAAAGTGATTTGCACGAGTCTCTGCTTAGGGATATGTCAATAGGAAACAAACCATAGAGATAGAACTTGGAACTTCTTCATTGTGTCAAGTTTCAAAGTGCTAGCACAAACCGTGTTTGATTTAGATTTCCAACTACATGTATCCATATAGGAGAAAACAGAGTGAAACCTAAAAATTAAAATTGTGATTGCCAAGTAATGGTTTAACCTAGAAGATCGAAATTTGGTGAGCCAAGTGGGATTGGGGTACTGATCATTACCTGAAAGTGTCATCCAGATTGGGTGAAAAAATGTGTGCTGAGATTTCTTGGAAACTCGTAGTTTTTTGGAAGCTTGGCAACCCCTTTCCATGAAAGTGATTGGCGCCAGTCTTTTTTTAGGGCTACATCAATAGGAAACAAACCATAGAGATAGGACTTGGAAGTACTTTATTGTGTCACGTTTCAAAGAGCTAGCACAAACCGTGTTTGATTTAGAATTCCAACTACATGTATCCATATAGGAGAAAACACAGTGAAACCTAAAAATTAAAACTGTTACTGCCAACGAATGGTTTAACCTAGAAGAAAGAAATTTGGTGAGCCAATTGGGATTGGGGTACTGATCATTAGCTGAAAGTGTCATCCAGATTGTGTGAAAAAATGTGTGCGGTGATTTCTGGAAACTCATAGTTTTTTGGAAGATTGGCAACCCCTTTCCATGAAAGTGATTTGCGCCGGTTTCTGCTTAGGGCTACATCAATAGGAAACAAACCATAGAGATAGAACTTGGAACTTCTTTATTGTGTCAAGTTTCAAAGAGCTAGGACAAACCGTGTTTGATTTAGAGTTCCAACTACATGTATCCATATAGGAGAAAACAGAGTGAAACCTAAAAATTAAAACTGTTACTGCCAACAAACGGTTTAACCTAGAAGAAGGAAATTTGGTGAGCCAAGTGGGATCTGGGTACTGATTATTCCCTGAAAGTGTCATCAAGATTGGGTGAAAAAATGTGTGCTGTGATATTTGAAACTCGTAGTTTTTAGGAAGCTTAGCAACGCCTTTCCATGAAAGTGATTTGTGCCGGTCTCTGCTTAGGGCTACATCAATAGGAAAAAAACCATAGAGATAGAACTTGGAACTTCTTTATTGTGTCAAGTTTCAAAGAGCTAGCACAAACCGTGTTTGATTTAGAGTTCCAACTACATGTATCCATATAGGAGAAAACAGAGTGACCTAAAAATTAAAACTGTTACTGCCAACGAACGGTTTAACCTACAAGAACGAAATTTGGTGAGCCAAGTGGGATTGGGGTACTGATTATTACCTGAAAGTGTCATCAAGATTGGGTGAAAAAATGTGTGCTGTGATTTCGGGAAACTCGTAGTTTTTTGGAAGCTTGGCAACGCCTTTCCATGAAAGTGATTTGTGCCGGTCTCTGCTTAGGGCTACATCAATAGGAAACAAACCATAGAGATAGAACTTGGAACTACTTTATTGTGTCAAGTTTCAAAGAGCTAGCACAAACCGTGTTTGATTTAGAGTTCCAACTACATGTATCCATATAGGAGAAAACAGAGTGAAACCTAAAAATTAAAACTGTTACTGACAACGAACGGTTTAACCTAGAAGAACGAAATTTGGTGCGCCAAGTGGGATTGGGGTACTGATCATTAGCTGAAAGTGTCATCCAGATTGGGTGAAAAAATCTGTGCGGTGATTTCTGGAAACTCGTAGTGTTTTGAAAGCTTGGCAACCCCTTTCCATCAAAGTGATTTGCGCCCGTAACTGCTTTGGTCTACATCAAAAGGAAAAAAAACCATAGAGATAGAACTTGGAACTACTTTATTGTGTCAAGTTTCAAAGAGCTAGCACAAACCGTGTTGGATTTAGAGTTCCAACTACATGTATCCATATAGGAGAAAACAGAGTGAAACCTAAAAATGAAAACTATTACTGCCAACGAACGGTTTAACCTAGAAGAACCAAATTTGGTGAGCCAAGTGGGATTGGCATACTGATCATTACCTCAAAGTGTCATCAAGTTTGGGTGAAAAAATGTGTGCTGAGATTTCACGAAACTCGTAGTTTTTTGGAAGCTTGGCAACCCCTTTCCATGAAAGTGATTTGCACGAGTCTCTGCTTAGGGATACGACAATAGGAAACAAACCATAGAGATAGAACTTGGAACTTCCTTATTGTCTCAAGTTTCAAAGAGCTATCACAAACCGTGTTTGATTTAGAGTTCCAACTACATGTAGACATACAGGAGAAAACAGAGTGAAACCTAAATATTTAAACTGTTACTGCCAACGAACGGTTTAACTTAGAAGAATGAAATTTGGGGAGCCAAGTTGGATTGGGGTACTGATCATTAGCTGAAAGTGTCATCCAGATTGGGTGAAAAAATGTGTGCGGTGATTTCTGGAAACTCGTAGTGTTTTGGAAGCTTGGCAATGCCTTTCCATGAAAGTGATTTGTGCCGGTCTCTGCTTAGGGCTACATCAATACGAAACAATCCAGAGAAATAGAACTTGGATCTACTTTATTGGGTAAAGTTTCAAAGAGCTAGCACAAACCGTGTTTGATTTAGAGTTCCAACTACATGTATCCATATAGGAGAAAACTGAGTGAAACCTAAAAATTAAAATCGTTATTGCCAACGAACGGTTTAACCTAGAAGAAGGAAATTTGGTGAGCCAAGTATGATTGGGGTACTGATCATTACCTGAAAGTGTCATCAAGATGGGGTGAAAAAATGTGTGCTGAGATTTCAGGAAACTCGTAGTTTTTTGGAAGCTTGGCAACCCCTTTCCATGAAAGTGATTTGCACGAGTCTCTGCTTAGGGCTACGTCAATAGGAAACAAACCATAGAGATAGAAGTTGGAACTATTTATTTTGTCAAGTTTCAAAGAGCTAGCACAAACCTTGTTGGATTTAGAGTTCCAACTACATGTATCCATATAGGAGAAAACAGAGTGAAACCTAAAAATTAAAACTGTTACTGCCAACGAACGGTTTAACTTAGAAGAACGAAATTTGGTGAGCCAAGTGGGATTGGGGTACTGATCATTACCTGAAAGAGTCATCAAGATTGGGTGAAAAAATGTGTGCTGGTATTTCGGGAAAGTCGTAGTTTTTTGTAAGCTTGGCAACGCCTTTCCATGGAAGTGATTTGCGCCGGTCTCTGCTTAGGGCTACATCAATAGGAAACAAACCATAGAAATAGAACTTGGAACTACTTAATTGGGTCAAGTTTCAAAGAGCTAGCACAAACCGTGTTTGATTTAAAGTTCCAACTACGTGTATCCATATAGGAGAAAACAGAGTAAAACCTAAATATTTAAACTGTTACTGCCAACGAACGGTTTAACCTAGAAGAACGAAATTTGGTGAGCCAAGTGGGAATGGGGTACTGATAATTACCTGAAATTGTCATCAAGATTGGGTGAAAAAATGTGTGCTGGGATTTCGGGAAACTCGTAGTTTTTTGTAAGCTTGGCAACCCCTTTCCATGAAAGTGATTGGCGCCAGTCTGTTCTTAGGGCTACATCACTAAGAAACAAACCATAGAGATAGGACTTGGAAGTACTTTATTGTGTCAAGTTTCAAAGAGCTAGCACAAACCGTGTTTGATTTAGAGTTCCAACTACATGTATTCATATAGGAGAAAACACAGTGAAACCTAAAAATTAAAACTGTTACTGTCAACGAACGGTTTAAACTAGAAGAATGAAATTTGGTGAGCCAATTGGGATTGGGGTACTGATCATTACCTCAAAGTGTCATCAAGATTGGGTGAAAAAATGTGTGCTGAGATTTCAGGAAACTCGTCGTTTTTTGGAAGCTTGGCAAACCCTTTCCATGAAAGTGATTTGCACGAGTCTCTGCTTAGGGATATGTCAATAGGAAACAAACCATAGAGATAGAACTTGGAACTTCTTCATTGTGTCAAGTTTCAAAGAGCTAGCACAAACCGTGTTTGATTTAGATTTCCAACTACATGTATCCATATAGGAGAAAACAGAGTGAAACCTAAAAATTAAAATTGTTATTGCCAACGAATGGTTTAACCTAGAAGATCGAAATTTGGTGAGCCAAGTGGGATTGGGGTACTGATCATTACCTGAAAGTGTCATCCAGATTGGGTGAAAAAATGTGTGCTGAGATTTCTTGGAAACTCGTAGTTTTTTGGAAGCTTGGCAACCCCTTTCCATGAAAGTGATTGGCGCCAGTCTTTTTTTAGGGCTACATCAATAGGAAACAAACCATAGAGATAGGACTTGGAAGTACTTTATTGTGTCACGTTTCAAAGAGCTAGCACAAACCGTGTTTGATTTAGAATTCCAACTACATGTATCCATATAGGAGAAAACACAGTGAAACCTAAAAATTAAAACTGTTACTGCCAACGAATGGTTTAACCTAGAAGAAAGAAATTTGGTGAGCCAATTGGGATTGGGGTACTGATCATTAGCTGAAAGTGTCATCCAGATTGTGTGAAAAAATGTGTGCGGTGATTTCTGGAAACTCATAGTTTTTTGGAAGCTTGGCAACCCCTTTCCATGAAAGTGATTTGCGCCGGTTTCTGCTTAGGGCTACATCAATAGGAAACAAACCATAGAGATAGAACTTGGAACTTCTTTATTGTGTCAAGTTTCAAAGAGCTAGCACAAACCGTGTTTGATTTAGAGTTACAACTACATGTATCCATATAGGAGAAAACAGAGTGAAACCTAAATATTTCAACTGTTACTGCCAACGAACGGTTTAACCTAGAAGAACGAAATTTGGTGAGCCAAGTGGGATTGGGGTACTGATCATTACCTGAAAGTGTCATCAAGATTGGGTGAAAAAATGTGTGCAGAGATTTCAGGAAACTCGTAGTGTTTTGGAAGCTTGGCAACCCCTTTCCATGAAAGTGATTTGTGCCGGTCTCTGCTTAGGGTACATCAATAGGAAACAAGCCATAGAGATAGAACTTGGAACTACTTTGTTGTGTCAAGTTTCAAAGAGCTAGCACAAACCGTGTTTGATTTAGAGTTCCAACTACATGTATCCATGGAGAAAACAGAGTGAAACCTAAATATTTAAACTGTTACTGCCAACGAACGGTTTAACTTAGAAGAACGAAATTTGGTGAGCCAAGTGGGATTGGGGTACTGATCATGGCCTGAAAGTGTCATCAAGATTGGGTGAAAAATGTGTGCTGGCATTTTGGGAAACTCGTAGTTTTTTGGAAGCTTTGCAACGCCTTTCCTTGAAAGTGATTTGTGCCTGGATCTGCTTAGGGCTACGTCAATAGGAAACAAACCATAGAGATAGAAGTTGGAACTATTTATTTTGTCAAGTTTCAAAGAGCTAGCACAAACCGTGCTGGATTTAGAGTTCCAACTACATGTATCCATATAGGAGAAAACAGAGTGAAACCTAAAAATTAAAACTGTTACTGCCAACGAACGGTTTAACTTAGAAGAACGAAATTTGGTGAGCCAAGTGGGATTGGGGTACTGATCATTAGCTGAAAGTGTCATCCAGATTGGGTGAAAAAATGTGTGCGGTGATTTCTGGAAATTCGTAGTGTTTTGGAAGCTTGGCAACCGCTTTCCATCAAAGTGATTTGCGCCCGTAACTGCTTTGGTCTACATCAAAAGGAAAAAAACCATAGAGATAGAACTTGGAACTACTTTATTGTGTCAAGTTTCAAAGAGCTAGCACAAACCGTGTTGGATTTAGAGTTCCAACTACATGTATCCATATAGGAGAAAACACAGTGAAACCTAAAAATTAAAACTGTTACTGCCAACGAACGGTTTAACTTAGAAGAACGAAATTTGGTGAGCCAAGTGGGATTGGGGTACTGATCATTACCTGAAAGAGTCATCAAGATTGGGTGAAAAAATGTGTGCTGGGATTTCGGGAAACTCGTAGTTTTTTGTAAGCTTGGCAACCCCTTTCCATGAAAGTGATTGGCGCCAGTCTGTTCTTAGGGCTACATCACTAAGAAACAAACCATAGAGATAGGACTTGGAAGTACTTTATTGTGTCAAGTTTCAAAGAGCTAGCACAAACCGTGTTTGATTTAGAGTTCCAACTACATGTATTCATATAGGAGAAAACACAGTGAAACCTAAAAATTAAAACTGTTACTGTCAACGAACGGTTTAAACTAGAAGAATGAAATTTGGTGAGCCAATTGGGATTGGGGTACTGATCATTAGCTGAAAGTGTCAACCAGATTGGGTGAAAAAGTGTGTGCGGTGATTTCTGGAAACTCATAGTGTTTTGCAAGCTTGGCAACCCCTTTCCATGAAAGTGATTTGCGCCGGTTTCTGCTTAGGGTTACATCAATAGGAAACAAACCATAGTGAGAGAACTTGGAACTACTTTATTGTGTCAAGTTTCAAAGAGCTAGCACAAACCGTGTTTGATTTAGAGTTCCAACTACATGTATCCATATAGGAGAAAACACAGTGAAACCTAAAAATTAAAACTGTTACTGCCAACGAACGGTTTAACCTAGAAGATCGAAATTTGGTGAGCCAAGTGGGATTGGGGTACTGATCATTACCTGAAAGTGTCATCCAGATTGGGTGAAAAAATGTGTGCTGAGATTTCAGGAAACTCGTAGTTTTTTGGAAGCTTGGGAACCCCTTTCCATGAAAGTGATTGGCGCCAGTCTTTTCTTAGGGCTACATCAATAGGAAACAAACCATAGAGATAGGACTTGGAAGTACATTTTTGTGTCAAGTTTCCAAGAGCTAGCACAAACCGTGTTTGATTTAGAGTTCCAAATACATGTATCCATATAGGAGAAAACAGAGTGAAACCTAAAAATTAAAACTGTTACTGCCAACGAACGGTTTAACCTAGAAGAACGAAATTTGGTGAGCATTGTGGGATTGGGATAATGATTATTACCTGAAAGTGTCATCAAGATTGGGTGAAAAAATGTGTGCTGTGATTTCGGGAAACTCGTAGTTTTTTGGAAGCTTGGCAACGCCTTTCCATGAAAGTGATTTGTGCCGGTCTCTGCTTAGGGCTACATCAATACGAAACAATCCAGAGAAATAGAACTTGGATCTACTTTATTGGGTCAAGTTTCAAAGAGCTAGCACAAACCGTGTTTGATTTAGAGTTCCAACTACATGTATCCATATAGGAGAAAACTGAGTGAAACCTAAAAATTAAAATCATTATTGCCAACGAACGGTTTAACCTAGAAGAAGGAAATTTGGTGAGCCAAGTGGGATTGGGGTACTGATCATTAGCTGAAAGTGTCATCCAGATTGGGTGAAAAAATGTGTGCGGTGATTTCTGGAAACTCGTAGTGTTTTGGAAGCTTGGCAACCCCTTTCCATCAAAGTGATTTGCTCCCGTCTCTGCTTTGGTCTACATCAATAGGAAAAAAACCATAGAGATAGAACTTGGAACTACTTTATTGTGTGAAGTTTCAAAGAGCTAGCACAAACCGTGTTTGATTTAGAGTTCCAACTACATGTATCCATATAGGAGAAAACACAGTGAAACCTAAAAATTAAAACTGTTACTGCCAACGAACGGTTTAACCTAGAAGAACCAAATTTGGTGAGCCAAGAGGGATTGGGATACTGATCATTACCTCAAAGTGTCATCAAGATTGGGTGAAAAAATGTGTGCTGAGATTTCAGGAAACTCGTCGTTTTTTGGAAGCTTGGCAACCCCTTTCCATGAAAGTGATTTGCACGAGTCTCTGCTTAGGGATATGTCAATAGGAAACAAACCATAGAGATAGAACTTGGAACTTCTTCATTGTGTCAAGTTTCAAAGAGCTAGCACAAACCGTGTTTGATTTAGATTTCCAACTACATGTATCCATATAGGAGAAAACACAGTGAAACCTAAAAATTTAAATTGTTATTGCCAACGAACGGTTTAACCTAGAAGATCGAAATTTGGTGAGCCAAGTGGGATTGGGGTACTGATCATTACCTGAAAGAGTCATCAAGATTGGGTGAAAAAATGTGTGCTGGTATTTCGGGAAAGTCGTAGTTTTTTGTAAGCTTGGCAACGCCTTTCCATGGAAGTGATTTGCGCCGGTCTCTGCTTAGGGCTACATCAATAGGAAACAAACCATAGAAATAGAACTTGGAACTACTTAATTGGGTCAAGTTTCAAAGAGCTAGCACAAACCGTGTTTGATTTAAAGTTCCAACTACGTGTATCCATATAGGAGAAAACAGAGTAAAACCTAAATATTTAAACTGTTACTGCCAACGAACGGTTTAACCTAGAAGAACGAAATTTGGTGAGCCAAGTGGGAATGGGGTACTGATAATTACCTGAAATTGTCATCAAGATTGGGTGAAAAAATGTGTGCTGGGATTTCGGGAAACTCGTAGTTTTTTGTAAGCTTGGCAACCCCTTTCCATGAAAGTGATTGGCGCCAGTCTGTTCTTAGGGCTACATCACTAAGAAACAAACCATAGAGATAGGACTTGGAAGTACTTTATTGTGTCATGTTTCAAAGAGCTAGCACAAACCGTGTTTGATTTAGAGTTCCAACTACATGTATTCATATAGGAGAAAACACAGTGAAACCTAAAAATTAAAACTGTCACTGCCAACGAACGGTTTAAACTAGAAGAATGAAATTTGGTGAGCCAATTGGGATTGGGGTACTGATCATTAGCTGAAAGTGTCAACCAGATTGGGTGAAAAAGTGTGTGCGGTGATTTCTGGAAACTCATAGTGTTTTGGAAGCTTGGCAACCCCTTTCCATGAAAGTGATTTGCGCCGGTTTCTGCTTAGGGTTACATCAATAGGAAACAAACCATAGAGAGAGAACTTGGAACTACTTTATTGTGTCAAGTTTCAAAGAGCTAGCACAAACCGTGTTTGATTTAGAGTTCCAACTACATGTATCCATATAGGAGAAAACAGAGTGAAACCTAGAAATTAAAACTGTTACTGCCAACGAACGGTTTAACCTAGAAGATCGAAATTTGGTGAGCCAAGTGGGATTGGGTTACTGATCATTACCTGAAAGTGTCATCCAGATTGGGTGAAAAAATGTGTGCTGAGATTTCAGGAAACTCGTAGTTTTTTGGAAGCTTGGGAACCCCTTTCCATGAAAGTGATTGGCGCCAGTCTTTTCTTAGGGCTACATCAATAGGAAACAAACCATAGAGATAGGACTTGGAAGTACATTTTTGTGTCAAGTTTCCAAGAACTAGCAAAAACCGTGTTTGATTTAGAGTTCCAAGTACATGTATCCATATAGGAGAAAACAGAGTGAAACCTAAAAATTAAAACTGTTACTGCCAACGAACGGTTTAACCTAGAAGAACGAAATTTGGTGAGCATAGTGGGATTGGGATACTGATTATTACCTGAAAGTGTCATCAAGATTGGGTGAAAAAATGTGTGCTGTGATTTCGGGAAACTCGTAGTTTTTTGGAAGCTTGGCAACGCCTTTCCATGAAAGTGATTTGTGCCGGTCTCTGCTTAGGGCTACATCAATACGAAACAATCCAGAGAAATAGAACTTGGATCTACTTTATTGGGTCAAGTTTCAAAGAGCTAGCACAAACCGTGTTTGATTTAGAGTTCCAACTACATGTATCCATATAGGAGAAAACTGAGTGAAACCTAAAAATTAAAATCGTTATTGCCAACGAACGGTTTAACCTAGAAGAAGGAAATTTGGTGAGCCAAGTGGGATTGGGGTACTGATCATTAGCTGAAAGTGTCATCCAGATTGGGTGAAAAAATGTGTGCGGTGATTTCTGGAAACTCGTAGTGTTTTGGAAGCTTGGCAACCCCTTTCCATCAAAGTGATTTGCTCCCGTCTCTGCTTTGGTCTACATCAATAGGAAAAAAACCATAGAGATAGAACTTGGAACTACTTTATTGTGTGAAGTTTCAAAGAGCTAGCACAAACCGTGTTTGATTTAGAGTTCCAACTACATGTATCCATATAGGAGAAAACACAGTGAAACCTAAAAATTAAAACTGTTACTGCCAACGAACGGTTTAACCTAGAAGAACCAAATTTGGTGAGCCAAGAGGGATTGGGATACTGATCATTACCTCAAAGTGTCATCAAGATTGGGTGAAAAAATGTGTGCTGAGATTTCAAGAAACTCGTCGTTTTTTGGAAGCTTGGCAACCCCTTTCCATGAAAGTGATTTGCACGAGTCTCTGCTTAGGGATATGTCAATAGGAAACAAACCATAGAGATAGAACTTGGAACTTCTTCATTGTGTCAAGTTTCAAAGAGCTAGCACAAACCGTGTTTGATTTAGATTTCCAACTACATGTATCCATATAGGAGAAAACAGAGTGAAACCTAAAAATTAAAATTGTTATTGCCAACGAATGGTTTAACCTAGAAGATCGAAATTTGGTGAGCCAAGTGGGATTGGGGTACTGATCATTACCTGAAAGTGTCATCCAGATTGGGTGAAAAAATGTGTGCTGAGATTTCTTGGAAACTCGTAGTTTTTTGGAAGCTTGGCAACCCCTTTCCATGAAAGTGATTGGCGCCAGTCTTTTTTTAGGGCTACATCAATAGGAAACAAACCATAGAGATAGGACTTGGAAGTACTTTATTGTGTCACGTTTCAAAGAGCTAGCACAAACCGTGTTTGATTTAGAATTCCAACTACATGTATCCATATAGGAGAAAACACAGTGAAACCTAAAAATTAAAACTGTTACTGCCAACGAATGGTTTAACCTAGAAGAAAGAAATTTGGTGAGCCAATTGGGATTGGGGTACTGATCATTAGCTGAAAGTGTCATCAAGATTGTGTGAAAAAATGTGTGCGGTGATTTCTGGAAACTCATAGTTTTTTGGAAGCTTGGCAACCCCTTTCCATGAAAGTGATTTGCGCCGGTTTCTGCTTAGGGCTACATCAATAGGAAACAAACCATAGAGATACAACTTGGAACTTCTTTATTGTGTCAAGTTTCAAAGAGCTAGCACAAACCGTGTTTGATTTAGAGTTACAACTACATGTATCCATATAGGAGAAAACAGAGTGAAACCTAAATATTTCAACTGTTACTGCCAACGAACGGTTTAACCTAGAAGAACGAAATTTGGTGAGCCAAGTGGGATTGGGGTACTGATCATTACCTGAAAGTGTCATCAAGATTGGGTGAAAAAATGTGTGCAGAGATTTCAGGAAACTCGTAGTGTTTTGGAAGCTTGGCAACCCCTTTCCATGAAAGTGATTTGTGCCGGTCTCTGCTTAGGGTACATCAATAGGAAACAAGCCATAGAGATAGAACTTGGAACTACTTTGTTGTGTCAAGTTTCAAAGAGCTAGCACAAACCGTGTTGGATTTAGAGTTCCAACTACATGTATCCATGGAGAAAACAGAGTGAAACCTAAATATTTAAACTGTTACTGCCAACGAACGGTTTAACTTAGAAGAACGAAATTTGGTGAGCCAAGTGGGATTGGGGTACTGATCATGGCCTGAATGTGTCATCAAGATTGGGTGAAAAATGTGTGCTGGCATTTTGGGAAACTCGTAGTTTTTTGGAAGCTTTGCAACGCCTTTCCTTGAAAGTGATTTGTGCCTGTATCTGCTTAGGGCTACGTCAATAGGAAACAAACCATAGAGATAGAAGTTGGAACTATTTATTTTGTCAAGTTTCAAAGAGCTAGCACAAACCGTGTTGGATTTAGAGTTCCAACTACATGTATCCATATAGGAGAAAACAGAGTGAAACCTAAAAATTAAAACTGTTACTGCCAACGAACGGTTTAACTTAGAAGAACGAAATTTGGTGAGCCAAGTGGGATTGGGGTACTGATCATTAGCTGAAAGTGTCATCCAGATTGGGTGAAAAAATGTGTGCGGTGATTTCTGGAAATTCGTAGTGTTTTGGAAGCTTGGCAACCGCTTTCCATCAAAGTGATTTGCGCCCGTAACTGCTTTGGTCTACATCAAAAGGAAAAAAACCATAGAGATAGAACTTGGAACTACTTTATTGTGTCAAGTTTCAAAGAGCTAGCACAAACCGTGTTGGATTTAGAGTTCCAACTACATGTATCCATATAGGAGAAAACACAGTGAAACCTAAAAATTAAAACTGTTACTGCCAACGAACGGTTTAACTTAGAAGAACGAAATTTGGTGAGCCAAGTGGGATTGGGGTACTGATCATTACCTGAAAGAGTCATCAAGATTGGGTGAAAAAATGTGTGCTGGGATTTCGGGAAACTCGTAGTTTTTTGTAAGCTTGGCAACCCCTTTCCATGAAAGTGATTGGCGCCAGTCTGTTCTTAGGGCTACATCACTAAGAAACAAACCATAGAGATAGGACTTGGAAGTACTTTATTGTGTCAAGTTTCAAAGAGCTAGCACAAACCGTGTTTGATTTAGAGTTCCAACTACATGTATTCATATAGGAGAAAACACAGTGAAACCTAAAAATTAAAACTGTTACTGTCAACGAACGGTTTAAACTAGAAGAATGAAATTTGGTGAGCCAATTGGGATTGGGGTACTGATCATTAGCTGAAAGTGTCAACCAGATTGGGTGAAAAAGTGTGTGCGGTGATTTCTGGAAACTCATAGTGTTTTGCAAGCTTGGCAACCCCTTTCCATGAAAGTGATTTGCGCCGGTTTCTGCTTAGGGTTACATCAATAGGAAACAAACCATAGTGAGAGAACTTGGAACTACTTTATTGTGTCAAGTTTCAAAGAGCTAGCACAAACCGTGTTTGATTTAGAGTTCCAACTACATGTATCCATATAGGAGAAAACAGAGTGAAACCTAAAAATTAAAACTGTTACTGCCAACGAACGGTTTAACCTAGAAGATCGAAATTTGGTGAGCCAAGTGGGATTGGGGTACTGATCATTACCTGAAAGTGTCATCCAGATTGGGTGAAAAAATGTGTGCTGAGATTTCAGGAAACTCGTAGTTTTTTGGAAGCTTGGGAACCCCTTTCCATGAAAGTGATTGGCGCCAGTCTTTTCTTAGGGCTACATCAATAGGAAACAAACCATAGAGATAGGACTTGGAAGTACATTTTTGTGTCAAGTTTCCAAGAGCTAGCACAAACCGTGTTTGATTTAGAGTTCCAAATACATGTATCCATATAGGAGAAAACAGAGTGAAACCTAAAAATTAAAACTGTTACTGCCAACGAACGGTTTAACCTAGAAGAACGAAATTTGGTGAGCATTGTGGGATTGGGATAATGATTATTACCTGAAAGTGTCATCAAGATTGGGTGAAAAAATGTGTGCTGTGATTTCGGGAAACTCGTAGTTTTTTGGAAGCTTGGCAACGCCTTTCCATGAAAGTGATTTGTGCCGGTCTCTGCTTAGGGCTACATCAATACGAAACAATCCAGAGAAATAGAACTTGGATCTACTTTATTGGGTCAAGTTTCAAAGAGCTAGCACAAACCGTGTTTGATTTAGAGTTCCAACTACATGTATCCATATAGGAGAAAACTGAGTGAAACCTAAAAATTAAAATCGTTATTGCCAACGAACGGTTTAACCTAGAAGAAGGAAATTTGGTGAGCCAAGTGGGATTGGGGTACTGATCATTAGCTGAAAGTGTCATCCAGATTGGGTGAAAAAATGTGTGCGGTGATTTCTGGAAACTCGTAGTGTTTTGGAAGCTTGGCAACCCCTTTCCATCAAAGTGATTTGCTCCCGTCTCTGCTTTGGTCTACATCAATAGGAAAAAAACCATAGAGATAGAACTTGGAACTACTTTATTGTGTGAAGTTTCAAAGAGCTAGCACAAACCGTGTTTGATTTAGAGTTCCAACTACATGTATCCATATAGGAGAAAACACAGTGAAACCTAAAAATTAAAACTGTTACTGCCAACGAACGGTTTAACCTAGAAGAACCAAATTTGGTGAGCCAAGAGGGATTGGGATACTGATCATTACCTCAAAGTGTCATCAAGATTGGGTGAAAAAATGTGTGCTGAGATTTCAGGAAACTCGTCGTTTTTTGGAAGCTTGGCAACCCCTTTCCATGAAAGTGATTTGCACGAGTCTCTGCTTAGGGATATGTCAATAGGAAACAAACCATAGAGATAGAACTTGGAACTTCTTCATTGTGTCAAGTTTCAAAGAGCTAGCACAAACCGTGTTTGATTTAGATTTCCAACTACATGTATCCATATAGGAGAAAACACAGTGAAACCTAAAAATTTAAATTGTTATTGCCAACGAACGGTTTAACCTAGAAGATCGAAATTTGGTGAGCCAAGTGGGATTGGGGTACTGATCATTACCTGAAAGAGTCATCAAGATTGGGTGAAAAAATGTGTGCTGGTATTTCGGGAAAGTCGTAGTTTTTTGTAAGCTTGGCAACGCCTTTCCATGGAAGTGATTTGCGCCGGTCTCTGCTTAGGGCTACATCAATAGGAAACAAACCATAGAAATAGAACTTGGAACTACTTAATTGGGTCAAGTTTCAAAGAGCTAGCACAAACCGTGTTTGATTTAAAGTTCCAACTACGTGTATCCATATAGGAGAAAACAGAGTAAAACCTAAATATTTAAACTGTTACTGCCAACGAACGGTTTAACCTAGAAGAACGAAATTTGGTGAGCCAAGTGGGAATGGGGTACTGATAATTACCTGAAATTGTCATCAAGATTGGGTGAAAAAATGTGTGCTGGGATTTCGGGAAACTCGTAGTTTTTTGTAAGCTTGGCAACCCCTTTCCATGAAAGTGATTGGCGCCAGTCTGTTCTTAGGGCTACATCACTAAGAAACAAACCATAGAGATAGGACTTGGAAGTACTTTATTGTGTCATGTTTCAAAGAGCTAGAACAAACCGTGTTTGATTTAGAGTTCCAACTACATGTATTCATATAGGAGAAAACACAGTGAAACCTAAAAATTAAAACTGTCACTGCCAACGAACGGTTTAAACCAGAAGAATGAAATTTGGTGAGCCAATTGGGATTGGGGTACTGATCATTAGCTGAAAGTGTCAACCAGATTGGGTGAAAAAGTGTGTGCGGTGATTTCTGGAAACTCATAGTGTTTTGGAAGCTTGGCAACCCCTTTCCATGAAAGTGATTTGCGCCGGTTTCTGCTTAGGGTTACATCAATAGGAAACAAACCATAGAGAGAGAACTTGGAACTACTTTATTGTGTCAAGTTTCAAAGAGCTAGCACAAACCGTGTTTGATTTAGAGTTCCAACTACATGTATCCATATAGGAGAAAACAGAGTGAAACCTAGAAATTAAAACTGTTACTGCCAACGAACGGTTTAACCTAGAAGATCGAAATTTGGTGAGCCAAGTGGGATTGGGTTACTGATCATTACCTGAAAGTGTCATCCAGATTGGGTGAAAAAATGTGTGCTGAGATTTCAGGAAACTCGTAGTTTTTTGGAAGCTTGGGAACCCCTTTCCATGAAAGTGATTGGCGCCAGTCTTTTCTTAGGGCTACATCAATAGGAAACAAACCATAGAGATAGGACTTGGAAGTACATTTTTGTGTCAAGTTTCCAAGAACTAGCAAAAACCGTGTTTGATTTAGAGTTCCAAATACATGTATCCATATAGGAGAAAACAGAGTGAAACCTAAAAATTAAAACTGTTACTGCCAACGAACGGTTTAACCTAGAAGAACGAAATTTGGTGAGCATAGTGGGATTGGGATACTGATTATTACCTGAAAGTGTCATCAAGATTGGGTGAAAAAATGTGTGCTGTGATTTCGGGAAACTCGTAGTTTTTTGGAAGCTTGGCAACGCCTTTCCATGAAAGTGATTTGTGCCGGTCTCTGCTTAGGGCTACATCAATACGAAACAATCCAGAGAAATAGAACTCGGATCTACTTTATTGGGTAAAGTTTCAAAGAGCTAGCACAAACCGTGTTTGATTTAGAGTTCCAACTACATGTATCCATATAGGAGAAAACTGAGTGAAACCTAAAAATTAAAATCGTTATTGCCAACGAACGGTTTAACCTAGAAGAAGGAAATTTGGTGAGCCAAGTGGGATTGGGGTACTGATCATTAGCTGAAAGTGTCATCCAGATTGGGTGAAAAAATGTGTGCGGTGATTTCTGGAAACTCGTAGTGTTTTGGAAGCTTGGCAACCCCTTTCCATCAAAGTGATTTGCTCCCGTCTCTGCTTTGGTCTACATCAATAGGAAAAAAACCATAGAGATAGAACTTGGAACTACTTTATTGTGTGAAGTTTCAAAGAGCTAGCACAAACCGTGTTTGATTTAGAGTTCCAACTACATGTATCCATATAGGAGAAAACACAGTGAAACCTAAAAATTAAAACTGTTACTGCCAACGAACGGTTTAACCTAGAAGAACCAAATTTGGTGAGCCAAGAGGGATTGGGATACTGATCATTACCTCAAAGTGTCATCAAGATTGGGTGAAAAAATGTGTGCTGAGATTTCAGGAAACTCGTCGTTTTTTGGAAGCTTGGCAACCCCTTTCCATGAAAGTGATTTGCACGAGTCTCTGCTTAGGGATATGTCAATAGGAAACAAACCATAGAGATAGAATTTGGAACTTCTTCATTGTGTCAAGTTTCAAAGAGCTAGCACAAACCGTGTTTGATTTAGATTTCCAACTACATGTATCCATATAGGAGAAAACAGAGTGAAACCTAAAAATTAAAATTGTTATTGCCAACGAATGGTTTAACCTAGAAGATCGAAATTTGGTGAGCCAAGTGGGATTGGGGTACTGATCATTACCTGAAAGTGTCATCCAGATTGGGTGAAAAAATGTGTGCTGAGATTTCTTGGAAACTCGTAGTTTTTTGGAAGCTTGGCAACCCCTTTCCATGAAAGTGATTGGCGCCAGTCTTTTTTTAGGGCTACATCAATAGGAAACAAACCATAGAGATAGGACTTGGAAGTACTTTATTGTGTCACGTTTCAAAGAGCTAGCACAAACCGTGTTTGATTTAGAATTCCAACTACATGTATCCATATAGGAGAAAACACAGTGAAACCTAAAAATTAAAACTGTTACTGCCAACGAATGGTTTAACCTAGAAGAAAGAAATTTGGTGAGCCAATTGGGATTGGGGTACTGATCATTAGCTGAAAGTGTCATCCAGATTGTGTGAAAAAATGTGTGCGGTGATTTCTGGAAACTCATAGTTTTTTGGAAGCTTGGCAACCCCTTTCCATGAAAGTGATTTGCGCCGGTTTCTGCTTAGGGCTACATCAATAGGAAACAAACCATAGAGATAGAACTTGGAACTTCTTTATTGTGTCAAGTTTCAAAGAGCTAGCACAAACCGTGTTTGATTTAGAGTTACAACTACATGTATCCATATAGGAGAAAACAGAGTGAAACCTAAATATTTCAACTGTTACTGCCAACGAACGGTTTAACCTAGAAGAACGAAATTTGGTGAGCCAAGTGGGATTGGGGTACTGATCATTACCTGAAATTTTCATCAAGATTGGGTGAAAAAATGTGTGCTGGGATTTCGTGAAACTCGTAGTTTTTTGTAAGCTTGGCAACGCCTTTCCATGAAAGTGATTTGTGATGGTCTCTTCTTAGGGCTACATCAATAGGAAACAAACCATAGAAATAGAACTTAGAACTAATTTATTGGGTCAAGTTTCAAAGAGCTAGCACAAACCGTGTTTGATTTAGAGTTCCAACTACATGTATCCATATAGGAGAAAACAGAGTGAAACCTAAAAATTAAAACTCTTACTGCCAACGAACGGTTTAACCTAGAATATCGAAATTTAGTGAGCCAAGTGGGATTGGGGTACTGATCATTCCCTGAAAGTGTCATCCAGATTGGGTGAAAAAATGTGTGCTGAGATTTCAGGAAACTCAGAGTATTTTGGAAGCTTGGCAACCCCTTTCCATGAAAGTGATTGGCGCCAGTCTGTTCTTAGGGCTACATCAATAGGAAACAAACCATAGAGACAGGACTTGGAAGTACTTTGTTGTGTCAAGTTTCAAAGAGCTAGGACAAACCGTGTTTGATTTAGAGTTCCAACTACATGTATCCATATAGGAGAAAACAGAGTGAAACCTAAAAATTAAAACTGTTACTGCCAACAAACGGTTTAACCTAGAAGAAGGAAATTTGGTGAGCCAAGTGGGATCTGGGTACTGATTATTCCCTGAAAGTGTCATCAAGATTGGGTGAAAAAATGTGTGCTGTGATATTTGAAACTCGTAGTTTTTAGGAAGCTTAGCAACGCCTTTCCATGAAAGTGATTTGTGCCGGTCTCTGCTTAGGGCTACATCAATAGGAAAAAAACCATAGAGATAGAACTTGGAACTTCTTTATTGTGTCAAGTTTCAAAGAGCTAGCACAAACCGTGTTTGATTTAGAGTTCCAACTACATGTATCCATATAGGAGAAAACAGAGTGAAACCTAAAAATTAAAACTGTTACTGCCAACGAACGGTTTAACCTACAAGAATGAAATTTGGTGAGCCAAGTGGGATTGGGGTACTGATTATTACCTGAAAGTGTCATCAAGATTGGGTGAAAAAATGTGTGCTGTGATTTCGGGAAACTCGTAGTTTTTTGGAAGCTTGGCAACGCCTTTCCATGAAAGTGATTTGTGCCGGTCTCTGCTTAGGGCTACATCAATAGGAAACAAACCATAGAGATAGAACTTGGAACTACTTTATTGTGTCAAGTTTCAAAGAGCTAGCACAAACCGTGTTTGATTTAGAGTTCCAACTACATGTATCCATATAGGAGAAAACAGAGTGAAACCTAAAAATTAAAACTGTTACTGACAACGAACGGTTTAACCTAGAAGAACGAAATTTGGTGCGCCAAGTGGGATTGGGGTACTGATCATTAGCTGAAAGTGTCATCAAGATTGGGTGAAAAAATGTGTGCGGTGATTTCTGTAAACTCGTAGTGTTTTGAAAGCTTGGCAACCCCTTTCCATCAAAGTGATTTCCGCCCGTAACTGCTTTGGTCTACATCAAAAGGAAAAAAAACCATAGAGATAGAACTTGGAACTACTCTATTGTGTCAAGTTTCAAAGAGCTAGCACAAACCGTGTTGGATTTAGAGTTCCAACTACATTTATCCATATAGGAGAAAACAGAGTGAAACCTAAAAATTAAAACTATTACTGCCAACGAACGGTTTAACCTAGAAGAACCAAATTTGGTGAGCCAAGTGGGATTGGCATACTGATCATTACCTCAAAGTGTCATCAAGTTTGGGTGAAAAAATGTGTGCTGAGATTTCACGAAACTCGTAGTTTTTTGGAAGCTTGGCAACCCCTTTCCATGAAAGTGATTTGCACGAGTCTCTGCTTAGGGATACGACAATAGGAAACAAACCATAGAGATAGAACTTGGAACTTCCTTATTGTCTCAAGTTTCAAAAAGCTATCACAAACCGTGTTTGATTTAGAGTTCCAACTACATGTAGCCATACAGGAGAAAACAGAGTGAAACCTAAATATTTAAACTGTTACTGCCAACTAACGGTTTAACTTAGAAGAATGAAATTTGGGGAGCCAAGTTGGATTGGGGTACTGATCATTAGCTGAAAGTGTCATCCAGATTGGGTGAAAAAATGTGTGCGGTGATTTCTGGAAACTCGTAGTGTTTTGGAAGCTTGGCAATGCCTTTCCATGAAAGTGATTTGTGCCGGTCTCTGCTTAGGGCTACATCAATACGAAACAATCCAGAGAAATAGAACTTGGATCTACTTTATTGGGTAAAGTTTCAAAGAGCTAGCACAAACCGTGTTTGATTTAGAGTTCCAACTACATGTATCCATATAGGAGAAAACTGAGTGAAACCTAAAAATTAAAATCGTTATTGCCAACGAACGGTTTAACCTAGAAGAAGGAAATTTGGTGAGCCAAGTGGGATTGGGGTACTGATCATTAGCTGAAAGTGTCATCCAGATTGGGTGAAAAAATGTGTGCGGTGATTTCTGGAAACTCGTAGTGTTTTGGAAGCTTGGCAACCCCTTTCCATCAAAGTGATTTGCGCCCGTCTCTGCTTTGGTCTACATCAATAGGAAAAAAACCATAGAGATAGAACTTGGAACTACTTTATTGTTTCAAGTTTCAAAGAGCTAGCACAAACCGTGTTTGATTTAGAGTTCCAACCACATGTATCCATATAGGAGAAAACACAGTGAAACCTAAAAATTAAAACTGTTACTGCCAACGAACGGTTTAACCTAGAAGAACCAAATTTGGTGAGCTATGTGGGATTGGGATACTGATCATTACCTCAAAGTGTCATCAAGATTGGGTGAAAAAATATGTGCTGAGATTTCAGGAAACTCGTAGTTTTTTGGAAGCTTGGCAACCCCTTTCCATAAAAGTGATTTGCACGAGTCTCTGCGTAGGGATACGTCAATAGGAAACAAACCATAGAGATAGAACTTGGAACTACATTATTGTGTCAAGTTTCAAAGAGCTAGCAGAAACCGTGTTGGATTTAGAGTTCTAACTACATGTATCCATATAGGAGAAAACAGAGTGAAACCTAAAAATTAAAATTGTTACAGCCAACGAACTGTTTAACCTAGAAGAACGAAATTTGGTGAGCCAAGTGGGATTGGGGTACTGATCATTACCTGAAAGTGTCATCAAGATTGGGTGAAAAAATGTGTGCAGAGATTTCAGGAAACTCGTATTGTTTTGGAAGCTTGGCAACCCCTTTCCATGAAAGTGATTTGTGCCGGTCTCTGCTTAGGGTACATCAATAGGAAACAAACCATAGAGATAGAACTTGGAACTACTTTTTTGTGTCAAGTTTCAAAGAGCTAGCACAAACCGTGTTGGATTTAGAGTTCCAACTACATGTATCCATGGAGAAAACAGAGTGAAACCTAAATATTTAAACTGTTACTGCCAACGAACGGTTTAACTTAGAAGAACGAAATTTGGTGAGCCAAGTGGGATTGGGGTACTGATCATGGCCTGAAAGTGTCATCAGGATTGGGTGAAAAATGTGTGCTGGCATTTCGGGAAACTCGTAGTTTTTTGGAAGCTTTGCAACGCCTTTCCTTGAAAGTGATTTGTGCCTGTATCTGCTTAGGGCTACGTCAATAGGAAACAAACCATAGAGATAGAAGTTGGAACTATTTATTTTGTCAAGTTTCAAAGAGCTAGCACAAACCGTGTTGGATTTAGTGTTCCAACTACATGTATCCATATAGGAGAAAACAGAGTGAAACCTAAAAATTAAAACTGTTACTGCCAACGAACGGTTTAACTTAGAAGAACGAAATTTGGTGAGCCAAGTGGGATTGGGGTACTGATCATTAGCTGAAAGTGTCATCCAGATTGGGTGAAAAAATGTGTGCGGTGATTTCTGGAAATTCGTAGTGTTTTGGAAGCTTGGCAACCGCTTTCCATCAAAGTGATTTGCGCCCGTAACTGCTTTGGTCTACATCAAAAGGAAAAAAACCATAGAGATAGAACTTGGAACTACTTTATTGTGTCAAGTTTCAAAGAGCTAGCACAAACCGTGTTGGATTTAGAGTTCCAACTACATGTATCCATATAGGAGAAAACACAGTGAAACCTAAAAATTAAAACTGTTACTGCCAACGAACGGTTTAACTTAGAAGAACGAAATTTGGTGAGCCAAGTGGGATTGGGGTACTGATCATTACCTGAAAGAGTCATCAAGATTGGGTGAAAAAATGTGTGCTGGGATTTCGGGAAACTCGTAGTTTTTTGTAAGCTTGGCAACCCCTTTCCATGAAAGTGATTGGCGCCAGTCTGTTCTTAGGGCTACATCACTAAGAAACAAACCATAGAGATAGGACTTGGAAGTACTTTATTGTGTCAAGTTTCAAAGAGCTAGCACAAACCGTGTTTGATTTAGAGTTCCAACTACATGTATTCATATAGGAGAAAACACAGTGAAACCTAAAAATTAAAACTGTTACTGTCAACGAACGGTTTAAACTAGAAGAATGAAATTTGGTGAGCCAATTGGGATTGGGGTACTGATCATTAGCTGAAAGTGTCAACCAGATTGGGTGAAAAAGTGTGTGCGGTGATTTCTGGAAACTCATAGTGTTTTGCAAGCTTGGCAACCCCTTTCCATGAAAGTGATTTGCGCCGGTTTCTGCTTAGGGTTACATCAATAGGAAACAAACCATAGTGAGAGAACTTGGAACTACTTTATTGTGTCAAGTTTCAAAGAGCTAGCACAAACCGTGTTTGATTTAGAGTTCCAACTACATGTATCCATATAGGAGAAAACAGAGTGAAACCTAAAAATTAAAACTGTTACTGCCAACGAACGGTTTAACCTAGAAGATCGAAATTTGGTGAGCCAAGTGGGATTGGGGTACTGATCATTACCTGAAAGTGTCATCCAGATTGGGTGAAAAAATGTGTGCTGAGATTTCAGGAAACTCGTAGTTTTTTGGAAGCTTGGGAACCCCTTTCCATGAAAGTGATTGGCGCCAGTCTTTTCTTAGGGCTACATCAATAGGAAACAAACCATAGAGATAGGACTTGGAAGTACATTTTTGTGTCAAGTTTCCAAGAGCTAGCACAAACCGTGTTTGATTTAGAGTTCCAAATACATGTATCCATATAGGAGAAAACAGAGTGAAACCAAAATATTAAAACTGTTACTGCCAACGAACGGTTTAACCTAGAAGAACGAAATTTGGTGAGCATTGTGGGATTGGGATAATGATTATTACCTGAAAGTGTCATCAAGATTGGGTGAAAAAATGTGTGCTGTGATTTCGGGAAACTCGTAGTTTTTTGGAAGCTTGGCAACGCCTTTCCATGAAAGTGATTTGTGCCGGTCTCTGCTTAGGGCTACATCAATACGAAACAATCCAGAGAAATAGAACTTGGATCTACTTTATTGGGTCAAGTTTCAAAGAGCTAGCACAAACCGTGTTTGATTTAGAGTTCCAACTACATGTATCCATATAGGAGAAAACTGAGTGAAACCTAAAAATTAAAATCGTTATTGCCAACGAACGGTTTAACCTAGAAGAAGGAAATTTGGTGAGCCAAGTGGGATTGGGGTACTGATCATTAGCTGAAAGTGTCATCCAGATTGGGTGAAAAAATGTGTGCGGTGATTTCTGGAAACTCGTAGTGTTTTGGAAGCTTGGCAACCCCTTTCCATCAAAGTGATTTGCTCCCGTCTCTGCTTTGGTCTACATCAATAGGAAAAAAACCATAGAGATAGAACTTGGAACTACTTTATTGTGTGAAGTTTCAAAGAGCTAGCACAAACCGTGTTTGATTTAGAGTTCCAACTACATGTATCCATATAGGAGAAAACACAGTGAAACCTAAAAATTAAAACTGTTACTGCCAACGAACGGTTTAACCTAGAAGAACCAAATTTGGTGAGCCAAGAGGGATTGGGATACTGATCATTACCTCAAAGTGTCATCAAGATTGGGTGAAAAAATGTGTGCTGAGATTTCAGGAAACTCGTCGTTTTTTGGAAGCTTGGCAACCCCTTTCCATGAAAGTGATTTGCACGAGTCTCTGCTTAGGGATATGTCAATAGGAAACAAACCATAGAGATAGAACTTGGAACTTCTTCATTGTGTCAAGTTTCAAAGAGCTAGCACAAACCGTGTTTGATTTAGATTTCCAACTACATGTATCCATATAGGAGAAAACACAGTGAAACCTAAAAATTTAAATTGTTATTGCCAACGAACGGTTTAACCTAGAAGATCGAAATTTGGTGAGCCAAGTGGGATTGGGGTACTGATCATTACCTGAAAGAGTCATCAAGATTGGGTGAAAAAATGTGTGCTGGTATTTCGGGAAAGTCGTAGTTTTTTGTAAGCTTGGCAACGCCTTTCCATGGAAGTGATTTGCGCCGGTCTCTGCTTAGGGCTACATCAATAGGAAACAAACCATAGAAATAGAACTTGGAACTACTTAATTGGGTCAAGTTTCAAAGAGCTAGCACAAACCGTGTTTGATTTAAAGTTCCAACTACGTGTATCCATATAGGAGAAAACAGAGTAAAACCTAAATATTTAAACTGTTACTGCCAACGAACGGTTTAACCTAGAAGAACGAAATTTGGTGAGCCAAGTGGGAATGGGGTACTGATAATTACCTGAAATTGTCATCAAGATTGGGTGAAAAAATGTGTGCTGGGATTTCGGGAAACTCGTAGTTTTTTGTAAGCTTGGCAACCCCTTTCCATGAAAGTGATTGGCGCCAGTCTGTTCTTAGGGCTACATCACTAAGAAACAAACCATAGAGATAGGACTTGGAAGTACTTTATTGTGTCATGTTTCAAAGAGCTAGCACAAACCGTGTTTGATTTAGAGTTCCAACTACATGTATTCATATAGGAGAAAACACAGTGAAACCTAAAAATTAAAACTGTCACTGCCAACGAACGGTTTAAACTAGAAGAATGAAATTTGGTGAGCCAATTGGGATTGGGGTACTGATCATTAGCTGAAAGTGTCAACCAGATTGGGTGAAAAAGTGTGTGCGGTGATTTCTGGAAACTCATAGTGTTTTGGAAGCTTGGCAACCCCTTTCCATGAAAGTGATTTGCGCCGGTTTCTGCTTAGGGTTACATCAATAGGAAACAAACCATAGAGAGAGAACTTGGAACTACTTTATTGTGTCAAGTTTCAAAGAGCTAGCACAAACCGTGTTTGATTTAGAGTTCCAACTACATGTATCCATATAGGAGAAAACAGAGTGAAACCTAGAAATTAAAACTGTTACTGCCAACGAACGGTTTAACCTAGAAGATCGAAATTTGGTGAGCCAAGTGGGATTGGGTTACTGATCATTACCTGAAAGTGTCATCCAGATTGGGTGAAAAAATGTGTGCTGAGATTTCAGGAAACTCGTAGTTTTTTGGAAGCTTGGGAACCCCTTTCCATGAAAGTGATTGGCGCCAGTCTTTTCTTAGGGCTACATCAATAGGAAACAAACCATAGAGATAGGACTTGGAAGTACATTTTTGTGTCAAGTTTCCAAGAACTAGCAAAAACCGTGTTTGATTTAGAGTTCCAAATACATGTATCCATATAGGAGAAAAGAGAGTGAAACCTAAAAATTAAAACTGTTACTGCCAACGAACGGTTTAACCTAGAAGAACGAAATTTGGTGAGCATAGTGGGATTGGGATACTGATTATTACCTGAAAGTGTCATCAAGATTGGGTGAAAAAATGTGTGCTGTGATTTCGGGAAACTCGTAGTTTTTTGGAAGCTTGGCAACGCCTTTCCATGAAAGTGATTTGTGCCGGTCTCTGCTTAGGGCTACATCAATACGAAACAATCCAGAGAAATAGAACTTGGATCTACTTTATTGGGTAAAGTTTCAAAGAGCTAGCACAAACCGTGTTTGATTTAGAGTTCCAACTACAAGTATCCATATAGGAGAAAACTGAGTGAAACCTAAAAATTAAAATCGTTATTGCCAACGAACGGTTTAACCTAGAAGAAGGAAATTTGGTGAGCCAAGTGGGATTGGGGTACTGATCATTAGCTGAAAGTGTCATCCAGATTGGGTGAAAAAATGTGTGCGGTGATTTCTGGAAACTCGTAGTGTTTTGGAAGCTTGGCAACCCCTTTCCATCAAAGTGATTTGCTCCCGTCTCTGCTTTGGTCTACATCAATAGGAAAAAAACCATAGAGATAGAACTTGGAACTACTTTATTGTGTGAAGTTTCAAAGAGCTAGCACAAACCGTGTTTGATTTAGAGTTCCAACTACATGTATCCATATAGGAGAAAACACAGTGAAACCTAAAAATTAAAACTGTTACTGCCAACGAACGGTTTAACCTAGAAGAACCAAATTTGGTGAGCCAAGAGGGATTGGGATACTGATCATTACCTCAAAGTGTCATCAAGATTGGGTGAAAAAATGTGTGCTGAGATTTCAGGAAACTCGTCGTTTTTTGGAAGCTTGGCAACCCCTTTCCATGAAAGTGATTTGCACGAGTCTCTGCTTAGGGATATGTCAATAGGAAACAAACCATAGAGATAGAACTTGGAACTTCTTCATTGTGTCAAGTTTCAAAGAGCTAGCACAAACCGTGTTTGATTTAGATTTCCAACTACATGTATCCATATAGGAGAAAACAGAGTGAAACCTAAAAATTAAAATTGTTATTGCCAACGAATGGTTTAACCTAGAAGATCGAAATTTGGTGAGCCAAGTGTGATTGGGGTACTGATCATTACCTGAAAGTGTCATCCAGATTGGGTGAAAAAATGTGTGCTGAGATTTCTTGGAAACTCGTAGTTTTTTGGAAGCTTGGCAACCCCTTTCCATGAAAGTGATTGGCGCCAGTCTTTTTTTAGGGCTACATCAATAGGAAACAAACCATAGAGATAGGACTTGGAAGTACTTTATTGTGTCACGTTTCAAAGAGCTAGCACAAACCGTGTTTGATTTAGAATTCCAACTACATGTATCCATATAGGAGAAAACACAGTGAAACCTAAAAATTAAAACTGTTACTGCCAACGAATGGTTTAACCTAGAAGAAAGAAATTTGGTGAGCCAATTGGGATTGGGGTACTGATCATTAGCTGAAAGTGTCATCCAGATTGTGTGAAAAAATGTGTGCGGTGATTTCTGGAAACTCATAGTTTTTTGGAAGCTTGGCAACCCCTTTCCATGAAAGTGATTTGCGCCGGTTTCTGCTTAGGGCTACATCAATAGGAAACAAACCATAGAGATAGAACTTGGAACTTCTTTATTGTGTCAAGTTTCAAAGAGCTAGCACAAACCGTGTTTGATTTAGAGTTACAACTACATGTATCCATATAGGAGAAAACAGAGTGAAACCTAAATATTTCAACTGTTACTGCCAACGAACGGTTTAACCTAGAAGAACGAAATTTGGTGAGCCAAGTGGGATTGGGGTACTGATCATTACCTGAAATTTTCATCAAGATTGGGTGAAAAAATGTGTGCTGGGATTTCGTGAAACTCGTAGTTTTTTGTAAGCTTGGCAACGCCTTTCCATGAAAGTGATTTGTGATGGTCTCTTCTTAGGGCTACATCAATAGGAAACAAACCATAGAAATAGAACTTAGAACTAATTTATTGGGTCAAGTTTCAAAGAGCTAGCACAAACCGTGTTTGATTTAGAGTTCCAACTACATGTATCCATATAGGAGAAAACAGAGTGAAACCTAAAAATTAAAACTCTTACTGCCAACGAACGGTTTAACCTAGAATATCGAAATTTAGTGAGCCAAGTGGGATTGGGGTACTGATCATTCCCTGAAAGTGTCATCCAGATTGGGTGAAAAAATGTGTGCTGAGATTTCAGGAAACTCAGAGTATTTTGGAAGCTTGGCAACCCCTTTCCATGAAAGTGATTGGCGCCAGTCTGTTCTTAGGGCTACATCAATAGGAAACAAACCATAGAGACAGGACTTGGAAGTACTTTGTTGTGTCAAGTTTCAAAGAGCTAGGACAAACCGTGTTTGATTTAGAGTTCCAACTACATGTATCCATATAGGAGAAAACAGAGTGAAACCTAAAAATTAAAACTGTTACTGCCAACAAACGGTTTAACCTAGAAGAAGGAAATTTGGTGAGCCAAGTGGGATCTGGGTACTGATTATTCCCTGAAAGTGTCATCAAGATTGGGTGAAAAAATGTGTGCTGTGATATTTGAAACTCGTAGTTTTTAGGAAGCTTAGCAACGCCTTTCCATGAAAGTGATTTGTGCCGGTCTCTGCTTAGGGCTACATCAATAGGAAAAAAACCATAGAGATAGAACTTGGAACTTCTTTATTGTGTCAAGTTTCAAAGAGCTAGCACAAACCTTGTTTGATTTAGAGTTCCAACTACATGTATCCATATAGGAGAAAACAGAGTGAAACCTAAAAATTAAAACTGTTACTGCCAACGAACGGTTTAACCTACAAGAATGAAATTTGGTGAGCCAAGTGGGATTGGGGTACTGATTATTACCTGAAAGTGTCATCAAGATTGGGTGAAAAAATGTGTGCTGTGATTTCGGGAAACTCGTAGTTTTTTGGAAGCTTGGCAACGCCTTTCCATGAAAGTGATTTGTGCCGGTCTCTGCTTAGGGCTACATCAATAGGAAACAAACCATAGAGATAGAACTTGGAACTACTTTATTGTGTCAAGTTTCAAAGAGCTAGCACAAACCGTGTTTGATTTAGAGTTCCAACTACATGTATCCATATAGGAGAAAACAGAGTGAAACCTAAAAATTAAAACTGTTACTGACAACGAACGGTTTAACCTAGAAGAACGAAATTTGGTGCGCCAAGTGGGATTGGGGTACTGATCATTAGCTGAAAGTGTCATCAAGATTGGGTGAAAAAATGTGTGCGGTGATTTCTGGAAACTCGTAGTGTTTTGAAAGCTTGGCAACCCCTTTCCATCAAAGTGATTTCCGCCCGTAACTGCTTTGGTCTACATCAAAAGGAAAAAAAACCATAGAGATAGAACTTGGAACTACTTTATTGTGTCAAGTTTCAAAGAGCTAGCACAAACCGTGTTGGATTTAGAGTTCCAACTACATTTATCCATATAGGAGAAAACAGAGTGAAACCTAAAAATTAAAACTATTACTGCCAACGAACGGTTTAACCTAGAAGAACCAAATTTGGTGAGCCAAGTGGGATTGGCATACTGATCATTACCTCAAAGTGTCATCAAGTTTGGGTGAAAAAATGTGTGCTGAGATTTCACGAAACTCGTAGTTTTTTGGAAGCTTGGCAACCCCTTTCCATGAAAGTGATTTGCACGAGTCTCTGCTTAGGGATACGACAATAGGAAACAAACCATAGAGATAGAACTTGGAACTTCCTTATTGTCTCAAGTTTCAAAAAGCTATCACAAACCGTGTTTGATTTAGAGTTCCAACTACATGTAGCCATACAGGAGAAAACAGAGTGAAACCTAAATATTTAAACTGTTACTGCCAACTAACGGTTTAACTTAGAAGAATGAAATTTGGGGAGCCAAGTTGGATTGGGGTACTGATCATTAGCTGAAAGTGTCATCCAGATTGGGTGAAAAAATGTGTGCGGTGATTTCTGGAAACTCGTAGTGTTTTGGAAGCTTGGCAATGCCTTTCCATGAAAGTGATTTGTGCCGGTCTCTGCTTAGGGCTACATCAATACGAAACAATCCAGAGAAATAGAACTTGGGTCTACTTTATTGGGTAAAGTTTCAAAGAGCTAGCACAAACCGTGTTTGATTTAGAGTTCCAACTACATGTATCCATATAGGAGAAAACTGAGTGAAACCTAAAAATTAAAATCGTTATTGCCAACGAACGGTTTAACCTAGAAGAAGGAAATTTGGTGAGCCAAGTGGGATTGGGGTACTGATCATTAGCTGAAAGTGTCATCCAGATTGGGTGAAAAAATGTGTGCGGTGATTTCTGGAAACTCGTAGTGTTTTGGAAGCTTGGCAACCCCTTTCCATCAAAGTGATTTGCGCCCGTCTCTGCTTTGGTCTACATCAATAGGAAAAAAACCATAGAGATAGAACTTGGAACTACTTTATTGTTTCAAGTTTCAAAGAGCTAGCACAAACCGTGTTTGATTTAGAGTTCCAACCACATGTATCCATATAGGAGAAAACACAGTGAAACCTAAAAATTAAAACTGTTACTGCCAACGAACGGTTTAACCTAGAAGAACCAAATTTGGTGAGCTATGTGGGATTGGGATACTGATCATTACCTCAAAGTGTCATCAAGATTGGGTGAAAAAATATGTGCTGAGATTTCAGGAAACTCGTAGTTTTTTGGAAGCTTGGCAACCCCTTTCCATAAAAGTGATTTGCACGAGTCTCTGCGTAGGGATACGTCAATAGGAAACAAACCATAGAGATAGAACTTGGAACTACATTATTGTGTCAAGTTTCAAAGAGCTAGCAGAAACCGTGTTGGATTTAGAGTTCTAACTACATGTATCCATATAGGAGAAAACAGAGTGAAACCTAAAAATTAAAATTGTTACAGCCAACGAACTGTTTAACCTAGAAGAACGAAATTTGGTGAGCCAAGTGGGATTGGGGTACTGATCATTACCTGAAAGTGTCATCAAGATTGGGTGAAAAAATGTGTGCAGAGATTTCAGGAAACTCGTATTGTTTTAGAAGCTTGGCAACCCCTTTCCATGAAAGTGATTTGTGCCGGTCTCTGCTTAGGGTACATCAATAGGAAACAAACCATAGAGATAGAACTTGGAACTACTTTTTTGTGTCAAGTTTCAAAGAGCTAGCACAAACCGTGTTGGATTTAGAGTTCCAACTACATGTATCCATGGAGAAAACAGAGTGAAACCTAAATATTTAAACTGTTACTGCCAACGAACGGTTTAACTTAGAAGAACGAAATTTGGTGAGCCAAGTGGGATTGGGGTACTGATCATGGCCTGAAAGTGTCATCAAGATTGGGTGAAAAATGTGTGCTGGCATTTCGGGAAACTCGTAGTTTTTTGGAAGCTTTGCAACGCCTTTCCTTGAAAGTGATTTGTGCCTGTATCTGCTTAGGGCTACGTCAATAGGAAACAAACCATAGAGATAGAAGTTGGAACTATTTATTTTGTCAAGTTTCAAAGAGCTAGCACAAACCGTGTTGGATTTAGAGTTCCAACTACATGTATCCATATAGGAGAAAACAGAGTGAAACCTAAAAATTAAAACTGTTACTGCCAACGAACGGTTTAACTTAGAAGAACGAAATTTGGTGAGCCAAGTGGGATTGGGGTACTGATCATTAGCTGAAAGTGTCATCCAGATTGGGTGAAAAAATGTGTGCGGTGATTTCTGGAAATTCGTAGTGTTTTGGAAGCTTGGCAACCGCTTTCCATCAAAGTGATTTGCGCCCGTAACTGCTTTGGTCTACATCAAAAGGAAAAAAACCATAGAGATAGAACTTGGAACTACTTTATTGTGTCAAGTTTCAAAGAGCTAGCACAAACCGTGTTGGATTTAGAGTTCCAACTACATGTATCCATATAGGAGAAAACACAGTGAAACCTAAAAATTAAAACTGTTACTGCCAACGAACGGTTTAACTTAGAAGAACGAAATTTGGTGAGCCAAGTGGGATTGGGGTACTGATCATTACCTGAAAGAGTCATCAAGATTGGGTGAAAAAATGTGTGCTGGGATTTCGGGAAACTCGTAGTTTTTTGTAAGCTTGGCAACCCCTTTCCATGAAAGTGATTGGCGCCAGTCTGTTCTTAGGGCTACATCACTAAGAAACAAACCATAGAGATAGGACTTGGAAGTACTTTATTGTGTCAAGTTTCAAAGAGCTAGCACAAACCGTGTTTGATTTAGAGTTCCAACTACATGTATTCATATAGGAGAAAACACAGTGAAACCTAAAAATTAAAACTGTTACTGTCAACGAACGGTTTAACCTAGAAGAATGAAATTTGGTGAGCCAATTGGGATTGGGGTACTGATCATTAGCTGAAAGTGTCAACCAGATTGGGTGAAAAAGTGTGTGCGGTGATTTCTGGAAACTCATAGTGTTTTGCAAGCTTGGCAACCCCTTTCCATGAAAGTGATTTGCGCCGGTTTCTGCTTAGGGTTACATCAATAGGAAACAAACCATAGTGAGAGAACTTGGAACTACTTTATTGTGTCAAGTTTCAAAGAGCTAGCACAAACCGTGTTTGATTTAGAGTTCCAACTACATGTATCCATATAGGAGAAAACAGAGTGAAACCTAAAAATTAAAACTGTTACTGCCAACGAACGGTTTAACCTAGAAGATCGAAATTTGGTGAGCCAAGTGGGATTGGGGTACTGATCATTACCTGAAAGTGTCATCCAGATTGGGTGAAAAAATGTGTGCTGAGATTTCAGGAAACTCGTAGTTTTTTGGAAGCTTGGGAACCCCTTTCCATGAAACTGATTGGCGCCAGTCTTTTCTTAGGGCTACATCAATAGGAAACAAACCATAGAGATAGGACTTGGAAGTACATTTTTGTGTCAAGTTTCCAAGAGCTAGCACAAACCGTGTTTGATTTAGAGTTCCAAATACATGTATCCATATAGGAGAAAACAGAGTGAAACCTAAAAATTAAAACTGTTACTGCCAACGAACGGTTTAACCTAGAAGAACGAAATTTGGTGAGCATTGTGGGATTGGGATAATGATTATTACCTGAAAGTGTCATCAAGATTGGGTGAAAAAATGTGTGCTGTGATTTCGGGAAACTCGTAGTTTTTTGGAAGCTTGGCAACGCCTTTCCATGAAAGTGATTTGTGCCGGTCTCTGCTTATGGCTACATCAATACGAAACAATCCAGAGAAATAGAACTTGGATCTACTTTATTGGGTCAAGTTTCAAAGAGCTAGCACAAACCGTGTTTGATTTAGAGTTCCAACTACATGTATCCATATAGGAGAAAACTGAGTGAAACCTAAAAATTAAAATCGTTATTGCCAACGAACGGTTTAACCTAGAAGAAGGAAATTTGGTGAGCCAAGTGGGATTGGGGTACTGATCATTAGCTGAAAGTGTCATCCAGATTGGGTGAAAAAATGTGTGCGGTGATTTCTGGAAACTCGTAGTGTTTTGGAAGCTTGGCAACCCCTTTCCATCAAAGTGATTTGCTCCCGTCTCTGCTTTGGTCTACATCAATAGGAAAAAAACCATAGAGATAGAACTTGGAACTACTTTATTGTGTGAAGTTTCAAAGAGCTAGCACAAACCGTGTTTGATTTAGAGTTCCAACTACATGTATCCATATAGGAGAAAACACAGTGAAACCTAAAAATTAAAACTGTTACTGCCAACGAACGGTTTAACCTAGAAGAACCAAATTTGGTGAGCCAAGAGGGATTGGGATACTGATCATTACCTCAAAGTGTCATCAAGATTGGGTGAAAAAATGTGTGCTGAGATTTCAGGAAACTCGTCGTTTTTTGGAAGCTTGGCAACCCCTTTCCATGAAAGTGATTTGCACGAGTCTCTGCTTAGGGATATGTCAATAGAAAACAAACCATAGAGATAGAACTTGGAACTTCTTCATTGTGTCAAGTTTCAAAGAGCTAGCACAAACCGTGTTTGATTTAGATTTCCAACTACATGTATCCATATAGGAGAAAACACAGTGAAACCTAAAAATTTAAATTGTTATTGCCAACGAACGGTTTAACCTAGAAGATCGAAATTTGGTGAGCCAAGTGGGATTGGGGTACTGATCATTACCTGAAAGTGTCATCCAGATTGGGTGAAAAAATGTGTGCTGAGATTTCTTGGAAACTCGTAGTTTTTTGGAAGCTTGGCAACCCCTTTCCATGAAAGTGATTGGCGCCAGTCTTTTTTTAGGACTACATCAATAGGAAACAAACCATAGAGATAGGACTTGGAAGTACTTTATTGTGTCAAGTTTCAAAGAGCTAGCACAAACCGTGTTTGATTTAGAATTCAAACTACATGTATCCATATAGGAGAAAACACAGTGAAACCTAAAAATTAAAACTGTTACTGCCAACGAATGGTTTAACCTAGAAGAACCAAATTTGGTGAGCCAATTGGGATTGGGGTACTGATCATTAGCTGAAAGTGTCATCCAGATTGGGTGAAAAAATGTGTGCGGTGATTTCTGGAAACTCATAGTTTTTTGGAAGCTTGGCAACCCCTTTCCATGAAAGTGATTTGCGCCGGTTTCTGCTTAGGGCTACATCAATAGGAAACAAACCATAGAGATAGAACTTGGAACTTCTTTATTGTGTCAAGTTTCAAAGAGCTAGCACAAACCGTGTTTGATTTAGAGTTACAACTACATGTATCCATATAGGAGAAAACAGAGTGAAACCTAAATATTTCAACTGTTACTGCCAACGAACGGTTTAACCTAGAAGAACGAAATTTGGTGAGCCAAGTGGGATTGGGGTACTGATCATTACCTGAAATTTTCATCAAGATTGGGTGAAAAAATGTGTGCTGGGATTTCGTGAAACTCGTAGTTTATTGTAAGCTTGGCAACGCCTTTCCATGAAAGTGATTTGTGATGGTCTCTGCTTAGGGCTACATCAATAGGAAACAAACCATAGAAATAGAACTTAGAACTACTTTATTGGGTCAAGTTTCAAAGAGCTAGCACAAACCGTGTTTGATTTAGAGTTCCAACTACATGTATCCATATAGGAGAAAACAGAGTGAAACCTAAAAATTAAAACTGTTACTGCCAACGAACGGTTTAACTTAGAAGATCGAAATTTAGTGAGCCAAGTGGGATTGGGGTACTGATCATTACCTGAAAGTGTCATCCAGATTGGGTGAAAAAATGTGTGCTGAGATTTCAGGAAACTCAGAGTATTTTGGAAGCTTGGCAACCCCTTTCCATGAAATGATTGGCGCCAGTCTGTTCTTAGGGCTACATCAATAGGAAACAAACCATAGAGATAGAACTTGGAACTTCTTTATTGTGTCAAGTTTCAAAGAGCTAGCACAAACCGTGTTTGATTTAGAGTTCCAACTACATGTATCCATATAGGAGAAAACAGAGTGAAACCTAAATATTTAAAGTGCTACTGCCAACGAACGGTTTAACCTAGAAGAACGAAATTTGGTGAGCCAAGTGGGATTGGGGTACTGATCATTACCTGAAAGTGTCATCCAGCTTGGGTGAAAAAATGTGTGCTGAGATTTCAGGAAACTCGTAGTATTTTGGAAGCTTGGCAACCCCTTTCCATGAAAGTGATTGGCGCCAGTCTTTTCATAGGGCTACATCAATAGGAAACAAACCATAGAGATAGGACTTGGAAGTACTTTATTGTGTCAAGTTTCAAAGAGCTAGCACAAACCGTGTTTGATTTAGAGTTCCAACTACATGTATCCATATAGGAGAAAACAGAGTGAAACCTAAAAATTAAAACTGTTACTGCCAACGAACGGTTTAACCTACAAGAACGAATTTGGTGAGCCAAGTGGGATTGGGGTACTGATTATTACCTGAAAGTGTCATCAAGATTGGGTGAAAAAATGTGTGCTGTGATTTCGGGAAACTCGTAGTTTTTTGGAAGCTTGGCAACGCCTTTCCATGAAAGTGATTTGTGCCGGTCTCTGCTTAGGGCTACATCAATAGGAAACAAACCATAGAGATAGAACTTGGAACTACTTTATTGTGTCAAGTTTCAAAGAGCCAGCACAAACCGTGTTTGATTTAGAGTTCCAACTACATGTATCCATATAGGAGAAAACAGAGTGAAACCTAAAAATTAAAACTGTTACTGACAACGAACGGTTTAACCTTGAAGAACGAAATTTGGTGAGCCAAGTGGGATTGGGGTACTGATCATTACCTGAAAGTGTCATCAAGATTGGGTGAAAAAATGTGTACGGTGATTTCTGGAAACTCGTAGTGTTTTGGAAGCTTGGCAACCCCTTTCCATCAAAGTGATTTGCGCCCGTAACTGCTTTGGTCTACATCAAAAGGAAAAAAAAAACCATAGAGATAGAACTTGGAACTACTTTATTGTTTCAAGTTTCAAAGAGCTAGCACAAACCGTGTTGGATTTAGAGTTCCAACTACATGTATCCATATAGGAGAAAACAGAGTGAAACCTAAATATTTAAACTGTTACTGCCAACGAACGGTTTAACCTAGAAGAACCAAATTTGGTGAGCCAAGTGGGATTGGCATACTGATCATTACCTCAAAGTGTCATCAAGTTTGGGTGAAAAAATGTGTGCTGAGATTTCACGAAACTCGTAGTTTTTTGGAAGCTTGGCAACCCCTTTCCATGAAAGTGATTTGCACGAGTCTCTGCTTAGGGATACGACAATAGGAAACAAACCATAGAGATAGAACTTGGAACTTCCTTATTGTCTCAAGTTTCAAAGAGCTATCACAAACCATGTTTGATTTAGAGTTCCAACTACATGTATCCATACAGGAGAAAACAGAGTGAAACCTAAATATTTAAACTGTTACTGCCAACGAATGGTTTAACTTAGAAGAATGAAATTTGGGGAGCCAAGTGGGATTGGGGTACTGATCATTACCTGAAAGTGTCATCAAGATTGGGTGAAAAAATGTGTGCTGCTATTTCAGAAACTCGTAGTTTTTTGGAAGCTTGGCAACGCCTTTCCATGAAAGTGATTTGTGCCGGTCTCTGCTTAGGGCTATATCAATAGGAAACAAACCATAGAAATAGAACTTGGAACTACTTTATTGGGTCAAGTTTCAAAGAGCTAGCACAAACCGTGTTTGATTTAGAGTTCCAACTATGTGTATCTATATAGGAGAAAGCAGAGTGAAATCTAAAAATTAAAATGTTACTGCCAACGAACGGATTATCCTAGAGGAACGAAATTTGATGAGCCAAGTGGGATTGGGATACTGATCATTACCTGAAAGTGTCATCAAGGTTGTGTGAAAAAATGTGTGCTGAGATTTCAGGAAACTCGTAGTTTTTTGGAAGCTTGGCAACCCCTTTCCATGAAAGTGATTGGCGCCAGTCTGTTCTTAGGGCTACAGCAATAGGAAACAAACCATAGAGATAGGACTTGGAAATACTTTATTGTGTCAAGTTTCAAAGAGCTAGCACAAACCGTGTTTTATTTAGAGTTCCAACTACATGTATCCTTATAGGAGAAAACAGAGTGAAACCTAAAAATTAAAACTGTTACTGCCAACGAACGGTTTAACCTACAAGATCGAAATTTGGTGAGCCAAGTGGGATTGGGGTACTGATCATTACCTGAAAGTGTCATCCAGATTGGGTGAAAAAATGTGTGCTGAGATTTCAGGAAACTCGTAGTTTTTTGGAATCTTGACAACCCCTTTCCATGAAAGTGATTGGCGCCAGTCTTTTCTTAGGGCTACATCATAGGAAACAAACCATAGAGATAGGACTTGGAAGTACTTTATTGTGTCAAGTTTCAAAGAGCTAGCACAAACCGTGTTTGATTTAGAGTTCCAACTACATGTATCCATATAGGAGAAAACAGAGTGAAACCTAAAAATTAAAACTGTTACTGCCAACGAACTGTTTAACCTAGAAGAACGAAATTTGGTGAGCCAAGTGGGATTGGGGTACTGATTATTACCTGAAAGTGTCATCAAGATTGGGTGAAAAAATGTGTGCTGTGATTTCGGGAAACTCGTAGTTTTTTGGAAGCTTGGCAATGCCTTTCCATGAAAGTGATTTGTGCCGGTCTCTGCTTAGGGCTACATCAATAGGAAACAAACCATAGAGATAGAACTTGGAACTACTTTATTGTGTCAAGTTTCAAAGAGCTAGCACAAACCGTGTTTGATTTAGAGTTCCAACTACATGTATCCATAAAGGAGAAAACAGAGTGAAACCTAAAAATTAAAACTGTTACTGACAACGAACGGTTTAACCTAGAAGAACGAAATTTGGTGAGCCAAGTGGGATTGGGGTACTGATCATTAGCTGAAAGTGTCATCCAGATTGGGTGAAAAAATGTGTGCGGTGATTTCTGGAAACTCGTAGTGTTTTGGAAGCTTGGCATCCCCTTTCCATCAAAGTGATTTGCGCCCGTAACTGCTTTGGTCTACATCAAAAGGAAAAAAACCATAGAGATAGAACTTGGAACTACTTTATTGTGTCAAGTTTCAAAGAGCTAGCACAAACCGTGTTGGATTTAGAGTTCCAAATACATGTATCCATATAGGAGAAAACACAGTGAAACCTAAAAATTAAAACTGTTACTGCCAACGAAAGGTTTAACCTAGAAGAACCAAATTTGGTGAGCCAAGTGGGATTGGCATACTGATCATTACCTCAAAGTGTCATCAAGATTGGGTGAAAAAATGTGTGCTGAAATCAGGAAACTCGTAGTTTTTTGGAAGCTTGGCAACCCCTTTCCATGAAAGTGATTTGCACGAGTCTCTGCTTAGGGATACGTCAATAGGAAACAAACCATAGAGATAGAACTTTGAACTTCTTTATTGTGTCAAGTTTCAAAGAGCTAGCACAAACCGTGTTTGAATTAGAGTTCCAACTACATGTATCCATATAGGAGAAAACAGAGTGAAACCTAAATATTTAAACTGTTATTGCCAACGAACGGTTTAACTTAGAAGAACGAAATTTGGTGAGCCAAGTGGGATTGGGGTACTGATCATGACCTGAAAGTGTCATCAAGATTGGGTAAAAAAATGTGTGCTGGTATTTCGGGAAACTCGTAGTTTTTTGGAAGCTTGGCAACGCCTTTCCATGAAAGTGAATTGTGCCGGCCTCTGCTTAGGGCTACATCAATAGGAAACAAACCATAGAAATAGAACTTGGAACTACTTTATTGGGTCAAGTTTCAAAGAGCTAGCACAAACCGTGTTTGATTTAGAGTTCCAACTACGTGTATCCATATAGGAGAAAACAGAGTGAAACCTAAAAATTAAAATGTTACTGCCAACGAACGGTTTAACCTAGAAGAACGAAATTTGGTAAGCAAAGTGGGATTGGGGTACTGATCATTACCTGAAAGTGTCATCCAGATTGGGTGAAAAAATGTGTGCGGTGATTTCTGGAAACTCCTAGTGTTTTGGAAGCTTGGCAACCCCTTCCCATCAAAGTGATTTGTGCCCGTAACTGCTTTGGTCTACATCAAAAGGAAAAAAACCATAGAGATAGAACTTGGAACTTCTTTATTGTGTCAAGTTTCAAAGAGCTAGCACAAACCGTGTTTGATTTAGAGTTCCAACTACATGTATCCATATAGGAGAAAACAGAGTGAAACCTAAATATTTAAACTGTTACTGCCAACGAACGGTTTAACCTAGAAGAACGAAATTTGGTGAGCCAAGTGGGATTGGGGTACTGATAATTACCTGAGATTGTCATCAAGATTGGGTGAAAAAATGTGTGCTGGGATTTCGGGAAACTCGTAGTTTTTTATAAGCTTGGCAACGCCTTTCCATGAAAGTGCTTTGTGATGGTCTCTGCTTAGGGCTACATCAATAGGAAACAAACCATAGAAATAGAACTTGGAACTACTTTATTGGGTCAAGTTTCAAAGAGCTAGCACAAACCGTGTTTTATTTAGAGTTCCAACTACATGTATCCATATAGGAGAAAACAGAGTGAAACCTAAAAATTAAAACTCTTACTGCCAACGAACGGTTTAACCTAGAAGATCGAAATTTGGTGAGCCAAGTGGGATTGGCATACTGATCATTACCTGAAAGTGTCATCCAGCTTGGGTGAAAAAATGTGTGCTGAGATTTTAGGAAACTCCTAGTATCTTGGAAGGTTGGCAACCCCTTTCCATGAAAGTGATTGGCGCCAGTCTGTTCTTAGGGCTACATCAATAGGAAACAACCCATAGAGACAGGACATGGAAGTACTTTATTGTGTCAAGTTTCAAAGAGCTAGCACAAACCGTGTTTGATTTAGAGTTCCAACTACATGTATCCATATAGGAGAAAACAGAGTGAAACCTAAAAATTAAAACTGTTACTGCCAACGAACGGTTTAACCTAGAAGAACGAAATTTGGTGAGCCAAGTGGTATTGGGGTACTGATTATTACCTGAAAGTGTCATCAAGATTGGGTGAAAAAATGTGTGCTGTGATTTCGGGAAACTCGTAGTTTTTTGGAAGCTTGGCAACGCCTTTCCATGAAAGTGATTTGTGCCGGTCTCTGCTTAGGGCTACATCAATAGGAAACAAACCATAGAGATAGAACTTGGAACTACTTTATTGTGTCAAGTTTCAAAGAGCTAGCACAAACCGTGTTTGATTTAGAGTTCCAACTACATGTATCCATATAGGAGAAAACAGAGTGAAACCTAAAAATTAAAACTGTTACTGACAATGAACGGTTTAACCTAGAAGAACGAAGTTTGGTGAGCCAAGTGGGATTGGGGTACTGACCATTAGCTGAAAGTGTCATCCAGATTGGGTGAAAAAATGTGTGCGGTATTTTCTGGAAACTCGTAGTGTTTTGGAAGCTTGGCAACCCCTTTCCATGAAAGTGATTTGCACGAGTCTCTGCTTAGGGATACGTCAATAGGAAACAAACCATAGAGATAGAACTTGGAACTTCTTTACTGTGTCAAGTTTCAAAGAGCTAGCACAAACCGTGTTTGATTTAGAGTTCCAACTACATGTATCCATATAGGAGAAAACAGAGTGAAACCTAAATATTTAAACTGTTACTGCCAACGAACGGTTTAACTTAGAAGAACGAAATTTGGTGAGCCAAGTGGGATTGGGGTACTGATCATGACCGGAACGTGTCATCAAGATTGGGTGAAAAAATGTGTGCTGGTATTTCGGGAAACTCGTAGTGTTTTGGAAACTTGGCAACGCCTTTCCATGAAAGTGATTTGTGCCGGCCTCTGCTTAGGGCTACATCAATAGGAAACAAACCATAGAAATAGAACTTGGAACTACTTTATTGGGTCAAGTTTCAAAGAGCTAGCACAAACCGTGTTTGATTTAGAGTTCCAACTACGTGTATCCATATAGGAGAAAACAGAGTGAAACCTAAAAATTAAAACTGTTACTGCCAACGAACGGTTTAACCTAGAAGAACGAAATTTGGTGAGCCAAGTGGGATTGGGGTACTGATCATTACCTGAAAGTGTCATCCAGATTGGGTGAAAAAATGTGTGCTGAGATTTCAGGAAACTCGTAGTATTTTGGAAGCTTGGCAACCCCTTTCAATGAAAGTGATTGGCGCCAGTCTTTTTTAGGGCTACATCAATAGGAAACAAACCATAGAGATAGGACTTGGAAGTACTTTATTGGGTCAAGTTTCAAAGAGCTAGTACAAACCGTGTTTGATTTAGAGTTCCAACTACATGTATCCATAAAGGAGAAAACAGAGTGAAACCTAAAAATTAAAACTGTTACTGACAACGAACGGTTTAACCTAGAAGAACGAAATTTGGTGAGCCAAGTGGGATTGGGGTACTGATCATTAGCTGAAAGTGTCATCCAGATTGGGTGAAAAAATGTGTGCGGTGATTTCTGGAAACTCGTAGTGTTTTGGAAGCTTGGCATCCCCTTTCCATCAAAGTGATTTGCGCCCGTAACTGCTTTGGTCTACATCAAAAGGAAAAAAACCATAGAGATAGAACTTGGAACTACTTTATTGTGTCAAGTTTCAAAGAGCTAGCACAAACCGTGTTGGATTTAGAGTTCCAAATACATGTATCCATATAGGAGAAAACACAGTGAAACCTAAAAATTAAAACTGTTACTGCCAACGAAAGGTTTAACCTAGAAGAACCAAATTTGGTGAGCCAAGTGGGATTGGCATACTGATCATTACCTCAAAGTGTCATCAAGATTGGGTGAAAAATTGTGTGCTGAAATCAGGAAACTCGTAGTTTTTTGGAAGCTTGGCAACCCCTTTCCATGAAAGTGATTTGCACGAGTCTCTGCTTAGGGATACGTCAATAGGAAACAAACCATAGAGATAGAACTTGGAACTTCTTTATTGTGTCAAGTTTCAAAGAGCTAGCACAAACCGTGTTTGAATTAGAGTTCCAACTACATGTATCCATATAGGAGAAAACAGAGTGAAACCTAAATATTTAAACTGTTATTGCCAACGAACGGTTTAACTTAGAAGAACGAAATTTGGTGAGCCAAGTGGGATTGGGGTACTGATCATGACCTGAAAGTGTCATCAAGATTGGGTAAAAAAATGTGTGCTGGTATTTCGGGAAACTCGTAGTTTTTTGGAAGCTTGGCAACGCCTTTCCATGAAAGTGAATTGTGCCGGCCTCTGCTTAGGGCTACATCAATAGGAAACAAACCATAGAAATAGAACTTGGAACTACTTTATTGGGTCAAGTTTCAAAGAGCTAGCACAAACCGTGTTTGATTTAGAGTTCCAACTACGTGTATCCATATAGGAGAAAACAGAGTGAAACCTAAAAATTAAAATGTTACTGCCAACGAACGGTTTAACCTAGAAGAACGAAATTTGGTAAGCAAAGTGGGATTGGGGTACTGATCATTACCTGAAAGTGTCATCCAGATTGGGTGAAAAAATGTGTGCGGTGATTTCTGGAAACTCGTAGTGTTTTGGAAGCTTGGCAACCCCTTCCCATCAAAGTGATTTGTGCCCGTAACTGCTTTGGTCTACATCAAAAGGAAAAAAACCATAGAGATAGAACTTGGAACTTCTTTATTGTGTCAAGTTTCAAAGAGCTAGCACAAACCGTGTTTGATTTAGAGTTCCAACTACATGTATCCATATAGGAGAAAACAGAGTGAAACCTAAAAATTAAAACGGTTACTGCCAACGAACGGTTTAACCTAGAAGAACGAAATTTGGTGAGCCAAGTGGTATTGGGGTACTGATTATTACCTGAAAGTGTCATCAAGATTGGGTGAAAAAATGTGTGCTGTGATTTCGGGAAACTCGTAGTTTTTTGGAAGCTTGGCAACGCCTTTCCATGAAAGTGATTTGTGCCGGTCTCTGCTTAGGGCTACATCAATAGGAAACAAACCATAGAGATAGAACTTGGAACTACTTTATTGTGTCAAGTTTCAAAGAGCTAGCACAAACCGTGTTTGATTTAGAGTTCCAACTACATGTATCCATATAGGAAAAAACAGAGTGAAACCTAAAAATTAAAACTGTTACTGACAACGAACGGTTTAACCTAGAAGAACGAAGTTTGGTGAGCCAAGTGGGATTGGGGTACTGATCATTAGCTGAAAGTGTCATCCAGATTGGGTGAAAAAATGTGTGCGGTATTTTCTGGAAACTCGTAGTGTTTTGGAAGCTTGGCAACCCCTTTCCATGAAAGTGATTTGCACGAGTCTCTGCTTAGGGATACGTCAATAGGAAACAAACCATAGAGATAGAACTTGGAACTTCTTTACTGTGTCAAGTTTCAAAGAGCTAGCACAAACCGTGTTTGATTTAGAGTTCCAACTACATGTATCCATATAGGAGAAAACAGAGTGAAACCTAAATATTTAAACTGTTACTGCCAACGAACGGTTTAACTTAGAAGAACGAAATTTGGTGAGCCAAGTGGGATTGGGGTACTGATCATGACCGGAACGTGTCATCAAGATTGGGTGAAAAAATGTGTGCTGGTATTTCGGGAAACTCGTAGTTTTTTGGAAACTTGGCAACGCCTTTCCATGAAAGTGATTTGTGCCGGCCTCTGCTTAGGGCTACATCAATAGGAAACAAACCATAGAAATAGAACTTGGAACTACTTTATTGGGTCAAGTTTCAAAGAGCTAGCACAAACCGTGTTTGATTTAGAGTTCCAACTACGTGTATCCATATAGGAGAAAACAGAGTGAAACCTAAAAATTAAAACTGTTACTGCCAACGAACGGTTTAACCTAGAAGAACGAAATTTGGTGAGCCAAGTGGGATTGGGGTACTGATCATTACCTGAAAGTGTCATCCAGATTGGGTGAAAAAATGTGTGCTGAGATTTCAGGAAACTCGTAGTATTTTGGAAGCTTGGCAACCCCTTTCAATGAAAGTGATTGGCGCCAGTCTTTTTTAGGGCTACATCAATAGGAAACAAACCATAGAGATAGGACTTGGAAGTACTTTATTGGGTCAAGTTTCAAAGAGCTAGTACAAACCGTGTTTGATTTAGAGTTCCAACTACATGTATCCATATAGGAGAAAACAGAGTGAAACCTAAAAATTAAAACTGTTACTGCCAACGAACGGTTTAACCTAGAAGAACGAAATTTGGTGAGCCAAGTGGGATTGGGGTACTGATTATTACCTGAAAGTGTGATCAAGATTGGGTAAAAATGTGTGCTGTGGTTTCGGGAAACTCGTAGTGTTTTGGAAGCTTGGCAACGCCTTTCCATGAAAGTGATTTGTGCCGGTCTCTGCTTAGGGCTACATCAATAGGAAACAAACCATAGAGATAGAACTTGGAACTACTTTATTGTGTCAAGTTTCAAAGAGCTAGCACAAACCGTGTTTGATTTAGAGTTCCAACTACATGTATCCATATAGGAGAAAACAGAGTGAAACCTAAAAATTAAAACTGTTACTGACAACGAACGGTTTAACCTAGAAGAACGAAGTTTGGTGAGCCAAGTGGGATTGGGGTACTGACCATTAGCTGAAAGTGTCATCCAGATTGGGTGAAAAAATGTGTGCGGTATTTTCTGGAAACTCGTAGTGTTTTGGAAGCTTGGCAACCCCTTTCCATGAAAGTGATTTGCACGAGTCTCTGCTTAGGGATACGTCAATAGGAAACAAACCATAGAGATAGAACTTGGAACTTCTTTATTGTGTCAAGTTTCAAAGAGCTAGCACAAACCGTGTTTGAATTAGAGTTCCAACTACATGTATCCATATAGGAGAAAACAGAGTGAAACCTAAATATTTAAACTGTTATTGCCAACGAACGGTTTAACTTAGAAGAACGAAATTTGGTGAGCCAAGTGGGATTGGGGTACTGATCATGACCTGAAAGTGTCATCAAGATTGGGTAAAAAAATGTGTGCTGGTATTTCGGGAAACTCGTAGTTTTTTGGAAGCTTGGCAACGCCTTTCCATGAAAGTGAATTGTGCCGGCCTCTGCTTAGGGCTACATCAATAGGAAACAAACCATAGAAATAGAACTTGGAACTACTTTATTGGGTCAAGTTTCAAAGAGCTAGCACAAACCGTGTTTGATTTAGAGTTCCAACTACGTGTATCCATATAGGAGAAAACAGAGTGAAACCTAAAAATTAAAATGTTACTGCCAACGAACGGTTTAACCTAGAAGAACGAAATTTGGTAAGCAAAGTGGGATTGGGGTACTGATCATTACCTGAAAGTGTCATCCAGATTGGGTGAAAAAATGTGTGCGGTGATTTCTGGAAACTCGTAGTGTTTTGGAAGCTTGGCAACCCCTTCCCATCAAAGTGATTTGTGCCCGTAACTGCTTTGGTCTACATCAAAAGGAAAAAAACCATAGAGATAGAACTTGGAACTTCTTTATTGTGTCAAGTTTCAAAGAGCTAGCACAAACCGTGTTTGATTTAGAGTTCCAACAACATGTATCCATATAGGAGAAAACAGAGTGAAACCTAAATATTTAAACTGTTACTGCCAACGAACGGTTTAACCTAGAAGAACGAAATTTGGTGAGCCAAGTGGGATTGGGGTACTGATAATTACCTGAGATTGTCATCAAGATTGGGTGAAAAAATGTGTGCTGGTATTTCGGGAAACTCGTAGTTTTTTATAAGCTTGGCAACGCCTTTCCATGAAAGTGCTTTGTGATGGTCTCTGCTTAGGGCTACATCAATAGGAAACAAACCATAGAAATAGAACTTGGAACTACTTTATTGGGTCAAGTTTCAAAGAGCTAGCACAAACCGTGTTTTATTTAGAGTTCCAACTACATGTATCCATATAGGAGAAAACAGAGTGAAACCTAAAAATTAAAACTCTTACTGCCAACGAACGGTTTAACCTAGAAGATCGAAATTTGGTGAGCCAAGTGGGATTGGCATACTGATCATTACCTGAAAGTGTCATCCAGCTTGGGTGAAAACATGTGTGCTGAGATTTCAGGAAACTCCTAGTATCTTGGAAGGTTGGCAACCCCTTTCCATGAAAGTGATTGGCGCCAGTCTGTTCTTAGGGCTACATCAATAGGAAACAACCCATAGAGACAGGACATGGAAGTACTTTATTGTGTCAAGTTTCAAAGAGCTAGCACAAACCGTGTTTGATTTAGAGTTCCAACTACATGTATCCATATAGGAGAAAACAGAGTGAAACCTAAAAATTAAAACGGTTACTGCCAACGAACGGTTTAACCTAGAAGAACGAAATTTGGTGAGCCAAGTGGTATTGGGGTACTGATTATTACCTGAAAGTGTCATCAAGATTGGGTGAAAAAATGTGTGCTGTGATTTCGGGAAACTCGTAGTTTTTTGGAAGCTTGGCAACGCCTTTCCATGAAAGTGATTTGTGCCGGTCTCTGCTTAGGGCTACATCAATAGGAAACAAACCATAGAGATAGAACTTGGAACTACTTTATTGTGTCAAGTTTCAAAGAGCTAGCACAAACCGTGTTTGATTTAGAGTTCCAACTACATGTATCCATATAGGAGAAAACAGAGTGAAACCTAAAAATTAAAACTGTTACTGACAACGAACGGTTTAACCTAGAAGAACGAAGTTTGGTGAGCCAAGTGGGATTGGGGTACTGATCATTAGCTGAAAGTGTCATCCAGATTGGGTGAAAAAATGTGTGCGGTATTTTCTGGAAACTCGTAGTGTTTTGGAAGCTTGGCAACCCCTTTCCATGAAAGTGATTTGCACGAGTCTCTGCTTAGGGATACGTCAATAGGAAACAAACCATAGAGATAGAACTTGGAACTTCTTTACTGTGTCAAGTTTCAAAGAGCTAGCACAAACCGTGTTTGATTTAGAGTTCCAACTACATGTATCCATATAGGAGAAAACAGAGTGAAACCTAAATATTTAAACTGTTACTGCCAACGAACGGTTTAACTTAGAAGAACGAAATTTGGTGAGCCAAGTGGGATTGGGGTACTGATCATGACCGGAACGTGTCATCAAGATTGGGTGAAAAAATGTGTGCTGGTATTTCGGGAAACTCGTAGTGTTTTGGAAACTTGGCAACGCCTTTCCATGAAAGTGATTTGTGCCGGCCTCTGCTTAGGGCTACATCAATAGGAAACAAACCATAGAAATAGAACTTGGAACTACTTTATTGGGTCAAGTTTCAAAGAGCTAGCACAAACCGTGTTTGATTTAGAGTTCCAACTACGTGTATCCATATAGGAGAAAACAGAGTGAAACCTAAAAATTAAAACTGTTACTGCCAACGAACGGTTTAACCTAGAAGAACGAAATTTGGTGAGCCAAGTGGGATTGGGGTACTGATCATTACCTGAAAGTGTCATCCAGATTGGGTGAAAAAATGTGTGCTGAGATTTCAGGAAACTCGTAGTATTTTGGAAGCTTGGCAACCCCTTTAAATGAAAGTGATTGGCGCCAGTCTTTTTTAGGGCTACATCAATAGGAAACAAACCATAGAGATAGGACTTGGAAGTACTTTATTGGGTCAAGTTTCAAAGAGCTAGTACAAACCGTGTTTGATTTAGAGTTCCAACTACATGTATCCATATAGGAGAAAACAGAGTGAAACCTAAAAATTAAAACTGTTAATGCCAACGAACGGTTTAACCTAGAAGAACGAAATTTGGTGAGCCAAGTGGGATTGGGGTACTGATTATTACCTGAAAGTGTGATCAAGATTGGGTAAAAATGTGTGCTGTGGTTTCGGGAAACTCGTAGTTTTTTGGAAGCTTGGCAACGCCTTTCCATGAAAGTGATTTGTGCCGGTCTCTGCTTAGGGCTACATCAATAGGAAACAAACCATAGAGATAGAACTTGGAACTACTTTATTGTGTCAAGTTTCAAAGAGCTAGCACAAACCGTGTTTGATTTGGAGTTCCAACAACCTGTATCCATATAGGAGAAAACAGAGTGAATCCTAAAAATTAACACTGTTACTGCCAACGAACGGTTTAACCTAGAAGAACGAAATTTGGTGAGCCAAGTGGGATTGGGGTACTGATCATTAGCTGAAAGTGTCATCCAGATTGGGTGAAAAAATGTGTGCTGAGATTTCAGGAAACTCGTAGTTTTTTGGAAGCTTGGGAACCCCTTTCCATGAAAGTGATTGGCTCCAGTCTTTTCTTAGGGCTACATCAATAGGAAACAAACCATAGAGATAGGACTTGGAAGTACATTTTTGTGTCAAGTTTCCAAGAGCTAGCAGAAACCGTGTTTGATTTAGAGTTCCAAATACATGTATCCATATAGGAGAAAACAGAGTGAAACCTAAAAATTAAAACTGTTACTGCCAACGAACGGTTTAACCTAGAAGAACGAAATTTGGTGAGCATAGTGGGATTGGGATACTGATTATTACCTGAAAGTGTCATCAAGATTGGGTGAAAAAATGTGTGCTGTGATTTCGGGAAACTCGTAGTTTTTTGGAAGCTTGGCAACGCCTTTCCATGAAAGTGATTTGTGCCGGTCTCTGCTTAGGGCTACATCAATACGAAACAATCCAGAGAAATAGAACTTGAATCTACTTTATTGGGTCAAGTTTCAAAGAGCTAGCACAAACCGTGTTTGATTTAGAGTTCCAACTACATGTATCCATATAGGAGAAAACTGAGTGAAACCTAAAAATTAAAATCGTTGACCTAGAAGAAGGAAATTTGGTGAGCCAAGTGGGATTGGGGTACTGATCATTAGCTGAAAGTGTCATCCAGATTGGGTGAAAAAATGTGTGCGGTGATTTCTCTAAACTCGTAGTGTTTTGGAAGCTTGGCAACCCCTTTCCATCAAAGTGATTTGCACGAGTCTCTGCTTAGGGCTACAAAAATAGGAAAAAAAAACGATAGAGATAGAACTTGGAACTACTTTATTGTGTGAAGTTTGAAAGAGCTAGCACAAACCGTGTTTGATTTAGAGTTCCCACTACATGTATCCATATAGGAGAAAACACAGTGAAACCTAAAAATTAAAACTGTTACTGCCAACGAACGGTTTAACCTAGAAGAACCAAATTTGGTGAGCCAAGAGGGATTGGGATACTGATCATTACCTCAAAGTGTCATCAAGATTGGGTGAAAAAATGTGTGCTGAGATTTCAGGAAACTCGTCGTTTTTTGGAAGCTTGGCAACCCCTTTCCATGAAAGTGATTTGCATGAGTCTCTGCTTAGGGATATGTCAATAGGAAACAAACCATAGAGATAGAACGTGGAACTTCTTCATTGTGTCAAGTTTCAAAGAGCTAGCACAAACCGTGTTTGATTTAGATTTCCAACTACATGTATCCATATAGGAGAAAACACAGTGAAACCTAAAAATTAAAACTGTTACTGCCAACGAATGGTTTAACCTAGAAGAACGAAATTTGGTGAGCCAATTGGGATTGGGGTACTGATCATTAGCTAAAAGTGTCATCAAGATTGGGTGATAAAATGTGTGCGGTGATTTCTGGAAACTCATAGTTTTTTGGAAGCTTGGCAACCCCTTTCCATGAAAGTGATTTGCGCGGGTCTCTGCTTAGGGCTACATCAATAGGAAACAAACCATAGAGATAGAACTTGGAACTTCTTTATTGTGTCAAGTTTCAAAGATCTAGCACAAACCGTGTTTGATTTAGAGTTACAACTACATGTATCCATATAGGAGAAAACAGAGTGAAACCTAAATATTTCAACTGTTACTGCCAACGAACGGTTTAACCTAGAAGAACGAAATTTGGTGAGCCAAGTGGGATTGGGGTACTGATCATTACCTGAAATTTTCATCAAGATTGGGTGAAAAAATGTGTGCTGGGATTTCGTGAAACTCGTAGTTTTTTGTAAGCTTGGCAACGCCTTTCCATGAAAGTGATTTGTGATGGTCTCTGCTTAGGGCTACATCAATAGGAAACAATCCATAGAAATAGAACTTAGAACTACTTTATTGGGTCAAGTTTCAAAGAGCTAGCACAAACCGTGTTTGATTTAGAGTTCCAACTACATGTATCCATATAGGAGAAAAAAGAGTGAAACCTAAAAATTAAAACTGTTACTGCCAACGAACGGTTTAACCTAGAAGATCGAAATTTAGTGAGCCAAGTGGGATTGGGGTACTGATCATTACCTGAAAGTGTCATCCAGATTGGGTGAAAAAATGTGTGCTGAGATTTCAGGAAACTCAGAGTATTTTGGAAGCTTGGCAACCCCTTTCCATGAAAGTGATTGGCGCCAGTCTGTTCTTAGGGCTACATCAATAGGAAACAAACCATAGAGACAGGACTTGGAAGTACTTTATTGTGTCAAGTTTCAAAGAGCTAGGACAAACCGTGTTTGATTTAGAGTTCCAACTACATGTATCCATATAGGAGAAAACAGAGTGAAACCTAAAAATTAAAACTGTTACTGCCAACAAACGGTTTAACCTAGAAGAAGGAAATTTGGTGAGCCAAGTGGGATCTGGGTACTGATTATTCCCTGAAAGTGTCATCAAGATTGGGTGAAAAAATGTGTGCTGTGATATTTGAAACTCGTAGTTTTTAGGAAGCTTAGCAACGCCTTTCAATGAAAGTGATTTGTGCCGGTCTCTGCTTAGGGCTACATCAATAGGAAAAAAACCATAGAGATAGAACTTGGAACTTCTTTATTGTGTCAAGTTTCAAAGAGCTAGCACAAACCGTGTTTGATTTAGAGTTCCAAATACATGTATCCATATAGGAGAAAACAGAGTGAAACCTAAATATTTAAAGTGTTACTGCCAACGAACGGTTTAACCTAGAAGAACGAAATTTGGTGAGCCAAGTGGGATTGGGGTACTGATCATTACCTGAAAGTGGCATCCAGCTTGGGTGAAAAAATGTGTGCTGAGATTTCAGGAAACTCGTAGTATTTTGGAAGCTTGGCAACCCCTTTCCATGAAAGTGATTGGCGCCAGTCTTTTCATAGGGCTACATCAATAGGAAACAAACCATAGAGATAGGACTTGGAAGTACTTTATTGTGTCAAGTTTCAAAGAGCTAGCACAAACCGTGTTTGATTTAGAGTTCCAACTACATGTATCCATATAGGAGAAAACAGAGTGAAACCTAAAAATTAAAACTGTTACTGACAACGAACGGTTTAACCTAGAAGAACGAAATTTGGTGCGCCAAGTGGGATTGGGGTACTGATCATTAGCTGAAAGTGTCATCAAGATTGGGTGAAAAAATGTGTGCGGTGATTTCTGGAAACTCGTAGTGTTTTGGAAGCTTGGTAACCCCTTTCCATCAAAGTGATTTGCGCCCGTAACTGCTTTGGTCTACATCAAAAGGAAAAAAAACCATAGAGATAGAACTTGGAACTACTTTATTGTGTCAAGTTTCAAAGAGCTAGCACAAACCGTGTTGGATTTAGAGTTCCAACTACATGTATCCGTATAGGAGAAAACAGAGTGAAACCTAAAAATTAAAACTATTACTGCCAACGAACGGTTTAACCTAGAAGAACCAAATTTGGTGAGCCAAGTGGGATTGGCATACTGATCATTACCTCAAAGTGTCATCAAGTTTGGGTGAAAAAATGTGTGCTGAGATTTCACAAAACTCGTAGTTTTTTGGAAGCTTGGCAACCCCTTTCCTTGAAAGTGATTTGCACGAGTCTCTGCTTAGGGATACGACAATAGGAAACAAACCATAGAGATAGAACTTGGAAGTTCCTTATTGTCTCACGTTTCAAAGAGCTATTACAAACCGTGTTTGATTTAGAGTTCCAACTACATGTATCCATACAGGAGAAAACAGAGTGAAACCTAAATATTTAAACTGTTACTGCCAACGAACGGTTTAACTTAGAAGAATGAAATTTGGGGAGCCAAGTGGGATTGGGGTACTGATCATTACCTGAAAGTGTCATCAAGATTGGGTGAAAAAATGTGTGCTGGTATTTCGGAATCTCGTAGTTTTTTGGAAGCTTGGCAACGCCTTTCCATGAAAGTGATTTGTGCCGGTCTCTGCTTAGGGCTACATCAATAGGAAACAAACCATAGAAATAGAACTTGGAACTACTTTATTGGGTCAAGTTTCAAAGAGCTAGCACAAACCGTGTTTGATTTAGAGTTCCAACTATGTGTATCTATATAGGAGAAAACAGAGTGAAACCTAAAAATTAAAACTGTTACTGCCAACGAACGGTTTAACCTAGAAGAACAAAATTTGGTGAGCCAATTGGGATTGGGGTACTGATCATTAGCTGAAAGTGTCATCCAGATTGGGTGAAAAAATGTGTGCGGTGATTTCTGGAAACTCATAGTTTTTTGAAAGCTTGGCAACCCCTTTCCATGAAAGTGATTTGCGCCGGTCTCTGCTTAGGGCTACATCAATAGGAAACAAACCATAGAGATAGAACTTGGAACTACTTTATTGTGTCAAGTTTCAAAGTGCTAGCACAAACCGTGTTTGATTTAGAGTTCCAACTACATGTATCCATATAGGAGAAAACAGAGTGAAACCTAAATATTTAAACTGTTACTGCCAACGAACGGTTTAACGGAGAAGAACGAAATTTGGTGAGACAAGTGAGATTGGGGTACTGATAATTACCTGAAATTGTCATCAATATTGGGTTAAAAAATGTGTCCTGGGTTTTCGGGAAACTCGTAGTTTTTTGTAAGCTTGGCAACACCTTTCCATGAAAGTGATTTGTGCTGGTCTCTGCTTAGGGCTACATCAATAGGAAACAAACCATAGAAATAGAACTTGGAACTACTTTATTGTGTCAAGTTTCAAAGAGCTAGCACAAACCGTGTTTTATTTAGAGTTCCAACTACAAGAATCCTTATAGGAGAAAACAGAGTGAAACCTAAAAATTAAAACTGTTACTGCCAACGAACGGTTTAACCTAGAAGATCGAAATTTGGTGAGCCAAGTGGGATTGGGGTACTGATCATTACCTGAAAGTGTCATCCAGATTGGGTGAAAAAATGTGTGCTGAGATTTCAGGAAACTCGTAGTTTTTTGGTATCTTGGCAACCCCTTTCCATGAAAGTGATTGGCGCCTGTCTTTTCTTAGGGCTACATCAATAGCAAGCAAACCATAGAGATAGGACTTGGAAGTACTTTTTTGTGTCAAGTTTCCAAGAGCTAGCACAAACCGTGTTTGATTTAGAGTTCCAACTACATGTATCCTTATAGGAGAAAACAGAGTGAAACCTAAAAATTAAAACTGTTACTGCCAACGAACGGTTTAACCTAGAAGATCGAAATTTGGTGAGCCAAGTGGGATTGGGGTACTGATCATTACCTGAAAGTGTCATCCAGATTGGGTGAAAAAATGTGTGCTGAGATTTCAGGAAACTCGTAGTTTTTTGGAATCTTGGCAACCCCTTTCCATGAAAGTGATTGGCGCCTGTCTTTTCTTAGGGCTACATCAATAGCAAACAAACCATAGAGATAGGACTTGGAAGTACTTTTTTGTGTCAAGTTTCCAAGAGCTAGCACAAACCGTGTTTGATTTAGAGTTCCAACTACATGTATCCATATAGGAGAAAACAGAGTGAAACCTAAAAATTAAAACTGTTACTGCCAACGAACGGTTTAACCTAGAAGAACGAAATTTGGTGAGCCAAGTGGGATTGGGGTTCTGATTATTACCTGAAAGTGTCATCAAGATTGGGTGAAAAAATGTGTGCTGTGATTTCGGGAAACTCGTAGTTTTTTGGAAGCTTGGCAACGCCTTTCCATGAAAGTGATTTGTGCCGGTCTCTGCTTAGGGCTACATCAATAGGAAACAATCCAGAGAAATAGAACATGGAACTTCGTTATGGGGTCAAGTTTCAAAGGGCTAGCACAAACCGTGTTTGATTTAGAGTTCCAACTACATGTATCCATATAGGAGAAAACAGAGTGAAACCTAAAAATTAAAACTATTACTGCCAACGAACGGTTTAACCTAGGAGAACGAAATTTGGTGAGCCAAGTGGGATTGGGGTACTGATCATTATCTGAAACTGTCATCAAGATTTGGTGAAAAAATGTGTGCTGAGATTTCAGGAAACTCGTAGTGTTTTGGACGCTTGGCAACCCCTTTCCATGAAAGTGATTTGCACGAGTCTCTGCTTAGGGATACGTCAATAGGAAACAAACCATAGAGATAGAACTTGGAACTTCTTTAATGTGTCAAGTTTCAAAGAGCTAGCACAAACCGTGTTTGATTTAGAGTTCCAACTACGTGTATCTATATAGGAGAAAACAGAGTGAAACCTAAAAATTAAAATGTTACTGCCAACGAACGGTTTAACCTAGAAGAACGAAATTTGGTGAGCCAAGTGGGATTGGGGTACTGATCATTACCTGAAAGTGTCATCAAGATTGTGTGAAAAAATGTGTGCTGAGATTTCAAGAAACTCGTAGTTTTTTGGAAACTTGGCAAACCCTTTCCATGGAAGTGATTTGCACGAGTCTCTGCTTAGGGCTACGTCAATAGGAAACAAACCATAGAGATAGAACTTGGAACTATTTTATTGTGTCAAGTTTCAAAGAGCTAGCACAAACCGTTTTTGATTTAGAGTTCCAACTACATGTATCCATATAGGAGAAAACAGAGTGAAACCTAAAAATTAAAACTGTTACTGCCAACGAACGGTTTAACCTAGAAGAACAAAATTTGGTGAGCCAATTGGGATTGGGTACTGATCATTAGCTGAAAGTGTCATCCAGATTGGGTGAAAAAATGTGTGCGGTGATTTCTGGAAACTCATAGTTTTTTGGAAGCTTGGCAACCCCTTTCCATGAAAGTAATTTGCGCCGGTCTCTACTTAGGGCTACATCAATAGGAAACAAACCATAGAGATAGAACTTGGAACTACTTTATTGTGTCAAGTTTCAAAGTGCTAGCACAAACCGTGTTTGATTTAGAGTTACAACTACATGTATCCATATAGGAGAAAACAGAGTGAAACCTAAATATTTAAACTGTTACTGCCAACGAACGGTTTAACCTAGAAGAACGAAATTTGGTGAGCCAAGTGGGATTGGGGTGCTGATAATTACCTGAAATTGTCATCAATATTGGGTGAAAAAATGTGTGCTGGGATTTCGGGAAACTCGTAGTTTTTTGTAAGCTTGGCAACGCCTTTCCATGAAAGTGATTTGTGCTGGTCTCTGCTTAGGGCTACATCAATAGGAAACAAACCATAGAAGTAGAACTTGGAACTACTTTATTGTGTCAAGTTTCAAAGAGCTAGCACAAACCGTGTTTTATTTAGAGTTCCAACTACATGTATCCTTATAGGAGAAAACAGAGTGAAACCTAAAAATTTAAACTGTTACTGCCAACGAACGGTTTAACCTAGAAGATCGAAATTTGGTGAGCCAAGTGGGATTGGGGTACTGATCATTACCTGAAAGTGTCATCCAGATTGGGTGAAAAAATGTGTGCTGAGATTTCAGGAAACTCGTAGTTTTTTGGAATCTTGGCAACCCCTTTCCATGAAAGTGATTGGCGCCTGTCTTTTCTTAGGGCTACATCAATAGGAAACAAACCATAGAGATAGGACTTGGAAGTACTTTTTTGTGTCAAGTTTCCAAGAGCTAGCACAAACCGTGTTTGATTTAGAGTTCCAACTACATGTATCCATATAGGAGAAAACAGAGTGAAACCTAAAAATTAAAACTGTTACTGCCAACGAACGGTTTAACCTAGAAGAATGAAATTTGTTGAGCCAAGTGGGATTGGGGTACTGATTATTACCTGAAAGTGTCATCAAGATTGGGTGAAAAAATGTGTGCTGTGATTTTGGGAAACTCGTAGTTTTTTGGAAGCTTGGCAACGCCTTTCCATGAAAGTGATTTGTGCCGGTCTCTGATTAGGGCTACATTAATAGGAAACAATCCAGAGAAATAGAACTTGGAACTACTTTATTGGGTCAAGTTTCAAAGAGCTAGCACAAACCGTGTTTGATTTAGAGTTCCAACTACATGTATCCATATAGGAGAAAACAGAGTGAAACCTAAAAATTAAAACTATTACTGCCAACGAACGGTTTAACCTAGGAGAACGAAATTTGGTGAGCCAAGTGGGATTGGGGTACTGATCATTACCTGAAAGTGTCATCAAGATTTGGTGAAAAAATGTGTGCTGAGATTTCAGGAAACTCGTAGTGTTTTGGACGCTTGGCAACCCCTTTCCATGAAAGTGATTTGCACGAGTCTCTGCTTAGGGATACGTCAATAGGAAACAAACCATAGAGATAGAACTTGGAACTTCTTTATTGTGTCAAGTTTCAAAGAGCTAGCACAAACCGTGTTTGATTTAGAGTTCCAACTACGTGTATCTATATAGGAGAAAAGAGAGTGAAACCTAAAAATTAAAATGTTACTGCCAATAAACGGTTTAACCTAGAAGAACGAAATTTGGTGAGCCAAGTGGGATTCGGGTACTGATCATTACCTGAAAGTGTCATCAATATTGTGTGAAAAAATGTGTGCTGAGATTTCAGGAATCTCGTAGTTTTTTGGAAGCTTGGCAAACCCTTTCCATGAAAGTGATTTGCACGAGTCTCTGCTTAGGGCTACGTCAATAGGAAACAAACCATAGAGATAGAAGTTGGAACTACTTTATTTTGTCAAGTTTCAAAGAGCTAGCACAAACTGTGTTGGATTTAGAGTTCGTACTACATGTATCCATATAGGAGAAAACACAGTGAAACCTAAAAATTAAAACTGTTACTGCCAACGAACGGTTTAACCTAGAAGAACCAAATTTGGTGAGCTATGTGGGATTGGGATACTGATGATTACCTCAAAGTGTCATCAAGATTGGGTGAAAAAATATGTGCTGAGATTTCAGGAAACTCGTAGTTTTTTGGAAGCTTGGCAACCCCTTTCCATGAAAGTGATTTGCACGAGTCTCTGCTTAGGGATACGTCAATAGGAAACAAACCATAGAGATAGAACTTGGAACTACTTTATTGTGTCAAGTTTCAAAGACCTAGCACAAACCGTGTTGGATTTAGAGATCCAAATACATGTATCCATATAGGAGAAAACAGAGTGAAACCTAAAAATTAAAATTGTTACAGCTAACGAATGGTTTAACCTAGAAGAACGAAATTTGGTGAGCCAAGTGGGATTGGGGTACTGATCATTACCTGAAAGTGGCATCAAGATTGGGTGAAAAAATGTGTGCTGAGATTTCAGGAAACTCGTAGTGTTTTGGAAGCTTGGCAACCCCTTTCCATGAAAGTGATATGTGCCGGTCTCTGCTTAGGGTACATCAATAGGAAACAAACCATAGAGATAGAACTTGGAACTACTTTGTTGTATCAAGTTTCAAAGAGCTAGCACAAACCGTGTTGGATTTAGAGTTCCAACTACATGTATCCATATAGGAGAAAACAGAGTGAAACCTAAACATTAAAACTGTTACTGCCAACGAACGGTTTAACCTAGAAGAACGAAATTTGGTGAGCCAATTGGGATGGGGTACTGATCATTAACTGAAAGTGTCATCCAGATTGGGTGAAAAAATGTGTGCGGTGATTTCTGGAAACTTGTAGTTTTTTGGAAGCTTGGCAACCCTTTCCATGAAAGTGATTTGCGCCGGTCTCTGCTTTGGGCTACATCAATAGGAAACAAACCATAGAGATAGAACTTGGAAGTACTTTATTGTGTCAAGTTTCAAAGAGCTAGCACAAACAGTGTTGGATTTAGAGTTCCAACTACATGTATCCATATAGTAGAAAACAGAGTGAAACCTAAATATTTAAACTGTTACTGCCAACGAACGGTTTAACCTAGAAGAACGAAATTTGGTCAACCAAGTCGGATTGGGGTACTGATCATTACCTCAAAGTTTCATCAAGATTGGGATAAAAAATGTGTGCTGAGATTTCAGGAAACTCGTAGTTTTTTGGAAGCTTGGCAACGCCTTTCCATGAAAGTGATTTGTGCCGGCCTCTGCTTAGGGCTACATCAATAGGAAACAAACCATAGAAATAGAACTTGGAACTACTTTATTGTGTCAAGTTTCAAAGACCTAGCACAAACCGTGTTTGATTTAGAGTTCCAACTACCTGTATCCATATAGGAGAAAACAGAGTGAAACCTAAAAATTAAAATGTTACTGCCAACGAACGGTTTAATCTAGAAGAACGAAATTTGGTGAGCCAAGTGGGATTGGGGTACTGATCATTACCTGAAAGTGTCAACAAGATTGGGTGAAAAAATGTGTGCTGCTATTTCGGGAAACTCGTAGTTTTTTGGAAGTTTGGCAACGCCTTTCCATGGAAGTGATTTGCGCCGGTCTCTGCTTAGGGCTACATCAATAGGAAACAAACCATAGAAATAGAACTTGGAACTACTTAATTGGGTCAAGTTTCAAAGAGCTAGCACAAACCGTGTTTGATTTAAAGTTCCAACTACGTGTATCCATATAGGAGAAAACAGAGTGAAACCTAAATATTTAAACTGTTACTGCCAACGAACGGTTTAACCTAGAAGAACGAAATTTGGTGAGCCAAGTGGGATTGGGGTACTGATAATTACCTGAAATGGTCATCAAGATTGGGTGAAAAAATGTGTGCTGTGATTTTGGGAAACTCGTAGTTTATTGTAAGCTTGGCAACCCCTTTCCATGAAAGTGATTGGCGCCAGTCTGTTCTTAGGGCTACATCACTAAGAAACAAACCATAGAGATAGGACTTGGAACTACTTTATTGTGTCAAGTTTCAAAGAGCTAGCACAAACCGTGTTTGATTTAGAGTTCCAAATACATGTATTCATATAGGAGAAAACACAGTGAAACCTAAAAATTAAAACTGTTACTGCCAACGAACGGTTTAAACTAGAAGAATGAAATTTGGTGAGCCAATTGGGATTGGGGTACTGATCATTAGCTGAAAGTGTCAACCAGATTGGGTGAAAAAGTGTGTGCGGTGATTTCTGGAAACTCATAGTGTTTTGGAAGCTTGGCAACCCTTTTCCATGAAAGTGATTTGCGCTGGTTTCTGCTTAGGGTTACATCAATAGGAAACAAACCATAGAGAGAGAACTTGGAACTACTTTATTGTGTCAAGTTTCAAAGAGCTAGCACGAACCGTGTTTGATTTAGAGTTCCAACTACATGTATCCATATAGGAGAAAACAGAGTGAAACCTAAAAATTAAAACTGTTACTGCCAACGAACGTTTTAACCTAGAAGATCGAAATTTGGTGAGCCAAGTGGGATTGGGGTACTGATCATTACCTGAAAGTGTCATCCAGATTGGGTGAAAAAATGTGTGCTGAGATTTCTTGGAATCTCGTAGTTTTTTGGAAGCTTGGCAACCCCTTTCCATGAAAGTGATTGGCGCCAGTCTTTTTTTAGGGCTACATCAATAGGAAACAAACCATAGAGATAGGACTTGAAAGTACTTTATTGTGTCAAGTTTCAAAGAGCTAGCACAAACCGTGTTTGATTTAGAATTCCAACTACATGTATCCATATAGGAGAAAACACAGTGAAACCTAAAAATTAAAACTGTTACTGCCAACGAATGGTTTAACCTAGAAGAACGAAATTTGGTGAGCCAATTGGGATTGGGGTACTGATCATTAGCTGAAAGTGTCATCCAGATTGGGTGAAAAAATGTGTGCGGTGATTTCTGGAAACTCATAGTTTTTTGGAAGCTTGGCAACCCCTTTCCATGAAAGTGATTTGCGCCGGTCTCTGCTTAGGGCTACCTCAATAGGAAACAAACCATAGAGATAGAACTTGGAACTTCTTTATTGTGTCAAGTTTCAAAGAGCTAGCACAAACCGTCTTTGATTTAGAGTTCCAACTACATGTATCCATATAGGAGAAAACAGTGTGAAACCTAAAAATTAAAACTGTTACTGCCAACGAACGGTTTAAACTAGAAGAACGAATTTTGTTGAGCCAAGTGGGATTGGGGTACTGATCATTACCTGAAAGTGTGATCCAGATTGGGTGAAAAAATGTGTGCTGAGATTTCAGGAAACTCGTAGTTTTTTGGAAGCTTGGCAACCACTTTCAATGAAACTGATTTGCTGCAGTCTCTGCTTAGGGCTACATCAATAGGAAACAAACCATAGAGATAGAACTTGGAACTACTTTATTGTGTCAAGTTTCAAAGAGCTAGCACAAACCGTCTTTGATTTAGAGTTCCAACTACATGTATCCATATAGGCGAAAACAGAGTGAAACCTAAAAATTTAAACTGTTACTGCCAACGAACGGTTTAACCTAGAAGAACGAAATTTGGTGAGCCCATTGGGATTGGGGTACTGATCATTACCTGAAATTTTCATCAAGATTGGGTGAAAAAATGTGTGCTGAGATTTCAGGAAACTCGTAGTTTTTTGGAAGCTTGGCAACCCTTTCCATGAAAGTGATTTGCGCCAGTCTGCTTAGGGCTACATCAATAAGAAACAAACCATAGAGATAGAACTTGGAAATACTTTATTGTGTCAAGTTTCAAAGAGCTAGCACATACCGTGTTTGATTTAGAGTTCCAACTACATGTATCCATATAGGCGAAAACACAGTGAAACCTAAAAATTTAAACTGTTACTGCCAACGAACGGTTTAACCTAGAAGAACGAAATTTGGTGAGCCCAGTGGGATTGGGGTACTGATCATTACCTGAAATTTTCATCAAGATTGGGTGAAATAATGTGTACTGAGATTTCAGGAAATTCGTAGTTTTTTGGAAGCTTGGCAACCCCTTTCCATGAAAGTGATTTGTGCAAGTCTCTCCTTAGGGCTATATCAATAGGAAACAAACCAAGGAGATAAAACTTGGATCTACTTCATTGTGTCAAGTTTCAAAGAGCTAGCACAAACCGTGTTTGATTTAGAGTTCCAACTACATGTAACCATATAGGCGAAAACAGAGTGAAACCTAAAAATTGAAACTGTTACTGCCAACGAACGGTTTAACGTAGAAGAACGAAATTTGGTGAGCCCATTGGGATTGGGGTACTGATCATTACCTGAAATTTTCATCAAGATTGGGTGAAAAAATGTGTGCTGAGATTTCAGGAAACTCGTAGTTTTTTGGAAGCTTGGCAACCCCTTTCCATGAAAGTGATTTGCGCCAGTCTCTGCTTAGGGCTACATCAATAGGAAACAAACCATAGAGATAGAACTTGGAACTAATTTATTGTGGCAAGTTTCAAAGAGCTAGCACAAACCGTGTTTGATTTAGAGTTACAAATACAGGTATCCATATAGGCGAAAACAGAGTGAAAACTAAAATTAAAACTGTTACTGCCAATGATCGGTTTAACCTAGAAGAACGAAATTTGGTGAGCCAAGTGGGATTGGGGTAGTAATCATTACCTGAAAGTGTCATCAATATTGGGTGAAAAAATGTGTGGTGAGATTTCAGGAAACAGGTAGTTTTTTGAAAGTTTGGCAACCCCTTTCCATGAAAGTGATTTGCGCCAGTCTCGGCTTAGGGCTACATCAACAGGAAACAAACCATAGAGATAGAACTTGGAAGTACTTTATTGTGTCAAGTTTCAAAGAGCTAGCACAAACCGTGTTTGATTTAGAGTTCCAACTACATGTATCCATATAGGCGAAAAGAGAGTGAAACCTAAAAATTAAAACTGTTACTGCCAACGAACGGTTTAACCTAGAAGACCGAAATTTGGTGAGCCAAGTGGGATTGGGGTATTGATCATTAACTGAAATGTTCATCAAGATTGGGTGAAAAAATGTGTTCTTAGATTTCAAGAAACTCGTAGTTTTTTGGAAGCTTGGCAACCCCTTTCCATGAAAGTGATTTGCGCCGGTCTCTGCTTAGGGCTACATCAATAGGAAACAAACCATAGAGATAGAACTTGGAAGTACTTTATTGTGTCAAGTTTCAAAGAGCTAGCACAAACCGTGTTTGATTTAGAGTTCCAACTACATGTATCCATACAGGGGAAAAGAGTGAAACCTAAAAATTAAAACTGTTACTGCCAACGAATGGTTTAACCTAGAAGAACGAAATTTGGTGAGACAAGTGGCATTGGGGTTCTGATCATTACCTGAAAGTGTCATGAAAATTGGGTGAAAAAATGTGTGCTGAGATTCCAGGAAACTCGTAGTTTTTTGGAATCTTGGCAACCCCTTTCCATGAAAGTGATTTGCGCCAGTCTCTGCTTAGGGCTACATCAATAGGAAACAAACCATAGATATAGAACTTGGAACTACTTTATTGTGTCAAGTTTCAAAGAGCTAGCACAAACCGTGTTTGATTTAGAGTTCCAACTACATGTATCCATATAGGCGAAAACAGAGTGAAAACTAAAAATTAAAACTGTTACTGCCAACGAACGGTTTAATCTAGAAGAACGAAATTTGGTGAGCCAAGTGGGATTTGGGTACTGATCATTACCTGAAAGTGTAATGAAGATTGGGTGAAAAAAAAATGTGCTGAGATTTCAGGAAACTCGTAGTTTTTTGGAAGCTTGGCAACCCCTTTCTATAAAAGTGATTTGCGCCAGTCTCTGCTTAGGGCTACATCAATAGGAAACAAACCATAGAGATAGAACTTGGAACTACTTTATTGTGTCAATTTTCAAAGAGGTAGCACAAACCGTGTTGGATTTAGAGTTCCAACTACATGTATCCATATAGGCGAAAACAGAGTGAAACCTAAAAATTAAAACTGTTACTGCCAACGAAAGGTTTAACCTAGAAGAACGAAATTTGGTGAGCCAAGTGGGATTGGGGTACTGATCATTACCTGATAGTGTCATCAAGATTGGGTGAAAAAATGTGTGCTGTTATTTCAGGAAACTCGTATTTTTTTGGAAGATTGGCAACCCCTTTCCATGAAAGTGATTTGCGCCAGTCTCTGCTTAGGGCTACATCAATAGGAAACAAACCATAGAGATAGAACTTGGAACTACTTTATTGTGTCAAGTTTCAAAGAGCTAGCAAAAACCGTGTTTGATTTATAGTTCCAACTACATGTATCCATACAGGAGAAAACAGAGTGAAACCTAAAAATTAAAACTGTTACTGCCAGCGAACGGTTTAACCTAGAAGAACGAAATTTGGTGAGCCAAGTGGGATTGGGGTACTGATCATTACCTGATAGTGTCATCAAGATTGGGTGAAAAAATGTGTGCTGTGATTTCAGGAAACTCGTATTTTTTTGGAAGATTGGCAACCCCTTTCCATGAAAGTGATTTGCGCCAGTCTCTGCTTAGGGCTACATCGATAGGAAACAAACCATAGAGATAGAACTTGAAACTACTTTATTGTGTCAAGTTTCAAAGAGCTAGCACAAACCGTGTTTGATTTAGAGTTCCAACTACATGTATCCATATAGGTGAAAACACAATGAAACCTAAAAATTAAAACTGTTATTGCCAACGAACGGTTTAACCTAGAAGAACGAAATTTGGTGAGCCAAGTGAGATTGGGGTACTGATCATTACCTGAAAGTGTCATGAAGATTGGGTGAAAAATGTTTGCTGTGATTTCAGGAAACTCCTAGTTTTTGGAAGCTTGGCAACCCCTTTCCATGAAAGAGATTTGCGCCAGTCTCTGCTTAGGGCTACATCAATAGGAAACAAACCATAGAGATAGAACTTGGAACTACTTTATTGTGTCAACTTTCAAAGAGCTAGTACAAACCGTGTTGGATTTAGAGTTCCAACTACATGTATCCATATAGGGGAAAACAGAGTGAAACCGAAAAATTAAAACTGTTACTTCCAATGAAAGGTTAAACATAGAAGAACGAAATTTGGTGAGCCAAGTGGGATTGGGGAACTCTTCATTACCTGAAAGTGTCATCCAGATTGGGTGAAAAAATGTGTGCTGAGATTTCAGGAAACTCGTATTTTTTTTTGAAGCTTTGCAACCCCTTTCCATGAAAGTGATTTGCGCCAGTCTCTGCTTTGGGCTACATCAATAGGAAACAAACCATAGAGATAGAACTTGGAACTACTTTATTGTGTCAAGTTTCAAAGAGCTAGCACAAACCGTCTTTGATTTAGAGTTCCAAATACATGTAGGAATATACGAGAAAACAGAGTGAAACCTAGAATTTAAAAATGTTACTGCCAACAAAAGGTTTATCCTTGAAGAACTAAATTTGGAGCGCCAAGTGGTTTTGGGGTACTGATCATTACCTGAAAGTGTCATCAAGATTATGTGAAAAAATATGCTCTGAGATTTCAGGAAACTCGTAGTTTTTTGGAAGCTTGGCAACCCCTTTCCATGAAAGTGATTTGCGCCGGTCTCTGCTTAGGGCTACATCAATAGGAAACAAACCATAGAGATAGAACTTGGAACTACTTTATTGTGTCATTTCAAAGAGCTAGCACAAACCGTGTTTGATTTAGAGTTCCAACTACATGTATCCATATAGGTGAAAACAGAGTGAAACCTAAAAATTAAAACTGTTACTGCCAACGAACGGTTTACCCTAGAAGAACGAAATTTCGTGAGCCCATTGGGATTGGGGTACTGATCATTACCTGAAATTTTCATCAAGATTGGGTGAAAAAATGTGTTCTTAGATTTCAGGAAACTCGTAGTTTTTTGGAAGCTTGGCAACCCCTTTCCATGAAAGTGATTTGCGCCGGTCTCTGCTTAGGGCTACATCAATAGGAAACAAACCATAGAGATAGAACTTGGAAGTACTTTATTGTGTCAAGTTTCAAAGAGCTAGCACAAACCGTGTTTGATTTAGAGTTCCAACTACATGTATCCATATAGGCGAAAAGAGAGTGAAACCTAAAAATTAAAACTGTTACTGCCAACGAACGGTTTAACCTAGAAGACCGAAATTTGGTGAGCCAAGTGGGATTGGGGTATTGATCATTTACTGAAATGTTCATCAAGATTGGGTGAAAAAATGTGTGCTGAGATTTCAGGAAACACGTAATTTTTTTGGAAGCTTGGCAACCCCTTTCCATGAAAGTGATTTGCGCCAGTCTCTGCTTAGGGCTACATCAATAGGAAACAAACCATAGAGATAGAAATTGGAACTACTTTATTGTGTCAAGTTTCAAAGAGCTAGCACAAACCGTGTTTGATTTAGAGTTCCAACTACATGTATCCATACAGGAGAAAACAGAGTGAAAGCTAAAAATTAAAACTGTTACTGCCAACGAATGGTTTAACCTAGAAGAACGAAATTTGGTGAGACAAGTGGCATTGGGGTTCTGATCATTACCTGAAAGTGTCATGAAAATTGGGTGAAAAAATGTGTGCTGAGATTCCAGGAAACTCGTAGTTTTTTGGAATCTTGGCAACCCCTTTCCATGAAAGTGATTTGCGCCAGTCTCTGCTTAGGGCTACATCAATAGGAAACAAACCATAGATATAGAACTTGGAACTACTTTATTGTGTCAAGTTTCAAAGAGCTAGCACAAACCGTGTTTGATTTAGAGTTCCAACTACATGTATCCATATAGGCGAAAACAGAGTGAAAACTAAAATTAAAACTGTTACTGCCAACGAACTGTTTAACCTAGGAGAACGAAATTTGTTGAGCCAAGTGGGATTGGAGTACTGAACATTACCTGAAAGTGTCATCAAGATTGAATGAAAAATGTTTGCTGAGATTTCAGGAAACTCGTAGTTTTTGGAAGCTTGGCAACCCCTTTCCATGAAAGTGATTTGCGCCAGTCTCTGCTTAGGGCTATATCAATAGGAAACAATCTAAAGAGATAGAACTTGGATCTCCTTCATTATGTCAAGTTTCAAAGAGCTAGCAAAAACCGTGTTTGATTTAGTGTTCCAACTACATGTATCCATATAGCAGAAAACAGAGTGAAACCTAAAAATTAAAACTGTTACTGCCAACGAACGTTTTAACCTAGAAGAACGAAATTTGGTGAGCCAAGTGGTTTTGGGGTACTGATCATTACCTGAAAGTGTCATCAAGATTGGGTGAAAAATGTTTGCTGAGATTTCAGGAAACTCGTGGTTTTTGGAAGCTTGGCAACCCCTGTCCATTAAAGTGATTTGCGCCAGTCTCTGCTTAGGGCTACATCAATAGGAAACAAACCATAGAGATAGAACTTGGAACTACTTTATTGTGTCAACTTTCAAAGAGCTAGCACAAACCGTGTTGGATTTAGAGTTCCAACTACATGTATCCATATAGGGGAAAACAGAGTGAAACCTAAAAATTAAAACTGTTAGTGAAAACGAACGGTTTAACCTAGAAGAACGAAGTTTTTTGAGCCAAGTGTGATTGGGGTACTGAACATTACCTGAAAGTGTCATCAAGATTGGGTGAAAAAATTTGTGCTGAGATTTCAGGAAACTCGTAGTTTTTTGGAAGATTGGCAACCCCTTTCCATGAAAGTGATTTGCGCCAGTCTCTGCTTAGGGCTACATCAATAGGAAACAAACCATAGATATAGAACTTGGAACTACTTTATTGTGTCAAGTTTCAAAGAGCTAGCACAAACCGTGTTTGATTTAGAGTTCCAACTACATGTATCCATATAGGCGAAAACAGAGTGAAAACTAAAATTAAAACTGTTACTGCCAACGAACTGTTTAACCTAGGAGAACGAAATTTGTTGAGCCAAGTGGGATTGGAGTACTGAACATTACCTGAAAGTGTCATCAAGATTGAATGAAAAATGTTTGCTGAGATTTCAGGAAACTCGTAGTTTTTGGAAGCTTGGCAACCCCTTTCCATGAAAGTGATTTGCGCCAGTCTCTGCTTAGGGCTATATCAATAGGAAACAATCTAAAGAGATAGAACTTGGATCTCCTTCATTATGTCAAGTTTCAAAGAGCTAGCAAAAACCGTGTTTGATTTAGAGTTCCAACTACATGTATCCATATAGCAGAAAACAGAGTGAAACCTAAAAATTAAAACTGTTACTGCCAACGAACGTTTTAACCTAGAAGAACGAAATTTGGTGAGCCAAGTGGTTTTGGGGTACTGATCATTACCTGAAAGTGTCATCAAGATTGGGTGAAAAATGTTTGCTGAGATTTCAGGAAACTCGTGGTTTTTGGAAGCTTGGCAACCCCTGTCCATTAAAGTGATTTGCGCCAGTCTCTGCTTAGGGCTACATCAATAGGAAACAAACCATAGAGATAGAACTTGGAACTACTTTATTGTGTCAACTTTCAAAGAGCTAGCACAAACCGTGTTGGATTTAGAGTTCCAACTACATGTATCCATATAGGGGAAAACAGAGTGAAACCTAAAAATTAAAACTGTTACTGAAAACGAACGGTTTAACCTAGAAGAACGAAGTTTTTTGAGCCAAGTGTGATTGGGGTACTGAACATTACCTGAAAGTGTCATCAAGATTGGGTGAAAAAATTTGTGCTGAGATTTCAGGAAACTCGTAGTTTTTTGGAAGATTGGCAACCCCTTTCCATGAAAGTGATTTGCGCCAGTCTCTGCTTAGGGCTACATCAATAGGAAACAAACCATAGAGATAGAACTTGGAACTACTTTATTGTGTCAAGTTTCAAAGAGCTAGCTCAAACCGTCTTTGATTTAGAGTTCCAACTACATGTATCCATATAGGAGAAAACAGAGTGAAACCTAAAAATTAAAACTGTTACTGGCAACGAACGGTTTAACCTAGAAGAACGAAATTTGGTGAGCCAAGTGGGATTGGGGTGCTGATCATTACCTGAAATTGTCATCAAGATTGGGTGTAAAAATGTGTGCTGAGATTTCAGGAAACTAGTAGTTTTTTGGAAGCTTGGCAAACCCTTTCCATGAAAGTGATATGCGCAGGTCTCTGCTTAGGGCTACATCAATAGAAAACAAACCATAGAGATAGAAATTGCAACTACTTTATTGTATCAAGTTTCAAAGAGCTAGCACAACCGGTGTTGGATTTAGAGTTCCAACTACATGTATCCATATAGGCGAAAACAGAGTGAAACCTAAAAATTAAAACTGTTACTGCCAACGAACGGTTTAAACTAGAAGAACGAAATTTGGTGAGCCAAGTGGGATTGGGGTACTGATCATTACCTGAAAGTGTGATCCAGATTGGGTGTAAAAATGTGTGCTGAGATTTCAGGAAACTAGTAGTTTTTTGGAAGCTTGGCAACCACTTTCCATGAAAGTGATTTGCGCCAGTCTCTGCTTAGGGCTACATCAATAGGAAACAAACCATAGAAATAGAACTTGGAACTACGTTGTTGTGTGAAGTTTCAAAGAGCTAGCACAAACCGTCTTTGATTTAGAGTTCCAAATACATGTATCCATATAGGCGAAAACAGAGTGAAACCTAAAAATTAAAACTGTTACTGCCAACGAACGGTTTAAACTAGAAGAACGAAATTTGGTGAGCCAAGTGGGATTGGGGTACTGATCATTACCTGAAAGTGTGATCCAGATTGGGTGTAAAAATGTGTGCTGAGATTTCAGGAAACTAGTAGTTTTTTGGAAGCTTGGCAACCACTTTCCATGAAAGTGATTTGCGCCAGTCTCTGCTTAGGGCTACATCAATAGGAAACAAACCATAGAAATAGAACTTGGAACTACGTTGTTGTGTGAAGTTTCAAAGAGCTAGCACAAACCGTCTTTGATTTAGAGTTCCAAATACATGTATCCATATAGGCGAAAACAGAGTGAAACCTAAAAATTAAAACTGTTACTGCCAACGAACGGTTTAAACTAGAAGAACGAAATTTGGTGAGCCAAGTGGGATTGGGGTACTGATCATTACCTGAAAGTGTGATCCAGATTGGGTGTAAAAATGTGTGCTGAGATTTCAGGAAACTAGTAGTTTTTTGGAAGCTTGGCAACCACTTTCCATGAAAGTGATTTGCGCAAGTCTCTGCTTAGGGCTACATCAATAGGAAACAAACCATAGAAATAGAACTTGGATCTACGTTGTTGTGTGAAGTTTCAAAGAGGTAGCACAAACCGTCTTTGATTTAGAGTTCCAACTACATGTATCCATGTAGGCGAAAACAGAGTGAAACCTAAAAATTTAAACTGTTACTGCCAACGAACGGTTTAACCTAGAAGAACGAAATTTGGTGAGAAAAGTGGGAATGGGGTACTGATCATTACCTGAAAGTGTCATCAAGATTGGGTGAAAAAATGTGTGCTGAGATTTCAGGAAACTCGTAGTTTTTTAGAAGCTTGGCAACCCCTTTCCATGAAAGTGATTTGCGCCAGTCTCTGCTTAGGGCTACATCAATAGGAAACAAAACATAGAGATAGAAATTGCAACTACTTTATTGTGTCAAGGTTCAAAGAGCTAGCACAAACGGTGTTGGATTTAGAGTTCCAACTACATGTATCCATATAGGCGAAAACAGAGTGAAACCTAAAAATTAAAACTGTTACTGCCAACGAACGGTTTAAACTAGAAGAACGAAATTTGGTGAGCCAAGTGGGATTGGGGTACTGATCATTACCTGAAAGTGTGATCCAGATTGGGTGTATAAATGTGTGCTGAGATTTCAGGAAACTAGTAGTTTTTTGGAAGATTGGCAACCACTTTCCATGAAAGTGATTTGCGCCAGTCTCTGCTTAGGGCTACATCAATAGGAAACAAACCATAGAAATAGAACTTGGAACTACGATGTTGTGTGAAGTTTCAAAGAGCTAGCACAAACCGTCTTTGATTTAGAGTTCCAACTACATGTATCCATATAGGCGAAAACAGAGTGAAACCTAAAAATTTAAACTGTTACTGCCAACGAACGGTTTAACCTAGAAGAACGAAATTTGGTGAGCCAAGTGGGAATGGGGTACTGATCATTAACTGAAAGTGTCATCAAGATTGGGTGAAAAAATGTGTGCTGAGATTTCAGGAAACTCGTAGTTTTTTGGAAGCTTGGCAACCCCTTTCCATGAAAGTGATTTGCGCCAGTCTCTGCTTAGGGCTACATCAATAGGAAACAAAACATAGAGATAGAAATTGCAACTACTTTATTGTGTCAAGGTTCAAAGAGCTAGCACAAACGGTGTTGGATTTAGAGTTCCAACTACATGTATCCATATAGGCGAAAACAGAGTGAAACCTAAAAATTAAAACTGTTACTGCCAACGAAAGGTTTAACCTAGAAGAACGAAATTTGGTGAGCCCAGTGGGATTGGGGTACTGATCATTACCTGAAATTTTCATCAAGATTGGGTGAAAAAATGTGTGCTGAGATTTCAGGAAACTCGTAGTTTTTTGGAAGCTTGGCAAACCCTTTGCATGAAAGTGGTTTGCGCCAGTCTCTGCTTAGGGCTACATCAATAGGAAACAAACCATAGAGATAGAACTTGGAACTACTTTATTGTGTCAAGTTTCAAAGAGCTAGCACAACCGGTGTTGGATTTAGAGTTCCAACTACATGTATCCATATAGGCGAAAACAGAGTGAAACCTAAAAATTAAAACTGTTACTGCCAACGAACGGTTTAAACTAGAAGAACGAAATTTGGTGAGCCAAGTGGGATTGGGGTACTGATCATTACCTGAAAGTGTGATCCAGATTGGGTGTAAAAATGTGTGCTGAGATTTCAGGAAACTAGTAGTTTTTTGGAAGCTTGGCAACCACTTTCCATGAAAGTGATTTGCGCCAGTCTCTGCTTAGGGCTACATCAATAGGAAACAAACCCCTTGGAACTACGTTGTTGTGTGAAGTTTCAAAGAGCTAGCACAAACCGTCTTTGATTTAGAGTTCCAACTACATGTATCCATATAGGCGAAAACAGAGTGAAACCTAAAAATTTAAACTGTTACTGCCAACGAACGGTTTAACCTAGAAGAACGAAATTTGGTGAGCCCAGTGGGATTGGGGTCCTGATCATTACCTGAAAGTGTCATCAAGACTGGGTGAAAAAATGTGTGCTGAGATTTCAGGAAACTCGTAGTTTTTTGGAAGCTTGGCAACCCCTTTCCATGAAAGTGATTTGCGCCAGTCTCTGCTTAGGGCTACATCAATAGGAAACAAAACATAGAGATAGAAATTGCAACTACTTTATTGTCTCAAGGTTCAAAGAGCTAGCACAAACGGTGTTGGATTTAGAGTTCCAACTACATGTATCCATATAGGCGAAAACAGAGTGAAACCTAAAAATTAAAACTGTTTCTGCCAACGAACGGTTTAACCTAGAAGAACGAAATTTGGTGAGCCCAGTGGGATTGGGGTACTGATCATTACCTGAAATTTTCATCAAGATTGGGTGAAAAAATGTGTGCTGAGATTTCAGGAAACTCGTAGTTTTTTGGAAGCTTGGCAACCCCTTTCCATGAAAGTGATTTGCGCCAGTCTCTGCTTAGGGCTACATCAATAGGAAACAAACCATAGAGATAGAACTTGGAACTACTTTATTGTGTCAAGTTTCAAAGAGCTAGCACAACCGGTGTTGGATTTAGAGTTCCAACTACATGTATCCATATAGGCGAAAACAGAGTGAAACCTAAAAATTAAAACTGTTACTGCCAACGAACGGTTTAAACTAGAAGAACGAAATTTGGTGAGCCAAGTGGGATTGGGGTACTGATCATTACCTGAAAGTGTGATCCACATTGGGTGTAAAAATGTGTGCTGAGATTTCAGGAAACTAGTAGTTTTTTGGAAGCTTGGCAACCACTTTCCATGAAAGTGATTTGCGCCAGTCTCTGCTTAGGGCTACATCAATAGGAAACAAACCATAGAAATAGAACTTGGAACTACGTTGTTGTGTGAAGTTTCAAAGAGCTAGCACAAACCGTCTTTGATTTAGAGTTCCAACTACATGTATCCATATAGGCGAAAATAGAGTGAAACCTAAAAATTTAAACTGTTACTGCCAACGAACGGTTTAACCTAGAAGAACGAAATTTGGTGAGCCAAGTGGGAATGGGGTACTGATCATTACCTGAAAGTGTCATCAAGATTGGGTGAAAAAATGTGTGCTGAGATTTCAGGAAACTCGTAGTTTTTTGGAAGCTTGGCAACCCCTTTCCATGAAAGTGATTTGCGCCAGTCTCTGCTTAGGGCTACATCAATAGGAAACAAACCATAGAGATAGAACTTGGAACTACTTTATTGTGTCAAGTTTCAAAGAGCTAGCACAACCGGTGTTGGATTTAGAGTTCCAACTACATGTATCCATATAGGCGAAAACAGAGTGAAACCTAAGAATTAAAACTGTTACTGCCAACGAACGGTTTAAACTAGAAGAACGAAATTTGGTGAGCCAAGTGGGATTGGGGTACTGATCATTACCTGAAAGTGTGATCCAGATTGGGTGTAAAAATGTGTGCTGAGATTTCAGGAAACAAGTAGTTTTTTGGAAGCTTGGCAACCACTTTCCATGAAAGTGATTTGCGCCAGTCTCTGCTTAGGGCTACATCAATAGGAAACAAACCATAGAAATAGAACTTGGAACTACGTTGTTGTGTGAAGTTTCAAAGAGCTAGCACAAACCGTCTTTGATTTAGAGTTCCAACTACATGTATCCATATAGGCGAAAATAGAGTGAAACCTAAAAATTTAAACTGTTACTGCCAACGAACGGTTTAACCTAGAAGAACGAAATTTGGTGAGCCAAGTGGGAATGGGGTACTGATCATTACCTGAAAGTGTCATCAAGACTGGGTGAAAAAATGTGTGCTGAGATTTCAGGAAACTCGTAGTTTTTTGGAAGCTTGGCAACCCCTTTCCATGAAAGTGATTTGCGCCAGTCTCTGCTTAGGGCTACATCAATAGGAAACAAAACATAGAGATAGAAATTGCAACTACTTTATTATGTCAAGGTTCAAAGAGCTAGCACAAACGGTGTTGGATTTAGAGTTCCAACTACATGTATCCATATAGGCGAAAACAGAGTGAAACCTAAAAATTAAAACTGTTACTGCCAACGAACGGTTTAACCTAGAAGAACGAAATTTGGTGAGCCCAGTGGGATTGGGGTACTGATCATTACCTGAAATTTTCATCAAGATTGGGTGAAAAAATGTGTGCTGAGATTTCAGGAAACTCGTAGTTTTTTGGAAGCTTGGCAACCCCTTTCCATGAAAGTGATTTGCGCCAGTCTCTGCTTAGGGCTACATCAATAGGAAACAAACCATAGAGATAGAACTTGGAACTACTTTATTGTGTCAAGTTTCAAAGAGCTAGCACAACCGGTGTTGGATTTAGAGTTCCAACTACATGTATCCATATAGGCGAAAACAGAGTGAAACCTAAAAATTAGAACTGTTACTGCCAACGAACGGTTTAAACTAGAAGAACGAAATTTGGTGAGCCAAGTGGGATTGGGGTACTGATCATTACCTGAAAGTGTGATCCATATTGGGTGTAAAAATGTGTGCTGAGATTTCAGGAAACTAGTAGTTTTTTGGAAGCTTGGCAACCACTTTCCATGAAAGTGATTTGCGCCAGTCTCTGCTTAGGGCTACATCAATAGGAAACAAACCATAGAAATAGAACTTGGAACTACGTTGTTGTGTGAAGTTTCAAAGAGCTAGCACAAACCGTCTTTGATTTAGAGTTCCAACTACATGTATCCATATAGGCGAAAATAGAGTGAAACCTAAAAATTTAAACTGTTACTGCCAACGAACGGTTTAACCTAGAAGAACGAAATTTGGTGAGCCAAGTGGGAATGGGGTACTGATCATTACCTGAAAGTGTCATCAAGACTGGGTGAAAAAATGTGTGCTGAGATTTCAGGAAACTCGTAGTTTTTTGGAAGCTTGGCAACCCCTTTCCATGAAAGTGATTTGCGCCAGTCTCTGCTTAGGGCTACATCAATAGGAAACAAAACATAGAGATAGAAATTGCAACTACTTTATTGTGTCAAGGTTCAAAGAGCTAGCACAAACGGTGTTGGATTTAGAGTTCCAACTACATGTATCCATATAGGCGAAAACAGAGTGAAACCTAAAAATTAAAACTGTTACTGCCAACGAACGGTTTAACCTAGAAGAACGAAATTTGGTGAGCCCAGTGGGATTGGGGTACTGATCATTACCTGAAATTTTCATCAAGATTGGGTGAAAAAATGTGTGCTGAGATTTCAGGAAACTCGTAGTTTTTTGGAAGCTTGGCAACCCCTTTCCATGAAAGTGATTTGCGCCAGTCTCTGCTTAGGGCTACATCAATAGGAAACAAACCATAGAGATAGAACTTGGAACTACTTTATTGTGTCAAGTTTCAAAGAGCTAGCACAACCGGTGTTGGATTTAGAGTTCCAACTACATGTATCCATATAGGCGAAAACAGAGTGAAACCTAAAAATTAAAACTGTTACTGCCAACGAACGGTTTAAACTAGAAGAACGAAATTTGGTGAGCCAAGTGGGATTGGGGTACTGATCATTACCTGAAAGTGTGATCCATATTGGGTGTAAAAATGTGTGCTGAGATTTCAGGAAACTAGTAGTTTTTTGGAAGCTTGGCAACCACTTTCCATGAAAGTGATTTGCGCCAGTCTCTGCTTAGGGCTACATCAATAGGAAACAAACCATAGAAATAGAACTTGGAACTACGTTGTTGTGTAAAGTTTCAAAGAGCTAGCACAAACCGTCTTTGATTTAGAGTTCCAACTACATGTATCCATATAGGCGAAAATAGAGTGAAACCTAAAAATTTAAACTGTTACTGCCAACGAACGGTTTAACCTAGAAGAACGAAATTTGGTGAGCCAAGTGGGAATGGGGTACTGATCATTACCTGAAAGTGTCATCAAGATTGGGTGAAAAAATGTGTGCTGAGATTTCAGGAAACTCGTAGTTTTTTGGAAGCTTGGCAACCCCTTTCCATGAAAGTGATTTGCGCCAGTCTCTGCTTAGGGCTACATCAATAGGAAACAAACCATAGAGATAGAAATTGCAACTACTTTATTGTGTCAAGGTTCAAAGAGCTAGCACAAACGGTGTTGGATTTAGAGTTCCAACTACATGTATCCATATAGGCGAAAACAGAGTGAAACCTAAAAATTAAAACTGTTACTGCCAACGAACGGTTTACCCTAGAAGAACGAAATTTGGTGAGCCCATTGGGATTGGGGTACTGATCATTACCTGAAATTTTCATCAAGATTGGGTGAAAAAATGTGTTCTTAGATTTCAGGAAACTCGTAGTTTTTTGGAAGCTTGGCAACCCCTTTCCATGAAAGTGATTTGCGCCGGTCTCTGCTTAGGGCTACATCAATAGGAAACAAACCATAGAGATAGAACTTGGAAGTACTTTATTGTGTCAAGTTTCAAAGAGCTAGCACAAACCGTGTTTGATTTAGAGTTCCAACTACATGTATCCATATAGGCGAAAACAGAGTGAAACCTAAAAATTAAAACTGTTACTGCCAACGAACGGTTTAAACTAGAAGAACGAAATTTGGTGAGCCAAGTGGGATTGGGGTACTGATCATTACCTGAAAGTGTGATCCAGATTGGGTGTAAAAATGTGTGCTGAGATTTCAGGAAACTAGTAGTTTTTTGGAAGCTTGGCAACCACTTTCCATGAAAGTGATTTGCGCAAGTCTCTGCTTAGGGCTACATCAATAGGAAACAAACCATAGAAATAGAACTTGGATCTACGTTGTTGTGTGAAGTTTCAAAGAGGTAGCACAAACCGTCTTTGATTTAGAGTTCCAACTACATGTATCCATGTAGGCGAAAACAGAGTGAAACCTAAAAATTTAAACTGTTACTGCCAACGAACGGTTTAACCTAGAAGAACGAAATTTGGTGAGAAAAGTGGGAATGGGGTACTGATCATTACCTGAAAGTGTCATCAAGATTGGGTGAAAAAATGTGTGCTGAGATTTCAGGAAACTCGTAGTTTTTTGGAAGCTTGGCAACCCCTTTCCATGAAAGTGATTTGCGCCAGTCTCTGCTTAGGGCTACATCAATAGGAAACAAAACATAGAGATAGAAATTGCAACTACTTTATTGTGTCAAGGTTCAAAGAGCTAGCACAAACGGTGTTGGATTTAGAGTTCCAACTACATGTATCCATATAGGCGAAAACAGAGTGAAACCTAAAAATTAAAACTGTTACTGCCAACGAACGGTTTAAACTAGAAGAACGAAATTTGGTGAGCCAAGTGGGATTGGGGTACTGATCATTACCTGAAAGTGTGATCCAGATTGGGTGTATAAATGTGTGCTGAGATTTCAGGAAACTAGTAGTTTTTTGGAAGATTGGCAACCACTTTCCATGAAAGTGATTTGCGCCAGTCTCTGCTTAGGGCTACATCAATAGGAAACAAACCATAGAAATAGAACTTGGAACTACGATGTTGTGTGAAGTTTCAAAGAGCTAGCACAAACCGTCTTTGATTTAGAGTTCCAACTACATGTATCCATATAGGCGAAAACAGAGTGAAACCTAAAAATTTAAACTGTTACTGCCAACGAACGGTTTAACCTAGAAGAACGAAATTTGGTGAGCCAAGTGGGAATGGGGTACTGATCATTAACTGAAAGTGTCATCAAGATTGGGTGAAAAAATGTGTGCTGAGATTTCAGGAAACTCGTAGTTTTTTGGAAGCTTGGCAACCCCTTTCCATGAAAGTGATTTGCGCCAGTCTCTGCTTAGGGCTACATCAATAGGAAACAAAACATAGAGATAGAAATTGCAACTACTTTATTGTGTCAAGGTTCAAAGAGCTAGCACAAACGGTGTTGGATTTAGAGTTCCAACTACATGTATCCATATAGGCGAAAACAGAGTGAAACCTAAAAATTAAAACTGTTACTGCCAACGAAAGGTTTAACCTAGAAGAACGAAATTTGGTGAGCCCAGTGGGATTGGGGTACTGATCATTACCTGAAATTTTCATCAAGATTGGGTGAAAAAATGTGTGCTGAGATTTCAGGAAACTCGTAGTTTTTTGGAAGCTTGGCAAACCCTTTGCATGAAAGTGGTTTGCGCCAGTCTCTGCTTAGGGCTACATCAATAGGAAACAAACCATAGAGATAGAACTTGGAACTACTTTATTGTGTCAAGTTTCAAAGAGCTAGCACAACCGGTGTTGGATTTAGAGTTCCAACTACATGTATCCATATAGGCGAAAACAGAGTGAAACCTAAAAATTAAAACTGTTACTGCCAACGAACGGTTTAAACTAGAAGAACGAAATTTGGTGAGCCAAGTGGGATTGGGGTACTGATCATTACCTGAAAGTGTGATCCAGATTGGGTGTAAAAATGTGTGCTGAGATTTCAGGAAACTAGTAGTTTTTTGGAAGCTTGGCAACCACTTTCCATGAAAGTGATTTGCGCCAGTCTCTGCTTAGGGCTACATCAATAGGAAACAAACCCCTTGGAACTACGTTGTTGTGTGAAGTTTCAAAGAGCTAGCACAAACCGTCTTTGATTTAGAGTTCCAACTACATGTATCCATATAGGCGAAAACAGAGTGAAACCTAAAAATTTAAACTGTTACTGCCAACGAACGGTTTAACCTAGAAGAACGAAATTTGGTGAGCCCAGTGGGATTGGGGTCCTGATCATTACCTGAAAGTGTCATCAAGACTGGGTGAAAAAATGTGTGCTGAGATTTCAGGAAACTCGTAGTTTTTTGGAAGCTTGGCAACCCCTTTCCATGAAAGTGATTTGCGCCAGTCTCTGCTTAGGGCTACATCAATAGGAAACAAAACATAGAGATAGAAATTGCAACTACTTTATTGTCTCAAGGTTCAAAGAGCTAGCACAAACGGTGTTGGATTTAGAGTTCCAACTACATGTATCCATATAGGCGAAAACAGAGTGAAACCTAAAAATTAAAACTGTTTCTGCCAACGAACGGTTTAACCTAGAAGAACGAAATTTGGTGAGCCCAGTGGGATTGGGGTACTGATCATTACCTGAAATTTTCATCAAGATTGGGTGAAAAAATGTGTGCTGAGATTTCAGGAAACTCGTAGTTTTTTGGAAGCTTGGCAACCCCTTTCCATGAAAGTGATTTGCGCCAGTCTCTGCTTAGGGCTACATCAATAGGAAACAAACCATAGAGATAGAACTTGGAACTACTTTATTGTGTCAAGTTTCAAAGAGCTAGCACAACCGGTGTTGGATTTAGAGTTCCAACTACATGTATCCATATAGGCGAAAACAGAGTGAAACCTAAAAATTAAAACTGTTACTGCCAACGAACGGTTTAAACTAGAAGAACGAAATTTGGTGAGCCAAGTGGGATTGGGGTACTGATCATTACCTGAAAGTGTGATCCACATTGGGTGTAAAAATGTGTGCTGAGATTTCAGGAAACTAGTAGTTTTTTGGAAGCTTGGCAACCACTTTCCATGAAAGTGATTTGCGCCAGTCTCTGCTTAGGGCTACATCAATAGGAAACAAACCATAGAAATAGAACTTGGAACTACGTTGTTGTGTGAAGTTTCAAAGAGCTAGCACAAACCGTCTTTGATTTAGAGTTCCAACTACATGTATCCATATAGGCGAAAATAGAGTGAAACCTAAAAATTTAAACTGTTACTGCCAACGAACGGTTTAACCTAGAAGAACGAAATTTGGTGAGCCAAGTGGGAATGGGGTACTGATCATTACCTGAAAGTGTCATCAAGATTGGGTGAAAAAATGTGTGCTGAGATTTCAGGAAACTCGTAGTTTTTTGGAAGCTTGGCAACCCCTTTCCATGAAAGTGATTTGCGCCAGTCTCTGCTTAGGGCTACATCAATAGGAAACAAACCATAGAGATAGAACTTGGAACTACTTTATTGTGTCAAGTTTCAAAGAGCTAGCACAACCGGTGTTGGATTTAGAGTTCCAACTACATGTATCCATATAGGCGAAAACAGAGTGAAACCTAAGAATTAAAACTGTTACTGCCAACGAACGGTTTAAACTAGAAGAACGAAATTTGGTGAGCCAAGTGGGATTGGGGTACTGATCATTACCTGAAAGTGTGATCCAGATTGGGTGTAAAAATGTGTGCTGAGATTTCAGGAAACAAGTAGTTTTTTGGAAGCTTGGCAACCACTTTCCATGAAAGTGATTTGCGCCAGTCTCTGCTTAGGGCTACATCAATAGGAAACAAACCATAGAAATAGAACTTGGAACTACGTTGTTGTGTGAAGTTTCAAAGAGCTAGCACAAACCGTCTTTGATTTAGAGTTCCAACTACATGTATCCATATAGGCGAAAATAGAGTGAAACCTAAAAATTTAAACTGTTACTGCCAACGAACGGTTTAACCTAGAAGAACGAAATTTGGTGAGCCAAGTGGGAATGGGGTACTGATCATTACCTGAAAGTGTCATCAAGACTGGGTGAAAAAATGTGTGCTGAGATTTCAGGAAACTCGTAGTTTTTTGGAAGCTTGGCAACCCCTTTCCATGAAAGTGATTTGCGCCAGTCTCTGCTTAGGGCTACATCAATAGGAAACAAAACATAGAGATAGAAATTGCAACTACTTTATTATGTCAAGGTTCAAAGAGCTAGCACAAACGGTGTTGGATTTAGAGTTCCAACTACATGTATCCATATAGGCGAAAACAGAGTGAAACCTAAAAATTAAAACTGTTACTGCCAACGAACGGTTTAACCTAGAAGAACGAAATTTGGTGAGCCCAGTGGGATTGGGGTACTGATCATTACCTGAAATTTTCATCAAGATTGGGTGAAAAAATGTGTGCTGAGATTTCAGGAAACTCGTAGTTTTTTGGAAGCTTGGCAACCCCTTTCCATGAAAGTGATTTGCGCCAGTCTCTGCTTAGGGCTACATCAATAGGAAACAAACCATAGAGATAGAACTTGGAACTACTTTATTGTGTCAAGTTTCAAAGAGCTAGCACAACCGGTGTTGGATTTAGAGTTCCAACTACATGTATCCATATAGGCGAAAACAGAGTGAAACCTAAAAATTAGAACTGTTACTGCCAACGAACGGTTTAAACTAGAAGAACGAAATTTGGTGAGCCAAGTGGGATTGGGGTACTGATCATTACCTGAAAGTGTGATCCATATTGGGTGTAAAAATGTGTGCTGAGATTTCAGGAAACTAGTAGTTTTTTGGAAGCTTGGCAACCACTTTCCATGAAAGTGATTTGCGCCAGTCTCTGCTTAGGGCTACATCAATAGGAAACAAACCATAGAAATAGAACTTGGAACTACGTTGTTGTGTGAAGTTTCAAAGAGCTAGCACAAACCGTCTTTGATTTAGAGTTCCAACTACATGTATCCATATAGGCGAAAATAGAGTGAAACCTAAAAATTTAAACTGTTACTGCCAACGAACGGTTTAACCTAGAAGAACGAAATTTGGTGAGCCAAGTGGGAATGGGGTACTGATCATTACCTGAAAGTGTCATCAAGACTGGGTGAAAAAATGTGTGCTGAGATTTCAGGAAACTCGTAGTTTTTTGGAAGCTTGGCAACCCCTTTCCATGAAAGTGATTTGCGCCAGTCTCTGCTTAGGGCTACATCAATAGGAAACAAAACATAGAGATAGAAATTGCAACTACTTTATTGTGTCAAGGTTCAAAGAGCTAGCACAAACGGTGTTGGATTTAGAGTTCCAACTACATGTATCCATATAGGCGAAAACAGAGTGAAACCTAAAAATTAAAACTGTTACTGCCAACGAACGGTTTAACCTAGAAGAACGAAATTTGGTGAGCCCAGTGGGATTGGGGTACTGATCATTACCTGAAATTTTCATCAAGATTGGGTGAAAAAATGTGTGCTGAGATTTCAGGAAACTCGTAGTTTTTTGGAAGCTTGGCAACCCCTTTCCATGAAAGTGATTTGCGCCAGTCTCTGCTTAGGGCTACATCAATAGGAAACAAACCATAGAGATAGAACTTGGAACTACTTTATTGTGTCAAGTTTCAAAGAGCTAGCACAACCGGTGTTGGATTTAGAGTTCCAACTACATGTATCCATATAGGCGAAAACAGAGTGAAACCTAAAAATTAAAACTGTTACTGCCAACGAACGGTTTAAACTAGAAGAACGAAATTTGGTGAGCCAAGTGGGATTGGGGTACTGATCATTACCTGAAAGTGTGATCCATATTGGGTGTAAAAATGTGTGCTGAGATTTCAGGAAACTAGTAGTTTTTTGGAAGCTTGGCAACCACTTTCCATGAAAGTGATTTGCGCCAGTCTCTGCTTAGGGCTACATCAATAGGAAACAAACCATAGAAATAGAACTTGGAACTACGTTGTTGTGTAAAGTTTCAAAGAGCTAGCACAAACCGTCTTTGATTTAGAGTTCCAACTACATGTATCCATATAGGCGAAAATAGAGTGAAACCTAAAAATTTAAACTGTTACTGCCAACGAACGGTTTAACCTAGAAGAACGAAATTTGGTGAGCCAAGTGGGAATGGGGTACTGATCATTACCTGAAAGTGTCATCAAGATTGGGTGAAAAAATGTGTGCTGAGATTTCAGGAAACTCGTAGTTTTTTGGAAGCTTGGCAACCCCTTTCCATGAAAGTGATTTGCGCCAGTCTCTGCTTAGGGCTACATCAATAGGAAACAAACCATAGAGATAGAAATTGCAACTACTTTATTGTGTCAAGGTTCAAAGAGCTAGCACAAACGGTGTTGGATTTAGAGTTCCAACTACATGTATCCATATAGGCGAAAACAGAGTGAAACCTAAAAATTAAAACTGTTACTGCCAACGAACGGTTTACCCTAGAAGAACGAAATTTGGTGAGCCCATTGGGATTGGGGTACTGATCATTACCTGAAATTTTCATCAAGATTGGGTGAAAAAATGTGTTCTTAGATTTCAGGAAACTCGTAGTTTTTTGGAAGCTTGGCAACCCCTTTCCATGAAAGTGATTTGCGCCGGTCTCTGCTTAGGGCTACATCAATAGGAAACAAACCATAGAGATAGAACTTGGAAGTACTTTATTGTGTCAAGTTTCAAAGAGCTAGCACAAACCGTGTTTGATTTAGAGTTCCAACTACATGTATCCATATAGGCGAAAAGAGAGTGAAACCTAAAAATTAAAACTGTTACTGCCAACGAACGGTTTAACCTAGAAGACCGAAATTTGGTGAGCCAAGTGGGAATGGGGTACTGATCATTAACTGAAAGTGTCATCAAGATTGGGTGAAAAAATGTGTGCTGAGATTTCAGGAAACTCGTAGTTTTTTGGAAGCTTGGCAACCCCTTTCCATGAAAGTGATTTGCGCCAGTCTCTGCTTAGGGCTACATCAATAGGAAACAAAACATAGAGATAGAAATTGCAACTACTTTATTGTGTCAAGGTTCAAAGAGCTAGCACAAACGGTGTTGGATTTAGAGTTCCAACTACATGTATCCATATAGGCGAAAACAGAGTGAAACCTAAAAATTAAAACTGTTACTGCCAACGAAAGGTTTAACCTAGAAGAACGAAATTTGGTGAGCCCAGTGGGATTGGGGTACTGATCATTACCTGAAATTTTCATCAAGATTGGGTGAAAAAATGTGTGCTGAGATTTCAGGAAACTCGTAGTTTTTTGGAAGCTTGGCAAACCCTTTGCATGAAAGTGGTTTGCGCCAGTCTCTGCTTAGGGCTACATCAATAGGAAACAAACCATAGAGATAGAACTTGGAACTACTTTATTGTGTCAAGTTTCAAAGAGCTAGCACAACCGGTGTTGGATTTAGAGTTCCAACTACATGTATCCATATAGGCGAAAACAGAGTGAAACCTAAAAATTAAAACTGTTACTGCCAACGAACGGTTTAAACTAGAAGAACGAAATTTGGTGAGCCAAGTGGGATTGGGGTACTGATCATTACCTGAAAGTGTGATCCAGATTGGGTGTAAAAATGTGTGCTGAGATTTCAGGAAACTAGTAGTTTTTTGGAAGCTTGGCAACCACTTTCCATGAAAGTGATTTGCGCCAGTCTCTGCTTAGGGCTACATCAATAGGAAACAAACCCCTTGGAACTACGTTGTTGTGTGAAGTTTCAAAGAGCTAGCACAAACCGTCTTTGATTTAGAGTTCCAACTACATGTATCCATATAGGCGAAAACAGAGTGAAACCTAAAAATTTAAACTGTTACTGCCAACGAACGGTTTAACCTAGAAGAACGAAATTTGGTGAGCCCAGTGGGATTGGGGTCCTGATCATTACCTGAAAGTGTCATCAAGACTGGGTGAAAAAATGTGTGCTGAGATTTCAGGAAACTCGTAGTTTTTTGGAAGCTTGGCAACCCCTTTCCATGAAAGTGATTTGCGCCAGTCTCTGCTTAGGGCTACATCAATAGGAAACAAAACATAGAGATAGAAATTGCAACTACTTTATTGTCTCAAGGTTTAAAGAGCTAGCACAAACGGTGTTGGATTTAGAGTTCCAACTACATGTATCCATATAGGCGAAAACAGAGTGAAACCTAAAAATTAAAACTGTTTCTGCCAACGAACGGTTTAACCTAGAAGAACGAAATTTGGTGAGCCCAGTGGGATTGGGGTACTGATCATTACCTGAAATTTTCATCAAGATTGGGTGAAAAAATGTGTGCTGAGATTTCAGGAAACTCGTAGTTTTTTGGAAGCTTGGCAACCCCTTTCCATGAAAGTGATTTGCGCCAGTCTCTGCTTAGGGCTACATCAATAGGAAACAAACCATAGAGATAGAACTTGGAACTACTTTATTGTGTCAAGTTTCAAAGAGCTAGCACAACCGGTGTTGGATTTAGAGTTCCAACTACATGTATCCATATAGGCGAAAACAGAGTGAAACCTAAAAATTAAAACTGTTACTGCCAACGAACGGTTTAAACTAGAAGAACGAAATTTGGTGAGCCAAGTGGGATTGGGGTACTGATCATTACCTGAAAGTGTGATCCACATTGGGTGTAAAAATGTGTGCTGAGATTTCAGGAAACTAGTAGTTTTTTGGAAGCTTGGCAACCACTTTCCATGAAAGTGATTTGCGCCAGTCTCTGCTTAGGGCTACATCAATAGGAAACAAACCATAGAAATAGAACTTGGAACTACGTTGTTGTGTGAAGTTTCAAAGAGCTAGCACAAACCGTCTTTGATTTAGAGTTCCAACTACATGTATCCATATAGGCGAAAATAGAGTGAAACCTAAAAATTTAAACTGTTACTGCCAACGAACGGTTTAACCTAGAAGAACGAAATTTGGTGAGCCAAGTGGGAATGGGGTACTGATCATTACCTGAAAGTGTCATCAAGATTGGGTGAAAAAATGTGTGCTGAGATTTCAGGAAACTCGTAGTTTTTTGGAAGCTTGGCAACCCCTTTCCATGAAAGTGATTTGCGCCAGTCTCTGCTTAGGGCTACATCAATAGGAAACAAACCATAGAGATAGAACTTGGAACTACTTTATTGTGTCAAGTTTCAAAGAGCTAGCACAACCGGTGTTGGATTTAGAGTTCCAACTACATGTATCCATATAGGCGAAAACAGAGTGAAACCTAAGAATTAAAACTGTTACTGCCAACGAACGGTTTAAACTAGAAGAACGAAATTTGGTGAGCCAAGTGGGATTGGGGTACTGATCATTACCTGAAAGTGTGATCCAGATTGGGTGTAAAAATGTGTGCTGAGATTTCAGGAAACAAGTAGTTTTTTGGAAGCTTGGCAACCACTTTCCATGAAAGTGATTTGCGCCAGTCTCTGCTTAGGGCTACATCAATAGGAAACAAACCATAGAAATAGAACTTGGAACTACGTTGTTGTGTGAAGTTTCAAAGAGCTAGCACAAACCGTCTTTGATTTAGAGTTCCAACTACATGTATCCATATAGGCGAAAATAGAGTGAAACCTAAAAATTTAAACTGTTACTGCCAACGAACGGTTTAACCTAGAAGAACGAAATTTGGTGAGCCAAGTGGGAATGGGGTACTGATCATTACCTGAAAGTGTCATCAAGACTGGGTGAAAAAATGTGTGCTGAGATTTCAGGAAACTCGTAGTTTTTTGGAAGCTTGGCAACCCCTTTCCATGAAAGTGATTTGCGCCAGTCTCTGCTTAGGGCTACATCAATAGGAAACAAAACATAGAGATAGAAATTGCAACTACTTTATTATGTCAAGGTTCAAAGAGCTAGCACAAACGGTGTTGGATTTAGAGTTCCAACTACATGTATCCATATAGGCGAAAACAGAGTGAAACCTAAAAATTAAAACTGTTACTGCCAACGAACGGTTTAACCTAGAAGAACGAAATTTGGTGAGCCCAGTGGGATTGGGGTACTGATCATTACCTGAAATTTTCATCAAGATTGGGTGAAAAAATGTGTGCTGAGATTTCAGGAAACTCGTAGTTTTTTGGAAGCTTGGCAACCCCTTTCCATGAAAGTGATTTGCGCCAGTCTCTGCTTAGGGCTACATCAATAGGAAACAAACCATAGAGATAGAACTTGGAACTACTTTATTGTGTCAAGTTTCAAAGAGCTAGCACAACCGGTGTTGGATTTAGAGTTCCAACTACATGTATCCATATAGGCGAAAACAGAGTGAAACCTAAAAATTAGAACTGTTACTGCCAACGAACGGTTTAAACTAGAAGAACGAAATTTGGTGAGCCAAGTGGGATTGGGGTACTGATCATTACCTGAAAGTGTGATCCATATTGGGTGTAAAAATGTGTGCTGAGATTTCAGGAAACTAGTAGTTTTTTGGAAGCTTGGCAACCACTTTCCATGAAAGTGATTTGCGCCAGTCTCTGCTTAGGGCTACATCAATAGGAAACAAACCATAGAAATAGAACTTGGAACTACGTTGTTGTGTGAAGTTTCAAAGAGCTAGCACAAACCGTCTTTGATTTAGAGTTCCAACTACATGTATCCATATAGGCGAAAATAGAGTGAAACCTAAAAATTTAAACTGTTACTGCCAACGAACGGTTTAACCTAGAAGAACGAAATTTGGTGAGCCAAGTGGGAATGGGGTACTGATCATTACCTGAAAGTGTCATCAAGACTGGGTGAAAAAATGTGTGCTGAGATTTCAGGAAACTCGTAGTTTTTTGGAAGCTTGGCAACCCCTTTCCATGAAAGTGATTTGCGCCAGTCTCTGCTTAGGGCTACATCAATAGGAAACAAAACATAGAGATAGAAATTGCAACTACTTTATTGTGTCAAGGTTCAAAGAGCTAGCACAAACGGTGTTGGATTTAGAGTTCCAACTACATGTATCCATATAGGCGAAAACAGAGTGAAACCTAAAAATTAAAACTGTTACTGCCAACGAACGGTTTAACCTAGAAGAACGAAATTTGGTGAGCCCAGTGGGATTGGGGTACTGATCATTACCTGAAATTTTCATCAAGATTGGGTGAAAAAATGTGTGCTGAGATTTCAGGAAACTCGTAGTTTTTTGGAAGCTTGGCAACCCCTTTCCATGAAAGTGATTTGCGCCAGTCTCTGCTTAGGGCTACATCAATAGGAAACAAACCATAGAGATAGAACTTGGAACTACTTTATTGTGTCAAGTTTCAAAGAGCTAGCACAACCGGTGTTGGATTTAGAGTTCCAACTACATGTATCCATATAGGCGAAAACAGAGTGAAACCTAAAAATTAAAACTGTTACTGCCAACGAACGGTTTAAACTAGAAGAACGAAATTTGGTGAGCCAAGTGGGATTGGGGTACTGATCATTACCTGAAAGTGTGATCCATATTGGGTGTAAAAATGTGTGCTGAGATTTCAGGAAACTAGTAGTTTTTTGGAAGCTTGGCAACCACTTTCCATGAAAGTGATTTGCGCCAGTCTCTGCTTAGGGCTACATCAATAGGAAACAAACCATAGAAATAGAACTTGGAACTACGTTGTTGTGTAAAGTTTCAAAGAGCTAGCACAAACCGTCTTTGATTTAGAGTTCCAACTACATGTATCCATATAGGCGAAAATAGAGTGAAACCTAAAAATTTAAACTGTTACTGCCAACGAACGGTTTAACCTAGAAGAACGAAATTTGGTGAGCCCATTGGGATTGGGGTACTGATCATTACCTGAAATTTTCATCAAGATTGGGTGAAAAAATGTGTTCTTAGATTTCAGGAAACTCGTAGTTTTTTGGAAGCTTGGCAACCCCTTTCCATGAAAGTGATTTGCGCCGGTCTCTGCTTAGGGCTACATCAATAGGAAACAAACCATAGAGATAGAACTTGGAAGTACTTTATTGTGTCAAGTTTCAAAGAGCTAGCACAAACCGTGTTTGATTTAGAGTTCCAACTACATGTATCCATATAGGCGAAAAGAGAGTGAAACCTAAAAATTAAAACTGTTACTGCCAACGAACGGTTTAACCTAGAAGACCGAAATTTGGTGAGCCAAGTGGGATTGGGGTATTGATCATTAACTGAAATGTTCATCAAGATTGGGTGAAAAAATGTTTGCTGAGATTTCAGGAAACACGTAATTTTTTTGGAAGCTTGGCAACCCCTTTCCATGAAAGTGATTTGCGCCAGTCTCTGCTTAGGGCTACATCAATAGGAAACAAACCATAGAGATAGAAATTGGAACTACTTTATTGTGTCAAGTTTCAAAGAGCTAGCACAAACCATGTTTGATTTAGAGTTCCAACTACATGTATCCATACAGGAGAAAACAGAGTGAAAGCTAAAAATTAAAACTGTTACTGCCAACGAATGGTTTAACCTAGAAGAACGAAATTTGGTGAGACAAGTGGCATTGGGGTTCTGATCATTACCTGAAAGTGTCATGAAAATTCGGTGAAAAAATGTGTGCTGAGATTCCAGGAAACTCGTAGTTTTTTGGAATCTTGGCAACCCCTTTCCATGAACGTGATTTGCGCCAGTCTCTGCTTAGGGCTACATCAATAGGAAACAAACCATAGATATAGAACTTGGAACTACTTTATTGTGTCAAGTTTCAAAGAGCTAGCACAAACCGTGTTTGATTTAGAGTTCCAACTACATGTATCCATATAGGCGAAAACAGAGTGAAACCTAAAAATTAAAACTGTTACTGCCAACGAACGGTTTAATCTAGAAGAACGAAATTTGGTGAGCCAAGTGGGATTTGGGTACTGATCATTACCTGAAAGTGTAATGAAGATTGGGTGAAAAAAAATGTGCTGAGATTTCAGGAAACTCGTAGTTTTTTGGAAGCTTGGCAACCCCTTTCCATAAAAGTGATTTGCGCCAGTCTCTGCTTAGGGCTACATCAATAGGAAACAAACCATAGAGATAGAACTTGGAACTACTTTATTGTGTCAATTTTCAAAGAGGTAGCACAAACCGTGTTGGATTTAGAGTTCCAACTACATGTATCCATATAGGCGAAAACAGAGTGAAACCTAAAAATTAAAACTGTTACTGCCAACGAAAGTTTTAACCTAGAAGAACGAAATTTGGTGAGCCAAGTGGGATTGGGGTACTGATCATTACCTGAAATTTTCATCAAGATTGGGTGAAAAAATGTGTGCTGAGATTTCAGGAAACTCGTAGTTTTTTGGAAGCTTGGCAACCCCTTTCCATGAAAGTGATTTGCGCCAGTCTCTGCTTAGGGCTACATCAATAGGAAACAAACCATAGAGATAGAACTTGGAACTACTTTATTGTGTCAAGTTTCAAAGAGCTAGCAAAAACCGTGTTTGATTTAGAGTTCCAACTACATGTATCCATATAGGAGAAAACAGAGTGAAACCTAAAAATTAAAACTGTTACTGCCAGCGAACGGTTTAACCTAGAAGAACGAAATTTGGTGAGCCAAGTGGGATTGGGGTACTGATCATTACCTGATAGTGTCATCAAGATTGTGTGAAAAAATGTGTGCTGTGATTTCAGGAAACTCGTATTATTTTGGAAGATTGGCAACCCCTTTCCATGAAAGTGATTTGCGCCAGTCTCTGCTTAGGGCTACATCGATAGGAAACAAACCATAGAGATAGAACTTGGAACTACTTTATTGTGTCAAGTTTCAAAGAGCTAGCAAAAACCGTGTTTGATTTAGAGTTCCAACTACATGTATCCATATAGGAGAAAACAGAGTGAAACCTAAAAATTAAAACTGTTACTGCCAGCGAACGGTTTAACCTAGAAGAACGAAATTTGGTGAGCCAAGTTGGATTGGGCTACTGATCATTACCTGAAAGTGTCATCAAGATTGGGTGAAAAAAGGTGTACTGAGATTTCAGGAAACTCGTAGTTTTTTGGAAGCTTGGCAACCCCTTTCCATGAAAGTGATTTGCGCCAGTCTCTGCTTAGGGCTATATCAATAGGAAACAATCCAAAGAGATAGAACTTGGATCTCCTTCATTATGTCAAGTTTCAAAGAGCTAGCAAAAACCGTGTTTGATTTAGAGTTCCAACGACATGTATCCATATAGTAGAAGACAGAGTGAAACCTAAAAATTAAAACTGTTACTGCCAACGACCGTTTTAACCTAGAAGAACGAAATTTGGTGAGCCAAGTGGTTTTGGGGTACTGATCATTACCTGAAAGTGTAATGAAGATTGGGTGAAAAAATGTTTGCTGAGATTTCAGGAAACTCGTAGTTTTTGGAAGCTTGGCAACCCCTGTCCATTAAAGTGATTTGCGCCAGTCTCTGCTTAGGGCTACATCAATAGGAAACAAACCATAGAGATAGAACTTGGAACTACTTTATTGTGTCAACTTTCAAAGAGCTAGCACAAACCGTGTTGGATTTAGAGATCCAACTACATGTATCCATATAGGGGAAAACAGAGTGAAACCTAAAAATTAAAACTGTTACTGAAAACGAACGGTTTAACCTAGAAGAACGAAATTTTTTGAGCCAAGTGTGATTGGGGTACTGAACATTACCTGAAAGTGTCATCAAGATTGGGTGAAAAAATTTGTGCTGAGATTTCAGGAAACTCGTAGTTTTTTGGAAGATTGGCAACCCCTTTCCATGAAAGTGATTTGCGCCAGTCTCTGCTTAGGGCTACATCAATAGGAAACAAACCATAGAGATAGAACTTGGAACTACTTTATTGTGTCAAGTTTCAAAGAGCTAGCTCAAACCGTCTTTGATTTAGAGTTCCAACTACATGTATCCATATAGGAGAAAACAGAGTGAAACCTAAAAATTAAAACTGTTACTGGCAACGAACGGTTTAACCTAGAAGAACGAAATTTGGTGAGCCAAGTGGGATTGGGGTCCTGATCATTACCTGAAATTGTCATCAAGATTGGGTGTAAAAATGTGTGCTGAGATTTCAAAAAACTAGTAGTTTTTTGGAAGCTTGGCAACCCCTTTCCATGAAAGTGATATGCGCAGGTCTCTGCTTAGGGCTACATCAATAGAAAACAAACCATAGAGATAGAAATTGCAACTACTTTATTGTATCAAGTTTCAAAGAGCTAGCACAACCGGTGTTGGATTTAGAGTTCCAACTACATGTATCCATATAGGCGAAAACAGAGTGAAACCTAAAAATTAAAACTGTTACTGCCAACGAACGGTTTAAACTAGAAGAACAAAATTTGGTGAGCCAAGTGGGATTGGGGTACTGATCATTACCTGAAAGTGTGATCCAGATTGGGTGTAAAAATGTGTGCTGAGATTTCAGGAAACTAGTAGTTTTTTGGAAGCTTGGCAACCACTTTCCATGAAAATGATTTGCGCCAGTCTCTGCTTAGGGCTACATCAATAGGAAACAAACCATAGAAATAGAACTTGGAACTACGTTGTTGTGTGAAGTTTCAAAGAGCTAGCACAAACCGTCTTTGATTTAGAGTTCCAAATACATGTATCCATATAGGCGAAAACGGAGTGAAACCTAAAAATTTAAACTGTTACTGCCAACGAACGGTTTAACCTAGAAGAACGAAATTTGGTGAGCCAAGTGGGAATGGGGTACTGATCATTACCTGAAAGTGTCATCAAGATTGGGTGAAAAAATGTGTGCTGAGATTTCAGGAAACTCGTAGTTTTTTGGAAGCTTGGCAACCCCTTTCCATGAAAGTGATTTGCGCCAGTCTCTGCTTAGGGCTACATCAATAGGAAACAAATCATAGAGATAGAAATTGCAACTACTTTATTGTGTCAAGGTTCAAAGAGCTAGCACAAACGGTGTTGGATTTAGAGTTCCAACTACATGTATCCATATAGGCGAAAACAGAGTGAAACCTAAAAATTAAAACTGTTACTGCCAACGAACGGTTTAAACTAGAAGAACGAAATTTGGTGAGCCAAGTGGGATTGGGGTACTGATCATTACCTGAAAGTGTGATCCAGATTGGGTGTAAAAATGTGTGCTGAGATTTCAGGAAACTAGTAGTTTTTTGGAAGATTGGCAACCACTTTCCATGAAAGTGATTTGCGCCAGTCTCTGCTTAGGGCTACATCAATAGGAAACAAACCATAGAAATAGAACTTGGAACTACGTTGTTGTGTGAAGTTTCAAAGAGGTAGCACAAACCATCTTTGATTTAGAGTTCCAACTACATGTATCCATGTAGGCGAAAACAGAGTGAAACCTAAAAATTTAAACTGTTACTGCCAACGAACGGTTTAACCTAGAAGAACGAAATTTGGTGAGCCAAGTGGGAATGGGGTACTGATCATTACCTGAAAGTGTCATCAAGATTGGGTGAAAAAATGTGTGCTGAGATTTCAGGAAACTCGTAGTTATTTGGAAGCTTGGCAACCCCTTTCCATGAAAGTGATTTGCGCCAGTCTCTGCTTAGGGCTACATCAATAGGAAACAAAACATAGAGATAGAAATTGCAACTACTTTATTGTGTCAAGGTTCAAAGAGCTAGCACAAACGGTGTTGGATTTAGAGTTCCAACTACATGTATCCATATAGGCGAAAACAGAGTGAAACCTAAAAATTAAAACTGTTACTGCCAACGAAAGGTTTAACCTAGAAGAACGAAATTTGGTGAGCCCAGTGGGATTGGGGTACTGATCATTACCTGAAATTTTCATCAAGATTGGGTGAAAAAATGTGTGCTGAGATTTCAGGAAACTCGTAGTTTTTTGGAAGCTTGGCAACCCCTTTCCATGAAAGTGGTTTGCGCCAGTCTCTGCTTAGGGCTACATCAATAGGAAACAAACCATAGAGATAGAACTTGGAACTACTTTATTGTGTCAAGTTTCAAAGAGCTAGCACAACCGGTGTTGGATTTAGAGTTCCAACTACATGTATCCATATAGGCGAAAACAGAGTGAAACCTAAAAATTAAAACTGTTACTGCCAACGAACGGTTTAAACTAGAAGAACGAAATTTGGTGAGCCAAGTGGGATTGGGGTACTGATCATTACCTGAAAGTGTGATCCAGATTGGGTGTAAAAATGTGTGCTGAGATTTCAGGAAACTAGTAGTTTTTTGGAAGCTTGGCAACCACTTTCCATGAAAGTGATTTGCGCCAGTCTCTGCTTAGGGCTACATCAATAGGAAACAAACCATAGAAATAGAACTTGGAACTACGTTGTTGTGTGAAGTTTCAAAGAGCTAGCACAAACCGTCTTTGATTTAGATTTCCAACTACATGTATCCATATAGGCGAAAACAGAGTGAAACCTAAAAATTTAAACTGTTACTGCCAACGAACGGTTTAACCTAGAAGAACGAAATTTGGTGAGCCAAGTGGGAATGGGGTCCTGATCATTACCTGAAAGTGTCATCAAGACTGGGTGAAAAAATGTGTGCTGAGATTTCAGGAAACTCGTAGTTTTTTGGAAGCTTGGCAACCCCTTTCCATGAAAGTGATTTGCGCCAGTCTCTGCTTAGGGCTACATCAATAGGAAACAAAACATAGAGATCGAAATTGCAACTACTTTATTGTCTCAAGGTTCAAAGAGCTAGCACAAACGGTGTTGGATTTAGAGTTCCAACTACATGTATCCATATAGGCGAAAACAGAGTGAAACCTAAAAATTAAAACTGTTACTGCCAACGAACGGTTTAACCTAGAAGAACGAAATTTGGTGAGCCCAGTGGGATTGGGGTACTGATCATTACCTGAAATTTTCATCAAGATTGGGTGAAAAAATGTGTGCTGAGATTTCAGGAAACTCGTAGTTTTTTGGAAGCTTGGCAACCCCTTTCCATGAAAGTGATTTGCGCCAGTCTCTGCTTAGGGCTACATCAATAGGAAACAAACCATAGAGATAGAACTTGGAACTACTTTATTGTGTCAAGTTTCAAAGAGCTAGCACAACCGGTGTTGGATTTAGAGTTCCAACTACATGTATCCATATAGGCGAAAACAGAGTGAAACCTAAAAATTAAAACTGTTACTGCCAACGAACGGTTTAAACTAGAAGAACGAAATTTGGTGAGCCAAGTGGGATTGGGGTACTGATCATTACCTGAAAGTGTGATCCATATTGGGTGTAAAAATGTGTGCTGACATTTCAGGAAACTAGTAGTTTTTTGGAAGCTTGGCAACCACTTTCCATGAAAGTGATTTGCGCCAGTCTCTGCTTAGGGCTACATCAATAGGAAACAAACCATAGAAATAGAACTTGGAACTACGTTGTTGTGTGAAGTTTCAAAGAGCTAGCACAAACCGTCTTTTATTTAGAGTTCCAACTACATGTATCCATATAGGCGAAAACAGAGTGAAACCTAAAAATTTAAACTGTTACTGCCAACGAACGGTTTAACCTAGAAGAACGAAATTTGGTGAGCCAAGTGGGAATGGGGTCCTGATCATTACCTGAAAGTGTCATCAAGATTGGGTGAAAAAATGTGTGCTGAGATTTCAGGAAACTCGTAGTTTTTTGGAAGCTTGGCAACCCCTTTCCATGAAAGTGATTTGCGCCAGTCTCTGCTTAGGGCTACATCAATAGGAAACAAAACATAGAGATAGAAATTGCAACTACTTTATTGTGTCAAGGTTCAAAGAGCTAGCACAAACGGTGTTGGATTTAGAGTTCCAACTACATGTATCCATATATGCGAAAACAGAGTGAAACCTAAAAATTAAAACTGTTACTGCCAACGAACGGTTTAACCTAGAAGAACGAAATTTGGTGAGCCCAGTGGGATTGGGGTACTGATCATTACCTGAAATTTTCATCAAGATTGGGTGAAAAAATGTGTGCTGAGATTTCAGGAAACTCGTAGTTTTTTGGAAGCTTGGCAACCCCTTTCCATGAAAGTGATTTGCGCCAGTCTCTGCTTAGGGCTACATCAATAGGAAACAAACCATAGAGATAGAACTTGGAACTACTTTATTGTGTCAAGTTTCAAAGAGCTAGCACAACCGGTGTTGGATTTAGAGTTCCAACTACATGTATCCATATAGGCGAAAACAGAGTGAAACCTAAGAATTAAAACTGTTACTGCCAACGAACGGTTTAAACTAGAAGAACGAAATTTGGTGAGCCAAGTGGGATTGGGGTACTGATCATTACCTGAAAGTGTGATCCAGATTGGGTGAAAAAATGTGTGCTGAGATTTCAGGAAACTAGTAGTTTTTTGGAAGCTTGGCAACCACTTTCCATGAAAGTGATTTGCGCCAGTCTCTGCTTAGGGCTACATCAATAGGAAACAAACCATAGAAATAGAACTTGGAACTACGTTGTTGTGTGAAGTTTCAAAGAGCTAGCACAAACCGTCTTTGATTTAGAGTTCCAACTACATGTATCCATATAGGCGAAAATAGAGTGAAACCTAAAAATTTAAACTGTTACTGCCAACGAACGGTTTAACCTAGAAGAACGAAATTTGGTGAGCCAAGTGGGAATGGGGTACTGATCATTACCTGAAAGTGTCATCAAGACTGGGTGAAAAAATGTGTGCTGAGATTTCAGGAAACTCGTAGTTTTTTGGAAGCTTGGCAACCCCTTTCCATGAAAGTGATTTGCGCCAGTCTCTGCTTAGGGCTACATCAATAGGAAACAAAACATAGAGATAGAAATTGCAACTACTTTATTGTGTCAAGGTTCAAAGAGCTAGCACAAACGGTGTTGGATTTAGAGTTCCAACTACATGTATCCATATAGGCGAAAACAGAGTGAAACCTAAAAATTAAAACTGTTACTGCCAACGAACGGTTTAACCTAGAAGAACGAAATTTGGTGAGCCCAGTGGGATTGGGGTACTGATCATTACCTGAAATTTTCATCAAGATTGGGTGAAAAAATGTGTGCTGAGATTTCAGGAAACTCGTAGTTTTTTGGAAGCTTGGCAACCCCTTTCCATGAAAGTGATTTGCGCCAGTCTCTGCTTAGGGCTACATCAATAGGAAACAAACCATAGAGATAGAACTTGGAACTACTTTATTGTGTCAAGTTTCAAAGAGCTAGCACAACCGGTGTTGGATTTAGAGTTCCAACTACATGTATCCATATAGGCGAAAACAGAGTGAAACCTAAGAATTAAAACTGTTACTGCCAACGAACGGTTTAAACTAGAAGAACGAAATTTGGTGAGCCAAGTGGGATTGGGGTACTGATCATTACCTGAAAGTGTGATCCAGATTGGGTGTAAAAATGTGTGCTGAGATTTCAGGAAACTAGTAGTTTTTTGGAAGCTTGGCAACCACTTTCCATGAAAGTGATTTGCGCCAGTCTCTGCTTAGGGCTACATCAATAGGAAACAAACCATAGAAATAGAACTTGGAACTACGTTGTTGTGTGAAGTTTCAAAGAGCTAGCACAAACCGTCTTTGATTTAGAGTTCCAACTACATGTATCCATATAGGCGAAAATAGAGTGAAACCTAAAAATTTAAACTGTTACTGCCAACGAACGGTTTAACCTAGAAGAACGAAATTTGGTGAGCCAAGTGGGAATGGGGTACTGATCATTACCTGAAAGTGTCATCAAGACTGGGTGAAAAAATGTGTGCTGAGATTTCAGGAAACTCGTAGTTTTTTGGAAGCTTGGCAACCCCTTTCCATGAAAGTGATTTGCGCCAGTCTCTGCTTAGGGCTACATCAATAGGAAACAAAACATAGAGATAGAAATTGCAACTACTTTATTGTGTCAAGGTTCAAAGAGCTAGCACAAACGGTGTTGGATTTAGAGTTCCAACTACATGTATCCATATAGGCGAAAACAGAGTGAAACCTAAAAATTAAAACTGTTACTGCCAACGAACGGTTTAACCTAGAAGAACGAAATTTGGTGAGCCCAGTGGGATTGGGGTACTGATCATTACCTGAAATTTTCATCAAGATTGGGTGAAAAAATGTGTGCTGAGATTTCAGGAAACTCGTAGTTTTTTGGAAGCTTGGCAACCCTTTCCATGAAAGTGATTTGCGCCAGTCTCTGCTTAGGGCTACATCAATAGGAAACAAACCATAGAGATAGAACTTGGAACTACTTTATTGTGTCAAGTTTCAAAGAGCTAGCACAACCGGTGTTGGATTTAGAGTTCCAACTACATGTATCCATATAGGCGAAAACAGAGTGAAACCTAAAAATTAAAACTGTTACTGCCAACGAACGGTTTAAACTAGAAGAACGAAATTTGGTGAGCCAAGTGGGATTGGGGTACTGATCATTACCTGAAAGTGTGATCCATATTGGGTGTAAAAATGTGTGCTGAGATTTCAGGAAACTAGTAGTTTTTTGGAAGCTTGGCAACCACTTTCCATGAAAGTGATTTGCGCCAGTCTCTGCTTAGGGCTACATCAATAGGAAACAAACCATAGAAATAGAACTTGGAACTACGTTGTTGTGTAAAGTTTCAAAGAGCTAGCACAAACCGTCTTTGATTTAGAGTTCCAACTACATGTATCCATATAGGCGAAAATAGAGTGAAACCTAAAAATTTAAACTGTTACTGCCAACGAACGGTTTAACCTAGAAGAACGAAATTTGGTGAGCCAAGTGGGAATGGGGTACTGATCATTACCTGAAAGTGTCATCAAGATTGGGTGAAAAAATGTGTGCTGAGATTTCAGGAAACTCGTAGTTTTTTGGAAGCTTGGCAACCCCTTTCCATGAAAGTGATTTGCGCCAGTCTCTGCTTAGGGCTACATCAATAGGAAACAAAACATAGAGATAGAAATTGCAACTACTTTATTGTGTCAAGGTTCAAAGAGCTAGCACAAACGGTGTTGGATTTAGAGTTCCAACTACATGTATCCATATAGGCGAAAACAGAGTGAAACCTAAAAATTAAAACTGTTACTGCCAACGAACGGTTTACCCTAGAAGAACGAAATTTGGTGAGCCCATTGGGATTGGGGTACTGATCATTACCTGAAATTTTCATCAAGATTGGGTGAAAAAATGTGTGCTGAGATTTCAGGAAACTCGTAGTTTTTTGGAAGCTTGGCAACCCCTTTCCATGAAAGTGATTTGCGCCGGTCTCTGCTTAGGGCTACATCAATAGGAAACAAACCATAGAGATAGAACTTGGAAGTACTTTATTGTGTCAAGTTTCAAAGAGCTAGCACAAACCGTGTTTGATTTAGAGTTCCAACTACATGTATCCATATAGGCGAAAAGAGAGTGAAACCTAAAAATTAAAACTGTTACTGCCAACGAACGGTTTAACCTAGAAGACCGAAATTTGGTGAGCCAAGTGGGATTGGGGTATTGATCATTAACTGAAATGTTCATCAAGATTGGGTGAAAAAATGTGTGCAGAGATAGGAAACACGTAATTTTTTTGGAAGCTTGGCAACCCCTTTCCATGAAAGTGATTTGCGCCAGTCTCTGCTTAGGGCTACATCAATAGGAAACAAACCATAGAGATAGAAATTGGAACTACTTTATTGTGTCAAGTTTCAAAGAGCTAGCACAAACCGTGTTTGATTTAGAGTTCCAACTACATGTATCCATACAGGAGAAAACAGAGTGAAAGCTAAAAATTAAAACTGTTACTGCCAACGAATGGTTTAGCCTAGAAGAACGAAATTTGGTGAGACAAGTGGCATTGGGGTTCTGATCATTACCTGAAAGTGTCATGAAAATTCGGTGAAAAAATGTGTGCTGAGATTCCAGGAAACTCGTAGTTTTTTGGAATCTTGGCAACCCCTTTCCATGAAAGTGATTTGCGCCAGTCTCTGCTTAGGGCTACATCAATAGGAAACAAACCATAGATATAGAACTTGGAACTACTTTATTGTGTCAAGTTTCAAAGAGCTAGCACAAACCGTGTTTGATTTAGAGTTCCAACTACATGTATCCATATAGGCAAAAACAGAGTGAAACCTAAAAATTAGAACTGTTACTGCCAACGAACGGTTTAATCTAGAAGAACGAAATTTGGTGAGCCAAGTGGGATTTGGGTACTGATCATTACCTGAAAGTGTAATGAAGATTGGGTGAAAAAAAATGTGCTGAGATTTCAGGAAACTCGTAGTTTTTTGGAAGCTTGGCAACCCCTTTCCATAAAAGTGATTTGCGCCAGTCTCTGCTTAGGGCTACATCAATAGGAAACAAACCATAGAGATAGAACTTGGAACTACTTTATTGTGTCAATTTTCAAAGAGGTAGCACAAACCGTGTTGGATTTAGAGTTCCAACTACATGTATCCATATAGGCGAAAACAGAGTGAAACCTAAAAATTAAAACTGTTACTGCCAACGAAAGTTTTAACCTAGAAGAACGAAATTTGGTGAGCCAAGTGGGATTGGGGTACTGATCATTACCTGATAGTGTCATCAAGATTGGGTGAAAAAATGTGTGCTGTTATTTCAGGAAACTCTTATTTTTTTGGAAGATTGGCAACCCCTTTCCATGAAAGTGATTTGCGCCAGTCTCTGCTTAGGGCTACATCAATAGGAAACAAACCATAGAGATAGAACTTGGAACTACTTTATTGTGTCAAGTTTCAAAGAGCTAGCAAAAACCGTGTTTGATTTAGAGTTCCAACTACATGTATCCATATAGGAGAAAACAGAGTGAAACCTAAAAATTAAAACTGTTACTGCCAGCGAACGGTTTAACCTAGAAGAACGAAATTTGGTGAGCCAAGTGGGATTGGGGTACTGATCATTACCTGATAGTGTCATCAAGATTGTGTAAAAAAATGTGTGCTGTGATTTCAGGAAACTCGTATTATTTTGGAAGATTGGCAACCCCTTTCCATGAAAGTGATTTGCGCCAGTCTCTGCTTAGGGCTACATCGATAGGAAACAAACCATAGAGATAGAACTTGGAACTACTTTATTGTGTCAAGTTTCAAAGAGCTAGCAAAAACCGTGTTTGATTTAGAGTTCCAACTACATGTATCCATATAGGAGAAAACAGAGTGAAACCTAAAAATTAAAACTGTTACTGCCAGCGAACGGTTTAACCTAGAAGAACGAAATTTGGTAAGCCAAGTTGGATTGGGCTACTGATCATTACCTGAAAGTGTCATCAAGATTGGGTGAAAAAAGGTGTACTGAGATTTCAGGAAACTCGTAGTTTTTTGGAAGCTTGGCAACCCCTTTCCATGAAAGTGATTTGCGCCAGTCTCTGCTTAGGGCTATATCAATAGGAAACAATCCAAAGAGATAGAACTTGGATCTCCTTCATTATGTCAAGTTTCAAAGAGCTAGCAAAAACCGTGTTTGATTTAGAGTTCCAACGACATGTATCCATATAGCAGAAAACAGAGTGAAACCTAAAAATTAAAACTGTTACTGCCAACGACCGTTTTAACCTAGAAGAACGAAATTTGGTGAGCCAAGTGGTTTTGGGGTACTGATCATTACCTGAAAGTGTAATGAAGATTGGGTGAAAAAATGTTTGCTGAGATTTCAGGAAACTCGTAGTTTTTGGAAGCTTGGCAACCCCTGTCCATTAAAGTGATTTGCGCCAGTCTCTGCTTAGGGCTACATCAATAGGAAACAAACCATAGAGATAGAACTTGGAACTACTTTATTGTGTCAACTTTCAAAGAGCTAGCACAAACCGTGTTGGATTTAGAGTTCCAACTACATGTATCCATATAGGGGAAAACAGAGTGAAACCTAAAAATTAAAACTGTTACTGAAAACGAACGGTTTAACCTAGAAGAACGAAATTTTTTGAGCCAAGTGTGATTGGGGTACTGAACATTACCTGAAAGTGTCATCAAGATTGGGTGAAAAAATTTGTGCTGAGATTTCAGGAAACTCGTAGTTTTTTGGAAGATTGGCAACCCCTTTCCATGAAAGTGATTTGCGCCAGTCTCTGCTTAGGGCTACATCAATAGGAAACAAACCATAGAGATAGAACTTGGAACTACTTTATTGCATCAAGTTTGAAAGAGCTAGCACAACCGGTGTTGGATTTAGAGTTCCAACTACATGTATCCATATAGGCGAAAACAGAGTGAAACCTAAAAATTAAAACTGTTACTGCCAACGAACGGTTTAAACTAGAAGAACGAAATTTGGTGAGCCAAGTGGGATTGGGGTACTGATCATTACCTGAAAGTGTGATCCAGATTGGGTGTAAAAATGTGTGCTGAGATTTCAGGAAACTAGTAGTTTTTTGGAAGCTTGGCAACCACTTTCCATGAAAGTGATTTGCGCCAGTCTCTGCTTAGGGCTACATCAATAGGAAACAAACCATAGAAATAGAACTTGGAACTACGTTGTTGTGTGAAGTTTCAAAGAGCTAGCACAAACCGTCTGAGATTTAGAGTTCCAAATACATGTATCCATATAGGCGAAAACAGAGTGAAACCTAAAAATTTAAACTGTTACTGCCAACGAACGGTTTAACCTAGAAGAACGAAATTTGGTGAGCCAAGTGGGAATGGGGTACTGATCATTACCTGAAAGTGTCATCAAGATTGGGTGAAAAAATGTGTGCTGAGATTTCAGGAAACTCGTAGTTTTTTGGAAGCTTGGCAACCCCTTTCCATGAAAGTGATTTGCGCCAGTCTCTGCTTAGGGCTACATCAATAGGAAACAAAACATAGAGATAGAAATTGCAACTACTTTATTGTGTCAAGGTTCAAAGAGCTAGCACAAACGGTGTTGGATTTAGAGTTCCAACTACATGTATCCATATAGGCGAAAACAGAGTGAAACCTAAAAATTTAAACTGTTACTGCCAACGAACGGTTTAAACTAGAAGAACGAAATTTGGTGAGCCAAGTGGGATTGGGGTACTGATCATTACCTGAAAGTGTGATCCAGATTGGGTGTAAAAATGTGTGCTGAGATTTCAGGAAACTAGTAGTTTTTTGGAAGCTTGGCAACCACTTTCCATGAAAGTGATTTGCGCCAGTCTCTGCTTAGGGCTACATCAATAGGAAACAAACCATAGAAATAGAACTTGGAACTACATTGTTGTGTGAAGTTTCAAAGAGGTAGCACAAACCGTCTTTGATTTAGAGTTCCAACTACATGTATCCATATAGGCGAAAACAGAGTGAAACCTAAAAATTTAAACTGTTACTGCCAACGAACGGTTTAACCTAGAAGAACGAAATTTGGTGAGCCAAGTGGGAATGGGGTACTGATCATTACCTGAAAGTGTCATCAAGATTGGGTGAAAAAATGTGTGCTGAGATTTCAGGAAACTCGTAGTTTTTTGGAAGCTTGGCAACCCCTTTCCATGAAAGTGATTTGCGCCAGTCTCTGCTTAGGGCTACATCAATAGGAAACAAAACATAGAGATAGAAATTGCAACTACTTTATTGTGTCAAGGTTCAATGAGCTAGCACAAACGGTGCTGGATTTAGAGTTCCAACTACATGTATCCATATAGGCGAAAACAGAGTGAAACCTAAAAATTAAAACTGTTACTGCCAACGAACGGTTTAACCTAGAAGAACGAAATTCGGTGAGCCCAGTGGGATTGGGGTACTGATCATTACCTGAAAGTGTCATCAAGATTGGGTGAAAAAATGTGTGCTGAGATTTCAGGAAACTCGTAGTTTTTTGGAAGCTTGGCAACCCCTTTCCATGAAAGTGATTTGCGCCAGTCTCTGCTTAGGGCTACATCAATAGGAAACAAACCATAGAGATAGAACTTGGAACTACTTTATTGTGTCAAGTTTCAAAGAGCTAGCAAAAACCGTCTTTGATTTAGAGTTCCAACTACATGTATCCATATAGGAGAAAACAGAGTGAAACCTAAAAATTAAAACTGTTACTGCCAGCGAACGGTTTAACCTAGAAGAACGAAATTTGGTGAGCCAAGTGGGATTGGGGTACTGATCATGACCTGATAGTGTCATCAAGATTGTGTGAAAAAATGTGTGCTGTGATTTCAGGAAACTCGTATTATTTTGGAAGATTGGCAACCCCTTTCCATGAAAGTGATTTGCGCCAGTCTCTGCTTAGGGCTACATCGATAGGAAACAAACCATAGAGATAGAACTTGGAACTACTTTATTGTGTCAAGTTTCAAAGAGCTAGCAAAAACCGTGTTTGATTTAGAGTTCCAACTACATGTATCCATATAGGAGAAAACAGAGTGAATCCTAAAAATTAAAACTGTTACTGCCAGCGAACGGTTTAACCTAGAAGAACGAAATTTGGTGAGCCAAGTTGGATTGGGCTACTGATCATTACCTGAAAGTGTCATCAAGATTGGGTGAAAAAAGGTGTACTGAGATTTCAGGAAACTCGTAGTTTTTTGGAAGCTTGGCAACCCCTTTCCATGAAAGTGATTTGCGCCAGTCTCTGCTTAGGGCTATATCAATAGGAAACAATCCAAAGAGATAGAACTTGGATCTCCTTCATTATGTCAAGTTTCAAAGAGCTAGCAAAAACCGTGTTTGATTTAGAGTTCCAACGACATGTATCCATATAGCAGAAAACAGAGTGAAACCTAAAAATTAAAACTGTTACTGCCAACGACCGTTTTAACCTAGAAGAACGAAATTTGGTGAGCCAAGTGGTTTTGGGGTACTGATCATTACCTGATAGTGTAATGAAGATTGGGTGAAAAAATGTTTGCTGAGATTTCAAGAAACTCGTAGTTTTTGGAAGCTTGGCAACCCCTGTCCATTAAAGTGATTTGCGCCAGTCTCTGCTTAGGGCTACATCAATAGGAAACAAACCATAGAGATAGAACTTGGAACTACTTTATTGTGTCAACTTTCAAAGAGCTAGCACAAACCGTGTTGGATTTAGAGTTCCAACTACATGTATCCATATAGGGGAAAACAGAGTGAAACCTAAAAATTAAAACTGTTACTGAAAACGAACGGTTTAACCTAGAAGAACGAAATTTTTTGAGCCAAGTGTGATTGGGGTACTGAACATTACCTGAAAGTGTCATCAAGATTGGGTGAAAAAATTTGTGCTGAGATTTCAGGAAACTCGTAGTTTTTTGGAAGATTGGCAACCCCTTTCCATGAAAGTGATTTGCGCCAGTCTCTGCTTAGGGCTACATCAATAGGAAACAAACCATAGAGATAGAACTTGGAACTACTTTATTGTATCAAGTTTCAAAGAGCTAGCACAACCGGTGTTGGATTTAGAGTTCCAACTACATGTATCCATATAGGCGAAAACAGAGTGAAACCTAAAAATTAAAACTGTTACTGCCAACGAACGGTTTAAACTAGAAGAACGAAATTTGGTGAGCCAAGTGGGATTGGGGTACTGATCATTACCTGAAAGTGTGATCCAGATTGGGTGTAAAAATGTGTGCTGAGATTTCAGGAAACTAGTAGTTTTTTGGAAGCTTGGCAACCACTTTCCATGAAAGTGATTTGCGCCAGTCTCTGCTTAGGGCTACATCAATAGGAAACAAACCATAGAAATAGAACTTGGAACTACGTTGTTGTGTGAAGTTTCAAAGAGCTAGCACAAACCGTCTTTGATTTAGAGTTCCAAATACATGTATCCATATAGGCGAAAACAGAGTGAAACCTAAAAATTTAAACTGTTACTGCCAACGAACGGTTTAACCTAGAAGAACGAAATTTGGTGAGCCAAGTGGGAATGGGGTACTGATCATTACCTGAAAGTGTCATCAAGATTGGGTGAAAAAATGTGTGCTGAGATTTCAGGAAACTCGTAGTTTTTTGGAAGCTTGGCAACCCCTTTCCATGAAAGTGATTTGCGCCAGTCTCTGCTTAGGGCTACATCAATAGGAAACAAAACATAGAGATAGAAATTGCAACTACTTTATTGTGTCAAGGTTCAAAGAGCTAGCACAAACGGTGTTGGATTTAGAGTTCCAACTACATGTATCCATATAGGCGAAAACAGAGTGAAACCTAAAAATTTAAACTGTTACTGCCAACGAACGGTTTAAACTAGAAGAACGAAATTTGGTGAGCCAAGTGGGAATGGGGTACTGATCATTACCTGAAAGTGTCATCAAGATTGGGTGTAAAAATGTGTGCTGAGATTTCAGGAAACTAGTAGTTTTTTGGAAGCTTGGCAACCACTTTCCATGAAAGTGATTTGCGCCAGTCTCTGCTTAGGGCTACATCAATAGGAAACAAACCATAGAAATAGAACTTGGAACTACGTTGTTGTGTGAAGTTTCAAAGAGGTAGCACAAACCGTCTTTGATTTAGAGTTCCAACTACATGTATCCATATAGGAGAAAACAGAGTGAAACCTAAAAATTAAAACTGTTACTGCCAACGAACGGTTTAACCTAGAAGAACGAAATTTGGTGAGCCAAGTGGGAATGGGGTACTGATCATTACCTGAAAGTGTCATCAAGATTGGGTGAAAAAATGTGTGCTGAGATTTCAGGAAACTCGTAGTTTTTTGGAAGCTTGGCAACCCCTTTCCATGAAAGTGATTTGCGCCAGTCTCTGCTTAGGGCTACATCAATACGAAACAAAACATAGAGATAGAAATTGCAACTACTTTATTGTGTCAAGGTTCAAAGAGCTAGCACAAACGGTGTTGGATTTAGAGTTCCAACTACATGTATCCATATAGGCGAAAACAGAGTGAAACCTAAAAATTAAAACTGTTACTGCCAACGAACGGTTTAACCTAGAAGAACGAAATTTGGTGAGCCCAGTGGGATTGGGGTACTGATCATTACCTGAAATTTTCATCAAGATTGGGTGAAAAAATTTGTGCTGAGATTTCAGGAAACTCGTAGTTTTTTGGAAGCTTGGCAACCCCTTTCCATGAAAGTGATTTGCGCCAGTCTCTGCTTAGGGCTACATCAATAGGAAACAAACCATAGAGATAGAACTTGGAACTACTTTATTGTGTCAAGTTTCAAAGAGCTAGCACAACCGGTGTTGGATTTAGAGTTCCAACTACATGTATCCATATAGGCGAAAACAGAGTGAAACCTAAAAATTAAAACTGTTACTGCCAACGAACGGTTTAAACTAGAAGAACGAAATTTGGTGAGCCAAGTGGGATTGGGGTACTGATCATTACCTGAAAGTGTGATCCAGATTGGGTGTAAAAATGTGTGCTGAGATTTCAGGAAACTAGTAGTTTTTTGGAAGCTTGGCAACCACTTTCCATGAAAGTGATTTGCGCCAGTCTCTGCTTAGGGCTACATCAATAGGAAACAAACCATAGAAATAGAACTTGGAACTACGTTGTTGTGTGAAGTTTCAAAGAGGTAGCACAAACCGTCTTTGATTTAGAGTTCCAACTACATGTATCCATATAGGCGAAAACAGAGTGAAACCTAAAAATTTAAACTGTTACTGCCAACGAACGGTTTAACCTAGAAGAACGAAATTTGGTGAGCCAAGTGGGAATGGGGTACTGATCATTACCTGAAAGTGTCATCAAGATTGGGTGAAAAAATGTGTGCTGAGATTTCAGGAAACTCGTAGTTTTTTGGAAGCTTGGCAACCCCTTTCCATGAAAGTGATTTGCGCCAGTCTCTGCTTAGGGCTACATCAATAGGAAACAAAACATAGAGATAGAAATTGCAACTACTTTATTGTGTCAAGGTTCAAAGAGCTAGCACAAACGGTGTTGGATTTAGAGTTCCAACTACATGTATCCATATAGGCGAAAACAGAGTGAAACCTAAAAATTTAAACTGTTACTGCCAACGAACGGTTTAACCTAGAAGAACGAAATTTGGTGAGCCAAGTGGGAATGGGGTACTGATCATTACCTGAAACTTTCATCAAGATTGGGTGAAAAAATGTGTGCTGAGATTTCAGGAAACTCGTAGTTTTTTGGAAGCTTGGCAACCCCTTTCCATGAAAGTGATTTGCGCCAGTCTCTGCTTAGGGCTACATCAATAGGAAACAAACCATAGAGATAGAACTTGGAACTACTTTATTGTGTCAAGTTTCAAAGAGCTAGCACAACCGGTGTTGGATTTAGAGTTCCAACTACATGTATCCATATAGGCGAAAACAGAGTGAAACCTAAAAATTAAAACTGTTACTGCCAACGAACGGTTTAAACTAGAAGAACGAAATTTGGTGAGCCAAGTGGGATTGGGGTACTGATCATTACCTGAAAGTGTGATACAGATTGGGTGTAAAAATGTGTGCTGAGATTTCAGGAAACTAGTAGTTTTTTGGAAGCTTGGCAACCACTTTCCATGAAAGTGATTTGCGCCAGTCTCTGCTTAGGGCTACATCAATAGGAAACAAACCATAGAGATAGAACTTGGAACTACTTTATTGTGTCAAGTTTCAAAGAGCTAGCACAACCGGTGTTGGATTTAGAGTTCCAACTACATGTATCCATATAGGCGAAAACAGAGTGAAACCTAAAAATTTAAACTGTTACTGCCAACGAACGGTTTAACCTAGAAGAACGAAATTTGGTGAGCCAAGTGGGAATGGGGTACTGATCATTACCTGAAAGTGTCATCAAGATTGGGTGAAAAAATGTGTGCTGAGATTTCAGGAAACTCGTAGTTTTTTGGAAGCTTGGCAACCCCTTTCCATGAAAGTGATTTGCGCCAGTCTCTGCTTAGGGCTACATCAATACGAAACAAAACATAGAGATAGAAATTGCAACTACTTTATTGTGTCAAGGTTCAAAGAGCTAGCACAAACGGTGTTGGATTTAGAGTTCCAACTACATGTATCCATATAGGCGAAAACAGAGTGAAACCTAAAAATTAAAACTGTTACTGCCAACGAACGGTTTAACCTAGAAGAACGAAATTTGGTGAGCCCAGTGGGATTGGGGTACTGATCATTACCTGAAATTTTCATCAAGATTGGGTGAAAAAATGTGTGCTGAGATTTCAGGAAACTCGTAGTTTTTTGGAAGCTTGGCAACCCCTTTCCATGAAAGTGATTTGCGCCAGTCTCTGCTTAGGGCTACATCAATAGGAAACAAACCATAGAGATAGAACTTGGAACTACTTTATTGTGTCAAGTTTCAAAGAGCTAGCACAACCGGTGTTGGATTTAGAGTTCCAACTACATGTATCCATATAGGCGAAAACAGAGTGAAACCTAAAAATTAAAACTGTTACTGCCAACGAACGGTTTAAACTAGAAGAACGAAATTTGGTGAGCCAAGTGGGATTGGGGTACTGATCATTACCTGAAAGTGTGATCCAGATTGGGTGTAAAAATGTGTGCTGAGATTTCAGGAAACTAGTAGTTTTTTGGAAGCTTGGCAACCACTTTCCATGAAAGTGATTTGCGCCAGTCTCTGCTTAGGGCTACATCAATAGGAAACAAACCATAGAAATAGAACTTGGAACTACGTTGTTGTGTGAAGTTTCAAAGAGCTAGCACAAACCGTCTTTGATTTAGAGTTCCAACTACATGTATCCATATAGGCGAAAACAGAGTGAAACCTAAAAATTTAAACTGTTACTGCCAACGAACGGTTTAACCTAGAAGAACGAAATTTGGTGAGCCAAGTGGGAATGGGGTACTGATCATTACCTGAAAGTGTCATCAAGATTGGGTGAAAAAATGTGTGCTGAGATTTCAGGAAACTCGTAGTTTTTTGGAAGCTTGGCAACCCCTTTCCATGAAAGTGATTTGCGCCAGTCTCTGCTTAGGGCTACATCAATAGGAAACAAAACATAGAGATAGAAATTGCAACTACTTTATTGTGTCAAGGTTCAAAGAGCTAGCACAAACGGTGTTGGATTTAGAGTTCCAACTACGTGTATCCATATAGGCGAAAACAGAGTGAAACCTAAAAATTAAAACTGTTACTGCCAACGAACGGTTTAACCTAGAAGAACGAAATTTGGTGAGCCCAGTGGGATTGGGGTACTGATCATTACCTGAAAGTGTCATCAAGATTGGGTGAAAAAATGTGTGCTGAGATTTCAGGAAACTCGTAGTTTTTTGGAAGCTTGGCAACCCCTTTCCATGAAAGTGATTTGCGCCAGTCTCTGCTTAGGGCTACATCAATAGGAAACAAACCATAGAGATAGAACTTGGAACTACTTTATTGTGTCAAGTTTCAAAGAGCTAGCACAACCGGTGTTGGATTTAGAGTTCCAACTACATGTATCCATATAGGCGAAAACAGAGTGAAACCTAAAAATTAAAACTGTTACTGCCAACGAACGGTTTAAACTAGAAGAACGAAATTTGGTGAGCCAAGTGGGATTGGGGTACTGATCATTACCTGAAAGTGTGATCCAGATTGGGTGTAAAAATGTGTGCTGAGATTTCAGGAAACTAGTAGTTTTTTGGAAGCTTGGCAACCACTTTCCATGAAAGTGATTTGCGCCAGTCTCTGCTTAGGGCTACATCAATAGGAAACAAACCATAGAAATAGAACTTGGAACTACGTTGTTGTGTGAAGTTTCAAAGAGCTAGCACAAACCGTCTTTGATTTAGAGTTCCAACTACATGTATCCATATAGGCGAAAATAGAGTGAAACCTAAAAATTTAAACTGTTACTGCCAACGAATGGTTTAACCTAGAAGAACGAAATTTGGTGAGCCAAGTGGGAATGGGGTACTGATCATTACCTGAAAGTGTCATCAAGATTGGGTGAAAAAATGTGTGCTGAGATTTCAGGAAACTCGTAGTTTTTTGGAAGCTTGGCAACCCCGTTCCATGAAAGTGATTTGCGCCAGTCTCTGCTTAGGGCTACATCAATAGGAAACAAAACATAGAGATAGAAATTGCAACTACTTTATTGTGTCAAGGTTCAAAGAGCTAGCACAAACGGTGTTGGATTTAGAGTTCCAACTACATGTATCCATATAGGCGAAAACAGAGTGAAACCTAAAAATTAAAACTGTTACTGCCAACGAACGGTTTAACCTAGAAGAACGAAATTTGGTGAGCCCAGTGGGATTGGGGTACTGATCATTATGAAATTTTCATCAAGATTGGGTGAAAAAATGTGTGCTGAGATTTCAGGGAACTCGTATTTTTTTGGAAGCTTGGCAACCCCTTTCCATGAAAGTGATTTGCGCCAGTCTCTGCTTAGGGCTACATCAATAGGAAACAAACCATAGAGATAGAACTTGGAACTACTTTATTGTGTCAAGTTTCAAAGAGCTAGCAAAAACCGTGTTTGATTTAGAGTTCCAAATACAGGTATCCATATAGGCGAAAACAGAGTGAAAACTAAAATTAAAACTGTTACTGCCAACGAACGGTTTAACCTAGAAGAACGAAATTTGGTGAGCCAAGTGGGATTGGGGTACTGATCATTACATGAAAGTGTCATCAAAATTGGGTGAAAAAATGTGTGGTGAGATTTCAGGAAACCGGTAGTTTTTTGGAAGTTTGGCAACCCCTTTCCATGAAAGTGATTTGCGCCAGTCTCTGCTTAGGGCTACATCAATAGGAAACAAACCATAGAGATAGAACTTGGAACTACTTTATTGTGTCATGTTTCAAAGAGCTAGCACAAACCGTGTTTGATTGAGAGTTCCAACTACATGTATCCATACAGGCGAAACAGAGTGAAACCTAAAAATTAAAACTGTTACTGCCAACGAACGGTTTAAGCAAGAAGAACGAAATTTGGTGAGCCAACTGGGATTGGGGTTCTGATCATTACCTGAAAGTGCATTAAAATTGGGTGAAAAAATGTGTGCTGAGATTTCAGGAAACTCGTATTTTTTTGGAATCTTGGCAACCCCTTTCCATGAAAGTGATTTGCGCCAGTCTGCTTAGGGCTACATCAATAGGAAACAAACCATAGAGATAGAACTTGGAACTACTTTATTGTGTCAACTTTCAAAGAGCTAGCACAAACCGTGTTGGATTTAGAGTTCCAACTACATGTATCCATATAGGGGAAAACAGAGTGAAACCTAAAAATTAAAACTGTTACTGAAAACGAACGGTTTAACCTAGAAGAACGAAATTTTTTGAGCCAAGTGTGATTGGGGTACTGAACATTACCTGAAAGTGTCATCAAGATTGGGTGAAAAAATTTGTGCTGAGATTTCAGGAACCTCGTAGTTTTTTGGAAGATTGGCAACCCCTTTCCATGAAAGTGATTTGCGCCAGTCTCTGCTTAGGGCTACATCAATAGGAAACAAACCATAGAGATAGAACTTGGAACTACTTTATTGTGTCAAGTTTCAAAGAGCTAGCTCAAACCGTCTTTGATTTAGAGTTCCAACTACATGTATCCATATAGGAGAAAACAGAGTGAAACCTAAAAATTAAAACTGTTACTGGCAACGAACGGTTTAACCTAGAAGAACAAAATTTGGTGAGCCAAGTGGGATTGGGGTCCTGATCATTACCTGAAATTGTCATCAAGATTGGGTGTAAAAATGTGTGCTGAGATTTCAGGAAACTAGTAGTTTTTTGGAAGCTTGGCAACCCCTTTCCATGAAAGTGATATGCGCAGATCTCTGCTTAGGGCTACATCAATAGAAAACAAACCATAGAGATAGATATTGCAACTACTTTATTGTATCAAGTTTCAAAGAGCTAGCACAACCGGTGTTGGATTTAGAGTTCCAACTACATGTATCCATATAGGCGAAAACAGAGTGAAACCTAAAAATTAAAACTGTTACTGCCAACGAACGGTTTAAACTAGAAGAACGAAATTTGGTGAGCCAAGTGGGATTGGGGTACTGATCATTACCTGAAAGTGTGATCCAGATTGGGTGTAAAAATGTGTGCTGAGATTTCAGGAAACTAGTAGTTTTTTGGAAGCTTGGCAACCACTTTCCATGAAAGTGATTTGCGCCAGTCTCTGCTTAGGGCTACATCAATAGGAAACAAACCATAGAAATAGACCTTGGAACTACGTTGTTGTGTGAAGTTTCAAAGAGCTAGCTCAAACCGTCTTTGATTTAGAGTTCCAAATACATGTATCCATATAGGCGAAAACAGAGTGAAACCTAAAAATTTAAACTGTTACTGCCAACGAACGGTTTAACCTAGAAGAACGAAATTTGGTGAGCCAAGTGGGAATGGGGTACTGATCATTACCTGAAAGTGTCATCAAGATTGGGTGAAAAAATGTGTGCTGAGATTTCAGGAAACTCGTAGTTTTTTGGAAGCTTGGCAACCCCTTTCCATGAAAGTGATTTGCGCCAGTCTCTGCTTAGGGCTACATCAATAGGAAACAAAACATAGAGATAGAAATTGCAACTACTTTATTGTGTCAAGGTTCAAAGAGCTAGCACAAACGGTGTTGGATTTAGAGTTCCAACTACATGTATCCATATAGGCGAAAACAGAGTGAAACCTAAAAATTTAAACTGTTACTGCCAACGAACGGTTTAACCTAGAAGAACGAAATTTGGTGAGCCAAGTGGGATTGGGGTACTGATCATTACCTGAAAGTGTGATCCAGATTGGGTGTAAAAATGTGTGCTGAGATTTCAGGAAACTAGTTGTTTTTTGGAAGCTTGGCAACCACTTTCCATGAAAGTGATTTGCGCCAGTCTCTGCTTAGGGCTACATCAATAGGAAACAAACCATAGAAATAGAACTTGGAACTACGTTGTTGTGTGAAGTTTCAAAGAGCTAGCACAAACCGTCTTTGATTTAGAGTTCCAACTACATGTATCCATATAGGCGAAAACAGAGTGAAACCTAAAAATTTAAACTGTTACTGCCAACGAACGGTTTAACCTAGAAGAACAAAATTTGGTGAGCCAAGTGGGAATGGGGTACTGATCATTACCTGAAAGTGTCATCAAGATTGGGTGAAAAAATGTGTGCTGAGATTTCAGGAAACTCGTAGTTTTTTGGAAGCTTGGCAACCCCTTTCCATGAAAGTGATTTGCGCCAGTCTCTGCTTAGGGCTACATCAATAGGAAACAAAACATAGAGATAGAAATTGCAACTACTTTATTGTGTCAAGGTTCAAAGAGCTAGCACAAACGGTGTTGGATTTAGAGTTCCAACTACGTGTATCCATATAGGCGAAAACAGAGTGAAACCTAAAAATTAAAACTGTTACTGCCAACGAACGGTTTAACCTAGAAGAACGAAATTTGGTGAGCCCAGTGGAATTGGGGTACTGATCATTACCTGAAATTTTCATCAAGATTGGGTGAAAAAATGTGTGCTGAGATTTCAGGAAACTCGTAGTTTTTTGGAAGCTTGGCAACCCCTTTCCATGAAAGTGATTTGCGCCAGTCTCTGCTTAGGGCTACATCAATAGGAAACAAACCATAGAGATAGAACTTGGAACTACTTTATTGTGTCAAGTTTCAAAGAGCTAGCACAACCGGTGTTGTATTTAGAGTTCCAACTACATGTATCCATATAGGCGAAAACAGAGTGAAACCTAAAAATTAAAACTGTTACTGCCAACGAACGGTTTAAACTAGAAGAACGAAATTTGGTGAGCCAAGTGGGATTGGGGTACTGATCATTACCTGAAAGTGTGATCCATATTGGGTGTAAAAATGTGTGCTGAGATTTCAGGAAACTAGTAGTTTTTTGGAAGCTTGGCAACCACTTTCCATGAAAGTGATTTGCGCCAGTCTCTGCTTAGGGCTACATCAATAGGAAACAAACCATAGAAATAGAACTTGGAACTACGTTGTTGTGTGAAGTTTCAAAGAGCTAGCACAAACCGTCTTTGATTTAGAGTTCCAACTACATGTATCCATATAGGCGAAAATAGAGTGAAACCTAAAAATTTAAACTGTTACTGCCAACGAATGGTTTAACCTAGAAGAACGAAATTTGGTGAGCCAAGTGGGAATGGGGTACTGATCATTACCTGAAAGTGTCATCAAGATTGGGTGAAAAAATGTGTGCTGAGATTTCAGGAAACTCGTAGTTTTTTGGAAGCTTGGCAACCCCGTTCCATGAAAGTGATTTGCGCCAGTCTCTGCTTAGGGCTACATCAATAGGAAACAAAACATAGAGATAGAAATTGCAACTACTTTATTGTGTCAAGGTTCAAAGAGCTAGCACAAACGGTGTTGGATTTAGAGTTCCAACTACATGTATCCATATAGGCGAAAACAGAGTGAAACCTAAAAATTAAAACTGTTACTGCCAACGAACGGTTTAACCTAGAAGAACGAAATTTGGTGAGCCCAGTGGGATTGGGGTACTGATCATTATGAAATTTTCATCAAGATTGGGTGAAAAAATGTGTGCTGAGATTTCAGGGAACTCGTATTTTTTTGGAAGCTTGGCAACCCCTTTCCATGAAAGTGATTTGCGCCAGTCTCTGCTTAGGGCTACATCAATAGGAAACAAACCATAGAGATAGAACTTGGAACTACTTTATTGTGTCAAGTTTCAAAGAGCTAGCAAAAACCGTGTTTGATTTAGAGTTCCAAATACAGGTATCCATATAGGCGAAAACAGAGTGAAAACTAAAATTAAAACTGTTACTGCCAACGAACGGTTTAACCTAGAAGAACGAAATTTGGTGAGCCAAGTGGGATTGGGGTACTGATCATTACATGAAAGTGTCATCAAAATTGGGTGAAAAAATGTGTGGTGAGATTTCAGGAAACCGGTAGTTTTTTGGAAGTTTGGCAACCCCTTTCCATGAAAGTGATTTGCGCCAGTCTCTGCTTAGGGCTACATCAATAGGAAACAAACCATAGAGATAGAACTTGGAACTACTTTATTGTGTCATGTTTCAAAGAGCTAGCACAAACCGTGTTTGATTGAGAGTTCCAACTACATGTATCCATACAGGCGAAACAGAGTGAAACCTAAAAATTAAAACTGTTACTGCCAACGAACGGTTTAAGCAAGAAGAACGAAATTTGGTGAGCCAACTGGGATTGGGGTTCTGATCATTACCTGAAAGTGCATTAAAATTGGGTGAAAAAATGTGTGCTGAGATTTCAGGAAACTCGTATTTTTTTGGAATCTTGGCAACCCCTTTCCATGAAAGTGATTTGCGCCAGTCTGCTTAGGGCTACATCAATAGGAAACAAACCATAGAGATAGAACTTGGAACTACTTTATTGTGTCAACTTTCAAAGAGCTAGCACAAACCGTGTTGGATTTAGAGTTCCAACTACATGTATCCATATAGGGGAAAACAGAGTGAAACCTAAAAATTAAAACTGTTACTGAAAACGAACGGTTTAACCTAGAAGAACGAAATTTTTTGAGCCAAGTGTGATTGGGGTACTGAACATTACCTGAAAGTGTCATCAAGATTGGGTGAAAAAATTTGTGCTGAGATTTCAGGAACCTCGTAGTTTTTTGGAAGATTGGCAACCCCTTTCCATGAAAGTGATTTGCGCCAGTCTCTGCTTAGGGCTACATCAATAGGAAACAAACCATAGAGATAGAACTTGGAACTACTTTATTGTGTCAAGTTTCAAAGAGCTAGCTCAAACCGTCTTTGATTTAGAGTTCCAACTACATGTATCCATATAGGAGAAAACAGAGTGAAACCTAAAAATTAAAACTGTTACTGGCAACGAACGGTTTAACCTAGAAGAACAAAATTTGGTGAGCCAAGTGGGATTGGGGTCCTGATCATTACCTGAAATTGTCATCAAGATTGGGTGTAAAAATGTGTGCTGAGATTTCAGGAAACTAGTAGTTTTTTGGAAGCTTGGCAACCCCTTTCCATGAAAGTGATATGCGCAGATCTCTGCTTAGGGCTACATCAATAGAAAACAAACCATAGAGATAGATATTGCAACTACTTTATTGTATCAAGTTTCAAAGAGCTAGCACAACCGGTGTTGGATTTAGAGTTCCAACTACATGTATCCATATAGGCGAAAACAGAGTGAAACCTAAAAATTAAAACTGTTACTGCCAACGAACGGTTTAAACTAGAAGAACGAAATTTGGTGAGCCAAGTGGGATTGGGGTACTGATCATTACCTGAAAGTGTGATCCAGATTGGGTGTAAAAATGTGTGCTGAGATTTCAGGAAACTAGTAGTTTTTTGGAAGCTTGGCAACCACTTTCCATGAAAGTGATTTGCGCCAGTCTCTGCTTAGGGCTACATCAATAGGAAACAAACCATAGAAATAGAACTTGGAACTACGTTGTTGTGTGAAGTTTCAAAGAGCTAGCACAAACCGTCTTTGATTTAGAGTTCCAAATACATGTATCCATATAGGCGAAAACAGAGTGAAACCTAAAAATTTAAACTGTTACTGCCAACGAACGGTTTAACCTAGAAGAACGAAATTTGGTGAGCCAAGTGGGAATGGGGTACTGATCATTACCTGAAAGTGTCATCAAGATTGGGTGAAAAAATGTGTGCTGAGATTTCAGGAAACTCGTAGTTTTTTGGAAGCTTGGCAACCCCTTTCCATGAAAGTGATTTGCGCCAGTCTCTGCTTAGGGCTACATCAATAGGAAACAAAACATAGAGATAGAAATTGCAACTACTTTATTGTGTCAAGGTTCAAAGAGCTAGCACAAACGGTGTTGGATTTAGAGTTCCAACTACATGTATCCATATAGGCGAAAACAGAGTGAAACCTAAAAATTAAAACTGTTACTGCCAACGAACGGTTTAAACAAGAAGAACGAAATTTGGTGAGCCAAGTGGGATTGGGGTACTGATCATTACCTGAAAGTGTGATCCAGATTGGGTGTAAAAATGTGTGCTGAGATTTCAGGAAACTCGTAGTTTTTTGGAAGCTTGGCAACCCCTTTCCATGAAAGTGATTTGCGCCAGTCTCTGCTTAGGGCTACATCAATAGGAAACAAAACATAGAGATAGAAATTGCAACTACTTTATTGTGTCAAGGTTCAAAGAGCTAGCACAAACGGTGTTGGATTAAGAGTTCCAACTACATGTATCCATATAGGCGAAAACAGAGTGAAACCTAAAAATTAAAACTGTTACTGCCAACGAACGGTTTAACCTAGAAGAACGAAATTTGGTGAGCCCAGTGGGATTGGGGTACTGATCATTACCTGAAATTTTCATCAAGATTGGGTGAAAAAATGTGTGCTGAGATTTCAGGAAACTCGTAGTTCTTTGGAAGCTTGGCAACCCCTTTCCATGAAAGTGATTTGCGCAGGTCTCTGCTTAGGGCTACATCAATAGGAAACAAACCATAGAGATAGAACTTGGAACTACTTTATTGTGTCAAGTTTCAAAGAGCTAGCACAACCGGTGTTGGATTTAGAGTTCCAACTACATGTATCCATATAGGCGAAAACAGAGTGAAACCTAAAAATTAAAACTGTTACTGCCAACGAACGGTTTAAACTAGAAGAACGAAATTTGGTGAGCCAAGTGGGATTGGGGTACTGATCATTACCTGAAAGTGTGATCCAGATTGGGTGTAAAAATGTGTGCTGAGATTTCAGGAAACTAGTAGTTTTTTGGAAGCTTGGCAACCACTTTCCATGAAAGTGATTTGCGCCAGTCTCTGCTTAGGGCTACATCAATAGGAAACAAACCATAGAAATAGAACTTGGAACTACGTTGTTGTGTGAAGTTTCAAAGAGGTAGCACAAACCGTCTTTGATTTAGAGTTCCAACTACATGTATCCATATAGGCGAAAACAGAGTGAAACCTAAAAATTTAAACTGTTACTGCCAACGAACGGTTTAACCTAGAAGAACGAAATTTGGTGAGCCAAGTGGGAATGGGGTACTGATCATTACCTGAAAGTGTCATCAAGATTGGGTGAAAAAATGTGTGCTGAGATTTCAGGAAACTCGTAGTTTTTTGGAAGCTTGGCAACCCCTTTCCATGAAAGTGATTTGCGCCAGTCTCTGCTTAGGGCTACATCAATAGGAAACAAAACATAGAGATAGAAATTGCAACTACTTTATTGTGTCAAGGTTCAAAGAGCTAGCACAAACGGTGTTGGATTTAGAGTTCCAACTACATGTATCCATATAGGCGAAAACAGAGTGAAACCTAAAAATTTAAACTGTTACTGCCAACGAACGGTTTAACCTAGAAGAACGAAATTTGGTGAGCCAAGTGGGAATGGGGTACTGATCATTACCTGAAACTTTCATCAAGATTGGGTGAAAAAATGTGTGCTGAGATTTCAGGAAACTCGTAGTTTTTTGGAAGCTTGGCAACCCCTTTCCATGAAAGTGATTTGCGCCAGTCTCTGCTTAGGGCTACATCAATAGGAAACAAACCATAGAGATAGAACTTGGAACTACTTTATTGTGTCAAGTTTCAAAGAGCTAGCACAACCGGTGTTGGATTTAGAGTTCCAACTACATGTATCCATATAGGCGAAAACAGAGTGAAACCTAAAAATTAAAACTGTTACTGCCAACGAACGGTTTAAACTAGAAGAACGAAATTTGGTGAGCCAAGTGGGATTGGGGTACTGATCATTACCTGAAAGTGTGATCCAGATTGGGTGTAAAAATGTGTGCTGAGATTTCAGGAAACTAGTAGTTTTTTGGAAGCTTGGCAACCACTTTCCATGAAAGTGATTTGCGCCAGTCTCTGCTTAGGGCTACATCAATAGGAAACAAACCATAGAAATAGAACTTGGAACTACGTTGTTGTGTGAAGTTTCAAAGAGCTAGCACAAACCGTCTTTGATTTAGAGTTCCAACTACATGTATCCATATAGGCGAAAACAGAGTGAAACCTAAAAATTTAAACTGTTACTGCCAACGAACGGTTTAACCTAGAAGAACGAAATTTGGTGAGCCAAGTGGGAATGGGGTACTGATCATTACCTGAAAGTGTCATCAAGATTGGGTGAAAAAATGTGTGCTGAGATTTCAGGAAACTCGTAGTTTTTTGGAAGCTTGGCAACCCCGTTCCATGAAAGTGATTTGCGCCAGTCTCTGCTTAGGGCTACATCAATAGGAAACAAAACATAGAGATAGAAATTGCAACTACTTTATTGTGTCAAGGTTCAAAGAGCTAGCACAAACGGTGTTGGATTTAGAGTTCCAACTACATGTATCCATATAGGCGAAAACAGAGTGAAACCTAAAAATTAAAACTGTTACTGCCAACGAACGGTTTAACCTAGAAGAACGAAATTTGGTGAGCCCAGTGGGATTGGGGTACTGATCATTATGAAATTTTCATCAAGATTGGGTGAAAAAATGTGTGCTGAGATTTCAGGGAACTCGTATTTTTTTGGAAGCTTGGCAACCCCTTTCCATGAAAGTGATTTGCGCCAGTCTCTGCTTAGGGCTACATCAATAGGAAACAAACCATAGAGATAGAACTTGGAACTACTTTATTGTGTCAAGTTTCAAAGAGCTAGCAAAAACCGTGTTTGATTTAGAGTTCCAAATACAGGTATCCATATAGGCGAAAACAGAGTGAAAACTAAAATTAAAACTGTTACTGCCAACGAACGGTTTAACCTAGAAGAACGAAATTTGGTGAGCCAAGTGGGATTGGGGTACTGATCATTACATGAAAGTGTCATCAAAATTGGGTGAAAAAATGTGTGGTGAGATTTCAGGAAACCGGTAGTTTTTTGGAAGTTTGGCAACCCCTTTCCATGAAAGTGATTTGCGCCAGTCTCTGCTTAGGGCTACATCAATAGGAAACAAACCATAGAGATAGAACTTGGAACTACTTTATTGTGTCATGTTTCAAAGAGCTAGCACAAACCGTGTTTGATTGAGAGTTCCAACTACATGTATCCATACAGGCGAAACAGAGTGAAACCTAAAAATTAAAACTGTTACTGCCAACGAACGGTTTAAGCAAGAAGAACGAAATTTGGTGAGCCAACTGGGATTGGGGTTCTGATCATTACCTGAAAGTGCATTAAAATTGGGTGTAAAAATGTGTGCTGAGATTTCAGGAAACTCGTAGTTTTTTGGAAGCTTGGCAACCCCTTTCCATGAAAGTGATTTGAGCCAGTCTCTGCTTAGGGCTACATCAATAGGAAACAAACCATAGAGATAGAACTTGCAACTACTTTATTGTGTCAAGGTTCAAAGAGCTAGCACAAACGGTGTTGGATTTAGAGTTCCAACTACATGTATCCATATAGGCGAAAACAGAGTGAAACCTAAAAATTAAAACTGTTACTGCCAACGAAAGGTTTAACCTAGAAGAACGAAATTTGGTGAGCCCAGTGGGATTGGGGTACTGATCATTACCTGAAATTTTCATCAAGATTGGGTGAAAAAATGTGTGCTGAGATTTCAGGAAACTCGTAGTTTTTTGGAAGCTTGGCAACCCCTTTCCATGAAAGTGGTTTGCGCCAGTCTCTGCTTAGGGCTACATCAATAGGAAACAAACCATAGAGATAGAACTTGGAACTACTTTATTGTGTCAAGTTTCAAAGAGCTAGCACAACCGGTGTTGGGTTTAGAGTTCCAACTACATGTATCCATATAGGCGAAAACAGAGTGAAACCTAAAAATTAAAACTGTTACTGCCAACGAACGGTTTAAACTAGAAGAACGAAATTTGGTGAGCCAAGTGGGATTGGGGTACTGATCATTACCTGAAAGTGTGATCCAGATTGGGTGTAAAAATGTGTGCTGAGATTTCAGGAAACTAGTAGTTTTTTGGAAGCTTGGCAACCACTTTCCATGAAAGTGATTTGCGCCAGTCTCTGCTTAGGGCTACATCAATAGGAAACAAACCATAGAAATAGAACTTGGAACTACGTTGTTGTGTGAAGTTTCAAAGAGCTAGCACAAACCGTCTTTGATTTAGAGTTCCAACTACATGTATCCATATAGGCGAAAACAGAGTGAAACCTAAAAATTTAAACTGTTACTGCCAACGAACGGTTTAACTTAGAAGAACGAAATTTGGTGAGCCAAGTGGGAATGGGGTCCTGATCATTACCTGAAAGTGTCATCAAGACTGGGTGAAAAAATGTGTGCTGAGATTTCAGGAAACTCGTAGTTTTTTGGAAGCTTGGCAACCCCTTTCCATGAAAGTGATTTGCGCCAGTCTCTGCTTAGGGCTACATCAATAGGAAACAAAACATAGAGATAGAAATTGCAACTACTTTATTGTCTCAAGGTTCAAAGAGCTAGCACAAACGGTGTTGGATTTAGAGTTCCAACTACATGTATCCATATAGGCGAAAACAGAGTGAAACCTAAAAATTAAAACTGTTACTGCCAACGAACGGTTTAACCTAGAAGAACGAAATTTGGTGAGCCCAGTGGGATTGGGGTACTGATCATTACCTGAAATTTTCATCAAGATTGGGTGAAAAAATGTGTGCTGAGATTTCAGGAAACTCGTAGTTTTTTGGAAGCTTGGCAACCCCTTTCCATGAAAGTGATTTGCGCCAGTCTCTGCTTAGGGCTACATCAATAGGAAACAAACCATAGAGATAGAACTTGGAACTACTTTATTGTGTCAAGTTTCAAAGAGCTAGCACAACCGGTGTTGGATTTAGAGTTCCAACTACATGTATCCATATAGGCGAAAACAGAGTGAAACCTAAAAATTAAAACTGTTACTGCCAACGAACGGTTTAAACTAGAAGAACGAAATTTGGTGAGCCAAGTGGGATTGGGGTACTGATCATTACCTGAAAGTGTGATCCATATTGGGTGTAAAAATGTGTGCTGACATTTCAGGAAACTAGTAGTTTTTTGGAAGCTTGGCAACCACTTTCCATGAAAGTGATTTGCGCCAGTCTCTGCTTAGGGCTACATCAATAGGAAACAAACCATAGAAATAGAACTTGGAACTACGTTGTTGTGTAAAGTTTCAAAGAGCTAGCACAAACCGTCTTTGATTTAGAGTTCCAACTACATGTATCCATATAGGCGAAAATAGAGTGAAACCTAAAAATTTAAACTGTTACTGCCAACGAACGGTTTAACCTAGAAGAACGAAATTTGGTGAGCCAAGTGGGAATGGGGTACTGATCATTACCTGAAAGTGTCATCAAGATTGGGTGAAAAAATGTGTGCTGAGATTTCAGGAAACTCGTAGTTTTTTGGAAGCTTGGCAACCCCTTTCCATGAAAGTGATTTGCGCCAGTCTCTGCTTAGGGCTACATCAATAGGAAACAAAACATAGAGATAGAAATTGCAACTACTTTATTGTGTCAAGGTTCAAAGAGCTAGCACAAACGGTGTTGGATTTAGAGTTCCAACTACATGTATCCATATAGGCGAAAACAGAGTGAAACCTAAAAATTAAAACTGTTACTGCCAACGAACGGTTTAACCTAGAAGAACGAAATTTGGTGAGCCCAGTGGGACTGGGGTACTGATCATTACCTGAAATTTTCATCAAGATTGGGTGAAAAAATGTGTGCTGAGATTTCAGGAAACTCGTAGTTTTTTGGAAGCTTGGCAACCCCTTTCCATGAAAGTGATTTGCGCCAGTCTCTGCTTAGGGCTACATCAATATTAAACAAACCATAGAGATAGAACTTGGAACTACTTTATTGTGTCAAGTTTCAAAGAGCTAGCACAACCGGTGTTGGATTTAGAGTTCCAACTACATGTATCCATATAGGCGAAAACAGAGTGAAACCTAAGAATTAAAACTGTTACTGCCAACGAACGGTTTAAACTAGAAGAACGAAATTTGGTGAGCCAAGTGGGATTGGGGTACTGATCATTACCTGAAAGTGTGATCCAGATTGGGTGTAAAAATGTGTGCTGAGATTTCAGGAAACTAGTAGTTTTTTGGAAGCTTGGCAACCACTTTCCATGAAAGTGATTTGCGCCAGTCTCTGCTTAGGGCTACATCAATAGGAAACAAACCATAGAAATAGAACTTGGAACTACGTTGTTGTGTGAAGTTTCAAAGAGCTAGCACAAACCGTCTTTGATTTAGAGTTCCAACTACATGTATCCATATAGGTGAAAATAGAGTGAAACCTAAAAATTTAAACTGTTACTGCCAACGAACGGTTTAACCTAGAAGAACGAAATTTGGTGAGCCAAGTGGGAATGGGGTACTGATCATTACCTGAAAGTGTCATCAAGACTGGGTGAAAAAATGTGTGCTGAGATTTCAGGAAACTCGTAGTTTTTTGGAAGCTTGGCAACCCCTTTCCATGAAAGTGATTTGCGCCAGTCTCTGCTTAGGGCTACATCAATAGGAAACAAAACATAGAGATAGAAATTGCAACTACTTTATTGTGTCAAGGTTCAAAGAGCTAGCACAAACGGTGTTGGATTTAGAGTTCCAACTACATGTATCCATATAGGCGAAAACAGAGTGAAACCTAAAAATTAAAACTGTTACTGCCAACGAACGGTTTAACCTAGAAGAACGAAATTTGGTGAGCCAAGTGGGAATGGGGTACTGATCATTACCTGAAAGTGTCATTAAGACTGGGTGAAAAAATGTGTGCTGAGATTTCAGGAAACTCGTAGTTTTTTGGAAGCTTGGCAACCCCTTTCCATGAAAGTGATTTGCGCCAGTCTCTGCTTAGGGCTACATCAATAGGAAACAAACCATAGAGATAGAACTTGGAACTACTTTATTGTGTCAAGTTTCAAAGAGCTAGCACAACCGGTGTTGGATTTAGAGTTCCAACTACATGTATCCATATAGGCGAAAACAGAGTGAAACCTAAAAATTAAAACTGTTACTGCCAACGAACGGTTTAAACTAGAAGAACGAAATTTGGTGAGCCAAGTGGGATTGGGGTACTGATCATTACCTGAAAGTGTGATCCAGATTGGGTGTAAAAATGTGTGCTGAGATTTCAGGAAACTAGTAGTTTTTTGGAAGCTTGGCAACCACTTTCCATGAAAGTGATTTGCGCCAGTCTCTGCTTAGGGCTACATCAATAGGAAACAAACCATAGAAATAGAACTTGGAACTACGTTGTTGTGTGAAGTTTCAAAGAGCTAGCACAAACCGTCTTTGATTTAGAGTTCCAACTACATGTATCCATATAGGCGAAAATAGAGTGAAACCTAAAAATTTAAACTGTTACTGCCAACGAACGGTTTAACCTAGAAGAACGAAATTTGGTGAGCCAAGTGGGAATGGGGTACTGATCATTACCTGAAAGTGTCATCAAGACTGGGTGAAAAAATGTGTGCTGAGATTTCAGGAAACTCGTAGTTTTTTGGAAGCTTGGCAACCCCTTTCCATGAAAGTGATTTGCGCCAGTCTCTGCTTAGGGCTACATAAATAGGAAACAAAACATAGAGATAGAAATTGCAACTACTTTATTGTGTCAAGGTTCAAAGAGCTAGCACAAACGGTGTTGGATTTAGAATTCCAACTACATGTATCCATATAGGCGAAAACAGAGTGAAACCTAAAAATTAAAACTGTTACTGCCAACGAACGGTTTACCCTAGAAGAACGAAATTTGGTGAGCCCATTGGGATTGGGGTACTGATCATTACCTGAAATTTTCATCAAGATTGGGTGAAAAAATGTGTTCTTAGATTTCAGGAAACTCGTAGTTTTTTGGAAGATTGGCAACCCCTTTCCATGAAAGTGATTTGCGCCGGTCTCTGCTTAGGGCTACATCAATAGGAAACAAACCATAGAGATAGAACTTGGAAGTACTTTATTGTGTCAAGTTTCAAAGAGCTAGCACAAACCGTGTTTGATTTAGAGTTCCAACTACATGTATCCATATAGGCGAAAAGAGAGTGAAACCTAAAAATTAAAACTGTTACTGCCAACGAACGGTTTAACCTAGAAGACCGAAATTTGGTGAGCCAAGTGGGATTGGGGTATTGATCATTAACTGAAATGTTCATCAAGATTGGGTGAAAAAATGTGTGCTGAGATTTCAGGAAACACGTAATTTTTTTGGAAGCTTGGCAACCCCTTTCCATGAAAGTGATTTGCGCCAGTCTCTGCTTAGGGCTACATCAATAGGAAACAAACCATAGAGATAGAAATTGGAACTACTTTATTGTGTCAAGTTTCAAAGAGCTAGCACAAACCGTGTTTGATTTAGAGTTCCAACTACATGTATCCATACAGGAGAAAACAGAGTGAAAGCTAAAAATTAAAACTGTTACTGCCAACGAATGGTTTAACCTAGAAGAACGAAATTTGGTGAGACAAGTGGCATTGGGGTTCTGATCATTACCTGAAAGTGTCATGAAAATTCGGTGAAAAAATGTGTGCTGAGATTCCAGGAAACTCGTAGTTTTTTGGAATCTTGGCAACCCCTTTCCATGAAAGTGATTTGCGCCAGTCTCTGCTTAGGGCTACATCAATAGGAAACAAACCATAGATATAGAACTTGGAACTACTTTATTGTGTCAAGTTTCAAAGAGCTAGCACAAACCGTGTTTGATTTAGAGTTCCAACTACATGTATCCATATAGGCGAAAACAGAGTGAAACCTAAAAATTAAAACTGTTACTGCCAACGAACGGTTTAATCTAGAAGAACGAAATTTGGTGAGCCAAGTGGGATTTGGGTACTGATCATTACCTGAAAGTGTCATGAAGATTGGGTGAAAAACAATGTGCTGAGATTTCAGGAAACTCGTAGTTTTTTGGAAGCTTGGCAACCCCTTTCCATAAAAGTGATTTGCGCCAGTCTCTGCTTAGGGCTACATCAATAGGAAACAAACCATAGAGATAGAACTTGGAACTACTTTATTGTGTCAATTTTCAAAGAGGTAGCACAAACCGTGTTGGATTTAGAGTTCCAACTACATGTATCCATATAGGCGAAAACAGAGTGAAACCTAAAAATTAAAACTGTTACTGCCAACGAAAGTTTTAACCTAGAAGAACGAAATTTGGTGAGCCAAGTGGGATTGGGGTACTGATCATTACCTGATAGTGTCATCAAGATTGGGTGAAAAAATGTGTGCTGTTATTTCAGGAAACTCGTATTTTTTTGGAAGATTGGCAACCCCTTTCCATGAAAGTGATTTGCGCCAGTCTCTGCTTAGGGCTACATCAATAGGAAACAAACCATAGAGATAGAACTTGGAACTACTTTATTGTGTCAAGTTTCAAAGAGCTAGCAAAAACCGTGTTTGATTTAGAGTTCCAACTACATGTATCCATATAGGAGAAAACAGAGTGAAACCTAAAAATTAAAACTGTTACTGCCAGCGAACGGTTTAACCTAGAAGAACGAAATTTGGTGAGCCAAGTGGGATTGGGGTACTGATCATTACCTGATAGTGTCATCAAGATTGTGTGAAAAAATGTGTGCTGTGATTTCAGGAAACTCGTATTATTTTGGAAGATTGGCAACCCCTTTCCATGAAAGTGATTTGCGCCAGTCTCTGCTTAGGGCTACATCGATAGGAAACAAACCATAGAGATAGAACTTGGAACTACTTTATTGTGTCAAGTTTCAAAGAGCTAGCAAAAACCGTGTTTGATTTAGAGTTCCAACTACATGTATCCATATAGGAGAAAACAGAGTGAAACCTAAAAATTAAAACTGTTACTGCCAGCGAACGGTTTAACCTAGAAGAACGAAATTTGGTGAGCCAAGTTGGATTGGGCTACTGATCATTACCTGAAAGTGTCATCAAGATTGGGTGAAAAAAGGTGTACTGAGATTTCAGGAAACTCGTAGTTTTTTGGAAGCTTGGCAACCCCTTTCCATGAAAGTGATTTGCGCCAGTCTCTGCTTAGGGCTATATCAATAGGAAACAATCCAAAGAGATAGAATTTGGATCTCCTTCATTATGTCAAGTTTCAAAGAGCTAGCAAAAACCGTGTTTGATTTAGAGTTCCAACGACATGTATCCATATAGCAGAAAACAGAGTGAAACCTAAAAATTAAAACTGTTACTGCCAACGACCGTTTTAACCTAGAAGAACGAAATTTGGTGAGCCAAGTGGTTTTGGGGTACTGATCATTACCTGAAAGTGTAATGAAGATTGGGTGAAAAAATGTTTGCTGAGATTTCAGGAAACTCGTAGTTTTTGGAAGCTTGGCAACCCCTGTCCATTAAAGTGATTTGCGCCAGTCTCTGCTTAGGGCTACATCAATAGGAAACAAACCATAGAGATAGAACTTGGAACTACTTTATTGTGTCAACTTTCAAAGAGCTAGCACAAACCGTGTTGGATTTAGAGTTCCAACTACATGTATCCATATAGGGGAAAACAGAGTGAAACCTAAAAATTAAAACTGTTACTGAAAACGAACGGTTTAACCTAGAAGAACGAAATTTTTTGAGCCAAGTGTGATTGGGGTACTGAACATTACCTGAAAGTGTCATCAAGATTGGGTGAAAAAATTTGTGCTGAGATTTCAGGAAACTCGTAGTTTTTTGGAAGATTGGCAACCCCTTTCCATGAAAGTGATTTGCGCCAGTCTCTGCTTAGGGCTACATCAATAGGAAACAAACCATAGAGATAGAACTTGGAACTACTTTATTGTATCAAGTTTCAAAGAGCTAGCACAACCGGTGTTGGATTTAGAGTTCCAACTACATGTATCCATATAGGCGAAAACAGAGTGAAACCTAAAAATTAAAACTGTTACTGCCAACGAACGGTTTAACCTAGAAGAACGAAATTTGGTGAGCCAAGTGGGATTGGGGTACTGATCATTACCTGAAAGTGTGATCCAGATTGGGTGTAAAAATGTGTGCTGAGATTTCAGGAAACTAGTAGTTTTTTGGAAGCTTGGCAACCACTTTCCATGAAAGTGATTTGCGCCAGTCTCTGCTTAGGGCTACATCAATAGGAAACAAACCATAGAAATAGAACTTGGAACTACGTTGTTGTGTGAAGTTTCAAAGAGCTAGCACAAACCGTCTTTGATTTAGATTCCAAATACATGTATCCATATAGGCGAAAACAGAGTGAAACCTAAAAATTTAAACTGTTACTGCCAACGAACGGTTTAACCTAGAAGAACGAAATTTGGTGAGCCAAGTGGGAATGGGGTACTGATCATTACCTGAAAGTGTCATCAAGATTGAGTGAAAAAATGTGTGCTGAGATTTCAGGAAACTCGTAGTTTTTTGGAAGCTTGGCAACCCCTTTCCATGAAAGTGATTTGCGCCAGTCTCTGCTTAGGGCTACATCAATAGGAAACAAAACATAGAGATAGAAATTGCAACTACTTTATTGTGTCAAGGTTCAAAGAGCTAGCACAAACGGTGTTGGATTTAGAGTTCCAACTACATGTATCCATATAGGCGAAAACAGAGTGAAACCTAAAAATTAAAACTGTTACTGCCAACGAACGGTTTAACCTAGAAGAACGAAATTTGGTGAGCCAAGTGGGATTGGGCTACTGATCATTACCTGAAAGTGTGATCCAGATTGGGTGTAAAAATGTGTGCTGAGATTTCAGGAAACTAGTAGTTTTTTGGAAGCTTGGCAACCACTTTCCATGAAAGTGATTTGCGCCAGTCTCTGCTTAGGGCTACATCAATAGGAAACAAACCATAGAAATAGAACTTGGAACTACGTTGTTGTGTGAAGTTTCAAAGAGGTAGCACAAACCGTCTTTGATTTAGAGTTCCAACTACATGTATCCATATAGGCGAAAACAGAGTGAAACCTAAAAATTTAAACTGTTACTGCCAACGAACGGTTTAACCTAGAAGAACGAAATTTGGTGAGCCAAGTGGGAATGGGGTACTGATCATTACCTGAAAGTGTCATCAAGATTGGGTGAAAAAATGTGTGCTGAGATTTCAGGAAACTCGTAGTTTTTTGGAAGCTTGGCAACCCCTTTCCATGAAAGTGATTTGCGCCAGTCTCTGCTTAGGGCTACATCAATAGGAAACAAAACATAGAGATAGAAATTGCAACTACTTTATTGTGTCAAGGTTCAAAGAGCTAGCACAAACGGTGTTGGATTTAGAGTTCCAACTACATGTATCCATATAGGCGAAAACAGAGTGAAACCTAAAAATTAAAACTGTTACTGCCAACGAACGGTTTAACCTAGAAGAACGAAATTTGGTGAGCCCAGTGGGATTGGGGTACTGATCATTACCTGAAATTTTCATCAAGATTGGGTGAAAAAATGTGTGCTGAGATTTCAGGAAACTCGTAGTTTTTTGGAAGCTTGGCAACCCCTTTCCATGAAAGTGATTTGCGCCAGTCTCTGCTTAGGGCTACATCAATAGGAAACAAACCATAGAGATAGAACTTGGAACTACTTTATTGTGTCAAGTTTCAAAGAGCTAGCACAACCGGTGTTGGATTTAGAGTTCCAACTACATGTATCCATATAGGCAAAAACAGAGTGAAACCTAAAAATTAAAACTGTTACTGCCAACGAACGGTTTAAACTAGAAGAACGAAATTTGGTGAGCCAAGTGGGATTGGGGTACTGATCATTACCTGAAAGTGTGATCCAGATTGTGTGTAAAAATGTGTGCTGAGATTTCAGGAAACTAGTAGTTTTTTGGAAGCTTGGCAACCACTTTCCATGAAAGTGATTTGCGCCAGTCTCTGCTTAGGGCTACATCAATAGGAAACAAACCATAGAAATAGAACTTGGAACTACGTTGTTGTGTGAAGTTTCAAAGAGGTAGCACAAACCGTCTTTGATTTAGAGTTCCAACTACATGTATCCATATAGGCGAAAACAGAGTGAAACCTAAAAATTTAAACTGTTACTGCCAACGAACGGTTTAACCTAGAAGAACGAAATTTGGTGAGCCAAGTGGGAATGGGGTACTGATCATTACCTGAAAGTGTCATCAAGATTGGGTGAAAAAATGTGTGCTGAGATTTCAGGAAACTCGTAGTTTTTTGGAAGCTTGGCAACCCCTTTACATGAAAGTGATTTGCGCCAGTCTCTGCTTAGGGCTACATCAATAGGAAACAAAACATAGAGATAGAAATTGCAACTAATTTATTGTGTCAAGGTTCAAAGAGCTAGCACAAACGGTGTTGGATTTAGAGTTCCAACTACATGTATCCATATAGGCGAAAACAGAGTGAAACCTAAAAATTAAAACTGTTACTGCCAACGAACGGTTTAACCTAGAAGAACGAAATTTGGTGAGCCCAGTGGGATTGGGGTACTGATCATTACCTGAAATTTTCATCAAGATTGGGTGAAAAAATGTGTGCTGAGATTTCAGGAAACTCGTAGTTTTTTGGAAGCTTGGCAACCCATTTCCATGAAAGTGATTTGCGCCAGTCTCTGCTTAGGGCTACATCAATAGGAAACAAACCATAGAGATAGAACTTGGAACTACTTTATTGTGTCAAGTTTCAAAGAGCTAGCACAACCGGTGTTGGATTTAGAGTTCCAACTACATGTATCCATATAGGCGAAAACAGAGTGAAACCTAAAAATTAAAACTGTTACTGCCAACGAACGGTTTAAACTAGAAGAACGAAATTTGGTGAGCCAAGTGGGATTGGGGTACTGATCATTACCTGAAAGTGTGATCCAGATTGGGTGTAAAAATGTGTGCTGAGATTTCAGGAAACTAGTAGTTTTTTGGAAGCTTGGCAACCACTTTCCATGAAAGTGATTTGCGCCAGTCTCTGCTTAGGGCTACATCAATAGGAAACAAACCATAGAAATAGAACTTGGAACTACGTTGTTGTGTGAAGTTTCAAAGAGGTAGCACAAACCGTCTTTGATTTAGAGTTCCAACTACATGTATCCATATAGGCGAAAACAGAGTGAAACCTAAAAATTTAAACTGTTACTGCCAACGAACGGTTTAACCTAGAAGAACGAAATTTGGTGAGCCAAGTGGGAATGGGGTACTGATCATTACCTGAAAGTGTCATCAAGATTGGGTGAAAAAATGTGTGCTGAGATTTCAGGAAACTCGTAGTTTTTTGGAAGCTTGGCAACCCCTTTCCATGAAAGTGATTTGCGCCAGTCTCTGCTTAGGGCTACATCAATAGGAAACAAAACATAGAGATAGAAATTGCAACTAATTTATTGTGTCAAGGTTCAAAGAGCTAGCACAAACGGTGTTGGATTTAGAGTTCCAACTACATGTATCCATATAGGCGAAAACAGAGTGAAACCTAAAAATTAAAACTGTTACTGCCAACGAACGGTTTAACCTAGAAGAACGAAATTTGGTGAGCCCAGTGGGATTGGGGTACTGATCATTACCTGAAATTTTCATCAAGATTGGGTGAAAAAATGTGTGCTGAGATTTCAGGAAACTCGTAGTTTTTTGGAAGCTTGGCAACCCCTTTCCATGAAAGTGATTTGCGCCAGTCTCTGCTTAGGGCTACATCAATAGGAAACAAACCATAGAGATAGAACTTGGAACTACTTTATTGTGTCAAGTTTCAAAGAGCTAGCACAACCGGTGTTGGATTTAGAGTTCCAACTACATGTATCCATATAGGCGAAAACAGAGTGAAACCTAAAAATTAAAACTGTTACTGCCAACGAACGGTTTAAACTAGAAGAACGAAATTTGGTGAGCCAAGTGGGATTGGGGTACTGATCATTACCTGAAAGTGTGATCCATATTGGGTGTAAAAATGTGTGCTGAGATTTCAGGAAACTCGTAGTTTTTTGGAAGCTTGGCAACCCCGTTCCATGAAAGTGATTTGCGCCAGTCTCTGCTTAGGGCTACATCAATAGGAAACAAAACATAGAGATAGAAATTGCAACTACTTTATTGTGTCAAGGTTCAAAGAGCTAGCACAAACGGTGTTGAATTTAGAGTTCCAACTACATGTATCCATATAGGCGAAAACAGAGTGAAACCTAAAAATTAAAACTGTTACTGCCAACGAACGGTTTAACCTAGAAGAACGAAATTTGGTGAGCCCAGTGGGATTGGGGTACTGATCATTATGAAATTTTCATCAAGATTGGGTGAAAAAATGTGTGCTGAGATTTCAGGGAACTCGTATTTTTTTGGAAGCTTGGCAACCCCTTTCCATGAAAGTGATTTGCGCCAGTCTCTGCTTAGGGCTACATCAATAGGAAACAAACCATAGAGATAGAACTTGGAACTACTTTATTGTGTCAAGTTTCAAAGAGCTAGCAAAAACCGTGTTTGATTTAGAGTTCCAAATACAGGTATCCATATAGGCGAAAACAGAGTGAAAACTAAAATTAAAACTGTTACTGCCAACGAACGGTTTAACCTAGAAGAACGAAATTTGGTGAGCCAAGTGGGATTGGGGTACTGATCATTACATGAAAGTGTCATCAAAATTGGGTGAAAAAATGTGTGGTGAGATTTCAGGAAACCGGTAGTTTTTTGGAAGTTTGGCAACCCCTTTCCATGAAAGTGATTTGCGCCAGTCTCTGCTTAGGGCTACATCAATAGGAAACAAACCATAGAGATAGAACTTGGAACTACTTTATTGTGTCATGTTTCAAAGAGCTAGCACAAACCGTGTTTGATTGAGAGTTCCAACTACATGTATCCATACAGGCGAAACAGAGTGAAACCTAAAAATTAAAACTGTTACTGCCAACGAACGGTTTAAGCAAGAAGAACGAAATTTGGTGAGCCAACTGGGATTGGTGTTCTGATCATTACCTGAATATGCATTAAAATTGGGTGTAAAAATGTGTGCTGAGATTTCAGGAAACTCGTAGTTTTTTGGAAGCTTGGCAACCCCTTTCCATGAAAGTGATTTGAGCCAGTCTCTGCTTAGGGCTACATCAATAGGAAACAAACCATAGAGATAGAACTTGCAACTACTTTATTGTGTCAAGGTTCAAAGAGCTAGCACAAACGGTGTTGGATTTAGAGTTCCAACTACATGTATCCATATAGGCGAAAACAGAGTGAAACCTAAAAATTAAAACTGTTACTGCCAACGAAAGGTTTAACCTAGAAGAACGAAATTTGGTGAGCCCAGTGGGATTGGGGTACTGATCATTACCTGAAATTTTCATCAAGATTGGGTGAAAAAATGTGTGCTGAGATTTCAGGAAACTCGTAGTTTTTTGGAAGCTTGGCAACCCCTTTCCATGAAAGTGGTTTGCGCCAGTCTCTGCTTAGGGCTACATCAATAGGAAACAAACCATAGAGATAGAACTTGGAACTACTTTATTGTGTCAAGTTTCAAAGAGCTAGCACAACCGGTGTTGGATTTAGAGTTCCAACTACATGTATCCATATAGGCGAAAACAGAGTGAAACCTAAAAATTAAAACTGTTACTGCCAACGAACGGTTTAAACTAGAAGAACGAAATTTGGTGAGCCAAGTGGGATTGGGGTACTGATCATTACCTGAAAGTGTGATCCAGATTGGGTGTAAAAATGTGTGCTGAGATTTCAGGAAACTAGTAGTTTTTTGGAAGCTTGGCAACCACTTTCCATGAAAGTGATTTGCGCCAGTCTCTGCTTAGGGCTACATCAATAGGAAACAAACCATAGAAATAGAACTTGGAACTACGTTGTTGTGTGAAGTTTCAAAGAGCTAGCACAAACCGTCTTTGATTTAGAGTTCCAACTACATGTATCCATATAGGCGAAAACAGAGTGAAACCTAAAAATTTAAACTGTTACTGCCAACGAACGGTTTAACCTAGAAGAACGAAATTTGGTGAGCCAAGTGGGAATGGGGTCCTGATCATTACCTGAAAGTGTCATCAAGACTGGGTGAAAAAATGTGTGCTGAGATTTCAGGAAACTCGTAGTTTTTTGGAAGCTTGGCAACACCTTTCCATGAAAGTGATTTGCGCCAGTCTCTGCTTAGGGCTACATCAATAGGAAACAAAACATAGAGATAGAAATTGCAACTACTTTATTGTCTCAAGGTTCAAAGAGCTAGCACAAACGGTGTTGGATTTAGAGTTCCAACTACATGTATCCATATAGGCGAAAACAGAGTGAAACCTAAAAATTAAAACTGTTACTGCCAACGAACGGTTTAACCTAGAAGAACGAAATTTGGTGAGCCCAGTGGGATTGGGGTACTGATCATTACCTGAAATTTTCATCAAGATTGGGTGAAAAAATGTGTGCTGAGATTTCAGGAAACTCGTAGTTTTTTGGAAGCTTGGCAACCACTTTCCATGAAAGTGATTTGCGCCAGTCTCTGCTTAGGGCTACATCAATAGGAAACAAACCATAGAGATAGAACTTGGAACTACTTTATTGTGTCAAGTTTCAAAGAGCTAGCACAACCGGTGTTGGATTTAGAGTTCCAACTACATGTATCCATATAGGCGAAAACAGAGTGAAACCTAAAAATTAAAACTGTTACTGCCAACGAACGGTTTAAACTAGAAGAACGAAATTTGGTGAGCCAAGTGGGATTGGGGTACTGATCATTACCTGAAAGTGTGATCCATATTGGGTGTAAAAATGTGTGCTGACATTTCAGGAAACTAGTAGTTTTTTGGAAGCTTGGCAACCACTTTCCATGAAAGTGATTTGCGCCAGTCTCTGCTTAGGGCTACATCAATAGGAAACAAACCATAGAAATAGAACTTGGAACTACGTTGTTGTGTAAAGTTTCAAAGAGCTAGCACAAACCGTCTTTGATTTAGAGTTCCAACTACATGTATCCATATAGGCGAAAATAGAGTGAAACCTAAAAATTTAAACTGTTACTGCCAACGAACGGTTTAACCTAGAAGAACGAAATTTGGTGAGCCAAGTGGGAATGGGGTACTGATCATTACCTGAAAGTGTCATCAAGATTGGGTGAAAAAATGTGTGCTGAGATTTCAGGAAACTCGTAGTTTTTTGGAAGCTTGGCAACCCCTTTCCATGAAAGTGATTTGCGCCAGTCTCTGCTTAGGGCTACATCAATAGGAAACAAAACATAGAGATAGAAATTGCAACTACTTTATTGTGTCAAGGTTCAAAGAGCTAGCACAAACGGTGTTGGATTTAGAGTTCCAACTACATGTATCCATATAGGCGAAAACAGAGTGAAACCTAAAAATTAAAACTGTTACTGCCAACGAACGGTTTAACCTAGAAGAACGAAATTTGGTGAGCCCAGTGGGATTGGGGTATTGATCATTAACTGAAATGTTCATCAAGATTGGGTGAAAAAATGTGTGCTGAGATTTCAGGAAACACGTAATTTTTTTGGAAGCTTGGGACCCCTTTCCATGAAAGTGATTTGCGCCAGTCTCTGCTTAGGGCTACATCAATAGGAAACAAACCATAGAGATAGAACTTGGAACTACTTTATTGTGTCAAGTTTCAAAGAGCTAGCAAAAACCGTGTTTGATTTAGAGTTCCAACTACATGTATCCATATAGGCGAAAACAGAGTGAAACCTAAAAATTAAAACTGTTACTGCCAACGAACGGTTTAATCTAGAAGAACGAAATTTGGTGAGCCAAGTGGGATTTGGGTACTGATCATTACCTGAAAGTGTAATGAAGATTGGGTGAAAAAAAATGTGCTGAGATTTCAGGAAACTCGTAGTTTTTTGGAAGCTTGGCAACCCCTTTCCATAAAAGTGATTTGCGCCAGTCTCTGCTTAGGGCTACATCAATAGGAAACAAACCATAGAGATAGAACTTGGAACTACTTTATTGTGTCAATTTTCAAAGAGGTAGCACAAACCGTGTTGGATTTAGAGTTCCAACTACATGTATCCATATAGGCGAAAACAGAGTGAAACCTAAAAATTAAAACTGTTACTGCCAACGAAAGTTTTAACCTACAAGAACGAAATTTGGTGAGCCAAGTGGGATTGGGGTACTGATCATTACCTGATAGTGTCATCAAGATTGGGTGAAAAAATGTGTGCTGTTATTTCAGGAAACTCGTATTTTTTTGGAAGATTGGCAACCCCTTTCCATGAAAGTGATTTGCGCCAGTCTCTGCTTAGGGCTACATCAATAGGAAACAAACCATAGAGATAGAACTTGGAACTACTTTATTGTGTCAAGTTTCAAAGAGCTAGCAAAAACCGTGTTTGATTTAGAGTTCCAACTACATGTATCCATATAGGAGAAAACAGAGTGAAACCTAAAAATTAAAACTGTTACTGCCAGCGAACGGTTTAACCTAGAAGAACGAAATTTGGTGAGCCAAGTGGGATTGGGGTACTGATCATTACCTGATAGTGTCATCAAGATTGTGTGAAAAAATGTGTGCTGTGATTTCAGGAAACTCGTATTATTTTGGAAGATTGGCAACCCCTTTCCATGAAAGTGATTTGCGCCAGTCTCTGCTTAGGGCTACATCGATAGGAAACAAACCATAGAGATAGAACTTGGAACTACTTTATTGTGTCAAGTTTCAAAGAGCTAGCAAAAACCGTGTTTGATTTAGAGTTCCAACTACATGTATCCATATAGGAGAAAACAGAGTGAAACCTAAAAATTAAAACTGTTACTGCCAGCGAACGGTTTAACCTAGAAGAACGAAATTTGGTGAGCCAAGTTGGATTGGGCTACTGATCATTACCTGAAAGTGTCATCAAGATTGGGTGAAAAAAGGTGTACTGAGATTTCAGGAAACTCGTAGTTTTTTGGAAGCTTGGCAACCCCTTTCCATGAAAGTGATTTGCGCCAGTCTCTGCTTATGGCTATATCAATAGGAAACAATCCAAAGAGATAGAACTTGGATCTCCTTCATTATGTCAAGTTTCAAAGAGCTAGCAAAAACCGTGTTTGATTTAGAGTTCCAACGACATGTATCCATATAGCAGAAAACAGAGTGAAACCTAAAAATTAAAACTGTTACTGCCAACGACCGTTTTAACCTAGAAGAACGAAATTTGGTGAGCCAAGTGGTTTTGGGGTACTGATCATTACCTGAAAGTGTAATGAAGATTGGGTGAAAAAATGTTTGCTGAGATTTCAGGAAACTCGTAGTTTTTGGAAGCTTGGCAACCCCTGTCCATTAAAGTGATTTGCGCCAGTCTCTGCTTAGGGCTACATCAATAGGAAACAAACCATAGAGATAGAACTTGGAACTACTTTATTGTGTCAACTTTCAAAGAGCTAGCACAAACCGTGTTGGATTTAGAGTTCCAACTACATGTATCCATATAGGGGAAAACAGAGTGAAACCTAAAAATTAAAACTGTTACTGAAAACGAACGGTTTAACCTAGAAGAAAGAAATTTTTTGAGCCAAGTGTGATTGGGGTACTGAACATTACCTGAAAGTGTCATCAAGATTGGGTGAAAAAATTTGTGCTGAGATTTCAGGAAACTCGTAGTTTTTTGGAAGATTGGCAACCCCTTTCCATGAAAGTGATTTGCGCCAGTCTCTGCTTAGGGCTACATCAATAGGAAACAAACCATAGAGATAGAACTTGGAACTACTTTATTGTATCAAGTTTCAAAGAGCTAGCACAACCGGTGTTGGATTTAGAGTTCCAACTACATGTATCCATATAGGCGAAAACAGAGTGAAACCTAAAAATTAAAACTGTTACTGCCAACGAACGGTTTAAACTAGAAGAACGAAATTTGGTGAGCCAAGTGGGATTGGGGTACTGATCATTACCTGAAAGTGTGATCCAGATTGGGTGTAAAAATGTGTGCTGAGATTTCAGGAAACTAGTAGTTTTTTGGAAGCTTGGCAACCACTTTCCATGAAAGTGATTTGCGCCAGTCTCTGCTTAGGGCTACATCAATAGGAAACAAACCATAGAAATAGAATTTGGAACTACGTTGTTGTGTGAAGTTTCAAAGAGCTAGCACAAACCGTCTTTGATTTAGAGTTCCAAATACATGTATCCATATAGGCGAAAACAGAGTGAAACCTAAAAATTTAAACTGTTACTGCCAACGAACGGTTTAACCTAGAAGAACGAAATTTGGTGAGCCAAGTGGGAATGGGGTACTGATCATTACCTGAAAGTGTCATCAAGATTGGGTGAAAAAATGTGTGCTGAGATTTCAGGAAACTCGTAGTTTTTTGGAAGCTTGGCAACCCCTTTCCATGAAAGTGATTTGCGCCAGTCTCTGCTTAGGGCTACATCAATAGGAAACAAAACATAGAGATAGAAATTGCAACTAATTTATTGTGTCAAGGTTCAAAGAGCTAGCACAAACGGTGTTGGATTTAGAGTTCCAACTACATGTATCCATATAGGCGAAAACAGAGTGAAACCTAAAAATTAAAACTGTTACTGCCAACGAATGGTTTAACCTAGAAGAACGAAATTTGGTGAGCCCAGTGGGATTGGGGTACTGATCATTACCTGAAAGTGTCATCAAGATTGGGTGAAAAAATGTGTGCTGAGATTTCAGGAAACTCGTAGTTTTTTGGAAGCTTGGCAACCCCTTTCCATGAAAGTGATTTGCGCCAGTCTCTGCTTAGGGCTACATCAATAGGAAACAAACCATAGAGATAGAACTTGGAACTACTTTATTGTGTCAAGTTTCAAAGAGCTAGCAAAAACCGTCTTTGATTTAGAGTTCCAACTACATGTATCCATATAGGAGAAAACAGAGTGAAACCTAAAAATTAAAACTGTTACTGCCAGCGAACGGTTTAACCTAGAAGAACGAAATTTGGTGAGCCAAGTGGGATTGGGGTACTGATCATTACCTGATAGTGTCATCAAGATTGTGTGAAAAAATGTGTGCTCTGATTTCAGGAAACTCGTATTATTTTGGAAGATTGGCAACCCCTTTCCATGAAAGTGATTTGCGCCAGTCTCTGCTTAGGGCTACATCGATAGGAAACAAACCATAGAGATAGAACTTGGAACTACTTTATTGTGTCAAGTTTCAAAGAGCTAGCAAAAACCGTGTTTGATTTAGAGTTCCAACTACATGTATCCATATAGGAGAAAACAGAGTGAAACCTAAAAATTAAAACTGTTACTGCCAGCGAACGGTTTAACCTAGAAGAACGAAATTTGGTGAGCCAAGTTGGATTGGGCTACTGATCATTACCTGAAAGTGTCATCAAGATTGGGTGAAAAAAGGTGTACTGAGATTTCAGGAAACTCGTAGTTTTTTGGAAGCTTGGCAACCCCTTTCCATGAAAGTGATTTGCGCCAGTCTCTGCTTAGGGCTATATCAATAGGAAACAATCCAAAGAGATAGAACTTGGATCTCCTTCATTATGTCAAGTTTCAAAGAGCTAGCAAAAACCGTGTTTGATTTAGAGTTCCAACGACATGTATCCATATACAGAAAACAGAGTGAAACCTAAAAATTAAAACTGTTACTGCCAACGACCGTTTTAACCTAGAAGAACGAAATTTGGTGAGCCAAGTGGTTTTGGGGTACTGATCATTACCTGAAAGTGTAATGAAGATTGGGTGAAAAAATGTTTGCTGAGATTTCAGGAAACTCGTAGTTTTTGGAAGCTTGGCAACCCCTGTCCATTAAAGTGATTTGCGCCAGTCTCTGCTTAGGGCTACATCAATAGGAAACAAACCATAGAGATAGAACTTGGAACTACTTTATTGTGTCAACTTTCAAAGAGCTAGCACAAACCGTGTTGGATTTAGAGTTCCAACTACATGTATCCATATAGGGGAAAACAGAGTGAAACCTAAAAATTAAAACTGTTACTGAAAACGAACGGTTTAACCTAGAAGAACGAAATTTTTTGAGCCAAGTGTGATTGGGGTACTGAACATTACCTGAAAGTGTCATCAAGATTGGGTGAAAAAATTTGTGCTGAGATTTCAGGAAACTCGTAGTTTTTTGGAAGATTGGCAACCCCTTTCCATGAAAGTGATTTGCGCCAGTCTCTGCTTAGGGCTACATCAATAGGAAACAAACCATAGAGATAGAACTTGGAACTACTTTATTGTATCAAGTTTCAAAGAGCTAGCACAACCGGTGTTGGATTTAGAGTTCCAACTACATGTATCCATATAGGCGAAAACAGAGTGAAACCTAAAAATTAAAACTGTTACTGCCAACGAACGGTTTAACCTAGAAGAACGAAATTTGGTGAGCCAAGTGGGATTGGGGTACTGATCATTACCTGAAAGTGTGATCCAGATTGGGTGTAAAAATGTGTGCTGAGATTTCAGGAAACTAGTAGTTTTTTGGAAGCTTGGCAACCACTTTCCATGAAAGTGATTTGCGCCAGTCTCTGCTTAGGGCTACATCAATAGGAAACAAACCATAGAAATAGAACTTGGAACTACGTTGTTGTGTGAAGTTTCAAAGAGCTAGCACAAACCGTCTTTGATTTAGAGTTCCAAATACATGTATCCATATAGGCGAAAACAGAGTGAAACCTAAAAATTTAAACTGTTACTGCCAACGAACGGTTTAACCTAGAAGAACGAAATTTGGTGAGCCAAGTGGGAATGGGGTACTGATCATTACCTGAAAGTGTCATCAAGATTGGGTGAAAAAATGTGTGCTGAGATTTCAGGAAACTCGTAGTTTTTTGGAAGCTTGGCAACCCCTTTCCATGAAAGTGATTTGCGCCAGTCTCTGCTTAGGGCTACATCAATAGGAAACAAAACATAGAGATAGAAATTGCAACTACTTTATTGTGTCAAGGTTCAAAGAGCTAGCACAAACGGTGTTGGATTTAGAGTTCCAACTACATGTATCCATATAGGCGAAAACAGAGTGAAACCTAAAAATTAAAACTGTTACTGCCAACGAACGGTTTAAACTAGAAGAACGAAATTTGGTGAGCCAAGTGGGATTGGGGTACTGATCATTACCTGAAAGTGTGATCCAGATTGGGTGTAAAAATGTGTGCTGAGATTTCAGGAAACTAGTAGTTTTTTGGAAGCTTGGCAACCACTTTCCATGAAAGTGATTTGCGCCAGTCTCTGCTTAGGGCTACATCAATAGGAAACAAACCATAGAAATAGAACTTGGAACTACGTTGTTGTGTGAAGTTTCAAAGAGGTAGCACAAACCGTCTTTGATTTAGAGTTCCAACTACATGTATCCATATAGGCGAAAACAGAGTGAAACCTAAAAATTTAAACTGTTACTGCCAACGAACGGTTTAACCTAGAAGAACGAAATTTGGTGAGCCAAGTGGGAATGGGGTACTGATCATTACCTGAAAGTGTCATCAAGATTGGGTGAAAAAATGTGTGCTGAGATTTCAGGAAACTCGTAGTTTTTTGGAAGCTTGGCAACCCCTTTCCATGAAAGTGATTTGCGCCAGTCTCTGCTTAGGGCTACATCAATAGGAAACAAAACATAGAGATAGAAATTGCAACTACTTTATTGTGTCAAGGTTCAAAGAGCTAGCACAAACGGTGTTGGATTTAGAGTTCCAACTGCATGTATCCATATGGGCGAAAACAGAGTGAAACCTAAAAATTAAAACTGTTACTGCCAACTAACGGTTTAACCTAGAAGAACGAAATTTGGTGAGCCCAGTGGGATTGGGGTACTGATCATTACCTGAAATTTTCATCAAGATTGGGTGAAAAAATGTGTGCTGAGATTTCAGGAAACTCGTAGTTTTTTGGAAGCTTGGCAACCCCTTTCCATGAAAGTGATTTGCGCCAGTCTCTGCTTAGGGCTACATCAATAGGAAACAAACCATAGAGATAGAACTTGGAACTACTTTATTGTGTCAAGTTTCAAAGAGCTAGCACAACCGGTGTTGGATTTAGAGTTCCAACTACATGTATCCATATAGGCAAAAACAGAGTGAAACCTAAAAATTAAAACTGTTACTGCCAACGAACGGTTTAAACTAGAAGTACGAAATTTGGTGAGCCAAGTGGGATTGGGGTACTGATCATTACCTGAAAGTGTGATCCAGATTGGGTGTAAAAATGTGTGCTGAGATTTCAGGAAACTAGTAGTTTTTTGGAAGCTTGGCAACCACTTTCCATGAAAGTGATTTGCGCCAGTCTCTGCTTAGGGCTACATCAATAGGAAACAAACCATAGAAATAGAACTTGGAACTACGTTGTTGTGTGAAGTTTCAAAGAGCTAGCACAAACCGTCTTTGATTTAGAGTTCCAAATACATGTATCCATATAGGCGAAAACAGAGTGAAACCTAAAAATTTAAACTGTTACTGCCAACGAACGGTTTAACCTAGAAGAACGAAATTTGGTGAGCCAAGTGGGAATGGGGTACTGATCATTACCTGAAAGTGTCATCAAGATTGGGTGAAAAAATGTGTGCTGAGATTTCAGGAAACTCGTAGTTTTTTGGAAGCTTGGCAACCCCTTTCCATGAAAGTGATTTGCGCCAGTCTCTGCTTAGGGCTACATCAATAGGAAACAAAACATAGAGATAGAAATTGCAACTACTTTATTGTGTCAAGGTTCAAAGAGCTAGCACAAACGGTGTTGGATTTAGAGTTCCAACTACATGTATCCATATAGGCGAAAACAGAGTGAAACCTAAAAATTAAAACTGTTACTGCCAACGAACGGTTTAAACTAGAAGAACGAAATTTGGTGAGCCAAGTGGGATTGGGGTACTGATCATTACCTGAAAGTGTGATCCAGATTGGGTGTAAAAATGTGTGCTGAGATTTCAGGAAACTAGTAGTTTTTTGGAAGCTTGGCAACCACTTTCCATGAAAGTGATTTGCGCCAGTCTCTGCTTAGGGCTACATCAATAGGAAACAAACCATAGAAATAGAACTTGGAACTACGTTGTTGTGTGAAGTTTCAAAGAGGTAGCACAAACCGTCTTTGATTTAGAGTTCCAACTACATGTATCCATATAGGCGAAAACAGAGTGAAACCTAAAAATTTAAACTGTTACTGCCAACGAACGGTTTAACCTAGAAGAACGAAATTTGGTGAGCCAAGTGGGAATGGGGTACTGATCATTACCTGAAAGTGTCATCAAGATTGGGTGAAAAAATGTGTGCTGAGATTTCAGGAAACTCGTAGTTTTTTGGAAGCTTGGCAACCCCTTTCCATGAAAGTGATTTGCGCCAGTCTCTGCTTAGGGCTACATCAATAGGAAACAAAACATAGAGATAGAAATTGCAACTACTTTATTGTGTCAAGGTTCAAAGAGCTAGCACAAACGGTGTTGGATTTAGAGTTCCAACTACATGTATCCATATGGGCGAAAACAGAGTGAAACCTAAAAATTAAAACTGTTACTGCCAACTAACGGTTTAACCTAGAAGAACGAAATTTGGTGAGCCCAGTGGGATTGGGGTACTGATCATTACCTGAAATTTTCATCAAGATTGGGTGAAAAAATGTGTGCTGAGATTTCAGGAAACTCGTAGTTTTTTGGAAGCTTGGCAACCCCTTTCCATGAAAGTGATTTGCGCCAGTCTCTGCTTAGGGCTACATCAATAGGAAACAAACCATAGAGATAGAACTTGGAACTACTTTATTGTGTCAAGTTTCAAAGAGCTAGCACAACCGGTGTTGGATTTAGAGTTCCAACTACATGTATCCATATAGGCAAAAACAGAGTGAAACCTAAAAATTAAAACTGTTACTGCCAACGAACGGTTTAAACTAGAAGAACGAAATTTGGTGAGCCAAGTGGGATTGGGGTACTGATCATTACCTGAAAGTGTGATCCAGATTGGGTGTAAAAATGTGTGCTGAGATTTCAGGAAACTAGTAGTTTTTTGGAAGCTTGGCAACCACTTTCCATGAAAGTGATTTGCGCCAGTCTCTGCTTAGGGCTACATCAATAGGAAACAAACCATAGAAATAGAACTTGGAACTACGTTGTTGTGTGAAGTTTCAAAGAGGTAGCACAAACCGTCTTTGATTTAGAGTTCCAAATACATGTATCCATATAGGCGAAAACAGAGTGAAACCTAAAAATTTAAACTGTTACTGCCAACGAACGGTTTAACCTAGAAGAACGAAATTTGGTGAGCCAAGTGGGAATGGGGTACTGATCATTACCTGAAAGTGTCATCAAGATTGGGTGAAAAAATGTGTGCTGAGATTTCAGGAAACTCGTAGTTTTTTGGAAGCTTGGCAACCCCTTTCCATGAAAGTGATTTGCGCCAGTCTCTGCTTAGGGCTACATCAATAGGAAACAAAACATAGAGATAGAAATTGCAACTACTTTATTGTGTCAAGGTTCAAAGAGCTAGCACAAACGGTGTTGGATTTAGAGTTCCAACTACATGTATCCATATAGGCGAAAACAGAGTGAAACCTAAAAATTTAAACTGTTACTGCCAACGAACGGTTTAACCTAGAAGAACGAAATTTGGTGAGCCAAGTGGGAATGGGGTACTGATCATTACCTGAAACTTTCATCAAGATTGGGTGAAAAAATGTGTGCTGAGATTTCAGGAAACTCGTAGTTTTTTGGAAGCTTGGCAACCCCTTTCCATGAAAGTGATTTGCGCCAGTCTCTGCTTAGGGCTACATCAATAGGAAACAAACCATAGAGATAGAACTTGGAACTACTTTATTGTGTCAAGTTTCAAAGAGCTAGCACAACCGGTGTTGGATTTAGAGTTCCAACTACATGTATCCATATAGGCGAAAACAGAGTGAAACCTAAAAATTAAAACTGTTACTGCCAACGAACGGTTTAAACTAGAAGAACGAAATTTGGTGAGCCAAGTGGGATTGGGGTACTGATCATTACCTGAAAGTGTGATCCAGATTGGGTGTAAAAATGTGTGCTGAGATTTCAGGAAACTAGTAGTTTTTTGGAAGCTTGGCAACCACTTTCCATGAAAGTGATTTGCGCCAGTCTCTGCTAAGGGCTACATCAATAGGAAACAAACCATAGAAATAGAACTTGGAACTACGTTGTTGTGTGAAGTTTCAAAGAGCTAGCACAAACCGTCTTTGATTTAGAGTTCCAACTACATGTATCCATATAGGCGAAAACAGAGTGAAACCTAAAAATTTAAACTGTTACTGCCAACGAACGGTTTAACCTAGAAGAACGAAATTTGGTGAGCCAAGTGGGAATGGGGTACTGATCATTACCTGAAAGTGTCATCAAGATTGGGTGAAAAAATGTGTGCTGAGATTTCAGGAAACTCGTAGTTTTTTGGAAGCTTGGCAACCCCTTTCCATGAAAGTGATTTGCGCCAGTCTCTGCTTAGGGCTACATCAATAGGAAACAAAACAGAGAGATAGAAATTGCAACTACTTTATTGTGTCAAGGTTCAAAGAGCTAGCACAAACGGTGTTGGATTTAGAGTTCCAACTACATGTATCCATATAGGCGAAAACAGAGTGAAACCTAAAAATTAAAACTGTTACTGCCAACGAACGGTTTAACCTAGAAGAACGAAATTTGGTGAGCCCAGTGGGATTGGGGTACTGATCATTACCTGAAATTTTCATCAAGATTGGGTGAAAAAATGTGTGCTGAGATTTCAGGAAACTCGTAGTTTTTTGGAAGTTTGGCAACCCCTTTCCATGAAAGTGATTTGCGCCAGTCTCTGCTTAGGGCTACATCAATAGGAAACAAACCATAGAGATAGAACTTGGAACTACTTTATTGTGTCATGTTTCAAAGAGCTAGCACAAACCGTGTTTGATTGAGAGTTCCAACTACATGTATCCATACAGGCGAAACAGAGTGAAACCTAAAAATTAAAACTGTTACTGCCAACGAACGGTTTAAGCAAGAAGAATGAAATTTGGTGAGCCATCTGGGATTGGGGTTCTGATCATTACCTGAAAGTGCATTAAAATTGGGTGAAAAAATGTGTGCTGAGATTTCAGGAAACTCGTATTTTTTTGGAATCTTGGCAACCCCTTTCCATGAAAGTGATTTGCGCCAGTCTGCTTAGGGCTACATCAATAGGAAACAAACCATAGAGATAGAACTTGGAACTACTTTATTGTGTCAACTTTCAAAGAGCTAGCACAAACCGTGTTGGATTTAGAGTTCCAACTACATGTATCCATATAGGGGAAAACAGAGTGAAACCTAAAAATTAAATCTGTTACTGAAAACGAACGGTTTAACCTAGAAGAACGAAATTTTTTGAGCCAAGTGTGATTGGGGTACTGAACATTACCTGAAAGTGTCATCAAGATTGGGTGAAAAAATTTGTGCTGAGATTTCAGGAAACTCGTAGTTTTTTGGAAGATTGGCAACCCCTTTCCATGAAAGTGATTTGCGCCAGTCTCTGCTTAGGGCTACATCAATAGGAAACAAACCATAGAGATAGAACTTGGAACTACTTTATTGTGTCAAGTTTCAAAGAGCTAGCTCAAACCGTCTTTGATTTAGAGTTCCAACTACATGTATCCATATAGGAGAAAACAGAGTGAAACCTAAAAATTAAAACTGTTACTGGCAACGAACGGTTTAACCTAGAAGAACAAAATTTGGTGAGCCAAGTGGGATTGGGGTCCTGATCATTACCTGAAATTGTCATCAAGATTGGGTGTAAAAATGTGTGCTGAGATTTCAGGAAACTAGTAGTTTTTTGGAAGCTTGGCAACCCCTTTCCATGAAAGTGATATGCGCAGGTCTCTGCTTAGGGCTACATCAATAGAAAACAAACCATAGAGATAGAAATTGCAACTACTTTATTGTATCAAGTTTCAAAGAGCTAGCACAAACGGTGTTGGATTTAGAGTTCCAACTACATGTATCCATATAGGCGAAAACAGAGTGAAACCTAAAAATTAAAACTGTTACTGCCAACGAACGGTTTAAACTAGAAGAACGAAATTTGGTGAGCCAAGTGGGATTGGGGTACTGATCATTACCTGAAAGTGTGATCCAGATTGGGTGTAAAAATATGTGCGGAGATTTCAGGAAACTAGTAGTTTTTTGGAAGCTTGGCAACCACTTTCCATGAAAGTGATTTGCGCCAGTCTCTGCTTAGGGCTACATCAATAGGAAACAAACCATAGAAATAGAACTTGGAACTACGTTGTTGTGTGAAGTTTCAAAGAGGTAGCACAAACCGTCTTTGATTTAGAGTTCCAACTACATGTATCCATATAGGCGAAAACAGAGTGAAACCTAAAAATTTAAACTGTTACTGCCAACGAACGGTTTAACCTAGAAGAACGAAATTTGGTGAGCCAAGTGGGAATGGGGTACTGATCATTACCTGAAAGTGTCATCAAGATTGGGTGAAAAAATGTGTGCTGAGATTTCAGGAAACTCGTAGTTTTTTGGAAGCTTGGCAACCCCTTTCCATGAAAGTGATTTGCGCCAGTCTCTGCTTAGGGCTACATCAATAGGAAACAAAACATAGAGATAGAAATTGCAACTACTTTATTGTGTCAAGGTTCAAAGAGCTAGCACAAACGGTGTTGGATTTAGAGTTCCAACTACATGTATCCATATAGGCGAAAACAGAGTGAAACCTAAAAATTAAAACTGTTACTGCCAACGAACGGTTTAACCTAGAAGAACGAAATTTGGTGAGCCCAGTGGGATTGGGGTACTGATCATTACCTGAAATTTTCATCAAGATTGGGTGAAAAAATGTGTGCTGAGATTTCAGGAAACTCGTAGTTTTTTGGAAGCTTGGCAACCCCTTTCCATGAAAGTGATTTGCGCCAGTCTCTGCTTAGGGCTACATCAATAGGAAACAAACCATAGAGATAGAACTTGGAACTACTTTATTGTGTCAAGTTTCAAAGAGCTAGCACAACCGGTGTTGGATTTAGAGTTCCAACTACATGTATCCATATAGGCGAAAACAGAGTGAAACCTAAAAATTAAAACTGTTACTGCCAACGAACGGTTTAAACTAGAAGAACGAAATTTGGTGAGCCAAGTGGGATTGGGGTACTGATCATTACCTGAAAGTGTGTTCCAGATTGGGTGTAAAAATGTGTGCTGAGATTTCAGGAAACTAGTAGTTTTTTGGAAGCTTGGCAACCACTTTCCATGAAAGTGATTTGCGCCAGTCTCTGCTTAGGGCTACATCAATAGGAAACAAACCATAGAAATAGAACTTGGAACTACGTTGTTGTGTGAAGTTTCAAAGAGCTAGCACAAACCGTCTTTGATTTAGAGTTCCAACTACATGTATCCATATAGGCGAAAACAGAGTGAAACCTAAAAATTTAAACTGTTACTGCCAACGAATGGTTTAACCTAGAAGAACGAAATTTGGTGAGCCAAGTGGGAATGGGGTACTGATCATTACCTGAAAGTGTCATCAAGATTGGGTGAAAAAATGTGTGCTGAGATTTCAGGAAACTCGTAGTTTTTTGGAAGCTTGGCAACCCCTTTCCATGAAAGTGATTTGCGCCAGTCTCTGCTTAGGGCTACATCAATAGGAAACAAAACATAGAGATAGAAATTGCAACTACTTTATTGTGTCAAGGTTCAAAGAGCTAGCACAAACGGTGTTGGATTTAGAGTTCCAACTACATGTATCCATATAGGCGAAAACAGAGTGAAACCTAAAAATTAAAACTGTTACTGCCAACGAACGGTTTAACCTAGAAGAACGAAATTTGGTGAGCCCAGTGGGATTGGGGTACTGATCATTACCTGAAATTTTCATCAAGATTGGGTGAAAAAATGTGTGCTGAGATTTCAGGAAACTCGTAGTTTTTTGGAAGCTTGGCAACCCCTTTCCATGAAAGTGATTTGCCCCAGTCTCTGCTTAGGGCTACATCAATAGGAAACAAACCATAGAGATAGAACTTGGAACTACTTTATTGTGTCAAGTTTCAAAGAGCTAGCACAACCGGTGTTGGATTTAGAGTTCCAACTACATGTATCCATATAGGCGAAAACAGAGTGAAACCTAAAAATTAAAACTGTTACTGCCAACGAACGGTTTAAACTAGAAGAACGAAATTTGGTGAGCCAAGTGGGATTGGGGTACTGATCATTACCTGAAAGTGTGATCCAGATTGGGTGTAAAAATGTGTGCTGAGATTTCAGGAAACTAGTAGTTTTTTGGAAGCTTGGCAACCACTTTCCATGAAAGTGATTTGCGCCAGTCTCTGCTTAGGGCTACATCAATAGGAAACAAACCATAGAAATAGAACTTGGAACTACGTTGTTGTGTGAAGTTTCAAAGAGCTAGCACAAACCGTCTTTGATTTAGAGTTCCAACTACATGTATCCATATAGGCAAAAATAGAGTGAAACCTAAAAATTTAAACTGTTACTGCCAACGAATGGTTTAACCTAGAAGAACGAAATTTGGTGAGCCAAGTGGGAATGGGGTACTGATCATTACCTGAAAGTGTCATCAAGATTGGGTGAAAAAATGTGTGCTGAGATTTCAGGAAACTCGTAGTTTTTTGGAAGCTTGGCAACCCCGTTCCATGAAAGTGATTTGCGACAGTCTCTGCTTAGGGCTACATCAATAGGAAACAAAACATAGAGATAGAAATTGCAACTACTTTATTGTGTCAAGGTTCAAAGAGCTAGCACAAACGGTGTTGGATTTAGAGTTCCAACTACATGTATCCATATAGGCGAAAACAGAGTGAAACCTAAAAATTAAAACTGTTACTGCCAACGAACGGTTTAACCTAGAAGAACGAAATTTGGTGAGCCCAGTGGGATTGGGGTACTGATCATTACCTGAAATTTTCATCAAGATTGGGTGAAAAAATGTGTGCTGAGATTTCAGGGAACTCGTATTTTTTTGGAAGCTTGGCAACCCCTTTCCATGAAAGTGATTTGCGCCAGTCTCTGCTTAGGGCTACATCAATAGGAAACAAACCATAGAGATAGAACTTGGAACTACTTTATTGTGTCAAGTTTCAAAGAGCTAGCAAAAACCGTGTTTGATTTAGAGTTCCAAATACAGGTATCCATATAGGCGAAAACAGAGTGAAAACTAAAATTAAAACTGTTACTGCCAACGAACGGTTTAACCTAGAAGAACGAAATTTGGTGAGCCAAGTGGGATTGGGGTACTGATCATTACATGAAAGTGTCATCAAAATTGGGTGAAAAAATGTGTGGTGAGATTTCAGGAAACCGGTAGTTTTTTGGAAGTTTGGCAACCCCTTTCCATGAAAGTGATTTGCGCCAGTCTCTGCTTAGGGCTACATCAATAGGAAACAAACCATAGAGATAGAACTTGGAACTACTTTATTGTGTCATGTTTCAAAGAGCTAGCACAAACCGTGTTTGAGTGAGAGTTCCAACTACATGTATCCATACAGGCGAAACAGAGTGAAACCTAAAAATTAAAACTGTTACTGCCAACGAACGGTTTAAGCAAGAAGAACGAAATTTGGTGAGCCAACTGGGATTGGGGTTCTGATCATTACCTGAAAGTGCATTAAAATTGGGTGAAAAAATGTGTGCTGAGATTTCAGGAAACTCGTATTTTTTTGGAATCTTGGCAACCCCTTTCCATGAAAGTGATTTGCGCCAGTCTGCTTAGGGCTACATCAATAGGAAACAAACCATAGAGATAGAACTTGGAACTACTTTATTGTGTCAACTTTCAAAGAGCTAGCACAAACCGTGTTGGATTTAGAGTTCCAACTACATGTATCCATATAGGGGAAAACAGAGTGAAACCTAAAAATTAAAACTGTTACTGAAAACGAACGGTTTAACCTAGAAGAACGAAATTTTTTGAGCCAAGTGTGATTGGGGTACTGAACATTACCTGAAAGTGTCATCAAGATTGGGTGAAAAAATTTGTGCTGAGATTTCAGGAAACTCGTAGTTTTTTGGAAGATTGGCAACCCCTTTCCATGAAAGTGATTTGCGCCAGTCTCTGCTTAGGGCTACATCAATAGGAAACAAACCATAGAGATAGAACTTGGAACTACTTTATTGTGTCAAGTTTCAAAGAGCTAGCTCAAACCGTCTTTGATTTAGAGTTCCAACTACATGTATCCATATAGGAGAAAACAGAGTGAAACCTAAAAATTAAAACTGTTACTGGCAACGAACGGTTTAACCTAGAAGAACAAAATTTGGTGAGCCAAGTGGTATTGGGGTCCTGATCATTACCTGAAATTGTCATCAAGATTGGGTGTAAAAATGTGTGCTGAGATTTCAGGAAACTAGTAGTTTTTTGGAAGCTTGGCAACCCCTTTCCATGAAAGTGATATGCGCAGGTCTCTGCTTAGGGCTACATCAATAGAAAACAAACCATAGAGATAGAAATTGCAACTACTTTATTGTATCAAGTTTCAAAGAGCTAGCACAACCGGTGTTGGATTTAGAGTTCCAACTACATGTATCCATATAGGCGAAAACAGAGTGAAACCTAAAAATTAAAACTGTTACTGCCAACGAACGGTTTAAACTAGAAGAACGAAATTTGGTGAGCCAAGTGGGATTGGGGTACTGATCATTACCTGAAAGTGTGATCCAGATTGGGTGTAAAAATGTGTGCTGAGATTTCAGGAAACTAGTAGTTTTTTGGAAGCTTGGCAACCACTTTCCATGAAAGTGATTTGCGCCAGTCTCTGCTTAGGGCTACATCAATAGGAAACAAACCATAGAAATAGAACTTGGAACTACGTTGTTGTGTGAAGTTTCAAAGAGCTAGCACAAAAAGTCTTTGATTTAGAGTTCCAAATACATGTATCCATATAGGCGAAAACAGAGTGAAACCTAAAAATTTAAACTGTTACTGCCAACGAATGGTTTAACCTAGAAGAACGAAATTTGGTGAGCCAAGTGGGAATGGGGTACTGATCATTACCTGAAAGTGTCATCAAGATTGGGTGAAAAAATGTGTGCTGAGATTTCAGGAAACTCGTAGTTTTTTGGAAGCTTGGCAACCCCTTTCCATGAAAGTGATTTGCGCCAGTCTCTGCTTAGGGCTACATCAATAGGAAACAAAACATAGAGATAGAAATTGCAACTACTTTATTGTGTCAAGGTTCAAAGAGCTAGCACAAACGGTGTTGGATTTAGAGTTCCAACTACATGTATCCATATAGGCGAAAACAGAGTGAAACCTAAAAATTAAAACTGTTACTGCCAACGAACGGTTTAACCTAGAAGAACGAAATTTGGTGAGCCCAGTGGGATTGGGGTACTGATCATTACCTGAAATTTTCATCAAGATTGGGTGAAAAAATGTGTGCTGAGATTTCAGGGAACTCGTAGTTTTTTGGAAGCTTGGCAACCCCTTTCCATGAAAGTGATTTGCGCCAGTCTCTGCTTAGGGCTACATCAATAGGAAACAAACCATAGAGATAGAACTTGGAACTACTTTATTGTGTCAAGTTTCAAAGAGCTAGCACAACCGGTGTTGGATTTAGAGTTCCAACTACATGTATCCATATAGGCGAAAACAGAGTGAAACCTAAAAATTAAAACTGTTACTGCCAACGAACGGTTTAAACTAGAAGAACGAAATTTGGTGAGCCAAGTGGGATTGGGGTACTGATCATTACCTGAAAGTGTGATCCAGATTGGGTGTAAAAATGTGTGCTGAGATTTCAGGAAACTAGTAGTTTTTTGGAAGCTTGGCAACCACTTTCCATGAAAGTGATTTGCGCCAGTCTCTGCTTAGGGCTACATCAATAGGAAACAAACCATAGAAATAGAACTTGGAACTACGTTGTTGTGTGAAGTTTCAAAGAGGTAGCACAAACCGTCTTTGATTTAGAGTTCCAACTACATGTATCCATATAGGCGAAAACAGAGTGAAACCTAAAAATTTAAACTGTTACTGCCAACGAACGGTTTAACCTAGAAGAACGAAATTTGGTGAGCCAAGTGGGAATGGGGTACTGATCATTACCTGAAAGTGTCATCAAGATTGGGTGAAAAAATGTGTGCTGAGATTTCAGGAAACTCGTAGTTTTTTGGAAGCTTGGCAACCCCTTTCCATGAAAGTGATTTGCGCCAGTCTCTGCTTAGGGCTACATCAATAGGAAACAAAACATAGAGATAGAAATTGCAACTACTTTATTGTGTCAAGGTTCAAAGAGCTAGCACAAACGGTGTTGGATTTAGAGTTCCAACTACATGTATCCATATAGGCGAAAACAGAGTGAAACCTAAAAATTAAAACTGTTACTGCCAACGAACGGTTTAACCTAGAAGAACGAAATTTGGTGAGCCCAGTGGGATTGGGGTACTGATCATTACCTGAAAGTGTCATCAAGATTGGGTGAAAAAATGTGTGCTGAGATTTCAGGAAACTCGTAGTTTTTTGGAAGCTTGGCAACCCCTTTCCATGAAAGTGATTTGCGCCAGTCTCTGCTTAGGGCTACATCAATAGGAAACAAACCATAGAGATAGAACTTGGAACTACTTTATTGTGTCAAGTTTCAAAGAGCTAGCTCAAACCGTCTTTGATTTAGAGTTCCAACTACATGTATCCATATAGGAGAAAACAGAGTGAAACCTAAAAATTAAAACTGTTACTGGCAACGAACGGTTTAACCTAGAAGAACAAAATTTGGTGAGCCAAGTGGGATTGGGGTCCTGATCATTACCTGAAATTGTCATCAAGATTGGGTGTAAAAATGTGTGCTGAGATTTCAGGAAACTAGTAGTTTTTTGGAAGCTTGGCAACCCCTTTCCATGAAAGTGATATGCGCAGGTCTCTGCTTAGGGCTACATCAATAGAAAACAAACCATAGAGATAGAAATTGCAACTACTTTATTGTATCAAGTTTCAAAGAGCTAGCACAACCGGTGTTGGATTTAGAGTTCCAACTACATGTATCCATATAGGCGAAAACAGAGTGAAACCTAAAAATTAAAACTGTTACTGCCAACGAACGGTTTAAACTAGAAGAACGAACTTTGGTGAGCCAAGTGGGATTGGGGTACTGATCATTACCTGAAAGTGTGATCCATATTGGGTGTAAAAATGTGTGCTGAGATTTCAGGAAACTAGTAGTTTTTTGGAAGCTTGGCAACCACTTTCCATGAAAGTGATTTGCGCCAGTCTCTGCTTAGGGCTACATCAATAGGAAACAAACCATAGAAATAGAACTTGGAACTACGTTGTTGTGTGAAGTTTCAAAGAGGTAGCACAAACCGTCTTTGATTTAGAGTTCCAACTACATGTATCCATATAGGCGAAAACAGAGTGAAACCTAAAAATTTAAACTGTTACTGCCAACGAACGGTTTAACCTAGAAGAACGAAATTTGGTGAGCCAAGTGGGAATGGGGTACTGATCATTACCTGAAAGTGTCATCAAGATTGGGTGAAAAAATGTGTGCTGAGATTTCAGGAAACTCATAGTTTTTTGGAAGCTTGGCAACCCCTTTCCATGAAAGTGATTTGCGCCAGTCTCTGCTTAGGGCTACATCAATAGGAAACAAAACATAGAGATAGAAATTGCAACTACTTTATTGTGTCAAGGTTCAAAGAGCTAGCACAAACGGTGTTGGATTTAGAGTTCCAACTACATGTATCCATATAGGCGAAAACAGAGTGAAACCTAAAAATTAAAACTGTTACTGCCAACGAACGGTTTAACCTAGAAGAATGAAATTTGGTGAGCCCAGTGGGATTGGGGTACTGATCATTACCTGAAATTTTCATCAAGATTGGGTGAAAAAATGTGTGCTGAGATTTCAGGAAACTCGTAGTTTTTTGGAAGCTTGGCAACCCCTTTCCATGAAAGTGATTTGCGCCAGTCTCTGCTTAGGGCTACATCAATAGGAAACAAACCATAGAGATAGAACTTGGAACTACTTTATTGTGTCAAGTTTCAAAGAGCTAGCACAACCGGTGTTGGATTTAGAGTTCCAACTACATGTATCCATATAGGCGAAAACAGAGTGAAACCTAAAAATTAAAACTGTTACTGCCAACGAACGGTTTAAACTAGAAGAACGAAATTTGGTGAGCCAAGTGGGATTGGGGTACTGATCATTACCTGAAAGTGTGATCCAGATTGGGTGTAAAAATGTGTGCTGAGATTTCAGGAAACTAGTAGTTTTTTGGAAGCTTGGCAACCACTTTCCATGAAAGTGATTTGCGCCATTCTCTGCTTAGGGCTACATCAATAGGAAACAAACCATAGAAATAGAACTTGGAACTACGTTGTTGTGTGAAGTTTCAAAGAGGTAGCACAAACCGTCTTTGATTTAGAGTTCCAACTACATGTATCCATATAGGCGAAAACAGAGTGAAACCTAAAAATTTAAACTGTTACTGCCAACGAACGGTTTAACCTAGAAGAACGAAATTTGGTGAGCCAAGTGGGAATGGGGTACTGATCATTACCTGAAAGTGTCATCAAGATTGGGTGAAAAAATGTGTGCTGAGATTTCAGGAAACTCGTAGTTTTTTGGAAGCTTGGCAACCCCTTTCCATGAAAGTGATTTGCGCCAGTCTCTGCTTAGGGCTACATCAATAGGAAACAAAACATAGAGATAGAAATTGCAACTACTTTATTGTGTCAAGGTTCAAAGAGCTAGCACAAACGGTGTTGGATTTAGAGTTCCAACTACATGTATCCATATAGGCGAAAACAGAGTGAAACCTAAAAATTAAAACTGTTACTGCCAACGAACGGTTTAACCTAGAAGAACGAAATTTTTTGAGCCCAGTGGGATTGGGGTACTGATCATTACCTGAAATTTTCATCAAGATTGGGTGAAAAAATATGTGCTGAGATTTCAGGAAACTCGTAGTTTTTTGGAAGCTTGGCAACCCCTTTCCATGAAAGTGATTTGCGCCAGTCTCTGCTTAGGGCTACATCAATAGGAAACAAACCATAGAGATAGAACTTGGAACTACTTTATTGTGTCAAGTTTCAAAGAGCTAGCACAACCGGTGTTGGATTTAGAGTTCCAACTACATGTATCCATATAGGCGAAAACAGAGTGAAACCTAAAAATTAAAACTGTTACTGCCAACGAACGGTTTAAACTAGAAGAACGAAATTTGGTGAGCCAAGTGGGATTGGGGTACTGATCATTACCTGAAAGTGTGATCCAGATTGGGTGTAAAAATGTGTGCTGAGATTTCAGGAAACTAGTAGTTTTTTGGAAGCTTGGCAACCACTTTCCATGAAAGTGATTTGCGCCAGTCTCTGCTTAGGGCTACATCAATAGGAAACAAACCATAGAAATAGAACTTGGAACTACGTTGTTGTGTGAAGTTTCAAAGAGCTAGCACAAACCGTCTTTGATTTAGAGTTCCAACTACATGTATCCATATAGGCGAAAACAGAGTGAAACCTAAAAATTTAAACTGTTACTGCCAACGAACGGTTTAACCTAGAAGAACGAAATTTGGTGAGCCAAGTGGGAATGGGGTACTGATCATTACCTGAAAGTGTCATCAAGATTGGGTGAAAAAATGTGTGCTGAGATTTCAGGAAACTCGTAGTTTTTTGGAAGCTTGGCAACCCCTTTCCATGAAAGTGATTTGCGCCAGTCTCTGCTTAGGGCTACATCAATAGGAAACAAAACATAGAGATAGAACTTGGAACTACTTTATTGTGTCAAGGTTCAAAGAGCTAGCACAAACGGTGTTGGATTTAGAGTTCCAACTACATGTATCCATATAGGCGAAAACAGAGTGAAACCTAAAAATTAAAACTGTTACTGCCAACGAACGGTTTAACCTAGAAGAACGAAATTTGGTGAGCCCAGTGGGATTGGGGTACTGATCATTACCTGAAAATTTCATCAAGATTGGGTGAAAAAATGTGTGCTGAGATTTCAGGAAACTCGTAGTTTTTTGGAAGCTTGGCAACCCCGTTCCATGAAAGTGATTTGCACCAGTCTCTGCTTAGGGCTACATCAATAGGAAACAAACCATAGAGATAGAACTTGGAACTACTTTATTGTGTCAAGTTTCAAAGAGCTAGCACAACCGGTGTTGGATTTAGAGTTCCAACTACATGTATCCATATAGGCGAAAACAGAGTGAAACCTAAAAATTAAAACTGTTACTGCCAACGAACGGTTTAAACTAGAAGAACGAAATTTGGTGAGCCAAGTGGGATTGGGGTACTGATCATTACCTGAAAGTGTGATCCATATTGGGTGTAAAAATGTGTGCTGAGATTTCAGGAAACTAGTAGTTTTTTGGAAGCTTGGCAACCACTTTCCATGAAAGTGATTTGCGCCAGTCTCTGCTTAGGGCTACATCAATAGGAAACAAACCATAGTAATAGAACTTGGAACTACGTTGTTGTGTGAAGTTTCAAAGAGCTAGCACAAACCGTCTTTGATTTAGAGTTCCAACTACATGTATCCATATAGGCGAAAATAGAGTGAAACCTAAAAATTTAAACTGTTACTGCCAACGAATGGTTTAACCTAGAAGAACGAAATTTGGTGAGCCAAGTGGGAATGGGGTACTGATCATTACCTGAAAGTGTCATCAAGATTGGGTGAAAAAATGTGTGCTGAGATTTCAGGTAACTCGTAGTTTTTTGGAAGCTTGGCAACCCCTTTCCATGAAAGTGATTTGCGCCAGTCTCTGCTTAGGGCTACATCAATAGGAAACAAAACATAGAGATAGAAATTGCAACTACTTTATTGTGTCAAGGTTCAAAGAGCTAGCACAAACGGTGTTGGATTTAGAGTTCCAACTACATGTATCCATTTAGGCGAAAACAGAGTGAAACCTAAAAATTAAAACTGTTACTGCCAACGAACGGTTTAACCTAGAAGAACGAAATTTGGTGAGCCCAGTGGGATTGGGGTACTGATCATTACCTGAAATTTTCATCAAGATTGGGTGAAAAAATGTGTGCTGAGATTTCAGGGAACTCGTATTTTTTTGGAAGCTTGGCAACCCCTTTCCATGAAAGTGATTTGCGCCAGTCTCTGCTTAGGGCTACATCAATAGGAAACAAACCATAGAGATAGAACTTGGAACTACTTTATTGTGTCAAGTTTCAAAGAGCTAGCAAAAACCGTGTTTGATTTAGAGTTCCAAATACATGTATCCATATAGGCGAAAACAGAGTGAAAACTAAAATTAAAACTGTTACTGCCAACGAACGGTTTAACCTAGAAGAACGAAATTTGGTGAGCCAAGTGGGATTGGGGTACTGATCATTACCTGAAAGTGTCATCAAAATTGGGTGAAAAAATGTGTGGTGAGATTTCAGGAAACCGGTAGTTTTTTGGAAGTTTGGCAACCCCTTTCCATGAAAGTGATTTGCGCCAGTCTCTGCTTAGGGCTACATCAATAGGAAACAAACCATAGAGATAGAACTTGGAACTACTTTATTGTGTCATGTTTCAAAGAGCTAGCACAAACCGTGTTTGATTGAGAGTTCCAACTACATGTATCCATACAGGCGAAACAGAGTGAAACCTAAAAATTAAAACTGTTACTGCCAACGAACGGTTTAAGCAAGAAGAACGAAATTTGGTGAGCCAACTGGGATTGGGGTTCTGATCATTACCTGAAAGTGCATTAAAATTGGGTGAAAAAATGTGTGCTGAGATTTCAGGAAACTCGTATTTTTTTGGAATCTTGGCAACCCCTTTCCATGAAAGTGATTTGCGCCAGTCTGCTTAGGGCTACATCAATAGGAAACAAACCATAGAGATAGAACTTGGAACTACTTTATTGTGTTAAGTTTCAAAGAGCTAGCACAAACCGTGTTTGATTTAGAGTTCCAACTACATGTATCCATATAGGCGAAAACAGAGTGAAACCTAAAAATTAAAACTGTTACTGCCAACGAACGGTTTAACCTAGAAGAACGAAATTTGGTGAGCCAAGTGGGATTGGGGTACTGATCATTACCTGAAAGTGTAATGAAGATTGGGTGAAAAAATATGTGCTGAGATTTCAGGAAACTCGTAGATTTTTGGAAGCTTGGCAACCCCTTTCCATAAAAGTGATTTGCGCCAGTCTCTGCTTAGGGCTACATCAATAGGAAACAAACCGTAGAGATAGAACTTGGAACTACTTTATTGTGTCAATTTTCAAAGAGCTAGCACAAACCGTGTTGGATTTAGAGTTCCAACTACATGTATCCATATAGGAGAAAACAGAGTGAAACATAAAATTTAAAAGTGTTACTGCCAACGAACGGTTTAGTCTAGAAAAACGAAATTTGGTGAGCCCAGTGGGATTGGGGTACTGATCATTACCTGAAAGTGTAATGAAGATTGGGTGAAAAAATATGTGCTGAGATTTCAGGAAACTCGTAGATTTTTGGAAGCTTGGCAACCCCTTTCCATAAAAGTGATTTGCGCCAGTCTCTGCTTAGGGCTACATCAATAGGAAACAAACCGTAGAGATAGAACTTGGAACTACTTTATTGTGTCAATTTTCAAAGAGCTAGCACAAACCTGTTGGATTTAGAGTTCCAACTACATGTATCCATATAGGGGAAAACAGAGTGAAACCTAAAAATTAAAACTGTTACTGCCAATGAACGGTTTAACCTAGAAGAACGAAATTTGGCGAGCCAAGTGGGATTGGGGTACTGATCATTACCTGAAAGTGTCATGAAGATTGGGTGAAAAAATGTGTGCTGAGATTTCAGGAAACTCGTAGTTTTTTGGAAGCTTGGCAACCCCTTTCCATGAAAGTGATTTGCGCCAGTCTCTGCTTAGGGCTACATCAATAGGAAACAAACCATAGAGATAGAACTTGGAACTACTTTATTGTGTCATGTTTCAAAGAGCTAGCACAAACCGTGTTTGATTGAGAGTTCCAACTACATGTATCCATACAGGCGAAAACAGAGTGAAACCTAAAAATTAAAACTGTTACTGCCAACGAACGGTTTAAGCAAGAAGAACGAAATTTTGTGAGCCAACTGGGATTGGGGTACTGATCATTACCTGAAAGTGTAATCAAGATTGGGTGAAAAAATTTGTGGTGAGATTTCAGGAAACTCGTAGTTTTTTGGAAGCTTGGCAACCCCTTTCCATAAAAGTGATTTGCGCCAGTCTCTGCTTAGCGCTACATCAATAGGAAAGAAACCATAGAGATAGAACTTGGAACTACTTTATTGTGTCAAGTTTCAAAGAGCTAGCACTAACCGTGTTGGATTTAGAGTTCCAACTACATGTATCCATATAGGCGAAAACAGAGTGAAACCTAAAAATTAAAACTGTTACTGCCAGTGACCGGTTTAACCTAGAAGAACGAAATTTGGTGAGCCAAGTTGGATTGGGGTACTGATCATTACCTGAAAGTGTCATCAAGATTGGGTGAAAAAAGGTGTACTGAGATTTCAGGAAACTCGTAGTTTTTTGGAAGCTTGGCAACCCCTTTCCATGAAAGTGATTTGCGCCAGTCTCTCCTTAGGGCTATATCAATAGGAAACAATCCAAAGAGATAGAACTTGGATCTCCTTCATTATGTCAAGTTTCAAAGAGCTAGCAAAAACCGTGTTTGATTTAGAGTTCCAACTACATGTATCCATATAGCAGAAAACAGAGTGAAACCTAAAAATTAAAACTGTTACTGCCAACGAACGTTTTAACCTAGAAGAACGAAATTTGGTGAGCCAAGTGGGATTGGGGTCCTGATCATTACCTGAAATTGTCATCAAGATTGGGTGTAAAAATGTGTGCTGAGATTTCAGGAAACTCGTAGTTTTTGGAAGCTTGGCAACCCCTTTCCATGAAAGTGATATGTGCAGGTCTCTGCTCAGGGCTACATCAATAGAAAACAAACCATAGAGATAGAAATTGCAACTACTTTATTGTTTCAAGTTTCAAAGAGCTAGCACAAACGGTGTTGGATTTAGAGTTCCAACTACATGTATCCATATAGGCGAAAACAGAGTGAAACCTAAAAATTAAAACTGTTACTGCCAACGAACGGTTTAAACTAGAAGAACGAAATTTGGTGAGCCAAGTGGGATTGGGGTACTGATCATTACCTGAAAGTGGGATCCAGATTGGGTGAAAAAATGTGTGCTGAGATTTCAGGAAACTCGTAGTTTTTTGGAAGCTTGGCAATCACTTTCCATGAAAGTGATTTGCGCCAGTCTCTGCTTAGGGCTACATCAATAGGAAACAAACCATAGAGATAGAACTTGGAACTACGTTATTGTGTGAAGTTTCAAAGAGCTAGCACAAACCGTCTTTGATTTAGAGTTCCAAATACAGGTATCCATGTAGGCGAAAACAGAGTGAAAACTAAAATTAAAACTGTTACTGCCAACGAACGGTTTAACCTAGAAGAACGAAATTTGGTGAGCCAAGTGGGATTGGGGTACTGATCATTACCTGAAAGTGTCATGAAGATTGGGTGAAAAAATGTGTGCTGAGATTTCAGGAAACTCGTAGTTTTTTGGAAGCTTGGCAACCCCTTTCCATGAAAGTGATTTGCGCCAGTCTCTGCTTAGGGCTACATCAATAGGAAACAAACCATAGAGATAGAACTTGGAACTACTTTATTGTGTCAACTTTCAAAGAGCTAGCACAAACCGTGTTGGATTTAGAGTTCCAACTACATGTATCCATATAGGCGAAAACAGAGTGAAACCTAAAAATTAAAACAGTTACTGCCAACGAACGGTTTAACCTAGAAGAACGAAATTTGGTGAGCCAAGTGGGATAGGCGTACTGATCATTACCTGAAAGTGTCATCAAGATTGGGTGAAAAAATGTGTGCTGAGATTTCAGGAAACTCGTAGTTTTTTGGAAGCTTGGCAACCCCTTTCCATGAAAGTGATTTGCGCCAGTCTCTGCTTAGGGCTACATCAATAGGAAACAAACCATAGAGACAGAACTTGGAACTACTTTATTGTGTCATGTTTCAAAGAGGTAGCACAAACCGTGTTTGATTGAGAGTTCCAAATACATGTATCCATACAGGCGAAAACAGAGTGAAACCTAAAAATTAAAACTGTTACTGCCAACGAACGGTTTAAGCAAGAAGAACGAAATTTGGTGAGCCAACTGGGATTGGGGTTCTGATCATTACCTGAAAGTGCATTAATATTGGGTGAAAAAATGTGTGCTGAGATTTCAAGAAACTCGTATTTTTTTGGAATCTTGGCAACCCTTTCCATGAAAGTGATTTGCGCCAGTCTCTGCTTAGGGCTACATCAACAGGAAACAAACTATAGAGATAGAACTTGGAACTACTTTATTGTGTCAAGTTTCAAAGAGCTAGCACAAACCGTGTTGGATTTAGAGTTCCAACTACATGTATCCATATAGGCGAAAACAGAGTGAAACCTAAAAATTAAAACTGTTACTGCCAACGAACGGTTTAACCTAGAAGAACGAAATTTGGTGAGCCAAGTGGGATTGGGGTACTGATCATTACCTGAAAGTGTAATGAAGATTGGGTGAGAAAATATGTGCTGGGATTTCAGGAAACTCGTAGATTTTTGGAAGCTTGGCAACCCCTTTCCATAAAAGTGATTTGCGCCAGTCTCTGCTTAGGGCTACATCAATAGGAAACAAACCGTAGAGATAGAACTTGGAACTACATTATTGTGTCAATTTTCAAAGAGCTAGCACAAACCGTGTTGGATTTAGAGTTCCAACTACATGTATCCATATAGGAGAAAACAGAGTGAAACCTAAAATTTAAAAGTGTTACTGCCAACGAACGGTTTAACCTAGAAAAACGAAATTTGGTGAGCCCAGTGGGATTGGGGTACTGATCATTACCTGAAAGTGTAATGAAGATTAGGTGAAAAAATATGTGCTGAGATTTCAGGAAACTCGTAGATTTTTGGAAGCTTGGCAACCCCTTTCCATAAAAGTGATTTGCGCCAGTCTCTGCTTAGGGCTACATCAATAGGAAACAAACCGTAGAGATAGAACTTGGAACTACTTTATTGTGTCAATTTTCAAAGAGCTAGCACAAACCTGTTGGATTTAGAGTTCCAACAACACGTATCCATATAGGGGAAAACAGAGTGAAACCTAAAAATTAAAACTGTTACTGCCAATGAACGGTTTAACCTAGAAGAACGAAATTTGGCGAGCCAAGTGGGATTGGGGTACTGATCATTACCTGAAAGTGTCATGAAGATTGGGTGAAAAAATGTGTGCTGAGATTTCAGGAAACTCGTAGTTTTTTGGAAGCTTGGCAACCCCTTTCCATGAAAGTGATTTGCGCCAGTCTCTGCTTAGGGCTACATCAATAGGAAACAAACCATAGAGATAGAACTTGGAACTACTTTATTGTGTCAACTTTCAAAGAGCTAGCACAAACCGTGTTGGATTTAGAGTTCCAACTACATGTATCCATATAGGCGAAAACAGAGTGAAACCTAAAAATTAAAACACTTACTGCCAACGAACGGTTTAACCTAGAAGAACGAAATTTGGTGAGTCAAGTGGGATAGGCGTACTGATCATTACCTGAAAGTGTCATCAAGATTGGGTGAAAAAATGTGTGCTGAGATTTCAGGAAACTCGTAGTTTTTTGGAAGCTTGGCAACCCCTTTCCATTAAAGTGATTTGCGCCAGTCTCTGCTTAGGGCTACATCAATAGGAAACAAATCATAGAGATAGAACTTGGAACTACTTTATTGTGTCATGTTTCAAAGAGCTAGCACAAACCGTGTTTGATTGAGAGTTCCAACTACATGTATCCATACAGGCGAAAACAGAGTGAAACCTAAAAATTAAAACTGTTACTGCCAACGAACGGTTTAAGCAAGAAGAACGAAATTTGGTGAGCCAAGTGGGATTGGGGTACTGATCATTACCTGAAAGTGTCATGAAAATTGGGTGAAAAAATGTGTGGTGAGATTTCAGGAAACTGGTAGTTTTTTGGAAGCTTGGCAACCCCTTTCCATGAAAGTGATTTGCGCCAGTCTCTGCTTAGGGCTACATCAACAGGAAACAAACCATAGAGATAGAACTTGGAACTACTTTATTGTGTCAAGTTTCAAAGATCTAGCACAAACCGTGTTTGATTTAGAGTTCCAACTACATGTATCCATATAGGCGAAATCAGAGTGAAACCTAAAATTTAAAACTGTTACTGCCAACGAACGGTTTAACCTAGAAGAACGAAATTTGGTGAGCCAAGTGGGATTGGGGTACTGATCGTTACCTGAAATTATCATCAAGATTGGGTGAAAAAATGTGTGCTTAGATTTCAGGAAACTAGTAGTTTTTTGGAAGCTTAGGAACCCCTTTCCATGAAAGTGATTCGCGCCAGTCTCTGCTTAGCGCTACATCAATAGGAAAGAAACCATAGAGATAGAACTTGGAACTACTTTATTGTGTCAAGTTTGAAAGAGCTAGCACTAACCGTGTTGGATTTAGAGTTCCAACTACATGTATCCATATAGGCGAAAACAGAGTGAAACCTAAAAATTAAAACTCTTACTGCCAACGAACGGTTTAACCTAGAAGAACGAAATTTGGTGAGCCAAGTGGGATTGGGGTACTGATCATTACCTGAAAGTGTCATCAAGACTGGGTGAAAAAATGTGTGCTGAGATTTCAGGAAACTCGTAGTTTTTTGAAAGCTTCGCAACTCCTTTCCATGTAAGTGATTGCGCCAGTCTCTGCTTAGGGCTACATCAATAGGAAACAAACCATAGAGATAGAACTTGGAAATACTTTATTGTGTCAAGTTTCAGAGAGTTAGCACAAACCGTGTTTGATTTAGAGTTCCAACTACATGTATCCAAAAGGCGAAAACAGAGTGAAACCTAAAAATTAAAACTGTTACTGCCAACGAACGGTTTAACCTAGAAGAACGAAATTTGGTGAGCCAAGTGGGATTGGGGTACTGATCATTACCTGAAAGTGTCATGAAAATTGGGTGAAAAAATGTGTGCTGAGATTTCAGGAAACTCGTATTTTTTTGGAAGCTTGGCAACCCCTTTCCATGAAAGTGATTTGCGCCAGTCTCTGCTTAGGGCTACATCATTAGGAAACAAACCATAGAGATAGAACTTGGAACTATTTATTGTGTCAAGTTTCAAAGACCTAGCACAAACCGTGTTTGATTTAGATTTCCAACTACATGTATCCATATAGGCGAAAACAGAGTGAAACCTAAAAATTAAACTGTTACTGCCAACGAACGGTTTAACCTAGAAGAACGAAATTTGGTGAGCCAAGTAGGATTGGGGTACTGATCATTACCTGAAAGTGTAATGAAGATTGGGTGAAAAAATATGTGCTGAGAATTCAGGAAACTCGTAGATTTTTGGAAGCTTGGCAACCCTTTCCATAAAAGTGATTTGCGCCAGTCTCTGCTTAGGGCTACATCAATAGGAAACAAACCATAGAGATAGAACTTGGCACTACTTTATTGTGTCAATTTTCAAAGAGCTAGCACAAACCGTGTTGGAGTTAGAGTTCCAACTACATGTATCCATATAGGGGAAAACAGAGTGAAACCTAAAAATTAAAACTGTTACTGCCAATGAACGGTTTAACCTAGAAGAACGAAATTTTTTGAGCCAAGTGGGATTGGGGTACTGAACATTACCTGAAAGTGTCATCAAGATTGGGTGAAAAAATTTGTGCTGAGATTTCAGGAAACTCGTAGTTTTTTGGAAGATTGGCAACCCCTTTCCATGAAAGTGATTTGCGCCAGTCTCTGCTTAGGGCTACATCAATAGGAAACAAACCATAGAGATAGAACTTGGAACTACTTTATTGTGTCAAGTTTCAAACAGCTAGCTTAAACCGTCTTTGATTTAGAGTTCCAACTACATGTATCCATATAGGAGAAAACAGAGTGAAACCTAAAAATTAAAACTGTTACTGCCAACGAACGGTTTAACCTAGAAGAACGAAATTTGGTGAGCCCAGTGGGATTGGGTACTGATCATTACCTGAAAGTGTAATGAAGATTGGGTGAAAAAATATGTGCTGAGATTTCAGGAAACTCGTAGTTTTTTGGAAGCTTGGCAACCCCTTTCCATAAAAGTGATTTGCGCCAGTCTCTGCTTAGGGCTACATCAATAGGAAACAAACCATAGAGATAGAACTTGGAACTACTTTATTATGTCAATTTTCAAAGAGCTAGCACAAACCGTGTTGGATTTAGAGTTCCAACTACATGTATCCATATAGGCGAAAACAGAGTGAAACCTAAAAATTAAAACTGTTACTGCCAACGAACGGTTTAACCTAGAAGAACGAAATTTGGTGAGCCAAGTGGGATTGGGGTACTGATCATTACCTGAAAGTGTAATGAAGATTGGGTGAAAAAATATGTGCTGAGATTTCAGGAAACTCGTAGATTTTTGGAAGCTTGGCAACCCCTTTCCATAAAAGTGATTTGCGCCAGTCTCTGCTTAGGGCTACATCAATAGGAAACAAACCGTAGAGACAGAACTTGGAACTACTTTATTGTGTCAATTTTCAAAGAGCTAGCACAAACCTTGTTGGATTTAGAGTTCCAACTACATGTATCCATATAGGCGAAAACAGAGTGAAACCTAAAAATTAAAACTGTTACTGCCAACGAACGGTTTAACCTAGAAGAACGAAATTTGGTGAGCCAAGTGGGATTGGGGTACTGATCATTTCCTGAAAGTGTCATGAAGATTGGGTGAAAAAATGTGTGCTGAGATTTCAGGAAACTCGAAGTTTTTTGGAAGCTTGGCAACCCCTTTCCATGAAACTGATTTGCGCCAGTCTCTACTTAGGGCTACATCAATAGGAAACAAACCATAGAGATAGTACTTGGAACTACTTTATTGTGTCAACTTTCAAAGAGCTAGCACAAACCGTGTTGGATTTAGAGTTCCAACTGCATGTATCCATATAGGCGAAAACAGAGTGAAACCTAAAAATTAAAACAGTTACTGCCAACGAACGGTTTAACCTAGAAGAACGAAATTTGGTGAGCCAAGTGGGATAGGTGTACTGATCATTACCTGAAAGTGTAATCAAGATTGGGTGAAAAAATGTGTGGTGAGATTTCAGGAAACTCGTAGTTTTTTGGAAGCTTGGCAACCCCTTTCCATTAAAGTGATTTGCGCCAGTCTCTGCTTAGGGCTACATCAATAGGAAACAAACCATAGAGATAGAACTTGGAACTACTTTATTATGTCAATTTTCAAAGAGCTAGCACAAACCGTGTTGGATTTAGAGTTCCAACTACATGTATCCATATAGGCGAAAACAGAGTGAAACCTAAAAATTAAAACTGTTACTGCCAACGAACGGTTTAACCTAGAAGAACGAAATTTGGTGAGCCAAGTGGGATTGGGGTACTGATCATTACCTGAAAGTGTAATGAAGATTGGGTGAAAAAATATGTGCTGAGATTTCAGGAAACTAGTAGTTTTTTGGAGGCTTGGCAACCCCTTTCGAGAAAAGTGATTTGCGCCAGTCTCTGCTTAGGGCTACATCAATAGGAAACAAACCGTAGAGACAGAACTTGGAACTACTTTATTGTGTCAATTTTCAAAGAGCTAGCACAAACCTTGTTGGATTTAGAGTTCCAACTACATGTATCCATATAGGGGAAAACAGAGTGAAACCTAAAAATTAAAACTGTACTGCCAATGAACGGTTTAACCTAGAAGAACGAAATTTTTTGAGCCAAGAGGGATTGGGGTACTGAACATTACCTGAAAGTGTCATCAACTTTGGGTGAAAAAATTTGTGCTGAGATTTCAGGAAACTCGTAGTTTTTTGGAAGATTGGCAACCCATTTCCATGAAAGTGATTTGCGCCAGTCTCTGCTTAGGGGTACATCAATAGGAAACAAACCATAGAGATAGAACTTGGAACTACTTTATTGTGTCAAGTTTCAAAGAGCTAGCTCAAACCGTCTTTGATTTAGAGTTCCAACTACATGTATCCATATAGGGGAAAACAGAGTGAAACCTAAAAATTAAAACTGTTACTGCCAACGAACGGTTTAACCTAGAAGAACGAAATTTGGTGAGCCCAGTGGGATTGGGGTACTGATCATTACCTGAAATTTTCATCAAGATTGGGTGAAAAAATGTGTGCTGAGATTTCAGGGAACTCGTAGTTTTTTGGAAGCTTGGCAACCCCTTTCCATGAAAGTGATTTGCGCCAGTCTCTGCTTAGGGCTACATCAATAGGAAACAAACCATAGAGATAGAACTTGGAACTACTTTATTGTGTCAAGTTTCAAAGAGCTAGCACAACCGGTGTTGGATTTAGAGTTCCAACTACATGTATCCATATAGGCGAAAACAGAGTGAAACCTAAAAATTAAAACTGTTACTGGCAACGAACGGTTTAACCTAGAAGAACAAAATTTGGTGAGCCAAGTGGGATTGGGGTCCTGATCATTACCTGAAATTGTCATCAAGATTGGGTGTAAAAATGTGTGCTGAGATTTCAGGAAACTAGTAGTTTTTTGGAAGCTTGGCAACCCCTTTCCATGAAAGTGATATGCGCAGGTCTCTGCTTAGGGCTACATCAATAGAAAACAAACCATAGAGATAGAAATTGCAACTACTTTATTGTATCAAGTTTCAAAGAGCTAGCACAACCGGTGTTGGATTTAGAGTTCCAACTACATGTATCCATATAGGCGAAAACAGAGTGAAACCTAAAAATTAAAACTGTTACTGCCAACGAACGGTTTAAACTAGAAGAACGAACTTTGGTGAGCCAAGTGGGATTTGGGTACTGATCATTACCTGAAAGTGTGATCCAGATTGGGTGTAAAAATGTGTGCTGAGATTTCAGGAAACTAGTAGTTTTTTGGAAGCTTGGCAACCACTTTCCATGAAAGTGATTTGCGCCAGTCTCTGCTTAGGGCTACATCAATAGGAAACAAACCATAGAAATAGAACTTGGAACTACGTTGTTGTGTGAAGTTTCAAAGAGGTAGCACAAACCGTCTTTGATTTAGAGTTCCAACTACATGTATCCATATAGGCGAAAACAGAGTGAAACCTAAAAATTTAAACTGTTACTGCCAACGAACGGTTTAACCTAGAAGAACGAAATTTGGTGAGCCAAGTGGGAATGGGGTACTGATCATTACCTGAAAGTGTCATCAAGATTGGGTGAAAAAATGTGTGCTGAGATTTCAGGAAACTCGTAGTTTTTTGGAAGCTTGGCAACCCCTTTCCATGAAAGTGATTTGCGCCAGTCTCTGCTTAGGGCTACATCAATAGGAAACAAAACATAGAGATAGAAATTGCAACTACTTTATTGTGTCAAGGTTCAAAGAGCTAGCACAAACGGTGTTGGATTTAGAGTTCCAACTACATGTATCCATATAGGCGAAAACAGAGTGAAACCTAAAAATTAAAACTGTTACTGCCAACGAACGGTTTAACCTAGAAGAACGAAATTTGGTGAGCCCAGTGGGATTGGGGTACTGATCATTACCTGAAAGTGTCATCAAGATTGGGTGAAAAAATGTGTGCTGAGATTTCAGGAAACTCGTAGTTTTTTGGAAGCTTGGCAACCCCTTTCCATGAAAGTGATTTGCGCCAGTCTCTGCTTAGGGCTACATCAATAGGAAACAAACCATAGAGATAGAACTTGGAACTACTTTATTGTGTCAAGTTTCAAAGAGCTAGCTCAAACCGTCTTTGATTTAGAGTTCCAACTACATGTATCCATATAGGAGAAAACAGAGTGAAACCTAAAAATTAAAACTGTTACTGGCAACGAACGGTTTAACCTAGAAGAACAAAATTTGGTGAGCCAAGTGGGATTGGGGTCCTGATCATTACCTGAAATTGTCATCAAGATTGGGTGTAAAAATGTGTGCTGAGATTTCAGGAAACTAGTAGTTTTTTGGAAGCTTGGCAACCCCTTTCCATGAAAGTGATATGCGCAGGTCTCTGCTTAGGGCTACATCAATAGAAAACAAACCATAGAGATAGAAATTGCAACTACTTTATTGTATCAAGTTTCAAAGAGCTAGCACAACCGGTGTTGGATTTAGAGTTCCAACTACATGTATCCATATAGGCGAAAACAGAGTGAAACCTAAAAATTAAAACTGTTACTGCCAACGAACGGTTTAAACTAGAAGAACGAACTTTGGTGAGCCAAGTGGGATTGGGGTACTGATCATTACCTGAAAGTGTGATCCAGATTGGGTGTAAAAATGTGTGCTGAGATTTCAGGAAACTAGTAGTTTTTTGGAAGCTTGGCAACCACTTTCCATGAAAGTGATTTGCGCCAGTCTCTGCTTAGGGCTACATCAATAGGAAACAAACCATAGAAATAGAACTTGGAACTACGTTGTTGTGTGAAGTTTCAAAGAGGTAGCACAAACCGTCTTTGATTTAGAGTTCCAACTACATGTATCCATATAGGCGAAAACAGAGTGAAACCTAAAAATTTAAACTGTTACTGCCAACGAACGGTTTAACCTAGAAGAACGAAATTTGGTGAGCCAAGTGGGAATGGGGTACTGATCATTACCTGAAAGTGTCATCAAGATTGGGTGAAAAAATGTGTGCTGAGATTTCAGGAAACTCGTAGTTTTTTGGAAGCTTGGCAACCCCTTTCCATGAAAGTGATTTGCGCCAGTCTCTGCTTAGGGCTACATCAATAGGAAACAAAACATAGAGATAGAAATTGCAACTACTTTATTGTGTCAAGGTTCAAAGAGCTAGCACAAACGGTGTTGGATTTAGAGTTCCAACTACATGTATCCATATAGGCGAAAACAGAGTGAAACCTAAAAATTAAAACTGTTACTGCCAACGAACGGTTTAACCTAGAAGAACGAAATTTGGTGAGCCCAGTGGGATTGGGGTACTGATCATTACCTGAAAGTGTCATCAAGATTGGGTGAAAAAATGTGTGCTGAGATTTCAGGAAACTCGTAGTTTTTTGGAAGCTTGGCAACCCCTTTCCATGAAAGTGATTTGCGCCAGTCTCTGCTTAGGGCTACATCAATAGGAAACAAACCATAGAGATAGAACTTGGAACTACTTTATTGTGTCATGTTTCAAAGAGCTAGCTCAAACCGTCTTTGATTTAGAGTTCCAACTACATGTATCCATATAGGAGAAAACAGAGTGAAACCTAAAAATTAAAACTGTTACTGGCAACGAACGGTTTAACCTAGAAGAACAAAATTTGGTGAGCCAAGTGGGATTGGGGTCCTGATCATTACCTGAAATTGTCATCAAGATTGGGTGTAAAAATGTGTGCTGAGATTTCAGGAAACTAGTAGTTTTTTGGAAGCTTGGCAACCCCTTTCCATGAAAGTGATATGCGCAGGTCTCTGCTTAGGGCTACATCAATAGAAAACAAACCATAGAGATAGAAATTGCAACTACTTTATTGTATCAAGTTTCAAAGAGCTAGCACAACCGGTGTTGGATTTAGAGTTCCAACTACATGTATCCATATAGGCGAAAACAGAGTGAAACCTAAAAATTAAAACTGTTACTGCCAACGAACGGTTTAAACTAGAAGAACGAACTTTGGTGAGCCAAGTGGGATTGGGGTACTGATCATTACCTGAAAGTGTGATCCAGATTGGGTGTAAAAATGTGTGCTGAGATTTCAGGAAACTCGTAGTTTTTTGGAAGCTTGGCAACCCCTTTCCATGAAAGTGATTTGCGCCAGTCTCTGCTTAGGGCTACATCAATAGGAAACAAAACATAGAGATAGAAATTGCAACTACTTTATTGTGTCAAGGTTCAAAGAGCTAGCACAAACGGTGTTGGATTTAGAGTTCCAACTACATGTATCCATATAGGCGAAAACAGAGTGAAACCTAAAAATTAAAACTGTTACTGCCAACGAACGGTTTAACCTAGAAGAATGAAATTTGGTGAGCCCAGTGGGATTGGGGTACTGATCATTACCTGAAATTTTCATCAAGATTGGGTGAAAAAATGTGTGCTGAGATTTCAGGAAACTCGTAGTTTTTTGGAAGCTTGGCAACCCCTTTCCATGAAAGTGATTTGCGCCAGTCTCTGCTTAGGGCTACATCAATAGGAAACAAACCATAGAGATAGAACTTGGAACTACTTTATTGTGTCAAGTTTCAAAGAGCTAGCACAACCGGTGTTGGATTTAGAGTTCCAACTACATGTATCCATATAGGCGAAAACAGAGTGAAACCTAAAAATTAAAACTGTTACTGCCAACGAACGGTTTAAACTAGAAGAACGAAATTTGGTGAGCCAAGTGGGATTGGGGTACTGATCATTACCTGAAAGTGTGATCCAGATTGGGTGTAAAAATGTGTGCTGAGATTTCAGGAAACTAGTAGTTTTTTGGAAGCTTGGCAACCACTTTCCATGAAAGTGATTTGCGCCATTCTCTGCTTAGGGCTACATCAATAGGAAACAAACCATAGAAATAGAACTTGGAACTACGTTGTTGTGTGAAGTTTCAAAGAGGTAGCACAAACCGTCTTTGATTTAGAGTTCCAACTACATGTATCCATATAGGCGAAAACAGAGTGAAACCTAAAAATTTAAACTGTTACTGCCAACGAACGGTTTAACCTAGAAGAACGAAATTTGGTGAGCCAAGTGGGAATGGGGTACTGATCATTACCTGAAAGTGTCATCAAGATTGGGTGAAAAAATGTGTGCTGAGATTTCAGGAAACTCGTAGTTTTTGGAAGCTTGGCAACCCCTTTCCATGAAAGTGATTTAGGCAGGCTCTGCTTAGGGATAGATCAAAAGGAAACAAAACATAGAGATAGAAATTGCAACTACTTTATTGTGTCAAGGTTCAAAGAGCTAGCACAAACGGTGTTGGATTTAGAGTTCCAACTACATGTATCCATATAGGCGAAAACAGAGTGAAACCTAAAAATTTAAACTGTTACTGCCAACGAACGGTTTAACCTAGAAGAACGAAATTTGGTGAGCCCAGTGGGATTGGGGTACTGATCATTACCTGAAATTTTCATCAAGATTGGGTGAAAAAATGTGTGCTGAGATTTCAGGAAACTAGTAGTTTTTTGGAAGCTTGGCAACCACTTTCCATGAAAGTGATTTGCGCCAGTCTCTGCTTAGGGCTACATCAATAGGAAACAAACCATAGAAATAGAACTTGGAACTACGTTGTTGTGTGAAGTTTCAAAGAGCTAGCACAAACCGTCTTTGATTTAGAGTTCCAACTACATGTATCCATATAGGCGAAAACAGAGTGAAACCTAAAAATTTAAACTGTTACTGCCAACGAACGGTTTAACCTAGAAGAACGAAATTTGGTGAGCCAAGTGGGAATGGGGTACTGATCATTACCTGAAAGTGTCATCAAGATTGGGTGAAAAAATGTGTGCTGAGATTTCAGGAAACTCGTACTTTTTGGAAGCTTGGCAACCCCTTTCCATGAAAGTGATTTGCGCCAGTCTCTGCTTAGGGCTACATCAATAGGAAACAAAACATAGAGATAGAACTTGGAACTACTTTATTGTGTCAAGTTTCAAACAGCTAGCTCAAACCGTCTTTGATTTAGAGTTCCAACTACATGTATCCATATAGGAGAAAACAGAGTGAAACCTAAAAATTAAAACTGTTACTGCCAACGAACGGTTTAACCTAGAAGAACGAAATTTGGTGAGCCCAGTGGGATTGGGTACTGATCATTACCTGAAAGTGTAATGAAGATTGGGTGAAAAAATATGTGCTGAGATTTCAGGAAACTCGTAGTTTTTTGGAAGCTTGGCAACCCCTTTCCATAAAAGTGATTTGCGCCAGTCTCTGCTTAGGGCTACATCAATAGGAAACAAACCATAGAGATAGAACTTGGAACTACTTTATTATGTCAATTTTCAAAGAGCTAGCACAAACCGTGTTGGATTTAGAGTTCCAACTACATGTATCCATATAGGCGAAAACAGAGTGAAACCTAAAAATTAAAACTGTTACTGCCAACGAACGGTTTAACCTAGAAGAACGAAATTTGGTGAGCCAAGTGGGATTGGGGTACTGATCATTACCTGAAAGTGTAATGAAGATTGGGTGAAAAAATATGTGCTGAGATTTCAGGAAACTCGTAGATTTTTGGAAGCTTGGCAACCCCTTTCCATAAAAGTGATTTGCGCCAGTCTCTGCTTAGGGCTACATCAATAGGAAACAAACCGTAGAGACAGAACTTGGAACTACTTTATTGTGTCAATTTTCAAAGAGCTAGCACAAACCTTGTTGGATTTAGAGTCCAACTACATGTATCCATATAGGCGAAAACAGAGTGAAACCTAAAAATTAAAACTGTTACTGCCAACGAACGGTTTAACCTAGAAGAACGAAATTTGGTGAGCCAAGTGGGATTGGGGTACTGATCATTTCCTGAAAGTGTCATGAAGATTGGGTGAAAAAATGTGTGCTGAGATTTCAGGAAACTCGAAGTTTTTTGGAAGCTTGGCAACCCCTTTCCATGAAACTGATTTGCGCCAGTCTCTACTTAGGGCTACATCAATAGGAAACAAACCATAGAGATAGTACTTGGAACTACTTTATTGTGTCAACTTTCAAAGAGCTAGCACAAACCGTGTTGGATTTAGAGTTCCAACTGCATGTATCCATATAGGCGAAAACAGAGTGAAACCTAAAAATTAAAACAGTTACTGCCAACGAACGGTTTAACCTAGAAGAACGAAATTTGGTGAGCCAAGTGGGATTGGGGTACTGATCATTACCTGAAAGTGTAATGAAGATTGGGTGAAAAAATATGTGCTGAGATTTCAGGAAACTAGTAGTTTTTTGGAGGCTTGGCAACCCCTTTCGAGAAAAGTGATTTGCGCCAGTCTCTGCTTAGGGCTACATCAATAGGAAACAAACCGTAGAGACAGAACTTGGAACTACTTTATTGTGTCAATTTTCAAAGAGCTAGCACAAACCTTGTTGGATTTAGAGTTCCAACTACATGTATCCATATAGGGGAAAACAGAGTGAAACCTAAAAATTAAAACTGTTACTGCCAATGAACGGTTTAACCTAGAAGAACGAAATTTTTTGAGCCAAGAGGGATTGGGGTACTGAACATTACCTGAAAGTGTCATCAACTTTGGGTGAAAAAATTTGTGCTGAGATTTCAGGAAACTCGTAGTTTTTTGGAAGATTGGCAACCCATTTCCATGAAAGTGATTTGCGCCAGTCTCTGCTTAGGGGTACATCAATAGGAAACAAACCATAGAGATAGAACTTGGAACTACTTTATTGTGTCAAGTTTCAAAGAGCTAGCTCAAACCGTCTTTGATTTAGAGTTCCAACTACATGTATCCATATAGGGGAAAACAGAGTGAAACCTAAAAATTAAAACTGTTACTGCCAACGAACGGTTTAACCTAGAAGAACGAAATTTGGTGAGCCCAGTGGGATTGGGGTACTGATCATTACCTGAAATTTTCATCAAGATTGGGTGAAAAAATGTGTGCTGAGATTTCAGGGAACTCGTAGTTTTTTGGAAGCTTGGCAACCCCTTTCCATGAAAGTGATTTGCGCCAGTCTCTGCTTAGGGCTACATCAATAGGAAACAAACCATAGAGATAGAACTTGGAACTACTTTATTGTGTCAAGTTTCAAAGAGCTAGCACAACCGGTGTTGGATTTAGAGTTCCAACTACATGTATCCATATAGGCGAAAACAGAGTGAAACCTAAAAATTAAAACTGTTACTGCCAACGAACGGTTTAAACTAGAAGAACGAAATTTGGTGAGCCAAGTGGGATTGGGGTACTGATCATTACCTGAAAGTGTGATCCAGATTGGGTGTAAAAATGTGTGCTGAGCTTTCAGGAAACTAGTAGTTTTTTGGAAGCTTGGCAACCACTTTCCATGAAAGTGATTTGCGCCAGTCTCTGCTTAGGGCTACATCAATAGGAAACAAACCATAGAAATAGAACTTGGAACTACGTTGTTGTGTGAAGTTTCAAAGAGGTAGCACAAACCGTCTTTGATTTAGAGTTCCAACTACATGTATCCATATAGGCGAAAACAGAGTGAAACCTAAAAATTTAAACTGTTACTGCCAACGAACGGTTTAACCTAGAAGAACGAAATTTGGTGAGCCAAGTGGGAATGGGGTACTGATCATTACCTGAAAGTGTCATCAAGATTGGGTGAAAAAATGTGTGCTGAGATTTCAGGAAACTCGTAGTTTTTTGGAAGCTTGGCAACCCCTTTCCATGAAAGTGATTTGCGCCAGTCTCTGCTTAGGGCTACATCAATAGGAAACAAAACATAGAGATAGAAATTGCAACTACTTTATTGTGTCAAGGTTCAAAGAGCTAGCACAAACGGTGTTGGATTTAGAGTTCCAACTACATGTATCCATATAGGCGAAAACAGAGTGAAACCTAAAAATTAAAACTGTTACTGCCAACGAACGGTTTAACCTAGAAGAACGAAATTTGGTGAGCCCAGTGGGATTGGGGTACTGATCATTACCTGAAAGTGTCATCAAGATTGGGTGAAAAAATGTGTGCTGAGATTTCAGGAAACTCGTAGTTTTTTGGAAGCTTGGCAACCCCTTTCCATGAAAGTGATTTGCGCCAGTCTCTGCTTAGGGCTACATCAATAGGAAACAAACCATAGAGATAGAACTTGGAACTACTTTATTGTGTCATGTTTCAAAGAGCTAGCTCAAACCGTCTTTGATTTAGAGTTCCAACTACATGTATCCATATAGGAGAAAACAGAGTGAAACCTAAAAATTAAAACTGTTACTGGCAACGAACGGTTTAACCTAGAAGAACAAAATTTGGTGAGCCAAGTGGGATTGGGGTCCTGATCATTACCTGAAATTGTCATCAAGATTGGGTGTAAAAATGTGTGCTGAGATTTCAGGAAACTAGTAGTTTTTTGGAAGCTTGGCAACCCCTTTCCATGAAAGTGATATGCGCAGGTCTCTGCTTAGGGCTACATCAATAGAAAACAAACCATAGAGATAGAAATTGCAACTACTTTATTGTATCAAGTTTCAAAGAGCTAGCACAACCGGTGTTGGATTTAGAGTTCCAACTACATGTATCCATATAGGCGAAAACAGAGTGAAACCTAAAAATTAAAACTGTTACTGCCAACGAACGGTTTAAACTAGAAGAACGAACTTTGGTGAGCCAAGTGGGATTGGGGTACTGATCATTACCTGAAAGTGTGATCCAGATTGGGTGTAAAAATGTGTGCTGAGATTTCAGGAAACTAGTAGTTTTTTGGAAGCTTGGCAACCACTTTCCATGAAAGTGATTTGCGCCAGTCTCTGCTTAGGGCTACATCAATAGGAAACAAACCATAGAAATAGAACTTGGAACTACGTTGTTGTGTGAAGTTTCAAAGAGGTAGCACAAACCGTCTTTGATTTAGAGTTCCAACTACATGTATCCATATAGGCGAAAACAGAGTGAAACCTAAAAATTTAAACTGTTACTGCCAACGAACGGTTTAACCTAGAAGAACGAAATTTGGTGAGCCAAGTGGGAATGGGGTACTGATCATTACCTGAAAGTGTCATCAAGATTGGGTGAAAAAATGTGTGCTGAGATTTCAGGAAACTCGTAGTTTTTTGGAAGCTTGGCAACCCCTTTCCATGAAAGTGATTTGCGCCAGTCTCTGCTTAGGGCTACATCAATAGGAAACAAAACATAGAGATAGAAATTGCAACTACTTTATTGTGTCAAGGTTCAAAGAGCTAGCACAAACGGTGTTGGATTTAGAGTTCCAACTACATGTATCCATATAGGCGAAAACAGAGTGAAACCTAAAAATTAAAACTGTTACTGCCAACGAACGGTTTAACCTAGAAGAATGAAATTTGGTGAGCCCAGTGGGATTGGGGTACTGATCATTACCTGAAATTTTCATCAAGATTGGGTGAAAAAATGTGTGCTGAGATTTCAGGAAACTCGTAGTTTTTTGGAAGCTTGGCAACCCCTTTCCATGAAAGTGATTTGCGCCAGTCTCTGCTTAGGGCTACATCAATAGGAAACAAACCATAGAGATAGAACTTGGAACTACTTTATTGTGTCAAGTTTCAAAGAGCTAGCACAACCGGTGTTGGATTTAGAGTTCCAACTACATGTATCCATATAGGCGAAAACAGAGTGAAACCTAAAAATTAAAACTGTTACTGCCAACGAACGGTTTAAACTAGAAGAACGAAATTTGGTGAGCCAAGTGGGATTGGGGTACTGATCATTACCTGAAAGTGTGATCCAGATTGGGTGTAAAAATGTGTGCTGAGATTTCAGGAAACTAGTAGTTTTTTGGAAGCTTGGCAACCACTTTCCATGAAAGTGATTTGCGCCATTCTCTGCTTAGGGCTACATCAATAGGAAACAAACCATAGAAATAGAACTTGGAACTACGTTGTTGTGTGAAGTTTCAAAGAGGTAGCACAAACCGTCTTTGATTTAGAGTTCCAACTACATGTATCCATATAGGCGAAAACAGAGTGAAACCTAAAAATTTAAACTGTTACTGCCAACGAACGGTTTAACCTAGAAGAACGAAATTTGGTGAGCCAAGTGGGAATGGGGTACTGATCATTACCTGAAAGTGTCATCAAGATTGGGTGAAAAAATGTGTGCTGAGATTTCAGGAAACTCGTAGTTTTTGGAAGCTTGGCAACCCCTTTCCATGAAAGTGATTTGCGCCAGTCTCTGCTTAGGGCTACATCAATAGGAAACAAAACATAGAGATAGAAATTGCAACTACTTTATTGTGTCAAGGTTCAAAGAGCTAGCACAAACGGTGTTGGATTTAGAGTTCCAACTACATGTATCCATATAGGCGAAAACAGAGTGAAACCTAAAAATTAAAACTGTTACTGCCAACGAACGGTTTAACCTAGAAGAACGAAATTTGGTGAGCCCAGTGGGATTGGGGTACTGATCATTACCTGAAATTTTCATCAAGATTGGGTGAAAAAATGTGTGCTGAGATTTCAGGAAACTCGTAGTTTTTTGGAAGCTTGGCAACCCCTTTCCATGAAAGTGATTTGCGCCAGTCTCTGCTTAGGGCTACATCAATAAAAAACAAACCATAGAGATAGAACTTGGAACTACTTTATTGTGTCAAGTTTCAAAGAGCTAGCACAACCGGTGTTGGATTTAGAGTTCCAACTACATGTATCCATATAGGCGAAAACAGAGTGAAACCTAAAAATTAAAACTGTTACTGCCAACGAACGGTTTAAACTAGAAGAACGAAATTTGGTGAGCCAAGTGGGATTGGGGTACTGATCATTACCTGAAAGTGTGATCCAGATTGGGTGTAAAAATGTGTGCTGAGATTTCAGGAAACTAGTAGTTTTTTGGAAGCTTGGCAACCACTTTCCATGAAAGTGATTTGCGCCAGTCTCTGCTTAGGGCTACATCAATAGGAAACAAACCATAGAAATAGAACTTGGAACTACGTTGTTGTGTGAAGTTTCAAAGAGGTAGCACAAACCGTCTTTGATTTAGAGTTCCAACTACATGTATCCATATAGGCGAAAACAGAGTGAAACCTAAAAATTTAAACTGTTACTGCCAACGAACGGTTTAACCTAGAAGAACGAAATTTGGTGAGCCAAGTGGGAATGGGGTACTGATCATTACCTGAAAGTGTCATCAAGATTGGGTGAAAAAATGTGTGCTGAGATTTCAGGAAACTCGTACTTTTTGGAAGCTTGGCAACCCCTTTCCATGAAAGTGATTTGCGCCAGTCTCTGCTTAGGGCTACATCAATAGGAAACAAAACATAGAGATAGAACTTGGAACTACTTTATTGTGTCAAGTTTCAAACAGCTAGCTCAAACCGTCTTTGATTTAGAGTTCCAACTACATGTATCCATATAGGAGAAAACAGAGTGAAACCTAAAAATTAAAACTGTTACTGCCAACGAACGGTTTAACCTAGAAGAACGAAATTTGGTGAGCCCAGTGGGATTGGGTACTGATCATTACCTGAAAGTGTAATGAAGATTGGGTGAAAAAATATGTGCTGAGATTTCAGGAAACTCGTAGTTTTTTGGAAGCTTGGCAACCCCTTTCCATAAAAGTGATTTGCGCCAGTCTCTGCTTAGGGCTACATCAATAGGAAACAAACCATAGAGATAGAACTTGGAACTACTTTATTATGTCAATTTTCAAAGAGCTAGCACAAACCGTGTTGGATTTAGAGTTCCAACTACATGTATCCATATAGGCGAAAACAGAGTGAAACCTAAAAATTAAAACTGTTACTGCCAACGAACGGTTTAACCTAGAAGAACGAAATTTGGTGAGCCAAGTGGGATTGGGGTACTGATCATTACCTGAAAGTGTAATGAAGATTGGGTGAAAAAATATGTGCTGAGATTTCAGGAAACTCGTAGATTTTTGGAAGCTTGGCAACCCCTTTCCATAAAAGTGATTTGCGCCAGTCTCTGCTTAGGGCTACATCAATAGGAAAGAAACCGTAGAGACAGAACTTGGAACTACTTTATTGTGTCAATTTTCAAAGAGCTAGCACAAACCTTGTTGGATTTAGAGTCCAACTACATGTATCCATATAGGCGAAAACAGAGTGAAACCTAAAAATTAAAACTGTTACTGCCAACGAACGGTTTAACCTAGAAGAACGAAATTTGGTGAGCCAAGTGGGATTGGGGTACTGATCATTTCCTGAAAGTGTCATGAAGATTGGGTGAAAAAATGTGTGCTGAGATTTCAGGAAACTCGAAGTTTTTTGGAAGCTTGGCAACCCCTTTCCATGAAACTGATTTGCGCCAGTCTCTACTTAGGGCTACATCAATAGGAAACAAACCATAGAGATAGTACTTGGAACTACTTTATTGTGTCAACTTTCAAAGAGCTAGCACAAACCGTGTTGGATTTAGAGTTCCAACTGCATGTATCCATATAGGCGAAAACAGAGTGAAACCTAAAAATTAAAACAGTTACTGCCAACGAACGGTTTAACCTAGAAGAACGAAATTTGGTGAGCCAAGTGGGATTGGGGTACTGATCATTACCTGAAAGTGTAATGAAGATTGGGTGAAAAAATATGTGCTGAGATTTCAGGAAACTAGTAGTTTTTTGGAGGCTTGGCAACCCCTTTCGAGAAAAGTGATTTGCGCCAGTCTCTGCTTAGGGCTACATCAATAGGAAACAAACCGTAGAGACAGAACTTGGAACTACTTTATTGTGTCAATTTTCAAAGAGCTAGCACAAACCTTGTTGGATTTAGAGTTCCAACTACATGTATCCATATAGGGGAAAACAGAGTGAAACCTAAAAATTAAAACTGTTACTGCCAATGAACGGTTTAACCTAGAAGAACGAAATTTTTTGAGCCAAGAGGGATTGGGGTACTGAACATTACCTGAAAGTGTCATCAACTTTGGGTGAAAAAATTTGTGCTGAGATTTCAGGAAACTCGTAGTTTTTTGGAAGATTGGCAACCCATTTCCATGAAAGTGATTTGCGCCAGTCTCTGCTTAGGGGTACATCAATAGGAAACAAACCATAGAGATAGAACTTGGAACTACTTTATTGTGTCAAGTTTCAAAGAGCTAGCTCAAACCGTCTTTGATTTAGAGTTCCAACTACATGTATCCATATAGGGGAAAACAGAGTGAAACCTAAAAATTAAAACTGTTACTGCCAACGAACGGTTTAACCTAGAAGAACGAAATTTGGTGAGCCCAGTGGGATTGGGGTACTGATCATTACCTGAAATTTTCATCAAGATTGGGTGAAAAAATGTGTGCTGAGATTTCAGGGAACTCGTAGTTTTTTGGAAGCTTGGCAACCCCTTTCCATGAAAGTGATTTGCGCCAGTCTCTGCTTAGGGCTACATCAATAGGAAACAAACCATAGAGATAGAACTTGGAACTACTTTATTGTGTCAAGTTTCAAAGAGCTAGCACAACCGGTGTTGGATTTAGAGTTCCAACTACATGTATCCATATAGGCGAAAACAGAGTGAAACCTAAAAATTAAAACTGTTACTGCCAACGAACGGTTTAAACTAGAAGAACGAAATTTGGTGAGCCAAGTGGGATTGGGGTACTGATCATTACCTGAAAGTGTGATCCAGATTGGGTGTAAAAATGTGTGCTGAGCTTTCAGGAAACTAGTAGTTTTTTGGAAGCTTGGCAACCACTTTCCATGAAAGTGATTTGCGCCAGTCTCTGCTTAGGGCTACATCAATAGGAAACAAACCATAGAAATAGAACTTGGAACTACGTTGTTGTGTGAAGTTTCAAAGAGGTAGCACAAACCGTCTTTGATTTAGAGTTCCAACTACATGTATCCATATAGGCGAAAACAGAGTGAAACCTAAAAATTTAAACTGTTACTGCCAACGAACGGTTTAACCTAGAAGAACGAAATTTGGTGAGCCAAGTGGGAATGGGGTACTGATCATTACCTGAAAGTGTCATCAAGATTGGGTGAAAAAATGTGTGCTGAGATTTCAGGAAACTCGTAGTTTTTTGGAAGCTTGGCAACCCCTTTCCATGAAAGTGATTTGCGCCAGTCTCTGCTTAGGGCTACATCAATAGGAAACAAAACATAGAGATAGAAATTGCAACTACTTTATTGTGTCAAGGTTCAAAGAGCTAGCACAAACGGTGTTGGATTTAGAGTTCCAACTACATGTATCCATATAGGCGAAAACAGAGTGAAACCTAAAAATTAAAACTGTTACTGCCAACGAACGGTTTAACCTAGAAGAACGAAATTTGGTGAGCCCAGTGGGATTGGGGTACTGATCATTACCTGAAAGTGTCATCAAGATTGGGTGAAAAAATGTGTGCTGAGATTTCAGGAAACTCGTAGTTTTTTGGAAGCTTGGCAACCCCTTTCCATGAAAGTGATTTGCGCCAGTCTCTGCTTAGGGCTACATCAATAGGAAACAAACCATAGAGATAGAACTTGGAACTACTTTATTGTGTCAAGTTTCAAAGAGCTAGCACAAACCGTGTTGGATTTAGAGTTCCAACTACATGTATCCATATAGGAGAAAACAGAGTGAAACCTAAAAATTAAAACTGTTACTGGCAACGAACGGTTTAACCTAGAAGAACAAAATTTGGTGAGCCAAGTGGGATTGGGGTCCTGATCATTACCTGAAATTGTCATCAAGATTGGGTGTAAAAATGTGTGCTGAGATTTCAGGAAACTAGTAGTTTTTTGGAAGCTTGGCAACCCCTTTCCATGAAAGTGATATGCGCAGGTCTCTGCTTAGGGCTACATCAATAGAAAACAAACCATAGAGATAGAAATTGCAACTACTTTATTGTATCAAGTTTCAAAGAGCTAGCACAACCGGTGTTGGATTTAGAGTTCCAACTACATGTATCCATATAGGCGAAAACAGAGTGAAACCTAAAAATTAAAACTGTTACTGCCAACGAACGGTTTAAACTAGAAGAACGAACTTTGGTGAGCCAAGTGGGATTGGGGTACTGATCATTACCTGAAAGTGTGATCCAGATTGGGTGTAAAAATGTGTGCTGAGATTTCAGGAAACTAGTAGTTTTTTGGAAGCTTGGCAACCCCTTTCCATGAAAGTGATATGCGCAGGTCTCTGCTTAGGGCTACATCAATAGAAAACAAACCATAGAGATAGAAATTGCAACTACTTTATTGTATCAAGTTTCAAAGAGCTAGCACAACCGGTGTTGGATTTAGAGTTCCAACTACATGTATCCATATAGGCGAAAACAGAGTGAAACCTAAAAATTAAAACTGTTACTGCCAACGAACGGTTTAAACTAGAAGAACGAACTTTGGTGAGCCAAGTGGGATTGGGGTACTGATCATTACCTGAAAGTGTGATCCAGATTGGGTGTAAAAATGTGTGCTGAGATTTCAGGAAACTAGTAGTTTTTTGGAAGCTTGGCAACCACTTTCCATGAAAGTGATTTGCGCCAGTCTCTGCTTAGGGCTACATCAATAGGAAACAAACCATAGAAATAGAACTTGGAACTACGTTGTTGTGTGAAGTTTCAAAGAGGTAGCACAAACCGTCTTTGATTTAGAGTTCCAACTACATGTATCCATATAGGCGAAAACAGAGTGAAACCTAAAAATTTAAACTGTTACTGCCAACGAACGGTTTAACCTAGAAGAACGAAATTTGGTGAGCCAAGTGGGAATGGGGTACTGATCATTACCTGAAAGTGTCATCAAGATTGGGTGAAAAAATGTGTGCTGAGATTTCAGGAAACTCGTAGTTTTTTGGAAGCTTGGCAACCCCTTTCCATGAAAGTGATTTGCGCCAGTCTCTGCTTAGGGCTACATCAATAGGAAACAAAACATAGAGATAGAAATTGCAACTACTTTATTGTGTCAAGGTTCAAAGAGCTAGCACAAACGGTGTTGGATTTAGAGTTCCAACTACATGTATCCATATAGGCGAAAACAGAGTGAAACCTAAAAATTAAAACTGTTACTGCCAACGAACGGTTTAACCTAGAAGAACGAAATTTGGTGAGCCCAGTGGGATTGGGGTACTGATCATTACCTGAAAGTGTCATCAAGATTGGGTGAAAAAATGTGTGCTGAGATTTCAGGAAACTCGTAGTTTTTTGGAAGCTTGGCAACCCCTTTCCATGAAAGTGATTTGCGCCAGTCTCTGCTTAGGGCTACATCAATAGGAAACAAACCATAGAGATAGAACTTGGAACTACTTTATTGTGTCATGTTTCAAAGAGCTAGCTCAAACCGTCTTTGATTTAGAGTTCCAACTACATGTATCCATATAGGAGAAAACAGAGTGAAACCTAAAAATTAAAACTGTTACTGGCAACGAACGGTTTAACCTAGAAGAACAAAATTTGGTGAGCCAAGTGGGATTGGGGTCCTGATCATTACCTGAAATTGTCATCAAGATTGGGTGTAAAAATGTGTGCTGAGATTTCAGGAAACTAGTAGTTTTTTGGAAGCTTGGCAACCCCTTTCCATGAAAGTGATATGCGCAGGTCTCTGCTTAGGGCTACATCAATAGAAAACAAACCATAGAGATAGAAATTGCAACTACTTTATTGTATCAAGTTTCAAAGAGCTAGCACAACCGGTGTTGGATTTAGAGTTCCAACTACATGTATCCATATAGGCGAAAACAGAGTGAAACCTAAAAATTAAAACTGTTACTGCCAACGAACGGTTTAAACTAGAAGAACGAACTTTGGTGAGCCAAGTGGGATTGGGGTACTGATCATTACCTGAAAGTGTGATCCAGATTGGGTGTAAAAATGTGTGCTGAGATTTCAGGAAACTAGTAGTTTTTTGGAAGCTTGGCAACCACTTTCCATGAAAGTGATTTGCGCCAGTCTCTGCTTAGGGCTACATCAATAGGAAACAAACCATAGAAATAGAACTTGGAACTACGTTGTTGTGTGAAGTTTCAAAGAGGTAGCACAAACCGTCTTTGATTTAGAGTTCCAACTACATGTATCCATATAGGCGAAAACAGAGTGAAACCTAAAAATTTAAACTGTTACTGCCAACGAACGGTTTAACCTAGAAGAACGAAATTTGGTGAGCCAAGTGGGAATGGGGTACTGATCATTACCTGAAAGTGTCATCAAGATTGGGTGAAAAAATGTGTGCTGAGATTTCAGGAAACTCGTAGTTTTTTGGAAGCTTGGCAACCCCTTTCCATGAAAGTGATTTGCGCCAGTCTCTGCTTAGGGCTACATCAATAGGAAACAAAACATAGAGATAGAAATTGCAACTACTTTATTGTGTCAAGGTTCAAAGAGCTAGCACAAACGGTGTTGGATTTAGAGTTCCAACTACATGTATCCATATAGGCGAAAACAGAGTGAAACCTAAAAATTAAAACTGTTACTGCCAACGAACGGTTTAACCTAGAAGAATGAAATTTGGTGAGCCCAGTGGGATTGGGGTACTGATCATTACCTGAAATTTTCATCAAGATTGGGTGAAAAAATGTGTGCTGAGATTTCAGGAAACTCGTAGTTTTTTGGAAGCTTGGCAACCCCTTTCCATGAAAGTGATTTGCGCCAGTCTCTGCTTAGGGCTACATCAATAGGAAACAAACCATAGAGATAGAACTTGGAACTACTTTATTGTGTCAAGTTTCAAAGAGCTAGCACAACCGGTGTTGGATTTAGAGTTCCAACTACATGTATCCATATAGGCGAAAACAGAGTGAAACCTAAAAATTAAAACTGTTACTGCCAACGAACGGTTTAAACTAGAAGAACGAAATTTGCTGAGCCAAGTGGGATTGGGGTACTGATCATTACCTGAAAGTGTGATCCAGATTGGGTGTAAAAATGTGTGCTGAGATTTCAGGAAACTAGTAGTTTTTTGGAAGCTTGGCAACCACTTTCCATGAAAGTGATTTGCGCCAGTCTCTGCTTAGGGCTACATCAATAGGAAACAAACCATAGAAATAGAACTTGGAACTACGTTGTTGTGTGAAGTTTCAAAGAGGTAGCACAAACCGTCTTTGATTTAGAGTTCCAACTACATGTATCCATATAGGCGAAAACAGAGTGAAACCTAAAAATTTAAACTGTTACTGCCAACGAACGGTTTAACCTAGAAGAACGAAATTTGGTGAGCCAAGTGGGAATGGGGTACTGATCATTACCTGAAAGTGTCATCAAGATTGGGTGAAAAAATGTGTGCTGAGATTTCAGGAAACTCGTAGTTTTTGGAAGCTTGGCAACCCCTTTCCATGAAAGTGATTTGCGCCAGTCTCTGCTTAGGGCTACATCAATAGGAAACAAAACATAGAGATAGAAATTGCAACTACTTTATTGTGTCAAGGTTCAAAGAGCTAGCACAAACGGTGTTGGATTTAGAGTTCCAACTACATGTATCCATATAGGCGAAAACAGAGTGAAACCTAAAAATTAAAACTGTTACTGCCAACGAACGGTTTAACCTAGAAGAACGAAATTTGGTGAGCCCAGTGGGATTGGGGTACTGATCATTACCTGAAATTTTCATCAAGATTGGGTGAAAAAATGTGTGCTGAGATTTCAGGAAACTCGTAGTTTTTTGGAAGCTTGGCAACCCCTTTCCATGAAAGTGATTTGCGCCAGTCTCTGCTTAGGGCTACATCAATAGGAAACAAACCATAGAGATAGAACTTGGAACTACTTTATTGTGTCAAGTTTCAAAGAGCTAGCACAACCGGTGTTGGATTTAGAGTTCCAACTACATGTATCCATATAGGCGAAAACAGAGTGAAACCTAAAAATTAAAACTGTTACTGCCAACGAACGGTTTAAACTAGAAGAACGAAATTTGGTGAGCCAAGTGGGATTGGGGTACTGATCATTACCTGAAAGTGTGATCCAGATTGGGTGTAAAAATGTGTGCTGAGATTTCAGGAAACTAGTAGTTTTTTGGAAGCTTGGCAACCACTTTCCATGAAAGTGATTTGCGCCAGTCTCTGCTTAGGGCTACATCAATAGGAAACAAACCATAGAAATAGAACTTGGAACTACGTTGTTGTGTGAAGTTTCAAAGAGCTAGCACAAACCGTCTTTGATTTAGAGTTCCAACTACATGTATCCATATAGGCGAAAACAGAGTGAAACCTAAAAATTTAAACTGTTACTGCCAACGAACGGTTTAACCTAGAAGAACGAAATTTGGTGAGCCAAGTGGGAATGGGGTACTGATCATTACCTGAAAGTGTCATCAAGATTGGGTGAAAAAATGTGTGCTGAGATTTCAGGAAACTCGTACTTTTTGGAAGCTTGGCAACCCCTTTCCATGAAAGTGATTTGCGCCAGTCTCTGCTTAGGGCTACATCAATAGGAAACAAAACATAGAGATAGAACTTGGAACTACTTTATTGTGTCAAGTTTCAAACAGCTAGCTCAAACCGTCTTTGATTTAGAGTTCCAACTACATGTATCCATATAGGAGAAAACAGAGTGAAACCTAAAAATTAAAACTGTTACTGCCAACGAACGGTTTAACCTAGAAGAACGAAATTTGGTGAGCCCAGTGGGATTGGGTACTGATCATTACCTGAAAGTGTAATGAAGATTGGGTGAAAAAATATGTGCTGAGATTTCAGGAAACTCGTAGTTTTTTGGAAGCTTGGCAACCCCTTTCCATAAAAGTGATTTGCTCCAGTCTCTGCTTAGGGCTACATCAATAGGAAACAAACCATAGAGATAGAACTTGGAACTACTTTATTATGTCAATTTTCAAAGAGCTAGCACAAACCGTGTTGGATTTAGAGTTCCAACTACATGTATCCATATAGGCGAAAACAGAGTGAAACCTAAAAATTAAAACTGTTACTGCCAACGAACGGTTTAACCTAGAAGAACGAAATTTGGTGAGCCAAGTGGGATTGGGGTACTGATCATTACCTGAAAGTGTAATGAAGATTGGGTGAAAAAATATGTGCTGAGATTTCAGGAAACTCGTAGATTTTTGGAAGCTTGGCAACCCCTTTCCATAAAAGTGATTTGCGCCAGTCTCTGCTTAGGGCTACATCAATAGGAAACAAACCGTAGAGACAGAACTTGGAACTACTTTATTGTGTCAATTTTCAAAGAGCTAGCACAAACCTTGTTGGATTTAGAGTTCCAACTACATGTATCCATATAGGCGAAAACAGAGTGAAACCTAAAAATTAAAACTGTTACTGCCAACGAACGGTTTAACCTAGAAGAACGAAATTTGGTGAGCCAAGTGGGATTGGGGTACTGATCATTTCCTGAAAGTGTCATGAAGATTGGGTGAAAAAATGTGTGCTGAGATTTCAGGAAACTCGAAGTTTTTTGGAAGCTTGGCAACCCCTTTCCATGAAACTGATTTGCGCCAGTCTCTACTTAGGGCTACATCAATAGGAAACAAACCATAGAGGTAGTACTTGGAACTACTTTATTGTGTCAACTTTCAAAGAGCTAGCACAAACCGTGTTGGATTTAGAGTTCCAACTGCATGTATCCATATAGGCGAAAACAGAGTGAAACCTAAAAATTAAAACAGTTACTGCCAACGAACGGTTTAACCTAGAAGAACGAAATTTGGTGAGCCAAGTGGGATAGGTGTACTGATCATTACCTGAAAGTGTAATCAAGATTGGGTGAAAAAATGTGTGGTGAGATTTCAGGAAACTCGTAGTTTTTTGGAAGCTTGGCAACCCCTTTCCATTAAAGTGATTTGCGCCAGTCTCTGCTTAGCGCTACATCAATAGGAAAGAAACCATAGAGATAGAACTTGGAACTACTTTATTGTGTCAAGTTTCAAAGAGCTAGCACTAACCGTGTTGGATTTAGATTTCCAACTACATGTATCCATATAGGCGAAAACAGAGTGATACCTAAAAATTAAAACTGTTACTGCCAACGAACGGTTTAACCTAGAAGAACGAAATTTGGTCAGCCAAGTGGGATTGGGGTACTGATCATTACCTGAAAGTGTAATGAAGATTGGGTGAAAAAATATGTGCTGAGATTTCAGGAAACTCGTAGTTTTTTGGAAGCTTGGCAACCCCTTTCCATAAAAGTGATTTGCGCCAGTCTCTGCTTAGGGCTACATCAATAGGAAACAAACCATAGAGATAGAACTTTGAACTACTTTATTGTGTCAATTTTCAAAGAGCTAGCACAAACCATGTTGGATTTAGAGTTCCAAATACATGTATCCATATAGGGGAAAACAGAGTGAAACCTAAAAATTAAAACTGTTACTGCCATCGAACGGTTTAACCTAGAAGAACAAAATTTTTTGAGCCATGTGGGATTGGGGTACTGAACATTACCTGAAAGTGTCATCAAGATTGGGTGAAAAAAATTGTGCTGAGATTTCAGGAAACTCGTAGTTTTTTGGAAGATTGGCAACCCCTTTCCATGAAAGTGATTTGCCCCAGTCTCTGCTTAGGGCTACAACAATAGGAAACAAACCATAGAGATAGAACTTGGAACTACTTTATAGTGTCAAGTTTCAAAGAGCTAGCTCAAACCGTCTTTGATTTAGAGTTCCAACTACATGTATCCATATAGGAGAAAACAGAGTGAAACCTAAAAATTAAAACTGTTACTGCCAACGAACGGTTTAACCTAGAAGAACAAAATTTGGTGAGCCCAGTGGGATTGGGTACTGATCATTACCTGAAAGTGTAATGAAGATTGGGTGAAAAAATATGTGCTGAGATTTCATGAAACTCGTAGTTTTTTGGAAGCTTGGCAACCCCTTTCCATAAAAGTGATTTGCGCCAGTCTCTGCTTAGGGCTACATCAATAGGAAACAAACCATAGAGATAGAACTTGGAACTACTTTATTATGTCAATTTTCAAAGAGCTAGCACAAACCGTGTTGGATTTAGAGTTCCAACTACATGTATCCATATAGGCGAAAACAGAGTGAAACCTAAAAATTAAAACTGTTACTGCCAACGAACGGTTTAACCTAGAAGAACGAAATTTGGTGAGCCAAGTGGGATTGGGGTACTGATCATTACCTGAAAGTGTAATGAAGATTGGGTGAAAAAATATGTGCTGAGATTTCAGGAAACTAGTAGTTTTTTGGAGGCTTGGCAACCCCTTTCGAGAAAAGTGATTTGCGCCAGTCTCTGCTTAGGGCTACATCAATAGGAAACAAACCGTAGAGACAGAACTTGGAACTACTTTATTGTGTCAATTTTCAAAGAGCTAGCACAAACCTTGTTGGATTTAGAGTTCCAACTACATGTATCCATATAGGGGAAAACAGAGTGAAACCTAAAAATTAAAACTGTTACTGCCAATGAACGGTTTAACCTAGAAGAACGAAATTTTTTGAGCCAAGAGGGATTGGGGTACTGAACATTACCTGAAAGTGTCATCAACTTTGGGTGAAAAAATTTGTGCTGAGATTTCAGGAAACTCGTAGTTTTTTGGAAGATTGGCAACCCATTTCCATGAAAGTGATTTGCGCCAGTCTCTGCTTAGGGGTACATCAATAGGAAACAAACCATAGAGATAGAACTTGGAACTACTTTATTGTGTCAAGTTTCAAAGAGCTAGCTCAAACCGTCTTTGATTTAGAGTTCCAACTACATGTATCCATATAGGGGAAAACAGAGTGAAACCTAAAAATTAAAACTGTTACTGCCAACGAACGGTTTAACCTAGAAGAACGAAATTTGGTGAGCCCAGTGGGATTGGGGTACTGATCATTACCTGAAATTTTCATCAAGATTGGGTGAAAAAATGTGTGCTGAGATTTCAGGGAACTCGTAGTTTTTTGGAAGCTTGGCAACCCCTTTCCATGAAAGTGATTTGCGCCAGTCTCTGCTTAGGGCTACATCAATAGGAAACAAACCATAGAGATAGAACTTGGAACTACTTTATTGTGTCAAGTTTCAAAGAGCTAGCACAACCGGTGTTGGATTTAGAGTTCCAACTACATGTATCCATATAGGCGAAAACAGAGTGAAACCTAAAAATTAAAACTGTTACTGCCAACGAACGGTTTAAACTAGAAGAACGAAATTTGGTGAGCCAAGTGGGATTGGGGTACTGATCATTACCTGAAAGTGTGATCCAGATTGGGTGTAAAAATGTGTGCTGAGCTTTCAGGAAACTAGTAGTTTTTTGGAAGCTTGGCAACCACTTTCCATGAAAGTGATTTGCGCCAGTCTCTGCTTAGGGCTACATCAATAGGAAACAAACCATAGAAATAGAACTTGGAACTACGTTGTTGTGTGAAGTTTCAAAGAGGTAGCACAAACCGTCTTTGATTTAGAGTTCCAACTACATGTATCCATATAGGCGAAAACAGAGTGAAACCTAAAAATTTAAACTGTTACTGCCAACGAACGGTTTAACCTAGAAGAACGAAATTTGGTGAGCCAAGTGGGAATGGGGTACTGATCATTACCTGAAAGTGTCATCAAGATTGGGTGAAAAAATGTGTGCTGAGATTTCAGGAAACTCGTAGTTTTTTGGAAGCTTGGCAACCCCTTTCCATGAAAGTGATTTGCGCCAGTCTCTGCTTAGGGCTACATCAATAGGAAACAAAACATAGAGATAGAAATTGCAACTACTTTATTGTGTCAAGGTTCAAAGAGCTAGCACAAACGGTGTTGGATTTAGAGTTCCAACTACATGTATCCATATAGGCGAAAACAGAGTGAAACCTAAAAATTAAAACTGTTACTGCCAACGAACGGTTTAACCTAGAAGAACGAAATTTGGTGAGCCCAGTGGGATTGGGGTACTGATCATTACCTGAAAGTGTCATCAAGATTGGGTGAAAAAATGTGTGCTGAGATTTCAGGAAACTCGTAGTTTTTTGGAAGCTTGGCAACCCCTTTCCATGAAAGTGATTTGCGCCAGTCTCTGCTTAGGGCTACATCAATAGGAAACAAACCATAGAGATAGAACTTGGAACTACTTTATTGTGTCAAGTTTCAAAGAGCTAGCTCAAACCGTCTTTGATTTAGAGTTCCAACTACATGTATCCATATAGGAGAAAACAGAGTGAAACCTAAAAATTAAAACTGTTACTGGCAACGAACGGTTTAACCTAGAAGAACAAAATTTGGTGAGCCAAGTGGGATTGGGGTCCTGATCATTACCTGAAATTGTCATCAAGATTGGGTGTAAAAATGTGTGCTGAGATTTCAGGAAACTAGTAGTTTTTTGGAAGCTTGGCAACCCCTTTCCATGAAAGTGATATGCGCAGGTCTCTGCTTAGGGCTACATCAATAGAAAACAAACCATAGAGATAGAAATTGCAACTACTTTATTGTATCAAGTTTCAAAGAGCTAGCACAACCGGTGTTGGATTTAGAGTTCCAACTACATGTATCCATATAGGCGAAAACAGAGTGAAACCTAAAAATTAAAACTGTTACTGCCAACGAACGGTTTAAACTAGAAGAACGAACTTTGGTGAGCCAAGTGGGATTGGGGTACTGATCATTACCTGAAAGTGTGATCCAGATTGGGTGTAAAAATGTGTGCTGAGATTTCAGGAAACTAGTAGTTTTTTGGAAGCTTGGCAACCACTTTCCATGAAAGTGATTTGCGCCAGTCTCTGCTTAGGGCTACATCAATAGGAAACAAACCATAGAAATAGAACTTGGAACTACGTTGTTGTGTGAAGTTTCAAAGAGGTAGCACAAACCGTCTTTGATTTAGAGTTCCAACTACATGTATCCATATAGGCGAAAACAGAGTGAAACCTAAAAATTTAAACTGTTACTGCCAACGAACGGTTTAACCTAGAAGAACGAAATTTGGTGAGCCAAGTGGGAATGGGGTACTGATCATTACCTGAAAGTGTCATCAAGATTGGGTGAAAAAATGTGTGCTGAGATTTCAGGAAACTCGTAGTTTTTTGGAAGCTTGGCAACCCCTTTCCATGAAAGTGATTTGCGCCAGTCTCTGCTTAGGGCTACATCAATAGGAAACAAAACATAGAGATAGAAATTGCAACTACTTTATTGTGTCAAGGTTCAAAGAGCTAGCACAAACGGTGTTGGATTTAGAGTTCCAACTACATGTATCCATATAGGCGAAAACAGAGTGAAACCTAAAAATTAAAACTGTTACTGCCAACGAACGGTTTAACCTAGAAGAACGAAATTTGGTGAGCCCAGTGGGATTGGGGTACTGATCATTACCTGAAAGTGTCATCAAGATTGGGTGAAAAAATGTGTGCTGAGATTTCAGGAAACTCGTAGTTTTTTGGAAGCTTGGCAACCCCTTTCCATGAAAGTGATTTGCGCCAGTCTCTGCTTAGGGCTACATCAATAGGAAACAAACCATAGAGATAGAACTTGGAACTACTTTATTGTGTCATGTTTCAAAGAGCTAGCTCAAACCGTCTTTGATTTAGAGTTCCAACTACATGTATCCATATAGGAGAAAACAGAGTGAAACCTAAAAATTAAAACTGTTACTGGCAACGAACGGTTTAACCTAGAAGAACAAAATTTGGTGAGCCAAGTGGGATTGGGGTCCTGATCATTACCTGAAATTGTCATCAAGATTGGGTGTAAAAATGTGTGCTGAGATTTCAGGAAACTAGTAGTTTTTTGGAAGCTTGGCAACCCCTTTCCATGAAAGTGATATGCGCAGGTCTCTGCTTAGGGCTACATCAATAGAAAACAAACCATAGAGATAGAAATTGCAACTACTTTATTGTATCAAGTTTCAAAGAGCTAGCACAACCGGTGTTGGATTTAGAGTTCCAACTACATGTATCCATATAGGCGAAAACAGAGTGAAACCTAAAAATTAAAACTGTTACTGCCAACGAACGGTTTAAACTAGAAGAACGAACTTTGGTGACCCAAGTGGGATTGGGGTACTGATCATTACCTGAAAGTGTGATCCAGATTGGGTGTAAAAATGTGTGCTGAGATTTCAGGAAACTAGTAGTTTTTTGGAAGCTTGGCAACCACTTTCCATGAAAGTGATTTGCGCCAGTCTCTGCTTAGGGCTACATCAATAGGAAACAAACCATAGAAATAGAACTTGGAACTACGTTGTTGTGTGAAGTTTCAAAGAGGTAGCACAAACCGTCTTTGATTTAGAGTTCCAACTACATGTATCCATATAGGCGAAAACAGAGTGAAACCTAAAAATTTAAACTGTTACTGCCAACGAACGGTTTAACCTAGAAGAACGAAATTTGGTGAGCCAAGTGGGAATGGGGTACTGATCATTACCTGAAAGTGTCATCAAGATTGGGTGAAAAAATGTGTGCTGAGATTTCAGGAAACTCGTAGTTTTTTGGAAGCTTGGCAACCACTTTCCATGAAAGTGATTTGCGCCAGTCTCTGCTTAGGGCTACATCAATAGGAAACAAAACATAGAGATAGAAATTGCAACTACTTTATTGTGTCAAGGTTCAAAGAGCTAGCACAAACGGTGTTGGATTTAGAGTTCCAACTACATGTATCCATATAGGCGAAAACAGAGTGAAACCTAAAAATTAAAACTGTTACTGCCAACGAACGGTTTAACCTAGAAGAATGAAATTTGGTGAGCCCAGTGGGATTGGGGTACTGATCATTACCTGAAATTTTCATCAAGATTGGGTGAAAAAATGTGTGCTGAGATTTCAGGAAACTCGTAGTTTTTTGGAAGCTTGGCAACCCCTTTCCATGAAAGTGATTTGCGCCAGTCTCTGCTTAGGGCTACATCAATAGGAAACAAACCATAGAGATAGAACTTGGAACTACTTTATTGTGTCAAGTTTCAAAGAGCTAGCACAACCGGTGTTGGATTTAGAGTTCCAACTACATGTATCCATATAGGCGAAAACAGAGTGAAACCTAAAAATTAAAACTGTTACTGCCAACGAACGGTTTAAACTAGAAGAACGAAATTTGGTGAGCCAAGTGGGATTGGGGTACTGATCATTACCTGAAAGTGTGATCCAGATTGGGTGTAAAAATGTGTGCTGAGATTTCAGGAAACTAGTAGTTTTTTGGAAGCTTGGCAACCACTTTCCATGAAAGTGATTTGCGCCATTCTCTGCTTAGGGCTACATCAATAGGAAACAAACCATAGAAATAGAACTTGGAACTACGTTGTTGTGTGAAGTTTCAAAGAGGTAGCACAAACCGTCTTTGATTTAGAGTTCCAACTACATGTATCCATATAGGCGAAAACAGAGTGAAACCTAAAAATTTAAACTGTTACTGCCAACGAACGGTTTAACCTAGAAGAACGAAATTTGGTGAGCCAAGTGGGAATGGGGTACTGATCATTACCTGAAAGTGTCATCAAGATTGGGTGAAAAAATGTGTGCTGAGATTTCAGGAAACTCGTAGTTTTTTGGAAGCTTGGCAACCCCTTTCCATGAAAGTGATTTGCGCCAGTCTCTGCTTAGGGCTACATCAATAGGAAACAAAACATAGAGATAGAAATTGCAACTACTTTATTGTGTCAAGTTTCAAAGAGCTAGCACAACCGGTGTTGGATTTAGAGTTCCAACTACATGTATCCATATAGGCGAAAACAGAGTGAAACCTAAAAATTAAAACTGTTACTGCCAACGAACGGTTTAAACTAGAAGAACGAAATTTGGTGAGCCAAGTGGGATTGGGGTACTGATCATTACCTGAAAGTGTGATCCAGATTGGGTGTAAAAATGTGTGCTGAGATTTCAGGAAACTAGTAGTTTTTTGGAAGCTTGGCAACCACTTTCCATGAAAGTGATTTGCGCCAGTCTCTGCTTAGGGCTACATCAATAGGAAACAAACCATAGAAATAGAACTTGGAACTACGTTGTTGTGTGAAGTTTCAAAGAGCTAGCACAAACCGTCTTTGATTTAGAGTTCCAACTACATGTATCCATATAGGCGAAAACAGAGTGAAACCTAAAAATTTAAACTGTTACTGCCAACGAACGGTTTAACCTAGAAGAACGAAATTTGGTGAGCCAAGTGGGAATGGGGTACTGATCATTACCTGAAAGTGTCATCAAGATTGGGTGAAAAAATGTGTGCTGAGATTTCAGGAAACTCGTACTTTATGGAAGCTTGGCAACCCCTTTCCATGAAAGTGATTTGCGCCAGTCTCTGCTTAGGGCTACATCAATAGGAAACAAAACATAGAGATAGAAATTGCAACTACTTTATTGTGTCAAGGTTCAAAGAGCTAGCACAAACGGTGTTGGATTTAGAGTTCCAACTACATGTATCCATATAGGCGAAAACAGAGTGAAACCTAAAAATTAAAACTGTTACTGCCAACGAACGGTTTAACCTAGAAGAACGAAATTTGGTGAGCCCAGTGGGATTGGGGTACTGATCATTACCTGAAAATTTCATCAAGATTGGGTGAAAAAATGTGTGCTGAGATTTCAGGAAACTCGTAGTTTTTTGGAAGCTTGGCAACCCCGTTCCATGAAAGTGATTTGCACCAGTCTCTGCTTAGGGCTACATCAATAGGAAACAAACCATAGAGATAGAACTTGGAACTACTTTATTGTGTCAAGTTTCAAAGAGCTAGCACAACCGGTGTTGGATTTAGAGTTCCAACTACATGTATCCATATAGGCGAAAACAGAGTGAAACCTAAATATTAAAACTGTTACTGCCAACGAACGGTTTAAACTAGAAGAACGAAATTTGGTGAGCCAAGTGGGATTGGGGTACTGATCATTACCTGAAAGTGTGATCCATATTGGGTGTAAAAATGTGTGCTGAGATTTCAGGAAACTAGTAGTTTTTTGGAAGCTTGGCAACCACTTTCCATGAAAGTGATTTGCGCCAGTCTCTGCTTAGGGCTACATCAATAGGAAACAAACCATAGAAATAGAACTTGGAACTACGTTGTTGTGTGAAGTTTCAAAGAGCTAGCACAAACCGTCTTTGATTTAGAGTTCCAACTACATGTATCCATATAGGCGAAAATAGAGTGAAACCTAAAAATTTAAACTGTTACTGCCAACGAATGGTTTAACCTAGAAGAACGAAATTTGGTGAGCCAAGTGGGAATGGGGTACTGATCATTACCTGAAAGTGTCATCAAGATTGGGTGAAAAAATGTGTGCTGAGATTTCAGGAAACTCGTAGTTTTTTGGAAGCTTGGCAACCCCTTTCCATGAAAGTGATTTGCGCCAGTCTCTGCTTAGGGCTACATCAATAGGAAACAAAACATAGAGATAGAAATTGCAACTACTTTATTGTGTCAAGGTTCAAAGAGCTAGCACAAACGGTGTTGGATTTAGAGTTCCAACTACATGTATCCATTTAGGCGAAAACAGAGTGAAACCTAAAAATTAAAACTGTTACTGCCAACGAACGGTTTAACCTAGAAGAACGAAATTTGGTGAGCCCAGTGGGATTGGGGTACTGATCATTACCTGAAATTTTCATCAAGATTGGGTGAAAAAATGTGTGCTGAGATTTCAGGGAACTCGTAGTTTTTTGGAAGCTTGGCAACCCCTTTCCATGAAAGTGATTTGCGCCAGTCTCTGCTTAGGGCTACATCAATAGGAAACAAACCATAGAGATAGAACTTGGAACTACTTTATTGTGTCAAGTTTCAAAGAGCTAGCAAAAACCGTGTTTGATTTAGAGTTCCAAATACAGGTATCCATATAGGCGAAAACAGAGTGAAAACTAAAATTAAAACTGTTACTGCCAACGAACGGTTTAACCTAGAAGAACGAAATTTGGTGAGCCAAGTGGGATTGGGGTACTGATCATTACCTGAAAGTGTCATCAAAATTGGGTGAAAAAATGTGTGGTGAGATTTCAGGAAACCGGTAGTTTTTTGGAAGTTTGGCAACCCCTTTCCATGAAAGTGATTTGCGCCAGTCTCTGCTTAGGGCTACATCAATAGGAAACAAACCATAGAGATAGAACTTGGAACTACTTTATTGTGTCATGTTTCAAAGAGCTAGCACAAACCGTGTTTGATTGAGAGTTCCAACTACATGTATCCATACAGGCGAAACAGAGTGAAACCTAAAAATTAAAACTGTTACTGCCAACGAACGGTTTAAGCAAGAAGAACGAAATTTGGTGAGCCAACTGGGATTGGGGTTCTGATCATTACCTGAAAGTGCATTAAAATAGGGTGAAAAAATGTGTGCTGAGATTTCAGGAAACTCGTATTTTTTTGGAATCTTGGCAACCCCTTTCCATGAAAGTGATTTGCGCCAGTCTGCTTAGGGCTACATCAATAGGAAACAAACCATAGAGATAGAACTTGGAACTACTTTATTGTGTTAAGTTTCAAAGAGCTAGCACAAACCGTGTTTGATTTAGAGTTCCAACTACATGTATCCATATAGGCGAAAACAGAGTGAAAACTAAAAATTAAAACTGTTACTGCCAACGAACGGTTTAATCTAGAAGAACGAAATTTGGTGAGCCAAGTGGGATTTGGGTACTGATCATTACCTGAAAGTGTAATGAAGATTGGGTGAAAAAAAATGTGCTGAGATTTCAGGAAACTCGTAGTTTTTTGGAAGCTTGGCAACCCCTTTCCATAAAAGTGATTTGCGCCAGTCTCTGCTTAGGGCTACATCAATAGGAAACAAACCATAGAGATAGAACTTGGAACTACTTTATTGTGTCAAGTTTCAAAGAGCTAGCAAAAACCGTGTTTGATTTAGAGTTCCAACTACATGTATCCATATAGGAGAAAACAGAGTGAAACCTAAAAATTAAAACTGTTACTGCCAGCGAACGGTTTAACCTAGAAGAAGGAAATTTGGTGAGCCAAGTGGGATTGGGGTACTGATCATTACCTGATAGTGTCATCAAGATTGGGTGAAAAAATGTGTGCTGTGATTTCAGGAAACTCGTATTTTTTTGGAAGATTGGCAACCCCTTTCCATGAAAGTGATTTGCGCCAGTCTCTGCTTAGGGCTACATCAATAGGAAAAAAACCATAGAGATAGAACTTGGAACTACTTTATTGTGTCAAGTTTCAAAGAGCTAGCAAAAACCGTGTTTGATTTAGAGTTCCAACTACATGTATCCATATAGGAGAAAACAGAGTGAAACCTAAAAATTAAAACTGTTACTGCCAGTGAACGGTTTAACCTAGAAGAACGAAATTTGGTGAGCCAAGTTGGATTGGGGTACTGATCATTACCTGAAAGTGTCATCAAGATTGGGTGAAAAAAGGTGTACTGAGATTTCAGGAAACTCGTAGTTTTTTGGAAGCTTGGCAACCCCTTTCCATGAAAGTGATTTGCGCCAGTCTCTCCTTAGGGCTATATCAATAGGAAACAATCCAAAGAGATAGAACTTGGATCTCCTTCATTATGTCAAGTTTCAAAGAGCTAGCAAAAACCGTGTTTGATTTATAGTTCCAACTACATGTATCCATATAGCAGAAAACAGAGTGAAACCTAAAAATTAAAACTGTTACTGGCAACGAACGGTTTAACCTAGAAGAACGAAATTTGGTGAGCCAAGTGGGATTGGGGTCCTGATCATTACCTGAAATTGTCATCAAGATTGGGTGTAAAAATGTGTGCTGAGATTTCAGGAAACTCATAGTTTTTTGGAAGCTTGGCAACCCCTTTCCATGAAAGTGATATGCGCAGGTCTCTGCTTAGGGCTACATCAATAGAAAACAAACCATAGAGATAGAAATTGCAACTACTTTATTGTTTCAAGTTTCAAAGAGCTAGCACAAACGGTGTTGGATTTAGAGTTCCAACTACATGTATCCATATAGGCGAAAACAGAGTGAAACCTAAAAATTAATACTGTTACTGCCAACGAACGGTTTAAACTAGAAGAACGAAATTTGGTGAGCCAAGTGGGATTGGGGTACTGATCATTACCTGAAAGTGGGATCCAGATTGGGTGAAAAAATGTGTGCTGAGATTTCAGGAAACTCGTAGTTATTTGGAAGCTTGGCAACCACTTTCCATGAAAGTGATTTGCGCCAGTCTCTGCTTAGGGCTACATCAATAGGAAACAAACCATAGAGATAGAACTTGGAACTACGTTATTGTGTGAAGTTTCAAAGAGCTAGCACAAACCGTCTTTGATTTAGAGTTCCAAATACAGGTATCCATGTAGGCGAAAACAGAGTGAAAACTAAAATTAAAACTGTTACTGCCAACGAACGGTTTAACCTAGAAGAACGAAATTTGGTGAGCCAAGTGGGATTGGGGTACTGATCATTACCTGAAAGTGTCATGAAGATTGGGTGAAAAAATGTGTGCTGAGATTTCAGGAAACTCGTAGTTTTTTGGAAGCTTGGCAACCCCTTTCCATGAAAGTGATTTGCGCCAGTCTCTGCTTAGGGCTACATCAATAGGAAACAAACCATAGAGATAGAACTTGGAACTACTTTATTGTGTCAACTTTCAAAGAGCTAGCACAAACCGTGTTGGATTTAGAGTTCCAACTACATGTATCCATATAGGCGAAAACAGAGTGAAACCTAAAAATTAAAACAGTTACTGCCAACGAACGGTTTAACCTAGAAGAACGAAATTTGGTGAGCCAAGTGGGATAGGCGTACTGATCATTACCTGAAAGTGTCATCAAGATTGGGTGAAAAAATGTGTGCTGAGATTTCAGGAAACTCGTAGTTTTTTGGAAGCTTGGCAACCCCTTTCCATGAAAGTGATTTGCGCCAGTCTCTGCTTAGGGCTACATCAATAGGAAACAAACTATAGAGACAGAACTTGGAACTACTTTATTGTGTCAATTTTCAAAGAGCTAGCACAAACCGTGTTTGATTGAGAGTTCCAAATACATGCATCCATACAGGCGAAAACTGAGTGAAACCTAAAAATTAAAACTGTTACTGCCAGCGAACGGTTTAAGCAAGAAGAACGAAATTTGGTGAGCCAAGTGGGATTGGGGTACTGATCATTACCTGAAAGTGTCATCAAGATTGGGTGAAAAAATGTGTGCTGAGATTTCAGGAAACTCGTAGTTTTTTGGAAGCTTGGCAACCCCTTTCCATGAAAGTGATTTGCGCCAGTCTCTGCTTAGGGCTACATCAATAGGAAACAAACTATAGAGACAGAACTTGGAACTACTTTATTGTGTCAATTTTCAAAGAGCTAGCACAAACCGTGTTTGATTGAGAGTTCCAAATACATGCATCCATACAGGCGAAAACAGAGTGAAACCTAAAAATTAAAACTGTTACTGCCAACGAACGGTTTAACCTAGAAGAACGAAATTTGGTGAGCCCAGTGGGATTGGGTACTGATCATTACCTGAAAGTGTAATGAAGATTGGGTGAAAAAATATGTGCTGAGATTTCAGGAAACTCGTAGTTTTTTGGAAGCTTGGCAACCCCTTTCCATAAAAGTGATTTGCGCCAGTCTCTGCTTAGGGCTACATCAATAGGAAACAAACCATAGAGATAGAACTTGGAACTACTTTATTATGTCAATTTTCAAAGAGCTAGCACAAACCGTGTTGGATTTAGAGTTCCAACTACATGTATCCATATAGGCGAAAACAGAGTGAAACCTAAAAATTAAAACTGTTACTGCCAACGAACGGTTTAACCTAGAAGAACGAAATTTGGTGAGCCAAGTGGGATTGGGGTACTGATCATTACCTGAAAGTGTAATGAAGATTGGGTGAAAAAATATGTGCTGAGATTTCAGGAAACTCGTAGATTTTTGGAAGCTTGGCAACCCCTTTCCATAAAAGTGATTTGCGCCAGTCTCTGCTTAGGGCTACATCAATAGGAAACAAACCGTAGAGACAGAACTTGGAACTACTTTATTGTGTCAATTTTCAAAGAGCTAGCACAAACCTTGTTGGATTTAGAGTCCAACTACATGTATCCATATAGGCGAAAACAGAGTGAAACCTAAAAATTAAAACTGTTACTGCCAACGAACGGTTTAACCTAGAAGAACGAAATTTGGTGAGCCAAGTGGGATTGGGGTACTGATCATTTCCTGAAAGTGTCATGAAGATTGGGTGAAAAAATGTGTGCTGAGATTTCAGGAAACTCGAAGTTTTTTGGAAGCTTGGCAACCCCTTTCCATGAAACTGATTTGCGCCAGTCTCTACTTAGGGCTACATCAATAGGAAACAAACCATAGAGATAGTACTTGGAACTACTTTATTGTGTCAACTTTCAAAGAGCTAGCACAAACCGTGTTGGATTTAGAGTTCCAACTGCATGTATCCATATAGGCGAAAACAGAGTGAAACCTAAAAATTAAAACAGTTACTGCCAACGAACGGTTTAACCTAGAAGAACGAAATTTGGTGAGCCAAGTGGGATTGGGGTACTGATCATTACCTGAAAGTGTAATGAAGATTGGGTGAAAAAATATGTGCTGAGATTTCAGGAAACTAGTAGTTTTTTGGAGGCTTGGCAACCCCTTTCGAGAAAAGTGATTTGCGCCAGTCTCTGCTTAGGGCTACATCAATAGGAAACAAACCGTAGAGACAGAACTTGGAACTACTTTATTGTGTCAATTTTCAAAGAGCTAGCACAAACCTTGTTGGATTTAGAGTTCCAACTACATGTATCCATATAGGGGAAAACAGAGTGAAACCTAAAAATTAAAACTGTTACTGCCAATGAACGGTTTAACCTAGAAGAACGAAATTTTTTGAGCCAAGAGGGATTGGGGTACTGAACATTACCTGAAAGTGTCATCAACTTTGGGTGAAAAAATTTGTGCTGAGATTTCAGGAAACTCGTAGTTTTTTGGAAGATTGGCAACCCATTTCCATGAAAGTGATTTGCGCCAGTCTCTGCTTAGGGGTACATCAATAGGAAACAAACCATAGAGATAGAACTTGGAACTACTTTATTGTGTCAAGTTTCAAAGAGCTAGCTCAAACCGTCTTTGATTTAGAGTTCCAACTACATGTATCCATATAGGGGAAAACAGAGTGAAACCTAAAAATTAAAACTGTTACTGCCAACGAACGGTTTAACCTAGAAGAACGAAATTTGGTGAGCCCAGTGGGATTGGGGTACTGATCATTACCTGAAATTTTCATCAAGATTGGGTGAAAAAATGTGTGCTGAGATTTCAGGGAACTCGTAGTTTTTTGGAAGCTTGGCAACCCCTTTCCATGAAAGTGATTTGCGCCAGTCTCTGCTTAGGGCTACATCAATAGGAAACAAACCATAGAGATAGAACTTGGAACTACTTTATTGTGTCAAGTTTCAAAGAGCTAGCACAACCGGTGTTGGATTTAGAGTTCCAACTACATGTATCCATATAGGCGAAAACAGAGTGAAACCTAAAAATTAAAACTGTTACTGCCAACGAACGGTTTAAACTAGAAGAACGAAATTTGGTGAGCCAAGTGGGATTGGGGTACTGATCATTACCTGAAAGTGTGATCCAGATTGGGTGTAAAAATGTGTGCTGAGCTTTCAGGAAACTAGTAGTTTTTTGGAAGCTTGGCAACCACTTTCCATGAAAGTGATTTGCGCCAGTCTCTGCTTAGGGCTACATCAATAGGAAACAAACCATAGAAATAGAACTTGGAACTACGTTGTTGTGTGAAGTTTCAAAGAGGTAGCACAAACCGTCTTTGATTTAGAGTTCCAACTACATGTATCCATATAGGCGAAAACAGAGTGAAACCTAAAAATTTAAACTGTTACTGCCAACGAACGGTTTAACCTAGAAGAACGAAATTTGGTGAGCCAAGTGGGAATGGGGTACTGATCATTACCTGAAAGTGTCATCAAGATTGGGTGAAAAAATGTGTGCTGAGATTTCAGGAAACTCGTAGTTTTTTGGAAGCTTGGCAACCCCTTTCCATGAAAGTGATTTGCGCCAGTCTCTGCTTAGGGCTACATCAATAGGAAACAAAACATAGAGATAGAAATTGCAACTACTTTATTGTGTCAAGGTTCAAAGAGCTAGCACAAACGGTGTTGGATTTAGAGTTCCAACTACATGTATCCATATAGGCGAAAACAGAGTGAAACCTAAAAATTAAAACTGTTACTGCCAATGAACGGTTTAACCTAGAAGAACGAAATTTGGTGAGCCCAGTGGGATTGGGGTACTGATCATTACCTGAAAGTGTCATCAAGATTGGGTGAAAAAATGTGTGCTGAGATTTCAGGAAACTCGTAGTTTTTTGGAAGCTTGGCAACCCCTTTCCATGAAAGTGATTTGCGCCAGTCTCTGCTTAGGGCTACATCAATAGGAAACAAACCATAGAGATAGAACTTGGAACTACTTTATTGTGTCAAGTTTCAAAGAGCTAGCACAAACCGTGTTGGATTTAGAGTTCCAACTACATGTATCCATATAGGAGAAAACAGAGTGAAACCTAAAAATTAAAACTGTTACTGGCAACGAACGGTTTAACCTAGAAGAACAAAATTTGGTGAGCCAAGTGGGATTGGGGTCCTGATCATTACCTGAAATTGTCATCAAGATTGGGTGTAAAAATGTGTGCTGAGATTTCAGGAAACTAGTAGTTTTTTGGAAGCTTGGCAACCCCTTTCCATGAAAGTGATATGCGCAGGTCTCTGCTTAGGGCTACATCAATAGAAAACAAACCATAGAGATAGAAATTGCAACTACTTTATTGTATCAAGTTTCAAAGAGCTAGCACAACCGGTGTTGGATTTAGAGTTCCAACTACATGTATCCATATAGGCGAAAACAGAGTGAAACCTAAAAATTAAAACTGTTACTGCCAACGAACGGTTTAAACTAGAAGAACGAACTTTGGTGAGCCAAGTGGGATTGGGGTACTGATCATTACCTGAAAGTGTGATCCAGATTGGGTGTAAAAATGTGTGCTGAGATTTCAGGAAACTAGTAGTTTTTTGGAAGCTTGGCAACCCCTTTCCATGAAAGTGATATGCGCAGGTCTCTGCTTAGGGCTACATCAATAGAAAACAAACCATAGAGATAGAAATTGCAACTACTTTATTGTATCAAGTTTCAAAGAGCTAGCACAACCGGTGTTGGATTTAGAGTTCCAACTACATGTATCCATATAGGCGAAAACAGAGTGAAACCTAAAAATTAAAACTGTTACTGCCAACGAACGGTTTAAACTAGAAGAACGAACTTTGGTGAGCCAAGTGGGATTGGGGTACTGATCATTACCTGAAAGTGTGATCCAGATTGGGTGTAAAAATGTGTGCTGAGATTTCAGGAAACTAGTAGTTTTTTGGAAGCTTGGCAACCACTTTCCATGAAAGTGATTTGCGCCAGTCTCTGCTTAGGGCTACATCAATAGGAAACAAACCATAGAAATAGAACTTGGAACTACGTTGTTGTGTGAAGTTTCAAAGAGGTAGCACAAACCGTCTTTGATTTAGAGTTCCAACTACATGTATCCATATAGGCGAAAACAGAGTGAAACCTAAAAATTTAAACTGTTACTGCCAACGAACGGTTTAACCTAGAAGAACGAAATTTGGTGAGCCAAGTGGGAATGGGGTACTGATCATTACCTGAAAGTGTCATCAAGATTGGGTGAAAAAATGTGTGCTGAGATTTCAGGAAACTCGTAGTTTTTTGGAAGCTTGGCAACCCCTTTCCATGAAAGTGATTTGCGCCAGTCTCTGCTTCGGGCTACATCAATAGGAAACAAAACATAGAGATAGAAATTGCAACTACTTTATTGTGTCAAGGTTCAAAGAGCTAGCACAAACGGTGTTGGATTTAGAGTTCCAACTACATGTATCCATATAGGCGAAAACAGAGTGAAACCTAAAAATTAAAACTGTTACTGCCAACGAACGGTTTAACCTAGAAGAACGAAATTTGGTGAGCCCAGTGGGATTGGGGTACTGATCATTACCTGAAAGTGTCATCAAGATTGGGTGAAAAAATGTGTGCTGAGATTTCAGGAAACTCGTAGTTTTTTGGAAGCTTGGCAACCCCTTTCCATGAAAGTGATTTGCGCCAGTCTCTGCTTAGGGCTACATCAATAGGAAACAAACCATAGAGATAGAACTTGGAACTACTTTATTGTGTCATGTTTCAAAGAGCTAGCTCAAACCGTCTTTGATTTAGAGTTCCAACTACATGTATCCATATAGGAGAAAACAGAGTGAAACCTAAAAATTAAAACTGTTACTGGCAACGAACGGTTTAACCTAGAAGAACAAAATTTGGTGAGCCAAGTGGGATCGGGGTCCTGATCATTACCTGAAATTGTCATCAAGATTGGGTGTAAAAATGTGTGCTGAGATTTCAGGAAACTAGTAGTTTTTTGGAAGCTTGGCAACCCCTTTCCATGAAAGTGATATGCGCAGGTCTCTGCTTAGGGCTACATCAATAGAAAACAAACCATAGAGATAGAAATTGCAACTACTTTATTGTATCAAGTTTCAAAGAGCTAGCACAACCGGTGTTGGATTTAGAGTTCCAACTACATGTATCCATATAGGCGAAAACAGAGTGAAACCTAAAAATTAAAACTGTTACTGCCAACGAACGGTTTAAACTAGAAGAACGAACTTTGGTGAGCCAAGTGGGATTGGGGTACTGATCATTACCTGAAAGTGTGATCCAGATTGGGTGTAAAAATGTGTGCTGAGATTTCAGGAAACTAGTAGTTTTTTGGAAGCTTGGCAACCACTTTCCATGAAAGTGATTTGCGCCAGTCTCTGCTTAGGGCTACATCAATAGGAAACAAACCATAGAAATAGAACTTGGAACTACGTTGTTGTGTGAAGTTTCAAAGAGGTAGCACAAACCGTCTTTGATTTAGAGTTCCAACTACATGTATCCATATAGGCGAAAACAGAGTGAAACCTAAAAATTTAAACTGTTACTGCCAACGAACGGTTTAACCTAGAAGAACGAAATTTGGTGAGCCAAGTGGGAATGGGGTACTGATCATTACCTGAAAGTGTCATCAAGATTGGGTGAAAAAATGTGTGCTGAGATTTCAGGAAACTCGTAGTTTTTTGGAAGCTTGGCAACCCCTTTCCATGAAAGTGATTTGCGCCAGTCTCTGCTTAGGGCTACATCAATAGGAAACAAAACATAGAGATAGAAATTGCAACTACTTTATTGTGTCAAGGTTCAAAGAGCTAGCACAAACGGTGTTGGATTTAGAGTTCCAACTACATGTATCCATATAGGCGAAAACAGAGTGAAACCTAAAAATTAAAACTGTTACTGCCAACGAACGGTTTAACCTAGAAGAATGAAATTTGGTGAGCCCAGTGGGATTGGGGTACTGATCATTACCTGAAATTTTCATCAAGATTGGGTGAAAAAATGTGTGCTGAGATTTCAGGAAACTCGTAGTTTTTTGGAAGCTTGGCAACCCCTTTCCATGAAAGTGATTTGCGCCAGTCTCTGCTTAGGGCTACATCAATAGGAAACAAACCATAGAGATAGAACTTGGAACTACTTTATTGTGTCAAGTTTCAAAGAGCTAGCACAACCGGTGTTGGATTTAGAGTTCCAACTACATGTATCCATATAGGCGAAAACAGAGTGAAACCTAAAAATTAAAACTGTTACTGCCAACGAACGGTTTAAACTAGAAGAACGAAATTTGGTGAGCCAAGTGGGATTGGGGTACTGATCATTACCTGAAAGTGTGATCCAGATTGGGTGTAAAAATGTGTGCTGAGATTTCAGGAAACTAGTAGTTTTTTGGAAGCTTGGCAACCACTTTCCATGAAAGTGATTTGCGCCAGTCTCTGCTTAGGGCTACATCAATAGGAAACAAACCATAGAAATAGAACTTGGAAATACGTTGTTGTGTGAAGTTTCAAAGAGGTAGCACAAACCGTCTTTGATTTAGAGTTCCAACTACATGTATCCATATAGGCGAAAACAGAGTGAAACCTAAAAATTTAAACTGTTACTGCCAACGAACGGTTTAACCTAGAAGAACGAAATTTGGTGAGCCAAGTGGGAATGGGGTACTGATCATTACCTGAAAGTGTCATCAAGATTGGGTGAAAAAATGTGTGCTGAGATTTCAGGAAACTCGTAGTTTTTGGAAGCTTGGCAACCCCTTTCCATGAAAGTGATTTGCGCCAGTCTCTGCTTAGGGCTACATCAATAGGAAACAAAACATAGAGATAGAAATTGCAACTACTTTATTGTGTCAAGGTTCAAAGAGCTAGCACAAACGGTGTTGGATTTAGAGTTCCAACTACATGTATCCATATAGGCGAAAACAGAGTGAAACCTAAAAATTAAAACTGTTACTGCCAACGAACGGTTTAACCTAGAAGAACGAAATTTGGTGAGCCCAGTGGGATTGGGGTACTGATCATTACCTGAAATTTTCATCAAGATTGGGTGAAAAAATGTGTGCTGAGATTTCAGGAAACTCGTAGTTTTTTGGAAGCTTGGCAACCCCTTTCCATGAAAGTGATTTGCGCCAGTCTCTGCTTAGGGCTACATCAATAGGAAACAAACCATAGAGATAGAACTTGGAACTACTTTATTGTGTCAAGTTTCAAAGAGCTAGCACAACCGGTGTTGGATTTAGAGTTCCAACTACATGTATCCATATAGGCGAAAACAGAGTGAAACCTAAAAATTAAAACTGTTACTGCCAACGAACGGTTTAAACTAGAAGAACGAAATTTGGTGAGCCAAGTGGGATTGGGGTACTGATCATTACCTGAAAGTGTGATCCAGATTGGGTGTAAAAATGTGTGCTGAGATTTCAGGAAACTAGTAGTTTTTTGGAAGCTTGGCAACCACTTTCCATGAAAGTGATTTGCGCCAGTCTCTGCTTAGGGCTACATCAATAGGAAACAAACCATAGAAATAGAACTTGGAACTACGTTGTTGTGTGAAGTTTCAAAGAGCTAGCACAAACCGTCTTTGATTTAGAGTTCCAACTACATGTATCCATATAGGCGAAAACAGAGTGAAACCTAAAAATTTAAACTGTTACTGCCAACGAACGGTTTAACCTAGAAGAACGAAATTTGGTGAGCCAAGTGGGAATGGGGTACTGATCATTACCTGAAAGTGTCATCAAGATTGGGTGAAAAAATGTGTGCTGAGATTTCAGGAAACTCGTACTTTTTGGAAGCTTGGCAACCCCTTTCCATGAAAGTGATTTGCGCCAGTCTCTGCTTAGGGCTACATCAATAGGAAACAAAACATAGAGATAGAACTTGGAACTACTTTATTGTGTCAAGTTTCAAACAGCTAGCTCAAACCGTCTTTGATTTAGAGTTCCAACTACATGTATCCATATAGGAGAAAACAGAGTGAAACCTAAAAATTAAAACTGTTACTGCCAACGAACGGTTTAACCTAGAAGAACGAAATTTGGTGAGCCCAGTGGGATTGGGTACTGATCATTACCTGAAAGTGTAATGAAGATTGGGTGAAAAAATATGTGCTGAGATTTCAGGAAACTCGTAGTTTTTTGGAAGCTTGGCAACCCCTTTCCATAAAAGTGATTTGCTCCAGTCTCTGCTTAGGGCTACATCAATAGGAAACAAACCATAGAGATAGAACTTGGAACTACTTTATTATGTCAATTTTCAAAGAGCTAGCACAAACCGTGTTGGATTTAGAGTTCCAACTACATGTATCCATATAGGCGAAAACAGAGTGAAACCTAAAAATTAAAACTGTTACTGCCAACGAACGGTTTAACCTAGAAGAACGAAATTTGGTGAGCCAAGTGGGATTGGGGTACTGATCATTACCTGAAAGTGTAATGAAGATTGGGTGAAAAAATATGTGCTGAGATTTCAGGAAACTCGTAGATTTTTGGAAGCTTGGCAACCCCTTTCCATAAAAGTGATTTGCGCCAGTCTCTGCTTAGGGCTACATCAATAGGAAACAAACCGTAGAGACAGAACTTGGAACTACTTTATTGTGTCAATTTTCAAAGAGCTAGCACAAACCTTGTTGGATTTAGAGTTCCAACTACATGTATCCATATAGGCGAAAACAGAGTGAAACCTAAAAATTAAAACTGTTACTGCCAACGAACGGTTTAACCTAGAAGAACGAAATTTGGTGAGCCAAGTGGGATTGGGGTACTGATCATTTCCTGAAAGTGTCATGAAGATTGGGTGAAAAAATGTGTGCTGAGATTTCAGGAAACTCGAAGTTTTTTGGAAGCTTGGCAACCCCTTTCCATGAAACTGATTTGCGCCAGTCTCTACTTAGGGCTACATCAATAGGAAACAAACCATAGAGGTAGTACTTGGAACTACTTTATTGTGTCAACTTTCAAAGAGCTAGCACAAACCGTGTTGGATTTAGAGTTCCAACTGCATGTATCCATATAGGCGAAAACAGAGTGAAACCTAAAAATTAAAACAGTTACTGCCAACGAACGGTTTAACCTAGAAGAACGAAATTTGGTGAGCCAAGTGGGATAGGTGTACTGATCATTACCTGAAAGTGTAATCAAGATTGGGTGAAAAAATGTGTGGTGAGATTTCAGGAAACTCGTAGTTTTTTGGAAGCTTGGCAACCCCTTTCCATTAAAGTGATTTGCGCCAGTCTCTGCTTAGCGCTACATCAATAGGAAAGAAACCATAGAGATAGAACTTGGAACTACTTTATTGTGTCAAGTTTCAAAGAGCTAGCACTAACCGTGTTGGATTTAGATTTCCAACTACATGTATCCATATAGGCGAAAACAGAGTGATACCTAAAAATTAAAACTGTTACTGCCAACGAACGGTTTAACCTAGAAGAACGAAATTTGGTCAGCCAAGTGGGATTGGGGTACTGATCATTACCTGAAAGTGTAATGAAGATTGGGTGAAAAAATATGTGCTGAGATTTCAGGAAACTCGTAGTTTTTTGGAAGCTTGGCAACCCCTTTCCATAAAAGTGATTTGCGCCAGTCTCTGCTTAGGGCTACATCAATAGGAAACAAACCATAGAGATAGAACTTTGAACTACTTTATTGTGTCAATTTTCAAAGAGCTAGCACAAACCATGTTGGATTTAGAGTTCCAAATACATGTATCCATATAGGGGAAAACAGAGTGAAACCTAAAAATTAAAACTGTTACTGCCATCGAACGGTTTAACCTAGAAGAACAAAATTTTTTGAGCCATGTGGGATTGGGGTACTGAACATTACCTGAAAGTGTCATCAAGATTGGGTGAAAAAAATTGTGCTGAGATTTCAGGAAACTCGTAGTTTTTTGGAAGATTGGCAACCCCTTTCCATGAAAGTGATTTGCCCCAGTCTCTGCTTAGGGCTACAACAATAGGAAACAAACCATAGAGATAGAACTTGGAACTACTTTATAGTGTCAAGTTTCAAAGAGCTAGCTCAAACCGTCTTTGATTTAGAGTTCCAACTACATGTATCCATATAGGAGAAAACAGAGTGAAACCTAAAAATTAAAACTGTTACTGCCAACGAACGGTTTAACCTAGAAGAACAAAATTTGGTGAGCCCAGTGGGATTGGGTACTGATCATTACCTGAAAGTGTAATGAAGATTGGGTGAAAAAATATGTGCTGAGATTTCATGAAACTCGTAGTTTTTTGGAAGCTTGGCAACCCCTTTCCATAAAAGTGATTTGCGCCAGTCTCTGCTTAGGGCTACATCAATAGGAAACAAACCATAGAGAAAGAACTTGGAACTACTTTATTATGTCAATTTTCAAAGAGCTAGCACAAACCGTGTTGGATTTAGAGTTCCAACTACATGTATCCATATAGGCGAAAACAGAGTGAAACCTAAAAATTAAAACTGTTACTGCCAACGAACGGTTTAACCTAGAAGAACGAAATTTGGTGAGCCAAGTGGGATTGGGGTACTGATCATTACCTGAAAGTGTAATGAAGATTGGGTGAAAAAATATGTGCTGAGATTTCAGGAAACTAGTAGTTTTTTGGAGGCTTGGCAACCCCTTTCGAGAAAAGTGATTTGCGCCAGTCTCTGCTTAGGGCTACATCAATAGGAAACAAACCGTAGAGACAGAACTTGGAACTACTTTATTGTGTCAATTTTCAAAGAGCTAGCACAAACCTTGTTGGATTTAGAGTTCCAACTACATGTATCCATATAGGGGAAAACAGAGTGAAACCTAAAAATTAAAACTGTTACTGCCAATGAACGGTTTAACCTAGAAGAACGAAATTTTTTGAGCCAAGAGGGATTGGGGTACTGAACATTACCTGAAAGTGTCATCAACTTTGGGTGAAAAAATTTGTGCTGAGATTTCAGGAAACTCGTAGTTTTTTGGAAGATTGGCAACCCATTTCCATGAAAGTGATTTGCGCCAGTCTCTGCTTAGGGGTACATCAATAGGAAACAAACCATAGAGATAGAACTTGGAACTACTTTATTGTGTCAAGTTTCAAAGAGCTAGCTCAAACCGTCTTTGATTTAGAGTTCCAACTACATGTATCCATATAGGGGAAAACAGAGTGAAACCTAAAAATTAAAACTGTTACTGCCAACGAACGGTTTAACCTAGAAGAACGAAATTTGGTGAGCCCAGTGGGATTGGGGTACTGATCATTACCTGAAATTTTCATCAAGATTGGGTGAAAAAATGTGTGCTGAGATTTCAGGGAACTCGTAGTTTTTTGGAAGCTTGGCAACCCCTTTCCATGAAAGTGATTTGCGCCAGTCTCTGCTTAGGGCTACATCAATAGGAAACAAACCATAGAGATAGAACTTGGAACTACTTTATTGTGTCAAGTTTCAAAGAGCTAGCACAACCGGTGTTGGATTTAGAGTTCCAACTACATGTATCCATATAGGCGAAAACAGAGTGAAACCTAAAAATTAAAACTGTTACTGCCAACGAACGGTTTAAACTAGAAGAACGAAATTTGGTGAGCCAAGTGGGATTGGGGTACTGATCATTACCTGAAAGTGTGATCCAGATTGGGTGTAAAAATGTGTGCTGAGCTTTCAGGAAACTAGTAGTTTTTTGGAAGCTTGGCAACCACTTTCCATGAAAGTGATTTGCGCCAGTCTCTGCTTAGGGCTACATCAATAGGAAACAAACCATAGAAATAGAACTTGGAACTACGTTGTTGTGTGAAGTTTCAAAGAGGTAGCACAAACCGTCTTTGATTTAGAGTTCCAACTACATGTATCCATATAGGCGAAAACAGAGTGAAACCTAAAAATTTAAACTGTTACTGCCAACGAACGGTTTAACCTAGAAGAACGAAATTTGGTGAGCCAAGTGGGAATGGGGTACTGATCATTACCTGAAAGTGTCATCAAGATTGGGTGAAAAAATGTGTGCTGAGATTTCAGGAAACTCGTAGTTTTTTGGAAGCTTGGCAACCCCTTTCCATGAAAGTGATTTGCGCCAGTCTCTGCTTAGGGCTACATCAATAGGAAACAAAACATAGAGATAGAAATTGCAACTACTTTATTGTGTCAAGGTTCAAAGAGCTAGCACAAACGGTGTTGGATTTAGAGTTCCAACTACATGTATCCATATAGGCGAAAACAGAGTGAAACCTAAAAATTAAAACTGTTACTGCCAACGAACGGTTTAACCTAGAAGAACGAAATTTGGTGAGCCCAGTGGGATTGGGGTACTGATCATTACCTGAAAGTGTCATCAAGATTGGGTGAAAAAATGTGTGCTGAGATTTCAGGAAACTCGTAGTTTTTTGGAAGCTTGGCAACCCCTTTCCATGAAAGTGATTTGCGCCAGTCTCTGCTTAGGGCTACATCAATAGGAAACAAACCATAGAGATAGAACTTGGAACTACTTTATTGTGTCAAGTTTCAAAGAGCTAGCTCAAACCGTCTTTGATTTAGAGTTCCAACTACATGTATCCATATAGGAGAAAACAGAGTGAAACCTAAAAATTAAAACTGTTACTGGCAACGAACGGTTTAACCTAGAAGAACAAAATTTGGTGAGCCAAGTGGGATTGGGGTCCTGATCATTACCTGAAATTGTCATCAAGATTGGGTGTAAAAATGTGTGCTGAGATTTCAGGAAACTAGTAGTTTTTTGGAAGCTTGGCAACCCCTTTCCATGAAAGTGATATGCGCAGGTCTCTGCTTAGGGCTACATCAATAGAAAACAAACCATAGAGATAGAAATTGCAACTACTTTATTGTATCAAGTTTCAAAGAGCTAGCACAACCGGTGTTGGATTTAGAGTTCCAACTACATGTATCCATATAGGCGAAAACAGAGTGAAACCTAAAAATTAAAACTGTTACTGCCAACGAACGGTTTAAACTAGAAGAACGAACTTTGGTGAGCCAAGTGGGATTGGGGTACTGATCATTACCTGAAAGTGTGATCCAGATTGGGTGTAAAAATGTGTGCTGAGATTTCAGGAAACTAGTAGTTTTTTGGAAGCTTGGCAACCACTTTCCATGAAAGTGATTTGCGCCAGTCTCTGCTTAGGGCTACATCAATAGGAAACAAACCATAGAAATAGAACTTGGAACTACGTTGTTGTGTGAAGTTTCAAAGAGGTAGCACAAACCGTCTTTGATTTAGAGTTCCAACTACATGTATCCATATAGGCGAAAACAGAGTGAAACCTAAAAATTTAAACTGTTACTGCCAACGAACGGTTTAACCTAGAAGAACGAAATTTGGTGAGCCAAGTGGGAATGGGGTACTGATCATTACCTGAAAGTGTCATCAAGATTGGGTGAAAAAATGTGTGCTGAGATTTCAGGAAACTCGTAGTTTTTTGGAAGCTTGGCAACCCCTTTCCATGAAAGTGATTTGCGCCAGTCTCTGCTTAGGGCTACATCAATAGGAAACAAAACATAGAGATAGAAATTGCAACTACTTTATTGTGTCAAGGTTCAAAGAGCTAGCACAAACGGTGTTGGATTTAGAGTTCCAACTACATGTATCCATATAGGCGAAAACAGAGTGAAACCTAAAAATTAAAACTGTTACTGCCAACGAACGGTTTAACCTAGAAGAACGAAATTTGGTGAGCCCAGTGGGATTGGGGTACTGATCATTACCTGAAAGTGTCATCAAGATTGGGTGAAAAAATGTGTGCTGAGATTTCAGGAAACTCGTAGTTTTTTGGAAGCTTGGCAACCCCTTTCCATGAAAGTGATTTGCGCCAGTCTCTGCTTAGGGCTACATCAATAGGAAACAAACCATAGAGATAGAACTTGGAACTACTTTATTGTGTCATGTTTCAAAGAGCTAGCTCAAACCGTCTTTGATTTAGAGTTCCAACTACATGTATCCATATAGGAGAAAACAGAGTGAAACCTAAAAATTAAAACTGTTACTGGCAACGAACGGTTTAACCTAGAAGAACAAAATTTGGTGAGCCAAGTGGGATTGGGGTCCTGATCATTACCTGAAATTGTCATCAAGATTGGGTGTAAAAATGTGTGCTGAGATTTCAGGAAACTAGTAGTTTTTTGGAAGCTTGGCAACCCCTTTCCATGAAAGTGATATGCGCAGGTCTCTGCTTAGGGCTACATCAATAGAAAACAAACCATAGAGATAGAAATTGCAACTACTTTATTGTATCAAGTTTCAAAGAGCTAGCACAACCGGTGTTGGATTTAGAGTTCCAACTACATGTATCCATATAGGCGAAAACAGAGTGAAACCTAAAAATTAAAACTGTTACTGCCAACGAACGGTTTAAACTAGAAGAACGAACTTTGGTGAGCCAAGTGGGATTGGGGTACTGATCATTACCTGAAAGTGTGATCCAGATTGGGTGTAAAAATGTGTGCTGAGATTTCAGGAAACTAGTAGTTTTTTGGAAGCTTGGCAACCACTTTCCATGAAAGTGATTTGCGCCAGTCTCTGCTTAGGGCTACATCAATAGGAAACAAACCATAGAAATAGAACTTGGAACTACGTTGTTGTGTGAAGTTTCAAAGAGGTAGCACAAACCGTCTTTGATTTAGAGTTCCAACTACATGTATCCATATAGGCGAAAACAGAGTGAAACCTAAAAATTTAAACTGTTACTGCCAACGAACGGTTTAACCTAGAAGAACGAAATTTGGTGAGCCAAGTGGGAATGGGGTACTGATCATTACCTGAAAGTGTCATCAAGATTGGGTGAAAAAATGTGTGCTGAGATTTCAGGAAACTCGTAGTTTTTTGGAAGCTTGGCAACCACTTTCCATGAAAGTGATTTGCGCCAGTCTCTGCTTAGGGCTACATCAATAGGAAACAAAACATAGAGATAGAAATTGCAACTACTTTATTGTGTCAAGGTTCAAAGAGCTAGCACAAACGGTGTTGGATTTAGAGTTCCAACTACATGTATCCATATAGGCGAAAACAGAGTGAAACCTAAAAATTAAAACTGTTACTGCCAACGAACGGTTTAACCTAGAAGAATGAAATTTGGTGAGCCCAATGGGATTGGGGTACTGATCATTACCTGAAATTTTCATCAAGATTGGGTGAAAAAATGTGTGCTGAGATTTCAGGAAACTCGTAGTTTTTTGGAAGCTTGGCAACCCCTTTCCATGAAAGTGATTTGCGCCAGTCTCTGCTTAGGGCTACATCAATAGGAAACAAACCATAGAGATAGAACTTGGAACTACTTTATTGTGTCAAGTTTCAAAGAGCTAGCACAACCGGTGTTGGATTTAGAGTTCCAACTACATGTATCCATATAGGCGAAAACAGAGTGAAACCTAAAAATTAAAACTGTTACTGCCAACGAACGGTTTAAACTAGAAGAACGAAATTTGGTGAGCCAAGTGGGATTGGGGTACTGATCATTACCTGAAAGTGTGATCCAGATTGGGTGTAAAAATGTGTGCTGAGATTTCAGGAAACTAGTAGTTTTTTGGAAGCTTGGCAACCACTTTCCATGAAAGTGATTTGCGCCATTCTCTGCTTAGGGCTACATCAATAGGAAACAAACCATAGAAATAGAACTTGGAACTACGTTGTTGTGTGAAGTTTCAAAGAGGTAGCACAAACCGTCTTTGATTTAGAGTTCCAACTACATGTATCCATATAGGCGAAAACAGAGTGAAACCTAAAAATTTAAACTGTTACTGCCAACGAACGGTTTAACCTAGAAGAACGAAATTTGGTGAGCCAAGTGGGAATGGGGTACTGATCATTACCTGAAAGTGTCATCAAGATTGGGTGAAAAAATGTGTGCTGAGATTTCAGGAAACTCGTAGTTTTTTGGAAGCTTGGCAACCCCTTTCCATGAAAGTGATTTGCGCCAGTCTCTGCTTAGGGCTACATCAATAGGAAACAAAACATAGAGATAGAAATTGCAACTACTTTATTGTGTCAAGGTTTAAAGAGCTAGCACAAACGGTGTTGGATTTAGAGTTCCAACTACATGTATCCATATAGGCGAAAACAGAGTGAAACCTAAAAATTAAAACTGTTACTGCCAACGAACGGTTTAACCTAGAAGAACGAAATTTGGTGAGCCCAGTGGGATTGGGGTACTGATCATTACCTGAAATTTTCATCAAGATTGGGTGAAAAAATGTGTGCTGAGATTTCAGGAAACTCGTAGTTTTTTGGAAGCTTGGCAACCCCTTTCCATGAAAGTGATTTGCGCCAGTCTCTGCTTAGGGCTACATCAATAGGAAACAAACCATAGAGATAGAACTTGGAACTACTTTATTGTGTCAAGTTTCAAAGAGCTAGCACAACCGGTGTTGGATTTAGAGTTCCAACTACATGTATCCATATAGGCGAAAACAGAGTGAAACCTAAAAATTAAAACTGTTACTGCCAACGAACGGTTTAAACTAGAAGAACGAAATTTGGTGAGCCAAGTGGGATTGGGGTACTGATCATTACCTGAAAGTGTGATCCAGATTGGGTGTAAAAATGTGTGCTGAGATTTCAGGAAACTAGTAGTTTTTTGGAAGCTTGGCAACCACTTTCCATGAAAGTGATTTGCGCCAGTCTCTGCTTAGGGCTACATCAATAGGAAACAAACCATAGAAATAGAACTTGGAACTACGTTGTTGTGTGAAGTTTCAAAGAGCTAGCACAAACCGTCTTTGATTTAGAGTTCCAACTACATGTATCCATATAGGCGAAAACAGAGTGAAACCTAAAAATTTAAACTGTTACTGCCAACGAACGGTTTAACCTAGAAGAACGAAATTTGGTGAGCCAAGTGGGAATGGGGTACTGATCATTACCTGAAAGTGTCATCAAGATTGGGTGAAAAAATGTGTGCTGAGATTTCAGGAAACTCGTACTTTATGGAAGCTTGGCAACCCCTTTCCATGAAAGTGATTTGCGCCAGTCTCTGCTTAGGGCTACATCAATAGGAAACAAAACATAGAGATAGAAATTGCAACTACTTTATTGTGTCAAGGTTCAAAGAGCTAGCACAAACGGTGTTGGATTTAGAGTTCCAACTACATGTATCCATATAGGCGAAAACAGAGTGAAACCTAAAAATTAAAACTGTTACTGCCAACGAACGGTTTAACCTAGAAGAACGAAATTTGGTGAGCCCAGTGGGATTGGGGTACTGATCATTACCTGAAAATTTCATCAAGATTGGGTGAAAAAATGTGTGCTGAGATTTCAGGAAACTCGTAGTTTTTTGGAAGCTTGGCAACCCCGTTCCATGAAAGTGATTTGCACCAGTCTCTGCTTAGGGCTACATCAATAGGAAACAAACCATAGAGATAGAACTTGGAACTACTTTATTGTGTCAAGTTTCAAAGAGCTAGCACAACCGGTGTTGGATTTAGAGTTCCAACTACATGTATCCATATAGGCGAAAACAGAGTGAAACCTAAATATTAAAACTGTTACTGCCAACGAACGGTTTAAACTAGAAGAACGAAATTTGGTGAGCCAAGTGGGATTGGGGTACTGATCATTACCTGAAAGTGTGATCCATATTGGGTGTAAAAATGTGTGCTGAGATTTCAGGAAACTAGTAGTTTTTTGGAAGCTTGGCAACCACTTTCCATGAAAGTGATTTGCGCCAGTCTCTGCTTAGGGCTACATCAATAGGAAACAAACCATAGAAATAGAACTTGGAACTACGTTGTTGTGTGAAGTTTCAAAGAGCTAGCACAAACCGTCTTTGATTTAGAGTTCCAACTACATGTATCCATATAGGCGAAAATAGAGTGAAACCTAAAAATTTAAACTGTTACTGCCAACGAATGGTTTAACCTAGAAGAACGAAATTTGGTGAGCCAAGTGGGAATGGGGTACTGATCATTACCTGAAAGTGTCATCAAGATTGGGTGAAAAAATGTGTGCTGAGATTTCAGGAAACTCGTAGTTTTTTGGAAGCTTGGCAACCCCTTTCCATGAAAGTGATTTGCGCCAGTCTCTGCTTAGGGCTACATCAATAGGAAACAAAACATAGAGATAGAAATTGCAACTACTTTATTGTGTCAAGGTTCAAAGAGCTAGCACAAACGGTGTTGGATTTAGAGTTCCAACTACATGTATCCATTTAGGCGAAAACAGAGTGAAACCTAAAAATTAAAACTGTTACTGCCAACGAACGGTTTAACCTAGAAGAACGAAATTTGGTGAGCCCAGTGGGATTGGGGTACTGATCATTACCTGAAATTTTCATCAAGATTGGGTGAAAAAATGTGTGCTGAGATTTCAGGGAACTCGTAGTTTTTTGGAAGCTTGGCAACCCCTTTCCATGAAAGTGATTTGCGCCAGTCTCTGCTTAGGGCTACATCAATAGGAAACAAACCATAGAGATAGAACTTGGAACTACTTTATTGTGTCAAGTTTCAAAGAGCTAGCAAAAACCGTGTTTGATTTAGAGTTCCAAATACAGGTATCCATATAGGCGAAAACAGAGTGAAAACTAAAATTAAAACTGTTACTGCCAACGAACGGTTTAACCTAGAAGAACGAAATTTGGTGAGCCAAGTGGGATTGGGGTACTGATCATTACCTGAAAGTGTCATCAAAATTGGGTGAAAAAATGTGTGGTGAGATTTCAGGAAACCGGTAGTTTTTTGGAAGTTTGGCAACCCCTTTCCATGAAAGTGATTTGCGCCAGTCTCTGCTTAGGGCTACATCAATAGGAAACAAACCATAGAGATAGAACTTGGAACTACTTTATTGTGTCATGTTTCAAAGAGCTAGCACAAACCGTGTTTGATTGAGAGTTCCAACTACATGTATCCATACAGGCGAAACAGAGTGAAACCTAAAAATTAAAACTGTTACTGCCAACGAACGGTTTAAGCAAGAAGAACGAAATTTGGTGAGCCAACTGGGATTGGGGTTCTGATCATTACCTGAAAGTGCATTAAAATAGGGTGAAAAAATGTGTGCTGAGATTTCAGGAAACTCGTATTTTTTTGGAATCTTGGCAACCCCTTTCCATGAAAGTGATTTGCGCCAGTCTGCTTAGGGCTACATCAATAGGAAACAAACCATAGAGATAGAACTTGGAACTACTTTATTGTGTTAAGTTTCAAAGAGCTAGCACAAACCGTGTTTGATTTAGAGTTCCAACTACATGTATCCATATAGGCGAAAACAGAGTGAAAACTAAAAATTAAAACTGTTACTGCCAACGAACGGTTTAATCTAGAAGAACGAAATTTGGTGAGCCAAGTGGGATTTGGGTACTGATCATTACCTGAAAGTGTAATGAAGATTGGGTGAAAAAAAATGTGCTGAGATTTCAGGAAACTCGTAGTTTTTTGGAAGCTTGGCAACCCCTTTCCATAAAAGTGATTTGCGCCAGTCTCTGCTTAGGGCTACATCAATAGGAAACAAACCATAGAGATAGAACTTGGAACTACTTTATTGTGTCAAGTTTCAAAGAGCTAGCAAAAACCGTGTTTGATTTAGAGTTCCAACTACATGTATCCATATAGGAGAAAACAGAGTGAAACCTAAAAATTAAAACTGTTACTGCCAGCGAACGGTTTAACCTAGAAGAAGGAAATTTGGTGAGCCAAGTGGGATTGGGGTACTGATCATTACCTGATAGTGTCATCAAGATTGGGTGAAAAAATGTGTGCTGTGATTTCAGGAAACTCGTATTTTTTTGGAAGATTGGCAACCCCTTTCCATGAAAGTGATTTGCGCCAGTCTCTGCTTAGGGCTACATCAATAGGAAAAAAACCATAGAGATAGAACTTGGAACTACTTTATTGTGTCAAGTTTCAAAGAGCTAGCAAAAACCGTGTTTGATTTAGAGTTCCAACTACATGTATCCATATAGGAGAAAACAGAGTGAAACCTAAAAATTAAAACTGTTACTGCCAGTGAACGGTTTAACCTAGAAGAACGAAATTTGGTGAGCCAAGTTGGATTGGGGTACTGATCATTACCTGAAAGTGTCATCAAGATTGGGTGAAAAAAGGTGTACTGAGATTTCAGGAAACTCGTAGTTTTTTGGAAGCTTGGCAACCCCTTTCCATGAAAGTGATTTGCGCCAGTCTCTCCTTAGGGCTATATCAATAGGAAACAATCCAAAGAGATAGAACTTGGATCTCCTTCATTATGTCAAGTTTCAAAGAGCTAGCAAAAACCGTGTTTGATTTATAGTTCCAACTACATGTATCCATATAGCAGAAAACAGAGTGAAACCTAAAAATTAAAACTGTTACTGGCAACGAACGGTTTAACCTAGAAGAACGAAATTTGGTGAGCCAAGTGGGATTGGGGTCCTGATCATTACCTGAAATTGTCATCAAGATTGGGTGTAAAAATGTGTGCTGAGATTTCAGGAAACTCATAGTTTTTTGGAAGCTTGGCAACCCCTTTCCATGAAAGTGATATGCGCAGGTCTCTGCTTAGGGCTACATCAATAGAAAACAAACCATAGAGATAGAAATTGCAACTACTTTATTGTTTCAAGTTTCAAAGAGCTAGCACAAACGGTGTTGGATTTAGAGTTCCAACTACATGTATCCATATAGGCGAAAACAGAGTGAAACCTAAAAATTAATACTGTTACTGCCAACGAACGGTTTAAACTAGAAGAACGAAATTTGGTGAGCCAAGTGGGATTGGGGTACTGATCATTACCTGAAAGTGGGATCCAGATTGGGTGAAAAAATGTGTGCTGAGATTTCAGGAAACTCGTAGTTATTTGGAAGCTTGGCAACCACTTTCCATGAAAGTGATTTGCGCCAGTCTCTGCTTAGGGCTACATCAATAGGAAACAAACCATAGAGATAGAACTTGGAACTACGTTATTGTGTGAAGTTTCAAAGAGCTAGCACAAACCGTCTTTGATTTAGAGTTCCAAATACAGGTATCCATGTAGGCGAAAACAGAGTGAAAACTAAAATTAAAACTGTTACTGCCAACGAACGGTTTAACCTAGAAGAACGAAATTTGGTGAGCCAAGTGGGATTGGGGTACTGATCATTACCTGAAAGTGTCATGAAGATTGGGTGAAAAAATGTGTGCTGAGATTTCAGGAAACTCGTAGTTTTTTGGAAGCTTGGCAACCCCTTTCCATGAAAGTGATTTGCGCCAGTCTCTGCTTAGGGCTACATCAATAGGAAACAAACCATAGAGATAGAACTTGGAACTACTTTATTGTGTCAACTTTCAAAGAGCTAGCACAAACCGTGTTGGATTTAGAGTTCCAACTACATGTATCCATATAGGCGAAAACAGAGTGAAACCTAAAAATTAAAACAGTTACTGCCAACGAACGGTTTAACCTAGAAGAACGAAATTTGGTGAGCCAAGTGGGATAGGCGTACTGATCATTACCTGAAAGTGTCATCAAGATTGGGTGAAAAAATGTGTGCTGAGATTTCAGGAAACTCGTAGTTTTTTGGAAGCTTGGCAACCCCTTTCCATGAAAGTGATTTGCGCCAGTCTCTGCTTAGGGCTACATCAATAGGAAACAAACTATAGAGACAGAACTTGGAACTACTTTATTGTGTCAATTTTCAAAGAGCTAGCACAAACCGTGTTTGATTGAGAGTTCCAAATACATGCATCCATACAGGCGAAAACTGAGTGAAACCTAAAAATTAAAACTGTTACTGCCAGCGAACGGTTTAAGCAAGAAGAACGAAATTTGGTGAGCCAAGTGGGATTGGGGTACTGATCATTACCTGAAAGTGTCATCAAGATTGGGTGAAAAAATGTGTGCTGAGATTTCAGGAAACTCGTAGTTTTTTGGAAGCTTGGCAACCCCTTTCCATGAAAGTGATTTGCGCCAGTCTCTGCTTAGGGCTACATCAATAGGAAACAAACTATAGAGACAGAACTTGGAACTACTTTATTGTGTCAATTTTCAAAGAGCTAGCACAAACCGTGTTTGATTGAGAGTTCCAAATACATGCATCCATACAGGCGAAAACAGAGTGAAACCTAAAAATTAAAACTGTTACTGCCAGCGAACGGTTTAAGCAAGAAGAACGAAATTTGGTGAGCCAAGTGGGATTGGGGTTCTGATCATTACCTGAAAGTGCATTAAAATTGGGTGAAAAAATGTGTGCTGAGATTTCAAGAAACTCGTATTTTTTTGGAATCTTGGCAACCCTTTCCATGAAAGTGATTTGCGCCAGTCTGCTTAGGGCTACATCAATAGGAAACAAACTATAGAGATAGAACTTGGAACTACTTTATTGTGTCAAGTTTCAAAGAGCTAGCACAAACCGTGTTGGATTTAGAGTTCCAACTACATGTATCCATATAGGCGAAAACAGAGTGAAACCTAAAAATTAAAACTGTTACTGCCAACGAACGGTTTAACCTAGAAGAACGAAATTTGGTGAGCCAAGTGGGATTGGGGTACTGATCATTACCTGAAAGTGTAATGAAGATTGGGTGAAAAAATATGTGCTGAGATTTCAGGAAACTCGTAGATTTTTGGAAGCTTGGCAACCCCTTTCCATAAAAGTGATTTGCGCCAGTCTCTGCTTAGGGCTACATCAATAGGAAACAAACCGTAGAGATAGAACTTGGAACTACTTTATTGTGTCAATTTTCAAAGAGCTAGCACAAACCTGTTGGATTTAGAGTTCCAACTACATGTATCCATATAGGGGAAAACAGAGTGAAACCTAAAAATTAAAACTGTTACTGACAATGAACGGTTTAACCTAGAAGAACGAAATTTGGTGAGCCCAGTGGGATTGGGGTACTGATCATTACCTGAAAGTGTCATGAAGATTGGGTGAAAAAATGTGTGCTGAGATTTCAGGAAACTCGTAGTTTTTTGGAAGCTTGGCAACCCCTTTCCATGAAAGTGATTTGCGCCAGTCTCTGCTTAGGGCTACATCAATAGGAAACAAACCATAGAGATAGAACTTGGAACTATTTTATTGTGTCATGTTTCAAAGAGCTAGCACAAACCGTGTTTGATTGAGAGTTCCAACTACATGTATCCATACAGGCGAAAACAGAGTGAAACCTAAAAATTAAAACTGTTACTGCCAACGAACGGTTTAAGCAAGAAGAACGAAATTTTGTGAGCCAACTGGGATTGGGGTACTGATCATTACCTGAAAGTGTAATCAAGATTGGGTGAAAAAATGTGTGGTGAGATTTCAGGAAACTCGTAGTTTTTTGGAAGCTTGGCAACCCCTTTCCATAAAAGTGATTTGCGCCAGTCTCTGCTTAGCGCTACATCAATAGGAAAGAAACCATAGAGATAGAACTTGGAACTACTTTATTGTGTCAAGTTTCAAAGAGCTAGCACTAACCGTGTTGGATTTAGAGTTCCAACTACATGTATCCATATAGGCGAAAACAGAGTGAAACCTAAAAATTAAAACTCTTACTGCCAACGAACGGTTTAACCTAGAAGAACGAAATTTGGTGAGCCAAGTGGGATTGGGGTACTGATCATTACCTGAAAGTGTCATCAAGACTGGGTGAAAAAATGTGTGCTGTGATTTCAGGAAACTCGTATTTTTTTGGAAGATTGGCAACCCCTTTCCATGAAAGTGATTTGCGCCAGTCTCTGCTTAGGGCTACATCAATAGGAAAAAAAACATAGAGATAGAACTTGGAACTACTTTATTGTGTCAAGTTTCAAAGAGCTAGCAAAAACCGTGTTTGATTTAGAGTTCCAACTACATGTATCCATATAGGAGAAAACAGAGTGAAACCTAAAAATTAAAACTGTTACTGCCAGTGACCGGTTTAACCTAGAAGAACGAAATTTGGTGAGCCAAGTTGGATTGGGGTACTGATCATTACCTGAAAGTGTCATCAAGATTGGGTGAAAAAAGGTGTACTGAGATTTCAGGAAACTCGTAGTTTTTTGGAAGCTTGGCAACCCCTTTCCATGAAAGTGATTTGCGCCAGTCTCTCCTTAGGGCTATATCAATAGGAAACAATCCAAAGAGATAGAACTTGGATCTCCTTCATTATGTCAAGTTTCAAAGAGCTAGCAAAAACCGTGTTTGATTTAGAGTTCCAACTACATGTATCCATATAGCAGAAAACAGAGTGAAACCTAAAAATTAAAACTGTTACTGCCAACGAACGTTTTAACCTAGAAGAACGAAATTTGGTGAGCCAAGTGGGATTGGGGTCCTGATCATTACCTGAAATTGTCATCAAGATTGGGTGTAAAAATGTGTGCTGAGATTTCAGGAAACTCGTAGTTTTTGGAAGCTTGGCAACCCCTTTCCATGAAAGTGATATGTGCAGGTCTCTGCTCAGGGCTACATCAATAGAAAACAAACCATAGAGATAGAAATTGCAACTACTTTATTGTTTCAAGTTTCAAAGAGCTAGCACAAACGGTGTTGGATTTAGAGTTCCAACTACATGTATCCATATAGGCGAAAACAGAGTGAAACCTAAAAATTAAAACTGTTACTGCCAACGAACGGTTTAAACTAGAAGAACGAAATTTGGTGAGCCAAGTGGGATTGGGGTACTGATCATTACCTGAAAGTGGGATCCAGATTGGGTGAAAAAATGTGTGCTGAGATTTCAGGAAACTCGTAGTTTTTTGGAAGCTTGGCAATCACTTTCCATGAAAGTGATTTGCGCCAGTCTCTGCTTAGGGCTACATCAATAGGAAACAAACCATAGAGATAGAACTTGGAACTACGTTATTGTGTGAAGTTTCAAAGAGCTAGCACAAACCGTCTTTGATTTAGAGTTCCAAATACAGGTATCCATGTAGGCGAAAACAGAGTGAAAACTAAAATTAAAACTGTTACTGCCAACGAACGGTTTAACCTAGAAGAACGAAATTTGGTGAGCCAAGTGGGATTGGGGTACTGATCATTACCTGAAAGTGTCATGAAGATTGGGTGAAAAAATGTGTGCTGAGATTTCAGGAAACTCGTAGTTTTTAGGAAGCTTGGCAACCCCTTTCCATGAAAGTGATTTGCGCCAGTCTCTGCTTAGGGCTACATCAATAGGAAACAAACCATAGAGATAGAACTTGGAACTACTTTATTGTGTCAACTTTCAAAGAGCTAGCACAAACCGTGTTGGATTTAGAGTTCCAACTACATGTATCCATATAGGCGAAAACAGAGTGAAACCTAAAAATTAAAACAGTTACTGCCAACGAACGGTTTAACCTAGAAGAACGAAATTTGGTGAGCCAAGTGGGATAGGCGTACTGATCATTACCTGAAAGTGTCATCAAGATTGGGTGAAAAAATGTGTGCTGAGATTTCAGGAAACTCGTAGTTTTTTGGAAGCTTGGCAACCCCTTTCCATGAAAGTGATTTGCGCCAGTCTCTGCTTAGGGCTACATCAATAGGAAACAAACCATAGAGACAGAACTTGGAACTACTTTATTGTGTCATGTTTCAAAGAGGTAGCACAAACCGTGTTTGATTGAGAGTTCCAAATACATGTATCCATACAGGCGAAAACAGAGTGAAACCTAAAAATTAAAACTGTTACTGCCAACGAACGGTTTAAGCAAGAAGAACGAAATTTGGTGAGCCAACTGGGATTGGGGTTCTGATCATTACCTGAAAGTGCATTAAAATTGGGTGAAAAAATGTGTGGTGAGATTTCAGGAAACTCGTAGTTTTTTGGAAGCTTGGCAACCCCTTTCCATAAAAGTGATTTGTGCCAGTCTCTGCTTAGCGCTACATCAATAGGAAAGAAACCATAGAGATAGAACTTGGAACTACTTTATTGTGTCAATTTTCAAAGAGCTAGCACAAACCTGTTGGATTTAGAGTTCCAACAACATGTATCCATATAGTGGAAAACAGAGTGAAACCTAAAAATTAAAACTGTTACTGCCAATGAACGGTTTAACCTAGAAGAACGAAATTTGGCGAGCCAAGTGGGATTGGGGTACTGATCATTACCTGAAAGTGTCATGAAGATTGGGTGAAAAAATGTGTGCTGAGATTTCAGGAAACTCGTAGTTTTTTGGAAGCTTGGCAACCCCTTTCCATGAAAGTGATTTGCGCCAGTCTCTGCTTAGGGCTACATCAATAGGAAACAAACCATAGAGATAGAACTTGGAACTACTTTATTGTGTCAACTTTCAAAGAGCTAGCACAAACCGTGTTGGATTTAGAGTTCCAAATACATGTATCCATACAGGCGAAAACAGAGTGAAACCTAAAAATTAAAACTGTTACTGCCAACGAACGGTTTAAGCAAGAAGAACGAAATTTGGTGAGCCAACTGGGATTGGGGTTCTGATCATTACCTGAAAGTGCATTAAAATTGGGTGAAAAAATGTGTGGTGAGATTTCAGGAAACTCGTAGTTTTTTGGAAGCTTGGCAACCCCTTTCCATAAAAGTGATTTGTGCCAGTCTCTGCTTAGCGCTACATCAATAGGAAAGAAACCATAGAGATAGAACTTGGAACTACTTTATTGTGTCAATTTTCAAAGAGCTAGCACAAACCTGTTGGATTTAGAGTTCCAACAACATGTATCCATATAGTGGAAAACAGAGTGAAACCTAAAAATTAAAACTGTTACTGCCAATGAACGGTTTAACCTAGAAGAACGAAATTTGGCGAGCCAAGTGGGATTGGGGTACTGATCATTACCTGAAAGTGTCATGAAGATTGGGTGAAAAAATGTGTGCTGAGATTTCAGGAAACTCGTAGTTTTTTGGAAGCTTGGCAACCCCTTTCCATGAAAGTGATTTGCGCCAGTCTCTGCTTAGGGCTACATCAATAGGAAACAAACCATAGAGACAGAACTTGGAACTACTTTATTGTGTCATGTTTCAAAGAGGTAGCACAAACCGTGTTTGATTGAGAGTTCCAACTACATGTATCCATACAGGCGAAAACAGAGTGAAACCTAAAAATTAAAACTGTTACTGCCAACGAACGGTTTAAGCAAGAAGAACGAAATTTGGTGAGCCAAGTGGGATTGGGGTACTGATCATTACCTGAAAGTGTCATGAAAATTGGGTGAAAAAGTGTGTGGTGAGATTTCAGGAAACTGGTAGTTTTTTGGAAGCTTGGCAACCCCTTTCCATGAAAGTGATTTGCGCCAGTCTGTGCTTAGGGCTACATCAACAGGAAACAAACCATAGAGATAGAACTTGGAACTACTTTATTGTGTCAAGTTTCAAAGAGCTAGCACAAACCGTGTTTGATTTAGAGTTCCAACTACATGTATCCATATAGGCGAAATCAGAGTGAAACCTAAAAATTAAAACTGTTACTGCCAACGAACGGTTTAACCTAGAAGAACGAAATTTGGTGAGCCAAGTGGGATTGGGGTACTGATCGTTACCTGAAATTATCATCAAGATTGGGTGAAAAAATGTGTGCTTAGATTTCAGGAAACTAGTAGTTTTTTGGAAGCTTAGGAACCCCTTTCCATGAAAGTGCTTCGCGCCAGTCTCTGCTTAGGGCTACATCAATAGGAAACAAACCATAGAGATAGAACTGGAACTACTTTATTGTGTCAAGTTTCAAAGAGCTAGCACAAACCGTCTTTGATTTAGAGTTCCAACTACATGTATCCATATAGGAGAAAACAGAGTGAAACGTAAAAATTAAAACTGTTACTGCCAACGAACGGTTTAACCTAGAAGAACGAAATTTGGTGAGCCAAGTGGGATTGGGGTACTGATCATTACCTGAAAGTGTAATCAAGATTGGGTGAAAAAATGTGTGGTGAGATTTCAGGAAACTCGTAGTTTTTTGGAAGCTTGGCAACCCCTTTCTATAAAAGTGATTTGCGCCAGTCTCTGCTTAGCGCTACATCAATAGGAAAGAAACCAAAGAGATAGAACTTGGAACTACTTTATTGTGTCAAGTTTGAAAGAGCTAGCACTAACCGTGTTGGATTTAGAGTTCCAACTACATGTATCCATATAGGCGAAAACAGAGTGAAACCTAAAAATTAAAACTCTTACTGCCAACGAACGGTTTAACCTAGAAGAACGAAATTTGGTGAGCCAAGTGGGATTGGGGTACTGATCATTACCTGAACGTGTCATCAAGACTGGGTGAAAAAATGTGTGCTGAATTTTCAGGAAACTCGTAGTTTTTTGAAAGCTTCGCAACTCCTTTCCATGTAAGTGATTGCGCCAGTCTCTGCTTAGGGCTACATCAATAGGAAACAAACCATAGAGATAGAACTTGGAAATACTTTATTGTGTCAAGTTTCAGAGAGTTAGCACAAACCGTGTTTGATTTAGAGTTCCAACTACATGTATCCAAAAGGCAAAAACAGAGTGAAACCTAAAAATTAAAACTGTTACTGCCAACGAACGGTTTAACCTAGAAGAACGAAATTTGGTGAGCCAAGTGGGATTGGGGTACTGATCATTACCTGAAAGTGTCATGAAAATTGGGTGAAAAAATGTGTGCTGAGATTTCAGGAAACTCGTATTTTTTTGGAAGCTTGGCAACCCCTTTCCATGAAAGTGATTTGCGCCAGTCTCTGCTTAGGGCTACATCATTAGGAAACAAACCATAGAGATAGAACTTGGAACTATTTATTGTGTCAAGTTTCAAAGACATAGCACAAACCGTGTTTGATTTAGATTTCCAACTACATGTATCCATATAGGCGAAAACAGAGTGAAACCTAAAAATTAAACTGTTACTGCCAACGAACGGTTTAACCTAGAAGAACGAAATTTGGTGAGCCAAGTAGGATTGGGGTACTGATCATTACCTGAAAGTGTAATGAAGATTGGTTGAAAAAATATGTGCTGAGATTTCAGGAAACTCGTAGATTTTTGGAAGCTTGGCAACCCCTTTCCATAAAAGTGATTTGCGCCAGTCTCTGCTTAGGGCTACATCAATAGGAAACAAACCATAGAGATAGAACTTGTCACTACTTTATTGTGTCAATTTTCAAAGAGCTAGCACAAACCGTGTTGGAGTTAGAGTTCCAACTACATGTATCCATATAGGGGAAAACAGAGTGAAACCTAAAAATTAAAACTGTTACTGCCAATGAACGGTTTAACCTAGAAGAACGAAATTTTTTGAGCCAAGTGGGATTGGGGTACTGAACATTACCTGAAAGTGTCATCAAGATTGGGTGAAAAAATTTGTGCTGAGATTTCAGGAAACTCGTAGTTTTTTGGAAGATTGGCAACCCCTTTCCATGAAAGTGATTTGCGCCAGTCTCTGCTTAGGGCTACATCAATAGGAAACAAACCATAGAGATAGAACTTGGAACTACTTTATTGTGTCAAGTTTCAAACAGCTAGCTCAAACCGTCTTTGATTTAGAGTTCCAACTACATGTATCCATATAGGAGAAAACAGAGTGAAACCTAAAAATTAAAACTGTTACTGCCAACGAACGGTTTAACCTAGAAGAACGAAATTTGGTGAGCCCAGTGGGATTGGGTACTGATCATTACCTGAAAGTGTAATGAAGATTGGGTGAAAAAATATGTGCTGAGATTTCAGGAAACTCGTAGTTTTTTGGAAGCTTGGCAACCCCTTTCCATAAAAGTGATTTGCGCCAGTCTCTGCTTAGGGCTACATCAATAGGAAACAAACCATAGAGATAGAACTTGGAACTACTTTATTATGTCAATTTTCAAAGAGCTAGCACAAACCGTGTTGGATTTAGAGTTCCAACTACATGTATCCATATAGGCGAAAACAGAGTGAAACCTAAAAATTAAAACTGTTACTGCCAACGAACGGTTTAACCTAGAAGAACGAAATTTGGTGAGCCAAGTGGGATTGGGGTACTGATCATTACCTGAAAGTGTAATGAAGATTGGGTGAAAAAATATGTGCTGAGATTTCAGGAAACTCGTAGATTTTTGGAAGCTTGGCAACCCCTTTCCATAAAAGTGATTTGCGCCAGTCTCTGCTTAGGGCTACATCAATAGGAAACAAACCGTAGAGACAGAACTTGGAACTACTTTATTGTGTCAATTTTCAAAGAGCTAGCACAAACCTTGTTGGATTTAGAGTTCCAACTACATGTATCCATATAGGCGAAAACAGAGTGAAACCTAAAAATTAAAACTGTTACTGCCAACGAACGGTTTAACCTAGAAGAACGAAATTTGGTGAGCCAAGTGGGATTGGGGTACTGATCATTTCCTGAAAGTGTCATGAAGATTGGGTGAAAAAATGTGTGCTGAGATTTCAGGAAACTCGAAGTTTTTTGGAAGCTTGGCAACCCCTTTCCATGAAAGTGATTTGCGCCAGTCTCTACTTAGGGCTACATCAATAGGAAACAAACCATAGAGATAGTACTTGGAACTACTTTATTGTGTCAACTTTCAAAGAGCTAGCAGAAACCGTGTTGGATTTAGAGTTCCAACTGCATGTATCCATATAGGCGAAAACAGAGTGAAACCTAAAAATTAAAACAGTTACTGCCAACGAACGGTTTAACCTAGAAGAACGAAATTTGGTGAGCCAAGTGGGATAGGTGTACTGATCATTACCTGAAAGTGTAATCAAGATTGGGTGAAAAAATGTGTGGTGAGATTTCAGGAAACTCGTAGTTTTTTGGAAGCTTGGCAACCCCTTTCCATGAAAGTGATTTGCGCCAGTCTCTGCTTAGGGCTACATCAATAGGAAACAAACCATAGAGATAGAACTTGGAACTACTTTATTGTGTCAACTTTCAAAGAGCTAGCACAAACCGTGTTGGATTTAGAGTTCCAACTACATGTATCCATATAGGCGAAAACAGAGTGAAACCTAAAAATTAAAACAGTTACTGCCAACGAACGGTTTAACCTAGAAGAACGAAATTTGGTGAGTCAAGTGGGATAGGCGTACTGATCATTACCTGAAAGTGTCATCAAGATTGGGTGAAAAAATGTGTGCTGAGATTTCAGGAAACTCGTAGTTTTTTGGAAGCTTGGCAACCCCTTTCCATGAAAGTGATTTGCGCCAGTCTCTGCTTAGGGCTACATCAATAGGAAACAAATCATAGAGATAGAACTTGGAACTACTTTATTGTGTCATGTTTCAAAGAGCTAGCACAAACCGTGTTTGATTGAGAGTTCCAACTACATGTATCCATACAGGCGAAAACAGAGTGAAACCTAAAAATTAAAACTGTTACTGCCAACGAACGGTTTAAGCAAGAAGAACGAAATTTGGTGAGCCAAGTGGGATTGGGGTACTGATCATTACCTGAAAGTGTCATGAAAATTGGGTGAAAAAGTGTGTGGTGAGATTTCAGGAAACTGGTAGTTTTTTGGAAGCTTGGCAACCCCTTTCCATGAAAGTGATTTGCGCCAGTCTGTGCTTAGGGCTACATCAACAGGAAACAAACCATAGAGATAGAACTTGTCACTACTTTATTGTGTCAATTTTCAAAGAGCTAGCACAAACCGTGTTGGAGTTAGAGTTCCAACTACATGTATCCATATAGGGGAAAACAGAGTGAAACCTAAAAATTAAAACTGTTACTGCCAATGAACGGTTTAACCTAGAAGAACGAAATTTTTTGAGCCAAGTGGGATTGGGGTACTGAACATTACCTGAAAGTGTCATCAAGATTGGGTGAAAAAATTTGTGCTGAGATTTCAGGAAACTCGTAGTTTTTTGGAAGATTGGCAACCCCTTTCCATGAAAGTGATTTGCGCCAGTCTCTGCTTAGGGCTACAACAATAGGAAACAAACCATAGAGATAGAACTTGGAACTACTTTATTATGTCAATTTTCAAAGAGCTAGCACAAACCGTGTTGGATTTAGAGTTCCAACTACATGTATCCATATAGGCGAAAACAGAGTGAAACCTAAAAATTAAAACTGTTACTGCCAACGAACGGTTTAACCTAGAAGAACGAAATTTGGTGAGCCAAGTGGGATTGGGGTACTGATCATTACCTGAAAGTGTAATGAAGATTGGGTGAAAAAATATGTGCTGAGATTTCAGGAAACTAGTAGTTTTTTGGAGGCTTGGCAACCCCTTTCGAGAAAAGTGATTTGCGCCAGTCTCTGCTTAGGGCTACATCAATAGGAAACAAACCATAGAGACAGAACTTGGAACTACTTTATTGTGTCAATTTTCAAAGAGCTAGCACAAACCTTGTTGGATTTAGAGTTCCAACTACATGTATCCATATAGGGGAAAACAGAGTGAAACCTAAAAATTAAAACTGTTACTGCCAATGAACGGTTTAACCTAGAAGAACGAAATTTGGTGAGCCAAGAGGGATTGGGGTACTGAACATTACCTGAAAGTGTCATCAACTTTGGGTGAAAAAATTTGTGCTGAGATTTCAGGAAACTCGTAGTTTTTTGGAAGATTGGCAACCCATTTCCATGAAAGTGATTTGCGCCAGTCTCTGCTTAGGGCTACATCAATAGGAAACAAACCATAGAGATAGAACTTGGAACTACTTTATTGTGTCAAGTTTCAAAGAGCTAGCTCAAACCGTCTTTGATTTAGAGTTCCAACTACATGTATCCATATAGGAGACAACAGAGTGAAACCTAAAAATTAAAACTGTTACTGCCAACGAACGGTTTAACCTAGAAGAACGAAATTTGGTGAGCCCAGTGGGATTGGGGTACTGATCATTACCTGAAAGTGTAATGAAGATTGGGTGAAAAAATATGTGCTGAGATTTCAGGAAACTCGTAGTTTTTTGGAAGCTTGGCAACCCCTTTCCATAAAAGTGATTTGCGCCAGTCTCTGGTTAGGGCTACATCAATAGGAAACAAACCATAGAGATAGAACTTGGAACTACTTTATTGTGTCAATTTTCAAAGAGCTAGCACAAACCGTGTTGGATTTAGAGTTCCAACTACATGTATCCATATAGGCGAAAACAGAGTGAAACCTAAAAATTAAAACTGTTACTGCCAACGAACGGTTTAAACTAGAAGAACGTAATTTGGTGAGCCAAGTTGGATTGGGGTACTGATCATTACCTGAAAGTGTGATCCAGATTGGGTGAAAAAATGTGTGCTGAGATTTCAGGAAACTCGTAGTTTTTTGGAAGCTTGGCAACCCCTTTTCATGAAAGTGATTTGCGCCAGTCTCTGCTTAGGGCTACATCAATAGGAAACAAACCATAGAGATAGAACTTGAAACTACGTTATTGTGTGAAGTTTCAAAGAGCTAGCACAAACCTTCTTTGATTTAGAGTTCCAACTACATGTATCCATATAGGCGAAAAGAGAGTGAAACCTAAAAATTAAAACTGTTACTGCCAACGAACGGTTTTACCTAGAAAAACGAAATTTGGTGAGCCAAGTGGGATTGGGGTACTGATCATTACCTGAAATTTTCATCAAGATTGGGTGAAAAAATGTGTGCTGAGATTTCAGGAAACTCGTAGTTTTTTGGAAGCTTGGCAACCCCTTTCCATGAAAGTGATTTGCGCCAGTTTCTGCTTAGGGCTACATCAATAGGAAACAAACCATAGAGATACAACTTGGAACTACTTTATTGTGTCAAGTTTCAAAGAGCTAGCACAAACCGTGTTTGATTTCGAGTTCCAACTACATGTATCCATATAGGCGAAAACAGAGTGAAACCTAAAAATTAAAACTGTTACTGCCAACGAACGGTTTAACCTAGAAGAACGAAATTTGGTGAGCCAAGTGGGATTGGGGTACTGATCATTTCCTGAAAGTGTCATGAAGATTGGGTGAAAAAATGTGTGCTGAGATTTCAGGAAACTCGAAGTTTTTTGGAAGCTTGGCAACCCCTTTCCATGAAAGTGATTTGCGCCAGTCTCTGCTTAGGGCTACATCAATAGGAAACAAACCATAGAGATAGTACTTGGAACTACTTTATTGTGTCAACTTTCAAAGAGCTAGCACAAACCGTGTTGGATTTAGAGTTCCAACTGCATGTATCCATATAGGCGAAAACAGAGTGAAACCTAAAAATTAAAACAGTTACTGCCAACGAACGGTTTAACCTAGAAGAACGAAATTTGGTGAGCCAAGTGGGATAGGTGTACTGATCATTACCTGAAAGTGTAATCAAGATTGGGTGAAAAAATGTGTGGTGAGATTTCAGGAAACTCGTAGATTTTTGGAAGCTTGGCAACCCCTTTCCATTAAAGTGATTTGCGCCAGTCTCTGCTTAGCGCTACATCAATAGGAAAGAAACCATAGAGATAGAACTTGGAACTACTTTATTGTGTCAAGTTTCAAAGAGCTAGCACTAACCGTGTTGGATTTAGATTTCCAACTACATGTATCCATATAGGCGAAAACAGAGTGAAACCTAAAAATTAAAACTGTTACTGCCAACGAACGGTTTAACCTAGAAGAACGAAATTTGGTCAGCCAAGTGGGATTGGGGTACTGATCATTACCTGAAAGTGTAATGAAGATTGGGTGAAAAAATATGTGCTGAGATTTCAGGAAACTCGTAGTTTTTTGGAAGCTTGGCAACCCCTTTCCATAAAAGTGATTTGCGCCAGTCTCTGCTTAGGGCTACATCAATAGGAAACAAACCATAGAGATAGAACTTTGAACTACTTTATTGTGTCAATTTTCAAAGAGCTAGCACAAACCATGTTGGATTTAGAGTTCCAAATACATGTATCCATATAGGGGAAAACAGAGTGAAACCTAAAAATTAAAACTGTTACTGCCAACGAACGGTTTAACCTAGAAGAACAAAATTTTTTGAGCCAAGTTGGATTGGGGTACTGAACATTACCTGAAAGTGTCATCAAGATTGGGTGAAAAAATTTGTGCTGAGATTTCAGGAAACTCGTAGTTTTTTGGAAGATTGGCAACCCCTTTCCATGAAAGTGATTTGCGCCAGTCTCTGCTTAGGGCTACATCAATAGGAAACAAACCATAGAGATAGAACTTGGAACTACTTTATTGTGTCAAGTTTCAAAGAGCTAGCTCAAACCGTCTTTGATTTAGAGTTCCAACTACATGTATCCATATAGGAGAAAACAGAGTGAAACCTAAAAATTAAAACTGTTACTGCCAACGAACGGTTTAACCTAGAAGAACGAAATTTGGTGAGCCCAGTGGGATTGGGTACTGATCATTACCTGAAAGTGTAATGAAGATTGGGTGAAAAAATATGTGCTGAGATTTCAGGAAACTCGTAGTTTTTTGGAAGCTTGGCAACCCCTTTCCATAAAAGTGATTTGCGCCAGTCTCTGCTTAGGGCTACATCAATAGGAAACAAACCATAGAGATAGAACTTGGAACTACTTTATTATGTCAATTTTCAAAGAGCTAGCACAAACCGTGTTGGATTTAGAGTTCCAACTACATGTATCCATATAGGCGAAAACAGAGTGAAACCTAAAAATTAAAACTGTTACTGCCAACGAACGGTTTAACCTAGAAGAACGAAATTTGGTGAGCCAAGTGGGATTGGGGTACTGATCATTACCTGAAAGTGTAATGAAGATTGGGTGAAAAAGTATGTGCTGAGTTTTCAGGAAACTCGTAGATTTTTGGAAGCTTGGCAACCCCTTTCCATAAAAGTGATTTGCGCCAGTCTCTGCTTAGGGCTACATCAATAGGAAACAAACCGTAGAGACAGAACTTGGAACTACTTTATTGTGTCAATTTTCAAAGAGCTAGCACAAACCTTGTTGGATTTAGAGTTCCAACTACATGTATCCATATAGGCGAAAACAGAGTGAAACCTAAAAATTAAAACTGTTACTGCCAACGAACGGTTTAACCTAGAAGAACGAAATTTGGTGAGCCAAGTGGGATTGGGGTACTGATCATTTCCTGAAAGTGTCATGAAGATTGGGTGAAAAAATGTGTGCTGAGATTTCAGGAAACTCGAAGTTTTTTGGAAGCTTGGCAACCCCTTTCCATGAAAGTGATTTGCGCCAGTCTCTACTTAGGGCTACATCAATAGGAAACAAACCATAGAGATAGTACTTGGAACTACTTTATTGTGTCAACTTTCAAAGAGCTAGCAGAAACCGTGTTGGATTTAGAGTTCCAACTGCATGTATCCATATAGGCGAAAACAGAGTGAAACCTAAAAATTAAAACAGTTACTGCCAACGAACGGTTTAACCTAGAAGAACGAAATTTGGTGAGCCAAGTGGGATAGGTGTACTGATCATTACCTGAAAGTGTAATCAAGATTGGGTGAAAAAATGTGTGGTGAGATTTCAGGAAACTCGTAGTTTTTTGGAAGCTTGGCAACCCCTTTCCATTAAAGTGATTTGCGCCAGTCTCTGCTTAGCGCTACATCAATAGGAAAGAAACCATAGAGATAGAACTTGGAACTACTTTATTGTGTCAAGTTTCAAAGTGCTAGCACTAACCGTGTTGGATTTAGATTTCCAACTACATGTATCCATATAGGCGAAAACAGAGTGATACCTAAAAATTAAAACTGTTAATGCCAACGAACGGTTTAACCTAGAAGAACGAAATTTGGTCAGCCAAGTGGGATTGGGGTACTGATCATTACCTGAAAGTGTAATGAAGATTGGGTGAAAAAATATGTGCTGAGATTTCAGGAAACTCGTAGTTTTTTGGAAGCTTGGCAACCCCTTTCCATAAAAGTGATTTGCGCCAGTCTCTGCTTAGGGCTACATCAATAGGAAACAAACCATAGAGATAGAACTTTGAACTACTTTATTGTGTCAATTTTCAAAGAGCTAGCACAAACCATGTTGGATTTAGAGTTCCAAATACATGTATCCATATAGGGGAAAACAGAGTGAAACCTAAAAATTAAAACTGTTACTGCCATCGAACGGTTTAACCTAGAAGAACAAAATTTTTTGAGCCATGTGGGATTGGGGTACTGAACATTACCTGAAAGTGTCATCAAGATTGGGTGAAAAAAATTGTGCTGAGATTTCAGGAAACTCGTAGTTTTTTGGAAGATTGGCAACCCCTTTCCATGAAAGTGATTTGCGCCAGTCTCTGCTTAGGGCTACAACAATAGGAAACAAACCATAGAGATAGAACTTGGAACTACTTTATAGTGTCAAGTTTCAAAGAGCTAGCTCAAACCGTCTTTGATTTAGAGTTCCAACTACATGTATCCATATAGGAGAAAACAGAGTGAAACCTAAAAATTAAAACTGTTACTGCCAACGAACGGTTTAACCTAGAAGAACAAAATTTGGTGAGCCCAGTGGGATTGGGTACTGATCATTACCTGAAAGTGTAATGAAGATTGGGTGAAAAAATATGTGCTGAGATTTCAGGAAACTCGTAGTATTTTGGAAGCTTGGCAACCCCTTTCCATAAAAGTGATTTGCGCCAGTCTCTGCTTAGGGCTACATCAATAGGAAACAAACCATAGAGATAGAACTTGGAACTACTTTATTATGTCAATTTTCAAAGAGCTAGCACAAACCGTGTTGGATTTAGAGTTCCAACTACATGTATCCATATAGGCGAAAACAGAGTGAAACCTAAAAATTAAAACTGTTACTGCCAACGAACGGTTTAACCTAGAAGAACGAAATTTGGTGAGCCAAGTGGGATTGGGGTACTGATCATTACCTGAAAGTGTAATGAAGATTGGGTGAAAAAATATGTGCTGAGATTTCAGGAAACTAGTAGTTTTTTGGAGGCTTGGCAACCCCTTTCGAGAAAAGTGATTTGCGCCAGTCTCTGCTTAGGGCTACATCAATAGGAAACAAACCGTAGAGACAGAACTTGGAACTACTTTATTGTGTCAATTTTCAAAGAGCTAGCACAAACCTTGTTGGATTTAGAGTTCCAACTACATGTATCCATATAGGGGAAAACAGAGTGAAACCTAAAAATTAAAACTGTTACTGCCAATGAACGGTTTAACCTAGAAGAACGAAATTTGGTGAGCCAAGAGGGATTGGGGTACTGAACATTACCTGAAAGTGTCATCAACTTTGGGTGAAAAAATTTGTGCTGAGATTTCAGGAAACTCGTAGTTTTTTGGAAGATTGGCAACCCATTTCCATGAAAGTGATTTGCGCCAGTCTCTGCTTAGGGCTACATCAATAGGAAACAAACCATAGAGATAGAACTTGGAACTACTTTATTGTGTCAAGTTTCAAAGAGCTAGCTCAAACCGTCTTTGATTTAGAGTTCCAACTACATGTATCCATATAGGAGACAACAGAGTGAAACCTAAAAATTAAAACTGTTACTGCCAACGAACGGTTTAACCTAGAAGAACGAAATTTGGTGAGCCCAGTGGGATTGGGGTACTGATCATTACCTGAAAGTGTAATGAAGATTGGGTGAAAAAATATGTGCTGAGATTTCAGGAAACTCGTAGTTTTTTGGAAGCTTGGCAACCCCTTTCCATAAAAGTGATTTGCGCCAGTCTCTGGTTAGGGCTACATCAATAGGAAACAAATCATAGAGATAGAACTTGGAACTACTTTATTGTGTCAATTTTCAAAGAGCTAGCACAAACCGTGTTGGATTTAGAGTTCCAACTACATGTATCCATATAGGCGAAAACAGAGTGAAACCTAAAAATTAAAACTGTTACTGCCAACGAACGGTTTAAACTAGAAGAACGTAATTTGGTGAGCCAAGTTGGATTGGGGTACTGATCATTACCTGAAAGTGTGATCCAGATTGGGTGAAAAAATGTGTGCTGAGATTTCAGGAAACTCGTAGTTTTTTGGAAGCTTGGCAACCCCTTTTCATGAAAGTGATTTGCGCCAGTCTCTGCTTAGGGCTACATCAATAGGAAACAAACCATAGAGATAGAACTTGAAACTACGTTATTGTGTGAAGTTTCAAAGAGCTAGCACAAACCTTCTTTGATTTAGAGTTCCAACTACATGTATCCATATAGGCGAAAAGAGAGTGAAACCTAAAAATTAAAACTGTTACTGCCAACGAACGGTTTTACCTAGAAAAACGAAATTTGGTGAGCCAAGTGGGATTGGGGTACTGATCATTACCTGAAATTTTCATCAAGATTGGGTGAAAAAATGTGTGCTGAGATTTCAGGAAACTCGTAGTTTTTTGGAAGCTTGGCAACCCCTTTCCATGAGAGTGATTTGCGCCAGTTTCTGCTTAGGGCTACATCAATAGGAAACAAACCATAGAGATACAACTTGGAACTACTTTATTGTGTCAAGTTTCAAAGAGCTAGCACAAACCGTGTTTGATTTCGAGTTCCAACTACATGTATCCATATAGGCGAAAACAGAGTGAAACCTAAAAATTAAAACTGTTACTGCCAACGAACGGTTTAACCTAGAAGAACGAAATTTGGTGAGCCAAGTGGGATTGGGGTACTGATCATTTCCTGAAAGTGTCATGAAGATTGGGTGAAAAAATGTGTGCTGAGATTTCAGGAAACTCGAAGTTTTTTGGAAGCTTGGCAACCCCTTTCCATGAAAGTGATTTGCGCCAGTCTCTGCTTAGGGCTACATCAATAGGAAACAAACCATAGAGATAGTACTTGGAACTACTTTATTGTGTCAACTTTCAAAGAGCTAGCACAAACCGTGTTGGATTTAGAGTTCCAACTGCATGTATCCATATAGGCGAAAACAGAGTGAAACCTAAAAATTAAAACAGTTACTGCCAACGAACGGTTTAACCTAGAAGAACGAAATTTGGTGAGCCAAGTGGGATAGGTGTACTGATCATTACCTGAAAGTGTAATCAAGATTGGGTGAAAAAATGTGTGGTGAGATTTCAGGAAACTCGTAGATTTTTGGAAGCTTGGCAACCCCTTTCCATTAAAGTGATTTGCGCCAGTCTCTGCTTAGCGCTACATCAATAGGAAAGAAACCATAGAGATAGAACTTGGAACTACTTTATTGTGTCAAGTTTCAAAGAGCTAGCACTAACCGTGTTGGATTTAGATTTCCAACTACATGTATCCATATAGGCGAAAACAGAGTGAAACCTAAAAATTAAAACTGTTACTGCCAACGAACGGTTTAACCTAGAAGAACGAAATTTGGTCAGCCAAGTGGGATTGGGGTACTGATCATTACCTGAAAGTGTAATGAAGATTGGGTGAAAAAATATGTGCTGAGATTTCAGGAAACTCGTAGTTTTTTGGAAGCTTGGCAACCCCTTTCCATAAAAGTGATTTGCGCCAGTCTCTGCTTAGGGCTACATCAATAGGAAACAAACCATAGAGATAGAACTTTGAACTACTTTATTGTGTCAATTTTCAAAGAGCTAGCACAAACCATGTTGGATTTAGAGTTCCAAATACATGTATCCATATAGGGGAAAACAGAGTGAAACCTAAAAATTAAAACTGTTACTGCCAACGAACGGTTTAACCTAGAAGAACAAAATTTTTTGAGCCAAGTGGGATTGGGGTACTGAACATTACCTGAAAGTGTCATCAAGATTGGGTGAAAAAATTTGTGCTGAGATTTCAGGAAACTCGTAGTTTTTTGGAAGATTGGCAACCCCTTTCCATGAAAGTGATTTGCGCCAGTCTCTGCTTAGGGCTACATCAATAGGAAACAAACCATAGAGATAGAACTTGGAACTACTTTATTGTGTCAAGTTTCAAAGAGATAGCTCAAACCGTCTTTGATTTAGAGTTCCAACTACATGTATCCATATAGGAGAAAACAGAGTGAAACCTAAAAATTAAAACTGTTACTGCCAACGAACGGTTTAACCTAGAAGAACGAAATTTGGTGAGCCCAGTGGGATTGGGTACTGATCGTTACCTGAAAGTGTAATGAAGATTGGGTGAAAAAATATGTGCTGAGATTTCAGGAAACTCGTAGATTTTTTTAAGCTTGGCAACCCCTTTCCATAAAAGTGATTTGCGCCAGTCTCTGCTTAGGGCTACATCAATAGGAAACAAACCGTAGAGACAGAACTTGGAACTACTTTATTGTGTCAATTTTCAAAGAGCTAGCACAAACCGTGTTTGATTTCGAGTTGCAACTACATGTATCCATATAGGCGAAAACAGAGTGAAACCTAAAAATTAAAACTGTTACTGCCAACGAACGGTTTAACCTAGAAGAACGAAATTTGGTGAGCCAAGTGGGATTGGGGTACTGATCATTTCCTGAAAGTGTCATGAAGATTGGGTGAAAAAATGTGTGCTGAGATTTCAGGAAACTCGTAGTTTTTTGGAAGCTTGGCAACCCCTTTCCATGAAAGTGATTTGCGCCAGTCTCTGCTTAGGGCTACATCAATAGGAAACAAACCATAGAGATAGTACTTGGAACTATTTTATTGTGTCAACTTTCAAAGAGCTAGCACAAACCGTGTTGGATTTAGAGTTCCAACTGCATGTATCCATATAGACGAAAACAGAGTGAAACCTAAAAATTAAAACTGTTACTGCCAACGAACGGTTTAACCTAGAAGAACAAAATTTTTTGAGCCAAGTGGGATTGGGGTACTGAACATTACCTGAAAGTGTCATCAAGATTGGGTGAAAAAATTTGTGCTGAGATTTCAGGAAACTCGTAGTTTTTTGGAAGATTGGCAACCCCTTTCCATAAAAGTGATTTGCGCCAGTCTCTGCTTAGGGCTACATCAATAGGAAACAAACCATAGAGATAGAACTTGGAACTACTTTATTGTGTCAATTTTCAAAGAGCTAGCACAAACCGTGTTGGATTTAGAGTTCCAACTACATGTATCCATATAGGCGAAAACAGAGTGAAACCTAAAAATTAAAACTGTTACTGCCAACGAACGGTTTAAACTAGAAGAACGTAATTTGGTGAGCCAAGTTGGATTGGGGTACTGATCATTACCTGAAAGTGTGATCCAGATTGGGTGAAAAAATGTGTGCTGAGATTTCAGGAAACTCGTAGTTTTTTGGAAGCTTGGCAACCCCTTTTCATGAAAGTGATTTGCGCCAGTCTCTGCTTAGGGCTACATCAATAGGAAACAAACCATAGAGATAGAACTTGAAACTACGTTATTGTGTGAAGTTTCAAAGAGCTAGCACAAACCTTCTTTGATTTAGAGTTCCAACTACATGTATCCATATAGGCGAAAAGAGAGTGAAACCTAAAAATTAAAACTGTTACTGCCAACGAACGGTTTTACCTAGAAAAACGAAATTTGGTGAGCCAAGTGGGATTGGGGTACTGATCATTACCTGAAATTTTCATCAAGATTGGGTGAAAAAATGTGTGCTGAGATTTCAGGAAACTCGTAGTTTTTTGGAAGCTTGGCAACCCCTTTCCATGAAAGTGATTTGCGCCAGTTTCTGCTTAGGGCTACATCAATAGGAAACAAACCATAGAGATACAACTTGGAACTACTTTATTGTGTCAAGTTTCAAAGAGCTAGCACAAACCGTGTTTGATTTCGAGTTCCAACTACATGTATCCATATAGGCGAAAACAGAGTGAAACCTAAAAATTAAAACTGTTACTGCCAACGAACGGTTTAACCTAGAAGAACGAAATTTGGTGAGCCAAGTGGGATTGGGGTACTGATCATTTCCTGAAAGTGTCATGAAGATTGGGTGAAAAAATGTGTGCTGAGATTTCAGGAAACTCGTAGTTTTTTGGAAGCTTGGCAACCCCTTTCCATGAAAGTGATTTGCGCCAGTCTCTGCTTAGGGCTACATCAATAGGAAACAAACCATAGAGATAGTACTTGGAACTACTTTATTGTGTCAACTTTCAAAGAGCTAGCACAAACCGTGTTGGATTTAGAGTTCCAACTGCATGTATCCATATAGGCGAAAACAGAGTGAAACCTAAAAATTAAAACAGTTACTGCCAACGAACGGTTTAACCTAGAAGAACAAAATTTGGTGAGCCAAGTGGGATTGGGGTACTGATCATTTCCTGAAAGTGTCATGAAGATTGGGTGAAAAAATGTGTGCTGAGATTTCAGGAAACTCGTAGTTTTTTGGAAGCTTGGCAACCCCTTTTCATGAAAGTGATTTGCGCCAGTCTCTGCTTAGGGCTACATCAATAGGAAACAAACCATAGAGATATTACTTGGAACTACTTTATTGTGTCAACTTTCAAAGAGCTAGCACAAACCGTGTTGGATTTAGAGTTCCAACTGCATGTATCCATATAGGCGAAAACAGAGTGAAACCTAAAAATTAAAACAGTTACTGCCAACGAACGGTTTAACCTAGAAGAACGAAATTTGGTGAGCCAAGTGGGATAGGTGTACTGATCATTACCTGAAAGTGTAATCAAGATTGGGTGAAAAAATGTGTGGTGAGATTTCAGGAAACTCGTAGTTTTTTGGAAGCTTGGCAACTCCTTTCCATGAAAGTGATTTGCACCAGTCTCTGCTTAGCGCTACATCAATAGGAAAGAAACCATAGAGATAGAACTTGGAACTACTTTATTGTGTCAAGTTTCAAAGAGCTAGCACTAACCGTGTTGGATTTAGATTTCCAACTACATGTATCCATATAGGCGAAAACAGAGTGAAACCTAAAAATTAAAACTGTTACTGCCAACGAACGGTTTAACCTAGAAGAACGAAATTTGTTCAGCCAAGTGGGATTGGGGTACTGATCATTACCTGAAAGTCTAATGAAGATTGGGTGAAAAAATATGTGCTGAGATTTCAGGAAACTCGTAGTTTTTTGGAAGCTTGGCAACCCCTTTCCATAAAAGTGATTTGCGCCAGTCTCTGCTTAGGGCTACATCAATAGGAAACAAACCATAGAGATAGAACTTTGAACTACTTTATTGTGTCAATTTTCAAAGAGCTAGCACAAACCATGTTGGATTTAGAGTTCCAAATACATGTATCCATATAGGGGAAAACAGAGTGAAACCTAAAAATTAAAACTGTTACTGCCAACGAACGGTTTAACCTAGAAGAACAAAATTTTTTGAGCCAAGTGGGATTGGGGTACTGAACATTACCTGAAAGTGTCATCAAGATTGGGTGAAAAAATTTGTGCTGAGATTTCAGGAAACTCGTAGTTTTTTGGAAGATTGGCAACCCCTTTCCATAAAAGTGATTTGCGCCAGTCTCTGCTTAGGGCTACATCAATAGGAAACAAACCATAGAGATAGAACTGGGAACTACTTTATTGTGTCAATTTTCAAAGAGCTAGCACAAACCGTGTTGGATTTAGAGTTCCAACTACATGTATCCATATAGGCGAAAACAGAGTAAAACCTAAAAATTAAAACTGTTACTGCCAACGAACGGTTTAAACTAGAAGAACGTAATTTGGTGAGCCAAGTTGGATTGGGGTACTGATCATTACCTGAAAGTGTGATCCAGATTGGGTGAAAAAATGTGTGCTGAGATTTCAGGAAACTCGTAGTTTTTTGGAAGCTTGGCAACCCCTTTTCATGAAAGTGATTTGCGCCAGTCTCTGCTTAGGGCTACATCAATAGGAAACAAACGATAGAGATAGAACTTGAAACTACGTTATTGTGTGAAGTTTCAAAGAGCTAGCACAAACCTTCTTTGATTTAGAGTTCCAACTACATGTATCCATATAGGCGAAAAGAGAGTGAAACCTAAAAATTAAAACTGTTACTGCCAACGAACGGTTTTACCTAGAAAAACGAAATTTGGTGAGCCAAGTGGGATTGGGGCACTGATCATTACCTGAAATTTTCATCAAGATTGGGTGAAAAAATGTGTGCTGAGATTTCAGGAAACTCGTAGTTTTTTGGAAGCTTGGCAACCCCTTTCCATGAAAGTGATTTGCGCCAGTTTCTGCTTAGGGCTACATCAATAGGAAACAAACCATAGAGATAGAACATGGAACTACTTTATTGTGTCAAGTTTCAAAGAGCTAGCACAAACCGTGTTTGATTTCGAGTTCCAACTACATGTATCCATATAGGCGAAAACAGAGTGAAACCTAAAAATTAAAACTGTTACTGCCAACGAACGGTTTAACCTAGAAGAACGAAATTTGGTGAGCCAAGTGGGATTGGGGTACTGATCATTTCCTGAAAGTGTCATGAAGATTGGGTGAAAAAATGTGTGCTGAGATTTCAGGAAACTCGTAGTTTTTTGGAAGCTTGGCAACCCCTTTCCATGAAAGTGATTTGCGCCAGTCTCTGCTTAGGGCTACATCAATAGGAAACAAACCATAGAGATAGTACTTGGAACTACTTTATTGTGTCAACTTTCAAAGAGCTAGCACAAACCGTGTTGGATTTAGAGTTCCAACTGCATGTATCCATATAGGCGAAAACAGAGTGAAACCTAAAAATTAAAACAGTTACTTCCAACGAACGGTTTAACCTAGAAGAACGAAATTTGGTGAGCCAAGTGGGATAGGTGTACTGATCATTACCTGAAAGTGTAATCAAGATTGGGTGAAAAAATGTGTGGTGAGATTTCAGGAAACTCGTAGTTTTTTGGAAGCTTGGCCACCCCTTTCCATTAAAGTGATTTGCGCCAGTCTCTGCTTAGCGCTACATCAATAGGAAAGAAACCATAGAGATAGAACTTGGAACTACTTTATTGTGTCAAGTTTCAAAGAGCTAGCACTAACTGTGTTGGATTTAGTGTTCCAACTACATGTATCCATATAGGCGAAAACAGAGTGAAACCTAAAAATTAAAACTGTTACTGCCAACGAACGGTTTAACCTAGAAGAACGAAATTTGGTCAGCCAAGTGGGATTGGGGTACTGATCATTACCTGAAAGTGTAATGAAGATTGGGTGAAAAAATATGTGCTGAGATTTCAGGAAACTCGTAGTTTTTTGGAAGCTTGGCAACCCCTTTCCATACAAGTGATTTGCGCCAGTCTCTGCTTAGGGCTACATCAATAGGAAACAAACCATAGAGATAGAACTTGGAACTACTTTATTGTGTCAACTTTCAAAGAGCTAGCACAAACCGTGTTGGATTTAGAGTTCCAACTACATGTATCCATATAGGCGAAAACAGAGTGAAACCTAAAAATTAAAACAGTTACTGCCAACGAACGGTTTAACCTAGAAGAACGAAATTTGGTGAGCCAAGTGGGATAGGTGTACTGATCATTACCTGAAAGTGTAATCAAGATTGGGTGAAAAAATGGGTGGTGAGATTTCAGGAAACTCGTAGTTTTTTGGAAGCTTGGCAACCCCTTTCCATTAAAGTGATTTGCGCCAGTCTCTGCTTAGGGCTACATCAATAGGAAACAAACCATAGAGATAGAACTTGGAACTACTTTATTGTGTCAACTTTCAAAGAGCTAGCACAAACCGTGTTGGATTTAGAGTTCCAACTGCATGTATCCATATAGGCGAAAACAGAGTGAAACCTAAAAATTAAAACAGTTACTGCCAACGAACGGTTTAACCTAGAAGAACGAAATTTGGTGAGCCAAGTGGGATAGGTGTACTGATCATTACCTGAAAGTGTAATCAAGATTGGGTGAAAAAATGTGTGGTGAGATTTCAGGAAACTCGTAGTTTTTTGGAAGCTTGGCAACCCCTTTCCATTAAAGTGATTTGCGCCAGTCTCTGCTTAGCGCTACATAAATAGGAAAGAAACCATAGAGATAGAACTTGGAACTACTTTATTGTGTCAAGTTTCAAAGAGCTAGCACTAACCGTGTTGTATTTAGAGTTCCAACTACATGTATCCATATAGGCGAAAACAGAGTGAAACCTAAAAATTAAAACTGTTACTGCCAACGAACGGTTTAACCTAGAAGAACGAAATTTGGTCAGCCAAGTGGGATTGGGGTACTGATCATTACCTGAAAGTGTAATGAAGATTGGGTGAAAAAATATGTGCTGAGATTTCAGGAAACTCGTAGTTTTTTGGAAGCTTGGCAACCCCTTTCCATAAAAGTGATTTGCGCCAGTCTCTGCTTAGGGCTACATCAATAGGAAACAAACCATAGAGATAGAACTTTGAACTACTTTATTGTGTCAATTTTCAAAGAGCTAGCACAAACCATGTTGGATTTAGAGTTCCAAATACATGTATCCATATAGGGGAAAACAGAGTGAAACCTAAAAATTAAAACTGTTACTGCCAACGAACGGTTTAACCTAGAAGAACAAAATTTTTTGAGCCAAGTGGGATTGGGGTACTGAACATTACCTGAAAGTGTCATCAAGATTGGGTGAAAAAATTTGTGCTGAGATTTCAGGAAACTCGTAGTTTTTTGGAAGATTGGCAACCCCTTTCCATGAAAGTGATTTGCGCCAGTCTCTGCTTAGGGCTACATCAATAGGAAACAAACCATAGAGATAGAACTTGGAACTACTTTATTGTGTCAAGTTTCAAAGAGCTAGCTCAAACCGTCTTTGATTTAGAGTTCCAACTACATGTATCCATATAGGAGAAAACAGAGTGAAACCTAAAAATTAAAACTGTTACTGCCAACGAACGGTTTAACCTAGAAGAACGAAATTTGGTGAGCCCAGTGGGATTGGGGTAATGATCATTACCTGAAAGTGTAATGAAGATTGGGTGAAAAAATATGTGCTGAGATTTCAGGAAACTCGTAGTTTTTTGGAAGCTTGGCAACCCCTTTCCATGAAAGTGATTTGCGCCAGTCTCTGCTTAGGGCTACATCAATAGGAAAGAAACCATAGAGATAGAACTTGGAACTACTTTATTGTGTCAAGTTTCAAAGAGATAGCACTAACCGTGTTGGATTTAGAGTTCCAACTACATGTATCCATATAGGCGAAAACAGAGTGAAACCTAAAAATTAAAACTCTTACTGCCAACGAACGGTTTAACCTAGAAGAACGAAATTTGGTGAGCCAAGTGGGATTGCGGTACTGATCATTACCTGAAAGTGTCATCAAGACTGGGTGAAAAAATGTGTGCTGTAATTTCAGGAAACTCGTAATTTTTTGTAAGATTGGCAACCCCTTTCCATGAAAGTGATTTGCGCCAGTCTCTGCTTAGGGCTACATCAATAGGAAAAAAACCATAGAGATAGAACTTGGAACTACTTTATTGTGTCAAGTTTCAAAGAGCTAGCAAAAACCGTGTTTGATTTAGAGTTCCAACTACATGTATCCATATAGGAGAAAACAGAGTGAAACCTAAAAATTAAAACTGTTACTGCCAGTGAACGGTTTAACCTAGAAGAACGAAATTTGGTGAGCCAAGTTGGATTGGGGTACTGATCATTACCTGAAAGTGTCATCAAGATTGGGAGAAAAAAGGTGTACTGAGATTTCAGGAAACTCGTAGTTTTTGGGAAGCTTGGCAACCCTTTTCCATGAAAGTGATTTGCGCCAGTCTCTCCTTAGGGCTATATCAATAGGAAACAATCCAAAGAGATAGAACTTGGATCTCCTTCATTATGTCAAGTTTCAAAGAGCTAGCAAAAACCGTGTTTGATTTAGAGTTCCAACTACATGTATCCATATAGCAGAAAACAGAGTGACACCTAAAAATTAAAACTGTTACTGCCAACGAACGTTTTAACCTAGAAGAACGAAATTTGGTGAGCCAAGTGGGATTGGGGTCCTGATCATTACCTGAAATTGTCATCAAGATTGGGTGTAAAAATGTGTGCTGAGATTTCAGGAAACTCGTAGTTTTTTGGAAGCTTGGCAACCCCTTTCCATGAAAGTGATATGCGCAGGTCTCTGCTTAGGGCTACATCAATAGAAAACAAACCATAGAGATAGAAATTGCAACTACTTTATTGTTTCAAGTTTCAAAGAGCTAGCACAAACGGTGTTGGATTTAGAGTTCCAACTACATGTATCCATATAGGCGAAAACAGAGTGAAACCTAAAAATTAAAACTGTTACTGCCAACGAACGGTTTAAAGTAGAAGAACGAAATTTGGTGAGCCAAGTGGGATTGGGGTACTGATCATTACCTGAAAGTGGGATCCAGATTGGGTGAAAAAATGTGTGCTGAGATTTCAGGAAACTCGTAGTTTTTTGGAAGCTTGGCAACCACTTTCCATGAAAGTGATTTGCGCCAGTCTCTGCTTAGGGCTACATCAATAGGAAACAAACCATAGAGATAGAACTTGGAACTACGTTATTGTGTGAAGTTTCAAAGAGCTAGCACAAACCGTCTTTGATTTAGAGTTCCAAATACAGGTATCCATGTAGGCGAAAACAGAGTGAAAACTAAAATTAAAACTGTTACTGCCAACGAACTGTTTAACCTAGAAGAACGAAATTTGGTGAGCCAAGTGGGATTGGGGTACTGATCATTACCTGAAAGTTCATGAAGATTGGGTGAAAAAATGTGTGCTGAGATTTCAGGAAACTCGTAGTTTTTTGGAAGCTTGGCAACCCCTTTCCATGAAAGTGATTTGCGCCAGTCTCTGCTTAGGGCTACATCAATAGGAAACAAACCATAGAGATAGAACTTGGAACTACTTTATTGTGTCAACTTTCAAAGAGCTAGCACAAACCATGTTGGATTTAGAGTTCCAACTACATGTATCCATATAGGCGAAAACAGAGTGAAACCTAAAAATTAAAACAGTTACTGCCAACGAACGGTTTAACCTAGAAGAACGAAATTTGGTGAGCCAAGTGGGAAAGGCGTACTGATCATTACCTGAAAGTGTCATCAAGATTGGGTGAAAAAATTTGTGCTGAGATTTCAGGAAACTCGTAGTTTTTTGGAAGATTGGCAACCCCTTTCCATGAAAGTGATTTGCGCCAGTCTCTGCTTAGGGCTACATCAATAGGAAACAAACCATAGAGATAAAACTTGGAACTACTTTATTGTGTCAAGTTTCAAACAGCTAGCTCAAACCGTCTTTGATTTAGAGTTCCAACTACATGTATCCATATAGGAGAAAACAGAGTGAAACCTAAAAATTAAAACTGTTACTGCCAACGAACGGTTTAACCTAGAAGAACGAAATTTGGTGAGCCCAGTGGGATTGGGTACTGATCATTACCTGAAAGTGTCATCAAGATTGGGTGAAAAAATGTGTACTGAGATTTCAGGAAACTCGTAGTTTTTTGGAAGCTTGGCAACCCCTTTCCATGAAAGTGATTTGCGCCAGTCTCTGCTTAGGGCTACATCAATACGAAACAAACCATAGAGATAGAACTTGGATCTCCTTCATTGTGTCAAGTTTCAAAGAGCTAGCAAAAACCGTGTTTGATTTAGAGTTCCAACTACATGTATCCATATAGGAGAAAACAGAGTGAAACCTAAAAATTAAAACTGTTACTGCCAACGAACGTTTTTACCTAGAAGAACGAAATTTGGTGAGCCAAGTGGGATTGGGGTAGTGATCATTACCTGAAAGTGTTATGAAGATTGGGTGAAAAATGTTTGCTGAGATTTCAGGAAACACGTAGTTTTTGGAAGCTTGGCAACCCCTTTCCATGAACGTGATTTGGGCCAGTCTCTGCTTAGGGCTACATCAATAGGAAACAAACCATAGAGATAGGACTTGGAACTACTTTATTGTGTCAACTTTCAAAGAGCTAGAACAAACCGTGTTGGATTTAGAGTTCCAAATACATGTATCCATATAGGGGAAAACAGAGTGAAAACGAAAATTTAAAACTGTTACTTCCAATGAACGGTTAACACTAGAAGAACGAAATTTGGTGAGCCAAGTGGGATTGGGGTACTCATCATTACCTGAAAGTTTCATCCAGATTGGGTGAAAAAATGTGTGCTGAGATTTCAGGAAACTCGTATTTTTTTTGAAGCTTGGCAACCCCTTTTCATGAAAGTGATTTGCGCCAGTCTCTGCTTAGGGCTACATCAATAGGAAACAAACCATAGAGATAGAACTTGGAACTACTTTATTGTGTCAAGTTTCAAAGAGTGAGCACAAACCGTGTTTGATTTGGATTTCCAACTACATGTATCCATATAGGCGAAAACAGAGTGAAACCTAAAAATTAAAACTGTTACTGCCAACGAACGGTTTAACCTAGAAGAACGAAATTTGGTGAGCCAAGTGGGATTGGGGTATTGATCATTACCTGAAATTTTCATCAAGATTGGGTGAAAAAATGTGTGCTGAGATTTCAGGAAACTCGTAGTTTTTTGGAAGCTTGGCAACCCCTTTCCATGAAAGTGATTTGCGCCAGTCTCTGCTTAGGGCTACATCAATAGGAAACAAACCATAGAGATAGAAATTGGAACTACTTTATTGTGTCAAGTTTCAAAGAGCTAGCACAAACCGTGTTTGATTTAGAGTTCCAACTACATGTATCCATACAGGAGAAAACAGAGTGAAACCTAAAAATTAAAACTGTTACTGCCAACGAACGGTTTAACCTAGAAGAACGAAATTTGGTGAGACAAGTGGGATTGGGGTTCTGATCATTACCTGAAAGTGTCATGAAAATTGGGTGAAAAAATGTGTGCTGAGATTCCAGGAAACTCGTAGTTTTTTGGAAGCTTGGCAACCCCTTTCCATGAAAGTGATTTGCGCCAGTCTCTGCTTAGGGCTACATCAATAGGAAACAAACCATAGAGATAGAACTTGGAACTACTTTATTGTGTCAAGTTTTAAAGAGCTAGCACAAACCGTCTTTGATTTAGACTTCCAACTCCATGTATCCATATAGGCGAAAACAGAGTGAAACCTAAAAATTGAAACTATTATTGCCAACGAACGGTTTAACTTAGAGGAACGAAATTTGGTGAGCCAAGTGGGATTGGGGTCCTGATCATTACCTGAAATTGTCATCAAGATTGGGTGTAAAAATGTGTGCTGAGATTTCAGGAAACTCGTAGTTTTCTGGAAGCTTGGCAACCCCTTTCCATGAAAGTGATATACGCAGGTCTCTGCTTAGGGCTACATCAATAGAAAACAAACCATAGAGATAGAAATTGCAACTACTTTATTGTATCAAATTTCAAAGAGCTAGCACAAACTGTGTTGGATTTAGAGTTCCAACTACATGTATCCATATAGGCGAAAACAGAGTGAAACCTAAAAATTAAAACTGTTACTGCCAACGAACGGCTTAAACTAGAAGAACGAAATTTGGTGAGCCAAGTGGGATTGGGGTACTGATCATTACCTGAAAGTGTGATCCAGATTGGGTGAAAAAATGTGTGCTGAGATTTCAGGAAACTCGTAGTTTTTTGGAAGCTTGGCAACCACTTTCCATGAAAGTGATTTGCGCCAGTCTCTGCTTAGGGCTACATCAATAGGAAACAAACCATAGAGATAGAACTTGGAACTACGTTATTGGGTGAAGTTTCAAAGAGCTAGCACAAACCGTGTTTGATTTAGAGTTCCAACTACATGTATCCATATAGGCGAAAACAGAGTGAAACCTAAAAATTAAAACTGTTACTGCCAACGAACGTTTTAACCTAGAAGAACGAAATTTGGTGAGCCAAGTGGGATTGGGGTACTGATCATTACCTGAAATTTTCATCAAGATTGGGTGAAAAAATGTGTGCTGAGATTTGAGGAAACTCGTAGTTTTTTGGAAGATTGGCAACCCCTTTCAATGAAAGTGATTTGCGCCAGTCTCTGCTTAGGGCTACATCAATAGGAAAGAAACCATAGAGATAGAACTTGGAACTACTTTATTGTGTCAAGTTTCAAAGAGCTAGCTCAAACCGTCTTTGATATAGAGTGCCAACTACATATATCCATATAGGCGAAAACAGAGTGAAACCTAAAAATTAAAACTGTTACTGCCAACGAACGGTTTAACCTAGAAGAACGAAATTTGGTGAGCCAAGTGGGATTGGGGTACTGATCATTACCTGAAAGTGTCATGAAAATTGGGTGAAAAAATGTGTGCTGAGATTTCAGGAAACTCGTATTTTTTTTTGGAAGCTTGGCAACCCCTTTCCATGAAAGTGATTTGTGCCAGTCTCTGCTTAGGGCTAAATCATTAGGAAACAAACCATAGAGATAGAAATTGGAACTACTTTATTGGGTCAAGTTTCAAAGAGCTAGCACAAACCGTGTTTGATTTAGAGTTCCAATTACTTGTATCCATATAGGAGAAAACAGAGTGAAACCTAAAAGTTAAAACTGTTACTATCAACGAACGGTTTAACCTAGAAGAATGAAATTTGGTGAGCCAAGTGGGATTGGGGTACTGATCATTACCTGAAAGTGTCATCAAGACTGGGTGAAAAAACGTGTGCTGAGATTTCTGGAAACTCGTAGTTTTTTAGAAGCTTTGCAACCCCTTTCCATGAAAGTGATTTGCGCCTGTGTCTGCTTAGGGCTACATCAATAGGAAACAAACCATTGAGATAGAACATGGAACTACTTTATTGTGTCAAGTTTAAAAGAGCTAGCACAAACCGTGTTTGATTTAGAGTTCCAACTACATGTATCCATACAGGAGAAAACAGAGTGAAAGCTAAAAATTAAAACAGTTACTGCCAACGAATGGTTTAACCTAGAAGAACGAAATTTGGTGAGCCAAGTGGGATTGGGGTAATGATCGTTACCTGATAGTGTCATCAAGATTGGGTGAAAAAATGTGTGCTGTGATTTCAGGAAACTCATAGTTTTTTGGAAGCTTGGCAACCCCTTTCCATGAAAGTGATTTGCGCCACTTTCTGCTTAATGCTACATCAATAGGAAACAAACCATAGAGATAGAACTTGGAACTACTTTATTGTGTCAAGTTTCAAAGAGCTAGCACAAACCGTGTTTGATTTAGAGTTCCAACTACATGTATCCATATAGGTGAAAACAGAATGAAACCTAAAAATTAAAACTGTTACTGCCAACGAACGGTTTAACCTAGAAGAATGAAATTTGGTGAGCCAAGTGGGATTCGGGTACTGATCATTACCTGAAAATGTCATGAAGATTGGGTGAAAAAATGTGTGCTGAGATTTCAGGAAACTCGTATTTTTTTGGAAGATTGGCAACCCCGTTCAATGAAAGTGATTTGCGCCAGTCTCTGCTTAGGGCTACATCAATACGAACCAAACCATAGAGATAGAACTTGGAACTACTTTATTGTGTCAAGTTTCAAAGAGCTAGCAAAAACCGTGTTTGATTTAGAGTTCCAACTACATGTATCCATATAGGAGAAAACAGAGTGAAACCTAAAAATTAAAACTGATACTGCCAACGAACGTTTTAACCTAGAAGAACGAAATTTGGTGAGCCAAGTGGGATTGGGGTACTGATCATTACCTGAAAGTTTCATGAAGATTGGGTGAAAAATGTTTGCTGAGATTTCAGGAAACTCGTAGTTTTTGGAAGCTTGGCAACCCCTTTCCATGAAAGTGATTTGCGCCAGTCTCTGCTTAGGGCTACATCAATAGGAAACAAACCATAGTGATAGAACTTGGAACTACTTTATTGTGTCAACTTTCAAAGAGCTAGCACAAACCGTGTTGGATTTAGAGTTCCAACTACATGTATCCATATAGGGGAAAACAGAGTGAAACCGAAAAATTAAAACTGTTACTTCCAATGAACGGTTAAACCTAGAAGAACGAAATTTGGTGAGCCAAGTGGGATTGGGGTACTCATCATTACCTGAAAGTGTCATCCAGATTGGGTGAAAAAATGTGTGCTGAGATTTCAGAAAACTCGTATTATTTTTGAAGCTTGGCAACCCCTTTCCATGAAAGTGATTTGCGCCAGTCTCTGCTTAGGGCTACATCAATAGGAAACAAACCATAGAGATAGAACATGGAACTATTTTATTGTGTCAAGTTTTAAAGAGCGAGCACAAACCGTGTTTGATTTGGATTTCCAACTACATGTATCCATATAGGCGAAAACAGAGTGTAACCTAAAAATTAAAACTGTTACTTCCAACGAATGGTTTAACCTAGAAGAACGAAATTTGGTGAGCCAAGTGTGATTGGGGTATTGATCATTACCTGAAATTTTCATCAAGATATGGTGAAAAAATGTGTGCTGTGATTTCAGGAAACTCGTAGTTTTTTGGAAGCTTGGCAACCCCTTTCCATGAAAGTGATTTGCGCCAGTCTCTGCTTAGGGCTACATCAATAGGAAACAAACCATAGAGATAGAAATTGGAACTACTTTATTGTGTGAAGTTTCAAAGAGCTAGCACAAACCTTGTTTGATTTAGAGTACCAACTACATGTATCCATACAGGAGAAAACAGAGTGAAAGCTAAAAATTAAAACTGTTACTGCCAACGAACGGTTTAACCTAGAAGAACGAAATTTGGTGAGACAAGTGGCATTGGGGTTCTGATCATTACCTGAAAGTGTCATGAATATTGGGTGAAAAAATGTGTGCTGAGATTCCAGGAAACTCGTAGTTTTTTGGAAGCTTGGCAACCCCTTTCCATGAAAGTGATTTTCGCCAGTCTCTGCTTAGGGCTACATCAATAGGAAACAAACCATAGAGATAGAACTTGGAACTACTTTATTGTGTCAAGTTTCAAAGAGCTAGCACAAACCGTCTTTGATTTAGAGTTCCAAATACATGTAGCCATATACGAGAAAACAGAGTGAAACCTAGAAATTAAAACTGTTACTGCCAACAAACGGTTTATTCTTGAAGAACTAAATTTGGTGCGCCGGGTGGTTTTGGGGTACTGATCATTACCTGAAAGTGTCATCAAGATTGGATGAAAAAATATGCTCTGAGATTTCAGGAAACTCGTAATTTTTTGGAAGCTTGGCAACCCCTTTCCATGAAAGTGATTTGCACCGGTCTTTGCTTAGGGCTACATCAATAGGAAACATACCATAGAGATAGAACTTGGAACTACTTTATTGTGTCATTTCAAAGAGCTAGCACAAACCGTGTTTGATTTAGAGTTCCAACTACATGTATCCATATAGGTGAAAACAGAGTGAAACCTAAAAATTAAAACTGTTACTGCCAACGAACGGTTTAACCTAGAAGAACGAAATTTGGTGAGCCAAGTGGGATTGGGGTATTGATCATTACCTGAAATTTTCATCAAGATTGGGTGAAAAAATGTGTGCTTAGATTTCAGGAAACTCGTAGTTTTTTGGAAGCTTGGCAACCCCTTTCCATGAAAGTGATTTGCGCCGGTCTCTGCTTAGGGCTACATCAATAGGAAACAAACCATAGAGACAGAACTTGGAACTACTTTATTGTGTCAAGTTTCAAAGAGCTAGCACAAACCGTGTTTGATTTAGAGTTCCAAATACATGTATCCATATAGGCGAAAACAGAGTGAAACCTAAAAATTAAAACTATTACTGCCAACGAACGGTTTAACCTAGAAGAACGAAATTTGGTGAGCCAAATGGGATTGGGGAACTGATCATTACCTGAAAGTGTCATCAAGATTGGGTGAAAAAATGTGTGCTGAGATTTCAGGAAACTCGTAGTTTTTTGGAAGATTGGCAACCCTTTCCATGAAAGTGATTTGCGCCAGTCTCTGCTTAGGGCTACATCAATAGGAAACAAACCATAGAGATAGAACTTGGAACTACGTTATTGTGTGAAGTTTCAAAGAGCTAGCACAAACCGTCTTTGATTTAGAGTTCCAACTACATGTATCCATATAGGCGAAAACAGAGTGAAACCTAAAAATTAAAACTGTTACTGCCAACGAACGGTTTAACCTAGAAGAACGAAATTTGGGGAGCCAAGTGGGATTGGGGTACTGATCATTACCGGGTTTTCATCAAAATTGGGTGAAAAAATGTGTGCTGAGATTTCAGGAAACTCTTAGTTTTTTGGAAGATTGGCAACCCCTTTCCATGAAAGTGATTTGCGCCGGTCTTTGCTTAGGGCTACATCAATAGGAAACAAACCATAGAGATAGAACTTGGAACTACTTTATTGTGTCATTTCAAAGAGCTAGCACAAACCGTGTTTGATTTAGATTTCCAACTACATGTATCCATATAGGTGAAAACAGAGTGAAACCTAAAAATTAAAACTGTTACTGCCAACGAACGGTTTAACCTAGAAGAACGAAATTTGGTGAGCCAAGTGGGATTGGGGTACTGATCATTACCTGAAAGTGTCATCAAGATTGGGTGAAAAAATGTGTGCTTAGATTTCAGGAAACTCGTAGTTTTTTGGAAGCTTGGCAACCCCTTTCCATGAAAGTGATTTCTGCCGGTCTCTGCTTAGGGCTACATCAATAGGAAACAAACCATAGAGATAGAACTTGGAACTACTTTATTGTGTCAAGTTTCAAAGAGCTAGCACAAACCGTGTTTGATTTAGAGTTCCAACTACATGTATCCATATAGGCGAAAACAGAGTGAAACCTAAAAATTAAAACTGTTACTGCCAACGAACGGTTTAACCTAGAAGAACGAAATTTGGTGAGCCAAGTGGGATTGGGCTATTGATCATTACCTGAAATTTTCATCAAGATTGGGTGAAAAAATGTGTGCTGAGATTTCAGGAAACTCGTAGTTTTTTGGAAGCTTGGCAACCCCTTTCCATGAAAGTGATTTGCGCCAGTCTCTTCTTAGGGCTACATCAATAGGAAACAAACCATAGAGATAGAAATTGGAACTATTTATTGTGTCAATTTTCAAAGAGCTAGCACAAAACGTGTTTGATTTAGAGTTCCAACTACATGTATCCATACAGGAGAAAACAGAGTGAAAGCTAAAAACTTAAACTGTTACTGCCAACGAACGGTTTAACCTAGAAGAACGAAATTTGGTGAGACTAGTGGCAATGGGGTTCTGATCATTACCTGAAAGTGTCATGAAAATTGGGTGAAAAAATGTGTGCTGAGATTCCAGGAAACTCGTAGTTTTTTGGAAGCTTGGCAACCCCTTTCCATGAAAGTGATTTGCGCCAGTCTCTGCTTAGGGCTACATCAATAGGAAACAAACCATAGAGATAGAACTTGGAACTACTTTATTGTGTCAAGTTTCAAAGAGCTAGCACAAACCGTGTTTGATTTAGAGTTCCAACTACATGTATCCATACAGGAGAAAACAGAGTGAAAGCTAAAAATTAAAACTGTTACTGCCAACGAACGGTTTAACCTAGAAGAACGAAATTTGGTGAGACAAGTGGCATTGGGGTTCTGATCATTACCTGAAAGTGTCATGAAAATTGGGTGAAAAAATGTGTGCTGAGATTCCAGGAAACTCGTAGTTTTTTGGAAGCTTGGCAACCCTTTCCATTAAAGTGATTTGCGCCTGTCTTTGCTTAGGGCTACATCAATAGGAAACAAAACATAGAGATAGAACTTGGAACTACTTTATTGTGTCAAGTTTCAAAGAGCTAGCACAAACCGTGTTTGATTTAGAGTTCCAACTACATGTATCCATATAGGCGAAAACAGAGTGAAACCTAAAAATTAAAACTGTTACTGCCAACGAACGCTTTAACCTAGAAGAACGAAATTTGGTGAGCCAAGTGGGTTTGGGGTACTGATCATTACCTGAAATTTTCATCAAGGTTGGGTGAAAAAATGTGTGCTTAGATTTCAGGACACTCGTAGTTTTTTGGAAGCTTGGCAACCACTTAAATGAAAGTGATTTGCGCCAGTCTCTGCTCAGAGCTACATCAATAGGAAACAAAACATAGAGATAGAACTTGGAACTACGTTATTGTGTCAAGTTTCAAAGGGCTAGCAAAAACCGTCTTTGATTTAGAGTTCCAACTACATGTATCCATATAGGAGAAAACAGAGTGAAACCTAAAAATTAAAACTGTTACTGCCAACGAACGGTTCAACCTAGAAGAAGAAAATTTGGTGAGCCAAGTGGGATTGGGGTACTGATCATTACCTGAAAGTGTCATGAAAATTGGGTGAAAATATGTGTGCTGAGATTTCAGGAAACTCGTAGTTTTTTGGAAGCTTGGCAACTCCTTTCCATGTAAGTGATTTGCGCCAGTCTCTGCTTAGGGCTACATCAATAGGAAACAAACCATAGAGATAGAACTTGGAACTACTTTATTGTGTCAAGTTTCAGAGAGTTAGCACAAACCGTGTTTGATTTAGAGTTCCAACTACATGTATCCATATAGGCGAAAACAGAGTGAAAGCTAAAAATTAAAACTGTTACTGCCAACGAACGGTTTAACCTAGAAGAACGAAATTTGGTGAGCCAAGTGGGATTGGGGTACTGATCATTACCTGAAAGTGTCATGAAAATTGGGTGAAAAAATGTGTGCTGAGATTTCAGGAAACTCGTAGTTTTTTGGAAGATTGGCAACCCCTTTCCATGAAAGTGATTTGCGCCAGTCTCTGCTTAGGGCTACATCAATAGGAAACAAACCATAGAGATAGAACTTGGAACTACTTTATTGTGTCAATTTTCAAAGAGCTAGCACAAACCGTGTTGGATTTAGAGTTCCAACTACATGTATCCATATAGGCGAAAACAGAGTGAAACCTAAAAATTAAAACTGTTACTGCCAACGAACGGTTTAACCTAGAAGAACGAAATTTGGTGAGCCAAGTGGGATTGGGGTACTGATCATTACCTGAAAGTGTAATGAAGATTGGGTGAAAAAATGTGTGCTGAGATTTCAGGAAACTCGTAGTTTTTTGGAAGCTTGGCAACCCCTTTCCATGAAAGTGATATGCGCAGGTCTCTGCTTAGGGCTACATCAATAGAAAACAAACCATAGAGATAGAAATTGCAACTACTTTATTGTTTCAAGTTTCAAAGAGCTAGCACAAACGGTGTTGGATTTAGAGTTCCAACTACATGTATCCATATAGGCGAAAACAGAGTGAAACCTAAAAATTAAAACTGTTACTGCCAACGAACGGTTTAAAGTAGAAGAACGAAATTTGGTGAGCCAAGTGGGATTGGGGTACTGATCATTACCTGAAAGTGGGATCCAGATTGGGTGAAAAAATGTGTGCTGAGATTTCAGGAAACTCGTAGTTTTTTGGAAGCTTGGCAACCACTTTCCATGAAAGTGATTTGCGCCAGTCTCTGCTTAGGGCTACATCAATAGGAAACAAACCATAGAGATAGAACTTGGAACTACGTTATTGTGTGAAGTTTCAAAGAGCTAGCACAAACCGTCTTTGATTTAGAGTTCCAAATACAGGTATCCATGTAGGCGAAAACAGAGTGAAAACTAAAATTAAAACTGTTACTGCCAACGAACTGTTTAACCTAGAAGAACGAAATTTGGTGAGCCAAGTGGGATTGGGGTACTGATCATTACCTGAAAGTTCATGAAGATTGGGTGAAAAAATGTGTGCTGAGATTTCAGGAAACTCGTAGTTTTTTGGAAGCTTGGCAACCCCTTTCCATGAAAGTGATTTGCGCCAGTCTCTGCTTAGGGCTACATCAATAGGAAACAAACCATAGAGATAGAACTTGGAACTACTTTATTGTGTCAACTTTCAAAGAGCTAGCACAAACCATGTTGGATTTAGAGTTCCAACTACATGTATCCATATAGGCGAAAACAGAGTGAAACCTAAAAATTAAAACAGTTACTGCCAACGAACGGTTTAACCTAGAAGAACGAAATTTGGTGAGCCAAGTGGGAAAGGCGTACTGATCATTACCTGAAAGTGTCATCAAGATTGGGTGAAAAAATTTGTGCTGAGATTTCAGGAAACTCGTAGTTTTTTGGAAGATTGGCAACCCCTTTCCATGAAAGTGATTTGCGCCAGTCTCTGCTTAGGGCTACATCAATAGGAAACAAACCATAGAGATAAAACTTGGAACTACTTTATTGTGTCAAGTTTCAAACAGCTAGCTCAAACCGTCTTTGATTTAGAGTTCCAACTACATGTATCCATATAGGAGAAAACAGAGTGAAACCTAAAAATTAAAACTGTTACTGCCAACGAACGGTTTAACCTAGAAGAACGAAATTTGGTGAGCCCAGTGGGATTGGGTACTGATCATTACCTGAAAGTGTCATCAAGATTGGGTGAAAAAATGTGTACTGAGATTTCAGGAAACTCGTAGTTTTTTGGAAGCTTGGCAACCCCTTTCCATGAAAGTGATTTGCGCCAGTCTCTGCTTAGGGCTACATCAATACGAAACAAACCATAGAGATAGAACTTGGATCTCCTTCATTGTGTCAAGTTTCAAAGAGCTAGCAAAAACCGTGTTTGATTTAGAGTTCCAACTACATGTATCCATATAGGAGAAAACAGAGTGAAACCTAAAAATTAAAACTGTTACTGCCAACGAACGTTTTAACCTAGAAGAACGAAATTTGGTGAGCCAAGTGGGATTGGGGTAGTGATCATTACCTGAAAGTGTTATGAAGATTGGGTGAAAAATGTTTGCTGAGATTTCAGGAAACACGTAGTTTTTGGAAGCTTGGCAACCCCTTTCCATGAACGTGATTTGGGCCAGTCTCTGCTTAGGGCTACATCAATAGGAAACAAACCATAGAGATAGGACTTGGAACTACTTTATTGTGTCAACTTTCAAAGAGCTAGAACAAACCGTGTTGGATTTAGAGTTCCAAATACATGTATCCATATAGGGGAAAACAGAGTGAAAACGAAAATTTAAAACTGTTACTTCCAATGAACGGTTAACACTAGAAGAACGAAATTTGGTGAGCCAAGTGGGATTGGGGTACTCATCATTACCTGAAAGTTTCATCCAGATTGGGTGAAAAAATGTGTGCTGAGATTTCAGGAAACTCGTATTTTTTTTGAAGCTTGGCAACCCCTTTTCATGAAAGTGATTTGCGCCAGTCTCTGCTTAGGGCTACATCAATAGGAAACAAACCATAGAGATAGAACTTGGAACTACTTTATTGTGTCAAGTTTCAAAGAGTGAGCACAAACCGTGTTTGATTTGGATTTCCAACTACATGTATCCATATAGGCGAAAACAGAGTGAAACCTAAAAATTAAAACTGTTACTGCCAACGAACGGTTTAACCTAGAAGAACGAAATTTGGTGAGCCAAGTGGGATTGGGGTATTGATCATTACCTGAAATTTTCATCAAGATTGGGTGAAAAAATGTGTGCTGAGATTTCAGGAAACTCGTAGTTTTTTGGAAGCTTGGCAACCCCTTTCCATGAAAGTGATTTGCGCCAGTCTCTGCTTAGGGCTACATCAATAGGAAACAAACCATAGAGATAGAAATTGGAACTACTTTATTGTGTCAAGTTTCAAAGAGCTAGCACAAACCGTGTTTGATTTAGAGTTCCAACTACATGTATCCATACAGGAGAAAACAGAGTGAAACCTAAAAATTAAAACTGTTACTGCCAACGAACGGTTTAACCTAGAAGAACGAAATTTGGTGAGACAAGTGGGATTGGGGTTCTGATCATTACCTGAAAGTGTCATGAAAATTGGGTGAAAAAATGTGTGCTGAGATTCCAGGAAACTCGTAGTTTTTTGGAAGCTTGGCAACCCCTTTCCATGAAAGTGATTTGCGCCAGTCTCTGCTTAGGGCTACATCAATAGGAAACAAACCATAGAGATAGAACTTGGAACTACTTTATTGTGTCAAGTTTTAAAGAGCTAGCACAAACCGTCTTTGATTTAGACTTCCAACTCCATGTATCCATATAGGCGAAAACAGAGTGAAACCTAAAAATTGAAACTATTATTGCCAACGAACGGTTTAACTTAGAGGAACGAAATCGGTGAGCCAAGTGGGATTGGGGTCCTGATCATTACCTGAAATTGTCATCAAGATTGGGTGTAAAAATGTGTGCTGAGATTTCAGGAAACTCGTAGTTTTCTGGAAGCTTGGCAACCCCTTTCCATGAAAGTGATATACGCAGGTCTCTGCTTAGGGCTACATCAATAGAAAACAAACCATAGAGATAGAAATTGCAACTACTTTATTGTATCAAATTTCAAAGAGCTAGCACAAACTGTGTTGGATTTAGAGTTCCAACTACATGTATCCATATAGGCGAAAACAGAGTGAAACCTAAAAATTAAAACTGTTACTGCCAACGAACGGCTTAAACTAGAAGAACGAAATTTGGTGAGCCAAGTGGGATTGGGGTACTGATCATTACCTGAAAGTGTGATCCAGATTGGGTGAAAAAATGTGTGCTGAGATTTCAGGAAACTCGTAGTTTTTTGGAAGCTTGGCAACCACTTTCCATGAAAGTGATTTGCGCCAGTCTCTGCTTAGGGCTACATCAATAGGAAACAAACCATAGAGATAGAACTTGGAACTACGTTATTGGGTGAAGTTTCAAAGAGCTAGCACAAACCGTGTTTGATTTAGAGTTCCAACTACATGTATCCATATAGGCGAAAACAGAGTGAAACCTAAAAATTAAAACTGTTACTGCCAACGAACGTTTTAACCTAGAAGAACGAAATTTGGTGAGCCAAGTGGGATTGGGGTACTGATCATTACCTGAAATTTTCATCAAGATTGGGTGAAAAAATGTGTGCTGAGATTTGAGGAAACTCGTAGTTTTTTGGAAGATTGGCAACCCCTTTCAATGAAAGTGATTTGCGCCAGTCTCTGCTTAGGGCTACATCAATAGGAAAGAAACCATAGAGATAGAACTTGGAACTACTTTATTGTGTCAAGTTTCAAAGAGCTAGCTCAAACCGTCTTTGATATAGAGTGCCAACTACATGTATCCATATAGGCGAAAACAGAGTGAAACCTAAAAATTAAAACTGTTACTGCCAACGAACGTTTTAACCTAGAAGAACGAAATTTGGTGAGCCAAGTGGGATTGGGGTACTGATCATTACCTGAAAGTTTCATGAAGATTGGGTGAAAAATGTTTGCTGAGATTTCAGGAAACTCGTAGTTTTTGGAAGCTTGGCAACCCCTTTCCATGAAAGTGATTTGCGCCAGTCTCTGCTTAGGGCTACATCAATAGGAAACAAACCATAGTGATAGAACTTGGAACTACTTTATTGTGTCAACTTTCAAAGAGCTAGCACAAACCGTGTTGGATTTAGAGTTCCAACTACATGTATCCATATAGGGGAAAACAGAGTGAAACCGAAAAATTAAAACTGTTACTTCCAATGAACGGTTAAACCTAGAAGAACGAAATTTGGTGAGCCAAGTGGGATTGGGGTACTCATCATTACCTGAAAGTGTCATCCAGATTGGGTGAAAAAATGTGTGCTGAGATTTCAGAAAACTCGTATTATTTTTGAAGCTTGGCAACCCCTTTCCATGAAAGTGATTTGCGCCAGTCTCTGCTTAGGGCTACATCAATAGGAAACAAACCATAGAGATAGAACATGGAACTATTTTATTGTGTCAAGTTTCAAAGAGCGAGCACAAACCGTGTTTGATTTGGATTTCCAACTACATGTATCCATATAGGCGAAAACGGAGTGAAACCTAAAAATTAAAACTGTTACTTCCAACGAATGGTTTAACCTAGAAGAACGAAATTTGGTGAGCCAAGTGTGATTGGGGTATTGATCATTACCTGAAATTTTCATCAAGATATGGTGAAAAAATGTGTGCTGTGATTTCAGGAAACTCGTAGTTTTTTGGAAGCTTGGCAACCCCTTTCCATGAAAGTGATTTGCGCCAGTCTCTGCTTAGGGCTACATCAATAGGAAACAAACCATAGAGATAGAAATTGGAACTACTTTATTGTGTGAAGTTTCAAAGAGCTAGCACAAACCTTGTTTGATTTAGAGTACCAACTACATGTATCCATACAGGAGAAAACAGAGTGAAAGCTAAAAATTAAAACTGTTACTGCCAACGAACGGTTTAACCTAGAAGAACGAAATTTGGTGAGACAAGTGGCATTGGGGTTCTGATCATTACCTGAAAGTGTCATGAATATTGGGTGAAAAAATGTGTGCTGAGATTCCAGGAAACTCGTAGTTTTTTGGAAGCTTGGCAACCCCTTTCCATGAAAGTGATTTTCGCCAGTCTCTGCTTAGGGCTACATCAATAGGAAACAAACCATAGAGATAGAACTTGGAACTACTTTATTGTGTCAAGTTTCAAAGAGCTAGCACAAACCGTCTTTGATTTAGAGTTCCAAATACATGTAGCCATATACGAGAAAACAGAGTGAAACCTAGAAATTAAAACTGTTACTGCCAACAAACGGTTTATTCTTGAAGAACTAAATTTGGTGCGCCGGGTGGTTTTGGGGTACTGATCATTACCTGAAAGTGTCATCAAGATTGGATGAAAAAATATGCTCTGAGATTTCAGGAAACTCGTAATTTTTTGGAAGCTTGGCAACCCCTTTCCATGAAAGTGATTTGCACCGGTCTTTGCTTAGGGCTACATCAATAGGAAACATACCATAGAGATAGAACTTGGAACTACTTTATTGTGTCATTTCAAAGAGCTAGCACAAACCGTGTTTGATTTAGAGTTCCAACTACATGTATCCATATAGGTGAAAACAGAGTGAAACCTAAAAATTAAAACTGTTACTGCCAACGAACGGTTTAACCTAGAAGAACGAAATTTGGTGAGCCAAGTGGGATTGGGGTATTGATCATTACCTGAAATTTTCATCAAGATTGGGTGAAAAAATGTGTGCTTAGATTTCAGGAAACTCGTAGTTTTTTGGAAGCTTGGCAACCCCTTTCCATGAAAGTGATTTGCGCCGGTCTCTGCTTAGGGCTACATCAATAGGAAACAAACCATAGAGACAGAACTTGGAACTACTTTATTGTGTCAAGTTTCAAAGAGCTAGCACAAACCGTGTTTGATTTAGAGTTCCAAATACATGTATCCATATAGGCGAAAACAGAGTGAAACCTAAAAATTAAAACTATTACTGCCAACGAACGGTTTAACCTAGAAGAACGAAATTTGGTGAGCCAAATGGGATTGGGGAACTGATCATTACCTGAAAGTGTCATCAAGATTGGGTGAAAAAATGTGTGCTGAGATTTCAGGAAACTCGTAGTTTTTTGGAAGATTGGCAACCCTTTCCATGAAAGTGATTTGCGCCAGTCTCTGCTTAGGGCTACATCAATAGGAAACAAACCATAGAGATAGAACTTGGAACTACGTTATTGTGTGAAGTTTCAAAGAGCTAGCACAAACCGTCTTTGATTTAGAGTTCCAACTACATGTATCCATATAGGCGAAAACAGAGTGAAACCTAAAAATTAAAACTGTTACTGCCAACGAACGGTTTAACCTAGAAGAACGAAATTTGGGGAGCCAAGTGGGATTGGGGTACTGATCATTACCGGGTTTTCATCAAAATTGGGTGAAAAAATGTGTGCTGAGATTTCAGGAAACTCTTAGTTTTTTGGAAGATTGGCAACCCCTTTCCATGAAAGTGATTTGCGCCGGTCTTTGCTTAGGGCTACATCAATAGGAAACAAACCATAGAGATAGAACTTGGAACTACTTTATTGTGTCATTTCAAAGAGCTAGCACAAACCGTGTTTGATTTAGATTTCCAACTACATGTATCCATATAGGTGAAAACAGAGTGAAACCTAAAAATTAAAACTGTTACTGCCAACGAACGGTTTAACCTAGAAGAACGAAATTTGGTGAGCCAAGTGGGATTGGGGTACTGATCATTACCTGAAAGTGTCATCAAGATTGGGTGAAAAAATGTGTGCTTAGATTTCAGGAAACTCGTAGTTTTTTGGAAGCTTGGCAACCCCTTTCCATGAAAGTGATTTCTGCCGGTCTCTGCTTAGGGCTACATCAATAGGAAACAAACCATAGAGATAGAACTTGGAACTACTTTATTGTGTCAAGTTTCAAAGAGCTAGCACAAACCGTGTTTGATTTAGAGTTCCAACTACATGTATCCATATAGGCGAAAACAGAGTGAAACCTAAAAATTAAAACTGTTACTGCCAACGAACGGTTTAACGTAGAAGAACGAAATTTGGTGAGCCAAGTGGGATTAAGCTATTGATCATTACCTGAAATTTTCATCAAGATTGGGTGAAAAAATGTGTGCTGAGATTTCAGGAAACTCGTAGTTTTTTGGAAGCTTGGCAACCCCTTTCCATGAAAGTGATATGCGCCAGTCTCTGCTTAGGGCTACATCAATAGGAAACAAACCATAGAGATAGAAATTGGAACTATTTATTGTGTCAATTTTCAAAGAGCTAGCACAAAACGTGTTTGATTTAGAGTTCCAACTACATGTATCCATACAGGAGAAAACAGAGTGAAAGCTAAAAACTTAAACTGTTACTGCCAACGAACGGTTTAACCTAGAAGAACGAAATTTGGTGAGACTAGTGGCAATGGGGTTCTGATCATTACCTGAAAGTGTCATGAAAATTGGGTGAAAAAATGTGTGCTGAGATTCCAGGAAACTCGTAGTTTTTTGGAAGCTTGGCAACCCCTTTCCATGAAAGTGATTTGCGCCAGTCTCTGCTTAGGGCTACATCAATAGGAAACAAACCATAGAGATAGAACTTGGAACTACTTTATTGTGTCAAGTTTCAAAGAGCTAGCACAAACCGTGTTTGATTTAGAGTTCCAACTACATGTATCCATACAGGAGAAAACAGAGTGAAAGCTAAAAATTAAAACTGTTACTGCCAACGAACGGTTTAACCTAGAAGAACGAAATTTGGTGAGACAAGTGGCATTGGGGTTCTGATCATTACCTGAAAGTGTCATGAAAATTGGGTGAAAAAATGTGTGCTGAGATTCCAGGAAACTCGTAGTTTTTTGGAAGCTTGGCAACCCTTTCCATTAAAGTGATTTGCGCCTGTCTTTGCTTAGGGCTACATCAATAGGAAACAAAACATAGAGATAGAACTTGGAACTACTTTATTGTGTCAAGTTTCAAAGAGCTAGCACAAACCGTGTTTGATTTAGAGTTCCAACTACATGTATCCATATAGGCGAAAACAGAGTGAAACCTAAAAATTAAAACTGTTACTGCCAACGAACGCTTTAACCTAGAAGAACGAAATTTGGTGAGCCAAGTGGGTTTGGGGTACTGATCATTACCTGAAATTTTCATCAAGGTTGGGTGAAAAAATGTGTGCTTAGATTTCAGGACACTCGTAGTTTTTTGGAAGCTTGGCAACCACTTAAATGAAAGTGATTTGCGCCAGTCTCTGCTCAGAGCTACATCAATAGGAAACAAAACATAGAGATAGAACTTGGAACTACGTTATTGTGTCAAGTTTCAAAGGGCTAGCAAAAACCGTCTTTGATTTAGAGTTCCAACTACATGTATCCATATAGGAGAAAACAGAGTGAAACCTAAAAATTAAAACTGTTACTGCCAACGAACGGTTCAACCTAGAAGAAGAAAATTTGGTGAGCCAAGTGGGATTGGGGTACTGATCATTACCTGAAAGTGTCATGAAAATTGGGTGAAAATATGTGTGCTGAGATTTCAGGAAACTCGTAGTTTTTTGGAAGCTTGGCAACTCCTTTCCATGTAAGTGATTTGCGCCAGTCTCTGCTTAGGGCTACATCAATAGGAAACAAACCATAGAGATAGAACTTGGAACTACTTTATTGTGTCAAGTTTCAGAGAGTTAGCACAAACCGTGTTTGATTTAGAGTTCCAACTACATGTATCCATATAGGCGAAAACAGAGTGAAAGCTAAAAATTAAAACTGTTACTGCCAACGAACGGTTTAACCTAGAAGAACGAAATTTGGTGAGCCAAGTGGGATTGGGGTACTGATCATTACCTGAAAGTGTCATGAAAATTGGGTGAAAAAATGTGTGCTGAGATTTCAGGAAACTCGTAGTTTTTTGGAAGATTGGCAACCCCTTTCCATGAAAGTGATTTGCGCCAGTCTCTGCTTAGGGCTACATCAATAGGAAACAAACCATAGAGATAGAACTTGGAACTACTTTATTGTGTCAATTTTCAAAGAGCTAGCACAAACCGTGTTGGATTTAGAGTTCCAACTACATGTATCCATATAGGCGAAAACAGAGTGAAACCTAAAAATTAAAACTGTTACTGCCAACGAACGGTTCAACCTAGAAGAAGAAAATTTGGTGAGCCAAGTGGGATTGGGGTACTGATCATTACCTGAAATTGTCATCAAGATTGGGTGTAAAAATGTGTGCTGAGATTTCAGGAAACTCGTAGTTTTTTGGAAGCTTGGCAACCCCTTTCCATGAAAGTGATATGCGCAGGTCTCTGCTTAGGGCTACATCAATAGAAAACAAACCATAGAGATAGAAATTGCAACTACTTTATTGTTTCAAGTTTCAAAGAGCTAGCACAAACGGTGTTGGATTTAGAGTTCCAACTACATGTATCCATATAGGCGAAAACAGAGTGAAACCTAAAAATTAAAACTGTTACTGCCAACGAACGGTTTAAAGTAGAAGAACGAAATTTGGTGAGCCAAGTGGGATTGGGGTACTGATCATTACCTGAAAGTGGGATCCAGATTGGGTGAAAAAATGTGTGCTGAGATTTCAGGAAACTCGTAGTTTTTTGGAAGCTTGGCAACCACTTTCCATGAAAGTGATTTGCGCCAGTCTCTGCTTAGGGCTACATCAATAGGAAACAAACCATAGAGATAGAACTTGGAACTACGTTATTGTGTGAAGTTTCAAAGAGCTAGCACAAACCGTCTTTGATTTAGAGTTCCAAATACAGGTATCCATGTAGGCGAAAACAGAGTGAAAACTAAAATTAAAACTGTTACTGCCAACGAACTGTTTAACCTAGAAGAACGAAATTTGGTGAGCCAAGTGGGATTGGGGTACTGATCATTACCTGAAAGTTCATGAAGATTGGGTGAAAAAATGTGTGCTGAGATTTCAGGAAACTCGTAGTTTTTTGGAAGCTTGGCAACCCCTTTCCATGAAAGTGATTTGCGCCAGTCTCTGCTTAGGGCTACATCAATAGGAAACAAACCATAGAGATAGAACTTGGAACTACTTTATTGTGTCAACTTTCAAAGAGCTAGCACAAACCATGTTGGATTTAGAGTTCCAACTACATGTATCCATATAGGCGAAAACAGAGTGAAACCTAAAAATTAAAACAGTTACTGCCAACGAACGGTTTAACCTAGAAGAACGAAATTTGGTGAGCCAAGTGGGAAAGGCGTACTGATCATTACCTGAAAGTGTCATCAAGATTGGGTGAAAAAATTTGTGCTGAGATTTCAGGAAACTCGTAGTTTTTTGGAAGATTGGCAACCCCTTTCCATGAAAGTGATTTGCGCCAGTCTCTGCTTAGGGCTACATCAATAGGAAACAAACCATAGAGATAAAACTTGGAACTACTTTATTGTGTCAAGTTTCAAACAGCTAGCTCAAACCGTCTTTGATTTAGAGTTCCAACTACATGTATCCATATAGGAGAAAACAGAGTGAAACCTAAAAATTAAAACTGTTACTGCCAACGAACGGTTTAACCTAGAAGAACGAAATTTGGTGAGCCCAGTGGGATTGGGTACTGATCATTACCTGAAAGTGTCATCAAGATTGGGTGAAAAAATGTGTACTGAGATTTCAGGAAACTCGTAGTTTTTTGGAAGCTTGGCAACCCCTTTCCATGAAAGTGATTTGCGCCAGTCTCTGCTTAGGGCTACATCAATACGAAACAAACCATAGAGATAGAACTTGGATCTCCTTCATTGTGTCAAGTTTCAAAGAGCTAGCAAAAACCGTGTTTGATTTAGAGTTCCAACTACATGTATCCATATAGGAGAAAACAGAGTGAAACCTAAAAATTAAAACTGTTACTGCCAACGAACGTTTTAACCTAGAAGAACGAAATTTGGTGAGCCAAGTGGGATTGGGGTAGTGATCATTACCTGAAAGTGTTATGAAGATTGGGTGAAAAATGTTTGCTGAGATTTCAGGAAACACGTAGTTTTTGGAAGCTTGGCAACCCCTTTCCATGAACGTGATTTGGGCCAGTCTCTGCTTAGGGCTACATCAATAGGAAACAAACCATAGAGATAGGACTTGGAACTACTTTATTGTGTCAACTTTCAAAGAGCTAGAACAAACCGTGTTGGATTTAGAGTTCCAAATACATGTATCCATATAGGGGAAAACAGAGTGAAAACGAAAATTTAAAACTGTTACTTCCAATGAACGGTTAACACTAGAAGAACGAAATTTGGTGAGCCAAGTGGGATTGGGGTACTCATCATTACCTGAAAGTTTCATCCAGATTGGGTGAAAAAATGTGTGCTGAGATTTCAGGAAACTCGTATTTTTTTTGAAGCTTGGCAACCCCTTTTCATGAAAGTGATTTGCGCCAGTCTCTGCTTAGGGCTACATCAATAGGAAACAAACCATAGAGATAGAACTTGGAACTACTTTATTGTGTCAAGTTTCAAAGAGTGAGCACAAACCGTGTTTGATTTGGATTTCCAACTACATGTATCCATATAGGCGAAAACAGAGTGAAACCTAAAAATTAAAACTGTTACTGCCAACGAACGGTTTAACCTAGAAGAACGAAATTTGGTGAGCCAAGTGGGATTGGGGTATTGATCATTACCTGAAATTTTCATCAAGATTGGGTGAAAAAATGTGTGCTGAGATTTCAGGAAACTCGTAGTTTTTTGGAAGCTTGGCAACCCCTTTCCATGAAAGTGATTTGCGCCAGTCTCTGCTTAGGGCTACATCAATAGGAAACAAACCATAGAGATAGAAATTGGAACTACTTTATTGTGTCAAGTTTCAAAGAGCTAGCACAAACCGTGTTTGATTTAGAGTTCCAACTACATGTATCCATACAGGAGAAAACAGAGTGAAACCTAAAAATTAAAACTGTTACTGCCAACGAACGGTTTAACCTAGAAGAACGAAATTTGGTGAGACAAGTGGGATTGGGGTTCTGATCATTACCTGAAAGTGTCATGAAAATTGGGTGAAAAAATGTGTGCTGAGATTCCAGGAAACTCGTAGTTTTTTGGAAGCTTGGCAACCCCTTTCCATGAAAGTGATTTGCGCCAGTCTCTGCTTAGGGCTACATCAATAGGAAACAAACCATAGAGATAGAACTTGGAACTACTTTATTGTGTCAAGTTTTAAAGAGCTAGCACAAACCGTCTTTGATTTAGACTTCCAACTCCATGTATCCATATAGGCGAAAACAGAGTGAAACCTAAAAATTGAAACTATTATTGCCAACGAACGGTTTAACTTAGAGGAACGAAATTTGGTGAGCCAAGTGGGATTGGGGTCCTGATCATTACCTGAAATTGTCATCAAGATTGGGTGTAAAAATGTGTGCTGAGATTTCAGGAAACTCGTAGTTTTCTGGAAGCTTGGCAACCCCTTTCCATGAAAGTGATATACGCAGGTCTCTGCTTAGGGCTACATCAATAGAAAACAAACCATAGAGATAGAAATTGCAACTACTTTATTGTATCAAATTTCAAAGAGCTAGCACAAACTGTGTTGGATTTAGAGTTCCAACTACATGTATCCATATAGGCGAAAACAGAGTGAAACCTAAAAATTAAAACTGTTACTGCCAACGAACGGCTTAAACTAGAAGAACGAAATTTGGTGAGCCAAGTGGGATTGGGGTACTGATCATTACCTGAAAGTGTGATCCAGATTGGGTGAAAAAATGTGTGCTGAGATTTCAGGAAACTCGTAGTTTTTTGGAAGCTTGGCAACCACTTTCCATGAAAGTGATTTGCGCCAGTCTCTGCTTAGGGCTACATCAATAGGAAACAAACCATAGAGATAGAACTTGGAACTACGTTATTGGGTGAAGTTTCAAAGAGCTAGCACAAACCGTGTTTGATTTAGAGTTCCAACTACATGTATCCATATAGGCGAAAACAGAGTGAAACCTAAAAATTAAAACTGTTACTGCCAACGAACGTTTTAACCTAGAAGAACGAAATTTGGTGAGCCAAGTGGGATTGGGGTACTGATCATTACCTGAAATTTTCATCAAGATTGGGTGAAAAAATGTGTGCTGAGATTTGAGGAAACTCGTAGTTTTTTGGAAGATTGGCAACCCCTTTCAATGAAAGTGATTTGCGCCAGTCTCTGCTTAGGGCTACATCAATAGGAAAGAAACCATAGAGATAGAACTTGGAACTACTTTATTGTGTCAAGTTTCAAAGAGCTAGCTCAAACCGTCTTTGATATAGAGTGCCAACTACATGTATCCATATAGGCGAAAACAGAGTGAAACCTAAAAATTAAAACTGTTACTGCCAACGAACGGTTTAACCTAGAAGAACGAAATTTGGTGAGCCAAGTGGGATTGGGGTACTGATCATTACCTGAAAGTGTCATGAAAATTGGGTGAAAAAATGTGTGCTGAGATTTCAGGAAACTCGTATTTTTTTTTGGAAGCTTGGCAACCCCTTTCCATGAAAGTGATTTGTGCCAGTCTCTGCTTAGGGCTAAATCATTAGGAAACAAACCATAGAGATAGAAATTGGAACTACTTTATTGGGTCAAGTTTCAAAGAGCTAGCACAAACCGTGTTTGATTTAGAGTTCCAATTACTTGTATCCATATAGGAGAAAACAGAGTGAAACCTAAAAGTTAAAACTGTTACTATCAACGAACGGTTTAACCTAGAAGAATGAAATTTGGTGAGCCAAGTGGGATTGGGGTACTGATCATTACCTGAAAGTGTCATCAAGACTGGGTGAAAAAACGTGTGCTGAGATTTCTGGAAACTCGTAGTTTTTTAGAAGCTTGGCAACCCCTTTCCATGAAAGTGATTTGCGCCTGTGTCTGCTTAGGGCTACATCAATAGGAAACAAACCATTGAGATAGAACATGGAACTACTTTATTGTGTCAAGTTTAAAAGAGCTAGCACAAACCGTGTTTGATTTAGAGTTCCAACTACATGTATCCATACAGGAGAAAACAGAGTGAAAGCTAAAAATTAAAACAGTTACTGCCAACGAATGGTTTAACCTAGAAGAACGAAATTTGGTGAGCCAAGTGGGATTGGGGTAATGATCGTTACCTGATAGTGTCATCAAGATTGGGTGAAAAAATGTGTGCTGTGATTTCAGGAAACTCATAGTTTTTTGGAAGCTTGGCAACCCCTTTCCATGAAAGTGATTTGCGCCACTTTCTGCTTAATGCTACATCAATAGGAAACAAACCATAGAGATAGAACTTGGAACTACTTTATTGTGTCAAGTTTCAAAGAGCTAGCACAAACCGTGTTTGATTTAGAGTTCCAACTACATGTATCCATATAGGTGAAAACAGAATGAAACCTAAAAATTAAAACTGTTACTGCCAACGAACGGTTTAACCTAGAAGAATGAAATTTGGTGAGCCAAGTGGGATTCGGGTACTGATCATTACCTGAAAATGTCATGAAGATTGGGTGAAAAAATGTGTGCTGAGATTTCAGGAAACTCGTATTTTTTTTGGAAGATTGGCAACCCCGTTCAATGAAAGTGATTTGCGCCAGTCTCTGCTTAGGGCTACATCAATACGAACCAAACCATAGAGATAGAACTTGGAACTACTTTATTGTGTCAAGTTTCAAAGAGCTAGCAAAAACCGTGTTTGATTTAGAGTTCCAACTACATGTATCCATATAGGAGAAAACAGAGTGAAACCTAAAAATTAAAACTGATACTGCCAACGAACGTTTTAACCTAGAAGAACGAAATTTGGTGAGCCAAGTGGGATTGGGGTACTGATCATTACCTGAAAGTTTCATGAAGATTGGGTGAAAAATGTTTGCTGAGATTTCAGGAAACTCGTAGTTTTTGGAAGCTTGGCAACCCCTTTCCATGAAAGTGATTTGCGCCAGTCTCTGCTTAGGGCTACATCAATAGGAAACAAACCATAGTGATAGAACTTGGAACTACTTTATTGTGTCAACTTTCAAAGAGCTAGCACAAACCGTGTTGGATTTAGAGTTCCAACTACATGTATCCATATAGGGGAAAACAGAGTGAAACCGAAAAATTAAAACTGTTACTTCCAATGAACGGTTAAACCTAGAAGAACGAAATTTGGTGAGCCAAGTGGGATTGGGGTACTCATCATTACCTGAAAGTGTCATCCAGATTGGGTGAAAAAATGTGTGCTGAGATTTCAGAAAACTCGTATTATTTTTGAAGCTTGGCAACCCCTTTCCATGAAAGTGATTTGCGCCAGTCTCTGCTTAGGGCTACATCAATAGGAAACAAACCATAGAGATAGAACATGGAACTATTTTATTGTGTCAAGTTTCAAAGAGCGAGCACAAACCGTGTTTGATTTGGATTTCCAACTACATGTATCCATATAGGCGAAAACGGAGTGAAACCTAAAAATTAAAACTGTTACTTCCAACGAATGGTTTAACCTAGAAGAACGAAATTTGGTGAGCCAAGTGTGATTGGGGTATTGATCATTACCTGAAATTTTCATCAAGATATGGTGAAAAAATGTGTGCTGTGATTTCAGGAAACTCGTAGTTTTTTGGAAGCTTGGCAACCCCTTTCCATGAAAGTGATTTGCGCCAGTCTCTGCTTAGGGCTACATCAATAGGAAACAAACCATAGAGATAGAAATTGGAACTACTTTATTGTGTGAAGTTTCAAAGAGCTAGCACAAACCTTGTTTGATTTAGAGTACCAACTACATGTATCCATACAGGAGAAAACAGAGTGAAAGCTAAAAATTAAAACTGTTACTGCCAACGAACGGTTTAACCTAGAAGAACGAAATTTGGTGAGACAAGTGGCATTGGGGTTCTGATCATTACCTGAAAGTGTCATGAATATTGGGTGAAAAAATGTGTGCTGAGATTCCAGGAAACTCGTAGTTTTTTGGAAGCTTGGCAACCCCTTTCCATGAAAGTGATTTTCGCCAGTCTCTGCTTAGGGCTACATCAATAGGAAACAAACCATAGAGATAGAACTTGGAACTACTTTATTGTGTCAAGTTTCAAAGAGCTAGCACAAACCGTCTTTGATTTAGAGTTCCAAATACATGTAGCCATATACGAGAAAACAGAGTGAAACCTAGAAATTAAAACTGTTACTGCCAACAAACGGTTTATTCTTGAAGAACTAAATTTGGTGCGCCGGGTGGTTTTGGGGTACTGATCATTACCTGAAAGTGTCATCAAGATTGGATGAAAAAATATGCTCTGAGATTTCAGGAAACTCGTAATTTTTTGGAAGCTTGGCAACCCCTTTCCATGAAAGTGATTTGCACCGGTCTTTGCTTAGGGCTACATCAATAGGAAACATACCATAGAGATAGAACTTGGAACTACTTTATTGTGTCATTTCAAAGAGCTAGCACAAACCGTGTTTGATTTAGAGTTCCAACTACATGTATCCATATAGGTGAAAACAGAGTGAAACCTAAAAATTAAAACTGTTACTGCCAACGAACGGTTTAACCTAGAAGAACGAAATTTGGTGAGCCAAGTGGGATTGGGGTATTGATCATTACCTGAAATTTTCATCAAGATTGGGTGAAAAAATGTGTGCTTAGATTTCAGGAAACTCGTAGTTTTTTGGAAGCTTGGCAACCCCTTTCCATGAAAGTGATTTGCGCCGGTCTCTGCTTAGGGCTACATCAATAGGAAACAAACCATAGAGACAGAACTTGGAACTACTTTATTGTGTCAAGTTTCAAAGAGCTAGCACAAACCGTGTTTGATTTAGAGTTCCAAATACATGTATCCATATAGGCGAAAACAGAGTGAAACCTAAAAATTAAAACTATTACTGCCAACGAACGGTTTAACCTAGAAGAACGAAATTTGGTGAGCCAAATGGGATTGGGGAACTGATCATTACCTGAAAGTGTCATCAAGATTGGGTGAAAAAATGTGTGCTGAGATTTCAGGAAACTCGTAGTTTTTTGGAAGATTGGCAACCCCTTTCCATGAAAGTGATTTGCGCCGGTCTTTGCTTAGGGCTACATCAATAGGAAACAAACCATAGAGATAGAACTTGGAACTACTTTATTGTGTCATTTCAAAGAGCTAGCACAAACCGTGTTTGATTTAGATTTCCAACTACATGTATCCATATAGGTGAAAACAGAGTGAAACCTAAAAATTAAAACTGTTACTGCCAACGAACGGTTTAACCTAGAAGAACGAAATTTGGTGAGCCAAGTGGGATTGGGGTACTGATCATTACCTGAAAGTGTCATCAAGATTGGGTGAAAAAATGTGTGCTTAGATTTCAGGAAACTCGTAGTTTTTTGGAAGCTTGGCAACCCCTTTCCATGAAAGTGATTTCCGCCGGTCTCTGCTTAGGGCTACATCAATAGGAAACAAACCATAGAGATAGAACTTGGAACTACTTTATTGTGTCAAGTTTCAAAGAGCTAGCACAAACCGTGTTTGATTTAGAGTTCCAACTACATGTATCCATATAGGCGAAAACAGAGTGAAACCTAAAAATTAAAACTGTTACTGCCAACGAACGGTTTAACCTAGAAGAACGAAATTTGGTGAGCCAAGTGGGATTGGGCTATTGATCATTACCTGAAATTTTCATCAAGATTGGGTGAAAAAATGTGTGCTGAGATTTCAGGAAACTCGTAGTTTTTTGGAAGCTTGGCAACCCCTTTCCATGAAAGTGATTTGCGCCAGTCTCTGCTTAGGGCTACATCAATAGGAAACAAACCATAGAGATAGAAATTGGAACTATTTATTGTGTCAATTTTCAAAGAGCTAGCACAAAACGTGTTTGATTTAGAGTTCCAACTACATGTATCCATACAGGAGAAAACAGAGTGAAAGCTAAAAATTAAAACTGTTACTGCCAACGAACGGTTTAACCTAGAAGAACGAAATTTGGTGAGACAAGTGGCATTGGGGTTCTGATCATTACCTGAAAGTGTCATGAAAATTGGGTGAAAAAATGTGTGCTGAGATTCCAGGAAACTCGTAGTTTTTTGGAAGCTTGGCAACCCTTTCCATTAAAGTGATTTGCGCCTGTCTTTGCTTAGGGCTACATCAATAGGAAACAAAACATAGAGATAGAACTTGGAACTACTTTATTGTGTCAAGTTTCAAAGAGCTAGCACAAACCGTGTTTGATTTAGAGTTCCAACTACATGTATCCATATAGGCGAAAACAGAGTGAAACCTAAAAATTAAAACTGTTACTGCCAACGAACGCTTTAACCTAGAAGAACGAAATTTGGTGAGCCAAGTGGGTTTGGGGTACTGATCATTACCTGAAATTTTCATCAAGGTTGGGTGAAAAAATGTGTGCTTAGATTTCAGGACACTCGTAGTTTTTTGGAAGCTTGGCAACCACTTAAATGAAAGTGATTTGCGCCAGTCTCTGCTCAGAGCTACATCAATAGGAAACAAAACATAGAGATAGAACTTGGAACTACGTTATTGTGTCAAGTTTCAAAGGGCTAGCAAAAACCGTCTTTGATTTAGAGTTCCAACTACATGTATCCATATAGGAGAAAACAGAGTGAAACCTAAAAATTAAAACTGTTACTGCCAACGAACGGTTCAACCTAGAAGAAGAAAATTTGGTGAGCCAAGTGGGATTGGGGTACTGATCATTACCTGAAAGTGTCATGAAAATTGGGTGAAAATATGTGTGCTGAGATTTCAGGAAACTCGTAGTTTTTTGGAAGCTTGGCAACTCCTTTCCATGTAAGTGATTTGCGCCAGTCTCTGCTTAGGGCTACATCAATAGGAAACAAACCATAGAGATAGAACTTGGAACTACTTTATTGTGTCAAGTTTCAGAGAGTTAGCACAAACCGTGTTTGATTTAGAGTTCCAACTACATGTATCCATATAGGCGAAAACAGAGTGAAAGCTAAAAATTAAAACTGTTACTGCCAACGAACGGTTTAACCTAGAAGAACGAAATTTGGTGAGCCAAGTGGGATTGGGGTACTGATCATTACCTGAAAGTGTCATGAAAATTGGGTGAAAAAATGTGTGCTGAGATTTCAGGAAACTCGTAGTTTTTTGGAAGATTGGCAACCCCTTTCCATGAAAGTGATTTGCGCCAGTCTCTGCTTAGGGCTACATCAATAGGAAACAAACCATAGAGATAGAACTTGGAACTACTTTATTGTGTCAATTTTCAAAGAGCTAGCACAAACCGTGTTGGATTTAGAGTTCCAACTACATGTATCCATATAGGCGAAAACAGAGTGAAACCTAAAAATTAAAACTGTTACTGCCAACGAACGGTTCAACCTAGAAGAAGAAAATTTGGTGAGCCAAGTGGGATTGGGGTACTGATCATTACCTGAAAGTGTCATGAAAATTGGGTGAAAATATGTGTGCTGAGATTTCAGGAAACTCGTAGTTTTTTGGAAGCTTGGCAACTCCTTTCCATGTAAGTGATTTGCGCCAGTCTCTGCTTAGGGCTACATCAATAGGAAACAAACCATAGAGATAGAACTTGGAACTACTTTATTGTGTCAAGTTTCAGAGAGTTAGCACAAACCGTGTTTGATTTAGAGTTCCAACTACATGTATCCATATAGGCGAAAACAGAGTGAAAGCTAAAAATTAAAACTGTTACTGCCAACGAACGGTTTAACCTAGAAGAACGAAATTTGGTGAGCCAAGTGGGATTGGGGTACTGATCATTACCTGAAAGTGTCATGAAAATTGGGTGAAAAAATGTGTGCTGAGATTTCAGGAAACTCGTATTTTTTTGGAAGCTTGGCAACCCCTTTCCATGAAAGTGATTTGTGCCAGTCTCTGCTTAGGGGTAAATCATTAGGAAACAAACCATAGAGATAGAACTTGGAACTACTTTATTGGGTCAAGTTTCAAAGAGCTAGCACAAACCGTGTTTGATTTAGAGTTCCAATTACATGTATCCATATAGGAGAAAACACAGTGAAACCTAAAAGTTAAAACTGTTACTATCAACGAACGGTTTAACGTAGAAGAACGAAATTTGGTGAGCCAAGTGGGATTGGGGTACTGATCATTACCTGAAAGTGTCATCAAGACTGGGTGAAAAAACGTGTGCTGAGATTTCAGGAAACTCGTAGTTTTTTAGAAGCTTGGCAACCCCTTTCCATGAAAGTGATTTGCGCCTGTGTCTGCTTAGGGCTACATCAATAGGAAACAAACCATCGAGATAGAACTTGGAACTACTTTATTGTGTCAAGTTTCAAAGAGCTAGCACAAACCGTGTTTGATTTAGAGTTCCAAATACATGTATCCATACAGGAGAAAACAGAGTGAAACCTAAAAATTAAAACTGTTACTGCCAACGAACGGTTTAACCTAGAAGAAAGAAATTTGGTGAGCCAAGTGGGATTGGGGTAATGATCATTACCTGATAGTGTCATCCAGATTGGGTGAAAAAATGTGTGCTGAGATTTCAGGAAACGCCTAGTTTTTTGGAAGATTGGCAACCCCTTTCCATGAAAGTGATTTGCGCCAGTCTCTGCTTAGGGCTACATCAATAGGAAACAAACCATAGAGATAGAACTTGGAACTACTTTATTGTGTCAAGTTTCAAAGAGCTAGCAAAAACCGTGTTTGATTTAGAGTTCCAACTACATGTATCCATATAGGAGAAAACAGAGTGAAACCTAAAAATTAAAACTGTTACTGCCAGCGAACGGTTTAACCTAGAAGAACAAAATTTGGTGAGCCAAGTTGGATTGGGGTACTGATCATTACCTGAAAGTGTCATCAAGATTGGGTGAAAAAATGTGTACTGAGATTTCAGGAAACTCGTAGATTTTGGAAGCTTGGCAACCCCTTTCCATGAAAGTGATTTGCGCCAGTCTCTGTTTAGGGCTATATCAATAGGAAACAATCCAAAGAGATAGAACTTGGATCTCCTTCATTGTGACAAGTTTCAAAGAGCTAGCAAAAACCGTGATTGATTTAGAGTTCCAACTACATGTATCCATATAGGAGAAAACAGAGTGAAACCTAAAAATTAAAACTGTTACTGCCAACGAACGTTTTAACATAGAAGAGCGAAATTTGGTGAGCCAAGTGAGATTGGGGTACTGATCATTACCTGAAAGTGTCATGAAGATTGGGTGAAAAATGTTTGCTGAGATTTCAGGAAACTCGTAGTTTTTGGAAGCTTGGCAACCCCTTTACATGAAAGTGATTTGCGCCAGTCTCTGCTTAGGGCTACATCAATAGGAAACAAACCATAGAGATAGAACTTGGAACTACTTTATTGTGTCAACTTTCAAAGAGCTAGCACAAACCGTGTTGGATTTAGAGTTCCAACTACATGTATCCATATAGAGGAAAACAGAGTGAAACCGAAAAATTAAAACTGTTACTTCCAATGAACGGTTAAACCTAGAAGAACGAAATTTGGTGAGCCAAGTGGGATTGGGGTACTCATCATTACCTGAAAGTGTCATCCAGATTGGGTGAAAAATTGTGTGCTGAGATTTCAGGATACTCGTATTTTTTTTGAAGCTTGGCAACCCCTATCCATGAAAGTGATTTGCGCCAGTCTCTGCTTAGGGCTACATCAATAGGAAACACACCATAGAGATAGAACTTGAACTACTTTATTGTGTCAAGTTTCAAAGAGCGAGCACAAACCGTGTTTGATTTGGATTTCCAACTACATGTATCCATATATGCGAAAACAGAGTGAAACCTAAAAATTAAAACTGTTACTGCCAATGAACGGTTTAACCTAGAAGAACGAAATTTGGTGAGCCAAGTGGGATTGGGGTATTGATCATTACCTGAAATTTTCATCAAGATTGGGTGAAAAAATGTGTGCTGAGATTTCAGGAAACTCGTAGTTTTTCGGAAGCTTGGCAACCCCTTTCCATGAAAGTGATTTGCGCCAGTCTCTGCTTAGGGCTACATCAATAGGAAACAAACCATAGAGATAGAACTTGGAACTACTTTATTGTGTCAAGTTTCAAAGAGCTAGCACAAACCGTGTTTGATTTAGAGTTCCAACTACATGTATCCATACAGGAGAAAACAGAGTGAAACCTAAAAATTAAAACTGTTACTGCCAACGAACTGTTTAACCTAGAAGAACGAAATTTGGTGAGCCAAGTGGGATTGGGGTACTGATCATTACCTGAAAGTGTCATGAAAATTGGGTGAAAAAATGTGTGCTGAGATTTCAGGAAACTCGTAGTTTTTTGGAAGCTTGGCAACCCCTTTCCATGAAAGTGATTTGTGCCAGTCTCTGCTTAGGGGTAAATCATTAGGAAACAAACCATAGAGATAGAACTTGGAACTACTTTATTGGGTCAAGTTTCAAAGAGCTAGCACAAACCGTGTTTGATTTAGAGTTCCAATTACATGTATCCATATAGCAGAAAACACAGTGAAACCTAAAAGTTAAAACTGTTACTATCAACGAACGGTTTAACCTAGAAGAACGAAATTTGGTGAGCCAAGTGGGATTGGGGTACTGATCATTACCTGAAAGTGTCATCAAGACTGGGTGAAAAAACGTGTGCTGAGATTTCAGGAAACTCGTAGTTTTTTAGAAGCTTGGCAACCCCTTTCCATGAAAGTGATTTGCGCCTGTGTCTGCTTAGGGCTACATCAATAGGAAACAAACCATCGAGATAGAACTTGGAACTACTTTATTGTGTCAAGTTTCAAAGAGCTAGCACAAACCGTGTTTGATTTAGAGTTCCAAATACATGTATCCATACAGGAGAAAACAGAGTGAAACCTAAAAATTAAAACTGTTACTGCCAACGAACGGTTTAACCTAGAAGAAAGAAATTTGGTGAGCCAAGTGGGATTGGGGTACTCATCATTACCTGAAAGTGTCATCCAGATTGGGTGAAAAATTGTGTGCTGAGATTTCAGGATACTCGTATTTTTTTTGAAGCTTGGCAACCCCTATCCATGAAAGTGATTTGCGCCAGTCTCTGCTTAGGGCTACATCAATAGGAAACAAACCATAGAGATAGAACGTGAACTACTTTATTGTGTCAAGTTTCAAAGAGCGAGCACAAACCGTGTTTGATTTGGATTTCCAACTACATGTATCCATATATGCGAAAACAGAGTGAAACCTAAAAATTAAAACTGTTACTGCCAACGAACGGTTTAACCTAGAAGAACGAAATTTGGTGAGCCAAGTGGGATTGGGGTACTGATCATTACCTGAAAGTGTCATGAAGATTGGGTGAAAAATGTTTGCTGAGATTTCAGAAAACTCGTAGTTTTTGGAAGCTTGGCAACCCCTTTCCATGAAAGTGATTTGCGCCAGTCTCTGCTTAGGGCTACATCAATAGGAAACAAACCATAGAGATAGAAATTGGAACTACTTTATTGTGTCAAGTTTCAAAGAGCTAGCACAAACCGTGTTTGATTTAGAGTTCCAACTACATGTATCCATACAAGAGAAAGCAGAGTGAAACCTAAAAATTAAAACTGTTACTGCCAACGAACGGATTAACCTAGAAGAACGAAATTTGGTGAGCCAAGTGGGATTGGGGTACTGAACATTACCTGAAAGTGTCATCCAGATTGGGTGAAAAAATTGTGCTGAGATTTCAGGAAACTCGTAGTTTTTTGGAAGCTTGGCTACCACTTTCCATGAAAGTGATTTGCGCCAGTCTCTGCTTAGGGCTACATCAATAGGAAACAAACCATAGAGATAGAACTTGGAACTACGTTATTGTGTGAAGTTTCAAAGAGCTAGCACAAACCGTCTTTGATTTAGAGTTCCAACTACATGTATCCATATAGGAGAAAACAGAGTGAAACCTAAAAATTAAAACTGTTACTGCCAACAAACGGTTTAACTTAGAAGAACGAAATTTGGTGAGCCAAGTGGGATTGGGGTAATGATCATTACCTGATAGTGTCATCAAGATTGGGTGAAAAAATGTGTGCTGTGATTTCAGGAAACTCATAGTTTTTTGGAAGCTTGGCAACCCCTTTCCATGAAAGTGATTTGCGCCACTTTCTGCTTAATGCTACATCAATAGGAAACAAACCGTAGAGATAGAACTTGGAACTACTTTATTGTGTCAAGTTTCAAAGAGCTAGCACAACCGTGTTTGATTTAGAGTTCCAACTACATGTATTCATATAGGTGAAAACAGAATGAAACCTAAAAATTAAAACTGTTACTGCCAACGAACGGTTTAACATAGAAGAACGAAATGTGGTGAGCCAAGTGGGATTCGGGTACTGATCATTACGTGAAAATGTCATGAAGATTGGGTGAAAAAATGTGTGCTGAATTTTCAGGAAACTCGTATTTTTTTGGAAGATTGGCAACCCCTTTCCATGAAAGTGATTTGCGCCATTCTCTGCTGAGGGCTACATCAATAGGAAACAAACCATAGAGATAGAACTTGGAACTACTTTATTTTGTCAAGTTTCAAAGAGCTAGCAAAAACCGTGTTTGATTTAGAGTTCCAACTACATATATCCATATAGGAGAAAACAGAGTGAAACCTAAAAATTAAAACTGTTACTGCCAACGAACGGTTTAACCTAGAAGAACGAAATTTGGTGAGCCAAGTGGGATTGGGGTACTGATCATTACTTGAAATTGTCATCAAGATTTGGTGAAAAAATGTGTGCTGAGATTTCAGGAAACTAGTAGTTTCTTGGAAGCTTGGCAACCCCTTTCCATAAAAGTGATTTGCGCCAGTCTCTGCTTAGGGCTACATCATTAGGAAACAAACCATAGAGATAGAACTTGGAACTACTTTATTGTGTCAAGTTTCAAAGAGCTAGCACAAACCGTGTTGGATTTAGAGTTCCAACTACATGTATCCATATAGGCGAAAACAGAGTGAAACCTAAAAATTAAAACTGTTACTGCCAACTAACGGTTTAACCTAGAAGAACTAAATTTGGTGAGCCAAGTGGGATTGGGGTACTGATCATTACCTGAAATTTTCATCAAGATTGGGTGAAAAAATGTGTGCTGAGATTTCAGGAAAGTCGTAGTTTTTTGGAAGCTTGGCAACCACTTTCCATAAAAATGTTTTGCGCCAGTCTCTGCTTAGCGCTACATCAATAGGAAACAAACCATAGAGATAGAACTTGGAACTACTTTATTGTGTCAAGTTTCAAAGAGCTAGCACTAACCGTGTTGGATTTAGAGTTCCAAATACATGTATCCATAAGGCGAAAACAGAGTGAAACCTAAAAATTAAAACTGTTACTGCCAACGAACGGTTTAACTTGGAAATAGGAAATTTGGTGAGCCAAGTGGGTTTGGGGTACTGATCATTACCTGAAATTTTCATCAAGGTTGGGTGAAAAAATGTGTGCTTAGATTTCAGGACACTCGTAGTTTTTTGGAAGCTTGGCAACCACTTTCAATGAAAGTGATTTGTGCCAGTCTCTGCTCAGAGCTACATCAATAGGAAACAAAACATAGAGATAGAACTTGGAACTACGTTATTGTGTCAAGTTTCAAAGGGCTAGCACAAACCGTCTTTGATTTAGAGTTCCAACTACATGTATCCATATAGGAGAAAACAGAGTGAAACCTAAAAATTAAAACTGTTACTGCCAATGAACGGTTTAACCTAGAAGAACGAAATTTGGTGAGACAAGTGGGATTGGGGTACTGATCATTACCTGAAATTTTCATCAAGATTGGGTGAAAAAATATTTGCTGAGATTTCAGGAAACTCGTAGTTTTCTGGAAGCTTGGCAACCCCTTTCCATGAAAGTGATTTGTGCCAGTCTCTGCTTAGGGCTACATCATTAGGAAACAAACCATAGAGATAGAACTTGGAACTACTTTATTGTGTCAAGTTTCAAAGAGGTAGCACAAACCGTCTTTGATTTACAGTTCCAACTACATGTATCCATATAGGGGAAAACAGAGTGAAACCTAAAAATTAAAACTGTTACTGCCAACAAACGGTTTAACCTAGAAGAACGAAATTTGGTGAGCCAAGTGGGATTGGGGTACTGATCATTACCTGAATGTGTCATGAAGATTGGGTGAAAAAAATGTATGCTGAGATTTCAGGAAATTCGTAGTTTTTTGGAAGCTTGGCAACCCCTTTCCAGGAAAGTGATTTGCGCCAGTCTCTCCTTAGGGCTATATCAATAGGAAACAAACCAAATAGATAGAACTTGGAACTACTTCATTGTGTCAAGTTTCAAAGAGCTAGCACAAACGGTGTTGGATTTAGAGTTCCAACTACATGTATCCATATAGGAGAAAACAGAGTGAAACCTAAAAATTAAAACTGTTACTGCCAGCGAACGGTTTAACCTAGAAGAACGAAATTTGGTGAGCCAAGTTGGATTGGGGTACTGATCATTACCTGAAAGTGTCATGAAGATTGGGTGAAAAATGTTTGCTGAGATTTCAGGAAACTCGTAGTTTTTGGAAGCTTGGCAACCCCTTTATATGAAAGTGATTTGCGCCAGTCTCTGCTTAGGGCTACATCAATAGGAAACAAACCATAGAGATAGAACTTGGAACTACTTTATTGTGTCAACTTTCAAAGGGCTAGCACAAACCGTGTTGGATTTAGAGTTCCAACTACATGTATCCATATAGAGGAAAACAGAGTGAAACCGAAAAATTAAAACTGTTACTTCCAATGAACGGTTAAACCTAGAAGAACGAAATTTGGTGAGCCAAGTGGGATTGGGGTACTGATCATTACCTGAAATTTTCATCAAGATTGGGTGAAAAAATGTGTGCTGAGATTTCAGGAAACTCGTAGTTTTTCGGAAGCTTGGCAACCCCTTTCCATGAAAGTGATTTGCGCCAGTCTCTGCTTAGGGCTACATCAATAGGAAACAAACCATAGAGATAGAAATTGGAACTACTTTATTGTGTCAAGTTTCAAAGAGCTAGCACAAACCGTGTTTGATTTAGAGTTCCAACTACATGTATCCATACAGGAGAAAACAGAGTGAAACCTAAAAATTAAAACTGTTACTGCCAACGAACGGTTTAACCTAGAAGAACGAAATTTGGTGAGCCAAGTGGGATTGGGGTACTGATCATTACCTGAAAGTGTAATGAAGATTGGGTGAAAAAATATGTGCTGAGATTTCAGGAAACTCGTACTTTTTTGGAAGCTTGGCAACCCCTTTCCATAAAAGTGATTTGCGCCAGTCTCTGCTTAGGGCTACATCAATAGGAAACAAACCATAGAGATAGAACGTGGAACTACTTTATTGTGTCAATTTTCAAAGAGCTAGCACAAACCGTGTTGGATTTAGAGTTCCAACTACATGTATCCATATAGGCGAAAACAGAGTGAAACCTAAAAATTAAAACTGTTACTGCCAACGAACGGTTCAACCTAGAAGAAGAAAATTTGGTGAGCCAAGTGGGATTGGGGTACTGATCATTACCTGAAAGTGTCATGAAAATTGGGTGAAAATATGTGTGCTGAGATTTCAGGAAACTCGTAGTTTTTTGGAAGCTTGGCAACTCCTTTCCATGTAAGTGATTTGCGCCAGTCTCTGCTTAGGGCTACATCAATAGGAAACAAACCATAGAGATAGAACTTGGAACTACTTTATTGTGTCAAGTTTCAGAGAGTTAGCACAAACCGTGTTTGATTTAGAGTTCCAACTACATGTATCCATATAGGCGAAAACAGAGTGAAACCTAAAAATTAAAACTGTTACTGCCAACGAACGGTTCAACCTAGAAGAACGAAATTTGGTGAGCCAAGTGGGATTGGGGTAATGATCATTACCTGATAGTGTCATCAAGATTGGGTGAAAAAATGTGTGCTGTGATTTCAGGAAACTCATAGTTTTTTGGAAGCTTGGCAACCCCTTTCCATGAAAGTGATTTGCGCCACTTTCTGCTTAATGCTACATCAATAGGAAACAAACCGTAGAGATAGAACTTGGAACTACTTTATTGTGTCAAGTTTCAAAGAGCTAGCACAACCGTGTTTGATTTAGAGTTCCAACTACATGTATCCATATAGGTGAAAACAGAATGAAACCTAAAAATTAAAACTGTTACTGCCAACGAACGGTTTAACATAGAAGAACGAAATGTGGTGAGCCAAGTGGGATTCGGGTACTGATCATTACGTGAAAATGTCATGAAGATTGGGTGAAAAAATGTGTGCTGAATTTTCAGGAAACTCGTATTTTTTTGGAAGATTGGCAACCCCTTTCCATGAAAGTGATTTGCGCCATTCTCTGCTGAGGGCTACATCAATAGGAAACAAACCATAGAGATAGAACTTGGAACTACTTTATTTTGTCAAGTTTCAAAGAGCTAGCAAAAACCGTGTTTGATTTAGAGTTCCAACTACATGTATCCATATAGGAGAAAACAGAGTGAAACCTAAAAATTAAAACTGTTACTGCCAACGAACGGTTTAACCTAGAAGAACGAAATTTGGTGAGCCAAGTGGGATTGGGGTACTGATCATTACTTGAAATTATCATCAAGATTTGGTGAAAAAATGTGTGCTGAGATTTCAGGAAACTAGTAGTTTCTTGGAAGCTTGGCAACCCCTTTCCATAAAAGTGATTTGTGCCAGTCTCTGCTTAGGGCTACATCATTAGGAAACAAACCATAGAGATAGAACTTGGAACTACTTTATTGTGTCAAGTTTCAAAGAGCTAGCACAAACCGTGTTGGATTTAGAGTTCCAACTACATGTATCCATATAGGCGAAAACAGAGTGAAACCTAAAAATTAAAACTGTTACTGCCAACTAACGGTTTAACCTAGAAGAACTAAATTTGGTGAGCCAAGTGGGATTGGGGTACTGATCATTACCTGAAATTTTCATCAAGATTGGGTGAAAAAATGTGTGCTGAGATTTCAGGAAATTCGTAGTTTTTTGGAAGCTTGGCAACCACTTTCCATAAAAGTGTTTTGCGCCAGTCTCTGCTTAGCGCTACATCAATAGGAAACAAACCATAGAGATAGAACTTGGAACTACTTTATTGTGTCAAGTTTCAAAGAGCTAGCACTAACCGTGTTGGATTTAGAGTTCCAAATACATGTATCCATAAGGCGAAAACAGAGTGAAACCTAAAAATTAAAACTGTTACTCCCAACGAACTGTTTAACTTGGAAATAGGAAATTTGGTGAGCCAAGTGGGATTGGGGTACTGATCATTACCTGAAAGTGTCATGAAAATTGGATGAAAAAATGTGTGCTGAGATTTCAGGAAACTCGTATTTTTTTGGAAGCTTGGCAACCCCTTTCCATGAAAGTGATTTGCGCCAGTCTCTGCTTAGGGCTACATCATTAGGAAACAAACCATAGAGATAGAACTTGGAACTACTTTATTGTGTCAAGTTTCAAAGAGCTAGCCCAAACCGTGTTTGATTTAGAGTTCCAACTACATGTATCCATATAGGCGAAAACAGAGTGAAACCTAAAAATTAAAACTGTTACTGCCAACGAACGGTTTAACCTAGAAGAACGAAATTTGGTGAGCCAAGTGGGATTGGGGTACTGATCATTACCTGAAATTTTCATCAAGATTGGGTGAAAAAATGTGTGGTGAGATTTCAGGAAACTCGTAGTTTTTTGGAAGCTTGGCAACCCCTTTCCATGAAAGTGATTTGCGCAAGTCTCTCCTTAGGGCTATATCAATAGGAAACAAACCAAGGAGATAGAACTTGGATCTACTTCATTGTGTCAAGTTTCAATGAGCTAGCACAAACCGTGTTTGATTTAGAGTTCCAACTACATGTATCCATATAGGCGAAAACAGAGTGAAACCTAAAAATTGAAACTGTTACTGCCAACGAACGGTTTAACCTCGAAGAACGAAATTTGGTGAGCCAAGTGGGATTGGGGTCCTGATCATTACCTGAAATTGTCATCAAGTTTGGGTGTAAAAATGTGTGCTGAGATTTCAGGAAACTCGTATTTTTTTGGAAGCTTGGCAACCCCTTTCCATGAAAGTGATTTGCACCAGTCTATGCTTAGGGCTCCATCAATAGGAAACAAACCATAGAGATAGAACTTGGAACTACTTTATTGTGTCAAGTTTCAAAGAGCTAGCACAAACCGTGTTTGATTTAGAGTTCCAACTACATGTATCCATATAGGAGAAAACAGAGTGAAACCTAAAAATTAAAACTGTTACTGCCAACGAACGGTTTAACATAGAAGAACGAAATTTGGTGAGCCCAGTGGGATTGGGGTACTGATCATTACCTGAAAGTGTCATCAAGATTGGGTGAAAAAATGTGTGCTGAGATTTCAGGAGACTCGTAGTTTTTTGGAAGCTTGGCAACCCCTTTCCATGAAAGTGATTTGCGCCAGTCTCTGCTTAGGGCTACATCAATAGGAAACAAACCATAGAGATAGAACTTGGAACTACTTTATTGTGTCACGTTTCAAAGAGCTAGCACAAACCGTCTTTGATTTAGAGTTCCAACTACATGTATCCATATAGGAGAAAACAGAGTGAAATCTAAAAATTAAAACTCTTACTGCCAACAAAAGGTTTAACTTAGAAGAAGGAAATTTGGTGAGCCAAGTGGGATTGGGGTACTGATCATTACCTGAAAGTGTCATTTAGATTGGGTGAAAAAATGTGTGCTGAGATTTCAGGAAACTCGTAGTTTTTTGGAAGCTTGGCAACCCTTTTCCATGAAAGTGATTTGTGCCAGTCTCTGCTTAGGGCTACATCAATAGGAAACAAACCATAGAGATAGAACTTGGAACTACATTATTGTGTCAAGTTTCAAAGAGCTAGCACAAACCGTGTTTGATTTAGAGTTCCAACTACATGTATCCATATAGGCGAAAACAGAGTGAAACCTAAAAATTAAAACTGTTACTGCCAACGAACGGTTTAACCCAGAAGAACGAAATTTGGTGAACCAAGTGGGATTGGGGAACTGATCATTACCTGACAGTGTCATCAAGTTTGGGTGAAAAAATGTGTGCTGAGATTTCAGGAAACTCGTAGTTTTTTGGAAGCTTGGCAACCCATTTCCATGAAAGTGATTTGCACTGGTCTCTGCTTACGGCTACATGAATAGAAAACAAACCATAGAGATAGAACTTCGAAATACTTTATTGTGTCATTTCAAAGAGCTAGCACAAACCGTGTTTGATTTAGAGTTCCACTATATGTATCCATATAGGAGAAAACAGAGTGAAACCTAAAAATTAAAACTGTTACTGCCAACGAACGGTTTAACCCAGAAGAATGAAATTTGGTGAACCAAGTGGGATTGGGGAACTGATCATTACCTGACAGTGTCATCCAGATTGGGTGAAAAAATGTGTGCTGAGATTTCAGGAAACTCGTAGTTTTTTGGAAGATTAGCAACCCTTTCCATGAAAGTGATTTGTGCCAGTCTCTCCTTAGGGCTACATCAATAGGAAACAAACCATAGAGATAGAACTTGGAACTACTTATTTTGTCACGTTTCAAAGAGCTAGCACAAACCGTGTTTGATTTAGAGTTCCAACTATATGTATCCATATAGGCGAAAACAGAGTGAAACCTAAAAATTAAAACTGTTACTGCCAACGAACGGTTTAACCTAGAAGAACGAAATTTGGTGAGCCAAGTGGGATTGGGCTACTGATCACTACCTGAAAGTGTCACCAAGATTGGGTGAAAAAATGTGTAATGAGACTTCATGAAACTCGTAGTTTTTTGGAATCTTGGCAACCCCTTTCCATGAAAGTGATTTGCGCCAGTCTCTGCTTGGGGCTACATCAATAGGAAACAAACCATAGAGATAGAACTAGGAACTACTTTATTGGGTCAAGTTTCAAAGAGCTAGCACAAACCGTGTTTGATTTAGAGTTCCAACTACATGTATCCTTATAGGCGAAATCAGAGTGAAACCTAAAAATTAAAACTCTTGCTGCCAACGAACGGTTTAACCTAGAAGAACGAAATTTGGTGAGCCAAGTGGGATTGGGGTACTGATCATTACCTGAAATTATCATCAAAATTGGGTGAAAAAATGTGTGCTGAGATTTCAGGAAACTCGTAGTTTTTTGGAAGCTTGGCAACCCCTTTCCATGAAAGTGATTTGCGCCAGTCTCTGCTTAGGGCTACATCATTAGGAAACAAACCATAGAGATAGAACTTGGAACTACTTTATTGTGTCAAGTTTTAAAGAGCTTGCACAAACCGTCTTTGATTTAGAGTTCCAACTACATGTATCCATATAGGAGAAAACAGAGTGAAACCTAAAAATTAAAACTGTTACTTCCAACGAACGGTTTAACCTAGAAGAACGAAATTTGGTGAGCCAAGTGGGATTGGGGTACTGATCATTACCTGAAAGTGTCATCAAGATTGGGTGAAAAAATATGTGCTGAGATTTCAGGAAACTCGTAGTTTTTTGGAAGCTTGGCAACCCCTTTCCATAAAAGTGATTTGCGGCAGTCTCTGCTTAGCGCTACATCAATAGGAAACAAACCATAGAGATAGAACTTGGAACTGCTTTATTGTGTCAAGTTTCAGAGAGTTAGCACAAACCGTGTTTGATTTAGAGTTCCAACTACATGTATCTATAAGGCGAAAACAGAGTGAAACCTAAAAATTAAAACTGTTACTGCCAATGAACGGATTAACCTAGAAGATCGAAATTTGGTGAGCCAAGTGGGATTGGGTTACTGATCATTATCTGAAAGTGTCATGAAAATTGGGTGAAAAAATGTGTGCTGAGATTTCAGGAAACTCGTATTTTTTTGGAAGCTTGGCAACCCCTTTTCATGTAAGTGATTTGCGCCAGTCTCTGCTTAGGGCTACATCATTAGGAAACAAACCATAGAGATAGAACTTGGAACTACTTTTTGTGTCAAGTTTTAAAGAGCTAGCACAAACCATGTTTGATTTAGAGTTCCAACTACATGTATCCATATAGGCGAAAACAGAGTGAAACCTAAAAATTTAAACTGTTACTGCCAACGAACGGTTTAACCTAGAAGAACGAAATTTGGTGAGCCAAGTGGGATTGGGGTACTGATCATTTTCTGAAATTCTCATCAAGATTGGGTGAAAAAATGTGTGCTGAGATTTCAGGAAACTCGTAGTTTTTTGGAAGCTTGACAACCAATTTCCATGAAAGTGATTTGCGCCAGTCTCTGCTTAGGGCTACATCAATAGGAAACAAAACATAGAGATAGAACTTGGAACTACTTTATTGTGTCAAGTTTCAAAGAGCTAGCACAAACCGTCTTTGATTTAGAGTTCAAACTACATGTATCCATATACGCGAAAACAGAGTGAAACCTAAAAATTGAAACTGTTACTGCCAACGAACGGTTTAACTTAGAAGAACGAAATTTGGTGAGCCAAGTGGGATTGGGGTCCTGATCATTACCTGAAATTGTCATCAAGATTGGGTGTAAAAATGTGTGCTGAGATTTCAGGAAACTCGTAGTTTTTTGGAAGCTTGGCAACCCCTTTCCATGAAAGTGATATGCGCAGGTCTCTGCTTAGGGCTACATAAATAGAAAACAAACCATAGAGATAGAAATTGCAACTACTTTATTGTGTCAAGTTTCAAAGAGCTAGCACAAACCGTGTTGGATTTAGAGTTCCAACTACATGTATCCATATAGGCGAAAACAGAGTGAAACCTAAAAATTAAAACTGTTACTGCCAACGAACGGTTTAACCTAGAAGAACGAAATTTGGTGAGCCAAGTGGGATTGGGGTACTGATCATTACCTGAAATTGTCATCTAGATTGGGTGTAAAAATGTGTGCTGAGATTTCAGTAAACTCGTAGTTTTTTGGAAGCTTGGCAACCCCTTTCCATGAATGTGATATGCGCAGGACTCTGCTTAGGGCTACATCAATAGAAAACAAACCATAGAGATAGAAATTGCAACTACTTTATTGTGTCAAGTTTAAAAAAGCTAGCACAAACGGTGTTGGATTTAGAGTTCCAACTACATGTATCCATATAGGAGAAAACAGAGTGAAACCTAAAAATTAAAACTGTTACTGCCAACGAACGGTTTAAACTAGAAGAACGAAATTTGGTGAGCCAAGTTGGATTGGGGTACTGATCATTACCTGAAAGTGTTATCCAGATTGGGTGAAAAAATGTGTGCTGAGATTTCAGGAAACTCGTAGTTTTTTGGAAGCTTGGCAACCCCTTTTCATGAAAGTGATTTGCGCCAGTCTCTGCTTAGGGCTACAACAATAGGAAACAAACCATAGAGATAGAACTTGGAACTACGTTATTGTGTGAAGTTTCAAAGAGCTAGCACAAACCGTCTTTGATTTAGAGTTCCAACTACATGTATCCATATAGGCGAAAACAGAGTGAAACCTAAAAATTAAAACTGTTACTGCCAACGAACGGTTTTACCTAGAAGAATGAAATTTGGTGAGCCAAGTGGGATTGGGGTACTGATCATTACCTGAAAGTGTCATCAAGATTGGGTGAAAAAATGTGTGCTGAGATTTCAGGAAACTCGTAGTTTTTTGGAAGCTTGGCAACCCTTTTCCATGAAAGTGATTTGCGCCAGTCTCTGCTTATGCCTACATCAATAGGAAACAAACCATAGAGATAGAACTTGGAACTACTTTATTGTGTCAAGTTTCAAAGAGCTAGCACAAACCGTGTTGGATTTAGAGTTCCAACTACATGTATCCATATAGGCGAAAACAGAGTTAAACCTAAAAATTAAAACTGTTACTGCCAACGAACGGTTTAACCTAGAAAAAAGAAATTTGGTGAGCCAAGTGGGAATGGGGTACTGATCATTACCTGAAATTTTCATCAAGATTGGGTGAAAAAATGTGTGCTGAGATTTCAGGAAACTCGTAGTTTTTTGGAAGCTTGGCAACCCCTTTCCATGAAAGTGATTTGCACCAGTTTCTCCTTAGGGCTACATCAATAGGAAACAAACCATAGAGATAGAACTTGGAACTACTTTATTGTGTGCAGTTTCAAAGAGCTAGCACAAACCGTCCTTGATTTCGAGTTCCAAATACATGTATCCATATAGGCGAAAACAGAGTGAAACCTAAAAATTAAAACTGTTACTGCCAACGAACGGTTTAACCTAGAAGAACGAAATTTGGTGAGCCAAGTGGGATTGGGGTACTGATCATTACCTGAAAGTGTCATGAAGATTGGGTGAAAAAATGTGTGCTGATATTTCAGGAAACTCGTAGTTTTTTGGAAGCTTGGCAACCCCTTTCATGAAAGTGATTTGCGCCAGTCTCTGCTTAGGGCTACATCAATAGGAAACAAACCATAGAGATAGAACTTGGAACTACTTTATTGTGTCAACTTTCAAAGAGCTAGCACAAACCGTGTTGGATTTAGAGTTCCAACTACATGTATCCATATAGGCGAAAACAGAGTGAAACCTAAAAATTAAAACAGTTACTGCCAACGAATGGTTTAACCTAGAAGAACGAAATTTGGTGAGCCAAGTGGGATAGGGGTACTGATCATTACCTGAAATTTTCATCAAGTAGGGTGAAAAAATGTGTGGTGAGATTTCAGGAAACTCGTAGTTTTTTGGAAGCTTGGCAACCCCTTTCCATGAAAGTGATTTGCGCAAGTCTCTCCTTAGGGCTATATCAATAGGAAACAAACCAAGGAGATAGAACTTGGATCTACTTCATTGTGTCAAGTTTCAAAGAGCTAGCACAAACCGTGTTTAATTTAGAGTTCCAACTACATGTATCCATATAGGCGAAAACAGAGTGAAACCTAAAAAATGAAACTGTTACTGCCAACGAACGGTTTAACCTAGAAGAACGAAATTTGGTGAGCCAAGTGGGATTGGGGTACTGATCATTACCTGAAAGTCTCATCCAGATTGGGTGAAAAAATGTGTGCTGAGATTTCAGGGAACTCTTAGTTTTTTGGAAGATTTGCAACCCCTTTCCATGAAAGTGATTTGCGCCAGTCTCTGCTTATGGCTACAACAATAGGAAACAAACCATATAGATAGAACTTGGAACTACTTTATTGTGTCAAGTTTCAAAGAGCTAGCACAAACCGTTTTTGATTTAGGGTCCCAACTATATGTATCCATATAGGAGAAAACAGAGTGAAACCTAAAAATTAAAACTGTTCCTGCCAACGAACGGTTTAACCTAGAAGAACGAAATTTGGTGAGCCAAGTGGGATTGGGGTAGTGATCATTACCTGAAAGTTTCATCCAGATTGGGTGAAAAAATATGTGCTGAGATTTCAGGAAACTCGTAGTTTTTTGGAAGCTTGGCAACCCCTTTCCATGAAAGTGATTTGTGCCAGTCTCTGCTTAGGGCTACATCAATAAGAAACAAACCATAGAGATAAAACTTGGAACTACTTTATTGTGTCAAGTTTCAAAGAGCTAGCACAAACCGTCTTTGATTTAGAGTTCCAACTACATGTATCCATATAGGAGAAAACAGATTGAAACCTAGAAGAACGAAATTTGGTGAGCCAAGTGGGATTGGGGTAGTGATCATTACCTGAAAGTTTCATCCAGATTGGGTGAAAAAATATGTGCTGAGATTTCAGGAAACTCGTAGTTTTTTGGAAGCTTGGCAACCCCTTTCCATGAAAGTGATTTGTGCCAGTCTCTGCTTAGGGCTACATCAATAAGAAACAAACCATAGAGATAAAACTTGGAACTACTTTATTGTGTCAAGTTTCAAAGAGCTAGCACAAACCGTCTTTGATTTAGAGTTCCAACTACATGTATCCATATAGGAGAAAACAGATTGAAACCTAAAAATTAAAACTGTTACTGCCAATGAACGGTTTAACGTAGAAGAACGAAATTTGGTGAGCAAAGTGGGATTGGGGTACTGATCATTGCCTGAAAGTGTCATCCAGATTTGGTGAAAAAATGTGTGCTGAGATTTCAGGGAACTCTTAATTTTTTGGACGCTTAGCAACCCCTTTCCATGAAAGTGATTTGCGCCAGGCTCTGCTTATGGATACATCAATAGGAAACAAACCATAGAGATAGAACTTGGAACTACTTTATTGTGTCAATTTTCAAAGAGCTTTCACAAACCGTTTTTGATTTAGAGTCCCAACTACATGTATCCATATTGGAGAAAAAAGAGTGAAACCTAAAAATTAAAACTGTTACTGCCAACGAACGGTTTAACCCAGAAGAACGAAATTTGGTGAGCCAAGTGGGATTGGGGTACTGACCATTACCTGAAAGTGTCATCCAGATTGGGTGAAAAAATGGGTGCTGAGATTTCAAGAAACTCCTAGTTTTTTGGAAGCTTGGCAACCCCTTTCCTTGAAAGTGATTTGCGCCAGTCTCTGCTTTTGGCTACATCAATAGGAAACAATCCATAGAGACAGAACTTGGAACTACATTATTGTGTCAAGTTTCAAAGAGCTAGCACAAACCGTCTTTGATTTAGAGTTCCAACTACATGTATCCATATACGCGAAAACAGAGTGAAACCTAAAAATTGAAACTGTTACTGCCAACGAACGGTTTAACCTAGAAGAACCAAATTTGGTGAGCCAAGTGGGATTGGGGTTCTGATCATTACCTGAAATTGTCATCAAGTTTGGGTGTAAAAATGTGTGCTGAGATTTCAGGAAACTCGTAGTTTTTTGGAAGCTTGGCAACCCCTTTCCATGAACGTGATATGCGCAGGTCTCTGCTTAGGGCTACATCAATAGAAAACAAACCATAGAGATAGAAATTGCAACTACTTTATTGTGTCAAGTTTCAAAGAGCTAGCACAAACGGTGTTGGATTTAGAGTTCCAACTACATGTATCCATATAGGCGAAAACAGAGTGAAACCTAAAAATTCAAACTGTTACTGCCAACGAACGGTTTAACCTAGAAGAACGAAATTTGTTGAGCCAAGTGGGATTGGGGTACTGATCATTACCTGAAAGTGTGATCCAGATTGGGTGAAAAAATGTGTGCTGAGATTTCAGGAAACTCGTAGTTTTTTGGAAGCTTGGCAACCACTTTCCATGAAAGTGATTTGCGCCAGTCTCTGCTTAGGGCTACATCAATAGGAAACAAACCATAGAGATAGAACTTGGAACTAGGTTATTGTGTGAAGTTTCAAAGAGCTAGCACAAACCGTCTTTGATTTCGAGTTCCAACTACATGTATCCATATAGGAGAAAACAGAGTGAAACCTAAAAATTAAAACTGTTACTGCCAACGAACGGTTTAACCTAGAAGAACGAAATTTGGTGAGCCAAGTGGGAATGGGGTACTGATCATTACCTGAAAGTGTCATCAAGATTGGGTGAAAAAATGTGTGCTGAGATTTCAGGAAACTCGTAGTTTTTTGGAAGCTTGGCAACCCCTTTCCATGAAAGTGATTTGCGCCAGTCTCTGCTTAGGGCTACATCAATAGGAAACAAAACATAGAGATAGAACTTAAAACTACGTTATTGTGTCAAGTTTCAAAGAGCTAGCACAAACCGTCTTTGATTTAGAGTTCCAACTACATGTATCCATATAGGAGAAAACAGAGTGAAACCTAAAAATTAAAACTGTTACTGCCAAAGAACGGTTTAACCTAGAAGAACGAAATTTGGTGAGCCAAGTGGGATTCGGGTGCTGATCATTACCTGAAATTTTCATCAAGATTGGGTGAAAAAATGTGTGCTGAGATTTCAGAAAACTCGTAGTTTTTTGGAAGCTTGGCAACCCCTTTCCATGAAAGTGATTTGCGCCAGTTTCTGCTTAGGGCTACATCAATAGGAAACAAAACATAGAGATAGAACTTGGAACTACTTTATTGATTCAAGTTTCAAAGAGCTAGCACAAACCGTCTTTGATTTCGAGTTCCAACTACATGTATCCTTATAGGCGAAAACAGAGTGAAACCTAAAAATTAAAACTGTTACTGCCAACGAACAGTTTAACCTAGAAGAACGAAATTTGGTGAGCCAAGTGGGATTGGGGTACTGATCATTACCTGAAATTGTCATCTAGATTGGGTGTAAAAATGTGTGCTGAGATTTCAGGAAACTCGTAGTTTTTTGGAAGCTTGGCAACCCCTTTCCATGAATGTGATATGCGCAGGTCTCTGCTTAGGGCTACATCAATAGAAAACAAACCATAGAGATAGAAATTGCAACTACTTTATTGTGTCAAGTTTCAAAGACTAGCACAAACCGTCTTTGATTTCGAGTTTTAACTACATGTATCCATATAGGCGAAAACAGAGTGAAACCTAAAAATTAAAACTGTTACTGCCAACGAACGGTTTAACCTAGAAGAACGAAATTTGGTGAGCCAAGTGGGATTGGGGTACTGATCCTTACCTGAAATTTTCATCAAGATTGGGTGAAAAAATGTGTGCTGAGATTTCAGGAAACTCGTAGTTTTTTGGAAGCTTGGCAACCCCTTTCCATGAAAGTGATTTGCGCCAGTCTCTGCTTAGGGCTACATCAATAGGAAACAAACCATAGAGATAGAACTTGGAACTACTTTATTGTGTCAACTTTCAAAGAGCTAGCACAAACCGTGTTGGATTTAGAGTTCCAACTACATGTATCCATATAGGCGAAAACAGAGTGAAACCTAAAAATTAAAACAGTTACTGCCAACGAATGGTTTAACCTAGAAGAACGAAATTTGGTGAGCCAAGTGGGATAGGCGTACTGATCATTTCCTGAAATTTTTATCAAGTAGGGTGAAAAAATGTGTGGTGAGATTTCAGGAAACTCGTAGTTTTTTGGAAGCTTGGCAACCCCTTTCCATGAAAGTGATTTGCGCAAGTCTCTCCTTAGGGCTATATCAATAGGAAACAAACCAAGGAGATAGAACTTGGATCTACTTCATTGTGTCAAGTTTCAAAGAGCTAGCACAAACCGTGTTTGATTTAGAGTTCCATCTACATGTATCCATATAGGCGAAAACAGAGTGAAACCTAAAAAATGAATCTGTTACTGCCAATGAACGGTTTAACCTAGAAGAACGAAATTTGGTGAGCCAAGTGGGATTGGTGTACTGATCATTACCTGAAAGTGTCATCCAGATTGGGTGAAAAAATATGTGCTGAGATTTCAGGAAACTCGTACTTTTTTGGAAGCTTGGCAACCCCTTTCCATGAAAGTGATTTGTGCCAGTCTCTGCTTAGGGCAACATCAATAAGAAACAAACCATAGAGATAAAACTTGGAACTACTTTATTGTGTCAAGTTTCAAAGAGCTAGCACAAACCGTCTTTGATTTAGAGTTCCAACTACATGTATCCATATAGGAGAAAAGAGATTGAAACCTAAAAATTAAAACTGTTACTGCCAACGAACGGTTTAACCTAGAAGAACGAAATTTGGTGAGCCAAGTGGGTTGGGGAACTGATCATTGCCTGAAAGTGTCATCCAGATTGGGTGAAAAAATGTGTGCTGAGATTTCAGGGTACTCTTAGTTTTTTGGAAGCTTAGCAACCCCTTTCCATGTAAGTGATTTGCGCCAGGCTCTGCTTATGGATACATCAATAGGAAACAAACCATAGAGATAGAACTTGGAACTACTTTATTGTGTCAATTTTCAAAGAGCTTTCACAAACAGTTTTTGATTTAGAGTCCCAACTACATGTATCCATATTGGAGAAAACAGAGTGAAATCTAAAAATTAAAACTGTTACTGCCAACGAACGGTTTAACCCAGAAGAACGAAATTTGGTGAGCCAAGTGGGATTGGGGTACTGACCATTACCTGAAAGTGTCATCCAGATTGGGTGAAAAAATGGGTGCTGAGATTTCAAGAAACTCCTAGTTTTTTGGAAGCTTGGCAACCCCTTTCCTTGAAAGTGATTTGCGCCAGTCTCTGCTTTTGGCTACATCAATAGGAAACAAACCATAGAGATAGAACTTGGAACTACATTATTGTGTCAAGTTTCAAAGAGCTAGCACAAACCGTCTTTGATTTAGAGTTCCAACTACATGTATCCATATAGGAGAAAACAGAGTGAAACCTAAAAATTAAAACTGTTACTGCCAATGAACGGTTTAACCTAGAAGAATGAAATTTGGTGAGCCAAGTGGGATTGGGGTACTGATCATTACCTGAAAGTGTCATCAAGATTGGGTGAAAAAATGTGTGCTGAGATTTCAGGAAACTCGTAGTTTTTTGGAAGCTTGGCTTTCCTTTCCATGAAAGTGATTTGCGCCAGTCTCTGCTTAGGGCTACATCAGTAGGAAACAATCCATAGAGATAGAACTTGGAACTACTTTATTCTGTCAAGTTTTAAAGAGCTAGCACAAACCGTGTTGGATTTAGAGTTCCAACTACATGTATCCATATAGGGGAAAACAGAGTGAAACCTAAAAATTAAAACTGTTACTGCCAACGAACGGTTTAACCTAGAAGAACGAAATTTGGTGAGCCAAGTGGGATTGGGGTTCTGATCATTACCTGAAAGTGCATTAAAATTGGGTGAAAAAATGTGTGCTGTGATTTCAGGAAACTCGTAGTTTTTTGGAAGCTTGGCAACCCCTTTCCATGAAAGCGATTTGTGCCAGTCTCTGCTTAGGGCTACATCAATAGGAAACAAACCATAGAGATAGAACTTGGAACTACGTTATTGTGTGAAGTTTCAAAGAGCTAGCACAAACCGTCTTTGATTTAGAGTTCCAACTACATGTATCCATATAGGCGAAAACAGTGTGAAAACTAAAAATTAAAACTGTTACAGCCAACGAACGGTTTAACCTAGAAGAACGAAATTTGGTGAGCCAAGTGGGAATGGGGTACTGATCATTACCTGAAAGTGTCATCAAGTTTGGGTGAAAAAATGTGTGCTGAGATTTCAGGAAACTCCTAGTTTTTTGGAAGCTTGGCAACCCCTTTCCATGAAAGTGATTTGCGCCAGTCTCTGCTTAGGGCTACATCAATAGGAAACAAACCATAGAGATACAACTTGGAACTACTTTATTGTGTCAAGTTTCAAAGAGCTAGCACAAACCGTGTTTGATTTAGAGTTCCAAATACAGGTATCCATATAGGCGAAAACAGAGTGAAATCTAAATTAAAACTGTTACTGCCAACGAACGGTTTAACCTAGAAGAACGAAATTTGGTGAGCCAAGTGGGATTGGGGTCCTGATCATTACCTGAAATTGTCATCAAGATTGGGTGTAAAAATGTGTGCTGAGATTTCAGGAAACTCGTAGCTTTTGGAACCTTGGCAACCCCTTTCCATGAAAGTGATATGCGCAGGTCTCTGCTTAGGGCTACATCAATAGAAAACAAACCATAGAGATAGATATTGCAACTACCTTATTGTGTCAAGTTTCAAAGAGCTAGCACAAACCGTGTTGGATTTAGAGTTCCAACTACTGTATCCATATAGGCGAAAACACAGTGAAACCTAAAAATTAAAACTGTTACTGCCAACGAACGGTTTAACCTAGAAGAACGAAATTTGTTGAGCCAAGTGAGATTGGGGTACTGATCATTACCTGAAAGTGTGATCCAGATTGGGTGAAAAAATGTGTGCTGAGATTTAAGGAAATTCGTAGTTTTTTGGAAGCTTGGCAACCAGTTTCCATGAAAGTGATCTGCGCCAGTCTCTGCTTAGGGCTACATCAATAGGAAACAAACCATAGAGATAGAACTTGGAACTACGTTATTGTGTGAAGTTTCAAAGAGCTAGCACAAACCATCTTTGATTTAGAGTTCCAACTACATGTATCCATATAGGTGAAAACAGAGTGAAACCTAAAAATTTAAACTGTTACTGCCACCGAACGATTTAACCTAGAAGAACGAAATTTGCTGAGCCAAGTGGGATTGGGGTCCTGATCATTACCTGAAAGTGTCATCAAGATTGGGTGAAAAAATGTGTGCTGAGATTTCAGGAAACTCGTAGTTTTTTGGAAGCTTGGCAACCCCTTTCCATGAAAGTGATTTGCGCCAGTCTCTGCTTAGGGCTACATCAATAAGAAACAAAACATAGAGATAGAACTTGGAAATACGTTATTGTGTCAAGTTTCAAAGAGCTAGCAAAAACCGTCTTTGAATTAGAGTTCCAACTACATGTATCCATATAGGAGAAAACAGAGTGAAACCTAAAAATTAAAACTGTTACTGCCAACGAACGGTTTAACCAAAAGAACGAAATTTGGTGAGCCAAGTGGGATTCGGGTACTGATCTTTACCTGAAATTTTCATCAAGATTGGGTGAAAAAATGTGTGCTGAGATTTTAGGAAACTCGTAGTTTTTTGGAAGCTTGGCAACCCCTTTCCATGAAAGAGATTTGCGCCAGTTTCTGCTTAGGGCTACATCAATAGGAAACAAACCATAGAGATAGAACTTGGAACTACTTTATTGTGTCAAGTTTCAAAGAGCTAGCACAAACCGTCTTTGATTTCGAGTTCCAACTACATGTATCCATATAGGCGAAAACAGAGTGAAACCTAAAAATTAAAACTGTTACTGCCAACGAACGGTTTAACCTAGAAGAACGAAATTTGGTGAGCCAAGTGGGATTGGGGTACTGATCATTACCTGAAATTGTCATCAAGATTGGGTGTAAAAATGTGTGCTGAGATTTCAGGAAACTCGTAGTTTTTTGGAAGCTTGGCAACCCCTTTCCATGAAAGTGATATGCGCGGGTCTCTGCTTAGGGCTACATCAATAGGAAACAAACCATAGAGATAGAACTTGAAACTACGTTATTGTGTGAAGTTTCAAAGAGCTAGCACAAACCGTCTTTGACTTAGAGTTCCAAGTACATGTATCCATATAGGCGAAAACAGAGTGAAACCTAAAAATTTAAACTGTTACTGCCAACGAACGGTTTAACCTAGAAGAAAGAAATTTGGTGAGCCAAGTGGGAATGGGGTACTGATCATTACCTGAAAGTGTCATCAAGATTGGGTGAAAAAATGTGTGCTGAGATTTCAGGAAACTCGTAGTTTTTTGGAAGCTTGGCAACCCCTTTCCATGAAAGTGATTTGCGCCAGTCTCTGCTTAGGGCTACATCAATAGGAAACAAACCATAGACATAGAACTTGGAACTACGTTATTGTGTGAAGTTTCAAAGAGCTAGCACAAACCGTCTTTGACTTAGAGTTCCAACTACATGTATCCATATAGGCGAAAACAGAGTGAAACCTAAAAATTAAAACTGTTACTGACAACGAACGGTTTAACCTAGAAGAACGAAATTTGGTGAGCCAAGTGGGATAGGCGTACTGATCATTACCTGAAAGTGTCATCAAGATTGGGTGAAAAAATGTGTGCTGAGATTTCAGGAAACTCGTAGTTTTTTGGAAGCTTGGCAACCCCTTTCCAGGAAAGTGATTTGCGCCAGTCTCTCCTTAGGGCTACATCAATAGGAAACAAACCGTAGAGATAGAACATGGAACTACTTTATTGTGTCAAGTTTCAAAGAGCTAGCACAAACCGTGTTTGATTTACAGTTCCAACTACATGTATCCATATATTTGAAATCAGAGTGAAATCTAAAAATTAAAATTGTTACTGCCAACGTACGGTTTAACCTAGAAGAACGAAATTTGGTGAGCCAAGTGGGATTGGGGTACTGATCATTACCTGAAATTATCATCAAGACTGGGTTTAAAAATGTGTGCTGAGATTTCAGGAAACTCGTACTTTTTTGGAAGCTTGGCAACCCCTTTGCATGAAAGTGATATGCGCAGGTCTCTGCTTAGGGCTACATCAATAGAAAACAAACCATAGAGAAAGAAATTGCAACTACTTTATTGTGTCAAGTTTCAAAGAGCTAGCGCAAACGGTGTTGGATTTAGAGTTCCAACTACATGTATCCATATAGGCGAAAACAGAGTGAAACCTAAAAATTAAAACTGTTACTGCCATCGAACGGTTTAACCTAGAAGAACGAAATTTGGTGAGCCAAGTGGGATTGGGGTACTGATCATTACCTGAAAGTGTGATCCAGATTGGGTGAAAAAATGTGTGCTGAGATTTCAGGAAACTCGTAGTTTTTGGAAGCTTGGCAACCACTTTCCATGAAAGTGATTTGCGCCAGCCTCTGCTTAGGGCTACATCAATAGGAAACAAACCATATAGATAGAACTTGGAACTACGTTATTGTGTGAAGTTTCAAAGAGCTAGCACAAACCTTCTTTGATTTAGAGTTCCAACTACATGTATCCATATAGGCGAAAACAGAGTGAAACCTAAAAATTAAAACTGTTACTGCCAACGAACGGTTTAACCTAGAAGAACGAAATTTGGTGAGCCAAGTGGGATTGGGGTACTGATCATTACCTGAAAGTGTCATCAAAATTGCGAGAAAAAATGTGTGCTGAGATTTCAGGAAACTCGTAGTTTTTTGGAAGCTTGGCAACCCCTTTCCATGAAAGTGATTTGCGCCAGTCTCTGCTTAGGGCTACATCAATAGGAAACAAACCATAGAGATAGAACTTGGAACTAATTTATTGTGTCAAGTTTCAAAGAGCTAGCACAAACCGTGTTTGATTTAGAGTTCCACCTACATGTATCCATATAGGCGAAATCAGAGTGAAACCTAAAAATTAAAATTGTTACTGCCAACGAACGGTGTAAACAAGAAGAACGAAATTTGGTGAGCCAAGTGGGATTGGGGTACTGATCATTACCTGAAAGTGTAATCAAGATTGGGTGAAAAAGAATGTGCTGAGATATCAGGAAACTCGTAGTTTTTTGGAAGCTTGGCAACCCCTTTCCATGAAAGTGATTTGCGCCAGTCTCTGCTTAGCGCTACATCAACAGGAAACAAACCATAGAGAGAGAACTTGGAACTACTTTATTGTGTCAAGTTTCAAAGAGCTAGCACTAACCGTGTTGGATTTAGAGTTCCAACTACATGTATCCATATAGGAGAAAACAGAGTGAAACCTAAAAATTAAAACTGTTACTGCCAACGAACGGTTTAATTTAGAAGAACGAAATTTTTGTGAGCCAAGTGGGAATGGGGTACTGTTCATTACCTGAAAGTGTAATCAAGATTGGGTGAAAAAATATGTGCTGAGATTTCAGGTAACTCCTAGTTTTTTGGAAGCTTGGCAAACCCCTTTCCATATAAGTGATTTGCGCCAGTCTCTGCTTAGCGCTACATCAATAGGAAACAAACCATAGAGATAGAACTTGGAACTACTTTATTGTGTCAAGTTTCAAAGAGCTAGCACTAACCGTGTTTGATTTAGAGTTCCAACTACATGTATCCATATAGGCGAAATCAGAGTGAAATCTAAAAATTAAAACTGTTACTGCCAACGAACGGTTTAACCTAGAAGAACGAAATTTGGTGAGCCAAGTGGGACTGGGGTACTGATCATTATCTGAAAGTGTCATGAAAATTGGGTGAAAAAATGTGTGATGAGATTTCAGGAAACTCGTATTTTTTTGGAAGCTTGGCAACCCCTTTCCATGAAAGTGATTTGCGCCAGTCTCTGCTTAGGGCTACATCAATAGGAAACAAACCATAGAGATAGAACTTGGAACTACTTTATTGTGTCAAGTTTCAGAGAGTAAGCACAAACCGTGTTTGATTTAGAGTTCCAACTACATGTATCCTTATAGGCGAAAACAGAGTGAAAACTAAAATTGAAACTGTTACTGCCAACGAACGGTATAACCTAGAAGAACGAAATTTGTTGAGCCAAGTGGGATTGGGGTACTGAACATTACCTGAAAGTGTCATCAAGATTGGGTGAAAAAATGTGTGCTGAGATTTCAGGAAACTCGTAGTTTTTTGGAAGCTTGGCAACCCCTTTCCATGAAAGAGATTTGCGCCAGTTTCTGCTTAGGGCTACATCAATAGGAAACAAACCATAGAGATAGAACTTGGAACTACTTTATTGTGTCAAGTTTCAAAGAGCTAGCACAAACCGTCTTTGATTTCGAGTTCCAAATACATGTATCCATATAGGCGAAAACAGAGTGAAACCTAAAAATTAAAACTGTTACTGCCAACGAACGGTTTAACCTAGAAGAACGAAATTTGGTGAGCCAAGTGGGATTGGGGTACTGATCATTACCTGAAAGTGTGATCCAGATTGGGTGAAAAAATGTGTGCTGAGATTTCAGGAAACTCGTAGTTTTTGGAAGCTTGGCAACCACTTTCCATGAAAGTGATTTGCGCCAGCCTCTGCTTAGGGCTACATCAATAGGAAACAAACCATATAGATAGAACTTGGAACTACGTTATTGTGTGAAGTTTCAAAGAGCTAGCACAAACCTTCTTTGATTTAGAGTTCCAACTACATGTATCCATATAGGCGAAAACAGAGTGAAACCTAAAAATTAAAACTGTTACTGCCAACGAACGGTTTAACCTAGAAGAACGAAATTTGGTGAGCCAAGTGGGATTGGGGTACTGATCATTACCTGAAAGTGTCATCAAAATTGCGAGAAAAAATGTGTGCTGAGATTTCAGGAAACTCGTAGTTTTTTGGAAGCTTGGCAACCCCTTTCCATGAAAGTGATTTGCGCCAGTCTCTGCTTAGGGCTACATCAATAGGAAACAAACCATAGAGATAGAACTTGGAACAAATTTATTGTGTCAAGTTTCAAAGAGCTAGCACAAACCGTGTTTGATTTAGAGTTCCACCTACATGTATCCATATAGGCGAAATCAGAGTGAAACCTAAAAATTAAAATTGTTACTGCCAACGAACGGTGTAAACAAGAAGAACGAAATTTGGTGAGCCAAGTGGGATTGGGGTACTGATCATTACCTGAAAGTGTAATCAAGATTGGGTGAAAAAAAATGTGCTGAGATTTCAGGAAACTCGTAGTTTTTTGGAAGCTTGGCAACCCCTTTCCATGAAAGTGATTTGCGCCAGTCTCTGCTTAGCGCTACATCAACAGGAAACAAACCATAGAGAGAGAACTTGGAACTACTTTATTGTGTCAAGTTTCAAAGAGCTAGCACTAACCGTGTTGGATTTAGAGTTCCAACTACATGTATCCATATAGGAGAAAACAGAGTGAAACCTAAAAATTAAAACTGTTACTGCCAACGAACGGTTTAATTTAGAAGAACGAAATTTTTGTGAGCCAAGTGGGAATGGGGTACTGTTCATTACCTGAAAGTGTAATCAAGATTGGGTGAAAAAATATGTGCTGAGATTTCAGGTAACTCCTAGTTTTTTGGAAGCTTGGCAAACCCCTTTCCATATAAGTGATTTGCGCCAGTCTCTGCTTAGCGCTACATCAATAGGAAACAAACCATAGAGATAGAACTTGGAACTACTTTATTGTGTCAAGTTTCAAAGAGCTAGCACTAACCGTGTTTGATTTAGAGTTCCAACTACATGTATCCATATAGGTGAAATCAGAGTGAAATCTAAAAATTAAAACTGTTACTGCCAACGAACGGTTTAACCTAGAAGAACGAAATTTGGTGAGCCAAGTGGGACTGGGGTACTGATCATTATCTGAAAGTGTCATGAAAATTGGGTGAAAAAATGTGTGATGAGATTTCAGGAAACTCGTATTTTTTTGGAAGCTTGGCAACCCCTTTCCATGAAAGTGATTTGCGCCAGTCTCTGCTTAGGGCTACATCAATAGGAAACAAACCATAGAGATAGAACTTGGAACTACTTTATTGTGTCAAGTTTCAGAGAGTAAGCACAAACCGTGTTTGATTTAGAGTTCCAACTACATGTATCCTTATAGGCGAAAACAGAGTGAAAACTAAAATTGAAACTGTTACTGCCAACGAACGGTATAACCTAGAAGAACGAAATTTGTTGAGCCAAGTGGGATTGGGGTACTGAACATTACCTGAAAGTGTCATCAAGATTGGGTGAAAAAATGTGTGCTGAGATTTCAGGAAACTCGTAGTTTTTTGGAAGCTTGGCAACCCCTTTCCATGAAAGAGATTTGCGCCAGTTTCTGCTTAGGGCTACATCAATAGGAAACAAACCATAGAGATAGAACTTGGAACTACTTTATTGTGTCAAGTTTCAAAGAGCTAGCACAAACCGTCTTTGATTTCGAGTTCCAAATACATGTATCCATATGAAACCTAAAAATTAAAACTGTTACTGCCAACGAACGGTTTAACCTAGAAGAACGAAATTTGGTGTGCCAAGTGGGATTGGGGTACTGATCATTACCTGAAATTGTCATCAAGATTGGGTGTAAAAATGTGTGCTGAGATTTCAGGAAACTCGTAGTTTTTTGGAAGCTTGGCAACCCCTTTCCATGAAAGTGATATGCGCGGGTCTCTGCTTAGGGCTACATCAATAGAAAACAAACCATAGAGATAGAAATTGCAACTACTTTATTGTGTCAAGTTTCAAAGAGGTAGCACAAACGGTGTTGGATTTAGAGTTCCAACTACATGTATCCATATAGGCGAAAACAGAGTGAAACCTAAAAATTAAAACTGTTACTGCCAACGAACGGTTTAACCTAGAAGAATAAAATTTGGTGAGCCAAGTTGGATTGGGGTACTGATCATTACCTGAAAGTGTGATCCAGATTGGTTGAAAAAATGTGTGCTGAGATTTCAGGAAACTCGTAGTTTTTTGGAAGCTTGGCAACCCCTTTTCATGAAAGTGATTTGCGCCAGTCTCTGCTTAGGGCTACATCAATAGGAAACAAACCATAGAGATAGAACTTGAAACTACGTTATTGTGTGAAGTTTCAAAGAGCTAGCACAAACCGTCTTTGACTTGGAGTTCCAACTACATGTATCCATATAGGCGAAAACAGAGTGAAACCTAAAAATTTAAACTGTTACTGCCAACGAACGGTTTTACCTAGAAGAATGAAATTTGGTGAGGCAAGTGGGATTGGGGTACTGATCATTACCTGAAAGTGTCATCAAGATTGGGTGAAAAAATGTGTGCTGAGATTTCAGGAAACTCGTAGTTTTTTGGAAGCTTGGCAACCCCTTTCCATGAAAGTGATTTGCGCCAGTCTCTGCTTAGGGCTACATCAATAGGAAACAAACCATATGGATAGAACTTGGAACTACTTTATTGTGTCAAGTTTCAAAGAGCTAGCACAAACCGTCTTTGATTTCGAGTTCCAACTACATGTATCCATATAGGCGAAAATAGAGTGAAACCTAAAAATTAAAACTGTTACTGCCAACGAACGGTTTAACCTAGAAGAAAGAAATTTGGTGAGCCAAGTGGGATTGGGGTACTGATCATTACCTGAAAGTGTCATCAAGATTGGGTGAAAAAATGTGTGCTGAGATTTCAGGAAACTTGTAGTTTTTTGGAAGCTTGGCAACCCCTTTCCATGAAAGTGATTTGCGCCAGTCTGTGCTTAGGGCTACATCAATAGGAAACAAACCATAGAGATAGAACTTGGAACTACTTTATTGTGTCAGCTTTCAAAGAGCTAGCACAAACCGTGTTGGATTTAGAGTTCCAACTACATGTATCCATATAGGCGAAAACAGAGTGAAACCTAAAAATTAAAACAGTTACTGGCAACGAACGGTTTAACCTAGAAGAACGAAATTTGGTGAGCCAAGTGGGATTGGCGTACTGATCATTACCTGAAAGTGTCATCAAGATTGGGTGAAAAAATGTGTGCTGAGATTTCAGGAAATTCGTAGTTTTTAGGAAGTTTGGCAACCCCTTTCCAGGAAAGTGATTTGCGCCAGTCTCTCCTTAGGGCTATATCAATAGGAAACAAACCAAATAGATAGAACTTGGAACTACTTCATGGTATCAAATTTCAAAGAGCTAGCAAAAACCGTGTTTGATTTAGAGTTCCAACTACATGTATCCATATAGGAAAAACACAGTGAAACCTAAAAATTAAAACTGTTACTGCCAACGAACGGTTTAACCTAGAAGAACGAAATTTGTTGAGCCAAGTGGAATTGGGGTACTGATCATTACATGAAAGTGTCATCAAGATTGGGTGAAAAAATGTGTGCTGTGATTTCAGGAAACTCGTAGTTTTTTGGAAGCTTGGCAACCCCTTTCCATGAAAGTGATTTGCGCCACTCTCTGCTTAGGGCTACATCAATAGGAAACAAACCGTAGAGATAGAACATGGAACTACTTTATTGTGTCAAGTTTCAAAGAGCTAGCACAAACCGTGTTTGATTTAGAGTTCCAACTACATGTATCCATATAGGTGAAAACAGAATGAAACCTAAAAATTAAAACTGTTACTGCCAACGAACGGTTTAACCTAGAAGAACGAAATTTGGTGAGCCAAGTTGGATTGGGGTACTGACCAATACCTGAAAGTGTCATCAAGATTGGGTGAAAAAATGTGTGCTGATATTTCAGGAAACTCGTAGTTTTTTGGAAGCTTGGCAACCCCTTTCCATGAAAGTGATTTGCGCAGGTCTCTGTTAGGGCTACATCAATAGAAAACAAACCATAGAGACAGAACACGGAACTAATTTATTGTGTCATTTCAAAGAGCTAGCACAAACCGTGTTGGATTTAGAGTTCCAACTACATGTATCCATATAGGCGAAAACAGAGTGAAACCTAAAAATTAAAACTGTTACTGCCAACGAACGGTTTAACCTAGAAGAACGAAATTTGGTGAGCCAAGTGGGATTGGGGTACTGATCATTACCTGAAAGTGTCATCAAGATTGGGTGAAAAAAATGTGTGCTGAGATTTCAGGAAACTCGTAGTTTTATGGAAGCTTGGCAACCCCTTTCCATGAAAGTGATTTGCGCCAGTCTCTGCTTAGGGCTACATCAATAGGAAACAAACCATAGAGATAGAACTTGGAACTACTTTATTGTGTCACGTTTCAGAGAGTAAGCACAAACCGTGTTTGATTTAGAGTTCCAACTACATGTATCCATATAGGCGAAAACAGAGTGAAAACTAAAATTAAAACTGTTACTGCCAATGAACGGTTTAACCTAGAAGAACGAAATTTGTTGAGCCAAGTGGGATTGGGGTACTGAACATTACCTGAAAGTGTCATCAAGATTGGGTGAAAAAATTTGTGCTGAGATTTCAGGAAACTCGTAGTTTTTTGGAAGCTTGGCAACCCCTTTCCATGAAAGTGATTTGCGCCAGTCTCTGCTTAGGGCTACATCAATAGGAAACAAACCATAGAGGTAGAACTTGGAACTACTTTATTGTGTCAAGTTTCAAAGAGCTAGCACAAACCGTGTTTGATTTAGAGTTCCAACTACATGTATCCATATATTTGAAATCAGAGTGAAATCTAAAAATTAAAATTGTTACTGCCAACGTACAGTTTAACCTAGAAGAACGAAATTTGGTGAGCCAAGTGGGATTGGGGTACTGATCATTACCTGAAAATATCATCAAGACTGGGTGTAAAAATGTGTGCTGAGATTTCAGGAAACTCGTACTTTTTTGGAAGCTTGGCAACCCCTTTGCATGAAAGTGATATGCGCAGATCTCTGCTTAGGGCTACATCAATAGAAAACAAACCATAGAGAAAGAAATTGCAACTACTTTATTGTGTCAAGTTTCAAAGAGCTAGCGCAAACGGTGTTGGATTTAGAGTTCCATGTACATGTAAACATATAGGCGAAAACAGAGTGAAACCTAAAAATTAAAACTGTTACTGCCATCGAACGGTTTAACCTAGAAGAACGAAATTTTTGAGCCAAGTGGGATTGGGGTACTGATCATTACCTGAAAGTGTGATCCAGATTGGGTGAAAAAATGTGTGCTGAGATTTCAGGAAACTCGTAGTTTTTGGAAGCTTGGCAACCACTTTCCATGAAAGTGATTTGCGCCAGCCTCTGCTTAGGGCTACATCAATAGGAAACAAACCATATAGATAGAACTTGGAACTACGTTATTGTGTGAAGTTTCAAAGAGCTAGCACAAACCTTCTTTGATTTAGAGTTCCAACTACATGTATCCATATAGGCGAAAACAGAGTGAAACCTAAAAATTAAAACTGTTACTGCCAACGAACGGTTTAACCTAGAAGAACGAAATTTGGTGAGCCAAGTGGGATTGGGGTACTGATCATTACCTGAAAGTGTCATCAAAATTGCGAGAAAAAATGTGTGCTGAGATTTCAGGAAACTCGTAGTTTTTTGGAAGCTTGGCAACCCCTTTCCATGAAAGTGATTTGCGCCAGTCTCTGCTTAGGGCTACATCAATAGGAAACAAACCATATGGATAGAACTTGGAACTACTTTATTGTGTCAAGTTTCAAAGAGCTAGCACAAACCGTCTTTGATTTCGAGTTCCAACTACATGTATCCATATAGGCAAAATAGAGTGAAACCTAAAAATTAAAACTGTTACTGCCAACGAACGGTTTAACCTAGAAGAAAGAAATTTGGTGAGCCAAGTGGGATTGGGGTACTGATCATTACCTGAAAGTGTCATCAAGATTGGGTGAAAAAATGTGTGCTGAGATTTCAGGAAACTTGTAGTTTTTTGGAAGCTTGGCAACCCCTTTCCATGAAAGTGATTTGCGCCAGTCTGTGCTTAGGGCTACATCAATAGGAAACAAACCATAGAGATAGAACTTGGAACTACTTTATTGTGTCAGCTTTCAAAGAGCTAGCACAAACCGTGTTGGATTTAGAGTTCCAACTACATGTATCCATATAGGCGAAAACAGAGTGAAACCTAAAAATTAAAACAGTTACTGGCAACGAACGGTTTAACCTAGAAGAACGAAATTTGGTGAGCCAAGTGGGATTGGCGTACTGATCATTACCTGAAAGTGTCATCAAGATTGGGTGAAAAAATGTGTGCTGAGATTTCAGGAAATTCGTAGTTTTTAGGAAGTTTGGCAACCCCTTTCCAGGAAAGTGATTTGCGCCAGTCTCTCCTTAGGGCTATATCAATAGGAAACAAACCAAATAGATAGAACTTGGAACTACTTCATGGTATCAAATTTCAAAGAGCTAGCAAAAACCGTGTTTGATTTAGAGTTCCAACTACATGTATCCATATAGGAAAAACACAGTGAAACCTAAAAATTAAAACTGTTACTGCCAACGAACGGTTTAACCTAGAAGAACGAAATTTGTTGAGCCAAGTGGAATTGGGGTACTGATCATTACCTGAAAGTGTCATCAAGATTGGGTGAAAAAATGTGTGCTGTGATTTCAGGAAACTCGTAGTTTTTTGGAAGCTTGGCAACCCCTTTCCATGAAAGTGATTTGCGCCACTCTCTGCTTAGGGCTACATCAATAGGAAACAAACCGTAGAGATAGAACATGGAACTACTTTATTGTGTCAAGTTTCAAAGAGCTAGCACAAACCGTGTTTGATTTAGAGTTCCAACTACATGTATCCATATAGGTGAAAACAGAATGAAACCTAAAAATTAAAACTGTTACTGCCAACGAACGGTTTAACCTAGAAGAACGAAATTTGGTGAGCCAAGTTGGATTGGGGTACTGACCAATACCTGAAAGTGTCATCAAGATTGGGTGAAAAAATGTGTGCTGATATTTCAGGAAACTCGTAGTTTTTTGGAAGCTTGGCAACCCCTTTCCATGAAAGTGATTTGCGCAGGTCTCTGTTAGGGCTACATCAATAGAAAACAAACCATAGAGACAGAACACGGAACTAATTTATTGTGTCATTTCAAAGAGCTAGCACAAACCGTGTTGGATTTAGAGTTCCAACTACATGTATCCATATAGGCGAAAACAGAGTGAAACCTAAAAATTAAAACTGTTACTGCCAACGAACGGTTTAACCTAGAAGAACGAAATTTGGTGAGCCAAGTGGGATTGGGGTACTGATCATTACCTGAAAGTGTCATCAAGATTGGGTGAAAAAAATGTGTGCTGAGATTTCAGGAAACTCGTAGTTTTATGGAAGCTTGGCAACCCCTTTCCATGAAAGTGATTTGCGCCAGTCTCTGCTTAGGGCTACATCAATAGGAAACAAACCATAGAGGTAGAACTTGGAACTACTTTATTGTGTCAAGTTTCAAAGAGCTAGCACAAACCGTGTTTGATTTAGAGTTCCAACTACATGTATCCATATATTTGAAATCAGAGTGAAATCTAAAAATTAAAATTGTTACTGCCAACGTACGGTTTAACCTAGAAGAACGAAATTTGGTGAGCCAAGTGGGATTGGGGTACTGATCATTACCTGAAAATATCATCAAGACTGGGTGTAAAAATGTGTGCTGAGATTTCAGGAAACTCGTACTTTTTTGGAAGCTTGGCAACCCCTTTGCATGAAAGTGATATGCGCAGATCTCTGCTTAGGGCTACATCAATAGAAAACAAACCATAGAGAAAGAAATTGCAACTACTTTATTGTGTCAAGTTTCAAAGAGCTAGCGCAAACGGTGTTGGATTTAGAGTTCCATGTACATGTAAACATATAGGCGAAAACAGAGTGAAACCTAAAAATTAAAACTGTTACTGCCATCGAACGGTTTAACCTAGAAGAACGAAATTTTTGAGCCAAGTGGGATTGGGGTACTGATCATTACCTGAAAGTGTGATCCAGATTGGGTGAAAAAATGTGTGCTGAGATTTCAGGAAACTCGTAGTTTTTGGAAGCTTGGCAACCCCTTTCCATATAAGTGATTTGCGCCAGCCTCTGCTTAGGGCTACATCAATAGGAAACAAACCATAGAGATAGAACTTGGAACTACGTTATTGTGTGAAGTTTCAAAGAGCTAGCACAAACCTTCTTTGATTTAGAGTTCCAACTACATCTATCCATATAGGCGAAAACAGAGTGAAACCTAAAAATTAAAACTGTTACTGCCAACGAACGGTTTAACCTAGAAGAACGAAATTTGGTGAGCCAAGTGGGATTGGGGTACTGATCATTACCTGAAAGTGTCATCAAAATTGCGAGAAAAAATGTGTGCTGAGATTTCAGGAAACTCGTAGTTTTTTGGAAGCTTGGCAACCCCTTTCCATGAAAGTGATTTGTGCCAGTCTCTGCTTAGGGCTACATCAATAGGAAACAAACCATAGAGATAGAACTTGGAACTAATTTATTGTGTCAAGTTTCAAAGAGCTAGCACAAACCGTGTTTGATTTAGAGTTCCACCTACATGTATCCATATAGGCGAAATCAGAGTGAAACCTAAAAATTAAAACTGTTACTGCCAACGAACGGTGTAACCTAGAAGAACGAAATTTGGTGAGCCAAGTGGGATTGGGGTACTGATCATTACCTGAAAGTGTAATCAAGATTGGGTGAAAAAGAATGTGCTGAGATATCAGGAAACTCGTAGTTTTTTGGAAGCTTGGCAACCCCTTTCCATGAAAGTGATTTGCGCCAGTCTCTGCTTAGCGCTACATCAACAGGAAACAAACCATAGAGAGAGAACTTGGAACTACTTTATTGTGTCAAGTTTCAAAGAGCTAGCACTAACCGTGTTGGATTTAGAGTTCCAACTACATGTATCCATATAGGAGAAAACAGAGTGAAACCTAAAAATTAAAACTGTTACTGCCAACGAACGGTTTAATTTAGAAGAACGAAATTTTTGTGAGCCAAGTGGGAATGGGGTACTGTTCATTACCTGAAAGTGTAATCAAGATTGGGTGAAAAAATATGTGCTGAGATTTCAGGTAACTCCTAGTTTTTTGGAAGCTTGGCAAACCCCTTTCCATATAAGTGATTTGCGCCAGTCTCTGCTTAGCGCTACATCAATAGGAAACAAACCATAGAGATAGAACTTGGAACTACTTTATTGTGTCAAGTTTCAAAGAGCTAGCACTAACCGTGTTTGATTTAGAGTTCCAACTACATGTATCCATATAGGCGAAATCAGAGTGAAATCTAAAAATTAAAACTGTTACTGCCAACGAACGGTTTAACCTAGAAGAACGAAATTTGGTGAGCCAAGTGGGACTGGGGTACTGATCATTATCTGAAAGTGTCATGAAAATTGGGTGAAAAAATGTGTGATGAGATTTCAGGAAACTCGTATTTTTTTGGAAGCTTGGCAACCCCTTTCCATGAAAGTGATTTGCGCCAGTCTCTGCTTAGGGCTACATCAATAGGAAACAAACCATAGAGATAGAACTTGGAACTACTTTATTGTGTCAAGTTTCAGAGAGTAAGCACAAACCGTGTTTGATTTAGAGTTCCAACTACATGTATCCTTATAGGCGAAAACAGAGTGAAAACTAAAATTGAAACTGTTACTGCCAACGAAAGGTATAACCTAGAAGAACGAAATTTGTTGAGCCAAGTGGGATTGGGGTACTGAACATTACCTGAAAGTGTCATCAAGATTGGGTGAAAAAATTTTTGCTGAGATTTCAGGAAACTCGTAGTTTTTTGGAAGCTTGGCAACCCCTTTCCACCAAAGTGATTTGCGCCAGTCTCTGCTTAGGGCTACATCAATAGGAAACAAACCATAGAGATAGAACTTGTAACTACTTTATTGTGTCAAGTTTCAATGAGCTAGCACAAACCGTCTTTGATTTAGAGTTCCAACTACATGTATCCATATAGGAGAAAACAGAGTGAAACCTAAAAATTAAAACTGTTACTGCCAACGAACGGTTTAACCTAGAAGAACGAAATTTGGTGAGTCAAGTGGGATTGGGGTACTGATCATTACCTAAAGTGTCATCAAGATTGGGTGAAAAAATGTGTGCTGAGATTTCAGGAAACACGTAGTTTTTTAGAAGCTTGGCAACCCCTTTCCATGAAAGTGATTTGCGCCTGTGTCTGCTTAGGGCTATATGAATAGGAAACAAACCAAAGAGATAGAACTTGGAACTACTTCATTGTGTCAAGTTTCAAAGAGCTAGCACAAACCGTGTTTGATTTAGAGTTCCAACTACAGGTATCCATATAGGAGAAAACAGAGTGAAACCTAAAAATTAAAACTGTTACTGCCAACGAACGGTTTAACCTAGAAGAACGAAATTTTGGTGAGCCAAGTGGGATTGGGGTACTGATCATTACCTGACAGTGTCATCAAGATTGGGTGAAAAAATGTGTGCTGAGATTTCAGGGAACTCGTAGTTTTTTCGAAGCTTGGCAACCCCTTTCCATGAAGGTGATTTGCGCCACTCTCTGCTTAGGGCTACATCAATAGGAAAGAAACAGCAGAGATAGAACTTGGAACTACTTTATTGTGTCAAGTTTCAAAGAGCTAGCACAAACCGTGTTTGATTTAGAGTTCCAACTACATGTATCCATATAGGTGAAAACAGAGTGAAACCTAAAAATTAAAACTGTTACTGCCAACGAACGGTTTAACCTAGAAGAACGAAATTTGGTGAGCCTAGTGGGATTCGGGTACTGATCATTACCTGAAAGTTTCGTGAAGATTGGGTGAAAAAATGTGTGCTGTGATTTCAGGGAACTCGTAGTGTTTTGGAAGCTTGGCAACCCCTTTCTATGAAGGTGATTTGCGCCACTCTCTGCTTAGGGCTACATCAATAGGAAAGAAACCATAGAGATAGAACTTGGAACTAATTTATTGTGTCAAGTTTCAAAGAGCTAGCACAAACCGTGTTTAATTTAGAGTTCCACCTACATGTATCCATATAGGCGAAATCAGAGTGAAACCTAAAAATTAAAACTGTTACTGCCAACGAACGGTTTAACCTAGAAGAACGAAATTTGGTGAGCCAAGTGGGATTGGCGTACTGATCATTACCTGAAAGTGTAATCAAGATTGGGTGAAAAAAAATGTGCTGAGATTTCAGGAAACTCGTAGTTTTTTGGAAGCTTGGCAACCCCTTTCCATGAAAGTGATTTGCGCCAGTCTCTGCTTAGCGCTACATCAACAGGAAACAAACCATAGAGAGAGAACTTGGAACTACTTTATTGTGTCAAGTTTCAATGAGCTAGCAAAAACCGTCTTTGATTTAGAGTTCCAACTACATGTATCCATATAGGAGAAAACAGAGTGAAACCTAAAAATTAAAACTGTTACTGCCAACGAACGGTTTAACCTAGAAGAACGAAATTTGGTGAGCCAAGTGGGATTGGGGAACTGATCATTACCTGAAATTTTCATCAAGATTGGGTGAAAAAATGTGTGCTGAGATTTCAGGAAACTCGTAGTTTTTTGGAAGCTTGGCAACCCCTTTCCATTAAAGTGATTTGCGCCAGTCTCTGCTTAGGGCTACATCAATAGGAAACAAACCATCGAGATAGAACTTGGAACTACATTATTGTGTCAAGTTTCAAAGAGCTAGCACAAACCGTGTTTGATTTAGAGTTCCAAATACATGTATCCATACAGGAGAAAACAGAGTGAAACCTAAAAATTTAAACTGTTACTGCCAACGAACGGTTTAACCTAGAAGAACGAAATTTGGTGAGCCAAGTGGGATTGGGGTACTGATCATTACCTGATAGTGTCATCAAGATTGGGTGAAAAAATGTGTGCTGTGATTTCAGGAAACTCATAGTTTTTTGGAAGCTTGGCAACCCCTTTCCATTAAAGTGATTTGCGCCACTCTCTGCTTAATGCTACATCAATAGGAAACAAACCATAGAGAGAGAACTTGGAACTACTTTATTGTGTCAAGTTTCAAAGAGCTAGCACAAACCGTGTTTGATTTAGAGTTCCAACTACATGTATCCATATAGGTGAAAACAGAATGAAACCTAAAAATTAAAACTGTTACTGCCAACCAACGGTTTAACCTAGAAGAACGAAATTTGGTGAGCCAAGTGGGATTCGGGTACTGATCATTACCTGAAAATGTCATGAAGATTGGGTGAAAAAATGTGTGCTGAGATTTCAGGAAACTCGTATTTTTTTGGAAGCTTGGCAACCCCTTTCCATGAAAGTGATTTGCGCTAGTCTCTGCTTAGGGCTACATCAATAGGAAACAAACCATAGAGATAGAACTTGGAACTACTTTTTTGTGTCACGTTTCAAAGGGCTAGCAAAAACCGTGTTTGATTTAGAGTTCCAACTACATGTATCCATATAGGAGAAAACAGAGTGAAACCTAAAAATTAAAACTGTTACTGCCATCTAACGGTTTAACCTAGAAGAACGAAATTTGGTGAGCCAAGTGGGATTCGGGTACTGATCATTACCGGAAAGTGTCATCAAGATTCCGTGAAAAAATTTGTGCTGAGATTTCAGGAAACCCGTAGTTTTTTGGAAGCTTGGCAACCCCTTTCCATGAAAGTGATTTGCGCCAGTCTCTGCTTAGGGCTATATGAATAGGAAACAAACCAAAGAGATAGAACTTGGAACTACTTCATTGTGTCAAGTTTCAAAGAGCTAGCACAAACCGTGTTTGATTTAGAGTTCCAACTACATGTATCCATATAGGAGAAAACAGAGTGAAACCTAAAAATTAAAACTGTTACTGCCATCTAATGGTTTAACCTAGAAGAACGAAATTTTTGTGAGCCAAGTGGGAATGGGGTACTGTTCATTACCTGAAAGTGTAATCAACATTGGGTGAAAAAATATGTGCTGAGATTTCAGGAAACTCCTAGTTTTTTGGAAGCTTGGCAAACCCCTTTCCATGAAAGTGATTTGCGCCAGTCTCTGCTTAGCGCTACATCAATAGGAAACAAACCATAGAGATAGAACTTGGAACTACTTTATTGTGTCAAGTTTCAAAGAGCTAGCACTAACCGTGTTTGATTTAGAGTTCCAACTACATATATCCATATAGGCGAAATCAGAGTGAAATCTAAAAATTAAAACTGTTACTGCCAACGAACGGTTTAACCTAGAAGAACGAAATTTGGTGAGCCAAGTGGGACTGGGCTACTGATCATTACCTGAAAGTGTCATGAAAATTGGGTGAAAAAATGTGTGCTGAGATTTCAGGAAACTCGTATTTTTTTGGAAGCTTGGCAACCCCTTTCCATGAAAGTGATTTGCGCCAGTCTCTGCTTAGGGCTACATCAATAGGAAACAAACCATAGAGATAGAACTTGGAACTACTTTATTGTGTCAAGTTTCAGAGAGTAAGCACAAACCATGTTTGATTTAGAGTTCCAACTACATGTATCCATATAGGCGAAAACAGAGTGAAAACTAAAATTGAAACTGTTACTGCCAACGAACGGTATAACCTAGAAGAACGAAATTTGTTGAGCCAAGTGGGATTGGGGTACTGAACATTACCTGAAAGTGTCATCAGGATTGAGTGAAAAAATGTGTGCTGAGATTTCAGGAAACTCGTAGTTTTTTGGAAGCTTGGCAACCCCTTTCCATGAAAGTGATTTGCGCCAGTCTCTGCTTAGGGCTACATCAATAGGAAACAAACCATAGGGATAGAACTTGGAACTACTTTATTGTGTCAAGTTTCAAAGAGCTAGCACAAACCGTGTTTGATTTAGAGATCCAACTACATGTATCCATATAGGCGAAATCAGAGTGAAATCTAAAAATTAAAATTGTTACTGCCAACGAACGGTTTAACCTAGAAGAACGAAATTTGGTGAGCCAAGTGGGATTGGGGTACTGATCATTACCTGAAATTATCATCAAGACTGGGTGAAAAAATGTGTGCTGAGATTTCAGGAAACTCGTAGTTTTTTGGAAGCTTGACAACCCCTTTCCATGAAAGGGATTTGCGCCAGTCTCTGCTTAGGGCTACATCAATAGGAAACAAACCATAGAGATAGAAAATGGAACTACTTTATTGTTTCAAGTTTCAATGAGCTAGCACTAACCGTCTTTGATTTAGAGTTCCAACTACATGTATCCATATAGGAGAAAACAGAGTGAAACCTAAAAATTAAAACTGTTACTGCCAACGAACGGTTTAACCTAGAAGAACGAAATTTGGAGAGTCAAGTGGGATTGGGGTACTGATCATTACCTGAAAGTGTAATGAAGAATGGGTGAAAAAATATGTGCTGAGATTTCAGGAAACTCGTAGTTTTTTGGAAGCTTGGCAACCCCTTTCCATAAAAGTGATTTGCGCCAGTCTCTGCTTAGGGCTACATCAATAGGAAACAAACCATAGAGATAGAACTTGGAACTACTTTATTGTGTCAATTTTAAAAGAGCTAGCACAAACCGTGTTGGATTTAGAGTTCCAACTACATGTATCCATATAGGTGAAAACAGAATGAAACCTAAAAATTAAAACTGTTACTGCCAACCAACGGTTTAACCTAGATGAACGAAATTTGGTGAGCCAAGTGGGATTCGGGTACTGATCATTACCTGAAAATGTCATGAAGATTGGGTGAAAAAATGTGTGCTGAGATTTCAGGAAACTTGTATTTTTTTGGAAGCTTGGCAACCCCTTTCCATGAAAGTGATTTGCGCTACTCTCTGCTTAGGGCTACATCAATAGGAAACAAACCATAGAGATAGAACTTGGAACTACTTTATTGTGTCAAGTTTCAAAGGGCTAGCAAAAACCGTGTTTGATTTAGAGTTCCAACTACATGTATCCATATAGGAGAAAACAGAGTGAAACCTAAAAATTAAAACTGTTACTGCCATCTAACGGTTTAACCTAGAAAAACGAAATTTGGTGAGCCAAGTGGGATTCGGGTACTGATCATTACCGGAAAGTCTCATCAAGATTCCGTGAAAAAATTTGTGCTGAGATTTCAGGAAACCCGTAGTTTTTTGGAAGCTTGGCAACCCCTTTCCATGAAAGTGATTTGCACCAGTCTATGCTTAGGGCTACATCAATAGGAAACAAACCATAGAGATAGAACTTGGAACTACTTTATTGTGTCAAGTTTCAAAGAGCTAGCACAAACCGTGTTGGATTTAGAGTTCCAACTACATGCATTTATAAAGGAGAAAACAGAGTGAAACCTAAAAATTAAAACTGTTACTGCCAACGAACGTTTTAACCTACAAGAACTAAATTTGGTGAGCCAAGTTGGATTGGGGTATTGATCATTACCTGAAAGTGTCATCAAGATTGGGTGAAAAAATGTGTGCTGAGATTTCAGGAAACTCGTAGTTTTTTGGAAGCTTGGCAACCCCTTTCCATGAAAGTGATTTGCACCGGTCTCTGCTTAGGGCTCCATCAATAGGAAACAAACCATAGAGATAGAACTTGGAACTACTTTATTGTGTCACGTTTCAAAGAGCTAGCACAAACCGACTTTGATTTAGAGTTCGAACTACATGTATCCATATGGGAGAAAACAGAGTGAAACCTAAAAATTAAAACTGTTACTTCAACGAAAGGTTTAACCTAGAAGAACGAAATTTGGTTAGCCAAGTGGGATTGGGGTTCTTATCATTACCTGAAAGTGTCATCAAATTGGGTGAAAAAATGTGTGCTGAGATTTCAGGAAACTCGTATTTTTTTGGAAGCTTGCCAACCCCTTTCCATGAAAGTGATTTCCGCCGGTCTCTGCTTAGGGCTACATGAATATGAAACAAACCATAGAGATAGAACTTGGAACTACTTTATTGTGTCAAGTTTCAGAGAGCTAGCACAAACGGTGTTTGATTTAAATTTCCAACTACATGTATCCATATAGGAGAAAACAGAGTGAAATCTAAAAATTAAAACTCTTACTGCCAACGAACGGTTTAACTTAGAAGAAGGAAATTTGGTGAGCCAAGTGGGAATGGGGTACTGATCATTACCTGAAAGTGTCATGAAAATTGGGTGAAAAAATGTGTGCTGAGATTTCAGGAAACTCGTAGTTTTTTGGAAGCTTGGCAACCCCTTTTCATGAAAGTGATTTGCGCCAGTCTCTGCTTAGGGCTACATCAATAGGAAACAAACCATAGAGATAGAACTTGAAACTACGTTATTGTGTGAAGTTTCAAAGAGCTAGCACAAACCGTCTTTGATTTAGACTTCCAACTACATGTATCCATGTAGGCGAAAAGAGAGTGAAACCTAAAAATTAAAACTGTTACTGCCAACCAACGGTTTTACCTAGAAGAATGAAATTTGGTGAGCCAAGTGGGATTGGGGTACTGATCATTACCTGAAAGTGTCATCAAGATTGGGTGAAAAAATGTGTGCTGAGATTTCAGGAAACTCGTAGTTTTTTGGAAGCTTGGCAACCCCTTTCCATGAAAGTGATTTGCGCCAGTCTCTGCTTAGGGCTACATCAATAGGAAACAAACCATAGAGATAGAACGTTGAAACTACTTTATTGTGTCAAGTTTCAAGGAGCTAGCACAAACCGTGTTGGATTTAGAGTTAAACTATATATATCCATATAGGGGAAAACAGAGTGAAACCTAAAAATTAAAACTGTTACTGCCAACGAACGGTTTAACCTGGAAGAACGAAATTTGGTGAGCCATGTCGGATTGGGGTCCTGATAATTACCTGATGTGTCATCAAGATTGGGTGAAAAAATGTGTGCTGATATTTCAGGAAACTCGTAGTTTTTTAGAAGCTTGGCAACCCCTTTCCATGAAAGTGATTTGCGCCAGTCTCTGCTTAGGGCTACATCAATAGGAAACAAACCATAGAGATAGAACGTGGAACTACTTTATTGTGTCAAGTTTCAAAGAGCTAGCACAAACCGTGTTTGATTTAGAGTTCCAACTACATGTATCCATATAGGAGAAAACAGAGTGAAACCTAAAAATTAAAACTGTTACTGCCAACGAACGGTTTAACCTAGAAGAACGAAATTTGGTGAGCCAAGTGGGATTGGGGTACTGATCATTACCTGAAAGTTTAATCAAGATTGGGTGAAAAAATGTGTACTGAGATTTCAGGAAACTCGTAGTTTTTTGGAAGCTTGGCAACCGCTTTCCATGAAAATGATTTGAGCCAGTCTCTGCTTAGGGCTACATCAATAGGAAACAAACCATAGAGATAGAACTTGGAACTACTTTATTGTGTCAAGTTTCAAAGAGCTAGCACAAACCGTCTTTGATTTAGAGTTCCAACTACATGTATCCATATAGGAGAAAACAGAGTGAAACCTAAAAATTAAAACTGTTACTGCCAACGAACGGTTTAACCTAGAAGAACGAAATTTGGTGAGCCAAGTGGGATTGGGGTACTGATCATTACCTGAAAGTTTCGTGAAGATTGGGTGAAAAAATGTGTGGTGCGATTACAGGAAACTCGTAGTTTTTTGGAAGCTTGTCAACCCCTTTCCATGAAAGTGATTTGTGCAAGTCTCTCCTTAGGGCTATATCAATAGGAAACAAACCAAGGAGATAGAACTTGGATCTACTTCATTGTGTCAAGTTTCAAAGAGCTAGACAAACCGTGTTTGATTTAGAGTTTCAACTACATGTATCCATATAGGCGAAAACAGAGTGAAACTTAAAAGTGAAACTGTTACTGCCAACGAACGGTTTAACCTAGAAGAACGAAATTTGGTGAGCCAAGTGGGATTGGGGTTCTGATCATTACCTGAAAGTGTGATCCAGATTGGGTGAAAAAATGTGTGCTGAGATTTCAGGAAACTCGTAGTTTTTTGGAAGCTTGGCAACACCTTTCCATGAAAGTGATTTGCTCCAGTCTCTGCTTAGGGCTACATCAATAGGAAACAAACCATAGAGATAGAACTTGGAACTACATTATTGTGTGAAGTTTCAAAGAGCTAGCACAAACCGTCTTTGATTTAGAGTTCCAACTACATGTATCCATATAGGCGAAAACAGAGTGAAACCTAAAAATTTAAACTGTTACTGCCAACGAACGGTTTAACCTAGAAGAACGAAATTTGGTGAGCCAAGTGGGAATGGGGTACTGATCATTACCTGAAAGTGTCATCAAGATTGGGTGAAAAAATGTGTGCTGAGATTTCAGGAAACTCGTAGTTTTTTGGAAGCTTGGCAACCCCTTTCCATGAAAGTGATTTGCACAGGTCTCTGCTTAGGGCTACATCAATAGAAAACAAACCATAGAGACAGAACTTGGAACTAATTTATTGTGTCATTTCTAAGAGCTAACACAAACCGTGTTTGATTTAGAGTTCCAACTACATGTATCCATATAGGAGAAAACAGAGTGAAACCTAAAAATTAAAACTGTTACTGCCAACGAATGGTTTAACCCAGAAGAACGAAATTTGGTGAGCCAAGTGGGATTGGGGTACTGATCATTACCTGAAAGTGTAATCAAGATTGGGTGAAAAAAATGTGTGCTGAGATTTCAGGAAACTCGTAGTTTTTTGGAAGCTTGGGAACCCCTTTCCATGAAAGTGATTTGCGCCAGTCTCTGCTTAGGTCTACATCAATAGGAAACAAAACATAGAGATAGAACTTGGAACTACGTTATTGTGTCAAGTTTCAAAGAGCTAGCACAAACCGTCTTTGATTTCGAGTTCCAACTACATGTATCCATATAGGAGAAAACAGAGTGAAACCTAAAAATTAAAACTGTTACTGCCAATGAACGGTTTAACCTAGAAGAACGAAATTTGGTGAGCCAAGTGGGATTGGGGTACTGATCATTACCTGAAAGTGTCATCAAGATTGGGTCAAAAAATGTGTCCTGAGATTTCAGGAAACTCGTAGTTTTTTGGAAGCTTGGCAACCCCTTTCCATGAAAGTGATTTGCGCCAGTCTCTGCTTAGGGCTACATCAATAGGAAACAAACCATAGAGATAGAACTTGGAACTACTTTATTGTGTCATGTTTCAAAGAGCTAGCACAAACCGTGTTTGATTGAGAGTTCCAACTACATGTATCCATACAGGCGAAAACAGAGTGAAACCTAAAAATTAAAACTGTTACTGCCAACGAACGGTTTAACCAAGAAGAACGAAATTTGGTGAGCCAACTGGGATTGGGGTTCTGATCATTACCTGAAAGTGCATTAAAATTGGGTTAAAAAATGGGTGCTGAGATTTCCGGAAACTCGTATTTTTTTGGAATCTTGGCAACCCTTTCCATGAAAGTGATTTGCGCCAGTCTGCTTAGGGCTACATCAATAGGAAACAAACCATAGAAATAGAACTTGGAACTACTTTATTGTGTCAAGTTTCAAAGAGCTAGCACAACCGTGTTTGATTTAGAGTTCCACTACATGTATCCATATAGGAGAAAACAGAGTGAAACCTAAAAATTGAAACTGTTACTGCCAACGAACGGTTTAACCTAGAAGAACGAAATTTGGTGAGCCAAGTGGGATTGGGGTCCTGATCATTACCTGAAATTGTAATCAAGATTGGGTGTAAAATGTGTGCTGAGATTTCAGGAAACTCGTAGTTTTTTGGAAGCTTGGCAACCCCTTTCCATGAAAGTGATATGCGCAGGTCTCTGCTTAGGGCTACATCAATAGAAAACAAACCATAGAGATAGAAATTGCAACTACTTTATTGTGTCAAGTTTCAAAGAGCTAGCACAAACGGTGTTGGATTTAGAGTTCCAACTACATGTATCCATATAGGCGAAAACAGAGTGAAACCTAAAAATTAAAACTCTTACTGCCAACGAACGGTTTAAACTAGAAGAACGAAATTTGGTGAGCCAATGGGATTGGGGTACTGATCATTACCTGAAAGTGTGATCCAGATTGGGTGAAAAAATGTATGCTGAGATTTCAGGAAACTCGGAGTTTTTTGGAAGCTTGGCAACCACTTTCCATGAAAGTGATTTGCGCCAGTCTCTGCTTAGGGCTACATCAATAGGAAACAAACCATAGAGATAGAACTTGGAACTACGTTATTGTGTGAAGTTTCAAAGAGCTAGCAAAAACCGTCTTTGATTTAGAGTTCCAACTACAGGTATCCATATAGGCGAAAACAGAGTGAAACCTAAAAATTAAAACTGTTACTGCCAACGAACGGTTTAACCTAGAAGAACGAAATTTGGTGAGCCAAGTGGGAATGGGGTACTGATCATTACCTGAAATTTTCATCAAGATTGGGTGAAAAAATGTGTGCTGAGATTTCAGGAAACTCATAGTTTTTTGGAAGCTTGGCAACCCCTTTCCATGAAAGTGATTTGCGCCAGTCTCTGCTTAGGGCTACATCAATAGGAAACAAACCAAGGAGATAGAACTTGGAACTACGTTATTGTGTGAAGTTTCAAAGAGCTAGCACAAAACGTGTTGGATTTAGAGTTCCAACTACATGTATCCATATAGGGGAAAACAGAGTGAAACCTAAAAATTAAAACTGTTACTGCCAACGAACGGTTTAACCTAGAAGAACGAAATTTTTTGAGCCAAATGGGATTGGGGTACTGAACATTACCTGAAAGTGTCATCAAGATTGGGTGAAAAAATTTGTGCTGAGATTTCAGGAAACTCGTAGTTTTTTGGAAGATTGGCAACCCCTTTCCATGAAAGTGATTTGCGCCAGTCTCTGCTTAGGGCTACATCAATAGGAAACAAAACATAGAGATAGAACTTGGAACTACGTTATTGTGTGAAGTTTCAAAGAGCTAGCACAAACCGTGTTGGATTTAGAGTTCCAACTACATGTATCCATATAGGAGAAAACAGAGTGAAACCTAAAAATTAAAACTGTTACTGCCAACGAACGGTTTAACCTTGAAGAACGAAATTTGGTGAGCCAAGTGGGAATGGGGTACTGATCATTACCTGAAAGTGTCATCAAGATTGGGTGAAAAAATGTGTGCTGAGATTTCAGGAAACTCGTAGTTTTTTGGAAGCTTGGCAACCCCTTTCCATGAAAGTGATTTGCGCCAGTCTCTGCTTAGGGCTACATCAATAGGAAACAAAACATAGAGATAGAACTTGGAAGTACTTTATTGTGTCAAGTTTCAAAGAGCTAGCACAAACCGTCTTTGATTTCGAGTTCCAACTACATGTATCCATATAGGCGAAAACAGAGTGAAACCTAAAAATTAAAACTGTTACTGCCAAAGAACGGTTTAACCTAGAAGAACGAAATTTGGTGAGCCAAGTGGGATTGGGGTACTGATCATTACCTGAAATTGTCATCAAGATTGGGTGAAAAAATGTGTGGTGAGATTTCAGGAAACTCGTAGTTTTTTGGAAGCTTGGCAACCCCTTTCCATGAAAGTGATATGCGCAGGTCTCTGCTTAGGGCTACATCAAAAGAAAACAAACCATAGAGATAGAAATTGCAACTACTTTATTGTGTCAAGTTTCAAAGTGCTTGCACAAACCGTGTTTGATTTAGAGTTCCAACTACATGTATCCATATAGGCGAAATCAGAGTGAAACCTAAAAATTAAAACTGTTACTGCCAACGAACGGTTTAACCTAAAAGAACGAAATTTGGTGAGCCAAGTGGGATTGGGGTACTGATCATTACCTGAAATTATCATCATGATTGGGTGAAAAAATATGTGCTGAGATTTCAGGAGACTCGTAGTTTTTTGGAAGCTTGGCAACCCCTTTCCATGAAAGTGATTTGCGCCAGTCTCTGCTTAGGGCTACATCAATAGGAAACAAACCATAGAGATAGAACTTGGAACTACTTTATTGTGTCAAGTTTCAAAGAGCTAGCACAAACCGTCTTTGATTTAGAGTTCCAACTACATGTATCCATATAGGAGAAAACAGAGTGAAACCTAAAAATTAAAACTGTTACTGCCAACGAACGGTTTAACCTAGAAGAACGAAATTTGGTGAGCCAAGTGGGATTGGGGTACTGATCATTACCTGAAAGTGTAATCAAGATTGGGTGAAAAAATGTGTGGTGAGATTTCAGGAAACTCGTAGTTTTTTGGAAGCTTGGCAACCCCTTTCCATAAAAGTGATTTGCGCCAGTCTCTGCTTAGCGCTACATCAATAGAAAAGAAACCATAGAGATAGAACTTGGAACTTCTTTATTGTGTCAAGTTTCAAAGAGCTAGCACTAACCGTGTTGGATTTAGTGTTCCAACTACATGTATCCATATAGGCGAAAAGAGAGTGAAACCTAAAAATTTAAACTGATACTGCCAACGAACGGTTTAACCTAGAAGAACGAAATTTGGTGAGCCAAGTGGGAATGGGGTACTGATCATTACCTGAAAGTGTCATCAAGATTGGGTGAAAAAATGTGTGCTGAGATTTCAGGAAACTCGTAGTTTTTTGGAAGCTTGGCAACCCCTTTCCATGAAAGTGATTTGCGCCAGTCTCTGCTTAGGGCTACATCAATAGGAAACAAATCATACAGATAGAACTTGGAACTACATTATTGTGTCAAGTTTCAAAGAGCTAGCACAAACCGTCTTTGATTTCGAGTTCCAACTACATGTATCCATATAGGCGAAAACAGAGTGAAACCTAAAAATTGAAACTGTTACTGCCAACGAAGGGTTTAACCTAGAAGAACGAAATTTGGTGAGCCAAGTGGGATTGGGGTACTGATCATTACCTGAAAGTGTCATCAATTTTGGGTGAAAAAATGTGTGGTGAGATTTCAGGAAACTCGTAGTTTTTTGGAAGCTTGGCAACCCCTTTCCATGAAAGTGATTTGTGCCAGTCTCTGCTTAGGGCTACATCAATAGGAAACAAACCATAGATATAAAACTTGGAACTACTTTATTGTGTCATGTTTCAAAGAGCTAGCAGAAACCGTGTTTAATTGAGAGTTCCAACTACATGTATCCATACAGGCGAAAACAGAGTGAAACCTAAAAATTAAAACTGTTACTGCCAACGAACGGTTTAAGCAAGAAGAACGAAATTTGGCGAGCCAACTGGGATTGGGGTTCTGATCATTACCTGAAAGTGCATTAAAATTGGGTGAAAAAATGTGTGCTGAGATTTCAGGAAACTCGTATTTTTTTGGAAACTTGGCAACCCCTTTCCATGAAAGTGATTTGCGCTAGTCTGCTTAGGGCTACATCAATAGGAAACAAACCATAGAGATGGAACTTGGAACTATTTTATTGTGTCAAGTTTCAAAGAGCTAGACAAACCGTGTTTGATTTAGAGTTCCAACTACATGTATCCATATAGGCGAAATCAGAGTGAAACCTAAAAATTAAAACTGTTACTGCCAACGAACGGTTTAACCTAGAAGAACGAAATTTGGTGAGCCAAGTGGGATTGGGGTACTGATCATTACCTGAAATTTTCACCAAGTTTGGGTGAAAAAATGTGTGGTGAGATTTCAGGAAACTCGTAGTTTTTTGGAAGCTTGGCAACCCCTTTCCATGAAAGTGATTTGCGCAAGTCTCTCCTTAGGGCTATATCAATAGGAAACAAACCAAGGAGATAGAACATGGATCTACTTCATTGTGTCAAGTTTCAAAGAGCTAGCACAAACCGTGTTTGATTTAGAGTTCCAACTACATGTATCCATATAGGCGAAAACAGAGTGAAAACTAAAATTAAAACTGTTACTGCCAACGAACGGTTTAACCTAGAAGAACGAAATTTGGTGAGCCAAGTGGGATTGCGGTACTGATCATTACCTGAAAGTGTCATCAAGATTGGGTGAAAAAATGTGTGGTGAGATTTCAGGAAACAGGTAGTTTTTTGGAAGCTTGGCAACCCCTTTCCATGAAAGTGATTTGCGCCAGTCTCTGCTTAGGGCCACATCAACAGGAAACAAACCATAGAGATAGAACTTGGAACTACTTTATTGTGTCAAGTTTCAAAGAGCTAGCACAAACCGTGTTGGATTTAGAGTTCCAACTACATGTATCCATATAGGAGAAAACAGAGTGAAACCTAAAAATTAAAACTGTTACTGCCAACGAACGGTTTAACCTAGAAGAACAAAATTTGGTGAGCCAAGTGGGATTGGGGTACTGATCATTACCTGAAAGTGTCATCAAGATTGGGTGAAAAAATGTGTGCTGTGATTTCAGGAAACTCGTAGTTTTTTGGAAGATTGACAACCCCTTTCCATGAAAGTGATTTGCGCCAGTCTCTGCTTAGGGCTACATCAATAGGAAACAAACCATAGAGATAGAACTTGGAACTACTTTATTGTGTCAAGTTTCAAAGAGCTAGCACAAACCGTCTTTGATTTAGACTTCCAACTACATGTATCCATATAGGAGAAAACAGAGTGAAACCTAAAAATTAAAACTGTTACTGCCAACGAACGGTTTAACCTAGAAGAACGAAATTTGGTGAGCCAAGTGGGATTGGGGTACTGATCATTACCTGAAAGTGTCATCAAGATTGGGTGAAAAAATGTGTGGTGAGATTTCAGGAAACTCGTAGTTTTTTGGAAGCTTGGCAACCCCTTTCCATGAAAGTGATTTGCGCCAGTCTCTGCTTAGGGCTAGATCAATAGGAAACAAACCATAGAGATAGAACTTGGAACTACTTTATTGTGGCAATTTTCAAAGAGCTAGCACAAACCGTGTTAGATTTAGAGTTCCAACTACATGTATCCATATAGGCGAAAACAGAGTGAAACCTAAAAATTAAAACTGTTACTGCCAATGAACGGTTTAACCTAGAAGAACGAAATTTGGTGAGCCAAGTGGGATTGGGGTACTGATCATTACCTGAAAGTGTCATCAAGATTGGGTCAAAAAATGTGTGCTGAGATTTCAGGAAACTCGTAGTATTTAGGAAGCTTGGCAACCCCTTTCCAGGAAAGTGATTTGCGCCAGTCTCTGCTTAGGGCTACATCAATAGGAAACAAACCATAGAGATAGAACTTGGAACTACTTTATTGTGTCATGTTTCAAAGAGCTAGCACAAACCGTGTTTGATTGAGAGTTCCAACTACATGTATCCATACAGGCGAAAACAGAGTGAAACCTAAAAATTAAAACTGTTACTGCCAACGAACGGTTTAACCAAGAAGAACGAAATTTGGTGAGCCAACTGGGATTGGAGTTCTGATCATTACCTGAAAGTGCATTAAAATTGGGTTAAAAAATGGGTGCTGAGATTTCAGGAAACTCGTATTTTTTTGGAATCTTGGCAACCCTTTCCATGAAAGTGATTTGCGCCAGTCTGCTTAGGGCTACATCAATAGGAAACAAACCATAGAAATAGAACTTGGAACTACTTTATTGTGTCAAGTTTCAAAGAGCTAGCACAAACCGTGTTTGATTTAGAGTTCCACTACATGTATCCATATAGGAGAAAACAGAGTGAAACCTAAAAATTGAAACTGTTACTGCCAACGAACGGTTTAACCTAGAAGAACGAAATTTGGTGAGCCAAGTGGGATTGGGGTCCTGATCATTACCTGAAATTGTAATCAAGATTGGGTGTAAAATGTGTGCTGAGATTTCAGGAAACTCGTAGTTTTTTGGAAGCTTGGCAACCCCTTTCCATGAAAGTGATATGCGCAGGTCTCTGCTTAGGGCTACATCAATAGAAAACAAACCATAGAGATAGAAATTGCAACTACTTTATTGTGTCAAGTTTCAAAGAGCTAGCACAAACGGTGTTGGATTTAGAGTTCCAACTACATGTATCCATATAGGCGAAAACAGAGTGAAACCTAAAAATTAAAACTGTTACTGCCAACGGACGGTTTAACCTAGAAGAACGAAATTTGGTGAGCCCAGTGGGATTGGGGTGCTGATCATTACCTGAAATTTTCATCAAGATTGGGTGAAAAAATGTGTGCTGAGATTTCAGGAAACTCGTAGTTTTTTGGAAGCTTGGCAACCCCTTTCCATGAAATTGATTTGCGCCAGTCTCTGCTTAGGGCTACATCAATAGGAAACAAACCATAGAGATAGAACTTGGAACTACTTTATTGTGTCAAGTTTCAAAGAGCTAGCACAAACTGAGGTTGATTTAGAGTTCCAACTACATGTATCCATATAGGCGAAATCAGAGTGAAACGTAAAAATTAAAACTCTTACTGCCAACGAACGGTTTAACCTAGAAGAACGAAATTTGGTGAGCCAAGTGGGATTGTGGTACTGGTCATTACCTGAAATTATCATCAAGATTGGGTGAAAAAATGTGTGCTGAGATTTCATGAAACTCGTAGTTCTTTGGAAGCTTGGCAACCCCTTTCCATGAAAGTGATTTGCGCAAGTCTCTCCTTAGGGCTATATCAATAGGAAACAAACCAAGGAGATAGAACTTGGAACTACGTTATTGTGTGAAGTTTCAAAGAGCTAGCACAAAACGTGTTGGATTTAGAGTTCCAACTACATGTATCCATATAGGGGAAAACAGAGTGAAACCTAAAAATTAAAACTGTTACTGCCAACGAACGGTTTAACCTAGAAGAACGAAATTTTTTGAGCCAAATGGGATTGGGGTACTGAACATTACCTGAAAGTGTCATCAAGATTGGGTGAAAAAATTTGTGCTGAGATTTCAGGAAACTCGTAGTTTTTTGGAAGATTGGCAACCCCTTTCCATGAAAGTGATTTGCGCCAGTCTCTGCTTAGGGCTACATCAATAGGAAACAAACCATAGAGATAGAACTTGGAACTACGTTATTGTGTGAAGTTTCAAAGAGCTAGCACAAACCGTGTTGGATTTAGAGTTCCAACTACATGTATCCATATAGGAGAAAACAGAGTGAAACCTAAAAATTAAAACTGTTACTGCCAACGAACGGTTTAACCTAGAAGAACGAAATTTGGTGAGCCAAGTGGGAATTGGGTACTGATCATTACCTGAAAGTGTCATCAAGATTGGGTGAAAAAATGTGTGCTGAGATTTCAGGAAACTCGTAGTTTTTTGGAAGCTTGGCAACCCCTTTCCATGAAAGTGATTTGCGCCAGTCTCTGCTTAGGGCTACATCAATAGGAAACAAAACATAGAGATAGAACTTGGAAGTACTTTATTGTGTCAAGTTTCAAAGAGCTAGCACAAACCGTCTTTGATTTCGAGTTCCAACTACATGTATCCATATAGGCGAAAACAGAGTGAAACCTAAAAATTAAAACTGTTACTGCCAAAGAACGGTTTAACCTAGAAGAACGAAATTTGGTGAGCCAAGTGGGATTGGGGTACTGATCATTACCTGAAATTGTCATCAAGATTGGGTGAAAAAATGTGTGGTGAGATTTCAGGAAACTCGTAGTTTTTTGGAAGCTTGGCAACCCCTTTCCATGAAAGTGATATGCGCAGGTCTCTGCTTAGGGCTACATCAAAAGAAAAGAAACCATAGAGATAGAAATTGCAACTACTTTATTGTGTCAAGTTTCAAAGTGCTTGCACAAACCGTGTTTGATTTAGAGTTCCAACTACATGTATCCATATAGGCGAAATCAGAGTGAAACCTAAAAATTAAAACTGTTACTGCCAACGAACGGTTTAACCTAAAAGAACGAAATTTGGTGAGCCAAGTGGGATTGGGGTACTGATCATTACCTGAAATTATCATCATGATTGGGTGAAAAAATGTGTGCTGAGATTTCAGGAGACTCGTAGTTTTTTGGAAGCTTGGCAACCCCTTTCCATGAAAGTGATTTGCACCAGTCTCTGCTTAGGGCTACATCAATAGGAAACAAACCATAGTGATAGAACTTGGAACTACTTTATTGTGTCAAGTTTCAGAGACTTAGCACAAACCGTGTTTGATTTAGAGTTCCAACTACATGTATCCATAAGGCGAAAACAGAGTGAAACCTAAAAATTAAAACTGTTACTGCCAACGAACTGTTTAACCTAGAAGAACGAAATTTGGTGAGCCAAGTGGGATTAAGGTACTGATCATTAACTGAAAGTGTCATGAAAATTGGGTGAAAAAATGTGTGCTGAGATTTCAGGAAACTCGTAGTTTTTGGAAGCTTGGCAACCCCTTTCCATAAAAGTGATTTGCGCCAGTCTCTGCTTAGGGCTACATCAATAGGAAACAAACCATAGAGATAGAACTTGGAACTACTTTATTGTGTCAATTTTCAAAGAGCTAGCACAAACCGTGTTGAATTTAGAGTTCCAACTACATGTATCCATATAGGCGAAAACAGAGTGAAACCTAAAAATTAAAACTGTTACTGCCAACGAACGGTTTAACCTAGAAGAACGAAATTTGGTGAGCCAAGAGGGATTGGGGTACTGATCATTTCCTGAAAGTGTAATGAAGATTGGGTGAAAAAATATGTGCTGAGATTTCAGGAAACTCGTAGATTTTTGGAAGCTTGGCAACCCCTTTCCATAAAAGTGATTTGCGCCAGTCTCTGCTTAGGGCTACATCAATAGGAAACAAACCGTAGAGAGAGAACTTGGAACTACTTTATTGTGTCAATTTTCAAAGAGCTAGCACAAACCTTGTTGGATTTAGAGTTCCAACTACATGTATCCATATAGGGGAAAACAGAGTGAAACCTAAAAATTAAAACTGTTACTGCCAATGAACGGTTTAACCTAGAAGAACGAAATTCTTTGAGCCAAGTGGGATTGGGGTACTGAACATTACCTGAAAGTGTCATCAAGATTGGGTGAAAAATTTTGTGCTGAGATTTCAGGAAACTCGTAGTTTTTTGGAAGATTGGCAACCCCTTCCCATGAAAGTGATTTGCGCCAGTCTCTCCTTAGGGCTACATCAATAGGAAACAAACCATAGAGATAGAACTTGGAACTACTTTATTGTGTCAAGTTTCAAAGAGCTAGCTCAAACCGTCTTTGATTTAGAGTTCCAACTACATGTATCCATATAGGAGAAAACAGAGTGAAACCTAAAAATTAAAACTGTTACTGCCAACGGACGGTTTAACCTAGAAGAACGAAATTTGGTGAGCCCAGTGGGATTGGGGTGCTGATCATTACCTGAAATTTTCATCAAGATTGGGTGAAAAAATGTGTGCTGAGATTTCAGGAAACTCGTAGTTTTTTGGAAGCTTGGCAACCCCTTTCCATGAAATTGATTTGCGCCAGTCTCTGCTTAGGGCTACATCAATAGGAAACAAACCATAGAGATAGAACTTGGAACTACTTTATTGTGTCAAGTTTCAAAGAGCTAGCACAAACTGAGGTTGATTTAGAGTTCCAACTACATGTATCCATATAGGCGAAATCAGAGTGAAACGTAAAAATTAAAACTCTTACTGCCAACGAACGGTTTAACCTAGAAGAACGAAATTTGGTGAGCCAAGTGGGATTGTGGTACTGGTCATTACCTGAAATTATCATCAAGATTGGGTGAAAAAATGTGTGCTGAGATTTCATGAAACTCGTAGTTCTTTGGAAGCTTGGCAACCCCTTTCCATGAAAGTGATTTGCGCAAGTCTCTCCTTAGGGCTATATCAATAGGAAACAAACCAAGGAGATAGAACTTGGAACTACGTTATTGTGTGAAGTTTCAAAGAGCTAGCACAAAACGTGTTGGATTTAGAGTTCCAACTACATGTATCCATATAGGGGAAAACAGAGTGAAACCTAAAAATTAAAACTGTTACTGCCAACGAACGGTTTAACCTAGAAGAACGAAATTTTTTGAGCCAAATGGGATTGGGGTACTGAACATTACCTGAAAGTGTCATCAAGATTGGGTGAAAAAATTTGTGCTGAGATTTCAGGAAACTCGTAGTTTTTTGGAAGATTGGCAACCCCTTTCCATGAAAGTGATTTGCGCCAGTCTCTGCTTAGGGCTACATCAATAGGAAACAAACCATAGAGATAGAACTTGGAACTACGTTATTGTGTGAAGTTTCAAAGAGCTAGCACAAACCGTGTTGGATTTAGAGTTCCAACTACATGTATCCATATAGGAGAAAACAGAGTGAAACCTAAAAATTAAAACTGTTACTGCCAACGAACGGTTTAACCTAGAAGAACGAAATTTGGTGAGCCAAGTGGGAATTGGGTACTGATCATTACCTGAAAGTGTCATCAAGATTGGGTGAAAAAATGTGTGCTGAGATTTCAGGAAACTCGTAGTTTTTTGGAAGCTTGGCAACCCCTTTCCATGAAAGTGATTTGCGCCAGTCTCTGCTTAGGGCTACATCAATAGGAAACAAAACATAGAGATAGAACTTGGAAGTACTTTATTGTGTCAAGTTTCAAAGAGCTAGCACAAACCGTCTTTGATTTCGAGTTCCAACTACATGTATCCATATAGGCGAAAACAGAGTGAAACCTAAAAATTAAAACTGTTACTGCCAAAGAACGGTTTAACCTAGAAGAACGAAATTTGGTGAGCCAAGTGGGATTGGGGTACTGATCATTACCTGAAATTGTCATCAAGATTGGGTGAAAAAATGTGTGGTGAGATTTCAGGAAACTCGTAGTTTTTTGGAAGCTTGGCAACCCCTTTCCATGAAAGTGATATGCGCAGGTCTCTGCTTAGGGCTACATCAAAAGAAAAGAAACCATAGAGATAGAAATTGCAACTACTTTATTGTGTCAAGTTTCAAAGTGCTTGCACAAACCGTGTTTGATTTAGAGTTCCAACTACATGTATCCATATAGGCGAAATCAGAGTGAAACCTAAAAATTAAAACTGTTACTGCCAACGAACGGTTTAACCTAAAAGAACGAAATTTGGTGAGCCAAGTGGGATTGGGGTACTGATCATTACCTGAAATTATCATCATGATTGGGTGAAAAAATGTGTGCTGAGATTTCAGGAGACTCGTAGTTTTTTGGAAGCTTGGCAACCCCTTTCCATGAAAGTGATTTGCACCAGTCTCTGCTTAGGGCTACATCAATAGGAAACAAACCATAGTGATAGAACTTGGAACTACTTTATTGTGTCAAGTTTCAGAGACTTAGCACAAACCGTGTTTGATTTAGAGTTCCAACTACATGTATCCATAAGGCGAAAACAGAGTGAAACCTAAAAATTAAAACTGTTACTGCCAACGAACTGTTTAACCTAGAAGAACGAAATTTGGTGAGCCAAGTGGGATTAAGGTACTGATCATTAACTGAAAGTGTCATGAAAATTGGGTGAAAAAATGTGTGCTGAGATTTCAGGAAACTCGTAGTTTTTGGAAGCTTGGCAACCCCTTTCCATAAAAGTGATTTGCGCCAGTCTCTGCTTAGGGCTACATCAATAGGAAACAAACCATAGAGATAGAACTTGGAACTACTTTATTGTGTCAATTTTCAAAGAGCTAGCACAAACCGTGTTGAATTTAGAGTTCCAACTACATGTATCCATATAGGCGAAAACAGAGTGAAACCTAAAAATTAAAACTGTTACTGCCAACGAACGGTTTAACCTAGAAGAACGAAATTTGGTGAGCCAAGAGGGATTGGGGTACTGATCATTTCCTGAAAGTGTAATGAAGATTGGGTGAAAAAATATGTGCTGAGATTTCAGGAAACTCGTAGATTTTTGGAAGCTTGGCAACCCCTTTCCATAAAAGTGATTTGCGCCAGTCTCTGCTTAGGGCTACATCAATAGGAAACAAACCGTAGAGAGAGAACTTGGAACTACTTTATTGTGTCAATTTTCAAAGAGCTAGCACAAACCTTGTTGGATTTAGAGTTCCAACTACATGTATCCATATAGGGGAAAACAGAGTGAAACCTAAAAATTAAAACTGTTACTGCCAATGAACGGTTTAACCTAGAAGAACGAAATTCTTTGAGCCAAGTGGGATTGGGGTACTGAACATTACCTGAAAGTGTCATCAAGATTGGGTGAAAAATTTTGTGCTGAGATTTCAGGAAACTCGTAGTTTTTTGGAAGATTGGCAACCCCTTCCCATGAAAGTGATTTGCGCCAGTCTCTCCTTAGGGCTACATCAATAGGAAACAAACCATAGAGATAGAACTTGGAACTACTTTATTGTGTCAAGTTTCAAAGAGCTAGCTCAAACCGTCTTTGATTTAGAGTTCCAACTACATGTATCCATATAGGAGAAAACAGAGTGAAACCTAAAAATTAAAACTGTTACTGCCAACGAACGGTTTAACCTAGAAGAACGAAATTTGGTGAGCCCAGTGGGATTGGGGTACTGATCATTACCTGAAAGTGTAATGAAGATTGGGTGAAAAAATATGTGCTGAGATTTCAGGAAACTCGTAGTTTTTTGGAAGCTTGGCAACCCCTTTCCATAAAAGTGATTTGCGCCAGTCTCTGCTTAGGGCTACATCAATAGGAAACAAACCATAGAGATAGAACTTGGAACTACTTTATTGTGTCAATTTTCAAAGAGCTAGCACAAACCGTGTTGGATTTAGAGTTCCAACTAAATGTATCCATATAGGCGAAAACAGAGTGAAACCTAAAAATTAAAACTGTTACTGCCAACGAACGGTTTAACCTAGAAGAACGAAATTTGGTGAGCCAAGTGGGATTGGTGTACTGATCTTTACCTGATAGTCTCATCAAGATTGGGTGAAAAAATGTATGCTGTGATTTCAGGAAACTCGTAGTTTTTTGGAAGATTGGCAACCCCTTTCCATGAAAGTGATTTGCGCCAGTCTCTGCTTAGGGCTACATCAATAGGAAACAAACCATAGAGATAGAACTTGGAACTACTTTATTGTGTCAAGTTTCAAAGAGCTAGCTCAAACCGTCTTTGATTTAGAGTTCCAACTACATGTATCCATATAGGAGAAAACAGAGTGAAACCTAAAAATTAAAACTGTTACTGCCAACGAACGGTTTAACCTAGAAGAACGAAATTTGGTGAGCCAAGTGGGATTGGGCTACTGATCATTACCTGAAAGTGTCATCAAGATTGGGTGAAAAAATGTGTGCTGAGATTTCAGGAAACTCGTAGTTTTTTGGAAGCTTGGCAACTCCTTTCCATGTAAGTGATTGCGCCAGTCTCTGCTTAGGGCTACATCAATAGGAAACAAACCATAGAGATAGAACTTGGAACTACTTTATTGTGTCAAGTTTCAGAGAGTTAGCACAAACCCTGTTTGATTTAGAGTTCCAACTACATGTATCCATAAGGTGAAAACAGAGTGAAACCTAAAAATTAAAACTGTTACTGCCAACGAACGGTTTAACCTAGAAGAACGAAATTTGGTGAGCCAAGTGGGATTAAGGTACTGATCATTAACTGAAAGTGTCATGAAAATTGGGTGAAAAAATGTGTGCTGAGATTTCAGGAAACTCGTAGTTTTTGGAAGCTTGGCAACCCCTTTCCATAAAAGTGATTTGCGCCAGTCTCTGCTTAGGGCTACATCAATAGGAAACAAACCATAGAGATAGAACTTGGAACTACTTTATTGTGTCAATTTTCAAAGAGCTAGCACAAACCGTGTTGAATTTAGAGTTCCAACTACATGTATCCATATAGGCGAAAACAGAGTGAAACCTAAAAATTAAAACTGTTACTGCCAACGAACGGTTTAACCTAGAAGAACGAAATTTGGTGAGCCAAGAGGGATTGGGGTACTGACCATTTCCTGAAAGTGTAATGAAGATTGGGTGAAAAAATATGTGCTGAGATTTCAGGAAACTCGTAGATTTTTGGAAGCTTGGCAACCCCTTTCCATAAAAGTGATTTGCGCCAGTCTCTGCTTAGGGCTACATCAATAGGAAACAAACCGTAGAGATAGAACTTGGAACTACTTTATTGTGTCAATTTTCAAAGAGCTAGCACAAACTTGTTGGATTTAGAGTTCCAACTACATGTATCCATATAGGGGAAAACAGAGTGAAACCTAAAAATTAAAACTGTTACTGCCAATGAACGGTTTAACCTAGAGGAACGAAATTTTTTGAGCCAAGTGGGATTGGGGTACTGAACATTACCTGATAGTGTCATCAAGATTGGGTGAAAAATTTTATGCTGAGATTTCAGGAAACTCATAGTTTTTTGGAAGATTGGCAACCCCTTCCCATGAAAGTGATTTGCGCCAGTCTCTCCTTAGGGCTACATCAATAGGAAACAAACCATAGAGATAGAACTTGGAACTACTTTATTGTGTCAAGTTTCAAAGAGCTAGCTCAAACCGTCTTTGATTTAGAGTTCCAACTACATGTATCCATATAGGAGAAAACAGAGTGAAACCTAAAAATTAAAACTGTTACTGCCAACGAACGGTTTAACCTAGAAGAACGAAATTTGGTGAGCCCAGTGGGATTGGGGTACTGATCATTACCTGAAAGTGTAATGAAGATTGGGTGAAAAAATATGTGCTGAGATTTCAGGAAACTCGTAGTTTTTTGGAAGCTTGGCAACCCCTTTCCATAAAAGTGATTTGCGCCAGTCTCTGCTTAGGGCTACATCAATAGGAAACAAACCATAGCGATAGAACTTGGAACTACTTTATTGTGTCAATTTTCAAAGAGCTAGCACAAACCGTGTTGGATTTAGAGTTCCAACTACATGTATCCATATAGGCGAAAAAAGAGTGAAACCTAAAAATTAAAACTGTTACTGCCAACGAACGGTTTAACCTAGAAGAACGAAATTTGGTGAGCCAAGTGGGATTGGTGTACTGATCTTTTCCTGATAGTCTCATCAAGATTGGGTGAAAAAATGTATGCTGTGATTTCAGGAAACTCGTATTTTTTTGGAAGATTGGCAACCCCTTTCCATGAAAGTGATTTGCGCCACTCTCTGCTTAGGGCTACATCAATAGGAAACAAACCATAGAGATAGAACTTGGAACTACTTTATTGTGTCAAGTTTCAAAGAGCTAGCTCAAACCGTCTTTGATTTAGAGTTCCAACTACATGTATCCATATAGGAGAAAACAGAGTGAAACCTAAAAATTAAAACTGTTACTGCCAACGAACGGTTTAACCTAGAAGACCGAAATTTGGTGAGCCCAGTGGGATTGGGGTACTGATCATTACCTGAAAGTGTAATGAAGATTGGGTGAAAAAATATGTGCTGAGATTTCAGGAAACTCGTAGTTTTTTGGAAGCTTGGCAACCCCTTTCCATAAAAGTGATTTGCGCCAGTCTCTGCTTAGGGCTACATCAATAGGAAACAAACCATAGAGATAGAACTTGGAACTACTTTATTGTGTCAATTTTGAAAGAGCTAGCACAAACCGTGTTGGATTTAGAGTTCCAACTGCATGTATCCATATAGGCGAAAACAGAGTGAAACCTAAAAATTAAAACTGTTACTGCCAACGAACGGTTTAACCTAGAAGACCGAAATTTGGTGAGCCAAGTGGGATTGGGGTACTGATCATTACCTGATAGTGTCATCAAGATTGGGTGAAAAAATGTGTGCTGTGATTTCAGGAAACTCGTATTTTTTTGGAAGATTGGCAACCCCTTTCCATGAAAGTGATTTGCGCCAGTCTCTGCTTAGAGCTACATCAATAGGAAACAAACCATAGAGATAGAACTTGGAACTACTTTATTGTGTCAAGTTTCAAAGAGCTAGCAAAAACCGTGTTTGATTTAGAGTTCCAACTACATGTATCCATATAGGAGAAAACAGAGTGAAACCTAAAAATTAAAACTGTTACTGCCAGCGAACGGTTTAACCTAGAAGAACGAAATTTGGTGAGCCAAGTTGGATTGGGGTACTGATCATTACCTGAAAGTGTCATCCAGATTGGGTGAAAAAATGTGTGCTGAGATTTCAGGAAACTCGTAGTTTTTTGGAAGCTTGGCAACCCCTTTCCATGAAAGTGATTTGCGCCAGTCTCTGCTTAGGGCTACATCAATACGAAACAAAACATACAGATAGAACTTGGAACTACGTTATAGTGTCAAGTTTCAAAGAGCTAGCACAAACCGTCTTTGATTTCGAGTTCCAACTACATGTATCCATATAGGCGAAAACAGAGTGAAACCTAAAAATTAAAACTGTTACTGCCAACGAACGGTTTAACCTAGAAGAACGAAATTTGGTGAGCCCAGTGGGATTGGGGTACTGATCATTACCTGAAAGTGTAATGAAGATTGGGTGAAAAAATATGTGCTGAGATTTCAGGAAACTCGTAGTTTTTTGGAAGCTTGGCAACCCCTTTCCATAAAAGTGATTTGCGCCAGTCTCTGCTTAGGGCTAGATCAATAGGAAACAAACCATAGAGATAGAAATTGGAACTACTTTATTGTGTCAATTTTGAAAGAGCTAGCACAAACCGTGTTAGATTTAGAGTTCCAACTACATGTATCCATATAGGAGAAAACAGAGTGAAACCTAAAAATTAAAACTGTTACTGCCAACGAACGGTTTAACCTAGAAGAACGAAATTTGGTGAGCCAAGTGGGATTGGGCTGCTGATCATTACCTGAAAGTGTCATCAAGATTGGGTGAAAAAATGTGTGCTGAGATTTCTGGAAACTCGTAGTTTTTTGGAAGCTTGGCAACTCCTTTCCATGTAAGTGATTGCGCCAGTCTCTGCTTAGGGCTACATCAATAGGAAACAAACCATAGAGATAGAACTTGGAACTACTTTATTGTGTCAAGTTTCAGAGAGTTAGCACAAACCGTGTTTGATTTAGAGTTCCAACTACATGTATCCATAAGGCGAAAACAGAGTGAAACCTAAAAATTAAAACTGTTACTGCCAACGAACGGTTTAACCTAGAAGAACGAAATTTGGTGAGCCAAGTGGGATTAAGGTACTGATCATTAACTGAAAGTGTCATGAAAATTGGGTGAAAAAATGTGTGCTGAGATTTCAGGAAACTCGTAGTTTTTGGAAGCTTGGCAACCCCTTTCCATAAAAGTGATTTGCGCCAGTCTCTGCTTAGGGCTACATCAATAGGAAACAAACCATAGAGATAGAACTTGGAACTACTTTATTGTGTCAATTTTCAAAGAGCTAGCACAAACCGTGTTGAATTTAGAGTTCCAACTACATGTATCCATATAGGCGAAAAGAGAGTGAAACCTAAAAATTAAAACTGTTACTGCCAACGAACGGTTTAACCTAGAAGAACAAAATTTGGTGAGCCCAGTGGGATTGGGGTACTGATCATTACCTGAAAGTGTAATGAAGATTGGGTGAAAAAATATGTGCTGGGATTTCAGGAAACTCGTAGTTTTTGGAAGCTTGGCAACCCCTTTCCATAAAAGTGATTTGCGCCAGTCTCTGCTTAGGGCTACATCAAGAGGAAACAAACCATAGAGATAGAACTTGGAACTACTTTATTGTGTCAATTTTCAAAGAGCTAGCACAAACCGTGTTGAATTTAGAGTTCCAACTACATGTATCCATATAGGCGAAAACAGAGTGAAACCTAAAAATTAAAACTGTTACTGCCAACGAACGGTTAAACCTAGAAGAACGAAATTTGGTGAGCCAAGAGGGATTGGGGTACTGATCATTTCCTGAAAGTGTAATGAAGATTGGGTGAAAAAATATGTGCTGAGATTTCAGGAAATTCGTAGATTTTTGGAAGCTTGGCAACCCCTTTCCATAAAAGTGATTTGCGCCAGTCTCTGCTTAGGGCTACATCAATAGGAAACAAACCGTAGAGATAGAACTTGGAACTACTTTATTGTGTCAATTTTCAAAGAGCTAGCACAAACCTTGTTGGATTTTGAGTTCCAACTACATGTATCCATATAGGGGAAAACAGAGTGAAACCTAAAAAATAAAACTGTTACTGCCAATGAACGGTTTAACCTAGAAGAACGAAATTTTTTGAGCCAAGTGGGATTGGGGTACTGAACATTACCTGAAAGTGTCATCAAAATTGGGTGAAAAATTTTGTGCTGAGATTTCAGGAAACTCGTAGTTTTTTGGAAGATTGGCAACCCCTTCCCATGAAAGTGATTTGCGCCAGTCTCTGCTTAGGGCTACATCAATAGGAAACAAACCATAGAGATAGAACTTGGAACTACTTTATTGTGTCAAGTTTCAAAGAGCTAGCTCAAACCGTCTTTGATTTAGAGTTCCAACTACATGTATCCATATAGGAGAAAACAGAGTGAAACCTAAAAATTAAAACTGTTACTGCCAACGAACGGTTTAACCTAGAAGAACGAAATTTGGTGAGCCCAGTGGGATTGGGGTACTGATCATTACCTGAAAGTGTAATGAAGATTGGGTGAAAAAATATGTGCTGAGATTTCAGGAAACTCGTAGTTTTTTGGAAGCTTGGCAACCCCTTTCCATAAAAGTGATTTGCGCCAGTCTCTGCTTAGGGCTACATCAATAGGAAACAAACCATAGAGATAGAACTTGGAACTACTTTATTGTGTCAATTTTGAAAGAGCTAGCACAAACCGTGTTGGATTTAGAGTTCCAACTACATGTATCCATATAGGCGAAAACAGAGTGAAACCTAAAAATTAAAACTGTTACTGCCAACCAACGGTTTAACCTAGAAGACCGAAATTTGGTGAGCCAAGTGGGATTGGGGTACTGATCATTACCTGATAGTGTCATCAAGATTGGGTGAAAAAATGTGTGCTGTGATTTCAGGAAACTCGTATTTTTTTGGAAGATTGGCAACCCCTTTCCATGAAAGTGATTTGCGCCAGTCTCTGCTTAGGGCTACATCAATAGGAAACAAACCATAGAGAGAGAACTTGGAACTACTTTATTGTGTCAAGTTTCAAAGAGCTAGCAAAAACCATGTTTGATTTAGAGTTCCAACTACATGTATCCATATAGGAGAAAACAGAGTGAAACCTAAAAATTAAAACTGTTACTGCCAGCGAACGGTTTAACCTAGAAGAACGAAATTTGGTGAGCCAATTTGGATTGGGGTACTGATCATTACCTGAAAGTGTCATCCAGATTGGGTGAAAAAATGTGTGCTGAGATTTCAGGAAACTCGTAGTTTTTTGGAAGTTTGGCAACCCCTTTCCATGAAAGTGATTTGCGCCAGTCTCTGCTTAGGGCTACATCAATAGGAAACAAAACATACAGATAGAACTTGGAACTACGTTATTGTGTCAAGTTTCAAAGAGCTAGCACAAACCGTCATTGATTTCGAGTTCCAACTACATGTATCCATATAGGCGAAAACAGAGTGAAACCTAAAAATTAAAACTGTTACTGCCAACGAACGGTTTAACCTAGAAGAACAAAATTTGGTGAGCCCAGTGGGATTGGGGTAATGATCATTAACTGAAAGTGTAATGAAGATTGGGTGAAAAAATATGTGCTGAGATTTCAGGAAACTCGTAGATTTTTGGAAGCTTGGCAACCCCTTTCCATAAAAGTGATTTGCGCCAGTCTCTGCTTAGGGCTACATCAATAGGAAACAAACCGTAGAGATAGAACTTGGAACTACTTTATTGTGTCAATTTTCAAAGAGCTAGCACAAACCGTGTTGGATTTAGAGTTCCAACTACATGTATCCATATAGGGGAAATCAGAGTGAAACCTAAAAATTAAAACTGTTACTGCCAATGAACGGTTTAACCTAGAAGAACGAAATTTGGTGAGCCAAGTGGGATTGGGGTACTGAACATTACCTGAAAGTGTCATCAAGATTGGGTGAAAAAATTTGTGCTGAGATTTCAGGAAACTCGTTGTTTTTTGGAAGATTGGCAACCCCTTTCCATGAAAGTGATTTGCGCCAGTCTCTGCTTAGGGCTACATCAATAGGAAACAAACCATAGAGATAGAACTTGGAACTACTTTATTGTGTCAAGTTTCAAAGAGCTAGCTCAAACCGTCTTTGATTTAGAGTTCCAACTACATGTACCCATATAGGAGAAAACAGAGTGAAACCTAAAAATTAAAACTGTTACTGCCAACGAACGGTTTAACCTAGAAGAACGAAATTTGGTGAGCCCAGTGGGATTGGGGTACTGATCATTACCTGAAAGTGTAATGAAGATTGGGTGAAAAAATATGTGCTGAGATTTCAGGAAACTCGTAGTTTTTTGGAAGCTTGGCAACCCCTTTCCATAAAAGTGATTTGCGCCAGTCTCTGCTTAGGGCTAGATCAATAGGAAACAAACCATAGAGATAGAACTTGGAACTACTTTATTGTGCCAATTTTCAAAGAGCTAGCACAAACCGTGTTAGATTTAGAGTTCCAACTACATGTATCCATATAGGCGAAAATAGAGTGAAACCTAAAAATTAAAACTGTTACTGCCAACGAACGGTTTAACCTAGAAGAAAGAAATTTGGTGAGCCAAGTGGGATTGGGCTACTGACCATTACCTGAAAGTGTCATCAAGATTGGGTGAAAAAATGTGTGCTGAGATTTCAGGAAACTCGTAGTTTTTTGGAAGCTTGGCAACTCCTTTCCATGTAAGTGATTGCGCCAGTCTCTGCTTAGGGCTACATCAATAGGAAACAAACCATAGAGATAGAACTTGGAACTACTTTATTGTGTCAATTTTGAAAGAGCTAGCACAAACCGTGTTGGATTTAGAGTTCCAACTACATGTATCCATATAGGCGAAAACAGAGTGAAACCTAAAAATTAAAACTGTTACTGCCAACGAACGGTTTAACCTAGAATAACGAAATTTGGTGAGCCCAGTGGGATTGGGGTACTGATCATTACCTGAAAGTGTAATGAAGATTGGGTGAAAAAATATGTGCTGAGATTTCAGGAAACTCGTAGTTTTTGGAAGCTTGGTAACCCCTTTCCATAAAAGTGATTTGCGCCAGTCTCTGCTTAGGGCTACATCAATAGGAAACAAACCATAGAGATAGAACTTGGAACTACTTTATTGTGTCAATTTTCAAAGAGCTAGCACAAACCGTGTTGAATTTAGAGTTCCAACTACATGTATCCATATAGGCGAAAACAGAGTGAAACCTAAAAATTAAAACTGTTACTGCCAACGAACGGTTTAACCTAGAAGAACGAAATTTGGTGAGCCAAGAGGGATTGGGGTACTGATCATTTCCTGAAAGTGTAATGAAGATTGGGTGAAAAAATATGTGCTGAGATTTCAGGAAACTCGTAGATTTTTGGAAGCTTGGCAACCCCTTTCCATAAAAGTGATTTGCGCCAGTCTCTGCTTAGGGCTACATCAATAGGAAACAAACCGTAGAGATAGAACTTGGAACTACTTTATTGTGTCAATTTTCAAAGAGCTAGCACAAACCTTGTTGGATTTAGAGTTCCAACTACATGTATCCATATAGGGGAAAACAGAGTGAAACCTAAAAATTAAAACTGTTACTGCCAATGAACGGTTTAACTTAGAAGAACGAAATTTTTTGAGCCAAGTGGGATTGGGGTACTGAACATTACCTGAAAGTGTCATCAAGATTGGGTGAAAAATTTTGTGCTGAGATTTCAGGAAACTCGTAGTTTTTTGGAAGATTGGCAACCCCTTCCCATGAAAGTGATTTGCGCCAGTCTCTCCTTAGGGCTACATCAATAGGAAACAAACCATAGAGATAGAACTTGGAACTACTTTATTGTGTCAAGTTTCAAAGAGCTAGCTCAAACCGTCTTTGATTTAGAGTTCCAACTACATGTATCCATATAGGAGAAAACAGAGTGAAACCTAAAAATTAAAACTGTTACTGCCAACGAACGGTTTAACCTAGAAGAACGAAATTTGGTGAGCCCAGTGGGATTGGGGTACTGATCATTACCTGAAAGTGTAATGAAGATTGGGTGAAAAAATATGTGCTGAGATTTCAGGAAACTCGTAGTTTTTTGGAAGCTTGGCAACCCCTTTCCATAAAAGTGATTTGCGCCAGTCTCTGCTTAGGGCTACATCAATAGGAAACAAACCATAGAGATAGAACTTGGAACTACTTTATTGTGTCAAGTTTCAAAGAGCTAGCAAAAACCGTGTTTGATTTAGAGTTCCAACTACATGTATCCATATAGGCGAAAACAGAGTGAAACCTAAAAATTAAAACTGTTACTGCCAACGAACGGTTTAACCTAGAAGAACGAAATTTGGTGAGCCAAGTGGGATTGGGGTACTGATCATTACCTGAAAGTGTAGTGAAGATTGGGTGAAAAAATATGTGCTGAGATTTCAGGAAACTCGTAGTTTTTTGGAAGCTTGGCAACCCCTTTCCATAAAAGTGATTTGCGCCAGTCTCTGCTTAGGGCTACATCAATAGGAAACAAACCATAGAGATAGAACTTGGAACTACTTTATTGTGTCAATTTTGAAAGAGCTAGCACAAACCGTGTTGGATTTAGAGTTCCAACTACATGTATCCATATAGGCGAAAACAGAGTGAAACCTAAAAATTAAAACTGTTACTGCCAACGAACGGTTTAACCTAGAAGACCGAAATTTGGTGAGCCAAGTGGGATTGGGGTACTGATCATTACCTGATAGTGTCATCAAGATTGGGTGAAAAAATGTGTGCTGTGATTTCAGGAAACTCGTATTTTTTTGGAAGATTGGCAACCCCTTTCCATGAAAGTGATTTGCGCCAGTCTCTCCTTAGGGCTACATCAATAGGAAACAAACCATAGAGATAGAACTTGGAACTACTTTATTGTGTCAAGTTTCAAAGAGCTAGCAAAAACCGTGTTTGATTTAGAGTTCCAACTACATGTATCCATATAGGAGAAAACAGAGTGAAACCTAAAAATTAAAACTGTTACTGCCAGCGAACGGTTTAACCTAGAAGAACGAAATTTGGTGAGCCAAGTTGGATTGGGGTACTGATCATTACCTGAAAGTGTCATCCAGATTGGGTGAAAAAATGTGTGCTGAGATTTCAGGAAACTCGTAGTTTTTTGGAAGCTTGGCAACCCCTTTCCATGAAAGTGATTTGCGCCAGTCTCTGCTTAGGGCTACATCAATAGGAAACAAAACATACAGATAGAACTTGGAACTACGTTATTGTGTCAAGTTTCAAAGAGCTAGCACAAACCGTCTTTGATTTCGAGTTCCAAATACCTGTATCCATATAGGCGAAAACAGAGTGAAACCTAAAAATTAAAACTGTTACTGCCAACGAACGGTTTAACCTAGAAGAACGAAATTTGGTGAGCCCAGTGGGATTGGGGTAATGATCATTACCTGAAAGTGTAATGAAGATTGGGTGAAAAAATATGTGCTGAGATTTCAGGAAACTCGTAGATTTTTGGAAGCTTGGCAACCCCTTTCCATAAAAGTGATTTGCGCCAGTCTCTGCTTAGGGCTACATCAATAGGAAACAAACCGTAGAGATAGATCTTGGAAGTACTTTATTGTGTCAATTTTCAAAGAGCTAGCACAAACCGTGTTGGATTTAGAGTTCGAACTACATGTATCCATATAGGGGAAAACAGTGTGAAACCTAAAAATTAAAACTGTTACTGCCAATGAACGGTTTAACCTAGAAGAACGAAATTTGGTGAGCCAAGTGGGATTGGGGTACTGAACATTACCTGAAAGTGTCATCAAGATTGGGTGAAAAAATTTGTGCTGAGATTTCAGGAAACTCGTTGTTTTTTGGAAGATTGGCATCCCCTTTCCATGAAAGTGATTTGCGCCAGTCTCTGCTTAGGGCTACATCAATAGGAAACAAACCATAGAGATAGAACATGGAACTACTTTATTGTGTCAAGTTTCAAAGAGCTAGCTCAAACCGTCTTTGATTTAGAGTTCCAACTACATGTATCCATATAGGAGAAAACAGAGTGAAACCTAAAAATTAAAACTGTTACTGCCAACGAACGGTTTAACCTAGAAGAACGAAATTTGGTGAGCCCAGTGGGATTGGGGTACTGATCATTACCTGAAAGTGTAATGAAGATTGGGTGAAAAAATATGTGCTGAGATTTCAGGAAACTCGTAGTTTTTTGGAAGCTTGGCAACCCCTTTCCATAAAAGTGATTTGCGCCAGTCTCTGCTTAGGGCTAGATCAATAGGAAACAAACCATAGAGATAGAACTTGGAACTACTTTATTGTGCCAATTTTCAAAGAGCTAGCACAAACCGTGTTAGATTTAGAGTTCCAACTACATGTATCCATATAGGAGAAAACAGAGTGAAACCTAAAAATTAAAACTGTTACTGCCAACGAACGGTTTAACCTAGAAGAACGAAATTTGGTGAGCCAAGTGGGATTGGGCTACTGATCATTACCTGAAAGTGTCATCAAGATTGGGTGAAAAAATGTGTGCTGAGATTTCAGGAAACTCGTAGTTTTTTGGAAGCTTGGCAACTCCTTTCCATGTAAGTGATTGCGCCAGTCTCTGCTTAGGGCTACATCAATAGGAAACAAACCATAGAGATAGAACTTGGAACTACTTTATTGTGTCAAGTTTCAGAGAGTTAGCACAAACCGTGTTTGATTTAGAGTTCCAACTACATGTATCCATAAGGCGAAAACAGAGTGAAACCTAAAAATTAAAACTGTTACTGCCAACGAACGGTTTAACCTAGAAGAACGAAATTTGGTGAGCCAAGTGGGATTAAGGTACTGATCATTAACTGAAAGTGTCATGAAAATTGGGTGAAAAAATGTGTGCTGAGATTTCAGAAAACTCGTAGTTTTTGGAAGCTTGGCAACCCCTTTCCATAAAAGTGATTTGCGCCAGTCTCTGCTTAGGGCTACATCAATAGGAAACAAACCATAGAGATAGAACTTGGAACTACTTTATTGTGTCAACTTTCAAAGAGCTAGCACAAACCGTGTTGAATTTAGAGTTCCAACTACATGTATCCATATAGGCGAAAAGAGAGTGAAACCTAAAAATTAAAACTGTTACTGCTAACGAACGGTTTAACCTAGAAGAACGAAATTTGGTGAGCCCAGTGGGATTGGGGTACTGATCATTACCTGAAAGTGTAATGAAGATTGGGTGAGAAAATATGTGCTGGGATTTCAGGAAACTCGTAGTTTTTGGAAGCTTGGCAACCCCTTTCCATAAAAGTGATTTGCGCCAGTCTCTGCTTAGGGCTACATCAATAGGAAACAAACCATAGAGATAGAACTTGGAACTACTTTATTGTGTCAATTTTCAAAGAGCTAGCACAAACCGTGTTGAATTTAGAGTTCCAAGTACATGTATCCATATAGGCGAAAACAGAGTGAAACCTAAAAATTAAAACTGTTACTGCCAACGAACGGTTTAACCTAGAAGAACGAAATTTGGTGAGCCAAGAGGGATTGGGGTACTGATCATTTCCTGAAAGTGTAATGAAGATTGGGTGAAAAAATATGTGCTGAGATTTCAGGAAACTCGTAGATTTTTGGAAGCTTGGCAACCCCTTTCCATAAAAGTGATTTGCGCCAGTCTCTGCTTAGGGCTACATCAATAGGAAACAAACCGTAGAGATAGAACTTGGAACTACTTTATTGTGTCAATTTTCAAAGAGCTAGCACAAACCTTGTTGGATTTAGAGTTCCAACTACATGTATCCATATAGGGGAAAACAGAATGAAACCTAAAAATTAAAACTGTTACTGCCAATGAACGGTTTAACCTAGAAGAACGAAATTTTTTGAGCCAAGTGGGATTGGGGTACTGAACATTACCTGAAAGTGTCATCAAGATTGGGTGAAAAATTTTGTGCTGAGATTTCAGGAAACTCGTAGTTTTTTAGAAGATTGGCAACCCCTTCCCATGAAAGTGATTTGCGCCAGTCTCTGCTTAGGGCTACATCAATAGGAAACAAACCATAGAGATAGAACTTGGACCTACTTTATTGTGTCAAGTTTCAAAGAGCTAGCTCAAACCGTCTTTGATTTAGAGTTCCAACTACATGTATCCATATAGGAGAAAACAGAGTGAAACCTAAAAATTAAAACTGTTACTGCCAACGAACGGTTTAACCTAGAAGAACGAAATTTGGTGAGCCCAGTGGGATTGGGGTACTGATCATTACCTGAAAGTGTAATGAAGATTGGGTGAAAAAATATGTGCTGAGATTTCAGGAAACTCGTAGTTTTTTGGAAGCTTGGCAACCCCTTTCCATAAAAGTGATTTGCGCCAGTCTCTGCTTAGGGCTACATCAATAGGAAACAAACCATAGAGATAGAACTTGGAACTACTTTATTGTGTCAATTTTCAAAGAGCTAGCAAAAACCGTGTTGGATTTAGAGTTCCAAATAAATGTATCCATATAGGCGAAAACAGAGTGAAACCTAAAAATTAAAACTGTTACTGCCAACGAACGGTTTAACCTAGAAGAACGAAATTTGGTGAGCCAAGTGGGATTGGTGTACTGATCTTTACCTGATAGTCTCATCAAGATTGGGTGAAAAAATGTATGCTGTGATTTCAGGAAACTCGTATTTTTTTGGAAGATTGGCAACCCCTTTCCATGAAAGTGATTTGCGCCAGTCTCTGCTTAGGGCTACATCAATAGGAAACAAACCATAGAGATAGAACTTGGAACTACTTTATTGTGTCAAGTTTCAAAGAGCTAGCTCAAACCGTCTTTGATTTAGAGTTCCAACTACATGTATCCATATAGGAGAAAACAGAGTGAAACCTAAAAATTAAAACTGTTACTGCCAACGAACGGTTTAACCTAGAAGAACGAAATTTGGTGAGCCAAGTGGGATTGGGGTACTGATCATTACCTGAAAGTGTAATGAAGATTGGGTGAAAAAATATGTGCTGAGATTTCAGGAAACTCGTAGTTTTTTGGAAGCTTGGCAACCCCTTTCCATAAAAGTGATTTGCGCCAGTCTCTGCTTAGGGCTACATCAATAGGAAACAAACCATAGAGATAGAACTTGGAACTACTTTATTGTGTCAAGTTTCAAAGAGCTAGCACAAACCGTGTTGGATTTAGAGTTCCAACTACATGTATCCATATAGGCGAAAACAGAGTGAAACCTAAAAATTAAAACTGTTACTGCCAACGAACGGTTTAACCTAGAAGACCGAAATTTGGTGAGCCAAGTGGGATTGGGGTACTGATCATTACCTGATAGTGTCATCAAGATTGGGTGAAAAAATGTGTGCTGTGATTTCAGGAAACTCGTATTTTTTTGGAAGATTGGCAACCCCTTTCCATGAAAGTGATTTGCGCCAGTCTCTGCTTAGGGCTACATCAATAGGAAACAAACCATAGAGATAGAACTTGGAACTACTTTATTGTGTCAAGTTTCAAAGAGCTAGCAAAAACCGTGTTTGATTTAGAGTTCCAACTACATGTATCCATATAGGAGAAAACAGAGTGAAACCTAAAATTAAAACTGTTACTGCCAGCGAACGGTTTAACCTAGAAGAACGAAATTTGGTGAGCCAGGTTGGATTGGGGTACTGATCATTACCTGAAAGTGTCATCCAGATTGGGTGAAAAAATGTGTGCTGAGATTTCAGGAAACTCGTAGTTTTTTGGAAGCTTGGCAACCCCTTTCCATGAAAGTGATTTGCGCCAGTCTCTGCTTAGGGCTACATCAATAGGAAACAAAACATACAGATAGAACTTGGAACTACGTTATTGTGTCAAGTTTCAAAGAGCTAGCACAAACCGTCATTGATTTCGAGTTCCAACTACATGTATCCATATAGGCGAAAACAGAGTGAAACCTAAAAATTAAAACTGTTACTGCCAACGAACGGTTTAACCTAGAAGATCGAAATTTGGTGAGCCCAGTGGGATTGGGGTAATGATCATTATCTGAAAGTGTAATGAAGATTGGGTGAAAAAATATGTGCTGAGATTTCAGGAAACTCGTAGATTTTTGGAAGCTTGGCAACCCCTTTCCATAAAAGTGATTTGCGCCAGTCTCTTCTTAGGGCTACATCAATAGGAAACAAACCGTAGAGATAGAACTTGGAACTACTTTATTGTGTCAATTTTCAAAGAGCTAGCACAAACCGTGTTGGATTTAGAGTTCCAACTACATGTATCCATATAGGGGAAATCAGAGTGAAACCTAAAAATTAAAACTGTTACTGCAAATGAACGGTTTAACCTAGAAGAACGAAATTTGGTGAGCCAAGTGGGATTGGGGTACTGAACATTACCTGAAAGTGTCATCAAGATTGGGTGAAAAAATTTGTGCTGAGATTTCAGGAAACTCGTAGTTTTTTGGAAGATTGGCAACCCCTTTCCATGAAAGTGATTTGCGCCAGTCTCTGCTTAGGGCTACATCAATAGGAAACAAACCATAGAGATAGAACTTGGAACTACTTTATTGTGTCAAGTTTCAAAGAGCTAGCTCAAACCGTCTTTGATTTAGAGTTCCAACTACATGTATCCCTATAGGAGAAAACAGAGTGAAACCTAAAAATTAAAACTGTTACTGCCAATGAACGGTTTAACCTAGAAGAACGAAATTTGGTGAGCCCAGTGGGATTGGGGTACTGATCATTACCTGAAAGTGTAATGAAGATTGGGTGAAAAAATATGTGCTGAGATTTCAGGAAACTCGTAATTTTTTGGAAGCTTGGCAACCCCTTTCCATAAAAGTGATTTGCGCCAGTCTCTGCTTAGGGCTAGATCAATAGGAAACAAACCATAGAGATAGAACTTGGAACTACTTTATTGTGCCAATTTTCAAAGAGCTAGCAGAAACCGTGTTAGATTTAGAGTTCCAACTACATGTATCCATATAGGCGAAAACAGAGTGAAACCTAAAAATTAAAACTGTTACTGCCAACGAACGGTTTAACCTAGAAGAACGAAATTTGGTGAGCCAAGTGAGATTGGGATACTGATCATTACCTGAAAGTGTCATCAAGATTGGTTGAAAAAATGTGTGCTGAGATTTCAGGAAACTCGTAGTTTTTTGGAAGCTTGGCAACTCCTTTCCATGTAAGTGATTGCGCCAGTCTCTGCTTAGGGCTACATCAATAGGAAACAAACCATAGAGATAGAACTTGGAACTACTTTATTGTGTCAATTTTCAAAGAGCTAGCACAAACCGTGTTGAATTTAGAGTTCCAACTACATGTATCCATGTAGGCGAAAACAGAGTAAAACCTAAAAATTAAAACTGTTACTGCCAACGAACGGTTTAACCTAGAAGAACGAAATTTGGTGAGCCCAGTGGGATTGGGGTACTGATCATTACCTGAAAGTGTAATGAAGATTGGGTGAAAAAATATGTGCTGAGATTTCAGGAAACTCGCAGATTTTTGGAAGCTTGGCAACCCCTTTCCATAAAAGTGATTTGAGCCAGTCTCTGCTTAGGGCTACATCAATAGGAAACAAAATGTAGAGATAGAACTTGGAACGACTTTATTGTGTCAATTTTCAAAGAGCTAGCACAAACCTTGTTGGATTTAGAGTTCCAACTACATGTATCCATATAGGGGAAAACAGAGTGAAACCTAAAAATTAAAACTGTTACTGCCAATGAACGGTTTAACCTAGAAGAACGAAATTTTTTGAGCCAAGTGGGATTGGGGTACTGAACATTACCTGAAAGTGTCATCAAGATTGGGTGAAAAATTTTGTGCTGAGATTTCAGGAAACTCGTAGTTTTTTGGAAGATTGGCAACCCCTTCCTATGAAAGTGGTTTGCGCCAGTCTCTCCTTAGGGCTACATCAATAGGAAACAAACCATAGAGATAGAACTTGGAACTACTTTATTGTGTCAAGTTTCAAAGAGCTAGCTCAAACCGTCTTTGATTTAGAGTTCCAACTACATGTATCCATATAGGAGAAAACAGAGTGAAACCTAAAAATTAAAACTGTTACTGCCAACGAACGGTTTAACCTAGAAGAACGAAATTTGGTGAGCCCAGTGGGATTGGGGTACTGATCATTACCTGAAAGTGTAATGAAGATTGGGTGAAAAAATATGTGCTGAGATTTCAGGAAACTCGTAGTTTTTTGGAAGCTTGGCAACCCCTTTCCATAAAAGTGATTTGCGCCAGTCTCTGCTTAGGGCTACATCAATAGGAAACAAACCATAGAGATAGAACTTGGAACTACTTTATTGTGTCAATTTTCAAAGAACTAGCACAAACCGTGTTGGATTTAGAGTTCCAACTATATGTATCCATATATTCGAAAACAGAGTGAAACCTAAAAATTAAAACTGTTACTGCCAACGAACGGTTTAACCTAGAAGAACGAAATTTGGTGAGCCAAGAGGGATTGGGGTACTGATCTTTACCTGATAGTCTCATCAAGATTGGGTGAAAAAATGTATGCTGTGATTTCAGGAAACTCGCATTTTTTTGGAAGATTGGCAACCCCTTTCCATGAAAGTGATTTGCGCCAGTCTCTGCTTAGGGCTACATCAATAGGAAACAAACCATAGAGATAGAACTTGGAACTACTTTATTGTGTCAAGTTTCAAAGAGCTAGCTCAAACAGTCTTTGATTTAGAGTTCCAACTACATGTATCCATATAGGAGAAAACAGAGTGAAACCTAAAAATTAAAACTGTTACTGCCAACGAAGGGTTTAACCTAGAAGAACGAAATTTGGTGAGCCCAGTGGGATTGGGGTACTGATCATTACCTGAAAGTGTAATGAAGATTGGGTGAAAAAATATGTGCTGAGATTTCAGGAAACTCGTAGTTTTTTGGAAGCTTGGCAACCCCTTTCCATAAAAGTGATTTGCGCCAGTCTCTGCTTAGGGCTACATCAATAGGAAACAAACCATAGAGATAGAACTTGGAACTACTTTATTGTGTCAATTTTGAAAGAGCTAGCACAAACCGTGTTGGATTTAGAGTTCCAACTACATGTATCCATATAGGCGAAAACAGAGTGAAACCTAAAAATTAAAACTGTTACTGCCAACGAACTGTTTATCCTAGAAGACCGAAATTTGGTGAGCCAAGTGGCATTGGGGTACTGATCATTACCTGATAGTGTCATCAAGATTGGGTGAAAAAATATGTGCTGTGATTTCAGGAAACTCGTATTTTTTTGGAAGATTGGCAACCCCTTTCCATGAAAGTGATTTGCGCCAGTCTCTGCTTAGGGCTACATCAATAGGAAACAAACCATAGAGATAGAACTTGGAACTACTTTATTGTGTCAAGTTTCAAAGAGCTAGCAAAAACCGTGTTTGATTTAGAGTTCCAACTACATGTATCCATATAGGAGAAAACAGAGTGAAACCTAAAAATTAAAACTGTTACTGCCAGCGAACAGTTTAACCTAGAAGAACGAAATTTGGTGAGCCAAGTTGGATTGGGGTACAGATCATTACCTGAAAGTGTCATCCAGATTGGGTGAAAAAATGTGTGCTGAGATTTCAGGAAACTCGTATTTATTTGAAGCTTGGCAACCCCTTTCCATGAAAGTGATTTGCGCCAGTCTCTGCTTAGGGCTACATCAATAGGAAACAAACCATAGAGATAGAACTTGGAAATACTTTATTGTGTCAAGTTTCAAAGAGCGAGCACAAACCGTGTTTGATTTGGATTTCCAACTACATGTATCCATATAGGCGAAAACAGAGTGAAACCTAAAAATTAAAACTGTTACTGCCAACGAACGGTTTAACCTAGAAGAACGAAATTTGGTGAGCCATGTGGGATTGGGGTATTGATCATTACCTGAAATTTTCATCAAGATTGGGTGAAAAAATGTGTGCTGAGATTTCAGGAAACTCGTAGTTTTTTGGAAGCTTGGCAACCACTTTCCATGAAAGTGATTTTTCCAGTGTCTGCTTAGGGCTACATCAATAGGAAACAAACCATAGAGATAGAAATTGGAACTACTTTATTGTGTCAAGTTTCAAAGAGCTAGCACAAACCGTGTTTGATTTAGAGTTCCAACTACATGTATCCATACAGGAGAAAACAGAGTGAAACCTAAAAATTAAAACTGTTACTGCCAACGAACGGTTTAACCTAGAAGAACGAAATTTGGTGAGACAAGTGGGATTCGGGTTCTGATCATTACCTGAAAGTGTCATGAAAATTGGGTGAAAAAATGTGTGCTGAGATTCCAGGAAACTCGTAGTTTTTTGGAAGCTTGGCAACCCCTTTCCATGAAAGTGATTTGCGCCAGTCTCTGCTTAGGGCTACATCAATAGGAAACAAACCATAGAGATAGAACTTGGAACTACTTTATTGTGTCAAGTTTCAAAGAGCTAGCACAAACCGTCTTTGATTTAGAGTTCCAACTACATGTATCCATATAGGCGAAAACAGAGTGAAACCTAAAAATTGAAACTATTACTGCCAACGAACGGTTTAACCTAGAAGAACGAAATTTGGTGAGCCAAGTGGGATGGGGTACTGATCATTAACTGAAATTTTCATCAAGATTGGGTGAAAAAATGTGTGCTGAGATTTCAGGAAACTCGTAGTTTTTTGGAAGCTTGGCAACCCCTTTCCATGAAAGTGATTTGCGCCAGTCTCTGCTTAGGGCTACATCAATAGGAAACAAACCATAGAGATAGAACTTGGAACTACTTTATTGTGTCAAGTTTCAAAGAGCTAGCACAAACCGTGTTTGATTTAGAGTTCCAACTACATGTATCCATACAGGAGAAAACAGAGTGAAACCTAAAAATTAAAACTGTTACTGCCAACGAACGGTTTAACCTAGAAGAACGAAATTTGGTGAGCCCAGTGGGATTGGGGTAATGATCATTATCTGAAAGTGTAATGAAGATTGGGTGAAAAAATATGTGCTGAGATTTCAGGAAACTCGTAGATTTTTGGAAGCTTGGCAACCCCTTTCCATAAAAGTGATTTGCGCCAGTCTCTGCTTAGGGCTACATCAATAGGAAACAAACCGTAGAGATAGAACTTGGAACTACTTTATTGTGTCAATTTTCAAAGAGCTAGCACAAACCGTGTTGGATTTAGAGTTCCAACTACATGTATCCATATAGGGGAAATCAGAGTGAAACCTAAAAATTAAAACTGTTACTGCAAATGAACGGTTTAACCTAGAAGAACGAAATTTGGTGAGCCAAGTGGGATTGGGGTACTGAACATTACCTGAAAGTGTCATCAAGATTGGGTGAAAAAATTTGTGCTGAGATTTCAGGAAACTCGTAGTTTTTTGGAAGATTGGCAACCCCTTTCCATGAAAGTGATTTGCGCCAGTCTCTGCTTAGGGCTACATCAATAGGAAACAAACCATAGAGATAGAACTTGGAACTACTTTATTGTGTCAAGTTTCAAAGAGCTAGCTCAAACCGTCTTTGATTTAGAGTTCCAACTACATGTATCCCTATAGGAGAAAACAGAGTGAAACCTAAAAATTAAAACTGTTACTGCCAATGAACGGTTTAACCTAGAAGAACGAAATTTGGTGAGCCCAGTGGGATTGGGGTACTGATCATTACCTGAAAGTGTAATGAAGATTGGGTGAAAAAATATGTGCTGAGATTTCAGGAAACTCGTAGTTTTTTGGAAGCTTGGCAACCCCTTTCCATAAAAGTGATTTGCGCCAGTCTCTGCTTAGGGCTAGATCAATAGGAAACAAACCATAGAGATAGAACTTGGAACTACTTTATTGTGCCAATTTTCAAAGAGCTAGCAGAAACCGTGTTAGATTTAGAGTTCCAACTACATGTATCCATATAGGCGAAAACAGAGTGAAACCTAAAAATTAAAACTGTTACTGCCAACGAACGGTTTAACCTAGAAGAACGAAATTTGGTGAGCCAAGTGGGATTGGGATACTGATCATTACCTGAAAGTGTCATCAAGATTGGTTGAAAAAATGTGTGCTGAGATTTCAGGAAACTCGTAGTTTTTTGGAAGCTTGGCAACTCCTTTCCATGTAAGTGATTGCGCCAGTCTCTGCTTAGGGCTACATCAATAGGAAACAAACCATAGAGATAGAACTTGGAACTACTTTATTGTGTCAATTTTCAAAGAGCTAGCACAAACCGTGTTGAATTTAGAGTTCCAACTACATGTATCCATGTAGGCGAAAACAGAGTAAAACCTAAAAATTAAAACTGTTACTGCCAACGAACGGTTTAACCTAGAAGAACGAAATTTGGTGAGCCCAGTGGGATTGGGGTACTGATCATTACCTGAAAGTGTAATGAAGATTGGGTGAAAAAATATGTGCTGAGATTTCAGGAAACTCGCAGATTTTTGGAAGCTTGGCAACCCCTTTCCATAAAAGTGATTTGAGCCAGTCTCTGCTTAGGGCTACATCAATAGGAAACAAAATGTAGAGATAGAACTTGGAACGACTTTATTGTGTCAATTTTCAAAGAGCTAGCACAAACCTTGTTGGATTTAGAGTTCCAACTACATGTATCCATATAGGGGAAAACAGAGTGAAACCTAAAAATTAAAACTGTTACTGCCAATGAACGGTTTAACCTAGAAGAACGAAATTTTTTGAGCCAAGTGGGATTGGGGTACTGAACATTACCTGAAAGTGTCATCAAGATTGGGTGAAAAATTTTGTGCTGAGATTTCAGGAAACTCGTAGTTTTTTGGAAGATTGGCAACCCCTTCCTATGAAAGTGGTTTGCGCCAGTCTCTCCTTAGGGCTACATCAATAGGAAACAAACCATAGAGATAGAACTTGGAACTACTTTATTGTGTCAAGTTTCAAAGAGCTAGCTCAAACCGTCTTTGATTTAGAGTTCCAACTACATGTATCCATATAGGAGAAAACAGAGTGAAACCTAAAAATTAAAACTGTTACTGCCAACGAACGGTTTAACCTAGAAGAACGAAATTTGGTGAGCCCAGTGGGATTGGGGTACTGATCATTACCTGAAAGTGTAATGAAGATTGGGTGAAAAAATATGTGCTGAGATTTCAGGAAACTCGTAGTTTTTTGGAAGCTTGGCAACCCCTTTCCATAAAAGTGATTTGCGCCAGTCTCTGCTTAGGGCTACATCAATAGGAAACAAACCATAGAGATAGAACTTGGAACTACTTTATTGTGTCAATTTTCAAAGAACTAGCACAAACCGTGTTGGATTTAGAGTTCCAACTATATGTATCCATATATTCGAAAACAGAGTGAAACCTAAAAATTAAAACTGTTACTGCCAACGAACGGTTTAACCTAGAAGAACGAAATTTGGTGAGCCAAGAGGGATTGGGGTACTGATCTTTACCTGATAGTCTCATCAAGATTGGGTGAAAAAATGTATGCTGTGATTTCAGGAAACTCGCATTTTTTTGGAAGATTGGCAACCCCTTTCCATGAAAGTGATTTGCGCCAGTCTCTGCTTAGGGCTACATCAATAGGAAACAAACCATAGAGATAGAACTTGGAACTACTTTATTGTGTCAAGTTTCAAAGAGCTAGCTCAAACAGTCTTTGATTTAGAGTTCCAACTACATGTATCCATATAGGAGAAAACAGAGTGAAACCTAAAAATTAAAACTGTTACTGCCAACGAAGGGTTTAACCTAGAAGAACGAAATTTGGTGAGCCCAGTGGGATTGGGGTACTGATCATTACCTGAAAGTGTAATGAAGATTGGGTGAAAAAATATGTGCTGAGATTTCAGGAAACTCGTAGTTTTTTGGAAGCTTGGCAACCCCTTTCCATAAAAGTGATTTGCGCCAGTCTCTGCTTAGGGCTACATCAATAGGAAACAAACCATAGAGATAGAACTTGGAACTACTTTATTGTGTCAATTTTGAAAGAGCTAGCACAAACCGTGTTGGATTTAGAGTTCCAACTACATGTATCCATATAGGCGAAAACAGAGTGAAACCTAAAAATTAAAACTGTTACTGCCAACGAACTGTTTAACCTAGAAGACCGAAATTTGGTGAGCCAAGTGGGATTGGGGTACTGATCATTACCTGATAGTGTCATCAAGATTGGGTGAAAAAATATGTGCTGTGATTTCAGGAAACTCGTATTTTTTTGGAAGATTGGCAACCCCTTTCCATGAAAGTGATTTGCGCCAGTCTCTGCTTAGGGCTACATCAATAGGAAACAAACCATAGAGATAGAACTTGGAACTACTTTATTGTGTCAAGTTTCAAAGAGCTAGCAAAAACCGTGTTTGATTTAGAGTTCCAACTACATGTATCCATATAGGAGAAAACAGAGTGAAACCTAAAAATTAAAACTGTTACTGCCAGCGAACAGTTTAACCTAGAAGAACGAAATTTGGTGAGCCAAGTTGGATTGGGGTACAGATCATTACCTGAAAGTGTCATCCAGATTGGGTGAAAAAATGTGTGCTGAGATTTCAGGAAACTCGTATTTATTTGAAGCTTGGCAACCCCTTTCCATGAAAGTGATTTGCGCCAGTCTCTGCTTAGGGCTACATCAATAGGAAACAAACCATAGAGATAGAACTTGGAAATACTTTATTGTGTCAAGTTTCAAAGAGCGAGCACAAACCGTGTTTGATTTGGATTTCCAACTACATGTATCCATATAGGCGAAAACAGAGTGAAACCTAAAAATTAAAACTGTTACTGCCAACGAACGGTTTAACCTAGAAGAACGAAATTTGGTGAGCCATGTGGGATTGGGGTATTGATCATTACCTGAAATTTTCATCAAGATTGGGTGAAAAAATGTGTGCTGAGATTTCAGGAAACTCGTAGTTTTTTGGAAGCTTGGCAACCACTTTCCATGAAAGTGATTTGCGCCAGTCTCTGCTTAGGGCTACATCAATAGGAAACAAACCATAGAGATAGAAATTGGAACTACTTTATTGTGTCAAGTTTCAAAGAGCTAGCACAAACCGTGTTTGATTTAGAGTTCCAACTACATGTATCCATACAGGAGAAAACAGAGTGAAACCTAAAAATTAAAACTGTTACTGCCAACGAACGGTTTAACCTAGAAGAACGAAATTTGGTGAGACAAGTGGGATTCGGGTTCTGATCATTACCTGAAAGTGTCATGAAAATTGGGTGAAAAAATGTGTGCTGAGATTCCAGGAAACTCGTAGTTTTTTGGAAGCTTGGCAACCCCTTTCCATGAAAGTGATTTGCGCCAGTCTCTGCTTAGGGCTACATCAATAGGAAACAAACCATAGAGATAGAACTTGGAACTACTTTATTGTGTCAAGTTTCAAAGAGCTAGCACAAACCGTCTTTGATTTAGAGTTCCAACTACATGTATCCATATAGGCGAAAACAGAGTGAAACCTAAAAATTGAAACTATTACTGCCAACGAACGGTTTAACCTAGAAGAACGAAATTTGGTGAGCCAAGTGGGATGGGGTACTGATCATTAACTGAAATTTTCATCAAGATTGGGTGAAAAAATGTGTGCTGAGATTTCAGGAAACTCGTAGTTTTTTGGAAGCTTGGCAACCCCTTTCCATGAAAGTGATTTGCGCCAGTCTCTGCTTAGGGCTACATCAATAGGAAACAAACCATAGAGATAGAACTTGGAACTACTTTATTGTGTCAAGTTTCAAAGAGCTAGCACAAACCGTGTTTGATTTAGAGTTCCAACTACATGTATCCATACAGGAGAAAACAGAGTGAAACCTAAAAATTAAAACTGTTACTGCCAACGAACGGTTTAACCTAGAAGAACGAAATTTGGTGAGACAAGTGGGATTCGGGTTCTGATCATTACCTGAAAGTGTCATGAAAATTGGGTGAAAAAATGTGTGCTGAGATTCCAGGAAACTCGTAGTTTTTTGGAAGCTTGGCAACCCCTTTCCATGAAAGTGATTTGCGCCAGTCTCTGCTTAGGGCTACATCAATAGGAAACAAACCATAGAGATAGAACTTGGAACTACTTTATTGTGTCAAGTTTCAAAGAGCTAGCACAAACCGTCTTTGATTTAGAGTTCCAAATACATGTATCCATATAGGCGAAAACAGAGTGAAACCTAAAAATTGAAACTATTACTGCCAACGAACGGTTTAACCTAGAAGAACGAAATTTGGTGAGCCAAGTGGGATTGGGGTACTGATCATTACCTGAAATTTTCATCAAGATTGGGTGAAAAAATGTGTGCTGAGATTTCAGGAAACTCGTAGTTTTTTGGAAGCTTGGCAACCCCTTTCCATGAAAGTGATTTGCGCCAGTTTCTGCTTAGGGCTACATCAATAGGAAACAAACCATAGAGATAGAACTTGGAACTACTTTATTGTGTCAAGTTTCAAAGAGCTAGCACAAACCGTCTTTGATTTCGAGTTCCAAATACATATATCCATATAGGCGAAAACAGAGTGAAACGTAAAAATTAAAACTGTTACTGCCAACGAACGGTTTAACCTAGAAGAACGAAATTTGGTGAGCCAAGTGGGATTGGGGTACTGATCATTACCTGAAAGTGTCATGAAGATTGGGTGAAAAAATGTGTGCTGAGATTTCAGGAAACTCGTAGTTTTTTGGAAGCTTGGCAACCCCTTTCCATGAAAGTGATTTGCGCCAGTCTCTGCTTAGGGCTACATCAATAGGAAACAAACCATAGAGATAGAACTTGGAACTTCGTTATTGTGTGAAGTTTCAAAGAGCTAGCACAAACCGTCTTTGATTTAGAGTTCCAACTACATGTATCCATATAGGCGAAAACAGAGTGAAACCTAAAAATTAAAACTGTTACTGCCAACGAACGGTTTAACCTAGAAGAACGAAATTTGGTGAGCCCATTGGGATTGGGGTACTGATCATTACCTGAAATTTTCATCAAGATTGGGTGAAAAAATGTGTGCTGAGATTTCAGGAAACTCGTAGTTTTTTGGAAGCTTGGCAACCCCTAACCATGAAAGTGATTTGCGCCAGTCTCTGCTTAGGGCTACATCAATAGGAAACAAACCGTAGAGATAGAACTTGGAACTATTATTGTGTCAAGTTTCAAAGAGCTATCACAAACCGTGTTTGATTTAGAGTTCCAAATACAGGTATCCATATAGGCGAAAACAGAGTGAAAACTAAAATTAAAACTGTTACTGCCAACGAACGGTTTAACCTAGAAGAACGAAATTTGGTGAGCCAACTGGGATTGGGGTTCTGATCATTACCTGAAAGTGCATTAAAATTGGGTGAAAAAATGTGTGCTGAGATTTCAGGAAACTCGTATTTTTTTGGAATCTTGGCAACCCTTTCCATGAAAGTGATTTGCCCCAGTCTGCTTAGGGCTACATCAATAAGATACAAACCATAGAGATAGAACTTGGAACTACTTTATTGTGTCAAGTTTCAAAGAGCTAACGCAAACCGTGTTTGATTTAGAGTTCCAAATACATGTATCCATATAGGCGAAAGCAGAGTGAAACCTAAAAATTAAAACTGTTACTGCCAACGAACGGTTTAACCTAGAAGAACGAAATTTGGTGAGCCAAGTGGGATTGGGGTACTGATCATTACCTGAAATTTTCATCAAGATTGGGTGAAAAAATGTGTACTGATATTTCAGGAAACTCGTAGTTTTTTGGAAGCTTGGCAACCCCTTTCCATGAAAGTGATTTGCGCAAGTCTCTCCTTAGGGCTATATCAATAGGAAACAAACCAAGGAGATAGAACTTGGATCTACTTCATTGTGTCAAGTTTCAAAGAGCTAGCACAAACCGTGTTTGATTTAGAGTTCCAACTACATGTAACCCTATAGGCGAAAACAGAGGGAAACCTAAAAATTGAAACTGTTACTGCCAACGAACGGTTTAACCTAGAAGAACTAAATTTGATGAGCCAAGTGGGATTGGGGTCCTGATCATTACCTGAAATTGTCATCAAGATTGGGTGTAAAAATGTGTGCTGAGATTTCAGGAAACTCGTAGTTTTTTGGAAGCTTGGCAACCCCTTTCCATGAAAGTGATTTGCGCCAGTCTCTGCTTAGGGCTACATCAATAGGAAACAAACCATAGAGATAGAACTTGGAACTACTTTATTGTGTCAAGTTTCAAAGAGCTAGCACAAACCGTGTTTGATTTAGAGTTCCAACTACATGTATCCATATAGGCGAAAACAGAGTGAAACCTAAAAATTAAAACTGTTACTGCCAACGAACGGTTTAAACTAGAAGAACGAAATTTGGTGAGCCAAGTGGGATTGGGGTACTGATCATTACCTGAAAGTGTGATCCAGATTGGGTGAAAAAATGTGTGCTGAGATTTCCGGAATCTCGTAGTTTTTTGGAAGCTTGGCAACCACTTTCCATGAAAGTGTTTTGCCCCAGTTTCTGCTTAGGGCTACATCAATAGGAAACAAACCATAGAGATAGAACTTGGAACTACGTTATTGTGTGAAGTTTCAAAGAGCTAGCACAAACGGTCTTTGATTTAGAGTTCCAACTACATGTATCCATATAGGCGAAAACAGAGTGAAACCTAAAAATTAAAACTGTTACTGCCAACGAACGGTTTAACCTAGAAGAACGAAATTTGGAGAGCCCATTGGGATTGGGGTACTGATCATTACCTGAAATTTTCATCAAATTGGGTGAAAAAATGTGTGCTGAGATTTCAGGAAACTCGTAGTTTTTTGGAAGCTTGGCAACCCCTTTCCATGAAAGTGATTTGCGGCAGTCTCTGCTTAGGGCTACATCAATAGGAAACAAACCGTAGAGATAGAACTTGGAACTACTTTATTGTGTCAAGTTTCAAAGAGCTAGCACAAACCGTGTTTGATTTAGAGTTCCAAATACAGGTATCCATATAGGCGAAAACAGAGTGAAAACTAAAATTAAAACTGTTACTGCCAACGAACGGTTTAACCTAGAAGAACGAAATTTGGTGAGCCAAGTGGGATTGGGGTAGTGATCATTACCTGAAAGTTTCATCAAAATTGGGTGAAAAAATGTGTGGTGAGATTTCAGGAAACAGGTAGTTTTTTGGAAGCTTGGCAACCCCTTTCCATGAAAGTGATTTGAGCCAGTCTCTGCTTAGGGCTACATCAACAGGAAACAAACCATAGAGATAGAACTTGGAACTCCTTTATTGTGTCAAGTTTCAAAGAGCTAGCACAAACCGTGTTTGATTTAGAGTTCCAAATACATGTATCCATATAGGCGAAATCAGAGTGAAACCTAAAAATTAAAACTGTTACTGCCAACGAACGGTTTAACCTAGAAGACCGAAATTTGGTGAGCCAAGTGGGATTGGGGTACTGATCATTACCTGATAGTGTCATCAAGATTGGGTGAAAAAATGTGTGCTGTGATTTCAGGAAACTCGTATTTTTTTGGAAGATTGGCAACCCCTTTCCATGAAAGTGATTTGCGCCAGTCTCTGCTTAGGGCTACATCAATAGGAAACAAACCATAGAGATAGAACTTGGAACTACTTTATTGTGTCAAGTTTCAAAGAGCTAGCAAAAACCGTGTTTGATTTAGAGTTCCAACTACATGTATCCATATAGGAGAAAACAGAGTGAAACCTAAAAATTAAAACTGTTACTGCCAGCGAACAGTTTAACCTAGAAGAACGAAATTTGGTGAGCCAAGTTGGATTGGGGTACTGATCATTACCTGAAAGTGTCATCCAGATTGGGTGAAAAAATGTGTGCTGAGATTTCAGGAAACTCGTATTTATTTGAAGCTTGGCTACCCCTTTCCATGAAAGTGATTTGCGCCAGTCTCTGCTTAGGGCTACATCAATAGGAAACAAACCATAGAGATAGAACTTGGAAATACTTTATTGTGTCAAGTTTCAAAGAGCGAGCACAAACCGTGTTTGATTTGGATTTCCAACTACATGTATCCATATAGGCGAAAACAGAGTGAAACCTAAAAATTAAAACTGTTACTGCCAACGAACGGTTTAACCTAGAAGAACGAAATTTGGTGAGCCATGTGGGATTGGGGTATTGATCATTACCTGAAATTTTCATCAAGATTGGGTGAAAAAATGTGTGCTGAGATTTCAGGAAACTCGTAGTTTTTTGGAAGCTTGGCAACCCCTTTCCATGAAAGTGATTGGCGCCAGTCTGTTCTTAGGGCTACATGAATAGGAAACAAACCATAGAGACAGAACTTGCAACTACTTTATTGTGTCAAGTTTCAAAGAGCTAGCACAAACCGTGTTTGATTTAGAGTTCCAACTACATGTATCCATACAGGAGAAAACAGAGTGAAACCTAAAAATTAAAACTGTTACTGCCAACGAACGGTTTAACCTAGAAGAACGAAATTTGGTGAGACAAGTGGGATTCGGGTTCTGATCATTACCTGAAAGTGTCATGAAAATTGGGTGAAAAAATGTGTGCTGAGATTCCAGGAAACTCGTAGTTTTTTGGAAGCTTGGCAACCCCTTTCCATGAAAGTGATTTGCGCCAGTCTCTGCTTAGGGCTACATCAATAGGAAACAAACCATAGAGATAGAACTTGGAACTACTTTATTGTGTCAAGTTTCAAAGAGCTAGCAAAAACCGTGTTTGATTTAGAGTTCCAACTACATATATCCATATAGGCGAAAACAGAGTGAAACCTAAAAATTAAAACTGTTACTGCCAGCGAACGGTTTAACCTAGAAGAACGAAATTTGGTGAGCCAAGTTGGATTGGGGTACTGATCATTACCTGAAAGTGTCATCAAGATTGGGTGAAAAAATGTGTACGGAGATTTCAGGAAACTCGTAGTTTTTTGGAAGCTTGGCAACCCCTTGCCATGAAAGTGATTTGTGCCAGTCTCTGGTTAGGGCTATATCAATAAGAAACAATCCAAAGAGATAGAACTTGGATCTCCTTCATTGTGTCAAGTTTCAAAGAGCTAGCAAAAACCGTGTTTGATTTAGAGTTCCAACTACATGTATCCATACAGGAGAAAACAGAGTGAAACCTAAAAATTAAAACTGTTACTGCCAACGAACGGTTTAACCTAGAAGAACGAAATTTGGTGAGACAAGTGGGATATGGGTTCTGATCATTACCTGAAAGTGTCATGAAAATTGGGTGAAAAAATGTGTGCTGAGATTCCAGGAAACTCGTAGTTTTTTGGAAGCTTGGCAACCCCTTTCCATGAAAGTGATTTGCGCCAGTCTCTGCTTAGGGCTACATCAATAGGAAACAAACCATAGAGATAGAACTTGGAACTACTTTATTGTGTCAAGTTTCAAAGAGCTAGCACAAACCGTCTTTGATTTAGAGTTCCAACTACATGTATCCATATAGGCGAAAACAGAGTGAAACCTAAAAATTGAAACTATTACTGCCAACGAACGGTTTAACCTAGAAGAACGAAATTTGGTGAGCCAAGTGGGATTGGGGTACTGATCATTACCTGAAATTTTCATCAAGATTGGGTGAAAAAATGTGTGCTGAGATTTCAGGAAACTCGTAGTTTTTTGGAAGCTTGGCAACCCCTTTCCATGAAAGTGATTTGCGCCAGTTTCTGCTTAGGGCTACATCAATAGGAAACAAACCATAGAGATAGAACTTGGAACTACTTTATTGTGTCAAGTTTCAAAGAGCTAGCACAAACCGTGTTTGATTTAGAGTTCCAAATACATATATCCATATAGGCGAAAACAGAGTGAAACGTAAAAATTAAAACTGTTACTGCCAACGAACGGTTTAACCTAGAAGAACGAAATTTGGTGAGCCCATTGGGATTGGGGTACTGATCATTACCTGAAATTTTCATCAAGATTGGGTGAAAAAATGTGTGCTGAGATTTCAGGAAACTCGTAGTTTTTTGGAAGCTTGGCAACCCCTATCCATGAAAGTGATTTGCGCCAGTCTCTGCTTAGTGCTACATCAATAGGAAACAAACTGCAGAGATAGAACTTGGAACTATTATTGTGTCAAGTTTCAAAGAGCTATCACAAACCGTGTTTGATTTAGAGTTCCAAATACAAGTATCCATATAGGCGAAAACAGAGTGAAAACTAAAATTAAAACTGTTACTGCCAACGAACGGTTTAACCTAGAAGAACGAAATTTGGTGAGCCAACTGGGATTGGGGTTCTGATCATTACCTGAAAGTGCATTAAAATTGGGTGAAAAAATGTGTGCTGAGATTTCAGGAAACTCGTATTTTTTTGGAATCTTGGCAACCCTTTCCATGAAAGTGATTTGCCCCAGTCTGCTTAGGGCTACATCAATAAGATACAAACCATAGAGATAGAACTTGGAACTACTTTATTGTGTCAAGTTTCAAAGAGCTAACACAAACCGTGTTTGATTTAGAGTTCCAAATACATGTATCCATATAGGCGAAAGCAGAGTGAAACCTAAAAATTAAAACTGTTACTGCCAACGAACGGTTTAACCTAGAAGAACGAAATTTGGTGAGCCAAGTGGGATTGGGGTACTGATCATTACCTGAAATTTTCATCAAGATTGGGTGAAAAAATGTGTACTGATATTTCAGGAAACTCGTAGTTTTTTGGAAGCTTGGCAACCCCTTTCCATGAAAGTGATTTGCGCAAGTCTCTCCTTAGGGCTATATCAATAGGAAACAAACCAAGGAGATAGAACTTGGATCTACTTCATTGTGTCAAGTTTCAAAGAGCTAGCACAAACCGTGTTTGATTTAGAGTTCCAACTACATGTATCCATATAGGCGAAAACAGAGTGAAACCTAAAAATTAAAACTGTTACTGCCAACGAACGGTTTAAACTAGAAGAACGAAATTTGGTGAGCCAAGTGGGATTGGGGTACTGATCATTACCTGAAAGTGTGATCCAGATTGGGTGAAAAAATGTGTGCTGAGATTTCCGGAAACTCGTAGTTTTTTGGAAGCTTGGCAACCACTTTCCATGAAAGTGTTTTGCCCGAGTTTCTGCTTAGGGCTACATCAATAGGAAACAAACCATAGAGATAGAACTTGGAACTACGTTATTGTGTGAAGTTTCAAAGAGCTACCACAAACGGTCTTTGATTTAGAGTTCCAACTACATGTATCCATATAGGCGAAAACAGAGTGAAACCTAAAAATTAAAACTGTTACTGCCAACGAACGGTTTAACCTAGAAGAACGAAATTTGGTGACCCCATTGGGATTGGGGTACTGATCATTACCTGAAATTTTCATCAAGATTGGGTGAAAAAATGTGTGCTGAGATTTCAGGAAACTCGTAGTTTTTTGGAAGCTTGGCAACCCCTTTCCATGAAAGTGATTTGCGGCAGTCTCTGCTTAGGGCTACATCAATAGGAAACAAACCAAGGAGATAGAACTTGGATCTACTTCATTGTGTCAAGTTTCAAAGAGCTAGCACAAACCGTGTTTGATTTAGAGTTCCAAATACAGGTATCCATATAGGCGAAAACAGAGTGAAAACTAAAATTAAAACTGTTACTGCCAACGAACGGTTTAACCTAGAAGAACGAAATTTGGTGAGCCAAGTGGGATTGGGGTAGTGATCATTACCTGAAATTTTCATCAAGATTGGGTGAAAAAATGTGTGCTGTGATTTCAGGAAACTCGTATTTTTTTGGAAGCTTGGCAACCCCTTTCCATGAAAGTGATTTGCGCCAGTCTCTGCTTAGGGCTACATCAATAGGAAACAAACCATAGAGATAGAACTTGGAACTACTTTATTGTGTCAAGTTTCAAAGAGCTAGCAAAAACCGTGTTTGATTTAGAGTTCCAACTACATGTATCCATATAGGAGAAAACAGAGTGAAACCTAAAAATTAAAACTGTTACTGCCAGCGAACAGTTTAACCTAGAAGAACGAAATTTGGTGAGCCAAGTTGGATTGGGGTATTGATCATTACCTGAAAGTGTCATCCAGATTGGGTGAAAAAATGTGTGCTGAGATTTCAGGAAACTCGTATTTATTTGAAGCTTGGCAACCCCTTTCCATGAAAGTGATTTGCGCCAGTCTCTGCTTAGGGCTACATCAATAGTAAACAAACCATATAGATAGAACTTGGAAATACTTTATTGTGTCAAGTTTCAAAGAGCGAGCACAAACCGTGTTTGATTTGGATTTCCAACTACATGTATCCATATAGGCGAAAACAGAGTGAAACCTAAAAATTAAAACTGTTACTGCCAACGAACGGTTTAACCTAGAAGAACGAAATTTGGTGAGCCATGTGGGATTGGGGTATTGATCATTACCTGAAAGTGTCATCAAGATTGGGTGAAAAAATGTGTGCTGAGATTTCAGGAAACTCGTAGTTTTTTGGAAGCTTGGCAACCACTTTCCATGAAAGTGATTTTTCCAGTGTCTGCTTAGGGCTACATCAATAGGAAACAAACCATAGAGATAGAAATTGGAACTACTTTATTGTGTCAAGTTTCAAAGAGCTAGCACAAACCGTGTTTGATTTAGAGTTCCAACTACATGTATCCATACAGGAGAAAACAGAGTGAAACCTAAAAATTAAAACTGTTACTGCCAACGAACGGTTTAACCTAGAAGAACGAAATTTGGTGAGACAAGTGGGATTCGGGTTCTGATCATTACCTGAAAGTGTCATGAAAATTGGGTGAAAAAATGTGTGCTGAGATTCCAGGAAACTCGTAGTTTTTTGGAAGCTTGGCAACCCCTTTCCATGAAAGTGATTTGCGCCAGTCTCTGCTTAGGGCTACATCAATAGGAAACAAACCATAGAGATAGAACTTGGAACTACTTTATTGTGTCAAGTTTCAAAGAGCTAGCAAAAACCGTGTTTGATTTAGAGTTCCAACTACATATATGCATATAGGAGAAAACAGAGTGAAACCTAAAAATTAAAACTGTTACTGCCAGCGAACGGTTTAACCTAGAAGAACGAAATTTGGTGAGCCCAGTGGGATTGGGGTACTGATCATTACCTGAAAGTGTCATCAAGATTGGGTGAAAAAATGTGTACTGAGATTTCAGGAAACTCGTAGTTTTTTGGAAGCTTGGCAACCCCTTGCCATGAAAGTGATTTGTGCCAGTCTCTGGTTAGGGCTATATCAATAGGAAACAATCCAAAGAGATAGAACTTGGATCTCCTTCATTGTGTCAAGTTTCAAAGAGCTAGCAAAAACCGTGTTTGATTTAGAGTTCCAACTACATGTATCCATATAGCAGAAAACAGAGTGAAACCTAAAAATTAAAACTGTTACTGCCAACGAACGTTTTAACCTAGAAGAACGAAATTTGGTGAGCCAAGTGGGATTGGGGTACTGATCATTACCTGAAAGTGTCATGAAGATTGGGTGAAAAATGTTTGCTGAGATTTCAGGAAACTCGTAGTTTTTGGAAGCTTGGCAACCCCTTTCCATGAAAGTGATTTGCGCCAGTCTCTGCTTAGGGCTACATCAATAGGAAAGAAACCATAGAGATAGAACTTGGAACTACTTTATTGTGTCAACTTTCAAAGAGCTAGCACAAACCGTGTTGGATTTAGAGTTCCAACTACCTGTATCCATATAGGGGAAAACAGAGTGAAACCGAAAAATTAAAACTGTTACTGCCAACGAACGGTTTAACCTAGAAGAACGAAATTTGGTGAGACAAGTGGGATTGGGGTTCTGATCATTACCTGAAAGTGTCATGAAAATTGGATGAAAAAATTTGTGCTGAGATTCCAGGAAACTCGTAGTTTTTGGAAGCTTGGCAACCCCTTTCCATAAAAGTGATTTGCGCCAGTCTCTGCTTAGGGCTACATAAATAGGAAATAAACCATAGAGATAGAACTTGGAACTACTTTATTGTGTCAAGTTTCAAAGAGCTAGCACAAACCGTCTTTGATTTAGAGTTCCAACTACATGTATCCATATAGGCGAAAACAGAGTGAAACCTAAAAATTAAAACTGTTACTGACAACGAACGGTTTAACCTAGAAGAACGAAATTTGGTGAGCCCAGTGGGATTGGGGTACTGATCATTACGTGAAATTTTCATCAAGATTAGTTGAAAAAATGTGTGCTGAGATTTCAGGAAACTCGTAGTTTTTTGGAAGCTTGGCAACCCCTTTCCATGAAAGTGATTTGCGCCAGTCTCTGCTTAGGGCTACATCAATAGGAAACAAACCATAGAGATAGAACTTGGAACTACTTTATTGTGTCAAGTTTCAAAGAGCTAGCAAAAACCGTGTTTGATTTAGAGTTCCAACTACATATATCCATATAGGCGAAAACAGAGTGAAAACTAAAATTAAAACTGTTACTGCCAACGAACGGTTTAACCTAGAAGAACGAAATTTGGTGAGCCAACTGGGATTGGGGTTCTGATCATTACCTGAAAGTGCATTAAAATTGGGTGAAAAAATGTGTGCTGAGATTTCAAGAAACTCGTATTTTTTTGGAATCTTGGCAACCCCTTTCCATGAAAGTGATTTGCGCCAGTCTGCTTAGGGCTACATCAATAGGAAACAAACCATAGAGATAGAACTTGGAACTACTTTATTGTGTCAAGTTTCAAAGAGCTAGACAAACCGTGTTTGATTTAGAGTTCCAACTACATGTATCCATATAGGCGAAAACAGAGTGAAAACTAAAAATTAAAACTGTTCCTCCCAACGAACGGTTTAACATAGAAGAACGAAATTTGGTGAGCCAAGTGGGATTGGGGTACTGATCATTACCTGAAATTTTCATCAAGTTTGGGTGAAAAAATGTGTGGTGAGATTTCAGAAAACTCGTAGTTTTTTGGAAGCTTGGCAACCCCTTTCCATGAAAGTGATTTGCGCAAGTCTCTCCTTAGGGCTATATCAATAGGAAACAAACCAAGGAGATAGAACTTGGATCTACTTCATTGTGTCAAGTTTCAAAGAGCTAGCACAAACCGTGTTTGATTTAGAGTTCCAACTACATGTATCCATATAGGCGAAAACAGAGTGAAACCAAAAAATTGAAACTGTTACTGCCAACGAACGGTTTAACCTAGAAGAACGAAATTTGGTGAGCCAAGTGGGATTGGGGTCCTGATCATTACCTGAAATTGTCATCAAGATTGGTTGTAAAAATGTGTGCTGAAATTTCAGGAAACTCGTAGTTTTTTGGAAGCTTGGCAACCCCTTTCCATGAAAGTAATATGCGCAGGTCTCTCCTTAGGGCTACATCAATAGAAAACAAACCATAGAGATAGAAATTGCAACTACTTTATTGTGTCAAGTTTCAAAGAGCTAGCACAAACGGTGTTGGATTTAGAGTTCCAACTACATGTATCCATATAGGCGAAAACAGAGTGAAACCTAAAAATTAAAACTGTTACTGCCAACGAACGGTTTAAACTAGAAGAACGAAATTTGGTGAGCCAAGTGGGATTGGGGTACTGATCATTACCTGAAAGTGTGATCCAGATTGGGTGAAAAAATGTGTGCTGAGATTTCAGGAAACTCGTAGTTTTTTGGAAGCTTGGCAACCACTTTCCATGAAAGTGATTTGCGCCAGTCTCTGCTTAGGGCTACATCAATAGGAAACAAACCATAGAGATAGAACTTGGAACGTCGTTATTGTGTGAAGTTTCAAAGAGCTAGCACAAACCGTCTTTGATTTAGAGTTCCAACTACATGTATCCATATAGGAGAAAACAGAGTGAAACCTAAAAATTAAAACTGTTACTGCCAACGAACGGTTTAACCTAGAAGAACGAAATTTGGTGAGCCAAGTGGGATTGGGTTCCTGATCATTACCTGAAATTGTCATCAAGATTGGGTGTAAAAATGTGTGCTGAGATTTCAGGAAACTCGTAGTTTTTTGGCATCTTGGCAACCCATTTCCATGAAAGTGATATGCGCAGGTCTCTGCTTAGGGCTACATCAATAGAAAACAAACCATAGTGATAGAAATTGCAACTACTTTATTGTATCAAGTTTCAAAGAGCTAGCACAAACCGTGTTGGATTTAGAGTTCCAACTACATGTATCCATATAGGGGAAAACAGAGTGAAGCCGAAAAATTAAAACTGTTACTTCCAATGAACGGTTAAACCTAGAAGAACGAAATTTGGTGAGCCAAGTGGGATTGGGGTACTCATCATTACCTGAAAGTGTCATCCAGATTGGGTGAAAAAATATGTGCTGAGATTTCAGGAAACTCGTATTTTTTTTGAAGCTTGGCAACCCCTTTCCATGAAAGTGATTTGCGCCAGTCTCTGCTTAGGGCTACATCAATAGGAAACAAACCATAGAGATAGAACTTGGAACTACTTTATTGTGTCAAGTTTCAAAGAGCGAGCACAAACCGTGTTTGATTTGGATTTCCAACTACATGTATCCATATAGGCGAAAACAGAGTGAAACCTAAAAATTAAAACTGTTACTGCCAACAAACGGTTTAACCTAGAAGAACGAAATTTGGTGAGCCAAGTGGGATTGGGGTATTGATCATTACCTGAAATTTTCATCAAGATTGGGTGAAAAAATGTGTGCTGAAATTTCAGGAAACTCGTAGTTTTTTGGAAGCTTGGCAACCCCTTTCCATGAAAGTGATTTGCGCCAGTCTCTGCTTAGGGGTACATCAATAGGAAACAAACCATAGAGATAGAAATTGGAACTACTTTATTGTGTCAAGTTTCAAAGAGCTAGCACAAACCGTGTTTGATTTAGAGTTCCAACTACATGTATCCATACAGGAGAAAACAGAGTGAAAGCTAAAAATTAAAACTGTTACTGCCAACGAACGGTTTAACCTAGAAGAACGAAATTTGGTGAGACAAGTGGCATTGGGGTTCTGATCATTACCTGAAAGTGTCATGAAAATTGGGTGAAAAAATGTGTGCTGAGATTCCAGGAAACTCGTAGTTTTTTGGAAGCTTGGCAACCCCTTTCCATGAAAGTGATTTGCGCCAGTCTCTGCTTAGGGCTACATCAATAGGAAACAAACCATAGAGATAGAACTTGGAACTACTTTATTGTGTCAAGTTTCAAAGAGGTAGCACAAACCGTCTTTGATTTAGAGTTCCAACTACATGTATCCATATAGGCGAAAACAGAGTGAAACCTAAAAATTGAAACTATTACTGCCAACGAACGGTTTAACCTAGAAGAACGAAATTTGGTGAGCCAAGTGGGATTGGGGTACTGATCATTACCTGAAATTTTCATCAAGATTGGGTGAAAAAATGTGTGCTGAGATTTCAGGAAACTCGTAGTTTTTTGGAAGCTTGGCAACCCCTTTCCATGAAAGTGATTTGCGCCAGTTTCTGCTTAGGGCTACATCAATAGGAAACAAACCATAGAGATAGAACTTGGAACTACTTTATTGTGTCAAGTTTCAAAGAGCTAGCACAAACCGTCTTTGATTTCGAGTTCCAAATACATATATCCATATAGGCGAAAACAGAGTGAAACGTAAAAATTAAAACTGTTACTGCCAACGAACGGTTTAACCTAGAAGAACGAAATTTGGTGAGCCAAGTGGGATTGGGGTCCTGATCATTACCTGAAAGTGTCATGAAGATTGGGTGAAAAAATGTGTGCTGAGATTTCAGGAAACTCGTAGTTTTTTGGAAGCTTGGCAACCCCTTTCCATGAAAGTGATTTGCGCCAGTTTCTGCTTAGGGCTACATCAATAGGAAACAAACCATAGAGATAGAACTTGGAACTACTTTATTGTGTCAAGTTTCAAAGAGCTAGCACAAACCGTCTTTGATTTCGAATTCCAAATACATATATCCATATAGGCGAAAACAGAGTGAAACGTAAAAATTAAAACTGTTACTGCCAACGAACGGTTTAACCTAGAAGAACGAAATTTGGTAAGCCAAGTGGGATTGGGGTCCTGATCATTACCTGAAAGTGTCATGAAGATTGGGTGAAAAAATGTGTGCTGAGATTTCAGGAAACTCGTAGTTTTTTGGAAGCTTGGCAACCCCTTTCCATGAAAGTGATTTGCGCCAGTTTCTGCTTAGGGCTACATCAATAGGAAACAAACCATAGAGATAGAACTTGGAACTACTTTATTGTGTCAAGTTTCAAAGAGCTAGCACAAACCGTCTTTGATTTCGAATTCCAAATACATATATCCATATAGGCGAAAACAGAGTGAAACGTAAAAATTAAAACTGTTACTGCCAACGAACGGTTTAACCTAGAAGAACGAAATTTGGTGAGCCAAGTGGGATTGGGGTCCTGATCATTACCTGAAAGTGTCATGAAGATTGGGTGAAAAAATGTGTGCTGAGATTTCAGGAAACTCGTAGTTTTTTGGAAGCTTGGCAACCCCTTTCCATGAAAGTGATTTGCGCCAGTCTCTGCTTAGGGCTACATCAATAGGAAACAAACCATAGAGATAGAACTTGGAACTTCGTTATTGTGTGAAGTTTCAAAGAGCTAGCACAAACCGTCTTTGATTTAGAGTTCCAACTACATGTATCCATATAGGCGAAAACAGAGTGAAACCTAAAAATTAAAACTGTTACTGCCAATGAACGGTTTAACCTAGAAGAACGAAATTTGGTGAGCCCATTGGGATTGGGGTACTGATCATTACCTGAAATTTTCATCAAGATTGGGTGAAAAAATGTGTGCTGAGATTTCAGGAAACTCGTAGTTTTTTGGAAGCTTGGCAACCCCTATCCATGAAAGTGATTTGCGCCAGTCTCTGCTTAGGGCTACATCAATAGGAAACAAACTGTAGAGATAGAACTTGGAACTATTATTGTGTCAAGTTTCAAAGAGCTATCACAAACCGTGTTTGATTTAGAGTTCCAAATACAGGTATCCATATAGGCGAAAACAGAGTGAAAACTACAATTAAAACTGTTACTGCCAACGAACGGTTTAACCTAGAAGAACGAAATTTGGTGAGCCAACTGGGATTGGGGTTCTGATCATTACCTGAAAGTGCATTAAAATTGGGTGAAAAAATGTGTGCTGAGATTTCAGGAAACTCGTATTTTTTTGGAATCTTGGCAACCCTTTCCATGAAAGTGATTTGCCCCAGTCTGCTTAGGGCTACATCAATAAGATACAAACCATAGAGATAGAACTTGGAACTACTTTATTGTGTCAAGTTTCAAAGAGCTAACACAAACCGTGTTTGATTTAGAGTTCCAAATACATGTATCCATATAGGCGAAAGCAGAGTGAAACCTAAAAATTAAAACTGTTACTGCCAACGAACGGTTTAACCTAGAAGAACGAAATTTGGTGAGCCAAGTGGGATTGGGGTACTGATCATTACCTGAAATTTTCATCAAGATTGGGTGAAAAAATGTGTACTGATATTTCAGGAAACTCGTAGTTTTTTGGAAGCTTGGCAACCCCTTTCCATGAAAGTGATTTGCGCAAGTCTCTCCTTAGGGCTATATCAATAGGAAACAAACCAAGGAGATAGAACTTGGATCTACTTCATTGTGTCAAGTTTCAAAGAGCTAGCACAAACCGTGTTTGATTTAGAGTTCCAACTACATGTAACCCTATAGGCGAAAACAGAGGGAAACCTAAAAATTGAAACTGTTACTGCCAACGAACGGTTTAACCTAGAAGAACGAAATTTGATGAGCCAAGTGGGATTGGGGTCCTGATCATTACCTGAAATTGTCATCAAGATTGGTTGTAAAAATGTGTGCTGAGATTTCAGGAAACTCGTGGTTTTTTGGAAGCTTGGCAACCCCTTTCCATGAAAGTGATTTGCGCCAGTCTCTGCTTAGGGCTACATCAATAGGAAACAAACCATAGAGATAGAACTTGGAACTACTTTATTGTGTCAAGTTTCAAAGAGCTAGCACAAACCGTGTTTGATTTAGAGTTCCAACTACATGTATCCATATAGGCGAAAACAGAGTGAAACCTAAAAATTAAAACTGTTACTGCCAACGAACGGTTTAACCTAGAAGAACGAAATTTGGTGAGCCCATTGGGATTGGGGTACTGATCATTACCTGAAATTTTCATCAAGATTGGGTGAAAAAATGTGTGCTGAGATTTCAGGAAACTCGTAGTTTTTTGGAAGCTTGGCAACCCCTTTCCATGAAAGTGATTTGCGGCAGTCTCTGCTTAGGGCTACATCAATAGGAAACAAACTGTAGAGATAGAACTTGGAACTACTTTATTGTGTCAAGTTTCAAAGAGCTAGCACAAACCGTGTTTGATTTAGAGTTCCAAATACAGGTATCCATATAGGCGAAAACAGAGTGAAAACTAAAATTAAAACTGTTACTGCCAACGAACGGTTTAACCTAGAAGAACGAAATTTGGTGAGCCAAGTGGGATTGGGGTAGTGATCATTACCTGAAAGTTTCATCAAAATTGGGTGAAAAAATGTGTGGTGAGATTTCAGTAAACAGGTAGTTTTTTGGAAGCTTGGCAACCCCTTTCCATGAAAGAGATTTGAGCCAGTCTCTGCTTAGGGCTACATCAACAGGAAACAAACCATAGAGATAGAACTTGGAACTCCTTTATTGTGTCAAGTTTCAAAGAGCTAGCACAAACCGTGTTTATTTAGAGTTCCAAATACATGTATCCATATAGGCGAAATCAGAGTGAAACCTAAAAATTAAAACTGTTACTGCCAACGAACGGTTTAACCTAGAAGACCGAAATTTGGTGAGCCAAGTGGGATTGGGGTACTGATCATTACCTGATAGTGTCATCAAGATTGGGTGAAAAAATGTGTGCTGTGATTTCAGGAAACTCGTATTTTTTTGGAAGCTTGGCAACCCCTTTCCATGAAAGTGATTTGCGCCAGTCTCTGCTTAGGGCTACATCAATAGGAAACAAACCATAGAGATAGAACTTGGAACTACTTTATTGTGTCAAGTTTCAAAGAGCTAGCAAAAACCGTGTTTGATTTAGAGTTCCAACTACATGTATCCATATAGGAGAAAACAGAGTGAAACCTAAAAATTAAAACTGTTACTGCCAGCGAACAGTTTAACCTAGAAGAACGAAATTTGGTGAGCCAAGTTGGATTGGGGTACTGATCATTACCTGAAAGTGTCATCCAGATTGGGTGAAAAAATGTGTGCTGAGATTTCAGGAAACTCGTATTTATTTGAAGCTTGGCAACCCCTTTCCATGAAAGTGATTTGCGCCAGTCTCTGCTTAGGGCTACATCAATAGTAAACAAACCATAGAGATAGAACTTGGAAATACTTTATTGTGTCAAGTTTCAAAGAGCGAGCACAAACCGTGTTTGATTTGGATTTCCAACTACATGTATCCATATAGGCGAAAACAGAGTGAAACCTAAAAATTAAAACTGTTACTGCCAACGAACGGTTTAACCTAGAAGAACGAAATTTGGTGAGCCATGTGGGATTGGGGTATTGATCATTACCTGAAATTTTCATCAAGATTGGGTGAAAAAATGTGTGCTGAGATTTCAGGAAACTCGTAGTTTTTTGGAAGCTTGGCAACCACTTTCCATGAAAGTGATTTTTCCAGTGTCTGCTTAGGGCTACATCAATAGGAAACAAACCATAGAGATAGAAATTGGAACTACTTTATTGTGTCAAGTTTCAAAGAGCTAGCACAAACCGTGTTTGATTTAGAGTTCCAACTACATGTATCCATACAGGAGAAAACAGAGTGAAACCTAAAAATTAAAACTGTTACTGCCAACGAACGGTTTAACCTAGAAGAACGAAATTTGGTGAGACAAGTGGGATTCGGGTTCTGATCATTACCTGAAAGTGTCATGAAAATTGGGTGAAAAAATGTGTGCTGAGATTCCAGGAAACTCGTAGTTTTTTGGAAGCTTGGCAACCCCTTTCCATGAAAGTGATTTGCGCCAGTCTCTGCTTAGGGCTACATCAATAGGAAACAAACCATAGAGATAGAACTTGGAACTACTTTATTGTGTCAAGTTTCAAAGAGCTAGCAAAAACCGTGTTTGATTTAGAGTTCCAACTACATATATCCATATAGGAGAAAACAGAGTGAAACCTAAAAATTAAAACTGTTACTGCCAGCGAACGGTTTAACCTAGAAGAACGAAATTTGGTGAGCCAAGTTGGATTGGGGTACTGATCATTACCTGAAAGTGTCATCAAGATTGGGTGAAAAAATGTGTACTGAGATTTCAGGAAACTCGTAGTTTTTTGGAAGCTTGGCAACCCCTTGCCATGAAAGTGATTTGTGCCAGTCTCTGGTTAGGGCTATATCAATAGGAAACAATCCAAAGAGATAGAACTTGGATCTCCTTCATTGTGTCAAGTTTCAAAGAGCTAGCAAAAACCGTGTTTGATTTAGAGTTCCAACTACATGTATCCATATAGCAGAAAACAGAGTGAAACCTAAAAATTAAAACTTTTACTGCCAACGAACGTTTTAACCTAGAAGAACGAAATTTGGTGAGCCAAGTGGGATTGGGGTACTGATCATTACCTGAAAGTGTCATGAAGATTGGGTGAAAAATGTTTGCTGAGATTTCAGGAAACTCGTAGTTTTTGGAAGCTTGGCAACCCCTTTCCATGAAAGTGATTTGCGCCAGTCTCTGCTTAGGGCTACATCAATAGGAAAGAAACCATAGAGATAGAACTTGGAACTACTTTATTGTGTCAACTTTCAAAGAGCTAGCACAAACCGTGTTGGATTTAGAGTTCCAACTACCTGTATCCATATAGGGGAAAACAGAGTGAAACCGAAAAATTAAAACTGTTACTGCCAACGAACGGTTTAACCTAGAAGAACGAAATTTGGTGAGACAAGTGGGATTGGGGTTCTGATCATTACCTGAAAGTGTCATGAAAATTGGATGAAAAAATTTGTGCTGAGATTCCAGGAAACTCGTAGTTTTTGGAAGCTTGGCAACCCCTTTCCATGAAAGTGATTTGCGCCAGTCTCTGCTTAGGGCTACATAAATAGGAAATAAACCATAGAGATAGAACTTGGAACTACTTTATTGTGTCAAGTTTCAAAGAGCTAGCACAAACCGTCTTTGATTTAGAGTTCCAACTACATGTATCCATAAAGGCGAAAACAGAGTGAAACCTAAAAATTAAAACTGTTACTGCCAACGAACGGTTTAACCTAGAAGAACGAAATTTGGTGAGCCCAGTGGGATTGGGGTACTGATCATTACCTGAAATTTTCATCAAGATTAGTTGAAAAAATGTGTGCTGAGATTTCAGGAAACTCGTAGTTTTTTGGAAGCTTGGCAACCCCTTTCCATGAAAGTGATTTGTGCCAGTCTCTGCTTAGGGCTACATCAATAGGAAACAAACCATAGAGATAGAACTTGGAACTACTTTATTGTGTCATTTCAAAGAGCTAGCACAAACCGTGTTTGATTTAGAGTTCCAACTACATGTATCCATATAGGTGAAAACAGAGTGAAACCTAAAAATTAAAACTGTTACTGCCAATGAACGGTTTAACCTAGAAGAATGAAATTTGGTGAGCCAAGTGGGATTGGGGTACTGATCATTACCTGAAATTTTCATCAAGATTGGGTGAAAAAATATGTGCTTAGATTTCAGGAAACTCGTAGTTTTTTGGAAGCTTGGCAACCCCTTTCCTTTAAAGTGATTTGCGCCGGTCTCTGCTTAGGGCTACATCAATAGGAAACAAACCATAGAGATAGAACTTGGAACTACTTTATTGTGTCAAGTTTCAAAGAGCTAGCACAAACCGTGTTTGATTTAGAGTTCCAACTACATGTATCCATATAGACTAAAACAGAGTGAAACCTAAAAATTAAAACTGTTACTGCCAACGAACGGTTTAACCTAGAAGAACGAAATTTGTTGAGCCAAGTGGGATTGGGGTACTGATCATTACCTGAAAGTGTGATCCAGATTGGGTGAAAAAATGTGTGCTGAGATTTCAGGAAACTGGTAGTTTTTTGGTAGCTCGGCAACCACTTTCCATTAAAGTGATTTGCGCCGGTCTCTGCTTAGGGCTACATCAATAGGAAACAAAACATAGAGATAGAACTTGGAACTTCGTGATTGTGTCAAGTTTCAAAGAGCTAGCACAAACCGTCTTTGATTTAGAGTTCCAAATATATGTATCCATATAGGAGAAAACAGAGTGAAAACTAAAAATTAAAACTGTTACTGCCAACCAACGTTTTAAACTAGAAGAACGAAATTTGGTGAGCCAAGTGGGATTGGGGTACTGATCATTACCTGAAAGTGTCATCCAGACTGGGTGAAAAAATGTGTGCTGAGATTTCAGGAAACTCGTAGTTTTTTGGAAGCTTGGCAACCCTTTCCATGAAAGTGATTTGCGCCAGTCTTTGCTTAGGGCTACATCAATAGGAAACAAAACATAGAGATAGAATTTGGAACTACTTTATTGTGTCAAGTTTCAAAGAGCTAGCACAAACCGTGTTTGATTTAGAGTTCCAACTACATGTATCCATATAGGCGAAAACAGAGTGAAACCTAAAAATTAAACTGTTACTGCCAATGAACGGTTTTACCTAGAAGAATGAAATTTGGTGAGCCAAGTGGGATTGGGGTACTGATCATTACCTGAAAGTGTCCTCAAGATTGGGTGAAAAAACGTGTGCTGAGATTACAGGAAACTCGTAGTTTTTTGGAAGCTTGGCAACCCCTTTCCATGAAAGTGATTTGCGCAGGTCTCTGCTTAGGGATACATCAATAGGAAACAAACCATAGAGATAGACTTGGAACTACTATATTGTGTCAAGTTTCAAAGAGCTAGCACAAACCGTGTTGGATTTAGAGTTCCAACTACATGTATCCATATAGGCGAAATCTGAGTGAAACCTAAAAATTAAAACTGTTACTGCCAACGAACGGTTTAACCTAGAAAAACGAAATTTGGTGAGCCAACTGGGATTGGGGAACTGATCATTACCTGAAATTTTCATCAAGATTGGGTGAAAAAATGTGTGCTGAGATTTCAGGTAACTCGTAGTTTTTTGGAAGCTTGGCAACCCCTTTCCATGAAAGTGATTTGCGCCAGTTTCTGCTTAGGGCTACATCAATAGGAAACAAACCATAGAGATAGAACTTGGAACTACTTTATTGTGTCAAGTTTCAAAGAGCTAGCACAAACCGTCTTTGATTTCGAGTTCCAACTACATGTATCCATATAGGCGAAAACAGAGTGAAACCTAAAAATTTAAACTGTTACTGCCAACGAACGGTTTAACCTAGAAGAAAGAAATTTGGTGAGCCAAGTGGGATTGGGGTACTGATCATTACCTGAAAGTGTGATCCATATTGGGTGAAAAAATGTGTGCTGAGATTTCAGGAAACTCGTAGTTTTTTGGAAGCTTGGCAACCACTTTCCATGAAACTGATTTGCGCCAGTCTCTGCTTAGGGCTACATCAATAGGAAACAAACCTTAGAGATAGAACTTGGAACTACGTTATTGTGTGAAGTTTCAAAGAGCTAGCACAAACCGTGTTTGATTTAGAGTTCCAACTACATGTATCCATATAGGCGAAATCTGAGTGAAACCTAAAAATTAAAACTCTTGCTGCCAACGAACGGTTTAACCTAGAAGAACAAAATTTGGTGAGCCAAGTGGGATTGGGGTACTGATCATTACCTGAAATTTTCATCAAGATTAGTTGAAAAAATGTGTGCTGAGATTTCAGGAAACTCGTAGTTTTTTGGAAGCTTGGCAACCCCTTTCCATGAAAGTGATTTGCGCCAGTCTCTGCTTAGGGCTACATCATTAGGAAACAAACCATAGAGATAGAACTTGGAACTACTTTATTGTGTCAAGTTTCAAAGAGCTAGCACAAACCGTGTTTGATTTAGAGTTCCAAATACATGTATCCATATAGGCGAAATCAGAGTGAAACCTAAAAATGAAAACTATTACTGCCAACGAACGGTTTAACCTAGAAGAACGAAATTTGGTGAGCCAAGTGGGATTGGGGTACTGATCATTACCTGAAATTTTCATCAAGATTGGGTGAAAAAATGTGTGCTGAGATTTCAGGAAACTCGTAGTTTTTTGGAAGCTTGGCAACCCCTTTCCATGAAAGTGATTTGCGCCAGTTTCTGCTTAGGGCTACATCAATAGGAAACAAACCATAGAGATAGAACTTGGAACTACTTTATTGTGTCAAGTTTCAAAGAGCTAGCACAGACTGTCTTTGATTTCGAGTTCCAAATACATATATCCATATAGGCGAAAACAGAGTGAAACGTAAAAATTAAAACTGTTACTGCCAACGAACGGTTTAACCTAGAAGAACGAAATTTGGTGAGCCAAGTGGGATTGGGGTCCTGATCATTACCTGAAAGTGTCATGAAGATTGGGTGAAAAAATGTGTGCTGAGATTTCAGGAAACTCGTAGTTTTTTGGAAGCTTGGCAACCCCTTTCCATGAAAGTGATTTGCGCCAGTCTCTGCTTAGGGCTACATCAATAGGAAACAAACCATAGAGATAGAACTTGGAACTACTTTATTGTGTCAAGTTTCAAAGAGCTAGCACAAACCGTGTTTGATTTAGAGTTCCAACTACATGTATCCATATAGGCGAAAACAGAGTGAAACCTAAAAATTAAAACTGTTACTGCCAACGAACGGTTTAACCTAGAAGAACGAAATTTGGTGAGCCCATTGGGATTGGGGTACTGATCATTACCTGAAATTTTCATCAAGATTGGGTGAAAAAATGTGTGCTGAGATTTCAGGAAACTCGTAGTTTTTTGGAAGCTTGGCAACCCCTTTCCATGAAAGTGATTTGCGCCAGTCTCTGCTTAGGGCTACATCAATAGGAAACAAACCGTAGAGATAGAACTTGGAACTACTTTATTGTGTCAAGTTTCAAAGAGCTAGCACAAACCGTGTTTGATTTAGAGTTCCAAATACAGGTATCCATATAGGCGAAAACAGAGTGAAAACTAAAATTAAAACTGTTACTGCCAACGAACGGTTTAACCTAGAAGAACGAAATTTGGTGAGCCAAGTGGGATTGGGGTAGTGATCATTACCTGAAAGTTTCATCAAAATTGGGTGAAAAAATGTGTGGTGAGATTTCAGTAAACAGGTAGTTTTTTGGAAGCTTGGCAACCCCTTTCCATGAAAGAGATTTGAGCCAGTCTCTGCTTAGGGCTACATCAACAGGAAACAAACCATAGAGATAGAACTTGGAACTCCTTTATTGTGTCAAGTTTCAAAGAGCTAGCACAAACCGTGTTTATTTAGAGTTCCAAATACATGTATCCATATAGGCGAAATCAGAGTGAAACCGAAAAATTAAAACTGTTACTGCCAACGAACGGTTTAACCTAGAAGACCGAAATTTGGTGAGCCAAGTGGGATTGGGGTACTGATCTTTACCTGATAGTGTCATCAAGATTGGGTGAAAAAATGTGTGCTGTGATTTCAGGAAACTCGTATTTTTTTGGAAGCTTGGCAACCCCTTTCCATGAAAGTGATTTGCGCCAGTCTCTGCTTATGGCTACATCAATAGGAAACAAACCATAGAGATAGAACTTGGAACTACTTTATTGTGTCAAGTTTCAAAGAGCTAGCAAAAACCGTGTTTGATTTAGAGTTCCAACTACATGTATCCATATAGGAGAAAACAGAGTGAAACCTAAAAATTAAAACTGTTACTGCCAGCGAACAGTTTAACCTAGAAGAACGAAATTTGGTGAGCCAAGTTGGATTGGGGTATTGATCATTACCTGAAATTTTCATCAAGATTGGGTGAAAAAATGTGTGCTGAAATTTCAGGAAACTCGTAGTTTTTTGGAAGCTTGGCAACCCCTTTCCATGAAAGTGATTTGCGCCAGTCTCTGCTTAGTGCTACATCAATAGGAAACAAACCATAGAGATAGAAATTGGAACTACTTTATTGTGTCAAGTTTCAAAGAGCGAGCACAAACCGTGTTTGATTTAGAGTTCCAACTACATGTATCCATACAGGAGAAAACAGAGTGAAAGCTAAAAATTAAAACTGTTACTGCCAACGAACGGTTTTACCTAGAAGAACGAAATTTGGTGAGACAAGTGGCATTGGGGTTCTGATCATTACCTGAAAGTGTCATGAAAATTGGGTGAAAAAATGTGTGCTGAGATTCCAGGAAACTCGTAGTTTTTTGGAAGCTTGGCAACCCCTTTCCATGAAAGTGATTTGCGCCAGTCTCTGCTTAGGGCTTCATCAATAGGAAACAAACCATAGAGATAGAACTTGGAACTACTTTATTGTGTCAAGTTTCAAAGAGCTAGCACAAACCGTCTTTGATTTAGAGTTCCAAATACATGTAGCCATATACGAGAAAACAGAGTGAAACCTAGAAATTAAAACTTTTACTGCCAACAAACGGTTTATACTTGAAGAACTAAATTTGGTGCGCCAAGTGGTTTTGGGGTACTGATCATTACCTGAAAGTGTCATCAAGATAGGGCGAAAAAATATGCTCTGAGATTTCAGGAAACTCGTAGTTTTTTGGAAGCTTGGCAACCCCTTTCCATGAAAGTGATTTGCGCCGGTCTCTGCTTAGGGCTACATCAATAGGAAACAAACCATAGAGATAGAACTTGGAACTACTTTATTGTGTCATTTCAAAGAGCTAGCACAAACCGTGTTTGATTTAGAGTTCCAACTACATGTATCCATATAGGTGAAAACAGAGTGAAACCTAAAAATTAAAACTGTTACTGCCAGCGAACGGTTTAACCTAGAAGAACGAAATTTGGTGAGCCAAGTTGGATTGGGGTATTGATCATTACCTGAAATTTTCATCAAGATTGGGTGAAAAAATGTGTGCTGAAATTTCAGGAAACTCGTAGTTTTTTGGAAGCTTGGCAACCCCTTTCCATGAAAGTGATTTGCGCCAGTCTCTGCTTAGGGCTACATCAATAGGAAACAAACCATAGAGACAGAAATTGGAACTACTTTATTGTGTCAAGTTTCAAAGAGCTAGCACAAACCGTGTTTGATTTAGAGTTCCAACTACATGTATCCATACAGGAGAAAACAGAGTGAAAGCTAAAAATTAAAACTGTTACTGCCAACGAACGGTTTTACCTAGAAGAACGAAATTTGGTGAGACAAGTGGCATTGGGGTTCTGATCATTACCTGAAAGTGTCATGAAAATTGGGTGAAAAAATGTGTGCTGAGATTCCAGGAAACTCGTAGTTTTTTGGAAGCTTGGCAACCCCTTTCCATGAAAGTGATTTGCGCCAGTCTCTGCTTAGGGCTTCATCAATAGGAAACAAACCATAGAGATAGAACTTGGAACTACTTTATTGTGTCAAGTTTCAAAGAGCTAGCACAAACCGTCTTTGATTTAGAGTTCCAAATACATGTAGCCATATACGAGAAAACAGAGAGAAACCTAGAAATTAAAACTTTTACTGCCAACAAACGGTTTATACTTGAAGAACTAAATTTGGTGCGCCAAGTGGTTTTGGGGTACTGATCATTACCTGAAAGTGTCATCAAGATAGGGCGAAAAAATATGCTCTGAGATTTCAGGAAACTCGTAGTTTTTTGGAAGCTTGGCAACCCCTTTCCATGAAAGTGATTTGCGCCGGTCTCTGCTTAGGGCTACATCAATAGGAAACAAACCATAGAGATAGAACTTGGAAATACTTTATTGTGTCATTTCAAAGAGCTAGCACAAACCGTGTTTGATTTAGAGTTCCAACTACATGTATCCATATAGGTGAAAACAGAGTGAAACCTAAAAATTAAAACTGTTACTGCCAATGAACGGTTTAACCTAGAAGAATGAAATTTGGTGAGCCAAGTGGGATTGGGGTATTGATCATTACCTGAAATTTTCATCAAGATTGGGTGAAAAAATATGTGCTTAGATTTCAGGAAACTCGTAGTTTTTTGGAAGCTTGGCAACCCCTTTCCATTAAAGTGATTTGCGCAACCCTCTGCTTCGGGCTACATCAATAGGAAACAAACCATAGAGATAGAACTTGGAACTACTTTATTGTGTCAAGTTTCAAAGAGCTAGCACAAACCGTGTTTGATTTAGAGTTCCAACTACATGTATCCATATAGGCGAAAACAGAGTGAAAACTAAAATTAAAACTGTTACTGCCAACGAACGGTTTAACCTAGAAGAACGAAATTTGGTGAGCCAACTGGGATTGGGGTTCTGATCATTACCTGAAAGTGCATTAAAATTGGGTAAAAAAATGTGTGCTGAGATTTCAAGAAACTCGTATTTTTTTGGAATCTTGGCAACCCCTTTCCATGAAAGTGATTTGCCCCAGTCTGCTTAGGGCTACATCAATAGGAAACAAACCATAGAGATAGAACTTGGAACTACTTTATTGTGTCAAGTTTCAAAGAGCTAGACATACCGTGTTTGATTTAGAGTTCCAACTACATGTATCCATATAGGCGAAAACAGAGTGAAACCTAAAAATTAAAACTGTTACTCCCAACGAACGGTTTAACATAGAAGAACGAAATTTGGTGAGCCAAGTGGGATTGGGGTACTGATCATTACCTGAAATTTTCATCAAGTTTGGGTGAAAAAATGTGTGGTGAGATTTCAGGGAACTCGTAGTTTTTTGGAAGCTTGGCAACCCCTTTCCATGAAAGTGATTTGCGCAAGTCTCTCCTTAGGGCTATATCAATAGGAAACAAACCAAGGAGATAGAACTTGGATCTACTTCATTGTGTCAAGTTTCAAAGAGCTAGCACAAACCGTGTTTGATTTAGAGTTCCAACTACATGTATCCATATAGGCGAAAACAGAGTGAAACCTAAAAATTGAAACTGTTACTGCCAACGAACGGTTTAACCTAGAAGAACGAAATTTGGTGAGCCAAGTGGGATTGGGGTCCTGATCATTACCTGAAATTGTCATCAAGATTGGGTGTAAAATGTGTGCTGAGATTTCAGGAAACTCGTAGTTTTTTGGAAGCTTGGCAACCCCTTTCCATGAAAGTAATATGCGCAGGTCTCTGCTTAGGGCTACATCAATAGAAAACAAACCATAGAGATAGAAATTGCAACTACTTTATTGTGTCAAGTTTCAAAGAGCTAGCACAAACGGTGTTGGATTTAGAGTTCCAACTACATGTATCCATATAGGCGAAAACAGAGTGAAACCTAAAAATTAAAACTGTTACTGCCAACGAACGGTTTAAACTAGAAGAACGAAATTTGGTGAGCCAAGTGGGATTGGGGTACTGATCATTACCTGAAAGTGTGATCCTGATTGGGTGAAAAAATGTGTGCTGAGATTTCAGGAAACTCGTAGTTTTTTGGAAGCTTGGCAACCCCTTTCCATGAAAGTGATTTGCGCCAGTCTCTGCTTAGGGCTACATCAATAGGAAACAAACCATAGAGATAGAACTTGGAACGTCGTTATTGTGTGAAGTTTCAAAGAGCTAGCACACACCGTCTTTGATTTAGAGTTCCAACTACATGTATCCATATAGGAGAAAACAGAGTGAAACCTAAAAATTAAAACTGTTACTGCCAACGAACGGTTTAACCTAGAAGAACGAAATTTGGTGAGCCCAGTGGGATTGGGGTACTGATCATTACCTGAAATTTTCATCAAGATTGGGTGAAAAAATGTGTGCTGAGATTTCAGGAAACTCGTAGTTTTTTGGAAGCTTGGCAACCCCTTTCCATGAAAGTGATTTGCGCCAGTCTCTGCTTAGGGCTACATCAATAGAAACAAACCGTAGAGATAGAACTTGGAACTACTTTATTGTGTCAAGTTTCAAAGAGCTAGCACAAACCAAGTTTGATTTAGAGTTCCAAATACAGGTATCCATATAGGCGAAAACAGAGTGAAAACTAAAATTAAAACTGTTACTGCCAATGAACGGTTTAACCTAGAAGAACGAAATTTGGTGAGCCAAGTGGGATTGGGGTACTGATCATTACCTGAAAGTGTCATTAAGATTGGGTGAAAAAATGTGTGCTGAGATTTCAGGAAACTCGTACTTTTTTGGAAGCTTGGCAACCCCTTTCCATGAAAGTGATTTGCGCCAGTCTCTGCTTAGGGCTACATCAATAGGAAACAAACCATAGAGATAGAACTTGGAACTACTTTTTTGTGTCAACTTTCAAAGAGCTAGCACAAACTGTGTTTGATTTAGAGTTCCAACTACATGTATCCATATAGGCGAAAACAGAGTGAAACCTAAAAATTGAAACTATTACTGCCAACGAACGGTTTAACCTAGAAGAACGAAATTTGGTAAGCCAAGTGGGATTGGGTTCCTGATCATTACCTGAAATTGTCATCAAGATTGGGTGTAAAAATGTGTGCTGAGATTTCAGGAAACTCGTAGTTTTTTGGCAGCTTGGCAACCCCTTTCCATGAAAGTGATATGCGCAGGTCTCTGCTTAGGGCTACATCAATAGAAAACAAACCATAGAGATAGAAATTGCAACTACTTTATTGTGTCAGGTTTCAAAGAGCTAGCACAAACCGTGTTGGATTTAGAGTTCCAACTACATGTATCCATATAGGGGAAAACAGAGTGAAACCGAAAAATTAAAACTGTTACTTCCAATGAACGGTTAAACCTAGAAGAACGAAATTTGGTGAGCCAAGTGGGATTGGGGTACTCATCATTACCTGAAAGTGTCATCCAGATTGGGTGAAAAAATGTGTGCTGAGATTTCAGGAAACTCGTATTTTTTTTGAAGCTTGGCAACCCCTTTCCATGAAAGTGATTTGCGCCAGTCTCTGCTTAGGGCTACATCAATAGGAAACAAACCATAGAGATAGAACTTGGAACTACTTTATTGTGTCAAGTTTCAAAGAGCGAGCACAAAACGTGTTTGATTTGGATTTCCAACTACATGTATCCATATAGGCGAAAACAGAGTGAAACCTAAAAATTAAAACTGTTACTGCCAACGAACGGTTTAACCTAGAAGAACGAAATTTGGTGAGCCAAGTGGGATTGGGGTGTTGATCATTACCTGAAATTTTCATCAAGATTGGGTGAAAAAATGTGTGCTGAAATTTCAGGAAACTCGTAGTTTTTTGGAAGCTTGGCAACCCCTTTCCATGAAAGTGATTTGCGCCAGTCTCTGCTTAGGGCTACATCAATAGGAAACAAACCATAGAGATAGAAATTGGAACTACTTTATTGTGCCAAGTTTCAAAGTGCTAGCACAAACCGTGTTTGATTTAGAGTTCCAACTACATGTATCCATACAGGAGAAAACAGAGTGAAAGCTAAAAATTAAAACTGTTACTGCCAACGAACGGTTTTACCTAGAAGAACGAAATTTGGTGAGACAAGTGGCATTGGCTTTCTGATCATTACCTGAAAGTGTCATGAAAATTGGGTGAAAAAATGTGTGCTGAGATTCCAGGAAACTCGTAGTTTTTTGGAAGCTTGGCAACCCCTTTCCATGAAAGTGATTTGCGCCAGTCTCTGCTTAGGGCTTCATCAATAGGAAACATACCATAGAGATAGAACTTGGAACTACTTTATTGTGTCAAGTTTCAAAGAGCTAGCACAAACCGTCTTTGATTTAGAGTTCCAAATACATGTAGCCATATACGAGAAAACAGAGTGAAACCTAGAAATTAAAACTTTTACTGCCAACAAACGGTTTATACTTGAAGAACTAAATTTGGTGCGCCAAGTGGTTTTGGGGTACTGATCATTACCTGAAAGTGTCATCAAGATAGGGCGAAAAAATATGCTCTGAGATTTCAGGAAACTCGTAGTTTTTTGGAAGCTTGGCAACCCCTTTCCATGAAAGTGATTTGCGCCGGTCTCTGCTTAGGGCTACATCAATAGGAAACAAACCATAGAGATAGACCTTGGAACTACGTTATTGTGTCAAGTTTCCAAGAGCTAGCACAAACCGTCTTTGATTTAGACTTCCAACTACATGTATCCATATAGGCGAAAACAGAGTGAAACCTAAAAATTAAACTGTTACTGCCAATGAACGGTTTTACCTAGAAGAATGAAATTTGCTGAGCCAAGTGGGATTGGGGTACTGATCATTACCTGAAAGTGTCACAAGATTGGGTGAAAAAACGTGTGCTGAGATTACAGGAAACTCGTAGTTTTTTGGAAGCTTGGCAACCACTTTCCATGAAAGTGATTTGCGCCAGTCTCTGCTTAGGGATACATCAATAGGAAACAAACCATAGAGATAGACTTGGAACTACTATATTGTGTCAAGTTTCAAAGAGCTAGCACAACCCGTGTTGGATTTAGAGTTCCAACTACATGTATCCATATAGGGGAAAACAGAGTGAAACCTAAAAATTAAAACTGTTACTGCCAACGAACGGTTTAACCTAGAAAAACGAAATTTGGTGAGCCAAGTGGGATTGGGGAACTGATCATTACCTGAAATTTTCATCAAGACTGGGTGAAAAAATGTGTGCTGAGATTTCAGGAAACTCGTAGTTTTTTGGAAGCTTGGCAACCCCTTTCCATGAAAGAGATTTGCGCCAGTTTCTGCTTAGGGCTACATCAATAGGAAACAAACCATAGAGATAAAACTTGGAACTACTTTATTGTGTCAAGTTTCAAAGAGCTAGCACAAACCGTCTTTGATTTCGAGTTCCAACTACATGTATCCATATAGGCGAAAACAGAGTGAAACCTAAAAATTTAAACTGTTACTGCCAACGAACGGTTTAACCTAGAAGAACGAAATTTGGTGAGCCAAGTGGGATTGGGGTACTGATCATTACCTGAAAGTGTGATCCATATTGGGTGAAAAAATGTGTGCTGAGATTTCAGGAAACTCGTAGTTTTTTGGAAGCTTGGCAACCCTTTTCCATGAAAGTGATTTGCGCCAGTCTCTGCTTAGGGCTACATCAATAGGAAACAAACCATAGAGATAGAAATTGGAACTACTTTATTGTGTCAAGTTTCAAAGAGCTAGCACAAACCGTGTTTGATTTAGAGTTCCAACTACATGTATCCATACAGGAGAAAACAGAGTGAAAGCTAAAAATTAAAACTGTTACTGCCAACGAACGGTTTAACCTAGAAGAACGAAATTTGATGAGACAAGTGGCATTGGGGTTCTGATCATTACCTGAAAGTGTCATGAAAATTGGGTGAAAAAATGTGTGCTGAGATTCCAGGAAACTCGTAGTTTTTTGGAAGCTTGGCAACCCCTTTCCATGAAAGTGATTTGCGCCAGTCTCTGCTTAGGGCTTCATCAATAGGAAACAAACCATAGAGATAGAACTTGGAACTACTTTATTGTGTCAAGTTTCAAAGAGCTAGCACAAACCGTCTTTGATTTAGAGTTCCAAATACATGTAGCCATATACGAGAAAACAGAGTGAAACCTAGAAATTAAAACTTTTACTGCCAACAAACGGTTTATACTTGAAGAACTAAATTTGGTGCGCCAAGTGGTTTTGGGGTACTGATCATTACCTGAAAGTGTCATCAAGATAGGGCGAAAAAATATGCTCTGAGATTTCAGGAAACTCGTAGTTTTTTGGAAGCTTGGCAACCCCTTTCCATGAAAGTGATTTGCGCCGGTCTCTGCTTAGGTCTACATCAATAGGAAACAAACCATAGAGATAGAACTTGGAACTACTTTATTGTGTCATTTCAAAGAGCTAGCACAAACCGTGTTTGATTTAGAGTTCCAACTACATGTATCCATATAGGTGAAAACAGAGTGAAACCTAAAAATTAAAACTGTTACTGCCAATGAACGGTTTAACCTAGAAGAATGAAATTTGGTGAGCCAAGTGGGATTGGGGTACTGATCATTACCTGAAATTTTCATCAAGATTGGGTGAAAAAATATGTGCTTAGATTTCAGGAAACTCGTAGTTTTTTGGAAGCTTGGCAACCCCTTTCCATTTTAGTGATTTGCGCCGGTCTCTGCTTAGGGCTACATCAATAGGAAACAAACCATAGAGATAGAACTTGGAACTACTTTATTGTGTCAAGTTTCAAAGAGCTAGCACAAACCGTGTTTGATTTAGAGTTCCAACTACATGTATCCATATAGGCGAAAACAGAGTGAAACCTAAAAATTAAAACTGTTACTGCCAACGAACGGTTTAACCTAGAAGAACGAAATTTGGTGAGCCAAGTGGGATTGGGGTCCTGATCATTACCTGAAAGTGTCATCAAGATTGGGTGAAAAAATGTGTGCTGAGATTTCAGGAAACTCGTAGTTTTTTGGAAGCTTGGCAACCCCTTTCCATGAAAGTGATTTGCGCCAGTCTCTGCTTAGGGCTACATCAATAGGAAACAAAACATAGAGATAGAACTTGGAACTTCGTGATTGTGTCAAGTTTCAAAGAGCTAGCACAAACCGTCTTTGATTTAGAGTTCCAAATATATGTATCCATATAGGAGAAAACAGAGTGAAAACTAAAAATTAAAACTGTTACTGCCAACCAACGTTTTAAACTAGAAGAACGAAATTTGGTGAGCCAAGTGGGATTGGGGTACTGATCATTACCTGAAAGTGTCATCCAGACTGGGTGAAAAAATGTGTGCTGAGATTTCAGGAAACTCGTAGTTTTTTGGAAGCTTGGCAACCCTTTCCATGAAAGTGATTTGCGCCAGTCTTTGCTTAGGGCTACATCAATAGGAAACAAAACATAGAGATAGAACTTGGAACTACTTTATTGTGTCAAGTTTCAAAGAGCTAGCACAAACCGTGTTTGATTTAGAGTTCCAAATACATGTATCCATATAGGCGAAAACAGAGTGAAACCTAAAAATTAAAACTGTTACTGCCAACGAACGGTTTAACCTAGAAGAACGAAATTTGCTGAGCCAAGTGGGTTTGGGGTACTGATCATTACCTGAAATTTTCTTCAAGGTTGGGTGAAAAAATGTGTGCTTAGATTTCAGGAAACTCGTAGTTTTTTGGAAGTTTGGCAACCACTTTCCATGAAAGTGATTTGCGCCAGTCTCTGCTTAGGGCTACATCAATAGGAAACAAAACATAGAGATAGAACTTGGAACTACGTTATTGTGTCAAGTTTCCAAGAGCTAGCACAAACCGTCTTTGATTTAGACTTCCAACTACATGTATCCATATAGGAGAAAACAGAGTGAAACCTAAAAATTAAAACTGTTACTGCCAACGAACGGTTTAACCTAGAAGAACAAAATTTGGTGAACCAAGTGGGATTGGGGTTCTGATCATTACCTGAAAGTGTCATCCAGATTGGGTGAAAAAAATGTATGCTGAGATTTCAGGAAACTCGTAGTTTTTTGGAAGCTTGGCAACCCTTTCCATGAAAGTGATTTGCGCCAGTCTCTCCTTAGGGCTACATCAATAGGAAACAAACCATAGAGATAGAACTAGGAACTATTTTATTGTGTCACGTTTCGAAGAGGTAGCACAAACCGTGTTTGATTTAGAGTTCCAACTACATGTATCCATATAGGCGAAAACAGAGTGAAACCTAAAAATTAAACTGTTACTGCCAATGAACGGTTTTACCTAGAAGAATGAAATTTGGTGAGCCAAGTGGGATTGGGGTACTGATCATTACCTGAAAGTGTCATCAAGATTGGGTGAAAAAATGTGTGCTGAGATTTCAGGAAACTCGTAGGTTTTTGGAAGCTTGGCAACCCCTTTCCATGAAAGTGATTTGCGCCAGTCTCTGCTTAGGGCTACATCAATAGGAAACAAACCATAGAGATAGAACTTGGAACTACTTTATTGTGTCAGGTTTCAAAGAGCTAGCACAAACAGTGTTGGATTTAGAGTTCCAACTACATGTATCCATATAGGTGAAAACAGAGTGAAAACTAAAATTAAAACTGTTACTGCCAACGAACGGTTTAACCTAGAAGAACGAAATTTGTTGAGCCAAGTGGGATTGGGGTACTGAACATTACCTGAAAGTGTCATCAAGATTGGGTGAAAAAATGTGTGCTGAGATTTCAGGAAACTCGTAGTTTTTTGGAAGCTTGGCAACCCCTTTCCATAAAAGTGATTTGTGCCAGTCTCTGCTTAGCGCTACGTCAATAGGAAACAAAAAATAGAGATAGAACTTGAAACTACGTTATTGTGTGAAGTTTCAAAGAGCTAGCACAAACCGTCTTTGATTTAGGGTTCCAACTACATGTATCCATATAGGCGAAAACAGAGTGAAACCTAAAAATTAAACTGTTACTGCCAATGAACGGTTTTACCTAGAAGAATGAAATTTGGTGAGCCAAGTGGGATTGGGGTACTGATCATTACCTGAGAGTGTCATCAAGATTGGGTGAAAAAACGTGTGCTGAGATTACAGGAAACTGGTAGTTTTTTGGAAGCTTGGCAACCCCTTTCCATGAAAGTGATTTGCGCCAGTGTCTGCTTAGGGATACATCAATAGGAAACAAACCATAGAGATAGACTTAGAACTACTATATTGTGTCAAGTTTCAAAGAGCTAGCACAAACCGTGTTGGATTTAGAGTTCCAACTACATGTATCCATATAGGGGAAAACAGAGTGAAACCTAAAAATTAAAACTGTTACTGCCAACGAACGGTTTAACCTAGAAAAATGAAATTTGGTGAGCCAAGTGGGATTGGGGAACTGATCATTACCTGAAATTTTCATCAAGATTGGGTGAAAAAATGTGTGCTGAGATTTCAGGAAACTCGTAGTTTTTTTTGGAAGCTTGGCAACCCCTTTCCATGAAAGTGATTTGCGCCAGTTTCTGCTTAGGGCTACATCAATAGGAAACAAACCATAGAGATAGAACTTGGAACTACTTTATTGTGTCAAGTTTCAAAGAGCTAGCACAAACCGTCTTTGATTTCGAGTTCCAACTACATGTATCCATATAGGCGAAATCTGAGTGAAACCTAAAAATTAAAACTCTTGCTGCCAACGAACGGTTTAACCTAGAAGAACGAAATTTGATGAGCCAAGTGGGATTGGGGTACTGATCATTACCTGAAATTATCATCAAGATTGGGTGAAAAAATGTGTGCTGAGATTTCAGGAAACTCGTAGTTTTTTGGAAGCTTGGCAACCCCTTTCCATGAAAGTGATTTGCGCCAGTCTCTGCTTAGGGCTACATCATTAGGAAACAAACCATAGAAATAGACCTTGGAACTACTTTATTGTGTCAAGTTTCAAATAGCTAGCACAATCCGTGTTGGATTTAGAGTTCCAACTACATGTATCCATATAGGCGAAAACAGAGTGAAACCTAAAAATTAAAACTGTTACTGCCAACGAACGGTTTAACCTAGAAGAACGAAATTTGGTGAGCCAAGTGGGATTGGGGTACTGATCATTACCTGAAAGTGTCATCAAGATTGGGTGAAAAAATGTGTGCTGAGATTTCAGGAAACTCGTAGTTTTTTGGAAGCTTGGCAACCCCTTTCCATGAAAGTGATTTGCGCCAGTCTCTGCTTAGGGCTACATCAATAGGAAACAAACCATAGAGATAGAACTTGGAACTACTTTCTTGTGTCAGGTTTCAAAGAGCTAGCACAAACCGTGTTGGATTTAGAGTTCCAACTACATGTATCCATATAGGTGAAAACAGAGTGAAAACTAAAATTAAAACTGTTACTGCCAACGAACGGTTTAACCTAGAAGAACGAAATTTGCTGAGCCAAGTGGGTTTGGGGTACTGATCATTACCTGAAATTTTCATCAAGGTTGGGTGAAAAAATGTGTGCTTAGATTTCAGGAAACTCGTAGTTTTTTGGAAGTTTGGCAACCACTTTCCATGAAAGTGATTTGCGCCAGTCTCTGCTTAGGGCTACATCAATAGGAAACAAAACATAGAGATAGAACTTGGAACTACGTTATTGTGTCAAGTTTCCAAGAGCTAGCACAAACCGTCTTTGATTTAGACTTCCAACTACATGTATCCATATAGGAGAAAACAGAGTGAAACCTAAAAATTAAAACTGTTACTGCCAACGAACGGTTTAACCTAGAAGAACAAAATTTGGTGAACCAAGTGGGATTGGGGTTCTGATCATTACCTGAAAGTGTCATCCAGATTGGGTGAAAAAATGTATGCTGAGATTTCAGGAAACTCGTAGTTTTTTGGAAGCTTGGCAACCCTTTCCATGAAAGTGATTTGCGCCAGTCTCTCCTTAGGGCTACATCAATAGGAAACAAACCATAGAGATAGAACTAGGAAATATTTTATTTTGTCACGTTTCGAAGAGGTAGCACAAACCGTGTTTGATTTAGAGTTCCAACTACATGTATCCATATAGGCGAAAACAGAGTGAAACCTAAAAATTTAAACTGTTACTGCCAACGAACGGTTTAACCTAGAAGAACGAAATTTGGTGAGCCAAGTGGGATTGGGGTACTAATCATTACCTGAAAGTGTGATCCATATTGGGTGAAAAAATGTGTGCTGAGATTTCAGGAAACTCGTAGTTTTTTGGAAGCTTGGCAACCACTTTCCATGAAACTGATTTGCGCCAGTCTCTGCTTAGGGCTACATCAATAGGAAACAAACCATAGAGATAGAACTTGGAACTACGTTATTGTGTGAAGTTTCAAAGAGCTAGCACAAACCGTGTTTGATTTAGAGTTCCAACTACATGTATCCATATAGGCGAAATCTGAGTGAAACCTAAAAATTAAAACTCTTGCTGCCAACGAACGGTTTAACCTAGAAGAACGAAATTTGGTGAGCCAAGTGGGATTGGGGTACTGATCATTACCTGAAATTATCATCAAGATTGGGTGAAAAAATGTGTGCTGAGATTTCCGGAAACTCGTAGTTTTTTGGAAGCTTGGCAACCCCTTTCCATGAAAGTGATTTGCGCCAGTCTCTGCTTAGGGCTACATCATTAGGAAACAAACCATAGAGATAGAACTTGGAACTACTTTATTGTGTCAAGTTTCAAAGAGCTAGCACAAACCGTGTTGGATTTAGAGTTCCAACTACATGTATCCATATAGGCGAAAACAGAGTGAAACCTAAAAATTAAAACTGTTACTGCCAACGAACGGTTTAACCTAGAAGAACGAAATTTGGTGAGCCAAGTGGGATTGGGGTACTGATCATTACCTGAAAGTGTCATCAAGATTGGGTGAAAAAATGTGTGCTGAGATTTCAGGAAACTCGTAGGTTTTTGGAAGCTTGGCAACCCCTTTCCATGAAAGTGATTTGCGCCAGTCTCTGCTTAGGGCTACATCAATAGGAAACAAACCATAGAGATAGAACTTGGAACTACTTTATTGTGTCAGGTTTCAAAGAGCTAGCACAAACCGTGTTGGATTTAGAGTTCCAACTACATGTATCCATATAGGTGAAAACAGAGTGAAAACTAAAATTAAAACTGTTACTGCCAACGAACGGTTTAACCTAGAAGAACGAAATTTGTTGAGCCAAGTGGGATTGGGGTACTGAACATTACCTGAAAGTGTCATCAAGATTGGGTGAAAAAATGTGTGCTGAGATTTCAGGAAACTCGTAGTTTTTTGGAAGCTTGGCAACCCCTTTCCATAAAAGTGATTTGTGCCAGTCTCTGCTTAGCGCTACGTCAATAGGAAACAAAAAATAGAGATAGAACTTGAAACTACGTTATTGTGTGAAGTTTCAAAGAGCTAGCACAAACCGTCTTTGATTTAGGGTTCCAACTACATGTATCCATATAGGCGAAAACAGAGTGAAACCTAAAAATTAAACTGTTACTGACAATGAACGGTTTTACCTAGAAGAATGAAATTTGGTGAGCCAAGTGGGATTGGGGTACTGATCATTACCTGAAAGTGTCATCAAGATTGGGTGAAAAAACGTGTGCTGAGATTACAGGAAACTCGTAGTTTTTTGGAAGCTTGGCAACCCCTTTCCATGAAAGTGATTTGCGCCAGTGTCTGCTTAGGGATACATCAATAGGAAACAAACCATAGAGATAGACTTGGAACTACTATATTGTGTCAACTTTCAAAGAGCTAGCACAAACCGTGTTGGATTTAGAGTTCCAACTACATGTATCCATATAGGGGAAAACAGAGTGAAACCTAAAAATTTAAACTGTTACTGCCAACGAACGGTTTAACCTAGAAGAACGAAATTTGGTGAGCCAAGTGGGATTGGGGTACTGATCATTACCTGAAATTATCATCAAGATTGGGTGAAAAAATGTGTGCTGAGATTTCAGGAAACTCGTAGTTTTTTGGAAGCTTGGCAACCCCTTTCCATGAAAGTGATTTGCGCCAGTCTCTGCTTAGGGCTACATCATTAGGAAACAAACCATAGAAATAGAACTTGGAACTACTTTATTGTGTCAAGTTTCAAAGAGCTAGCACAATCCGTGTTGGATTTAGAGTTCCAACTACATGTATCCATATAGGCGAAAACAGAGTGAAACTTAAAATTAAAACTGTTACTGCCAACGAACGGTTTAACCTAGAAGAACGAAATTTGGTGAGCCAAGTGGGATTGGGGTACTGATCATTACCTGAAAGTGTCATCAAGATTGGGTGAAAAAATGTGTGCTGAGATTTCAGGAAACTCGTAGTTTTTTGGAAGCTTGGCAACCCCTTTCCATGAAAGTGATTTGCGCCAGTCTCTGCTTAGGGCTACATCAATAGGAAACAAACCATAGAGATAGAACTTGGAACTACTTTCTTGTGTCAGGTTTCAAAGAGCTAGCACAAACCGTGTTGGATTTAGAGTTCCAACTACATGTATCCATATAGGTGAAAACAGAGTGAAAACTAAAATTAAAACTGTTACTGCCAACGAACGGTTTAACCTAGAAGAACGAAATTTGTTCAGCCAAGTGGGATTGGGGTACTGAACATTACCTGAAAGTGTCATCAAGATTGGGTGAAAAAATTTGTGCTGAGATTTCAGGAACCTCGTAGTTTTTTAGAAGCTTGGCAACCCCTTTCCATGAAAGTGATTTGCGCCTGTGTCTGCTTAGGGCTACATCAATAGGAAACAAACCATTGAGATACAACTTGGAACTACTTTATTGTGTCAAGTTTCAAAGAGCTAGCACAAACCGTGTTTGATTTAGAGTTCCAACTACATGTATCCATATAGGTGAAAACAGAATGAAACCTAAAAATTAAAACTGTTACTGCCAACGAACGGTTTAACCTAGAAGAACGAAATTTGGTGAGCCAAGTGGGATTCGGGTACTGATCATTACCTGAAAATGTCATGAAGATTGGATGAAAAAATGTGTGCTTAGATTTCAGGAAACTCGTATTTTTTTGGAAGATTGTCAACCCCTTTCCATGAAAGTGATTTGCGCCAGTCTCTGCTTAGGGCTACATCAATAGAAAACAAACCATAGAGATAGAACTTGGAACTACTTTATTGTGTCAAGTTTCAAAGAGCTAGCAAAAACCGTGTTTGATTTAGAGTTCCAACTACATGTATCCATATAGGAGAAAACAGAGTGAAACCTAAAAATTTAAATTGTTACTGCCAGCGAACGGTATAACCTAGAAGAACGAAATTTGGTGATCCAAGTTGGATTGGGAAATTGATCATTACCTGAAATTTTCATCAAGTTTGGGTGAAAAAATGTGTGCTGAGATTTCAGGAAACTCGTAGTTTTTTGGAAGCTTGGCAACCCCTTTCCATGAAAGTGATATGTGCAGTTCTCTGCTTAGGGCTACATCAATAGAAAACAAACCATAGAGATAGAAATTGCAACTACTTTATTGTGTCAAGTTTCAGAGAGCTAGCACAAACGGTGTTGGATTTAGAGTTCCAAATACATGTATCCATATAAGCGAAAACAGAGTGAAACCTAAAAATTAAAACTGTTACTGCCAACGAACGGTTTAACCTAGAAGAACGAAATTTGGTGAGCCAAGTCGGATTGGGGTACTGATCATTACCTGAAAGTGTCATCAAGATTGGGTGAAAAAATGTGTGGTGAGATTTCAGGAAACTCGTAGTTTTTTGGAAGCTTGGCAACCCCTTTCCATTAAAGTGATTTGCGCCAGTCTCTGCTTAGGGCTACATCAATAGGAAAGAAACCATAGAGATAGAACTTGGAACTACTTTATTGTGTCAAGTTTCAAAGAGCTAGCACAAATCGTGATTGATTTAGAGTTCCAAATACATGTATCCATATAGGCGAAAACAGAGTGAAAACTAAAATTAAAACTGTTACTGCCAACGAACGGTTTAACCTGGAAGAACGAAATTTGTTGCGCCAAGTGGGATTTGGGTACTGAACATTACCTGAAAGTGTCATCAAGATTGGGTGAAAAAATTTGTGCTGAGATTTCAGGAAACTCGTAGTTTTTTGGAAGCTTGGCAACCCCTTTCCATGAAAGTGATTTGCGCCAGTCTCTGCTTAGGGCTAAATCATTAGGAAACAAACCATATAGATAGAACTTGGAACTACTTTATTGGGTTAAGTTTCAAAGAGCTAGCACAAACCGTGTTTGATTTAGAGTTCCAATTACATGTATCCATATAGGAGAAAACAGAGTGAAACCTAAAAGTTAAAACTGTTACTATCAACGAACGGTTTAACCTAGAAGAACGAAATTTGGTGAGCCAAGTGGGATTGGGGTACTGATCATTACCTTATAGTGTCATCAAGATTGGGTGAAAAAATGTGTGCTGTGATTTCAGGAAACTCATAGTTTTTTGGAAGCTTGGCAACCCCTTTCCATGAAAGTGATTTGCGCCACTCTCTGCTTAATGCTACATCAATAGGAAACAAACCGTAGAGATAGAACTTGGAACTACTTTATTGTGTCAAGTTTCAAAGAGCTAGCACAAACCGTGTTTGATTTAGAGTTCAAACTACATGTATCCATATAGGTGAAAACAGAATAAAACCTAAAAATTAAAACTGTTACTGCCAACGAACGGTTTAACCTAGAAGAACGAAATTTGGTGAGCCAAGTGGGATTCGGGTACTGATCATTACCTGAAAATGTCATGAAGATTGGGTGAAAAAATGTGTGCTGAGATTTCAGGAAACTCGTATTTTTTTGGAAGATTGGCAACCCCTTTCCATGAAAGTGATTTGCGCCCGTCTCTGCTTAGGGCTACATCAATAGGAAACAAATTATAGAGATAGAACTTGGAACTACTTTATTGTGTCAAGTTTCAAAGAGCTAGCAAAAACCGTGTTTGATTTAGATTTCCAACTATATGTATCCATATAGGAGAAAACAGAGTGAAACCTAAAAATTAAAACTGTTACTGCCAGCGAATGGTTTAACCTAGAAGAACGAAATTTGGTGATCCAAGTTGGATTGGGGTACTGATCATTACCTGAAAGTGTCATCAAGTTGGGTGAAAAAATGTGTACTGAGATTTCAGGAAACTCGTAGTTTTTTGGAAGCTTGGCAACCCCTTTCCATGAAAGTGATTTGCGCTAGTCTCTGCTTAGGGCTATATCAATAGGAAACAATCCAAAGAGATAGAACTTGGATCTACTTCATTGTGTCAAGTTTCAAAGAGCTAGCAAAAACCGTGTTTGATTTAGAGTTCCAACTACATGTATCCATATAGGAGAAAACAGATTGAAACCTAAAAATTAAAACTGTTTCTGCAAACGAACGTTTTAACCTAGAAGAACGAAATTTGGTGAACCAAGTGGGATTGGGGTACTCATCATTACCTGAAAGTGTCATCCAGATTGGGTGAAAAAATGTGTGCTGAGATTTCAGGAAACCCGTAGTTTTTTTGAAGCTTGGCAACCCCTTTCCATGAAAGTGATTTGCGCCAGTTTCTGCTTAGGGCTACATCAATAGGAAACAAACCATAGAGATAGAACTTGGAACTACTTTATTGTGTCAAGTTTCAAAGAGCTAGCACAAACCGTGTTGGATTTAGATTTCCAACTACATGTATCCATATAGGCGAAAACAGAGTGAAACCTAAAAATTAAAACTGTTACTGCCAACGAACGGTTTAACCTAGAAGAACGAAATTTGGTGAGCCAAGTGGGATTGGGGTATTGATCATTACCTGAAATTTTCATCAAGATTAGGTGAAAAAATATGTGCTGAGATTTCAGGAAACTCGTAGTTTTTTGGAAGCTTGGCAACCCCTTTCCATGAAAGTGATTTGCGCTAGTCTCTGCTTAGGGCTATATCAATAGGAAACAATCCAAAGAGATAAAACTTGGATCTACTTCATTGTGTCAAGTTTCAAAGAGCTAGCAAAAACCGTGTTTGATTTAGAGTTCCAACTACATGTATCCATATAGGAGAAAACAGAGTGAAACCTAAAAATTAAAACTGTTTCTGCAAACGAACGTTTTAACCTAGAAGAACGAAATTTGGTGAGCCAAGTGGGATTGGGGTACTTATCATTACCTGAAAGTGTCATGAAGATTGGGTGAAAAATGTTTGCTGAGATTTCACGAAACTCTTAGTTTTTGGAAACTTGGCAACCCCTTTCCATGAAAGTGATTTGCGCCAGTCTCTGCTTAGGGCTACGTCAATAGGAAACAAACCATAGAGATAGAACTTGGAACTACTTTATTGTGTCAACTTTCAAAGAGCTAGCACAAACCGTGTTGGATTTAGAGTTCCAACTACATGTATCCATATAGGGGAAAACAGAGTGAAACCGAAAAATTTAAACTGTTACTTCCAATGAACGGTTAAACCTAGAAGAACGAAATTTGGTGAGCCAAGTGGGATTGGGGTACTCATCATTACCTGAAAGTGTCATCCAGATTGGGTGAAAAAATGTGTGGTGAGATTTCAGGAAACTCGTAGTTTTTTGGAAGCTTGGCAACCCCTTTCCATAAAAGTGATTTGCGCCAGTCTCTGCTTAGGGCTACATCAATAGGAAACAAACCATAGAGATAGAACTTGGAACTACTTTATTGTGTCAAGTTTCAAAGAGCTAGCACAAACCGTGTTTGATTTAGATTTTCAACTACATGTATCCATATAGGCGAAAACAGAGTGAAACCTGAAAATTAAAACTGTTACTGCCAACGAACGGTTTAACCTAGAAGAACGAAATTTGGTGAGCCAAGTGGGATTGGGGTATTGATCATTACCTGAAATTTTCATCAAGATTAGGTGAAAATATATGTGCTGAGATTTCAGGAAACTCGTAGTTTTTTGGAAGCTTGGCAACCCCTTTCCATGAAAGTGATTTGTGCCAGTCTCTGCTTAGGGCTAAATCATTAGGAAACAAACCATAGAGATAGAACTTGGAACTACTTTATTGGGTCAAGTTTCAAAGAGCTAGCACAAACCGTGTTTGATTTAGATTTCCAATTACATGTATCCATATAGGAGAAAACAGAGTGAAACCTAAAAGTAAAACTGTTACTATCAACGAACGGTTTAACATAGAAGAACGAAATTTCGTGAGCCAAGTGGGATTGGGGTACTGATCATTACCTGACAGTGTCATCAAGACTGGGTGAAAAAACGTGTGCTGAGATTTCAGGAAACTCGTAGTTTTTTAGAAGCTTGGCAACCCCTTTCCATGAAAGTGATTTGCGCCTGTGTCTGCTTAGGGCTACATCAATAGGAAACAAACCATCGAGATAGAACTTGGAACTACTTTATTGTGTCAAGTTTCAAAGAGCTAGCACAAACCGTGTTTGATTTAGAGTTCCAACTACATGTATCCATATAGGCGAAAACAGAGTGAAACCTAAAAATTAAAACTGTTACTGCCAACGAACGGTTTAACCTAGAAGAACGAAATTTGGTGAGCCCAGTGGGATTGGGGTACTGATTATTACCTGAAATTTTCATCAAGATTCGGTGAAAAAATGTGTGCTGAGATTTCAGGAAACTCGTAGTTTTTTGGAAGCTTGGCAACCCCTTTCCATGAAAGTGATTTGCGCCAGTCTCTGCTTAGGGCTACATCAATAGGAAACAAACCATAGAGATAGAACTTGGAACTACTTTATTGTGTCAAGTTTCAAAGAGCTAGCACAAACCGTGTTTGATTTAGAGTTCCAAATACAGGTATCCATATAGGCGAAAACAGATTGAAAACTAAAATTAAAACGGTTACTGCCAACGAACGGTTTAACCTAGAAGAACGAAATTTGTTGAGCCAAGTGGGATTGGGGTACTGATCATTACCTGAAAGTGTCATCAAGATTGGGTGAAAAAATGTGTGGTGAGATTTCAGGAAACAGGTAGTTTTTTGGAAGCTTGGCAACCCCTTTCCATGAAAGTGATTTGCGCCAGTCTCAGCTTAGGGCTACATCAATAGGAAACAAACCATAGAGATAGAACTTGGAACTACTTTATTGTGTCAAGTTTCAAAGAGCTAGCACAAACCGTGTTTGATTTAGTGTTCCAACTACATGTATCCATATAGGCGAAATCAGAGTGAAACCTAAAAATTTAAACTGTTACTGCCAACGAACGGTTTAACCTAGAAGAACGAAACTTGGTGAGCCAAGTGGGATTGGGGTACTGATCATTACCTGAAATTATCATCAAGATTGGGTGAAAAAATGCGTGCTGAGATTTCAGGAAACTCGTAGTTTTTTGGAAGCTTGGCAACCCCTTTCTATGAAAGTGATTTGCGCCAGTCTCTGCTTAGGGCTACATCATTAGGAAACAAACCATAGAGATAGAACTTGGAACTACTTTATTGTGTCAAGTTTGAAAGAGCTAGCACAAACCGTCTTTGATTTAGAGTTCCAAATACTTGTATCCATATAGGAGAAAACAGAGTGAAACCTAAAAATTAAAACTGTTACTGCCAACGAACGGTTTAACCTAGAAGAACAAAATTTGGTGAGCCAAGTGGGATTGGGGTATTGATCATTACCTGAAATTTTCATCAAGATTAGGTGAAAATATATGTGCTGAGATTTCAGGAAACTCGTAGTTTTTTGGAAGCTTGGCAACCCCTTTCCATGAAAGTGATGTGCGCCAGTCTTTGCTTAGGGCTACATCAATAGGAAACAAACCATAGAGATAGAACTTGGAACTACTTTATTGTGTCAAGTTTCAAAGAGCTAGCACAAACCGTGTTTGATTTAGAGTTCCAACTACATGTATCCATACAGGAGAAAACAGAGTGAAACATAAAAATTAAAACTGTTACTGCCAACGAACGGTTTAACCTAGAAGAACGAAATTTGGTAAGACAAGTGGGATTGGGGTTCTGATCATTACCGGAAAGTGTCATCAAGATTGGGTGAAAAAATGTGTGCTGAGATTCCAGGAAACTCGTAGTTTTTTGGAAGCTTGGCAACCCCTTTCCATGAAAGTGATTTGCGCCAGTCTCTGCTTAGGGCTGCATCAATAGGAAACAAACCATAGAGATAGAACTTGGAACTTCTTTATTGTGTCAAGTTTCAAAGAGCTAGCACAAACCGTGTTGGATTTAGAGTTCCAACTACATGTATCCATATAGGCGAAAACAGAGTGAAAACTAAAATTAAAACTGTTACTGCCAACGAACGGTTTAACCTAGAAGAACGAAATTTGTTGAGCCAAGTGGGATTGGGGTACTGAACATTACCTGAAAGTGTCATCAAGATTGGGTGAAAAAATTTTTGCTGAGATTTCAGGAACCTCGTAGTGTTTTAGAAGCTTGGCAACCCCTTTCCATGAAAGTGATTTGCGCTGGTCTCTGCTTAGGGCTACATCAATAGGAAACAAACCATAGAGATAGAACTTGGAACTACTTTATTGTGTCATTTCAAAGAGCTAGCACAAACCGTGTTTGATTTAGAGTTCCAACTACATGTATCCATATAGGGGAATACAGAGTGAAACCTAAAAATTAAAACTGTTACTGCCAACGAACGATTTAACCTAGAAGAACGAAATTTGGTCAGCCAAGTGCGATTCAGGTACTGATCATTACCTGAAATTTTCATCAAGATTGGGTGAAAAAATGTGTGCTGAGATTTCAGGAAACTCGTAGTTTTTTGGAAGCTTGGCAACCCCTTTCCATAAAAGTGATTTGTGCCAGTCTCTGCTTAGCGCTACATCAATCGGAAAGAAACCATAGAGATAGAACTTGGAACTACTTTATTGTGTCAAATTTCAAAGAGCTAGCACTAACCGTGTTTGATTTAGAGTTCCAACTACATGTATCCATATAGGCGAAAACAGAGTGAAACCTAAAAATTAAAACTGTTACTGCCAACGAACGTTTTAACCTAGAAGACCGAAATTTGGTGAGCCCAGTGGGATTGGGGTACTGATCATTACCTGAAAGTGTCATCAAGATTGTGTGAAAAAATGTGTGCTGAGATTTCAGGAAACTCGTAGTTTTTTGGAAGCTTGGCAACTCCTTTCCATGAAAGTGATTTGCGCCAGTCTCTGCTTAGGGCTACATCAATAGGAAACAAACCATAGAGATAGAACTTAGAACTACTTTATTGTGTCAAGTTTCAGAGAGTTAGCACAAACCGTGTTTGATTTAGAGTTCCAACTACATGTATCCATAAGGCGAAAACAGAGTGAAACCAAAAAATTAAAACTGTTACTGCCAACGAACGGTTTAACCTAGAAGAACGAAATTTGGTAAGCCAAGTGGGATTGGCGTACTGATCATTACCTGAAAGTGTAATCAAGTTTGGGTGAAAAAATGTGTGGTGAGATTTCAGGAAACTCGTAGTTTTTTGGAAGCTTGGCAACCCCTTTCCATAAAAGTGATTTGCGCCAGTCTCTGCTTAGCGCTACATCAATAGGAAAGAAACCATAGAGATAGCACTTGGAACTACTTTATTGTGTCAAGTTTCAAAGAGCTAGCACGAAGGGTGTTGGATTTAGAGTTCCAACTACATGTATCCATATAGGCGAAAGCAGAGTGAAACCTAAAAATTAGAACTGTTACTGCCAACGAACGGTTTAACCTAGAAGAACGAAATTTGGTGAGCCAAGTGGGATTGGGGTACTGATCATTACCTGAAAGTGTCATCAAGATTGGGTGAAAAAATGTGTGCTGATATTTCAGGAAACTCGTAGTTTTTTGGAAGCTTGGCAACCCCTTTCCATGAAAGTGATTTGCGCCAGTCTCTGCTTAGGGCTACATCAATAGGAAACAAACCATAGAGATAGAACTTGGAACTACTTTATTGTGTCAAGTTTCAAAGAGCTAGCACAAACCGTGTTTGATTTAGAGTTCCAACTACATGTATCCATATAGGCGAAAACAGAGTGAAAACTAAAATTAAAACTGTTACTGCCAACGAACGGTTTAACCTAGAAGAACGAAATTTGTTGAGCCAAGTGGGATTGGGGTACTGAACATTACCTGAAAGAGTCATCAAGATTGGGTGAAAAAATTTGTGCTGAGATTTCAGGAAACTCGTAGTTTTTTGGAAGCTTGGCAACCCCTTTCCATGAAAGTGATTTGTGCCAGTCTCTGCTTAGGGCTAAATCATTAGGAAACAAACCATAGAGATAGAACTTGGAACTACTTTATTGGGTCAAGTTTCAAAGAGCTAGCACAAACCGTGTTTGATTTAGATTTCCAATTACATGTATCCATATAGGAGAAAACAGAGTGAAACCTAAAAGTAAAACTGTTACTATCAACGAACGGTTTAACATAGAAGAACGAAATTTGGTGAGCCAAGTGGGATTGGGGTACTGATCATTACCTGACAGTGTCATCAAGACTGGGTGAAAAAACGTGTGCTGAGATTTCAGGAAACTCGTAGTTTTTTAGAAGCTTGGCAACCCCTTTCCATGAAAGTGATTTGCGCCTGTGTCTGCTTAGGGCTACATCAATAGGAAACAAACCATCGAGATAGAACTTGGAACTACTTTATTGTGTCAAGTTTCAAAGAGCTAGCACAAACCGTGTTTGATTTAGAGTTCCAACTACATGTATCCATATAGGCGAAAACAGAGTGAAACCTAAAAATTAAAACTGTTACTGCCAACGAACGGTTTAACCTAGAAGAACGAAATTTGGTGAGCCCAGTGGGATTGGGGTACTGATTATTACCTGAAATTTTCATCAAGATTCGGAGAAAAAATGTGTGCTGAGATTTCAGGAAACTCGTAGTTTTTTGGAAGCTTGGCAACCCCTTTCCATGAAAGTGATTTGCGCCAGTCTCTGCTTAGGGCTACATCAATAGGAAACAAACCATAGAGATAGAACTTGGAACTACTTTATTGTGTCAAGTTTCAAAGAGCTAGCACAAACCGTGTTTGATTTAGAGTTCCAAATACAGGTATCCATATAGGCGAAAACAGAGTGAAAACTAAAATTAAAACGGTTACTGCCAACGAACGGTTTAACCTAGAAGAACGAAATTTGTTGAGCCAAGTGGGATTGGGGTACTGATCATTACCTGAAAGTGTCATCAAGATTGGGTGAAAAAATGTGTGGTGAGATTTCAGGAAACAGGTAGTTTTTTGGAAGCTTGGCAACCCCTTTCCATGAAAGTGATTTGCGCCAGTCTCTGCTTAGGGCTACATCAATAGGAAACAAACCATAGAGATAGAACTTGGAACTACTTTATTGTGTCAAGTTTCAAAGAGCTAGCACAAACCGTGTTTGATTTAGAGTTCCAACTACATGTATCCATATAGGCGAAATCAGAGTGAAACCTAAAAATTTAAACTGTTACTGCCAACGAACGGTTTAACCTAGAAGAACGAAACTTGGTGAGCCAAGTGGGATTGGGGTACTGATCATTACCTGAAATTATCATCAAGATTGGGTGAAAAAATGCGTGCTGAGATTTCAGGAAACTCGTAGTTTTTTGGAAGCTTGGCAACCCCTTTCTATGAAAGTGATTTGCGCCAGTCTCTGCTTAGGGCTACATCATTAGGAAACAAACCATAGAGATAGAACTTGGAACTACTTTATTGTGTCAAGTTTGAAAGAGCTAGCACAAACCGTCTTTGATTTAGAGTTCCAAATACTTGTATCCATATAGGAGAAAACAGAGTGAAACCTAAAAATTAAAACTGTTACTGCCAACGAACGGTTTAACCTAGAAGAACAAAATTTGGTGAGCCAAGTGGGATTGGGGTACTGATCATTACCTGAAAGTGTAATCAAGATTGGGTGAAAAAATGTGTGGTGAGATTTCAGGAAACTCGTAGTTTATTGGAAGCTTGGCAACCCCTTTCCATAAAAGTGATTTGCGCCAGTCTCTGCTTAGCGCTACATCAATAGGAAAGAAACCATAGAGATAGAACTTGGAACTACTTTATTGTGTCAAGTTTCAAAGAGCTAGCACTAACCGTGTTGGATTTAGAGTTCCAACTACATGTATCCATATAGGCGAAAACAGAGTGAAACCTAAAAATTAAAACTGTTACTGCCAACGAACGGTTTAACCTAGAAGAACGAAATTTGGTAAGCCAAGTGGGATTGGGGTACTGATCATTACCTGAAAGTGTCATCAAGATTGGGTGAAAAAACGTGTGCTGAGATTACAGGAAACTCGTAGTTTTTTGGAAGCTTGGCAACCCCTTTCCATGAAAGTGATTTGCGCCAGTCTCTGCTTAGGGATACATCAATAGGAAACAAACCATAGAGATAGAACTTGGAACTACTATATTGTGTCAAGTTTCAAAGAGCTAGCACAAACCGTGTTGGATTTAGAGTTCCAACTACATGTATCCATATAGGGGAAAACAGAGTGAAACCTAAAAATTAAAACTGTTACTGCCAACGAACGGTTTAACCTAGAAAAACGAAATTTGGTGAGCCAAGTGGGATTGGGGAACTGATCATTACCTGAAATTTTCATCAAGATTGGTTGAAAAAATGTGTGCTGAGATTTCAGGAAACTCGTAGTTTTTTGGAAGCTTGGCAACCCCTTTCCATGAAAGTGATTTGCGCCAGTTTCTGCTTAGGGCTGCATCAATAGGAAACAAACCATAGAGATAGAACTTGGAACTACTTTATTGTGTCAAGTTTCAAAGAGCTAGCACAAACCGTCTTTGATTTCGAGTTCCAACTACATGTATCCATATAGGCGAAAAGAGAGTGAAACCTAAAAATTTAAACTGGTACTGCCAACGAACGGTTTAACCTAGAAGAACGAAATTTGGTGAGCCAAGTGTGATTGGGGTACTGATCATTACCTGAAAGTGTCATCAAGATTGGGTGAAAAAATGTGTGCTGAGATTTCAGGAAACTCGTAGTTTTTTGGAAGCTTGGCAACCCCTTTCCATGAAAGTGATTTGCGCCAGTCTCTGCTTAGGGCTACATCAATAGGAAACAAACCATAGAGATAGAACTTGGAACTACTTTATTGTGTCAAGTTTCAAAGAGCTAGCACAAACCGTGTTGGATTTAGAGTTCCAACTACATGTATCCATATAGGCGAAAACAGAGTGAAAACTAAAATTAAAACTGTTACTGCCAACGAACGGTTTAACCTAGAAGAACGAAATTTGTTGAGCCAAGTGGGATTGGGGTACTGAACATTACCTGAAAGTGTCATCAAGATTGGGTGAAAAAATTTGTGCTGAGATTTCAGGAACCTCGTAGTTTTTTAGAAGCTAGGCAACCCCTTTCCATGAAAGTGATTTGCGCCTGTGTCTGCTTAGGGCTACATCAATAGGAAACAAACCATCGAGATAGAACTTGGAACTACTTTATTGTGTCAAGTTTCAAAGAGTAGCACAAACTGTGTTTGATTTAGAGTTCCAACTACATGTATCCATATAGGTGAAAACAGAATGAAACCTAAAATTTAAAACTGTTACTGCCAACGAACGGTTTAACCTAGAAGAACGAAATTTGGTGAGCCAAGTGGGATTCGGGTACTGATCATTACCTGAAAATGTCATGAAGATTGGGTGAAAAAATGTGTGCTTATATTTCAGGAAACTCGTATATTTTTGGAAGATTGGCAACCCCTTTCCATGAAAGTGATTTGCGCCAGTCTCTGCTTAGGGCTACATCAATAGGAAACAAACAATAGAGATAGAACTTGGAACTACTTTATTGTGTCAAGCTTCAAAGAGCTAGCAAAAACCGTGTTTGATTTAGAGTTCCAACTACATGTATCCATATAGGAGAAAACAGAGTGAAACCTAAAAATTAAAACTGTTACTGCCAGCCAACAGTTTAAACTAGAAGAACAAAATTTGGTGATCCAAGTTGGACTGGGGTACTGATCATTACCTGAAATTTTCATCAAGTTTGGGTGAAAAAATGTGTGCTGAGATTTCAGGAAACTCGTAGTTTTTTGGAAGCTTGGCAACCCCTTTCCATGAAAGTGATATGTGCAGTTCTCTGCTTAGGGCTACATCAATAGAAAACAAACCATAGAGATAGAAATTGCAACTACTTTATTGTGTCAAGTTTCAGAGAGCTAGCACAAACGGTGTTGGATTTAGAGTTCCAAATACATGTATCCATATAAGCGAAAACAGAGTGAAACCTTAAAATTAAAACTGTTACTGCCAACGAACGGTTTAACCTAGAAGAACGAAATTTGTTGAGCCAAGTGGGATTGGGGTAGTGAACATTACCTGAAAGTGTCATCAAATTGGGTGAAAAAATTTCTGCTGAGATTTCAGGAAACTCGTAGTTTTTTGGAAGCTTGGCAACCCCTTTCCATGAAAGTGATTTGCGCCTGTGTCTGCTTAGGGCCACATCAATAGGAAACAAACCATCGAGATAGAACTTGGAACTACTTTATTGTGTCAAGTTTCAAAGAGCTAGCACAAACCGTGTTTGATTTAGAGTTCCAAATACATGTATCCATACAGGAGAAAACAGAGTGAAACCTAAAAATTGAAACTGTTACTGCCAACGAACGGTTTAAACTAGAAGAACGAAATTTGGTGAGCCAAGTGGGATTGGGGTATTGATCATTACCTGAAATTTTCATCAAGATTGGGTGAAAAAATATGTGCTGAGATTTCAGGAAACTCGTAGTTTTTTGGAAGCTTGGCAATCCCTTTCCATGAAAGTGATTTGCGCCAGTCTCTGCTTAGGGCTACATCAATAGGAAAAAAACCATAGGGATAGAACTTGGAACTACTTTATTGTGTCCAGTTTCAAAGAGCTAGCACAAACCGTGTTTGATTTAGAGTTCCAACTACATGTATCCATACAGGAGAAAACAGAGTGAAACCTGAAAATTAAAACTGTTACTGCCAACGAACGGTTTAACCTAGAAGAACGAAATTTGGTGAGACAAGTGGGACTGGCTTTCTGATCATTACCTGAAAGTGTCATGAAAATTGGGTGAAAAAAATGTGTGCTGAGATTCCAGGAAACTCGTAGTTTTTTGGAAGCTTGGCAACCCCTTTCCATGAAAGTGATTTGCGCCAGTCTCTGCTTAGGGCTACATCAATACGAAAAAAACCATAGAGATAGAACTTGGAACTACTTTATTGTGTCAAGTTTCAAAGAGCTAGCACAAACCGTCTTTGATTTAGAGTTCCAAATACATGTAGCCATATACGAGAAAACAGAGTGAAACCTAGAAATTAAAACTGTTACTGCCAACAAACGGTTTATCCTTGAAGAACTAAATTTGGTGTGCCAAGTGGTTTTGGGGTACTGATCATTACCTGAAAGTGTCATCAAGATTGGGTGAAAAAATATGCTCTGAGATTTCAGGAAACTCGTAGTTTTTTGGAAGCTTGGCAACCCCTTTCCATGAAAGTGATTTGCGCAGGTCTCTGCTTAGGGCTACATCAATAGGAAACAAACCATAGAGATAGAACTTGGAACTACTTTATTGTGTCATTTCAAAGAGCTAGCACAAACCGTGTTTGATTTAGAGTTCCAACTACATGTATCCATAAGGCGAAAACAGAGTGAAACCTAAAAATTAAAACTGTTACTGCCAACGAACGGTTTAACCTAGAAGAACGAAATTTGGTGAGCCAAGTCGGATTGGGGTACTGATCATTACCTGAAAGTATCATGAAAATTGGGTGAAAAAATGTGTGCTGAGATTTCAGGAAATTCGTATTTTTTTGGAAGCTTGGCAACCCCTTTCCATGAAAGTGATTTGCGCCAGTCTCTGCTTAGGGCTACATCATTAGGAAACAAACCATAGAGATAGAACTTGGAACTACTTTATTGTGTCAAGTTTCAAAGAGCTAGCACAAACCGTGTTGGATTTAGAGTTCCAACTACATGTATCCATATAGGCGAAAACAGAGTGAAAACTAAAATTAAAACTGTTACTGCCAACGAACGGTTTAACCTAGAAGAACGAAATTTGTTGAGCCAAGTGGGATTGGGGTACTGAACATTACCTGAAAGTGTCATCAAGATTGGGTGAAAAAATTTGTGCTGAGATTTCAGGAAACTCGTAGTTTTTTGGAAGCTTGGCAACCCCTTTCCATGAAAGTGATTTGCGCCAGTCTCCGCTTAGGGCTAAATCATTAGGAAACAAACCATAGAGATAGAACTTGGAACTACTTTATTGGGTCAAGTTTCAAAGAGCTAGCACAAACCGTGTTTGATTTAGAGTTCCAATTACATGTATCCATATAGGAGAAAACAGAGTGAAACCTAAAAGTTAAAACTGTTACTATCGACAAACGGTTTAACCTAGAAGAATGAAATTTGGTGAGCCAAGTGGGATTGGGGTACTGATCATTACCTGAAAGTGTCATCAAGACTGGGTGAAAAAACGTGTGCTGAGATTTCAGGAACCTCGTAGTTTTTTAGAAGCTTGGCAACCCCTTTCCATGAAAGTGATTTGCGCCTGTGTCTGCTTAGGGCTACATCAATAGGAAACAAACCATCGAGATAGAACTTGGAACTACTTTATTGTGTCAAGTTTCAAAGAGCTAGCAAAAACCGTGTTTGATTTAGAGTTCCAAATACATGTATCCATACAGGAGAAAACAGAGTGAAACCTAAAAATTAAAACTGTTACTGCCAGCGAATGGTTTAACCTAGAAGAACAAAATTTGGTGAGCCAAGTGGGATTGGGGTACTGATCATTACCTGAAAGTGTCATCCAGATTGGGTGAAAAAATGTGTGCTGAGATTTCAGGAAACTCGTAGTTTTTTGGAAGATTGGCAACCCTTTCCATGAAAGTGATTTGTGCCAGTCTCTCCTTAGGGCTACATCAATAGGAAACAAACCATAGAGATAGAACTTGGAACTACTTATTTTGTCACGTTTCAAAGAGCTAGCACAAACCGTGTTTGATTTAGAGTTCCAACTACATGTATCCATATAGGCGAAAACAGAGTGAAACCTAAAAATTAAAATTGTTACTGCCAACGAACGGTTTAACCTAGAAGAACGAAATTTGGTGAGCCAAGTGGGATTGGGGTACTGATCATTACCTGAAATTTTCATCAAGATTGGGTGAAAAAAATGTGTGCTGAGATTTCAGGAAACTCGTAGTTTTTTGGAAGCTTGGCAACCCCTTTCCATGAACGTGATTTGCGCCAGTCTCTGCTTAGGGCTACATCAATAGGAAAGAAACCATAGAGATAGAACTTGGAACTACTTTATTGTGTCAAGTTTCAAAGAGGTAGCACAAACCGTCTTTGATTTAGAGTTCCAACTACATGTATCCATATAGGGGAAAACAGAGTGAAACCTAAAATTTAAAACTGTTACTGCCAACGAACGGTTTAACCTAGAAGAACGAAATTTGGTGAGCCAAGTGGGATTGGGGTACTGATCATTACCTGAAAGTGTCATCAAGATTGGGTGAAAAAATGTGTGCTGTGATTTCAGGAAACTCGTAGATTTTTGGAAGCTTGGCAACCCCTTTCCATGAAAGTGATTTGCGCCACTCTCTGCTTAGGGCTACATCAATAGGAAACAAACCGTAGAGATAGAACTTGGAACTACTTTATTGTGTCAAGTTTCAAAGAGCTAGCACAAACCGTGTTTGATTTAGAGTTCCAACTACATGTATCCATATAGGTGAAAACAGAATGAAACCTAAAAATTAAAACTGTTACTGCCAACGAACGGTTTAACCTAGAAGAACGAAATTTGGTGAGCCAAGTTGGATTGGGGTACTGACCAATACCTGAAAGTGTCATCAAGATTGGGTGAAAAAATGTGTGCTGATATTTCAGGAAACTCATAGTTTTTTGGAAGCTTGGCAACCCCTTTCCATGAAAGTGATTTGCGCAGGTCTCTGCTTAGGGCTACATCAACAGAAAACAAACCATAGAGACAGAACTTGGAACTAATTTATTGTGTCATTTCAAAGAGCTAGCACAAACCGTGTTTGATTTAGAGTTCCAACTACATGTATCCATATAGGAGAAAACAGAGTGAAACCTAAAAATTAAGACTGTTCCTGACAACGAATGGTTTAACCCAGAAGAACGAAATTTGGAGAATCAAGTGGGATTGGGGAACTGATCATTACCTGACAGTGTCATCAAGATTGGGTGAAAAAATATGTGCTGTGATTCCAGGGAACTCGTAGTTTTTTGGAAGCTTGGTAACCCCTTTCCATGAAAGTGATTTGAGCTACTTTCTGCTTAGGGCTACATCAATAGAAAACAAACCATAGAGATAGAACATGGAACTACTTTATTGTGTCAAGTTTCAAAGAGCTAGCACAAACCGTGTTGGATTTAGAGTTCGAACTACATGTATCCATATAGCAGAAAACAGAGTGAAAACTAAAAATTAAAACTGTTACTGCCAACGAACGGTTTAACCTAGAAGAACGAAATTTGGTGAGCCAAGTGGGATTGGGCTACTGTTCATTACCTGAAAGTGTCATCAAGATTGGGTGAAAAAATGTGTACTGAGACTTCATGAAACTTGTACTTTTTTGGAATCTTGGCAACCCCTTTCCATGAAAGTGATTTGCGCCAGTCTCTGCTTGGGGCTACATCAATAGGAAACAAAACATAGAGACAGAACTTGGAACTACTTTATTGTGTCAAGTTTCAAAGAGCTAGCACAAACCGTCTTTGATTTAGAGTTCCAACTACATGTATCCATATAGGAGAAAACAGAGTGAAACCTAAAAATCAAAACCATTACTGCCAATGAACGGTTTAACGTAGAAGAATGAAATTTGGTGAGCCAAGTGGGATTGGGGTACTGATCATTACCTGAAAGTGTCACCAAGTTTGGGTGAAAAAATGTGTGCTGAGATTTCAGGAAACTCGTAGTTTTTTGGAAGCTTGGCAACCCCTTTCCATGAAAGTGATTTGCGCCAGTCTCTGCTTAGGGCTACATCAATAGGAAACAAACCATAGAGATAGAACTTGGAACTACTTTATTGTGTCAAGTTTCAAAGAGCTAGCACAAACCGTGTTTGATTTAGAGTTCCAACTACATGTATCCTTATAGGCGAAATCAGAGTGAAACCTAAAAATTAAAACTCTTGCTGCCAACGAACGGTTTAACCTACAAAAACAAAATTTGGTGAGCCAAGTGGGATTGCGGTACTGTTCATTACCTGAAATTATCATCAAGATTGGGTGAAAAAATGTGTGGTGAGATTTCAGGAAACTCGTAGTTTTTTGGAAGCTTGGCAACCCCTTTCCATGAAAGTGATTTGCGCAAGTCTCTCCTTAGGGCTATATCAATAGGAAACAAACCAAGGAGATAGAACTTGGATCTACTTCATTGTGTCAAGTTTCAAAGAGCTAGCACAAACCGTGTTTGATTTAGAGTTCCAAGTACATGTATCCATATAGGCGAAAACAGAGTGAAACCTAAAAATTGAAACTGTTACTGCCAACGAACGGTTTAACCTAGAAGAACGAAATTTTGTGAGCCAAGTGGGATTGGGGTCCTGATCATTACCTGAAATTGTCATCAAGATTGGGTGTAAAAATGTGTGCTGAGATTTCAGGAAACTCGTAGTTTTTTGGAAGCTTGGCAACTCCTTTCCATTAAAGTGATATGCGCAGGTCTCTGCTTAGGGCTACATCAATAGAAAACAAACCATAGAGATAGAACTTGGAACTACTTTATTGTGTCAAGTTTCAAAGAGCTAGCACAAACGGTGTTGGATTTAGAGTTCCAACTACATGTATCCATATAGGCGAAAACAGAAAGAAACCTAAAAATTTAAACTGTTACTGGCAACGAACGGTTTAACCTAGAAGAACGAAATTTGTTGAGTCAAATGGGATTGGGGTACTGATCATTACCTGAAAGTGTGATCCAGATTGGGTGAAAAAATGTGTGCTGAGATTTCAGGAAACTCGTAGTTTTTTAGAAGCTTGGCAACCCCTTTCCATGAAAGTGATTTTCGCCAGTCTCTGCTTAGGGCTACATCAATAGGAAACACACCATAGAGATAAAACTTGGAACTACTTTATTGTGTCAAGTTTCAAAGAGCTAGCACAAACCGTGTTTGATTTAGAGTTCCAACTACATGTATTCATATAGGCGAAATCAGAGTGAAACCTAAAAATTAAAACTGTTACTGCCAACGAACGGTTTAACCTAGAAGAACGAAATTTGGTGAGCCAAGTGGGATTGGGGTACTGATCATTACCTGAACGTGTAATCAAGATTGGGTGAAAAAAAATGTGCTGAGATTTCAGGAAACTCGTAGTTTTTTGGAAGCTTGGCAACGCATTTCCATAAAAGTGATTTGCGTCAGTCTCTGCTTAGGGCTACATCAATAGGAAACAAACCATAGAGATAGAACGTGGAACTACTTTATTGTGTCAAGTTTCAAAGAGCTAGCACAAACCGTGTTTGATTTAGAGTTCCAACTACATGTATCCATATAGGCGAAAACAGAGTGAAACCTAAAAATTAAAACTGTTACTGCCAACGAACGGTTTAACCTAGAAGAACGAAATTTGGTGAGCCAAGTGGGATTGGGGTACTGATCATTACCTGAAATTTTCATCAAGTTTGGGTGAAAAAATGTGTGGTGAGATTTCAGGAAACTCGTAGTTTTTTGGAAGATTGGCAACCCCTTTCCATGAAAGTGATTTGCGCAAGTCTCTCCTTAGGGCAATATCAATAGAAAACAAACCAAGGAGATAGAACTTGGATCTACTTCATTGTGTCAAGTTTCAAAGAGCTAGCACAAACCGTGTTTGATTTAGAGTTCCAACTACATGTATCCATATAGGCGAAAACAGAGTGAAACCTAAAAATTGAAACTGTTACTGCCAACAAACGGTTTAACCTAGAAGAACGAAATTTGGTGAGCCAAGTGGGATTGGGGTACTGATCATTACCTGAAAGTGTCATCAAGACTTGGTGAAAAAACGTGTGCTGAGATTTCAGGAACCTCGTAGTTTTTTAGAAGCTTGGCAACCCCTTTCCATGAAAGTGATTTGCGCATGTGTCTGCTTAGGGCTACATCAATAGGAAACAAACCATCGAGATAGAACTTGGAACTACTTTATTGTGTCAAGTTTCAAAGAGCTAGCAAAAACCGTGTTTGATTTAGAGTTCCAAATACATGTATCCATACAGGAGAAAACAGAGTGAAACCTAAAAATTGAAACTGTTACTGCCAACGAACGGTTTAAACTAGAAGAACGAAATTTGGTGAGCCAAGTGGGATTGGGGTACTGATCATTACCTGATAGTGTCATCAAGATTGGGTGAAAAAATGTGTGCTGTGATTTCAGGAAACTCATAGTTTTTTGGAAGCTTGGCAACCCCTTTCCATGAAAGTGATTTGCGCCACTCTCTGCTTAATGCTACATCAATAGGAAACAAACCGTAGAGATAGAACTTGGAACTACTTTATTGTGTCAAGTTTCAAAGAGCTAGCACAAACCGTGTTTGATTTAGAGTTCCAACTACCTGTATCCATATAGGTGAAAACAGAATGAAACCTAAAAATTAAAACTGTTACTGCCAACGAACGGTTTAACCTAGAAGAACGAAATTTGGTGAGCCAAGTGGGATTCGGGTACTGATCATTACCTGAAAATGTCATGAAGTTTGGGTGAAAAAATGTGTGCTGAGATTTCAGGAAACTCGTATTTTTTTGGAAGATTGGCAACCCCTTTCCATGAAAATGATTTGCGCCAGTCTCTGCTTAGGGCTACATCAATAGGAAACAAATTATAGAGATAGAACTTGGAACTACTTTATTGTGTCAAGTTTCAAAGAGCTAGCAAAAACCGTGTTTGATTTAGATTTCCAACTACATGTATCCATACAGGAGAAAACAGAGTGAAACCTAAAATTTAAAACTGTTACTGCCAGCGAATGGATTAACCTAGAAGAACAAAATTTGGTGATCCAAGTTGGATTGGGGTACTGATCATTACCTGAAAGTGTCATCAAGTTGGGTGAAAAAATGTGTACTGAGATTTCAGGAAACTCGTAGTTTTTTGGAAGCTTGGCAACCCCTTTCCATGAAAGTGATTTGCGCTAGTCTCTGCTTAGGGCTATATCAATAGGAGACAATCCAAAGAGATAGAACTTGGATCTACTTCATTGTGTCAAGTTTCAAAGAGCTAGCAAAAACCGTGTTTGATTTAGAGTTCCAACTACATGTATCCATATAGGATAAAACAGAGTGAAACCTAAAAATTAAAACTGTTACTGCCAACGAACGTTTTAACCTAGAAGAACGAAATTTGGTGAGCCAAGTGGGATTGGGTACTTATCATTACCTGAAAGTGTCATGAAGATTGGTTGAAAAATGTTTGCTGAGATTTCAGGAAACTCGTAGTTTTTGGAAGCTTGGCAAACCCTTTCCATGAAAGTGATTTGCGCCAGTCTCTGCTTAGGGCTACGTCAATAGGAAACAAACCATAGAGATAGAACTTGGAACTACTTTATTGTGTCAACTTTCAAGGAGCTAGCAGAAACCGTGTTGGATTTAGAGTTCCAAATACATGTATCCATATAGGGGAAAACAGAGTGAAACCGAAAAATTAAAACTGTTACTTCCAATGAGCGGATAAACCTAGAAGGGCCAAATTTGGTGAGCCAAGTGGGATTGGGGTACTCATAATTACCTGAAAGTGTCATCCAGATTGGGTGAAAAAATGTGTGCTGAGATTTCAGGAAACTCGTATTTTTTTTGAAGCTTGGCAACCCCTTTCCATGAAAGTGTTTTGCGCCAGTCTCTGCTTAGGGCTACATCAATAGGAAACAAACCATAGAGATAGAACTTGGAACTACTTTATTGTGTCAAGTTTCAAAGAGCTAGCACAAACCGTCTTTGATTTAGAGTTCCAAATACATGTAGCCATATACGAGAAAACAGAGTGAAACCTAGAAATTAAAACTGTTACTGCCAACAAATGGTTTATCCTTGAAGAACTAAATTTGGTGCGCCAAGTGGTTTTGGGGTACTGATCATTACCTGAAAGTGTCATCAAGATTGGGTGAAAAAATATGCTCTGAGATTTCAGGAAACTCGTAGTTTTTTGGAAGCTTGGCAACCCCTTTCCATGAAAGTGATTTGCGCCGGTCTCTGCTTAGGGCTACATCAATAGGATACAAACCATAGAGATAGAACTTGGAACTACTTTATTGTGTCAAGTTTCAAAGAGCTAGCACAAACCGTGTTGGATTTAGAGTTCCAACTACATGTATCCATATAGGCGAAGACACAGTGAAACCTAAAAAATAAAACTGTTACTGCCAACGAACGGTTTAACCTAGAAGAACGAAATTTGGTGAGCCAAGTGGGATTGGGGTACTGATCATTACCTGAAATTTTCATCAAGATTGGGTGAAAAAATGTGTGGTGAGATTTCAGGAAACTCGTAGTTTTTTGGAAGCTTGGCAACCCCTTTCCATGAAAGTGATTTGCCCAAGTCTCTCCTTAGGGCTATATCAATAGGAAACAAACCAAGGAGATAGAACTTGGATCTACTTCATTGTGTCAAGTTTCAAAGAGCTAGCACAAACCGTGTTTGATTTAGAGTTCCAAGTACATGTATCCATATAGGCGAAAACAGAGTGAAACCTAAAAATTGAAACTGTTACTGCCAACGAACGGTTTAACCTAGAAGAACGAAATTTTGTGAGCCAAGTGGGATTGGGGTCCTGATCATTACCTGAAATTGTCATCAAGATTGGGTGTAAAAATGTGTGCTGAGATTTCAGGAAACTCGTAGTTTTTTGGAAGCTTGGCAACTCCTTTCCATGAAAGTGATATGCGCAGGTCTCTGCTTAGGGCTACATCAATAGAAAACAAACCATAGAGATAGAAATTGCAACTACTTTATTGTGTCAAGTTTCAAAGAGCTAGCACAAACGGTGTTGGATTTAGAGTTCCAACTACATGTATCCATATAGGCGAAAACAGAGTGAAACCTAAAAATTAAAACTGTTACTGGCAACGAACGGTTTAACCTAGAAGAACGAAATTTGTTGAGCCAAATGGGATTGGGGTACTGATCATTACCTGAAAGTGTGATCCAGATTGGGTGAAAAAATGTGTGCTGAGATTTCAGGAAACTCGTAGTTTTATGGAAGCTTGGCAACCCCTTTCCATGAAAGTGATTTGCGCCAGTCTCTGCTTAGGGCTACATCAATAGGAAACAAACCATAGAGATAGAACTTGGAACTACGTTATTGTGTGAAGTTTCAAAGAGCTAGCACAAACCATCTTTGATTTAGAGTTCCAACTACATGTATCCATATAGGCGAAAACAGAGTGAAACCTAAAAATTAAAACTGTTACTGCCAACGAACGGTTTAACCTAGAAGAACGAAATTTGGTGAGCCAAGTGGGAATGGGGTACTGATCATTACCTGAAAGTGTCATCAAGATTGGGTGAAAAAATGTGTGCTGAGATTTCAGGAAACTCGTATTTTTTTGGAAGCTTGGCAACCCCTTTCCATGAAAGTGATTTGCGCCAGTCTCTGCTTAGGGCTACATCAATAGGAAACAAACCATAGAGAAAGAACTTGGATCTACTTTATTGTGTCAAGTTTCAAAGAGCTAGCACAAACCGTGTTTGATTTAGAGTTCCAACTACATGTATCCATATAGGCGAAAACAGAGTGAAAACTAAAATTAAAACTGTTACTGCCAACGAACGGTTTAACCTAGAAGAACGAAATTTGTTGAGCCAAGTGGGATTGGAGTACTGAACATTACCTGAAAGTGTCATCAAGATTGGGTGAAAAAATGTCTGCTGAGATTTCAGGAAACTCGTAGTTTTTTGGAAGCTTGGCAACCCCTTTCCATGAAAGTGATTTGCGCCTGTCTCTGCTTAGGGCTACATCAATAGGAAACAAACCATAGAGATAAAACTTGGAACTACTTTATTGTGTCAAGTTTCAAAGAGCTAGCACAAACCGTGTTTGATTTAGAGTTCCAACTACATGTATTCATATAGGCGAAATCAGAGTGAAACCTAAAAATTAAAACTGTTACTGCCAACGAACAGTTTAACCTAGAAGAACGAAATTTGGTGAGCCAAGTGGGATTGGGGTACTGATCATTACCTGAACGTGTAATCAAGATTGGGTGAAAAAAAATGTGCTGAGATTTCAGGAAACTCGTAGTTTTTTGGAAGCTTGGCAACGCATTTCCATAAAAGTGATTTGCGTCAGTCTCTGCTTAGGGCTACATCAATAGGAAACAAACCATAGAGATAGAACGTGGAACTACTTTATTGTGTCAAGTTTCAAAGAGCTAGCACAACCATGTTTGATTTAGAGTTCCAACTACATGTATCCATATAGGTGAAAACAGAGTGAAACCTAAAAATTAAAACTGTTACTGCCAACGAACGGTTTAACATAGAAGAACGAAATTTGGTGAGCCAAGTGGGATTGGGGTACTGATCATTACCTGAAATTTTCATCAAGTTTCGGTGAAAAAATGTGTGGTGAGATTTCAGGAAACTCGTTAGTTTTTTGGAAGATTGGCAACCCCTTTCCATGAAAGTGATTTGCGCAAGTCTCTCCTTAGGGCAATATCAATAGAAAACAAACCAAGGAGATAGAACTTGGATCTACTTCATTGTGTCAAGTTTCAAAGAGCTAGCACAAACCGTGTTTGATTTAGAGTTCCAACTACATGTATCCATATAGGCGAAAACAGAGTGAAACCTAAAAATTGAAACTGTTACTGCCAACGAACGGTTTAACCTAGAAGAACGAAATTTGGTGAGCCAAGTGGGATTCGGGTCCTGATCATTACCTCAAATTGTCATCAAGATTGGGTGTAAAAATGTGTGCTGAGATTTCAGGAAACTCGTAGTTTTTTGGAATCTTGGCAACCCCTTTCCATGAAAATGATTTGCGCCAGTCTCTGCTTAGGGCTACATCAATAGGAAACAAATTATAGAGATAGAACTTGGAACTACTTTATTGTGTCAAGTTTCAAAGAGCTAGCAAAAACCGTGTTTGATTTAGATTTCCAACTACATGTATCCATACAGGAGAAAACAGAGTGAAACCTAAAATTTAAAACTGTTACTGCCAGCGAATGGATTAACCTAGAAGAACAAAATTTGGTGATCCAAGTTGGATTGGGGTACTGATCATTACCTGAAAGTGTCATCAAGTTGGGTGAAAAAATGTGTACTGAGATTTCAGGAAACTCGTAGTTTTTTGGAAGCTTGGCAACCCCTTTCCATGAAAGTGATTTGCGCTAGTCTCTGCTTAGGGCTATATCAATAGGAGACAATCCAAAGAGATAGAACTTGGATCTACTTCATTGTGTCAAGTTTCAAAGAGCTAGCAAAAACCGTGTTTGATTTAGAGTTCCAACTACATGTATCCATATAGGATAAAACAGAGTGAAACCTAAAAATTAAAACTGTTACTGCCAACGAACGTTTTAACCTAGAAGAACGAAATTTGGTGAGCCAAGTGGGATTGGGTACTTATCATTACCTGAAAGTGTCATGAAGATTGGTTGAAAAATGTTTGCTGAGATTTCAGGAAACTCGTAGTTTTTGGAAGCTTGGCAAACCCTTTCCATGAAAGTGATTTGCGCCAGTCTCTGCTTAGGGCTACGTCAATAGGAAACAAACCATAGAGATAGAACTTGGAACTACTTTATTGTGTCAACTTTCAAGGAGCTAGCAGAAACCGTGTTGGATTTAGAGTTCCAAATACATGTATCCATATAGGGGAAAACAGAGTGAAACCGAAAAATTAAAACTGTTACTTCCAATGAGCGGATAAACCTAGAAGGGCTAAATTTGGTGAGCCAAGTGGGATTGGGGTACTCATAATTACCTGAAAGTGTCATCCAGATTGGGTGAAAAAATGTGTGCTGAGATTTCAGGAAACTCGTATTTTTTTTGAAGCTTGGCAACCCCTTTCCATGAAAGTGTTTTGCGCCAGTCTCTGCTTAGGGCTACATCAATAGGAAACAAACCATAGAGATAGAACTTGGAACTACTTTATTGTGTCAAGTTTCAAAGAGCTAGCACAAACCGTCTTTGATTTAGAGTTCCAAATACATGTAGCCATATACGAGAAAACAGAGTGAAACCTAGAAATTAAAACTGTTACTGCCAACAAATGGTTTATCCTTGAAGAACTAAATTTGGTGCGCCAAGTGGTTTTGGGGTACTGATCATTACCTGAAAGTGTCATCAAGATTGGGTGAAAAAATATGCTCTGAGATTTCAGGAAACTCGTAGTTTTTTGGAAGCTTGGCAACCCCTTTCCATGAAAGTGATTTGCGCCGGTCTCTGCTTAGGGCTACATCAATAGGATACAAACCATAGAGATAGAACTTGGAACTACTTTATTGTGTCAAGTTTCAAAGAGCTAGCACAAACCGTGTTGGATTTAGAGTTCCAACTACATGTATCCATATAGGCGAAGACACAGTGAAACCTAAAAAATAAAACTGTTACTGCCAACGAACGGTTTAACCTAGAAGAACGAAATTTGGTGAGCCAAGTGGGATTGGGGTACTGATCATTACCTGAAATTTTCATCAAGATTGGGTGAAAAAATGTGTGGTGAGATTTCAGGAAACTCGTAGTTTTTTGGAAGCTTGGCAACCCCTTTCCATGAAAGTGATTTGCCCAAGTCTCTCCTTAGGGCTATATCAATAGGAAACAAACCAAGGAGATAGAACTTGGATCTACTTCATTGTGTCAAGTTTCAAAGAGCTAGCACAAACCGTGTTTGATTTAGAGTTCCAACTACATGTATCCATATAGGCGAAAACAGAGTGAAAACTAAAATTAAAACTGTTACTGCCAACGAACGGTTTAACCTAGAAGAACGAAATTTGTTGAGCCAAGTGGGATTGGAGTACTGAACATTACCTGAAAGTGTCATCAAGATTGGGTGAAAAAATGTCTGCTGAGATTTCAGGAAACTCGTAGTTTTTTGGAAGCTTGGCAACCCCTTTCCATGAAAGTGATTTGCGCCTGTCTCTGCTTAGGGCTACATCAATAGGAAACAAACCATAGAGATAAAACTTGGAACTACTTTATTGTGTCAAGTTTCAAAGAGCTAGCACAAACCGTGTTTGATTTAGAGTTCCAACTACATGTATTCATATAGGCGAAATCAGAGTGAAACCTAAAAATTAAAACTGTTACTGCCAACGAACAGTTTAACCTAGAAGAACGAAATTTGGTGAGCCAAGTGGGATTGGGGTACTGATCATTACCTGAACGTGTAATCAAGATTGGGTGAAAAAAAATGTGCTGAGATTTCAGGAAACTCGTAGTTTTTTGGAAGCTTGGCAACGCATTTCCATAAAAGTGATTTGCGTCAGTCTCTGCTTAGGGCTACATCAATAGGAAACAAACCATAGAGATAGAACGTGGAACTACTTTATTGTGTCATGTTTCAAAGAGCTAGCACAAACCGTGTTTGATTTAGAGTTCCAACTACATGTATCCATATAGGTGAAAACAGAGTGAAACCTAAAAATTAAAACTGTTACTGCCAACGAACGGTTTAACATAGAAGAACGAAATTTGGTGAGCCAAGTGGGATTGGGGTACTGATCATTACCTGAAATTTTCATCAAGTTTCGGTGAAAAAATGTGTGGTGAGATTTCAGGAAACTCGTTAGTTTTTTGGAAGATTGGCAACCCCTTTCCATGAAAGTGATTTGCGCAAGTCTCTCCTTAGGGCAATATCAATAGAAAACAAACCAAGGAGATAGAACTTGGATCTACTTCATTGTGTCAAGTTTCAAAGAGCTAGCACAAACCGTGTTTGATTTAGAGTTCCAACTACATGTATCCATATATGCGAAAACAGAGTGAAACCTAAAAATTGAAACTGTTACTGCCAACGAACGGTTTAACCTAGAAGAACGAAATTTGGTGAGCCAAGTGGGATTCGGGTCCTGATCATTACCTCAAATTGTCATCAAGATTGGGTGTAAAAATGTGTGCTGAGATTTCAGGAAACTCGTAGTTTTTTGGAATCTTGGCAACCCCTTTCCATGAAAGTGATATGCGCAGGTCTCTGCTTAGGGCTACATCAATAGAAAACAAACCATAGAGATAGAAATTGCAACTACTTTATTGTGTCAAGTTTCAAAGAGCTAGCACAAACGGTGTTGGATTTAGAGTTCCAACTACATGTATCCATATAGGCGAAAACTGAGTGAAACCTAAAAATTAAAACTGTTACTGCCAACGAACGGTTTAAACTAGAAGAACGAAATTTGGTGAGCCAAGTGGGATCGGGGTACTGATCATTACCTGAAAGTGTGACCCAGATTGGGTGAAAAAATGTGTGCTGAGATTTCAGGAAACTCGTAGTTTTTTGGAAGCTTGGCAACCACTTTCCATGAAAGTGATTTGCGCCAGTCTCTGCTTAGGGCTACATCAATAGGAAACAAACCATAGAGATAGAACTTGGAACAACTTTATTGTGTCAAGTTTCAAAGAGCTAGCACAAACCGTGTTTGATTTAGAGTTCCAACTACATGTATCCATATAGGCGAAATCAGAGTGAAACCTAAAAATTAAAACTGTTACTGCCATCAAACGGTTTAACCTAGAATAACGAAATTTGGTGAGCCAAGTGGGATTGGGGTGCTGATCATTACCTGAGATTATCATCAAGATTGGGTGAAAAAATGTGTGCTGAGATATCAGGAAACTCATAGTTTTTTGGAAGCTTGGCAACCCCTTTCCATGAAAGTGATTTGCGCCAGTCTCTGCTTAGGGCTACATCAATAGGAAACAAACCATAGAGATAGAACTTGGAACTACTTTATTGTGTCAAGTTTCAAAGAGCTAGCACAAACCGTTTGATTTAGAGTTAAAACTACATGTATCCATATAGGCGAAAACAGAGTGAAACCTAAAAATTAAAACTGTTACTGCCAACGAACGGTTTAACCTAGAAGAACGAAATTTGGTGAGCCAAGTGGGATTGGGGTACTGATAATTACCTGAAAGTGTAATCAAGTTTGGGTGAAAAAATATGTGCTGAGATTTCAGGAAACTCGTAGTTTTTTGGAAGCTTGGCAACCCATTTCCATAAAAGTGATTTGCGCCAGTCTCTGCTTAGCGCTACATCAATAGGAAACAAACCATAGAGATAGAACTTGGAACTACTTTACTGTGTCAAGTTTCAAAGAGCTAGCACTAACCGTGTTGGATTTAGAGTTCCAACTACATGTATCCATATAGGCGAAAACAGAGTGAAACCTAAAAATTAAAACTGTTACTGCCAACGAACGGTTTAACCTAGAAGAACGAAATTTGGTGAGCCAAGTGGGATTAGGGTAGTGATCATTACCTGAAAGTGTCATCCAGATTGGGTGAAAAAATATGTGCTGAGATTTCAGGGAACTCTTAGTTTTTTGGAAGCTTGGCAACCCATTTCCATGAAAGTGATTTGGGCCAGTCTCTGCTTAGGGCTACATCAGTACGAAACAAACCATAGAGATAGAACTTGGAACTTCTTTATTGTGTCAAGTTTCAAAGAGCTAGCACTAACCGTGTTTGATTTAGAGTTCCAAATACATGTATCCATATAGGAGAAAACAGAGTGAAACCCAAAAAATTAAAACTGTTACTGCCAACGAACGGTTTAACCTAGAATAACTAATTTGGTGAGCCAAGTGGGATTGGGGTACTTGTCATTGCCTGAAAGTGTCATCCAGATTGGGTGAAAAAATGTGTGCTGAGATTTCAGGGAACTCTTAGGTTTTTGGAAGATTTGAAACCCCTTTCCATGAAAGTGATTTGCGCCAGTCTCTGCTTATGGCTACAACAATAGGAAACAAACCATAGAGATAGAACTTGGAACTTCTTTATTGTGTCAAGTTTCAAAGAGCTAGCACAAACCGTTTTTGATTTAGGGTCCCAACTATATGTATCCATATAGGAGAAAACAGAGTGAAACCTAAAAATGAAAACTGTTCCTGCCAACGAACGGTTTAACCTAGAAGAAAGAAATTTGGTGATCAAAGTGGGATTGGGGTAGTGATCATTACCTGAAAGTGTCATCCAGATTGGGTGAAAAAATATGTGCTGAGATTTCAGGAAACTCGTAGTTTTTGGAAGCTTGGCAACCACTTTCCATGAAAGTGATTTGCGCCAGTCTCTGCTTAGGGCTACATCAATAGGAAACAAACCATAGAGATAGAACTTGGAACTACTTTATTGTGTCAAGTTTCAAAGAGCTAGCACAAACCGTGTTTGATTTAGAGTTCCAACTACATGTATCCATATAGGCGAAAACAGAGTGAAAACTAAAATTAAAACTGTTACTGCCAACGAACGGTTTAACCTAGAAGAACGAAATTTGTTGAGCCAAGTGGGATAGGGGTACTGAACATTACCTGAAAGAGTCATCAAGATTGGGTGAAAAAATTTGGGCTGAGATTTCAGGAAACTCGTAGTTTTTTGGAAACTTGGAAACCCCTTTCCATGAAAGTGATTTGTGCCAGTCTCTGCTTAGGGCTAAATCATTAGGAAACAAACCATAGAGATAGAACTTGGAACTACTTTATTGTGTCAAGTTTCAAAGAGCTAGCACAAACCGTGTTTGATTTAGAGTTCCAATTACATGTATCCATATAGGCGAAAACAGAGTGAAACCTAAAAGTAAAACTGTTACTATCAACGAACGGTTTAACATAGAAGAACGAAATTTGGTGAGCCAAGTGGGATTGGGGTACTGATCATTACCTGAAAGTGTCATCAAGACTGGGTGAAAAAACGTGTGCTGAGATTTCAGGAAACTCGTAGTTTTTTAGAAGCTTGGCAACTCCTTTCCATGAAAGTGATTTGCGCCTGTGTCTGCTTAGGGCTACATCAATAGGAAACAAATCATCGAGATAGAACTTGGAACTACTTTATTGTGTCAAGTTTCAAAGAGCTAGCAAAAACCGTGTTTGATTTAGAGTTCCAACTACATGTATCCATATAGGAGAAAACAGAGTGAAACCTAAAAATTAAAACTGTTACTGCCAACGAACGGTTTAACCTAGAAGAACGAAATTTGGTGAGCCCAGTGGGATTGGGGTACTGATCATTACCTGAAAGTGTCATCAAGATTGGGTGAAAAAATGTGTGGTGAGATTTCAGGAAACAGGTAGTTTTTTGGAAGCTTGGCAACCCCTTTCCATGAAAGTGATTTACGCCAGTCTCTGCTTAGGGCTACATCAATAGGAAACAAACCATAGAGATAAAACTTGGAACTACTTTATTGTGTCAATTTCAAAGAGCTAGCACAAACCGTGTTTGATTTAGATTTTCAACTACATGTATCCATATAGGCGAAAACAGAGTGAAACCTGAAAATTAAAACTGTTACTGCCAACGAACGGTTTAACCTAGAAGAACGAAATTTGGTGAGCCAAGTGGGATTGGGGTATTGATCATTACCTGAAATTTTCATCAAGATTAGGTGAAAAAATATGTGCTGAGATTTCAGGAAACTCGTATTTTTTTGGAAGCTTGGCAACCCCTTTCCATGAAAGTGATTTGCGCCAGTGTCTGCTTAGGGCTACATCAATAGGAAACAAACCATAGAGATAGAACTTGGAACTACTTTATTGTGTCAAGTTTGAAAGAGCTAGCACAAACCGTCTTTGATTTAGAGTTCCAAATACATGTATCCATATAGGAGAAAACAGAGTGAAACCTAAAAATTAAAACTGTTACTGCCAACGAACGGTTTAACCTATAAGAACGAAATTTGGTGAGCCAAGTGGGATTGGGGTACTGATCATTACCTGAAAGTGTCATCAAGATTGGGTGAAAAAATGTGTGCTGAGATTTCAAAAAACTCGTAGTTTTTTGGAAGCTTGGCAACCCTTTTCCATAAAAGTGATTTGCGCCAGTCTCTGCTTAGGGATACATCAATAGGAAACAAACCATAGAGATAGAACATGGAACTACTATATTGTGTCAAGTTTCAAGGAGCTAGCACAAACTGTGTTCGATTTAGAGTTCCAACTACATGTATCCATATAGGGGAAAACAGAGTGAAACCTAAAAATTAAAACTGTTACTGCCAACGAACGGTTTAACCTAGAAAAACGAAATTTGGTGAGCCAAGTGGGATTGGGGAACTGATCATTACCTGAAATTTTCATCAAGATTGGGTGAAAAAATGTGTGCTGAGATTTCAGGAAACTCGTAGTTTTTTGGAAGCTTGGCAACCCCTTTCCATGAAAGTGATTTGCGCCAGTTTCTGCTTAGGGCTACATCAATAGGAAACAAACCATAGAGATAGAACTTGGAACTACTTTATTTTGTCAAGTTTCAAAGAGCTAGCACAAACCGTCTTTGATTTCGAGTTCCAACTACATGTATCCATATAGGCGAAAACAGAGTGAAACCTAAAAATTTAAACTGTTACTGCCAACGAACGGTTTAACCTAGAAGAACGAAATTTGGTGAGCCAAGTGGGATTGGGGTACTGATCATTACCTGAAAGTGTCATGAAGATTGGGTGAAAAAATGTGTGGTGAGATTTCAGGAAACTCGTAGTTTTTTGGAAGCTTGGCAACCCCTTTCCATGAAAGTGATTTGCGCCAGTCTCTGCTTAGGGCTATATCAATAGGAAACAAACCATAGAGATAGAACTTGGAACTACTTTATTGTGTCAACTTTCAAAGAGCTAGCACAAACCGTGTTGGATTTAGAGTTCCAACTACATGTATCCATATAGGCAAAAACAGAGTGAAACCTATAAATTAAAACTGTTACTGCCAACGAACGGTTTAACCTAGAAGAACGAAATTTGGTGAGCCAAGTGGGATAGGCGTACTGATCATTACCTGAAAGTGTCATCAAGATTGGGTGAAAAAATGTGTGCTGAGATTTCAGGAAACTCGTAGTTTTTTGGAAGCTTGGCAACCCCTTTCCATGAAAGTGATTTGCGCCAGTCTCTGCTTAGGGCTACATCAATAGGAAACAAACCATAGAGATAGAACTTGGAACTACTTTATTGTGTCATGTTTCAAAGAGCTAGCACAAACCGTGTTTGATTGAGAGTTCCAACTACATGTATCCATACAGGCGAAAACAGAGTGAAACCTAAAAATTAAAACTGTTACTGCCAACGAACGGTTTAACCACGAAGAACGAAATTTGGTGAGCCAACTGGGATTGGGGTTCTGATAATTACCTGAAAGTGCATTAAAATTGGGTGAAAAAATGTGTGCTGAGATTTCAGTAAACTCGTATTTTTTTGGAATCTTGGCAACCCTTTCCATGAAAGTGATTTGCGCCAGTCTGCTTAGGGCTACATCAATAGGAAACAAACCATAGATATAGAACTTGGAACTACTTTATTGTGTCAAGTTTCAAAGAGCTAGCACAAACCGTGTTTGATTTAGAGTTCCAACTACATGTATCCATATAGGCGAAAACAGAGTGAAACCTAAAAATTAAAACTGTTACTGCCAACGAACGGTTTAACCTAGAAGAACGAAATTTGGTGAGCCAAGTGGGATTGGGGTACTGATCATTACCTGAAATTTTCATCAAGATTGGGTGAAAAAATGTGTGGTGAGATTTCAGGAAACTCGTAGTTTTTTGGAAGCTTGGCAACCCCTTTCCATGAAAGTGATTTGCGCCAGTCTCTGCTTAGCGCTACATCAATAGGAAACAAACCATGGAGATAGAACTTGGAACTACTTTATTGTGTCAAGTTTCAAAGAGCTAGCACTAACCGTGTTGGATTTAGAGTTCCAACTACATGTATCCATATAGGCGAAAACAGAGTGAAACCTAAAAATTAAAACTGTTACTGCCAACGAACGGTTTAACCTAGAAGAACGAAATTAGGTGAGCCAAGTGGGATTGGGGAACTGATCATTACCTGAATGTGTCATCAAGATTGGGTGAAAAAATGTGTGCTGAGATTTCAGGAAACTCGTAGTTTTTTGGAAGCTAGGCAAACCCTTTCCATAAAAGTGATTTGCGCCAGTCTCTGCTTAGCGCTACATCAATAGGAAACAAAAAATAGAGATAGAACTTGAAACTACGTTATTGTGTGAAGTTTCAAAGAGCTAGCACAAACCGTCTTTGATTTAGAGTTCCAACTACATGTATCCATATAGGCGAAAACAGAGTGAAACCTAAAAATTAAACAGTTACTGCCAACGAACGGTTTTACCTAGAAGAATGAAATTTGGTGAGCCAAGTGGGATTGGGGTACTGATAATTACCTGAAAGTGTCATCAAGATTGGGTGAAAAAACGTGTGCTGAGATTACAGGAAACTCGTAGTTTTTTGGAAGCTTGGCAACCCCTTTCCATGAAAGTGATTTGCGCCAGTCTCTGCTTAGGGATACATCAATAGGAAACAAACCATAGAGATAGAACATGGAACTACTATATTGTGTCAAGTTTCAAAGAGCTAGCACAAACCATGTTGGATTTAGAGTTCCAACTACATGTATCCATATAGGGGAAAACAGAGTGAAACCTAAAAATTAAAACTGTTACTGCCAACGAACGGTTTAACCTAGAAAAACGAAATTTGGTGAGCCAAGTGGGATTGGGGAACTGATCATTACCTGAAATTTTCATCAAGATTGGGTGAAAAAATGTGTGCTGAGATTTCAGGAAACTCGTAGTTTTTTGGAAGCTTGGCAACCCCTTTCCATGAAAGTGATTTGCGCCAGTTTCTGCTTAGGGCTACATCAATAGGAAACAAACCATAGAGACAGAACTTGGAACTACTTTATTGTGTCAAGTTTCAAAGAGCTAGCACAAACCGTGTTGGATTTAGAGTTCCAATTACATGTATCCATATAGGCGAAAATTAGAGTGAAACCTAAAAATTGAAACTGTTACTGCCAACGAACGGTTTAACCCAGAAGAACGAAATTTGGTGAGCCAAGTGGGATTGGGGTCCTGATCATTACCTGAAATTGTCATCAAGATTGGGTGTAAAAATGTGTGCTGAGATTTCAGGAAACTCGTAGTTTTTAGGAAGCTTGGCAACCCCTTTCCATGAAAGTGATATGTGCAGGTCTCTGCTTAGGGCTACATCAATAGAAAACAAACCATAGAGATAGAAATTGCAACTATTTTATTGTGTCAAGTTTCAGAGAGCTAGCAAAAACGGTGTTGGATTTAGAGTTCCAACTACATGTATCCATATAAGCGAAAACAGAGTGAAACCTAAAAATTAAAACTGTTACTGCCAACGAACGGTTTAAACTAGAAGAACGAAATTTGGTGAGCCAAGTGGGATTGGGGTACTGATCATTACCTGAAAGTGTGATCCAGATTGGGTGAAAAAATGTGTGCTGAGATTTCAGGAAACTCGTAGTTTTTTGGAAGCTTGGCAACCACTTTCCATGAAAGTGATTTGCGCCAGTCTCTGTGTAGGGCTACATCAATAGGAAACAAACCATAGAGATAGAACTTGGAACTACTTTATTGTGTCAAGTTTCAGAGAGTTAGCACAAACCGTGTTTGATTTCGAGTTCCAACTACATGTATCCATAAGGCGAAAACAGAGTGAAACCTAAAAATTAAAACTGTTACTGCCAACGAACGGTTTAACCTAGAAGAACGAAATTTGGTGAGCCAAGTGGGATTGGGGTACTGATCATTACCTGAAAGTATCATGAAAATTGGGTGAAAAAATGTGTGCTGAGATTTCAGGAAACTCGTATTTTTTTGGAAGCTTGGCAACCCCTTTCCATGAAAGTGATTTGCGCCAGTCTCTGCTTAGGGCTACATCATTAGGAAACAAACCATAGAGATAGAACTTGGAACTACTTTATTGTGTCAAGTTTCAAAGAGCTAGCACATACCGTGTTGGATTTAGAGTTCCAACTACATGTATCTATATAGGCGAAAACAGAGTGAAACCTAAAAATTAAAACTGTTACTGCCAACGAACGGTTTAACCTAGAAGAACGAAATTTGGTGAGCCAAGTCGGATTGGGGTACTGATCATTACCTGAAAGTGTAATCAAGATGGGGTGAAAAAATGTGTGCTGAGATTTCAGGAAACTCGTAGTTTTTTGGAAGCTTGGCAACCCCTTTCCATGAAAGTGATTTGCGCCAGTCTCTGCTTAGGGCTACATCAATAGGAAACAAACCATAGAGATAGAACTTGGAACTACTTTATTGTGTCAAGTTTCAAAGAGCTAGCACAAACCGTGTTTGATTTAGAGTTCCAACTACATGTATCCATACAGGCGAAAACAGAGTGAAAACTAAAATTAAAACTGTTACTGCCAACGAACGGTTTAACCTAGAAGAACGAAATTTGGTGAGCCAAGTGGGATTGGGGTACTGATCATTACCTGAAATTATAATCAAGACTGGGTGTAAAAATGTGTGCTGAGATCAGGAAACTCGTAGTTTTTTGGAAGCTTGGCAACCTCTTTCCATGAAAGTGATATGCGCAGGTCTCTGCTTAGGGCTACATCAATAGAAAACAAACCATAGAGATAGAAATTGCAACTACTTTATTGTGTCAAGTTTCAAAGAGCTAGCACAAACGGTGTTGGATTTAGAGTTCCAACTACATGTATCCATATAGGCGAAAACAGAGTGAAACCTAAAAATTAAAACTGTTGCTGCCATCGAACGGTTTAAACTAGAAGAACGAATTTGTTGAGCCAAGTGGGATTGTGTACTGATCATTACCTGAAAGTGTGATCCAGATTGCGTGAAAAAATGTGTGCTGAGATTTCAGGAAACTCGTAGTTTTTGGAAGCTTGGCAACCACTTTCCATGAAAGTGATTTGCGGCAGCCTCTGCTTAGGGCTACATCAATAGGAAACAAACCATAGAGATAGAACTTGGAACTACGTTATTGTGTGAAGTTTCAAAGAGCTAGCACAAACCGTCTTTGATTTAGAGTTCCAACTACATGTATCCATATAGGCGAAAACAGAGTGAAAACTAAAATTAAAACTGTTACTGCCAACGAACGGTTTAACCTAGAAGAACGAAATTTGTTGAGCCAAGTGGGATTGGGGTACTGATCATTACCTGAAAGTGTCATGAAAATTGGGTGAAAAAATGTGTGCTGAGATTTCAGGAAACTCGTAGTTTTTTGGAACCTTGGCAACCCCTTTCCATGAAAGTGATTTGCGCCAGTTTCTGCTTAGGGCTACATCAATAGGAAACAAACCATAGAGATAGAACTGGGAACTAGTTTATTGTGTCAAGTTTCAAAGAGCTAGCACAAACCGTGTTTGATTTAGATTTCCAACTACATGTATCCATATAGGAGAAAACAGAGTGAAATCTAAAAATTAAAACTGTTACTGCCAACGAACTGTTTAACCTAGAAGAACGAAATTTGGTGAGCCAAGTGGGATTCGGGTACTGATCATTACCTGAAATTTTCATCAAGATTGGGTGAAAAAATGTGTGCTGAGATTTCAGGAAACTCGTACTTTTTTGGAAGCCTGGCAACCCCTTTCCATGAAAGTGATTTGCGCCAGTTTCTGCTTAGACCTACATCAATAGGAAACAAACCATAGAGATAGGACTTTGAACTACTTTATTGTGTCAAGTTTCAAAGAGCTAGCACAAACCGTCTTTGATTTCGAGTTCCAACTACATGTATCCATGTAGGCGAAAACAAAGTGAAACCTAAAAATTGAAACTGTTACTGCCAACGAATTGTTAAACCTAGAAGAACGGAATTTTGTGAGCCAAGTGGGATTGGGGTCCTGATCATTACCTGAAATTGTCATCAAGATTGGGTGTAAAAATGTGTGCTGAGATTTCAGGAAACTCGTAGTTTTTTGGAAGCTTGGCAACCCCTTTCCATGAAAGTGATATGCGCAGGTCTCTGCTTAGGGCTACATCAATATAAAACACACCATAGAGATAGAAATTGCAACTACTTTATTGTGTCAAGTTTCAAAGAGCTAGCACAAACCGTGTTTGATTTAGAGTTCCAACTACAGGTATCCATATAGGTGAAAAGAGTATGAAACCTAAAAATTAAAACTGTTACTGCCAACGAACGGTTTAACCTAGAAGAACGAAATTTGGTGAGCCAAGTGGGATTGGGGTACTGACCAATACCTGAAAGTCTCATCAAGATTGGGTGTAAAAATGTGTGCTGATATTTCAGGAAACTCGTAGTTTTTTGGAAGCTTGGCAACCCCTTTCCATGAAAGTGATTCTGGCAGGTCTCTGCTTAGGTCTACAACAATAGAAAACAAACCATAGAGACAGAACATGGAACTAATTTATTGTGTCATTTCAAAGAGCTAGCACAAACCGTGTTTGATTTAGAGTTCCAACTACATGTATCCATATAGGAGAAAACAGAGTGAAACCTAAAAATTAAAACTGTTACTGCCAACGAATGGTTTAACCCAGAAGAACGAAATTTGGTGAACCAAGTGGGATTGGCGAACTGATCATTACCTGACAGTGTCATCAAGATTGAGTGAAAAAAATGTGTGCTGTGATTCCAGGGAACTCATAGTTTTTTGGAAGCTTGGTAACCCCTTTCCATGAAAGTGATTTGAGCTACTTTTTGCTTAGGGCTACATCAATAGAAAACAAACCGTAGAGATAGAACTTGGAACTACTTTATTGTGTCAAGTTTCAAAGAGCTAGCACAAACCGTGTTGGATTTAGAGTTCCAACTACATGTATCCCTATAGGAGAAAACAGAGTGAAAACTAAAAATTAAAACTGTTACTGCCAACGAACGGTTTAACCTAGAAGAACGAAATTTGGTGAGCCAAGTGGGACTGGGGTACTGATCATTACCTGAAAGTGTCATCAAGATTTGGTGAAAAAATGTGTGCTGAGATTTCAGGAAACTCGTAGTTTTTTGGAAGCTTGGCAACCCCTTTCCATGAAAGTGATTTGCGACAGTCTCTGCTTGGGGCTACATCAATAGGAAACAAAACATAGAGATAGAACTTGGAACTACGTTATTGTGTCACGTTTCGAAGAGCTAGCACAAACCGTGTTTGATTTAGAGTTCCAACTACATGTATCCATATAGGAGAAAACAGAGTGAAACCTAAAAATTAAAACTGTTACTGCCAACGAACTGTTTAACCTAGAAGAACGAAATTTGGTGAGCCAAGTGGGATTGGAGTACTGATCTTTAGCTGAAAGTGTAATCAAGATTGGGTGAAAAAATGTGTGGTGAGATTTCAGGAAACTCGTAGTTTTTTGGAAGCTTGGCAACCCCTTTCCATAAAAGTGATTTGCGCCAGTCTCTGCTTAGCGCTACATCAATAGGAAACAAACCATAGAGATAGAACTTGGAACTACTTTATTGTGATAAGTTTCAAAGAGCTAGCACTAACCGTGTTGGATTTAGAGTTCCAACTACATGTATCCATATAGGCGAAAATAGAGTGAAACCGAAAAATTAAAACTGTTACTGCCAACGAACGGTTTCACCTAGAAGAACGAAATTTGGTGAGCCAAGTGGGATTGGGGTACTGATCATTACCTGAAAGTGTCATCAAGATTGGGTGAAAAAATGTGTGCTGAGATTTAAGGAAACTCGTAGTTTTTTGGAAGCTTGGCAACTCCTTTCCATGTAAGTGATTGCGCCAATCTCTGCTTAGGGCTACATCAATAGGAAACAAACCATAGAGATAGAACTTGGAACTACTTTATTGTGTCAAGTTTCAGAGAGTAAGCACAAACTGTGTTTGATTTAGAGTTCCAACTACATATATCCATAAGGCGAAAACAGAGTGAAACCTAAAAATTAAAACTGTTACTGCCAACGAACGGTTTAACCTAGAAGAACGAAATTTGGTGAGCCAAGTGGGACTGGGGTAGTGATCATTACCTGAAAGTGTCATGAAAATTGGGTGAAAAAATGTGTGCTGAGATTTCAGGAAACTCGTATTTTTTGGAAGCTTGGCAACCCCTTTCCATAAAAGTGATTTGCGCCAGTCTCTGCTTAGGGCTACATCATTAGGAAACAAACCATAGAGATAGAACTTGGAACTCCTTTATTGTGTCAAGTTTCGAAGAGCTAGCACAAACCGTCTTTGATTTAGAGTTCCAACTACATGTATCCATATAGGTGAAATCAGAGTGAAATCTAAAAATTAAAATTGTTACTGCCAATGAACGTTTTAACCTAGAAGAACAAAATTTGGTGAGCCAAGTGGGAATGGGGTACTGATCATTACCTGAAATTATCATCAAGTCTGGGTGTAAAAATGTGTGCTGAGATTTCAGGAAACTCGTAGTTTTTTGGAAGCTTGGCAACCCCTTTCCATGAAAGTGATTTGCGCCAGTCTCTGGTTAGCACTACATCAATAGGAAACAAACCATAGAGATAGAACTTGGAACAACTTTATTGTGTCAAGTTTCAAAGAGCTAGCACTAACCGTGTTGGATTTAGATTTCCAACTACATGTATCCATATAGGAGAAAACAGAGTGAAACCTAAAAATTAAAACTGTTACTGCCAACGAACGGTTTAACCTAGAAGAACGAAATTTTTGTGAGCCAAGTGGGAATGGGGTACTGTTCATTACCTGAAAGTGTAATCAAGATGGGGTGAAAAAATATGTGCTGAGATTTCAGGAAACTCCTAGTTTTTTGGAAGCTTGGCAAATCCCTTTCCATATAAGTGATTTGCGCCAGTCTCTGCTTAGCGCTACATCAATAGGAAACAAACCATAGAGATGGAACTTGGAACTACTTTATTGTGTCAAGTTTCAAAGAGCTAGCACTAACCGTGTTTGATTTAGAGTTCCAACTACATGTATCCATATAGGCGAAATCAGAGTGAAATCTAAAAATTAACACTGTTACTGCCAACGAACGGTTTAACCTAGAAGAACGAAATTTGGTGAGCCAAGTGGGACTGGGGTACTGATCATTACCTGAAAGTGTCATGAAAATTGGGTGAAAAAATGTGTGCTGAGATTTCAGGAAACTCGTATTTTTTTGGAAGCTTGGCAACCCCTTTCCATGAAAGTGATTTGCGCCAGTCTCTGCTTAGGGCTACATCAATAGTATACAAACCATGGAGATAGAACTTGGAACTACTTTATTGTGTCAAGTTTCAGAGAGTAAGCACAAACCGTGTTTGATTTAGAGTTCCAACTACATATATCCATATAGGCGAAAACAGAGTGAAACCTAAAAATTAAAACTGTTACTGCCAACGAACGGTTTAACCTAGAAGAACGAAATTTGGTGAGCCAAGTGGGATTCGGGTACTGATCATTACCTGAAATTTTCATCAAGATTGGGTGAAAAAATGTGTGCTGAGATTTCAGGAAACTCGTAGTTTTTTGGAAGCTTGGCAACCCCTTTCCATGAAAGTGATTTGCGCCAGTTTCTGCTTAGACCTACATCAATAGGAAACAAACCATAGAGATAGGACTTTGAACTACTTTATTGTGTCAAGTTTCAAAGAGCTAGCACAAACCGTCTTTGATTTCGAGTTCCAACTACATGTATCCATATAGGCGAAAACGAAGTGAAACCTAAAAATTGAAACTGTTACTGCCAATGAACGGTTTAACCTAGAAGAACGAAATTTTTTGAGCCAAGTGGGATTGATGTCCTGATCATTACCTGAAATTGTCATCAAGATTGGGTGAAAAAATGTGTGCTGAGATTTCAGGAAACTCGTAGTTTTTTGGAAGCTTGGCAACCCCTTTCCATGAAAGTGATTCTGGCAGGTCTCTGCTTAGGGCTACATCAATAGAAACAAACCATAGAGACAGAACATGGAACTAATTTATTGTGTCATTTCAAAGAGCTAGCACAAACCGTGTTTGATTTAGAGTTCCAACTACATGTATCCATATAGGAGAAAACAGAGTGAAACCTAAAAATTAAAACTGTTACTGCCAACGAATAGTTTAACCCAGAAGAACGAAATTTGGTGAACCAAGTGGGATTGGGGAACTGATCATTACCTGACAGTGTCATCAAGATTGGGTGAAAAAATGTGTGCTGTGATTCCAGGGAACTCGTAGTTTTTGGAAGCTTGGTAACCCCTTTCCATGAAAGTGATTTGAGCTACTTTCTGCTTAGGGCTACATCAATAGAAAACAAACCGTAGAGATAGAACTTGGAACTACTTTATTGTGTCAAGCTTCAAAGAGCTAGCACAAACCGTGTTCGATTTAGAGTTCCAACTACATGTATCCATGTAGGAGAAAATAGAGTGAAAACTAAAAATTAAAACTGTTACTGCCAACGAACGGTTTAACCTAGAAGAACGAAATTTGTTGAGCCAAGTGGGATTGGGGTACTGATCATTACCTGAAAGTGTCATCAAGATTGGGTGAAAAAATGTGTGCTGAGATTTCAGGAAACTCGTAGTTTTTTGGAAGCTTGGCAACTCCTTTCCATGTAAGTGATTGCGCCAGTCTCTGCTTAGGGCTACATCAATAGGAAACAAACCATAGAGATAGAACTTGGAACTACTTTATTGTGTCAAGTTTCAGAGAGTAAGCACAAACCGTGTTTGATTTAGAGTTCCAACTACATGTATCCATAAGGCGAAAACAGAGTGAAACCTAAAAATTAAAACTGTTACTGCCAACGAACGGTTTAACCTAGAAGAACGAAATTTGGTGAGCCAAGTGGGACTGGGGTACTGATCATTACCTGAAAGTGTCATGAAAATTGGGTGAAAAAATGTGTGCTGAGATTTCAGGAAACTCGTATTTTTTTGGAAGCTTGGTAACCCCTTTCCATGAAAGTGATTTGCGCCAGTCTCTGCTTAGGGCTACATCATTACGAAACAAACCATAGAGATAGAACTTGGAACTACTTTATTGTGTCAAGTTTCGAAGAGCTAGCACAAACCGTGTTGGATTTAGAGTTCCAACAACATGTATCCATATAGGCGAAAACAGAGTGAAACCTAAAAATTAAAACTGTTACTGCCAACGAACGGTTTAACCTAGAAGAACGAAATTTGGTGAGCCAAGTGGGATTGGGGTACTGATCATTACCTGAAAGTGTCATCAAGATTGGGTGAAAAAATGTGTGCTGAGATTTCAGGAAACTCGTAGTTTATGGAAGCTTGGCAACCCCTTTCCATGAAAGTGATTTGCGCCAATCTCTGCTTAGGGCTACATCAATAGGAAACAAACCATAGAGATAGAACTTGGAACTACTTTATTGTGTCAAGTTTCAAAGAGCTAGCACAAACCGTGTTTGATTTAGAGTTCCAACTACATGTATCCATATAGGTGAAATCAGAGTGAAATCTAAAAATTAAAATTGTTACTGCCAACGAACGTTTGAACCTAGAAGAACAAAATTTGGTGAGCCAAGTGGGATTGGGGTACTGATCATTACCTGAAATTATCATCAAGTCTGGGTGTAAAAATGTGTGCTGAGATTTCAGGAAACTCGTAGTTTTTTGGAAGCTTGGCAACCCCTTTCCATTAAAGTGATATGCGCAGGTCCCTGCTTACGGCTACATCAATAGAAAACAAACCATAGAGACAGAACATGGAACTAATTTATTGTGTCATTTCAAAGAGCTAGCACAAACCGTGTTGGATTTAGAGTTCCAACTACATGTATCCATATAGGTGAAATCAGAGTGAAATCTAAAAATTAAAATTGTTACTGCCAACGAACGGTTTAACCTAGAAGATCGAAATTTGGTGAGCCAAGTGGGATTGGGGTACTGATCATTACCTGAAAGTGTCATCAAGATTGGGTGAAAAAATGTGTGCTGAGATTTCAAGAAACTCGTAGTTTTTTGGAAGCTTGGCAACCCCTTTCCATGAAAGTGATTTGCGCCAGTCTCTGCTTAGGGCTACATCAATAGGAAACAAACCATAGAGATAGAACTTGGAACTACTTTATTGTGTCAAGTTTCAGAGAGTAAGCACAAACCGTGTTTGATTTAGAGTTCCAACTACATGTATCCATATAGGTGAAATCAGAGTGAAATCTAAAAATTAAAATTCTTACTGCCAACGAACGTTTTAACCTAGAAGAACAAAATTTGGTGAGCCAAGTGGGATTGGGGTACTGATCATTACCTGAAATTATTATCAAGATTGGGTGTAAAAATGTGTGCTGAGATTTCAGGAAACTCGTAGTTTTTTGGAAGCTTGGCAACCCCTTTCCATGAAAGTGATTTGCGCCAGTCTCTGCTTGGGGCTACATCAATAGGAAACAAACCATAGAGATAGAACTTGGAACTACTTTATTGTGTCAAGTTTCAAAGAGCTAGCACAAACCGTGTTTGATTTAGAGTTCCACCTACATGTATCCATATAGGCGAAATCAGAGTGAAACCTAAAAATTAAAACTGTTACTGCCAACGAACGGTGTAACCTAGAAGAACGAAATTTGGTGAGCCAAGCGGGATTGGGTTACTGATCATTACCTGAAAGTGTAATCAAGATTGGGTGAAAAAATGTGTGCTGAGATTTCAGGAAACTCGTAGTTTTTTGGAAGCTTGGTAACCCCTTTCCATGAAAGTGATTTGCGCCAGTCTCTGCTTAGCGCTACATCAATAGGAAACAAACCATAGAGATAGAACTTGGAACTACTTTATTGTGTCAAGTTTCATAGAGCTAACACTAACCGTGTTGGATTTAGAGTTCCAACTACATGTATCCATATAGGAGAAAACAGAGTGAAACCTAAAAATTAAAACTGTTACTGCCAACGAACGGTTTAACCTAGAAGAACGAAATTTGGTGAGCCAAGTGGGATTGGATTACTGATCATTACCTGAAAGTGTAATCAAGATTGGGTGAAAAAATATGTGCTGAGATTTCAGGAAACTCGTAGTTTTTTGGAAGCTTGGCAACCCCTTTCCATAAAAGTGATTTGCGCCAGTCTCTGCTTAGCGCTACATCAATAGGAAACAAACCATAGAGATAGAACTTGGAACTACTTTATTGTGTTAAGTTTCAAAGAGCTAGCACTAACCGTGTTGGATTTAGAGTTCCAACTACATGTATCCATATAGGCGAAAACAGAGTGAAACCTAAAAATTAAAAGTGTTACTGCCAACGAACGGTTTAACCTAGAAGAACGAAATTTGGTGAGCCAACAGGGATTGGGGTACTGATCATTACCTGAAAGTGTCATGAAAATTGGGTGAAAAAATGTGTGCTGAGATTTCAGGAAACTCGTAGTTTTTTGGAAGCTTGGCAACCCCTTTCCATGAAAGTGATTTGCGCCAGTCTCTGCTTAGGGCTACATCAATAGGAAACAAACCATAGAGATAGAACTTGGAACTACTTTATTGTGTCAAGTTTCGAAGAGCTAGCACAAACCGTGTTGGATTTAGAATTCCAAATACATGTATCCATATAGGCGAAAACAGAGTGAAACCTAAAAATTAAAAATGTTACTGCCAACGAACGGTTTAACCTAGAAGAACGAAATTTGGTGAGCCAAGTGGGATTGGGGTACTGATCATTACCTGAAAGTGTCATCAAGATTGGGTGAAAAAATGTGTGCTGAGATTTCAGGAAACTCGTAGTTTTATGGAAGCTTGGCAACCCCTTTCCATCAAAGTGATTTGCGCCAGTCTCTGCTTAGGGCTACATCAATAGGAAACAAACCATAGAGATAGAACTTGGAACTACTTTATTGTGTCAAGTTTCAAAGAGCTAACACAAACCGTGTTTGATTTAGAGTTCCAAATACAGGTATCCATATAGGCGAAAACAGAGTGAAAACTAAAATTAAAACTGTTACTGCCAACGAACGGTTTAACCTAGAAGAACGAAATTTGTTGAGCCAAGTGGGATTGGGGTACTGATCATTACCTGAAAGTGTCATCAAGATTGGGTGAAAAAATGTGTGGTGAGATTTCAGGAAACTCGTAGTTTTTTGGAAGCTTGGCAACCCCTTTCCATGAAAGTGATTTGCGCCAGTCTCTGCTTAGGGCTACATCAATAGGAAACAAACCATAGAGATAGAACTTGGAACTACTTTATTGTCTCAAGTTTCAAAGAGCTAGCACTAACCGTGTTGGATTTAGAGTTCCAACTACATGTATCCATATAGGAGAAAACAGAGTGAAACCTAAAAATTAAAACTGTTACTGCCAACGAACGGTTTAACCTAGAAGAACGAAATTTGGTGAGCCAAGTGGGATTGGAGTACTGATCATTACCTGAAAGTGTAATCAAGATTGGGTGAAAAAATATGTGCTGAGATTTCAGGAAACTCGTAGTTTTTTGGAAGCTTGGCAACCCCTTTCCATAAAAGTGATTTGCGCCAGTCTCTGCTTAGCGCTACATCAATAGGAAACAAACCATAGAGATAGAACTTGGAACTACTTTATTGTGTTAAGTTTCAAAAAGCTAGCACTAACCGTGTTGGATTTAGAGTTCCAACTACATGTATCCATATAGGCGAAAACAGAGTGAAACCTAAAAATTAAAACTGTTACTGCCAACGAACGGTTTAACCTAGAAGAACGAAATTTGGTGAGCCTAGTGGGATTCGGGTACTGATCATTACCTGAAATTTTCATCAAGATTGGGTGAAAAAATGTGTGCTGAGATTTCAGGAAACTCGTAGTTTTTTGGAAGCTTGGCAACCCCTTTCCATGAAAGTGATTTGCGCCAGTCTCTGCTTAGGGCTACATCAATAGGAAACAAACCATAGAGATAGAACTTGGAACTACTTTATTGTGTCAAGTTTCAAAGAGCTAACACAAACCCTGTTTCATTTAGAGTTCCAAATACAGGTATCCATATAGGCGAAAACAGAGTGAAAACTAAAATTAAAACTGTTACTGCCAACGAACGGTTTAACCTAGAAGAACGAAATTTGTTGAGCCAAGTGGGATTGGGGTACTGATCATTACCTGAAAGTGTCATCAAGATTGGGTGAAAAAATGTGCGGTGAGATTTCAGGAAACAGGTAGTTTTTTGGAAGCTTGGCAACCCCTTTCCATGAAAGTGATTTGCGCCAGTCTCTGCTTAGGGCTACATCAATAGGAAACAAACCATAGAGATAGAACTTGGAACGACTTTATTGTGTCAAGTTTCAAAGAGCTAGCACAAACCGTGTTTGATTTAGAGTTCCAACTACATGTATCCATATAGGCGAAATCAGAGTGAAACCTAAAAATTAAAACTGTTACTGCCAACGAACGGTTTAACCTAGAAGAACGAAATTTGTTGAGCCAAGTGGGATTGGGGTACTGATCATTACCTGAAAGTGTCATCAAGATAGGGTGAAAAAATGTGTGCTGAGATTTCAGGAAACTCGTAGTTTTTTGGAAGCTTGGCAACCCCTTTCCATGAAAGTGATTCGCGCCAGTCTCTGCTTAGGGCTACATCAATAGGAAACAAACCATAGAGACAGAACTTGGAACTGCTTTATTGTGTCAAGTTTCAAAGAGCTAGCACAAACCATGTTTGATTTATAGTTCCAACTACATGTATCCATATAGGCGAAATCAGAGTGAAACCTAAAAATTAAAACTGTTACTGCCAACGAACGGTTTAACCTAGAAGAACGAAATTTGCTGAGCCAAGTGGGATTGCGGTACTGATCATTACCTGAAAGTGTAATCAAGATTGGGTGAAAAAATATGTGCTGAGATTTCAGGAAACTCGTAGTTTTTTGGAAGCTTGGCAACCCCTTTCCATAAAAGTGATTCGCGCCAGTCTCTGCTTAGCGCTACATCAATAGGAAACAAACCATAGAGATAGAACTTGGAACTACTTTATTGTGTTAAGTTTCAAAGAGCTAGCACTAACCGTGTTGGATTTAGAGTTCCAACTACATATATCCATATAGGCGAAAACAGAGTGAAACCTAAAAATTAAAACTGTTACTGCCAACGAACGGTTTAACCTAGAAGAACGAAATTTGGTGAGCCAAGTGGGAATGGGGTACTGATCATTACCTGAAAGTGTCATCAAGATTGGGTGAAAAAATGTGTGCTGAGATTTCAGGAAACTCGTATTTTTTTGGAAGCTTGGCAACCCCTTTCCATGAAAGTGATATGCGCAGCTCTCTGCTTAGGGCTACATCAATAGAAAACAAACCATAGAGATAGAAATTGCAACTACTTTATTGTGTCAAGTTTCAAAGAGCTAGCACAAACGGTGTTGGATTTAGAGTTCCAACTACATGTATCCATATAGGAGAAAACAGAGTGAAACCTAAAAATTAAAACTGTTACTGCCATCGAACGGTTTAACCTAGAAGAACGAAATTTGTTGAGCCAGTTGGGATTGGGGTACTGATCATTACCTGAAAGTGTGATCCAGATTGGGTGAAAAAATGTGTGCTGAGATTTCAGGAAACTCGTAGTTTTTGGAAGCTTGGCAACCACTTTCCATGAAAGTGATTTGCGCCAGCCTCTGCTTAGTGCTACATCAATAGGAAACAAACCATACAGATAGAACTTGGAACTACGTTATTGTGTCAAGTTTCAAAGAGCTAGCACAAACCGTGTTTGATTTAGAGTTCCAACTACATGTATCCATATAGGCGAAATCAGAGTGAAATCTAAAAATTAAAATTGTTACTGCCAACGAACGGTTTAACCTAGAAGAACGAAATTTGGTGAGCCAAGTGGGATTGGGGTACTGATCATTACCTGAAATTATCATCAAGACTGGGTGAAAAAATGTGTGCTGAGGTTTCAGGAAACTCGTAGTTTTTTGGAAGCTTGGCAACCCCTTTCCATGAAAGTGATATGCGCCAGTCTCTGCTTAGGGCTACATCAATAGGAAACAAACCATAGAGATAGAACTTGGAACTACTTTATTGTGTCAATTTTCAAAGAGCTAGCACAAACCGTGTTGGATTTAGAGTTCCAACTACATGTATCCATATAGGCGAAAACAGTGAAACCTAAAAATTAAAACTGTTACTGCCAACGAACGGTTTAACCTAGAAGAACGAAATTTGGTGAGCCAAGTGGGATTGGGGTACTGATCATTACCTGAAAGTGTCATCAAGATTGGGTGAAAAAATGTGTGCTGAGATTTCAGGAAACTTGTAGTTTTTTGGAAGCTTGGCAACTCCTTTCCATGTAAGTGATTTGCGCCAGTCTCTGCTTAGGGCTACATCAATAGGAAACAAACCATAGAGATAGAACTTGAAACTACTTTATTGTGTTAAGTTTCAAAGAGCTAGCACTAACCGTGTTGGATTTAGAGTTCCAACTACATGTATCCATATAAGCGAAAACAGAGTGAAACCTAAAAATTAAAACTGTTACTGCCAACGAACGGTTTAACCTAGAAGAACGAAATTTGGTGAGCCAAGTGGGACTGGGGTACTGATCAATACCTGAAAGTGTCATGAAAATTGGGTGAAAAAATGTGTGCTCAGATTTCAGGAAACTCGTATTTTTTTGGAAGCTTGGCAACCCCTTTCCATGAAAGTGATTTGCGCCAGTCTCTGCTTAGGGCTACATCATTAGGAAACAAACCATAGAGATAGAACTTGGAACTACTTTATTGTGTCAAGTTTCGAAGAGCTAGCACAAACCGTGTTGGATTTAGAGTTCCAACAACATGTATCCATATAGGCGAAAACAGAGTGAAACCTAAAAATTAAAACTGTTACTGCCAACGAACGGTTTTACCTAGAAGAACGAAATTTGGTGAGCCAAGTGGGATTGGGGTACTGATCATTACCTGAAAGTGTCATCAAGATTGGGTGAAAAAATGTGTGCTGAGATTTCAGGAAACTCGTAGTTTATGGAAGCTTGGCAACCCCTTTCCATGAAAGTGATTTGCGCCAATCTCTGCTTAGGGCTACATCAATAGGAAACAAACCATAGAGATAGAACTTGGAACTACTTTATTGTGTCAAGTTTCAAAGAGCTAGCACAAACCGTGTTTGATTTAGAGTTCCAACTACATGTATCCATATAGGTGAAATCAGAGTGAAATCTAAAAATTAAAATTGTTACTGCCAACGAACGTTTGAACCTAGAAGAACAAAATTTGGTGAGCCAAGTGGGATTGGGGTACTGATAATTACCTGAAATTATCATCAAGTCTGGGTGTAAAAATGTGTGCTGAGATTTCAGGAAACTCATAGTTTTTTGGAAGCTTGGCAACCCCTTTCCATTAAAGTGATATGCGCAGGTCTCTGCTTAGGGCTACATCAATAGAAAACAAACCATAGAGACAGAACATGGAACTAATTTATTGTGTCATTTCAAAGAGCTAGCACAAACCGTGTTGGATTTAGAGTTCCAACTACATGTATCCATATAGGCGAAAACAGAGTGAAACCTAAAAATTAAAAGTGTTACTGCCAACGAACGGTTTAACCTAGAAGAACGAAATTTGGTGAGCCAACAGGGATTGGGGTACTGATCATTACCTGAAAGTGTCATCAAGATTGGGTGAAAAAATGTGTGCTGAGATTTCAGGAAACTCGTAGTTTTTTGGAAGCTTGGCAACTCCTTTCCATGTAAGTGATTGCGCCAGTCTCTGCTTAGGGCTACATCAATAGGAAACAAACCATAGAGATAGAACTTGGAACTACTTTATTGTGTCAAGTTTCAGAGAGTAAGCACAAACCGTGTTTGATTTAGAGTTCCAACTACATGTATCCATAAGGCGAAAACAGAGTGAAACCTAAAAATTAAAACTGTTACTGCCAACGAACGGTTTAACCTAGAAGAACGAAATTTGGTGAGCCAAGTGGGACTGGGGTACTGATCATTACCTGAAAGTGTCATGAAAATTGGGTGAAAAAATGTGTGCTGAGATTTCTGGAAACTCGTAGTTTTTTGGAAGCTTGGCAACCCCTTTCCATGAAAGTGATTTGCGCCAGTCTCTGCTTAGGGCTACATCAATAGGAAACCAACCATAGAGATAGAACTTGGAACTACTTTATTGTGTCAAGTTTCGAAGAGCTAGCACAAACCGTGTTGGATTTAGAATTCCAAATACATGTATCCATATAGGCGAAAACAGAGTGAAACCTAAAAATTAAAAATGTTACTGCCAACGAACGGTTTAACCTAGAAGAACGAAATTTGGTGAGCCAAGTGGTTTGGGGTACTGATCATTACCTGAAAGTGTCATCAAGATTGGGTGAAAAAATATGTGCTGAGATTTCAGGAAACTCGTAGTTTTATGGAAGCTTGGCAACCCCTTTCCTTGAAAGTGATTTGCGCCAGTCTCTGCTTAGGGCTACATCAATAGGAAACAAACCATAGAGATAGAACTTGGAACTACTTTATTGTGTCAAGTTTCAAAGAGCTAACACAAACCGTGTTTGATTTAGAGTTCCAAATACAGGTATCCATATAGGCGAAAAGAGAGTGAAAACTAAAATTAAAACTGTTACTGCCAACGAACGGTTTAACCTAGAAGAACGAAATTTGGTGAGCCAAGTGGGATTGGGGTACTGATCATTACCTGAAAGTGTCATCAAGATTGGGTGAAAAAATGTGTGGTGAGATTTCAGGAAACTCGTAGTTTTTTGGAAGCTTGGCAACCCTTTCCATGAAAGTGATTTGCGCCAGTCTCTGCTTAGGGCTACATCAATAGGAAACAAACCATAGAGATAGAACTTGGAACTACTTTATTGTCTCAAGTTTCAAATAGCTAGCACTAACCGTGTTGGATTTAGAGTTCCAACTACATGTATCCATATAGGAGAAAACAGAGTGAAACATAAAAATTAAAACTGTTACTGCCAACGAACGGTTTAACCTAGAAGAACGAAATTTGGTGAGCCAAGTGGGATTGGAGTACTGATCATTACCTGAAAGTGTAATCAAGATTGGGTGAAAAAATATGTGCTGAGATTTCAGGAAACTCGTAGTTTTTTGGAAGCTTGGCAACCCCTTTCCATAAAAGTGATTTGCGCCAGTCTCTGCTTAGCGCTACATCAATAGGAAACAAACCATAGAGATAGAACTTGGAACTACTTTATTGTGTTAAGTTTCAAAAAGCTAGCACTAACCGTGTTGGATTTAGAGTTCCAACTACATGTATCCATATAGGCGAAAACAGAGTGAAACCTAAAAATTAAAACTGTTACTGCCAACGAACGGTTTAACCTAGAAGAACGAAATTTGGTGAGCCAAGTTGGATTGGGGTACTGATCATTACCTGAAAGTGTGATCCAGATTGGGTGAAAAAATGTGTGCTGAGATTTCAGGAAACTCGTAGTTTTTTGGAAGCTTGGCAACCCCTTTCCATGAAAGTGATTTGCGCCAGTCTCTGCTTAGGGCTACATCAATAGGAAACAAACCATAGAGATAGAACATGGAACTACTTTACTGTGTCAAGTTTCAAAGAGCTAGCACAAACCGTGATTGATTTAGAGTTCCAACTAAAATTATCCATATAGGCGAAAACAGAGTGAAACCTAAAAATTAAAACTGTTACTGCCAACGAACGGTTTAACCTAGAAGAACGAAATTTGGTGAGCCTAGTGGGATTCGGGTACTGATCATTACCTGAAATTTTCATCAAGATTGGGTGAAAAAATGTGTGCTGAGATTTCAGGAAACTCGTAGTTTTTTGGAAGCTTGGCAACCCCTTTCCATGAAAGTGATTTGCGCCAGTCTCTGCTTAGGGCTACATCAATAGGAAACAAACCATAGAGATAGAACTTGGAACTACTTTATTGTGTCAAGTTTCAAAGAGCTAACACAAACCCTGTTTGATTTAGAGTTCCAAATACAGGTATCCATATAGGCGAAAACAGAGTGAAAACTAAAATTAAAACTGTTACTGCCAACGAACGGTTTAACCTAGAAGAACGAAATTTGTTGAGCCAAGTGGGATTGGGGTACTGATCATTACCTGAAAGTGTCATCAAGATTGGGTGAAAAAATGTGCGGTGAGATTTCAGGAAACAGGTAGTTTTTTGGAAGCTTGGCAACCCCTTTCCATTAAAGTGATTTGCGCCAGTCTCTGCTTAGGGCTACATCAATAGGAAACAAACCATAGAGATAGAACTTGGAACGACTTTATTGTGTCAAGTTTCAAAGAGCTAGCACAAACCGTGTTTGATTTAGAGTTCCAACTACATGTATCCATATAGGCGAAATCAGAGTGAAACCTAAAAATTAAAACTGTTACTGCCAACGAACGGTTTAACCTAGAAGAACGAAATTTGTTGAGCCAAGTGGAATTGGGGTACTGATCATTACCTGAAAGTGTCATCAAGATAGGGTGAAAAAATGTGTGCTGAGATTTCAGGAAACTCGTAGTTTTTTGGAAGCTTGGCAACCCCTTTCCATGAAAGTGATTTGCGCCAGTCTCTGCTTAGGGCTACATCAATAGGAAACAAACCATAGAGACAGAACTTGGAACTGCTTCATTGTGTCAAGTTTCAAAGAGCTAGCACAAACCGTGTTTGATTTAGAGTTCCAACTACATGTATCCATATAGGCGAAATCAGAGTGAAACCTAAAAATTAAAACTGTTACTGCCAACGAACGGTTTAACCTAGAAGAACGAAATTTGCTGAGCCAAGTGGGATTGCGGTACTGATCATTACCTGAAAGTGTAATCAAGATTGGGTGAAAAAATATGTGCTGAGATTTCAGGAAACTCGTAGTTTTTTGGAAGCTTGGCAACCCCTTTCCATGAAAGTGATATGCGCAGGTCTCTGCTTAGGGCTACATCAATAGAAAACAAACCATAGAGATAGAAATTGCAACTACTTTATTGTGTCAAGTTTCAAAGAGCTAGCACAAACGGTGTTGGATTTAGAGTTCCAACTACATGTATCCATATAGGAGAAAACAGAGTTTAACCTAAAAATTAAAACTGTTACTGCCATCGAACGGTTTAACCTAGAAGAACGAAATTTGTTGAGCCAATTGGGATTGGGGTACTGATCATTACCTGAAAGTGTGATCCAGATTGGGTGAAAAAATGTGTGCTGAGATTTCAGGAAACTCGTAGTTTTTGGAAGCTTGGCAACCACTTTCCATGAAAGTGATTTGCGCCAGCCTCTGCTTAGGGCTACATCAATAGGAAACAAACCATAGAGATAGAACTTGGAACTACGTTATTGTGTCAATTTTCAAAGAGCTAGCACAAACCGTGTTTGATTTAGAGTTCCAACTACATGTATCCATATAGGCGAAATCAGAGTGAAATCTAAAAGTTAAAATTGTTACTGCCAACGAACGGTTTAACCTAGAAGAACGAAATTTGTTGAGCCAAGTGGGATTGGGGTACTGATCATTACCTGAAATTATCATCAAGACTGGGTGAAAAAATGTGTGCTGAGATTTCAGGAAACTCGTAGTTTTTTGGAAGCTTGGCAACCCCTTTCCATGAAAGTGATATGCGCCAGTCTCTGCTTAGGGCTACATCAATAGGAAACAAACCATAGAGATAGAACTTGGAACTACTTTATTGTGTCAATTTTCAAAGAGCTAGCACAAACCGTGTTGGATTTAGAGTTCCAACTACATGTATCCATATAGGCGAAAACAGTGAAACCTAAAAATTAAAACTGTTACTGCCAACGAACGGTTTAACCTAGAAGAACGAAATTTGGTGAGCCGAGTGGGATTGGGGTACTGATCATTACCTGAAAGTGTCATCAAGATTGGGTGAAAAAATGTGTGCTGAGATTTCAGAAAACTCGTAGTTTTATGGAAGCTTGGCAACCCCTTTCCATGAAAGTGATTTGTGCCAGTCTCTGCTTAGGGCTACATCAATAGGAAACAAACCATAGAGGTAGAACTTGGAACTACTTTATTGTGTCAAGTTTCAAAGAGCTAGCACAAACCGTGTTTGATTTAGAGTTCCAACTACATGTATCCATATAGGTGAAATCAGAGTGAAATCTAAAAATTAAAATTGTTACTACCAACGAACGGTTTAACTTAGAAGAACGAAATTTGGTGAGCCAAGTGGGATTGGGGTACTGATCATTACCTGAAATTATCATAAAGACTGGGTGTAAAAATGTGTGCTGAGATTTCAGGAAACTCGTAGTTTTTTGGAAGCTTGGCAACCCCTTTATATGAAAGTGATATGCGCAGGTCTCTGCTTAGGGCTACATCAATAGAAAACAAACCATAGAGATAGAAATTGCAACTACTTTATTGTTTCAAGTTTCAAAGAGCTAGCACAAACGGTGTTGGATTTAGAGTTCCAACTACATGTATCCATATAGGAGAAAACAGAGTGAAACCTAAAAATTAAAACTGTTACTGCCATCGAACGGTTTAACCTAGAAGAACGAAATTTGTTGAGCCAATTGGGATTGGGGTACTGATCATTACCTGAAAGTGTGATCCAGATTGGGTGAAAAAATGTGTGCTGAGATTTCAGGAAACTCGTAGTTTTTTGGAAGCTTGGCAACCCCTTTCCATAAAAGTGATTTGCGCCAGTCTCTGCTTAGCGCTACATCAATAGGAAACAAACCATAGAGATAGAACATGGAACTACTTTATTGTGTCAAGTTTCAAAGAGCTAGCACAAACCGTGATTCATTTAGAGTTCCAACTAAAAGTATCCATATAGGCGAAAACAGAGTGAAACCTAAAAATTAAAACTGTTACTGCCAACCAACGGTTTAACCTAGAAGAACGAAATTTGGTGAGCCAAGTTGGATTGGAGTACTGATCATTACCTGAAAGTGTGATCCAGATTGGGTGAAAAAATGTGTGCTGAGATTTCAGGAAACTCGTAGTTTTTTGGAAGCTTGGCAACCCCTTTCCATGAAAGTGATTTGCGCCAGTCTCTGCTTAGGGCTACATCAATAGGAAACAAACCATAGAGATAGAACATGGAACTACTTTATTGTGTCAAGTTTCAAAGAGCTAGCACAAACCGTGATTGATTTAGAGTTCCAACTAAAAGTATCCATATAGGCGAAAACAGAGTGAAACCTAAAAATTAAAACTGTTACTGCCAACGAACGGTCTAACCTAGAAGAACAAAATTTGGTGAGCCTAGTGGGATTTGGGTACTGATCATTACCTGAAATTTTCATCAAGATTGGGTGAAAAAATGTGTGCTGAGATTTCAGGAAACTCGTATTTTTTTGGAAGCTTGGCAACCCCTTTCCATGAAAGTGATTTGCGCCAGTCTCTGCTTAGGGCTACATCAATAGGAAACAAACCATAGAGATAGAACTTGGAACTACTTTATTGTGTCAAGTTTCAAAGAGCTAACACAAACCCTGTTTGATTTAGAGTTCCAAATACAGGTATCCATATAGGCGAAAACAGAGTGAAAACTAAAATTAAAACTGTTACTGCCAACGAACGGTTTAAACTAGAAGAACGAAATTTGTTGAGCCAAGTGGGATTGGGGTACTGATCATTACCTGAAAGTGTCATCAAGATTGGGTGAAAAAATGTGCGGTGAGATTTCAGGAAACAGGTAGTTTTTTGGAAGCTTGGCAGCCCCTTTCCATGAAAGTGATTTGCGCCAGTCTCTGCTTAGGGCTACATCAATAGGAAACAAACCATAGAGATAGAACTTGGAACGACTTTATTGTGTCAAGTTTCAAAGAGCTAGCACAAACCGTGTTTGATTTAGAGTTCCAACTACATGTATCCATATAGGCGAAATCAGAGTGAAACCTAAAAATTAAAACTGTTACTGCCAACGAACGGTTTAACCTAGAAGAACGAAATTTGTTGAGCCAAGTGGGATTGGGGTACTGATCATTACCTGAAAGTGTCATCAAGATAGGGTGAAAAAATGTGTGCTGAGATTTCAGGAAACTCGTAGTTTTTTGGAAGCTTGGCAACCCCTTTCCATGAAATTGATTTGCGCCAGTCTCTGCTTAGGGCTACATCAATAGGAAACAAACCATAGAGACAGAACATGGAACTGCTTTATTGTGTCAAGTTTCAAAGAGCTAGCACAAACCGTGTTTGATTTAGAGTTCCAACTACATGTATCCATATAGGCGAAATCAGAGTGAAACCTAAAAATTAAAACTGTTACTGCCAACGAACGGTTTAACCTAGAAGAACGAAATTTGCTGAGCCAAGTGGGATTGCGTTACTGATCATTACCTGAAAGTGTAATCAAGATTGGGTGAAAAAATATGTGCTGAGATTTCAGGAAACTCGTAGTTTTTTGGAAGCTTGGCAACCCCTTTCCATAAAAGTGATTTGCGCCAGCCTCTGCTTAGCGCTACATCAATAGGAAACAAACCAAAGAGATAGAACTTGGAACTACTTTATTGTGTCTAGTTTCAAAGAGCTAGCACTAACCGTGTTGGATTTAGAGTTCCAACTACATGTATCCATATAGGAGAAAACAGAGTGAAACCTAAAAATTAAAACTGTTACTGCCAACGAACGGTTTAACCTAGAAGAACGAAATTTGGTGAGCCAAGTGGGATTGGAGTACTGATCATTACCTGAAAGTGTAATCAAGATTGGGTGAAAAAATATGTGCTGAGATTTCAGGAAACTCGTAGTTTTTTGGAAGCTTGGCAACCCCTTTCCATAAAAGTGATTTGCGCCAGTCTCTGCTTAGCGCTACATCAATAGGAAAGAAACCATAGAGATAGAACTTGGAACTACTTTATTGTGTTAAGTTTCAAAGAGCTAGCACTAACCGTGTTGGATTTAGAGTTCCAACTACATATATCCATATAGGCGAAAACAGAGTGAAACCTAAAAATTAAAACTGTTACTGCCAACGAACGGTTTAACCTAGAAGAACGAAATTTGGTGAGCCAAGTGGGAATGGGGTACTGATCATTACGTGAAAGTGTCATCAAGATTGGGTGAAAAAATGTGTGCTGAGATTTCAGGAAACTCGTAGTTTTTTGGAAGCTTGGCAACTCCTTTCCATGTAAGTGATTGCGCCAGTCTCTGCTTAGGGCTACATCAATAGGAAACAAACCATAGAGATAGAACTTGGAACTACTTTATTGTGTCAAGTTTCAGAGAGTAAGCACAAACCGTGTTTGATTTAGAGTTCCAACTACATGTATCCATAAGGCGAAAACAGAGTGAAACCTAAAAATTAAAACTGTTACTGCCAACGAACGGTTTAACCTAGAAGAACGAAATTTGGTGAGCCAAGTGGGATTGGAGTACTGATCATTACCTGAAAGTGTAATCAAGATTGGGTGAAAAAATGTGTGCTGAGATTTCAGGAAACTCGTAGTTTTTTGGAAGCTTGGCAACCCTTTTCGATGAAAGTGATTTGTGCCAGTCTCTGCTTAGGGCTACATCAATAGGAAACAAACCATAGAGATAGATCTTGGAACTACTTTATTGTGTCAAGTTTCAAAGAGCTAGCACAAACCGTGTTGGATTTAGAGTTCCAACTACATGTATCCATATAGGTGAAAACAGAATGAAACCTAAAAATTAAAACTGTTACTGCCAACGAACGGTTTAACCTAGAAGAACGAAATTTGGTGAGCTAAGTGGGATTTGTGTACTGATCATTACCTGAAAATGTCATGAAGATTGGGTGAAAAAATGTGTGCTGAGATTTCAGGAAACTCGTAGTTTTTTGGAAGCTTGGCAACCCCTTTCCATGAAAGTGATTTGCGCCAGTCTCTGCTTAGGGCTATATCAATAGGAAACAATCCAAAGAGATAGAACTTAGATCTACTTCATTGTGTCAAGTTTCAAAGAGCTAGCAAAAACCGTGTTTGATATAGAGTTCCAACTACATGTATCCATATAGGAGAAAACAGAGTGAAACCTAAAAATTAAAACTGTTAATGCCAGCGAACGGTTTAACATAGAACAACGAAATTTGGTGAGCCAAGTTGGATTGGGGTACTGATCATTACGTGAAAGTGTCATCAAGATTGGGTGAAAAAATGTGTGCTGAGATTTCAGGAAACTCGTAGTTTTTTGGAAGCTTGGGAACCCCTTTCCATGATAGTGATTTGCGCTGCTCTCTGCTTAGGGCTTCATCAATAGGAAACAAACCATAGAGATAGAACTTGGAACTACTTTATTGTGTCAAGTTTCAAAGAGCTAGCACAAACCGTGTTGGATTTAGAGTTCCAACTACATGTATCCATATAGGAGAAACCAGAGTGAAACCTAAAAATTAAAACTGTTACTGCCACCTAACGGTTTAACCTAGAAGAACGAAATTTGGTGAGCCAAGTGGGATTCGGGTACTGATCATTACCGGAAAGTGTCATCAAGATTCCATGAAAAATTTGTGCTGAGATTTCAGGAAACCCGTAGTTTTTTGGAAGCTTGGCAACCCCTTTCCATGAAAGTGATTTGCGCCAGTCTCTGCTTAGGGCTATATGAATAGGAAACAAACCAAAGAGATAGAACTTGGAACTACTTCATTGTGTCAAGTTTCAAAGAGCTAGCAAAAACCGTGTTTGATTTAGAGTTCCAACTACATGTATCCATATAGGAGAAAACAGAGTGAAACCTAAAAATTAAAACTGTTACTGCCAACGAACGGTTTAACCTAGAAGAACGAAATTTGGTGAGCCAAGTGGGATTGGGGTACTGATCATTACCTGACAGTGTCATCAAGATTGGGTGAAAAAATGTGTGCTGTGATTTCAGGGAACTCGTAGTGTTTTGGAAGCTTGGCAACCCCTTTCCATGAAGGTGAATTGCGCCACTCTCTGCTTAGGGCTACATCAATAGGAAAGAAACCGCAGAGATAGAACTTGGAACTACTTTATTGTGTCAAGTTTCAAAGAGCTAGCACAAACCGTGTTTGATTTAGAGTTCCAACTACATGTATCCATATAGGTGAAAACAGAGTGAAACCTAAAAATTAAAACTGTTACTGCCAACGAACGGTTTAACCTTGAAGAACGAAATTTGGTGAGCCAAGTGGGATTCGGGTACTGATCATTACCTGAAAGTTTCGTGAAGATTGGGTGAAAAAATGTGTGCTGAGATTTCAGGAAACTCGTAGTTTTTTGGAAGCTTGGCAACCCCTTTCCATGAAAGTGATTTGCACCAGTCTATGCTTAGGGCTACATCAATAGGAAACAAACCATAGAGATAGAACTTGGAACTACTTTATTGTGTCAAGTTTCAAAGAGCTAGCACAAACCGTGTTGGATTTAGAGTTCCAACTACATGTATTTATAAAGGAGAAAACAGAGTGAAACCTAAAAATTAAAACTGTTACTGCCAACGAACGGTTTAACCTACAAGAACTAAATTTGGTGAGCCAAGTGGGATTGGGGTACAGATCATTACCTGAAATTTTCATCAAGATTGGGTGAAAAAATGTGTGGTGAGATTTCAGAAAACTCGTAGTTTTTTGGAAGCTTGGCAACCCCTTTCCATGAAAGTGATTTGCGCAAGTCTCTCCTTAGGGCTATATCAATAGGAAACAAACCAAGGAGATAGAACTTGGATCTACTTCATTGTGTCAAGTTTCAAAGAGCTAGCACAAACCGTGTTTGATTTAGAGTTCCAACTACATGTATCCATATAGGCGAAAACAGAGTGAAACCTAGAAATTAAAACTGTTACTGCCAACGAACGGTTTAACCTAGAAGAACGAAAATGGTGAGCCAAGTGGGATTGGGGTACTGATCATTACCTGGAAGTGTCATCAAGATTGGGTTAAAAAATATGTGCTGAGATTTCAGGAAACTCGTAGTTTTTTGGAAGCTTGGCAACCCATTTCCATGAAAGTGATTTGCGCCAGTCTCTGCTTAGGGCTACATCAAAAGGATACAAACCATAGAGATAGAACTTGGAACTACTTTATTGTGTCAAGTTTCAAAGAGCTAGCACAAACCGTGTTTGATTTAGAGTTCCAACTACATGTATCCATATAGGCGAAAACAGAGTGAAAACTAAAATTAAAACTGTTACTGCCAACGAACGGTTTAACCTAGAAGAACGAAATTTGTTGAGCCAAGTGGGATTGGAGTACTGAACATTACCTGAAAGTGTCATCAAGATTGGGTGAAAAAATGTGTGCTGAGATTTCAGGAAACTCGCAGTTTTTTGGAAGCTTGGCAACCCCTTTCCATGAAAGTGATTTGCGCCAGTCTCTGCTTAGGGCTACACCAATAGGAAACAAACCATAGAGATAGAACTTGGAACTACTTTATTGTGTCAAGTTTCAAAGAGCTAGCACAAACCGTGTTTGATTTAGAGTTCCAACTACATGTATCCATATAGGCGAAATCAGAGTGTAACCTAAAAATTAAAACTGTTACTGCCAACGAACGGTTTAACCAGAAGAACGAAATTTGATGAGCCAAGTGGGGTTGGGGTACTGATCATAACCTGAAATTATCATCAAGATTGGGTGAAAAAATTTGTGCTGAGTTTTCAGGAAACTAGTAGTTTTTGGAAGCTTGGCAACCCCTTTCCATGAAAGTGATTTGCGCCAGTCTCTGCTTAGGGCTACATCAATAGGAAACAAACCATAGAGATAGAAATTGGAACTACTTTATTGTGTCAAGTTTCAAAGAGCTTGCACAAACCGTCCTTGAATTAGAGTTCCAACTACATGTATCCATATAGGAGAAATCAGAGTGAAACCTAAAAATTAAAACTGTTACTTCCAACGAACGGTTTAACCTAGAAGAACAAAATTTGGTGAGCCAAGTGGGATTGGGGTACTGATCATTACCTGAAACTTTAATCAAGATTGGGTGAAAAAATATGTGCTGAGATTTCAGGAAACTCGTAGTTTTTTTGAAGTTTGGCAACCCCTTTCCATAAAAGTGATTTGCGCCAGTCTCTGCTTAGCGCTACATCAATAGGAAACAAACCATAGAGATAGAACTTGGAACTACTTTATTGTGTCAAGTTTCAGAGAGTTAGCACAAACCGTGTTGGATTTAGAGTTCCAACTACATGTATCCATATATGCGAAATCAGAGTGAAACCTAAAAATTAAAACTGTTACTGCCAACGAACGGTTTAACCTAGAAGAACGAAATTTGGTGAGCCAAGTGGGATTGGGGTACTGATCATTACCTGAAATTATCATCAAGATTGGGTGAAAAAATGTGTGCTGAGATTTCAGGAAACTAGTAGTTTTTGGAAGCTTGGCAACCCCTTTCCATGAAAGTGATTTGCGCCAGTCTCTGTTTAGGGCTACATCAATAGGAAACAAACCATAGAGATAGAACTTGGAACTACTTTATTGTGTCAAGTTTCAAAGAGCTAGCACAAACCGTCTTTGATTTAGAGTCCCAACTACATGTATCCATAAGGAAAAAACATAGTGAAACCTAAAAATTAAAACTGTTACTTCCAACGAACGTTTTAACCTAGAAGAACAAAATTTGGTGAGCCAAGTGGGATTGGGGTACTGATCATTACCTGAAACTTTAATCAAGATTGGGTGAAAAAATATGTGCTGAGATTTCAGGAAACTCGTAGTTTTTTTGAAGTTTGGCAACCCCTTTCCATAAAAGTGATTTGCGCCAGTCTCTGCTTAGCGCTACATCAATAGGAAACAAACCATAGAGATAGAACTTGGAACTACTTTATTGTGTCAAGTTTCAGAGAGTTAGCACAAACCGTGTTGGATTTAGAGTTCCAACTACATGTATCCATATATGCGAAATCAGAGTGAAACCTAAAAATTAAAACTGTTACTGCCAACGAACGGTTTAACCTAGAAGAACGAAATTTGGTGAGCCAAGTTGGATTGGGGTACTGATCATTACCTGAAATTATCATCAAGATTGGGTGAAAAAATGTGTGCTGAGATTTCAGGAAACTAGTAGTTTTTGGAAGCTTGGCAACCCCTTTCCATGAAAGTGATTTGCGCCAGTCTCTGTTTAGGGCTACATCAATAGGAAACAAACCATAGAGATAGAACTTGGAACTACTTTATTGTGTCAAGTTTCAAAGAGCTAGCACAAACCGTCTTTGATTTAGAGTCCCAACTACATGTATCCATATAGGAAAAAACAGAGTGAAACCTAAAAATTAAAACTGTTACTTCCAACGAACGTTTTAACCTAGAAGAACAAAATTTGGTGAGCCAAGTGGGATTGGGGTACTGATCTTTACCTGAAAGTTTAATCAAGATTGGGTGAAAAAATATGTGCTGAGATTTCAGAAAACTCGTAGTTTTTTGGAAGCTTGGCAACCCCTTTCCATAAAAGTGATTTGTGCCAGTCTCTGCTTAGCGCTACATCAATAGGAAACAAACCATAGAGATAGAACTTGGAACTACTTTATTGTGTCAAGTTTCAGAGAGTTAGCACAAACCGTGTTTGATTTAGAGTTCCAACTACATGTATCCATAAGGCGAAAACAGAGTGAAACCTAAAAATTAAAACTGTTACTGCCAACGAACGGTTTAACCTAGAAGAACGAAATTTGGTGAGCCAAGTGGGATTGGGGTACTGATCATTATCTGAAAGTGTCATGAAAATTGGGTGAAAAAATGTGTGCTGAGATTTCAGGAAACTCGTATTTTTTTGGAAGCTTGGCAACCCCTTTCCATGTAAGTGATTTGCGCCAGTCTCTGCTTAGGGCTACATCATTAGGAAACAAACCATAGAGATAGAACTTGGAACTACTTTATTGTGTCAAGTTTCAAAGAGCTAGCACAAACCGTGTTGGATTTAGAGTTCCAACTACATGTATCCATATAGGCGAAATCAGAGTGAAACATAAAAATTTAAACTGTTACTGCCAACGAACGGTTTAACCTAGAAGAACGAAATTTGGTGAGCCAAGTGGGATTGGGGTACAGATCATTACCTGAAATTTTCATCAAGATTGGGTGAAAAAATGTGTGGTGAGATTTCAGAAAACTCGTAGTTTTTTGGAAGCTTGGCAACCCCTTTCCATGAAAGTGATTTGCGCAAGTCTCTCCTTACGGCTATATCAATAGGAAACAAACCAAGGAGATAGAACTTGGATCTACTTCATTGTGTCAAGTTTCAAAGAGCTAGCACAAACCGTGTTTGATTTAGAGTTCCAACTACATGTATCCATATAGGCGAAAACAGAGTGAAACCTAGAAATTAAAACTGTTACTGCCAACGAACGGTTTAACCTAGAAGAACAAAAATGGTGAGCCAAGTGGGATTGGGGTACTGATCATTACCTGGAAGTGTCATCAAGATTGGGTTAAAAAATATGTGCTGAGATTTCAGGAAACTCGTAGTTTTTTGGAAGCTTGGCAACCCATTTCCATGAAAGTGATTTGCGCCAGTCTCTGCTTAGGGCTACATCAAAAGGATACAAACCATAGAGATAGAACTTGGAACTACTTTATTGTGTCAAGTTTCAAAGAGCTAGCACAAACCGTGTTTGATTTAGAGTTCCAACTACATGTATCCATATAGGCGAAAACAGAGTGAAAACTAAAATTAAAACTGTTACTGCCAACGAACGGTTTAACCTAGAAGAACGAAATTTGTTGAGCCAAGTGGGATTGGAGTACTGAACATTACCTGAAAGTGTCATCAAGATTGGGTGAAAAAATGTGTGCTGAGATTTCAGGAAACTCGTAGTTTTTTGGAAGCTTGGCAACCCCTTTCCATGAAAGTGATTTGCGCCAGTCTCTGCTTAGGGCTACACCAATAGGAAACAAACCATAGAGATAGAACTTGGAACTACTTTATTGTGTCAAGTTTCAAAGAGCTAGCACAAACCGTGTTTGATTTAGAGTTCCAACTACATGTATCCATATAGGCGAAATCAGAGTGTAACCTAAAAAT